>NC_134826.1:117203589-118486372 GCF_004210375.1 Tachypleus tridentatus
CAACCTTCTCGTATGTAAAATCAAACCGATCTAACTGGCCTTGCGATATAAATAAAAACTAGACCGTTGTCTACTATGACATGAGAAGACTCTTTCCGAAGAGAAAGTTTAACCCAACAAGACAACTAAACAACGTAAACGATGCGATATTTTATTTTAATTACGATGGTCTTTAACATTCTTTTCAGAGCAGGAGAGAAAAAATAACAGAGAGCGTTTAGAAAAGAAACGAGTTCTTAAATCACACAGTAATTTGTAATTACAAAGAGAAGGCTATAGTCGCCTAATTTAACTTTCCAGCTCACCCTTCCAAGAAAACAAAACAAACCATTACAACGGGAATGAATTTATCTCCTGAAACCATAAACATCATGATAAACAAGGATATGAAGTCGTGCTACACGACAAGCTATGGGCGCTCTGTCCTTCGCGGGGAAACGAGCTCTGGATTTTAGCGTTGTAACTTGTAACCTTACCGAGGGGCGTTTAATATTATATCATGCCGCAATCCATTATCTTACAGAAAATAAACAGAAATATTGAAAATCTAAACTAACTGGTAGTATTTTATTTAGAATTTCTTCTTCAACATAGTGACAATCTTACAAAATGCAACTTGTTAATATGAATATTTTTTAGACTTTCTACAATGTGTAGTTTGTTTTGTTTTTTGAATTTCGCGCAAAGCTACACGAGAGATATCTGCGCTAGCCATCCCTAATTTAGCAGTGTAAGACAACTAGTCATCACCATCCACCGCCAACTCACGAAACAATTGTGGGATTGACCGTCACTTTATAACGCCCCAACGGCTAAAAGGGCGAGCATGTTTGATGTGACGGAGATTCGAACTCACGACCCCCGGATTAGGAGTCGACTGTCTTAACCATTTGACCATGCCAGCCTCCTCTGAAGTAAGTTCATGTTTTTATTAATTAATTAATATAAGCACAACTTAGTGTTAAAAATATTAATAGTTAGTTTGTGGGTTTTTGGTTTACAGCAAAGCCACCTCGGGCAATCTACTGAGCCCACCGAGAGGAATTGAACCGCTGATTTTAGCGGTGTAAATCCATAGACTTACCGCTGTACAAGCAGGGGGCTTAATAGTTAGTTACAATCAAACAGTGATATTATATACTATCCATAAGTATCTATTGTTATTATTTTAGTTCTATTTTGTGACTATTTCTGTATCACTTTTTTTTTAACCATGGATTTATTTTAAGATGTTTAACTTAAATATTTAACATTTTATGTAAGTGTCATTTAATTGCTCGTCCACCGCTAGTACAGCGGTATGTCTCCAGATTTACAACGCTAAAATCAGGGGTTCGATTCCTCTCGGTGGGCTGAGCAGATAGCCCGATGTGGCTTTGCTATAAGAAAAACACACAAACACGAGAGCTAAAAAAAATATATTTTGGTTCACACAACGACGCTAAGAGATTTGTGGAAAAAATACAGTATACCAAAAAGTGTCATATCGTTTCCTCAATGAGGTTAATAGATATCCTTCAGAAGATATCAAATCTATGATAGTAAGAATATCGTTTTTCTCATTTTACTGAAAAAAGATATCACTAGCGCAATACGATGAAACACCGAACACTCAAAAGAAAATTGTCGTACTTTTTCCACTGCTAATGTTGTCTGGTTTTTGATAAACTGGAATTTTTATTTCTTGAAACTAATTTTTCTGTGATCCAAGTGCGTTTCTCTTAAGAATACTTATAAAAGTATGCATAAGATTAGCGTCTACAAATTTCTGTTTGTGTGCATATGATAAAGGTATGTACATATGCTTTTATAAAAGGCGTGGACAAGTATAAATGTAAAGCTCAGTAATTCTTCAAGTTTAGTAATACGTATTATTTTTAAGAATTTCAGCGTATCTTACCCTTTTTCTTTCATGAGATGACTGCAAGTTAAAAAGACAGATTCTTATTTCTTAAGTTGTCTTCCGAGGTCAATATATTTTATAATATCCCTTAACATTCATAGACTTTTAGATGTGTTTAGCATGTTTAAACATATTCCTGTTGCTATGGGTTCTAGTATATTTATTATTATTGCTAACGAATATCTTTTGCGATGATTCTTGTTTTTCTTCAACCCGCATTTTCCAACTATATTTCTGTATAAAATGTGAGTACAGAGTATATTCGATATCCTGTGAATTGTTTATTTAATATTCAAACCTTTTTTACAAAATGCAAATTTGTTTGAGATTCCTTGTTTTATTTTAAATATATCAGATATTAATATTTTACAACGATTACTCAAAATAATCGATTAAATATTGTGTTTAACACATGCAAAAAACTACAATCTACATCATCATACAATAATGAAGCTCTTGCTGGAAAAACATTTTTATTACGCGATGTGCAACCCCCAACTTTGCGAAATTTTTATCCCATGTGCATGTAAATTTGCAATAGGGGTCACGATTTTTCCGTTTTGCCTCCGTTTTCCGTCTCACGGAGAACTTTATTTTTCTTCATTTGAATCTACAGGAAAAATTGGGCAGCTGAATTTGCGTCTCATAGGGGAGCAAAACGAAGGTGAAAAGGTCAGACGCAGATTCGACGTTTACTGAGTTATGAAGCGATGAAACAGTTCTGTATTATCATTTGTTCAAGTATCTACACATTTTTCAAGCAAAAACTGTCATTTGCGATATTCTTTACTTTATTTATGGAGTTTGTATTTTCTTCATTTTTACGTGATTTGTTGGACTTTTCTAATTTATATCCTTCCTTGAGAAAAATTGTATTCTGGGAAAAAGTATTTTTCATGAACTCAAAAAAGGAAAACAAAAAGTGAACACCACCAAATGAATGGTGTATGACGAGGTGAGGTGTAAGTTATTGTGGCTGTAGGTAAGTATTATCATTCATTAGCACAATACTCAGCAATAGCTAAGGAAATGTCTTTTGTCTTTGAACAAGGAAAAAATAATAATTCAACAGATATTACTATACAAGGCTGCATCTTGGAAATAGTCCTGCAGCGTAGTTTTGTTGTAGAAGGATCTGTCATAACGTCATCGTCTTCAAATCATACCACTTTTGCCTATATTTTTCCGTTAACCATCTATTGTTAAAGAACGGCGGTTTCAGATGTCCCATTTCCAACAAAGCGATCACATATAAATCTATATTCACCGAGTCCAGTGGCTTAAAGGGAACATAGCATGACTGCCAATTGATTAGGACATTCTGTGGTTAAACAGATATGTAATGAAATTATCTTGTGTATCCATGATTTGTGTCAGCTTCCCAGAAGACAGTCTTCTTTGATTATATCGTGAGCTGTTGCGCGTCGACCGCTTTTGCTGTTGACCTTTGTTTCTCACTTGTTATAAATCGCCAAACTATGTGTACTATGACTTCGGTAAAACTTGTTATAAGTCTTTTTTCTTTCACGATAGTCTTGATTTTCCAAACTTTTTTTGTTTGATTGAAGTTAGGCATAAGGCTACACAATGAGCCATATATGTTCTGCACATCAAGAGTATCTAAACCCGGTTTCTATTATTGTAAGTCCACGGACATACCACTGTGCTACTGAAGGTGGGCTCTCCAAATTGATCGATGTGACAGATTTTGAAAAACTTTGTGACATACCTTGTAAAATATTTAACCACTAATATACTGGAAAAACCCAAATAACCAAAAGAGAATGTTTTAATAATTGTAAAATATGTTATTAACACTTAAAAAAACTTTACTGTTGCTTGAACTGACCAAACAATTCTATTAATGACATGATTCTCTCAGCTACCAATGGCCCGGCAGATACAGGTGGTTAGGGCGCTCAACTCGCAATCTGGAATTCCTGCCACACCGAACATGCTCGTCCTTTCAGCTGTGACGGTCAATCCCACTATTCATTGATAAAAGACTAGCCCAAGAATTGGCAGTGGGTGGTGATGACTAGTTGCCTTCCCTCTAGTCTTACACCGCTAAATTACAAACGGCTAGCACAGATAACCTCGTGTAGCTTTGCGTGAAATTCAAAAACAAAACAAAAAACTCTTAGCTTTTGAAAATGAATCCCAATCTCAGCTGCCTGTCACGGCCTAGTGGAAAGGGCACTCTACTCGCAAGCTGCTAATCGAGAATTCGAATTCGCGCCACATCAAAATACTATATCTTATAGTTGCAGAAATATTATAATGTGACGAGCAAACCAGTATTTGTTGTTTAAAACATAATCCAAAAGTTGGCGATGGGTATTGTTGACTAGCTGTCTCACCTCCAGTCTATCACTGCTAAATTAGAAACAGCACAGCTTGCCCTCCCTTAGCTTTGTGAGAAATTCAAAGTAAACCAAGCATACGTAATCTGAAATATATTGAAAAATTAAAAAAGCTCACTGGTTTGCCACTTTTGATCTTATTAACCCTAATGGCATTAAGCTTTATTTCCAAATCAGTGACATTGGCTCTTTAATATATTCTTTATCAGCTAAAAAGAGCGCAAGGTTTTACTCGAATGTAATGGTGAATTGGTTATTTAATTCATGCCTGGCAATGTTTCATACTTCAAATGTTAATGTATGTAGAATGTTTATGTGTACCAGCATAGTTTATATATACATAACTTAGATACAGCTTGTATTAACTCTCAGATATACTTAAGTGTCGATGCACGGATCATCAAGTGTTCTTGAATGTTATAACTCTCTAGTGAACTCTATCAGAATAACTACTAACTTCCACATTAATTCTCATACACACCCACATTATTCTGTTTTCATGACAGAGGAGTTGGACCGGGCCTAATAGTGGTTAATGTGCCGGTATAGAGTCTCTCATCAAAGGTCCGTGCTTTGCATCCTATTACCCCAAAATGATATTTCGCACTTTGGAACGCGGGTGTGTTACGATAATAGCAGTTAAATCCCATTTGGAAGTAAACGCTTCTATCTCATTTTTTAGTTTAAAATTAGGAACGTCTAACCTAAATAGCCTTCTGTAGCTCTGTGCCTCAGTATTTAAAATCTATCATGAAATTGTTTTATCGCCTGTACAAAATATGTGTGTCCGAAGTCAGGGACCACCAGAGATACTTCATTTTAACTAGTTTTGTTCATATGTTCCTTAAAATTTTTATAATATATCACATGCTTAGTTTGTACGGTATCTCATTTATCTTTTAGTCATTGCAAGCAGCTAATGTTTATGTTGGTATTTCAATAGGATGTTGCTTCAAGTCTCTAACTTATATTTCTGAATTCTTGAGCGAACAAACAGTATAAGATATAATAAATAGTAAATCATTCAACATTTGCCCAATCCCAGAGTTTCTGATGAAGGTAGAATCTCCAGAGAACGGTTTAACTCAATTGGCAATATTCATGAATGAACTAGGGGACCGTGTTTTGTTTACTAGTGTTTTTCTTGTTCACGACATTTTCTTCCTGATAGAAAATAGTGCATAATAAAGTGCTCGAAAAGTAATACATAAAAGAATACGTTTTCGAAGTTTCTTGACCACGCAGTTGAACAAAAAAAAAACCCACTAACCTTACAACAGTATACTCTTAATCACCCAAGCATGTTCTTGAAAAGGACAAGGAACTGATTATGTGCCCTAGAAAACCAATTGACACTGCTAGAGAGTTCTTATGTCATTGTTTCTGCCAAAATTAATCTTAAGACGATTGTGATTAAAGTTTTCTTTTTCACCTAGCATTCCAGAAGACGAAAAAGAGATTTGTAATTAACTTTTAATTAAGGCGAATCGAGGAATGGCTGTAAAGAATTCACCTTATCAGTTTATCTTTGTCATCGTTGTTTCTTAATATGACGATAGAAGGCAACTAGTTTCGCTCACCTCGAGAGTAAATATGACAACAAGACATTCAGATTGGTAACATCTTTTGATTTTTCTTGAAAAAAAATTATTCATTTATTACATAATTTTCAATGCTTTATCATTTAAAAAGTGATTTATTTGTTCACGAATTTTAAACTTTGTGAAGTTCATAATCTTATTCGAAATGTTACTTTTACTAGATCTTATAATTATTTATGTTTGTCGCCTAGTTTCAGGTATCTAAATCCTTAAAAATATTTTCTAATATTAATATTACCTTCCAATGAAAGCAAGCTAACTACTCATATCAAACAAAAATCAAGTTTGTAATGGCTAAATCTACTTAAATATGGTTTTATTACATTCTTACTTATGAAACTAGAAAATTATCTCTTTAGTTGGCTATATTTGCTGTTAACGAAGTTTTCGGTTGTAAACCCGATAATATAATGAGGTTATATAAAGTTAAATGTTTTACTTTATCCTAATTCCACATAGTAAGTTAACAATTTAAAATTTACTCTAGGATAAAAGTATAGTAATAAACAATTGAAACTAGATACACCAAAAATTCTAACCAATGCTAATTATTCGTTTAGAGCAAATTCACATTACGCTATGTACTCTGTCCACCATGAGAAATTGAATCCCAGGTTTTAACGATGTAAATCCATAGACTTGAAGCTGTACCATTGAGGAGCATACCTAGTTATCAATAATCAAGTTATTTTTTTACGTGTAAACTAAAGGTTAACAAACTACAACAGCTAATGAGCAAAGTTTATTCTATTATTTATTTAATGCTACTTTCATTATCAATACTGAATTTTAAACAGCAGTCAGTGGTCCAAACTTGTACAAACTTTATGTGAAATATGCTAATTTAGAACGTTTAAGGTAGTAAAGGCAATAAATAAAATGTTTCAAATGTATCAGTTCATGATTATATTATGTTGCACGTGAGAGTGCGTGATATCTTTTATTTATGACAAAATAACCTATAAGTCATAAGTCTGTTGATGATACAATATTTAAGAGAGTTGATAAGTGTGATTATAGTTCAAAATAAAAAATGCTTAATATATAAGTGATAATAAACAGTTTATCATGAAGTTATTACGATACGGGAGAAATTTCTGCCTTTAAAAATGTTGATTATTGTAAAAATAAATTTTCACATCAAAATAAATTGCTAAACCATGTTGCTTACAATATTTGACCTTCACTTCATTTCAAACAACTTCTCAGAAAATTACATAGTAATAATAAATGTTTTGTTTACATTACTTTCTACGAATGTTTAATATTTTATTATATTTTATAGCTACTTTTTACATTATTTGTTCGAATTTTTAATAGATTAGATGTTAAACAAGGTTTATTTTTTCTCATACTTGATTTGTTATTGTTAACTAAAATAAAAATGTTGAAACTTTTAATACTTTATATGCAACTTAAAATATATATTATATAAGATACTATCTAAAGGTGGATTGAAAAGTCTTTAGTTTCTTTTCCACACTCATAAAGTGCTCTTTCTCGCTTGTTTAAGATCTGTAACTACAATAACACAATAAATAATACTTGGATATTTATACATGTTGTTTATAATACGACAATGCACAACAGCTTTTTCATACAGCCCAAGCCAAAATGTTTGCTTACTGTTTTATATTGATATTATTGTCCACATTAATGAAGTAGTTATTGAGTAAATGCCTGAGTAGTCATAGAAAAGGAAGCGTATGATCGGACAAACATGTACGAGTTGTTATTATGGCCTTTATAAGTTGCTGGTTAAAACACTCATAAATATCTGTTTTATATAAAACGGTGAGCTTTTGGTATGATCTCTTTCAAAACAAATTAACGCTTTGTTCAGACAATTTCTATATAATGGGTGTAGAGTCATATCTCGTAACGTACAAGAAGTTACAGGGCATCAAACTGTTCGACTGTCCAAAAATGATATAAAGCAAACGAACATTGCCAGATCAGTAGGGTACCCCTAGTGTACTGTATCCAGAATCCTGAAACGTCATCACACTACACAAAACGGTGTTACAGGAACATTTATTGGTAGACACCAAAAGCTACAGACCGAAGTGACTGTGTTTTGATCATCTAAACACGTTAAGGTCGAAGAAGTCTTCCAAAACTACACGACATGAACGACATAAAAACATTCATTCCGTGTTATCCAGAGAAACAGAGAACATAAGACTGACCAACCAAGTTATTTTACAGATATTAACCAGATTTCACAGCCGTCATCTTGTTACTTGGGAAAGACAACATGCCAACTTACAGTTGGGGCACTGGTGACATACCATCATTAGAGATGAGTTCTGTTTCTGGCTTGGTAAAGCTAATGGTAGGATTCGTGTTCGTTGTTTGCCTGGAAAATAGATGAGGAAATACCATCCTTCCGTCGCGGAAAACACAAAAGGTGGTGCGGTATAGGTTTGGGCAGCTATTCGTCATGGTTGAAAAGCAGCTCTTCATACTTTCCAAAGAAACATCAGTGGCATCTCGTACAGAAACCATGTGGAGAAAATATTTTTGCCATATGCTAGACAATATTGTCAACGTTTGACAATAGCTTTTTGTTGCAGTACGACAATATGTCACTGATCACAGTACGCATATTATACAGGATTACCTCAACCGGAAAGATGTTACAAGACTGTCATGGCCAACAAAGTCTCCAGATTGTAATCCCAAGGAGAACTGTTTGGCAGAACTGAAGCGGAAAATTGCTAACTATGACTCTAAAGAAGCTACTATGACTGAGTTGCGGACCATTTCAGTGACAAGGTGGGCTGAAATCACGATGGATTACATTAATAAGCTCATCGACAGCATGTTATGTCGCCTTACGGAGGTTATTAAAGTACGAGAAGCACAAACCAAATACTGAATGTTTCGTATGAACTGATATCAGGTTACGGACACTATTTATAGTATTTTCATGTTATATTTTGGTATTATATATGTGTTGGCAAGGTTCTGTTGTGATAGGTGAAATGCTGACTTATATATAGGACCTGTATCGCTATACAAACTAGATGTTTATTATAATAATAATGATGTTATTTGTTAAGTTTATTTGTTTGTTTTGGAATTTCGCACAAAGCTACTCGAGGGCTATCTGTGCTAGCCTTCCCTAATTTAGCAGTGTAAGACTAGAGAAAAGGCAGCTAGTCATCACCACCCACCGCCAACTCTTGGGCTACTCTTTTACCAACGAAAAGTGGGATCGACCTTCACTTTATAACGCCCCACGGCTGGGAGGGCGAGCATGTTTGGCGCGACTCGGGCGCGAACCCGCGACCCTCAGATTACGAAGCGCACGCCTTAACGCGCTAGGCCATGCTAGGCCCTGTTATTTGTTAAGAAATATGCAAACATTTTTTCAAGACTATACCTTAATGTTATTTAATGGTTATAAAACGGCTTATACAGTATGGTCTAATGTAAACTAATCCAATTTTACTATGATTCGGTTTAATTCCTTTTTATGAATAAGGCCGGCATGGCCAGGTGGGTTAAGGCGTTCGATTCGTAATCAGAGTAGCTTGGCGCGAAATTTGAAAAACAAACTTTTAATGAACCTCACTGGATGTGTATGTGTGTGCATAACATCAAATTTTACAAGAGTATTAGCACATAAGAATATAATTTTGTGTTTTATTTTTATTTCTTCTCTTTGTGTACATAGCAAAATATATATTTTAATTTTATGTTTCAGACTTATTTTGTTATTTTTGTAATTTTCATTTAAATGGTGGAAGAAATGCAACTGTATTTTATTTCAGTTTCGATAAAATTAAAGCCAAAACGGCCATATGCAATACGAGAATCGTGGGTTCAAATCTATTTCGCATCAATCATACTCTCCATTTCAGCCGTGGAGGCGTTATAATGTGACGGTTAATCCCACTATCCTTTGGTAAACGAGTAGTTCAAGAGTTGGCGGTGGGTGATGACGACAAGTTGCCTTCCCTCTCGTTTTACACTGCTAAATTAGGGACGGCTAGCGCAGATAGCCCTCGAGTAGCTTTGCGCAAACTTCAGAACTAACCAATCAAGACAAAATAGGAAATATTTTTATATGTCATACGAGGGAAAGGTTTTAATGAAAATATTTTGTCGTGCCATCTAATATCTTCTGGAAAAACTGACAATCTTGAAACCCATAAACCAACAAATTTAATTAAGTTCCTTTGGGACGTTTCTATATCTGAAATGTTATTCTGCGAAGACTAAATGTAGACTTTTAAGACTTGGTGAGAATGTAAAAACTCGTTTTTAATAGCACCAAAAAAAAAAGATAAATCGGTTGCTTTTTGCTCGTTCTCATGAAAATATGAAAAAGTGGTTATTGAGTTACCATGGCAACTAGCTTCAGATAATGAATAAAAATCTTCAAAGTCTCGGCAGATTCATTTTTCCAATAAAATACTGTAGAAGTACAAAAAATAGCCTCAAATTAATACTAAATTTATTTTTTAGCTCATCAGTTTAGATGAGAAGGTAGTTCTAAAGTACAAGCACTACCATGTACAGCTTCATCGAGGAACCAGAAAAATCGAATACTTTGTTTAACGTTGAAGTTTAAAACTAATTCTACTTCTGATGAGAAACTCATAATTAAGTTGAAACTTTTTAAATATTACCTATAAAGTTTTGATTTGTCCCAGTGGCACATTTTTTTCAGTGATGAAATATTAACAAAACAATCAAAGGTAACAGCTATTCGAAGCGTTAATCACTAACAAATCTATCCTTCTGCCCAATTCCTAGTGGAACAGCGATGTCTGTGGATGGACTTACAACGCCAGAATTTTGTTTTTGATATCCGAGATGGGTATAACACAGATAGCTAGCTCATTGGTTAGCTATGTGCTTAATTACAAAGAACCAAATAAATTTAGCCCTATTTCGGTGTAATGCAAACAAGAATATTTATCATACACCAAAAACGTGCTCTGTACTATTAGTTACTTGCAGAAGTATTTCTATTAAACCACTTTTCAACTTGTTAAAACTACCACATTACTGCTACTTATTCTACTGGTTTGCAATTGATACAATAATTAAATAAAATTAATTGAATTTCATTCCTACTAATACTAGTATCGAACAACGAAGAATGTCGAAACGTTGTTCGCTCCTCTACATAACAAATTTTCTCAACCCAAACCAGCCGTTTTTACATATATATTTTTCTCTACAAGTGAGTGTTTTCGTCATCAGTGATTATTCTTTCATCAAACTAACACATAATTTTATTACTTTGAGTCATTTTCCAAGTGTTTATATTTCCTGTGAGAAATTGAAATTACAACTTTCAACCAACTTCCATTTTCGCTAATCAAAGTTTCAGATTATGCACTTTCAGTTAGTTCTTTCAGTATTACTAATCCGCTAATCCCAATTACTTTTGGTTTATGACAGGATTATCGGATACAAGCTCTAAATCAGTGGTTTTTAACCTTGTTGGAGGTACTGAATCCCGAAAGTTTCGTACTTGCATTCACTGAATACTTCGTAATTGGAAAAATAAAATATGATTTTTTCAAATTCAAAACATAAGTAGATATTTTATAAGTGCACAAAATGAACCATGCATCAGTTGCACACAATATCACTGTGTTCAAAAACAAAACCAACAAAACACGAATTTCACACAAAAACAAAAACATAATTCAATGAATATATACTGCAAATCAATGTGACTTTTGCTGTTGCCTTTCAGAGACAAGTTCAGAAATGCGCGGCTTCACCTTGACAAGTGCCTCTCTCATATCATTTTCGCAACAAAGTTTGTTCCTTTTCTTCGTTTTTATGTCTACCATCCTCGAAAAGGAATGCTCGTAAAGATACGTTGTAATAAACGGTATGAGTATCTCAAGGGCTTTCTTAGCAAAAGAGGGTACGCTACGATTTGGTGACACCAAAACGTTGAGAGCGTCGTTGTTCTGAAAGGTTGTTGTTGAGCCTGACTCTGCTGAAGTTCAATGATTTCGTCGAGATGTTCATCATTGACATCTGCTGTCGCAACACTAAACGTGAACGGCTGTCTCTCCCGTGCTGATTATGACTCTCTGGTGGGGAAGTATCCGTCGAGAGACTTTGCAAACTCATCTAAGTGCATGGAAATTGGTTGCTTCAGTTTCCCGGTTACAGAAATGTCTCCGATTTCAAACACATCTTCGATCTGACTTAAACAGTCGTCCAGCAGTGGAAAGTTTGCGAAGTTATCATTCTCTGTTCGTCGTTTCCATAACGGTAGCTTTTTTGAAATGCCTTCAGGTTTTTTTCCGCTTTGATGATGTTGACTCCACTGCCCTGCATCTGTTGATTGAGATTATTATGAGCATTGAAGATATCGGCCATGTACGCCAAAATGAGAATGAACTCAGATTTTTTGAAACAATCCGCATGACAATTTTGGTGCTTTCACAAAAACAGGGCCAATTCTACACGTATGGCAAAAACACGATTCAGCACCTTTCCCCGGGATAACCACCGAACGTTAGAATGGTACAGAAGTACCTCAAATTCAGAGCCCATTTCATTAAACAGCTCTTTGAAGATACGGTGCTTCAGGGCACTACTTTGCAGAAAGTTCACACATTCCAATACAATTTTCAATACTTCTGCCAGTTTTGAAGGCAAGGTTTTTGTTGCCAACGCATGCCTGTGCAGAACACAATGCGTTATGCGTTACAATGATGTGTGGTGCATCGGCTTTCACCAGCGCACCAAAACCAGAGTTTTGTCCAAGCATGCCTGGAGCTCTGTCCGAACAAACTGCATAAACCATATCCCACAAAAGATCGTTGTCTCTGAAGAAGTCATCCACATGTTTCTTCACGTCGGCTGCCTTATTTATTGTAGTAAGAGGCTTACAAAATAAAAAAAATCTTGTATCTCGTCGTTCTTCGCATAGCGCATGAATACAACAAGATGGCTTAGACTGGAAACGTCGATGGTCTCGTCGAGTTGAAGGCTGAATTTTGCTGGGCTTAAAATCAGATCTGCAACTACTTGAGCCAAGATGTCATCGCTCATGTCATCTATTCTGCTGCTGATGGTGTCATTTGAAAGAGGAATTTGGGATAGCTTATTTTCAGCAACTTTTTCCAGCATGATATTCGCCATCTTCAACGCAGCTGGTTTACGAGTGCTTCACCAATGGTGTGTGGTTTGCCCTGCTTTGCGATCAAGTACTCAACTTCGTATGATGCTGTGAGGATCGGAGTGTTCTCTTTGTTTTGCCGGTGCTAGACTAGAATTGCTCAACTTGGCATTACAAATCATACATTGAGGACGCTGACTCCCATCATGTTCCGTTATACACGTGAATCCATATTGTACGTATTCGTCCGACCACTTTCTGTTTTTACCAGACATAGTTAGTATGAAGGGATTGAAAGATTAGGGAAAAAAATCACAAATGACGCACGATTACTACAGTCTTTTGACGGCTGGCTATGCTTTGAGCACCTTTAAGTTTTACCGGCGAGGATATCTAATGTCTTCGTGAAAATACTAAAGTCCAAAGATAAATCACTGAAGTTGAACAATTTGTAATGTTCGAAATCTTTAAATGTTCCTGGTCAAATTCTATAGTTTACTGATTCATAAGTGTTAATCACAATTATAGGTTCCGAAGCTTATAGCACTCTGACTGTAGCTGACTAACAATATTTTCCTTCTGTCTCTTGCTAGCTGCTTTTTATTTGTACGAATCACGCGAGACTCTATAACATTCACCGAAGTTCAAACACGCCAACGTTTTCGTAAAACAAATATTGTCGATTCTTACTCTCAATAATCTTCTACAAATTTACAGAACACGAAGGACTTGCACAACACGTATCCAACAATATACGTCACAAACAAAAAAATACTATACTGAAACAAGCGTAAGTATTAAAATAAACGTATAACGGTAAAGTCAAGACATTTCAATTTCGTATGTTTTTCTGTTAAAGTAACTTTATAAGCTATAAGCACAAATCATTTTTATCAGTTATATTTTACAGTTATATTATACAGGGTGTTCGGAAAGTCACCGCTGTTTTGAAAGCAGCGATAACAGTATTCATTCAGTCTATTTCAATCCAGCAACTGATAGCGGTGTTTAGAAACAAAATAAGGATCCAAGCCTGTATTGATGCCAACGGGGTCACTTTCAACATTGTTTATAATTGTCATTCATATTTACCTCCTGTATTGAAACATGCCTGTTAATAAATATATAAGTGCACAGTGACTTTACGAATACCCTGTATAATTTAATTTCTAGATACGTTATAGACAATGTAATCTACCAGTTGTGTTCACTTTGAAGGCTTTAATATTCAGAACGACCTGTGAAACTGAAAAAAAAAAAAAAAATTAGGTTCTCAGGTTCTCTGAGATGATACAGTGTTGTTGAAAGTAAAATATTTTTACAGATATAACTGAGATTAATTCTTTACAGAAAATATTATATAACTGAGTTAAATAAAGTGCATGTGATTATTTACCTCTTACTAGAAACAGCTGGACCAAAGAGCTCTTACTTATATATTTCATGATATATCATTCGTAGCGGTCTCTCTCATTTCTCTGGAAATAGCTCTCAAAATTTATGGTTTCACAAATTACTGGAACCCATGCTGTTATTTGTTTAGTTTCTGTCATACTTAGTATTTAAATAGATTGTTCTAATATTCCTTTTTTGACCTTCCTTTTTATCAGGTGATGGAGTCTGTTTTGAAATAATGGATGCTCGAAATCCTTTGTTTGTAATTTGCAATCTCAAAAATTATTACATTCAGAGATATTTAGCTAGAGTTCAAATTTACATTCTCGTCTTTAAATCTACTTTTTACTAAAATGAACGAAGCTGTTCCATTTGAGCAGCATAAATGGTTTTTCGTCTATGTTGTTTTTAATTTACTATGGTTGCTATAGATACTACCCGCGAGTTTGTTCCAACAGGCCCATAGGCCAGGCAAGAAAAAAAAACAACAACAAATAAACACGCAGAATCTTAGTTGTATTGCTTTAGACTTAGAGGCTTAGTCGATTAATTATTTTACCTGCTAACGTATTATTTTCGAGTTTAATACCAATAGAACTGAGTAAATCCGCGACATGTTGCTTTCATTTAGAGCAGTGGTTTTTAACCTGGGTTCAATCGAACCCAAGAGTTCTGTGAGTCAGTCTCAGGAGTTCGGCGGAGGTCAAAACACACACACTGTGTGTGTGTCCGTTCCGTACACCCCACTCGTATGATTCGTAACGTCATGCTCCATGTTTGGTGTGACAGGGAATCGGACCACCCATCCTCATATTACGAGTCGAATGTTTTAACCACCTAGCCATGCCGGCCTCCATAATGTAATACACAGTAACGTAGTAATAACAACATAACAAACAAGTAACAGCTTCAAGCTGAAGTTCAGAGTCACAGGTATACCAAACTCATTCGGAGAAATTGTTGAATGGCTACAACAATTTTAAAAGAATTTTAAATAATAAATGATCAAGAGAAAACCTGACATTGTCACATTATTACAAAAGGCTTAGCTCAAAATATTCTTGGTTTACTTTTTTATTGAAAGTGTTTTAAGGATCTAAATATATCGGCCTTCTTTGCGCATAAGTTACGGCCCATTGATTTCTTCTACTATTGTAACGCCTCAACAGACTGTTCATCGCTTTGCATTCTTATATATACATCTTAGTTATCTTTTATACCAGGGAGAAACAAACTCACCCTGAGGGGACAGTTTGCGACATTACAATCTCTTGATTTGATTCACAAAAATATTTCACTGAACAGTCAAGAAGCTTGAAATTTAGTTATTTACTTGGACGGTCATCACTCTCATGAGTCATAAGGACTTTTCCAGCTAAATCCCTTTTCTCTTTTGGGACAACGTAACGTTTTCAATAACATCTCAGCGATTCTTAAGATCCTGATACATTTTCCCTTTTATTCTACACATTGAAAATGTTTAACCTCTTTTCTTTTCTTTTCGGCCTAGCATGGCTAGATGGTTAAAGCACTCGACTCAGAATCCGAGGGTAGCTGGTTCGAATCCCCATCGCACCAAACATGCTCATCCTTTCAGCTGCAGGGGCGTTATGATGTGACAGTCAATCTCATTATTCGTTGGTAAGAGAGTAGTGCAAGAGTTGGCGGTGGGTGGTGATGACTAGCTGCCTTCCCTCTAGTCTTACACTGCTAAATAATTAGGGACTGCTAGCGCAGATAGCCTTCGAGTAGCTTTGCGCGAAATTCAAAACCTATTTTTTTTGCTCTATGTTTCATTCTGAAAACTGTACAATCTTTCAAAATTTGTGATCAAGGTTTCATTTTTTGCAAGTGTTTGATGTTCCTGTTTTGTCACCCAATCTAACAGTCACTTCGGTATATCCGTACAAATCAGGTAACATTAATAAATTCATTTTTTGCGTTTTAGTTAATCACATAAACTATCACAGTTTGTTATCTAAATTCTTAATGACTATATTTAAAAGAGATCAATACCTACAGAGGTAACTTTTAGCTCGAGGATTTGTAAGTATTTATGTGCAAATAGATTACATTTTCTATTGAAAAATTATATATACGTATGATAAAAACGACTAGTTCTTGATTTTAATTTAAAAATCAAAAATCGTAATGCCTTCGCAACAGCATAAGTGCTCTTTAGTCACTAGTGAACTTTAAACGTCGTGAAAGGCTAAGTTTAATTGGTAACTTAGCACACAGAATATCGCAGTATGTTCTACGATAATGAGATGTCGCAAGAGAACCGTACATTATGTAAATAGGCTTTCTGTGTTTGATCTGATATACGTGGTGAGTTTGAAAGTATCGATTTACTTCTGATTAAACATATATGTACAATATATATATATATACAGTACATGTGATAATAATTAATATGAGCAAATTACTTCCCATTTGACATAGTATTAGGCCTGTAATATTTTTATATTGTATGTTATAGTTGGTCCTTTAGGGATTTTCAAGAATTAGGACAATGTATTATAAAAATATTCCAGTCAAAATAGGTTCGCCGTATCTGATGCCGACGACGCGTTTCCTTCAATCCAGAACTCATCCTGTCAAACATTGAATTAGTAAATTAGTTGTAACCATGCATCGCCAGGTTGAAAAAGGCTTTATCCTCCTAATAATATATAATAGCATGTATATATAAATATATTAGCAAATGTTTTCGTTGGTTTGAGATAATTCTGAAAATGAAATTATTCGTTATATAACTGTGCAACTCTCGTATATCATGCCATCTTTAACGTTCTTGGAACGTATTTTAAACTACATCGTTCTAAGCCTTTTTAATTTAATATTAAATTTACAAAATACACTTCACCATGCTTGTAAATCGTCGTTTGTCAATCTAATATTATATTATATTAATATGTTCCCATACAAAAGCATCCAAAGTTTCCTAATATATAAAGTTATACTTTTTAACGTGATTTATTTTAATCTAGTGCTATAATGTAAATTTTCAACTACTACTGTCATGTTTCAAAAAAGGTTAAAGAATAGACAAGATTTGAAATTTTATAACCTGCATCAACGTAGAATGTCTGACATTTCTACTTATGTGCAGAGTCCTTCAAAGAAAGGAACTAACCATCATCCACTCCTTAATTTCTGCCAGATGCACAGCATAAATATTTAGAAACAAAGTACTCAATGGTTTTTGCGAAGCCTTTAAGCATTCCAGGAAATCTCAATGACCATAAAAATATTCGTTCCTCGTATTTCGTTTCAAAAATTACATCTTTTTCAAGCATTGACAAATAAGTAATTTTTCTCTCTAATTGTCTTATTATATAGAAAATAACAATTATTAATACTAACATCGGAAACATTTATGTAGTTATTGATGTTTTTTGTAATAATATTTTAATACTTCAGCTGATCGACTACTATGAGGCCCGGCATAGCCAGATGGTTAACGCACTCGACTCGTAATCCGGGGATCACGGGTTCGAATCCCTGTTACACCAAACATGCTCACCCTTTCAGCCTTTCGTTGTCCAAGAGTTGGCGGTGGGTGGTGATGATTAGCTGCCTTCCCTCTAGTCTTACACTGCTAAATTAGGGATTGCTAGCGCAGATAACCCTCGTCTAGCTTTGCGTAAAATTTAAAAACAAATCGACCGTTATGAATCTGTTGAATAAAGGCAATTCTTTAAAGTATGACTTGGGTTTACTGAACAAGGTTTGTAAAAAATGTTTAAACTTACAATTAACAGATTTTACAAAAGAGTACGCGTGATTTTTAAAGTACGAAAACATTTTTTTTAGTTAATAATGCCGTTGTTTTGTATAGTTTACGCATTTTGTGGTATAATTAATTTATTTGTTGTTAAGTACAAAGCTACACAATGTGCTATCTATGATCTACTCACCATGGGTATAGAAATCCTATTTATTAGCATTTTAAGCTCTCAGACTTACCTCTGATCTACCAAGAGAAGGACTAGTAGAATTAAAAATTATTTGTTTTTTTCCTTTTTCTACACATGATTTTCTTCCACCATAACAATTTCATATTGAGTTCTACTTTCCTTTACAAGCAAAAATTTACACTTATTTGCACATTTTTCAAGAGCCGAGTATGGCTAGTTGGATACCTAGTTGCATATGAGAAGATCCAAGGCTCGAGCTCTCCATACAACATTAAACATGTTCTACAATTTCAACTATGGCTACATTATAAGGTGGTAGTTAAGAGTAGTCATATTGGCGGCTAGTGTCGATGACTGTTTGCCATCCCCGTGGTTAGCACTTCAAAAGTATGGGCGACTACTTAAGATGTCTTATCTTTTTTTGTTGTTTTTTCGCGAATTTGAGGAAAGGTTTTGTCGTACAACGGCAAAAACAAAGGCTTTGATAATACTTAACAATATCCTGGCTAATGTTTTATTTGTATTGGTGCTTCTATGTACATAGTTTAATATTTTGTGAAGAAATACATTTATTAAAAGACAAATACACCTTTGTTTGACCAAAGTAGTTAGAAAAGCTCTTTAAATTAATTAATATTAAGCCATTGGATGATATAGTCAGTTTAAATAAACATAAAGTCTGTCTGTGACTAAAAGTTGTAAATCAACATATTGCAAAATAAACGTTGGCTGTACGTCATAGACTTAAATGTACAAAATCCTCTCTAGTGTGTTTGTCTCATATATCTTGTTGGCAAAGGCACTAGACCGAATCATTCTTGTTAGTAAGTGTTGTTGGAGTCCAGAGATAGTTACTCTTGATATAGCGGAAGAATTTATACATTTGGAACACAACTGCAGAGCCCTCGAGATTGTTGCCGTTTATTCCATATTCGTGTTTACAAATAGAGCGCGTGACATGCTTGACAAACTATCTTTAAATAGTAAACTAAGACATATTAAGTTCAGTCAGAATGAGTTTTCTATATACATGTATTCCATAAGTGTAGTAACTTGGTAATCTGGAACCTTAGGTAATTGCTTGCTTACCAAAACGTATTTAGATAAGTAATAATTATGTATGGTATAAAAATATTAGTTTAAGTTAATTAAAACACTTACAAACTGTAGTTTTATATTGCTTCCTGTCTCACCATTTATAGCTATGTTTTTCTTTAGATTCACTTTCCCATCAGTTTGAATTCTTTCAATACATTATAAACTGGTATAAAACTACAGTATACTCGAGAATAATCATTATATTCATATTAATTAGGCCATTTATCCGAAGCGTGACAAAAATGAATAAGTGGATGAGCAATATGTTAATTACAAACAATGAGCCAGCTTTAAGATTTCCATAGTATCAAACTGAGAAAACATTAGGTATAGATAAAACATGAAATAGAAAGCATAATTAGTTTCTTTAGAATTAAGCACAGAACGACGCAATGGGCTATCTGTGCTCTGCCCATCACGGGTATCGAGACCCTGTTTTCAGCGGTTTTGCTCACAGACATGCCGCTGTGCCACTGGAGGGAGGCTTATAATGGGATTTCATGTACGAAAGAGTGCATAGCTTCAATTGAAAAGCTGATACTTCTTGATGTTCAAACAAATGGTTTATTATCAAGTTATTTATTACGATCTCATAAATTGATTTGTTTAAAAGAAATTAGTTCCTTTGTTGTAAATCTAGGTATCATAAGCAATAAATTTAATAACTAATTATATTCTTCCTTCCGTATTCTGATTAGACACTTATTTCACTTTTAATCCAACATAATATAAGATTAGGCCTATTTTCACTAAGTGAACAAACAGCATGTATTCGTTTACGTAATGACACGTAAGGACTTGCTCTGTTATAATCCATTAAGTCAGAAGCATGGTCTTTAGTTAGTTCAACGATATCGGCAAAAGATTCAGTTGTCGAAACTCATTCGGACTGAAAGTTTGCGTGTGTAGTGACAAAAAAAGTGATTGAAGTCGCTTTATATAACTTATCTAGTTTAGGGCGATTGTTTACAATGTTTAGGTACAACTGGACGTTACAAAGAATAAAGAGAATTAATCCCACGAGAATGCTCCCCAGGGTAATGCATCACAGTCAACATTAGGTTGTACTGTCCGAATGTCAGAGAATTACATGCTTGATAGAGAGCCCCATGTAACTTTCTTCATATTTTCACTGGATGCTTACTACAAAAAAAAAAAAAGTTGAAATTCGACCTCTTAGATCACATAGCTCTCTCTAACAGGTCCTTCATTCTCCTTGTTTAAATTATAAATAAATAGATTTTGATTGATTTTCAGCTTCAATTTGACAATTATAATTTTTATGCTATAGTTGCAAATTCTTGAAAATGCAAGTCAATGTTGAAGGAACTGGTTAGTTGACACAAGGTTTGATATATACTCTATCTTATATTTCTCTCTAATCCGTTTGCTCTTGGTCAACCACCAGCGGTTAGCGATAACAGATCTTCTACTATTTTCTTTTATGACAAATAATAATATTTATGAATTTTGTTTTAGCATTTCATGTGCTATATACACTACGCTCAATGCAAATTTTATTAACAGTATGAGCTCAGTATCAAGCTGTTCACTGTTTTGCGAATAATATTTAGTCGGTGGAATCAAATACCGAAACAAAAAAGCGAAACATTAATATCATGTCTACCTGAAACATTAATATCATGTCAACCTGAAAAAAAAACAAAGAGGCTCTCATATTACTGATTTTTATAGACACTTTTTCGAAGAAATAACTAAATGCAAATAATCGATGATTATTGAGGAATATTTGGTATTATAGTCTCAGCACCACCTAATACCTACTTTCCACTTAGAATAATTGTAGTTTAAAACATAGATTACTCAAACAAAATGTCAAGAATGATTGGAGTAATCATGAAGCCTAATCCATCATTCCAGTTATCGCTTGTCAATGAGTTATAATAGCTTTGGAGAAATCTAACCCTCATCAGTAACCCTTGATTGGCAGATCCAGGAAAGAAGAATAGGCTTATTAAAGAGGTGAACCTGTATTTATATAGGATTTACACTGGTGCTGTTAATTTATTCTGCTGAATTATTCAGTAGACAAGCTGAATAAAAAGTAAAGTTCCAATCTATCATTCGATTCATCACTTGTCACAGAGTAACAAAGGTTTCGGAAATTCGAGGCTATATAAATATAAGTTCACTGTTGTCAGTCCAGAAGTTTAGTCTTGGTTTTCGATCTGCCAGAGTTTGTCCAGAAAGGTCATATAGTTTGAAGTGTAAAGATGGCGCAAATTAGCCTTGTAAGATTCAGTACATATTTCTCAAAGCTGTTACTAATGCGAATGAAAATACAAAATTAAATAAATGTGTTGTGAAGTGTTCAATATTTCATCCCGCTGTATTTTATGTATAATGAATGGTGCAATAATAAATATATTAGATGTACATTTCATTACCACATGCAGTCTCAAGATATATGTATCGAGGTAAAATGTTGAATACAACTCCTACAGTTTCAATGCAAAACTCATTCTGAGCTTTTTAAGTGTTTTTTTTGCAAGACATTACATGTTCTTTAAGCACACGTTATTTATTTTAAGTGGTGAGTGTTCAATAGTTTTAGGTGTTTTTTTTAAAGACATTTAATACATATATATCAATAGTGGGAAAGTAGCCCAACATTTAATAGATATATATCAACAGTGGAAAACTAGCCCAACATTTAATAGATATATGTCAATAGTGGGAAAGTAGCCCAACATTTAATACATATATATCAATAGTGGGAAAGTAGCCCAACATTTAATACATATATATCAATAGTGGAAAAGTAGCCCAACATTTGATAGATATATATCAATAGTGGGAAAGTAGCCCAACATTTAATAGATATATATCAATAGTGGGAAAGTAGCCCAACATTTAATACATATATATCAATAGTGAGAAAGTAGCCCAACATTTAATACATATATACCAATAGTGGGAAAGTAGCCCAACATTTAATAGATATATATTAATAGTAGGAAAGTAGCCCAACATTTAATACATATATATCAATAGTGGGAAAGTAGCCCAACATTTAATACATATATATCAACAGTGGGAAAGTAGCCCAACATTTAATAGATATGTATCAATAGTGGGAAAGTAGCCCAACATTTAATAGATATATATCAATAGTGGGAAAGTAGCCCAACATTTAATACACATATATCAATAGTGGGAAAGTAGCCCAGCATTTAATAGATATATATCAATAGTGGGAAAGTTGCCCAACATTTAATAAATTAGTAGAAAAATTATTTTAAGAATATCATTTATAGAGGGTTTGTATGTGTGTGTTTTTCTTATAGCAAAGCCATATCAGGCTATCTGTCGTATCCACTGAGGGAAATCGAGCTCCTGGTTTTAGTTATAGAGGGCTACAACTGTTTATTTTATTGTCAGTTATTTTTTTGTAAGTAATAGTATCCGTTTCCAGTGGATGTATTTATTTATTCATTTATAAAATGTACATAGAACAGTGACGCTAATTTTAAGTATAAATAAAAGAACGTGACAACAACAACTCCTTAGTTGTGGTCACCTTTTAAAACAACTTGATTTCAGACAATAAAGCTGAAAAAAGTGTTTCCTAATAAGAAACATTTATGTCGACTTTTATATGCAATGCTTATTGTTTTTGGCCTTTTTGTCTGAAATATATATAACATTACACAATATGATTGGTTTGTTTTGAATTTCGCGCAAAGCTTTACGAAGGCTATCTGCACTGGCCGTCTCTAATTTATCAATGTAAGACTGTAGGGACGACAACTAGTTATCACAACCAACCTCCAATTCTTGAGCTACCCTTTTACCAACAAATAGTGGGATTGACTGTAACATTATAATGCACCCACGGCTGAAAGGGCGAGCATGTTTGGTGTGAGGGGTATTCGAACCCGTGACCCTCGGATTACGAGTCGAGTGCCTTAACCACCTGGCCATGCCAGGCCCACAATATGGAAGACAGACAGATGGCTAAATGAAGAGGTGTTGGTGTTGGAAGAGTGAATTCCAGTGTGAAAAATAATATTTATTTTAAGTTTGTGGAATAATATACATACTTATATATATGTATATCTTCGAGGTCATTCAAATGAGAGAAAAATTTAAGAGAAGGAACCAAAAAATATTCGTAATGAAATATCTTGTTCTTGTTAATTAAGCACAAAGGGCACACTGGACTATTTTCGCTGTGTATGCTGCAAATATGGATCCCCGAATGTTAATGTTATTAGCTATCAAAATCTTAAAGACACAGAAAGAAAGAACAACACAATCGCCTTTGTTTAGTTCATATACAACTTTAGAATATTTATATATAAAAATGAGTATAATTGTGTCCATATGAAAATATTCTTACTCATTCAACAAACTAAACAGATTTTTCATATTTATTATATATTACTATTGTTCATTTATATTTCTAGTAGTCAAGACGTTTATTTGGAGGTGGAAGTAAACAAATAACGTCTCTTTTAAAATCGTTGTAGCCATTCAACAATTTCTCCAAATGAGTTTGGTATACCTGTAACTCTGAACTTCAGCTTGAAGCTGCTACTTGTTTGTTATGTTGTTATTGCTACGTTACTGTGTATTACATTATGGAGGCCGGCATGGCTAGGTGGTTAAAACATTCGACTCGTAATGTGAGGATGGGTGGTCCGATTCCCTGTCACATCAAACATGCTCGCCCTTTCAGCCGTTGGAGCGTTATAATATGACGGTCAATCCCACTATTCTTTGGTAAAAAAGTAGCCCAAGAGTTGTCGATGGGTGGTGATGACGAGCTGCCTTCCCTCTAGTCTTACTAAATTAGGGATTGCTAACGCAGATAGCTCTCGTGCAGCTTTGCGCGAAATTCAAAAGAAACATGAAAGGCTAATGAACATAAATAAAAAAATATGCATTTTGCGTTGTTAGACTCAACCACTTATTTGAGTAGAGTTCGAAAGATGAAATAAGAAAAGGGAAAATAAAAAACCTTTTTAGCATTTAATAGGGAAAATGTAAACACTATAAAATTAGCCTAAATACTAGCTGGTCAAAAGTTTAAGACCATATTGAAATGAAACGTTAATCGGTAAATACGTAACGAAATTTCATCATTTGTGTTCAAGCATTAGCGTTATCAACATCTCCCACTGACATCTCATGTGTTACATTGGGTAAAAACACGATAAAGGCTAAAAAGTTGACAGAGTTTGAGCGTGACAGAATTGTCGAGGTGCGAAAGCAAGGTCTCGCTCAACGTGCCATCGCTGGTGAAATTGGGCGTAATAAAACTGGTGTTGCAAATTTCTTTAAAGATTTTGAAGAATACGAAAAGAATTTCAAGTGGTTGATCCAAGAAAATTTCGCCGGTGTTGAGCAGGAGGATTCAACAGTTGTCCGGCAAGACACCAACCGATCGTCAAACCAGATTAAGGCCCTTACGGATGCAGAATGTAACTCAAGAACAATAAGACGGCATCTACGAGTAAAAGGCTTTAAAAAACGGAAATGTCTTCAAAGGCCACACCACAAAACAGCTCGGTTAAATTTTTCTGAAAAGCACCAAACATGGGACGTAGAAAAGTGGATGAAGGTTAAGAAAAAACTTAACCTGGATGGTTCAGATGACTTCCAACGTTACTGGCACGATAAGGATATCCCACCGGAGACATTTTTTACACGACACAGTGGAGGAGGTTCCATCATGATCTGGGGTGCTTTCACTTTCTATGGAACGATGGAGCTTCAGGTTATGCAGGGGCGTCAAACAGCAGCTGGCTACATTGGCATATTGGAGAGAGCATCCTTATTGACTGAAGGCCCTTGCTTGTGTGGAAATGACTGGATCTTTCAGCAGGACAACGCTGCAACCCACAATGCCCGCGAGACAAAGGACTTTTTCATGGCGAATAACCTGATTCTTTTGGATCATCCAGCGTGTTTGCCCGAACTGAACCCCATTGAAAATGTTTGGAGGTGGATGGTAAGAGAAGTCTATTGAAATGGACGTCAATTCGAAACAGTGCATGATCTTCGTAAAATCTTTTTTTTTTGGAATTTCGCACAAAGCTACTCGAGGGCTATCTGTGCTAGCCGTCCCTCATTTAGTAGTGTAAGACTAGAGGGAAGGCAGCTAGTCATCACCACCCACCGCCAACTCTTGGGCTACTCTTTTACCAACGAATAGTGGGATTGACCGTCACATTATAACGCCCCTACTACTGAGAGGGCGAGCATGTTTGACGCGACTCGGGCGCGAACCCGCAACCCTCGGATTACGAAGCGCACGCCTTAATGCGCTAGGCCATGCCAGGCCCTCGTAAAGTCATTTTCACCACTTGGAATAATATTCCAGCCAGCCTTCTGCAAACGCTTATACCGACCATGACAAAGCAAATGTTTGAAGTTATTCACAATGTCGGCCGTGTAACTCACTACTGAGACCTCTTGTTGGGCATTTCCTACCCTGTTTAGGACTTCTTTATGATATGGTGTTAAACTTTTGACCAGCCAGTATTTAGGCTAATTTCATAATTTTCCCTATTAATTGCCAAAAGTTTTTTTTTTTTTTCATCTTTCGAAGCTCTACACAAATAAGTAGATGAGTCTATCAACGCAAAATTCATGTTTTTTTCTTTATATTCATTAGCCTTAAGATTTTGGCCAGCAGCGTATATATGCTATACTTTATCACACAGTAGTATCATTCGTTGACTGGCAACAAACTTCTAAGGGATCTCTCCATGACAAATGGAAGAACAATTATTTAACCAATTTGCAATTTGATGCGAAATTTTCTCAGGCTCTTGTTCCTAGATTTTTGTATATTAGAAGGAAGTTCTTACTGGTCTCCTATTTATTATGTTACTTACATTACGTATTATCATTTCCAAAACCGAAAACTTTTTTTTTGTTTCACAGTGTTCACATTTTTCTTATTAAATGTTAAAACGTTTTTTATTTTTATTTTCCCTTTTTTTATTTTCATCTTTCGAAGCTCTACTGAAATAAGTAGTTGAGTCTGACAACGCAAAATGCATATTTTGTCTTTGTGTTCATTGGCCTTAACTCAAAAAACAAGCCGAAACACAAACAAATTAACCAAGAAACGCTGCATCAACTGGAAAAAATCTCAGGGTACAAGCTACAATGTCGGATTATAAAATGTACATATTAAAGGAAACTTCATTAGAAAATAGTGTAAAATGTGTTTCTAATACAAAACAATTAAATCAGTTTTTATTGCTTACCGATATTCGTATGTTCTTTTAACAAAAGTAATAACACGTAATAACGAACAGCACACATGAAAAGTATACTGATGTATACGAATTGTCAAAATATTGTAATAATGATAAATGAAAATAAACAATTCATTCAAAAGCTGTATTTCTGGACTATTATTTCAAAATTGTATATAGTTTATAGTTCCCCGATAGAACATCGGTAAATCTATGATTTCCACCACTAAGATTAGTAGTTCGATTCCCTTCAGAAAGTCCTTATATTTGCTATAAGAAAACACACATATTGAAGTATATTTTAAAGCATTTTCTCTCATTTCAGTTCTTCTTCTTGAATTTTGAAATATTTTATAATCACCCAAGTCTTTCATTTTCTTTGTTTTCATCTAGTTATTTTTGAACCCCATTTTTAATATTTTCGTCACCTTTACAAAGGAAATCCCAATATCTTTCTAAGAGTTTACTTGTTCTGAAAATCTTGATTAATAAGTTTTTAAATGCATTTAGTATAAGCTGGGGGCCTTCTTATCCTACTTTCTCCTAAATTTTAATTTTAGTTTTACATGCAAATCCTAATATCTTTCTTAGAGTTTACTTATTCTGAAAAACTTGATTAATAAGTTTATAAATGCATGCAGTATAAGCTGGGGGCCTTCTTATCCTATTATCTCCTAAATTTTAGTTTTTCAACCTTAAAGCTATTTCAGTCGATAAGTTTTCAGATTTTTTATCTTTCACTTTTACGATTTGCATAAGCATGAAAAATATCACTTAATCCTCCCTTTTAATATTTTTGCTCATTTGGAACATCCGCCCAAGTTTTATTTTTCATTTTTCCAACGCTTGAAAGTTTGTATTCTTGCATTTTTCGTTTAGTCTTAATTGTTTAATAACTTTTCGCTCTGTATGGCCAATACTATGTTCTTAAAAATCGATTTCAATGGTTTATTTATAAAATTTTTAAAGCTATATAAAAATTTATCAAATCTATTCATAAATATCCTCTAGTTACTGTAAACATCATCAATTTTTAAGTTTTTATTATTCAAAAGTGTTGATATAAATAACCTCCAATATCAGTATAAAATAAAACACATTCGTTTCGCATCTTTAGATGGTATTCCGAGCACTTTAAAACATAAGAATGTTGCTGAGAGAGTTTTATAATTAACATGATTTTGAAGAAATGCGTAAAAATTAATTTTTAAAAAATGTTATATTTTATGTTAATATGTATTATCCTGACGTTAGTATTTTAAAATATATACATAACCAATTAAATTATGTGATTGATGAAATTTTGTAAAAGGTCTTTAATAATCAGAAAGCTATTTTAGATAAAACAACACAAATTTTTGTAAAAAATGCTATTAAAATTAAGAATATCATTAAAGAGTTTATTTCAAAGATAAAACTTCACTTCAGATTGCTATCTGTGTTCTGGTATCACGGGTATCAAACCTTAATTTCAGCGTTATAAGCCCTGAGACTTACCGCTGAGACAACGGGAGCATTATTGAAGGGAGATTCTATAGAGTATTCATGAATGGCCTGGTGGTTAGGGCAGTATCTGAGAGTCGCAGGATCGAATACCTGTCACACCAAATATGCTCACCTTTTCAGCCGTGAGGGAGTTATAACGTCACGGTCAATACCACTATTCGTAGGTAAAACAGTAACCCAATAGTTTGGGGTGGATGGTGATGACTATCTGCCTTTCCTCTAATCTTACACTACTAAATGAGGGACAGCTAGAGCAGATGGTCATGTATTATATGGATAATAGAGAATATGCAAAACTGCCTTTATTCAACGTTGGGTTATTTTGAAAACAATGCATTTTAGCTATTAAAGTCCATTTCATTAATAGTATTGAAATAATATGTACTAACAACATTGTTACCATTCCTTTTGATCGTGTTGCCAAGTATGTTTTCAACCATACCTACAATCCAAAACTCATTGAGCAATACCCTCAAAAGAAAATGTGATAAACCTTAAGTATTGTAACTCATTACAAGGCTTACTGAAACATAGGTTTAATGGAAAAAAATTAAAAACATTAGTGTTATTACAAAAAACGTCTTATTTTCTTAACAGTTCACTTTTAGCAAAATTATTTTAATATTCTTAAATGGTGTGTGATACATCAATTTAACTAAAATACCTTTGAATTGTCATTAATAAAATAAACAAAGCATACTATACTAGGAGAAATGAATTTCTATCAAAAGTAATTTAATCTACATAAGTTTCTTAACTATTACTAGCAGTAATGTGTAGAATAAGAAAGCAGATAAAACAAGGTAATTAACAAAAGATGTAAAGTAAAAAATAATAACTGTATAATGTGATATACAACATATACCTAGAACTTAAGCATTTGTGCCAAAAATATGGAAATTAAACCCATCTCAAAATCATGGGTACTTGATTAATCTATGAAAAGCGGGAAATAATTATTTTTCTCAAAATACTACATTGTAATGCAATGAGAAATACAAAAGAAAACGATATGTATTTATATATGTATATAAAGCATAGGTTACAACAATAACAAACCCTAATGATATTCTTGAATTAAACTTTCAAATTTAGTCACGCGAGAAATGTGATTTACACAAAATATTTTCCAAATTGGAAAACGTGGAATGAATTAATAACTAAGAAGTTATTTTAAGATTATTTCACTCTGTATAGGTTATTGTTAATCAGACTGAAAACCTCACATTTCTGATAAATCCTAAAAATAAAAAACGCAGTTTTAGTTTTTGGCTTAAACAAGTTTTACAGAAAACTTTTACACTAAAATCAAGTAAAACACTTGCTTTTTATAAATTATCTAAAAACATGATCTTTCACTAACTTAATTTATATTTTTTTTAAATTTTGAGTGATACCATTTTGTATATTTAGGCTCATGAAATTTTGTGGAATTTATCGTTTATATTTATTTTCTAGAAACATTGTTCTGATATTAAATGTGTAAAATTAAAGGGATTTACTTGAATTTAACTTCCACATACTTATATTTACTTACTTGCCACAAATACTGAGTTTAGCATATAATAGTGCCAAAAAACTTGTTTTTTAAGTAGTATATATTAAGAAGTATATGGATTTGTGTTGGGCTAGGGATTCTTAGTAGGTGTCTGTGTCTTGTTAGCGATAAATTAATAAACAATAAATGAACAGTACGCACTTCACTTGTTTCTCAAAGAGCGTATTTAAAACAAGTTAAACGTATGTACAAAAATTCTTTACGTTATTTTTGTCATAGTTGTATCTTAAATTCTGTACAGTTTTCTCAAAAGTCTACTTAGGCCAAATTAGTTGCTTTAGAATTCAGCTGACAAGCTGAACTGTTTTTCTCTATTTGTATTTTAAAAATATAAATGTATAATTCTCTTATTCCTTTTCTTTTCTCTCCTTTTTTCTTTTTTATGTGATGACTTTACAATCATATATATATTTTAATATCGATGTTTGTTTAAGTTAAATTTAATTTAGAAATGTACACAACTTATACTGTTAACTCTGTGTTGTGAAACTCATTTCTATTCACTAAAGTTGTAGAAAGTTCTCGAATGTAAAATGTAAAAGGCCTACTTTAGACAAACGCCTACTTTCCGCATATAGTTACAAATAATCGTCTGCTTTTTATCAAGTACACACACAGAGGTTCAATTGCTCTAGAATACCCTTTGATGAGACAAATTATTCTCCCCTGAATGTCAGAAAACTGTTAATCTCACTTTAACATATTAACTGTTGGAATATTCACTCCCACAAAGGTTAAGTTTACGTTCTTTAACTTTTTACTGAGCGAACTTGTCCTTCACGTTTCTTTATTTTCTCTCTTCTGATGCTGTTGTTTTTGTCTGTTTGCCGTTCTTTATATGCTACAACTTAGGCCTTAAAAATTCTCTATATTCTCGACATCAATGAATTGCATGCGACGTTCGATATCTTCAACATCAACAACTTATAAACATAAAAGTTACAAATAATCGTCTGCTTTTAACTATCTTATTAAAAACTACACAACTATGAAACATTAACTCGCTAAATAAGTTAACTAATAATAGCTACACTAAGCACTTTTTATATCTTACAACAGTAAATAATTTAAAGAATAACCTAAAATGGTGAAGGTAAAGTAACCACAATTTGATAATTTAACTTTTTTGGATGAACTATTTTGGGTAAAATATATATACTTGAATATAAAATGTTGAGTATAAATTGATAAATCTTTGTTTTGTTCTGTGGATGTTCATCAAGATTCTGCAAGCCTCACCAGCTAGTTCGGATGGATAATTATTTACCAATACAAACACTTAAATAGTGGAGAAAGTAGGCGTACAATTTAACGTGCTGCTAGATACAAAAAAAAATCCATATGCTCTATGTTTGTACATATATTAGCATTGTCTTACTACGTCATGTCTTTTGAAAATTAAAACATGGATTAAATGTGATAGAATTCCGTTTAGTACCTTATTTCAAGTGGTTTATCCTAATTATGGACACAAGCAATCAGTGTCAGTTTAACAAGCATGCCTATATTAACTGGACATCTAGTGATAAAGCTCCGATATGAAAAGGTTTCAAATTTTTATTTATTGATTATAGATTTCTTTACTGAATTTAATGACACGTGGAAGACATGTGCCCTAGCAGTAAATCTTTATAAAAAAGATGTAACTTGGACTGAGTTTTGGTTGTTTCTCTATACATCAAATACTAATTATAAATATAAAAGTTACAACTTTGCTTAATTTAACGAAAGAAATACTGTCATTTGTGTTTCAGGATTTTTAGAAAGAAATATGAAACTTATGAAAGGTTTATTTTGATGAGGATTTTTACTTGTAATTGTAATGTAAAACACGGTCTGGAACGACGTGGTGAGACTTCAATATTATTTTAATATTGTACAACCAGTTCAATTTCTATACATATTTATCAGGCTGTTTAATAGAGTCAGTTTTAAATTTGGTACTATTTCCTCTGTACAAATACATAGAAAAAATACTCAGAAGCTAAAATTAAAGATAGAATTTACATTTAGCCATATTAAAAAATGTTCACTAGGTTGAACTAAGATGTATAATCCTTTCAAAAACGTACCTATAGAATAAAATTAAAAAAATACTTCTCTGTCACGTTACCTCCATTAAGTGTAATTTATGAAAGTGAACGGTAGACGTGTTGTTGGTTTCCAACCACCAATTGCAAACGGCAACAATGTATATGCAAACACAGAACACACGATCTTGTATAATCTTATGATCAAACATTTCTCTACTGCTATGAAAAGTGCAAAAAAATCAGCGTATTAAAAGGTGTAATAATGCATCTGAATGTGTGAAAGTATCGTTATGGACACAAGCAGAAAAAAGTAGTATTCAAGAAATATAAGAATTCATACTTACTCCAGATAGCGTTATCCATGGGTCATGATACGTCTATTTAGTACGTCCTCTCTTCCATTATTCTATCTAACTTGTGAGATTGACAAAAGGCATAAAATATAAATGGAGCCAAGAAAGTTAAAGTGAAAATTCGTTCTTATTACCATAGATAGAGTCGTGAGCTCCATTCTATAGTCCAACTTATATTTTAGAGAAGTAATTTACACAGAACACTCCCACCTGCTCAAGTCACATTAGATCGTTCAAACACAATAATTATACTCCAGTCGTAACAACGAAGAGGCTGATCTCTCTTTTGAGCACTTTATGAATTTTGGAAAACAATTTGTATGTAAAATTTACTTTTCTTAGCTTTAAAGCTACTCTTCAGGAAATAAAACAAAACAGTACATTTTTTCTATAACTCATTCCACTACACATCGCCTTGTTTTCTCGATCATATACTTAACTTTTAATTCACACACATTACAACATATCATTCAGGTTTGAAATTAGGCGTACTTCCAACTAGTATTCAAAAGTTATCTTCTATATTATATTTCTAACACCAAAACTACTTTAGTTTAAAAAAGAAATTATATTCGTAATTATCTCCTCAAATAATGTAATTTATTGTTAAATATTTATAAATACGTTCTAGAATAATTATTTGAAATAAAACTAATCTATATTCAGAAAAACAGAACTTCTTTAAATGATTAACTATTTTGTTGTGATTCCATACCAAAGGAACAAGAAAATTGTGTTTTCAAATATTTACATTAATTTGCTAAATAATTGTGAAAAATTCTAAATACGTGAAATAACCAAATTATCTTGAATTAGAAGACGATATTCATTAATTATATATATTGGTGAAATTATACAGAGTAATAAATTTGAATCAAATAACTAAAATTTAATTAAAGTGAGGCTGGGATTCTTTAAAACAACTATGTTTGTATTTCTTAGTATAAATCATTAGGATATGGTGTCATATTTACTAAACAGAAAACAAAATGCAATTTCAAATTTGTATTTGGTATTATTACTTGGCATTATTCTCGTAAACGACACTTTGTGGTATTTGGTATCACTACTTTGCATTATTCTAGAGAACAGCACTTCATCATATTTGGTATTACTACAAGGCATTATCCTACTGAACGGTACTTTATGGTATTTGGTATTAATACTCGGCAATATTCTACTGAACGGCATTTTATGTTATATGGTATTAATACTTGGAATTATCCTACTGAACGGCACTATGTGGGAACCAATGGCTAAACGGCCAGATTAAAGGCACCGAAGTCTAAGAACATCCATCCCTTATGTAGAACTGAGTACACGCCTACTCTTAAATGAATAGTGGGATTAATTGTAGGGACTATAGCGTCTCTGCATCTTAAAGCATCCAATATATTTTAGGTAAATTTCAGTTTGATGTTCAAATCAAAACTTCTATCACTGAATAAAGGTTCGACTACATTATCCACGGATACTTTCACTCAATGTGCCTAGTGCTTCTCTTCGCCTTCTAGAGTTAAGTCATCTCTGATTTCTCAGACAGAGTAACTATCTCGTAACTGGTATAACATACTACAAGTCAAATTATCTTGAGTACATGAGTAAATGTTAATTTATATGCAAATTATATTCTGTGTACGGAAATTCACGGCACAAAGAGGAATATTTGTCTTTAGCGTATTTACATGAAATGATACGCTTCCATTATGCAGCGTATGTGTACATTTTGTGGTCTCGCAGTTTTGCAAGAGTCAGAAAAAATATACAGAGGTAAGAAAGGAAAAACAAAAAAAAAGTTTCAAAGTGAAACAGAGACATGAAATAATTAACATTTGTTTGTTTGTTTTTGAGCTCTCCCGCTAGTACAGCGGTATGTCTCCAAATTTACAACGTTAAAATCAAGGGTTCGATTCCCCTTGGTGGGCTCAGCAGATAGCCCGATGTGGCTTTGCTATAAGAAAAACACACGCACAACTTGTTTTTGAATTTCACACAAAAATACACGAGTACTATCTGCGGTAGCCGTCCCTAAGACGAGAGGGAAGGCAGCTAGCAATCACGACCCACTGCTAACTCTTGGACTACTCTTTTACCAATGAATAGTGGGATTGACCGTCACATTATAACGCCCTCACGGTTAAAAGCGTGAGCATGTTTGGTGTGGTGAGGAAAATGAACCCAAGATTTTAGTTTTGTAAATCTGTAGGCTTACCAATGTCCGCAGTTCTTTTCCTAAACTTTTAATTCGAAAATTACTTGTAATAATTGTTGTTAAACAGACTCCTCAAAAAATATTTTGTTAAGAAATAAATAGTTAGAGTAAGCATAAAAGGAAATAACACTAAACATGGGTTCGCTCAGCCCAAGAAAAAACAAGAGCAATAATTCGATGTTATTTAGAACATAGTGTAAAATAAAAACAAGTCGATTCTTGGTGTAAACTTCTTTGATGTAGATAATTTTAGACAGCATTGTTTTTGTACTCATAAGTTTTATTGTATAACCAAAAAAGCTTTTCGGAAACAAGCTGTGAAAGAAAACCATGTTATTTTTAGCTTCTTTGCATATGTTGCCTCCTGTAAAGAGCTACTTTAGAGTTTTGCATTACCAACAGGAGAATTTCTAAGTCTTGTCCCTCAAAAGCACAGTGTAGTTCAGCGTAAAGAGAAAACTGGCATTTGAAATTACAGCGAAGTTTACACAATGTCAACAATACATGAACTGTAACAAAACGAAACACTGAACTTGATTTTCACTCTTCTGCATAGTATACAGCATTAGATATTTGTACTTGTTAGGGCATGGCTAACAAAACTTTTTGTATGCTTCATAAAAACATATTTATAATTAAGTGTTGGTTGTATTTCGTGCATAGCTACTCAAAGGTTGTCTGTACTATCCCTCCGTAATTTTGAAGTGGTAAGCCAGAAGGAAGACAGCCAGGCAGAATCACTCTTTGGTTACTTTTTCATCGAATAGTGGAATTGACTTGGACATTATAACTCCCCAACGCTGAAAGGACGAGTATGTTTGGTAACGGATTCGAACCTGTAACCCATAGATTGCGAGACACGTACCCAAAACATTAGGTGATGCTAAGTGAACATTTTAAAAATCTATAAAATATAGAATATAAATACTAATAGTTCTTTATGCTAATGATGTCAAATAGATTACGCCAAACGTACCTTCTCTTGGATATTAATTCACATGTTTGTTCATCATATTATCATTTTCTCTTTCGATAGATTTGATCCGCGGACCTCTGATCAACACAACTGATTTAGAATTTCTTGTTGTGAAAAAGTAAAATGTAAACTCATTCGCACTCCTTTAGTTATTATAATCGTTACTAATTCTATAATTTATTTAATGTTGATATATTATGAACTAATTCTCACAAAAATAACATTAACAACTCATTCCACATTCCACTACATATGAATGTATTAATAAAGCAAACAGTCTATAACTTCTATATTGCATTTGCTTAAATGGTATTTTAAGGTAAGTTTGAATAACTCTTAAAAACGCAGGTTCTGGAATTGTACTGCAGAGAGTATTTTCAAAGTCGAAAAGCATAAATAAACAAACACAGTCAATAAATCCGTTGTGTATTACGCTTATGTATTAGCGGATAAAAATCTTCATCCCAGTTAGTAAACTGATTGATAACAGCAAATAAAAATTGGTTATCTCTGTTACATTTTAGACACAAAACCAGCAATATTTGGTATGATTTTCTCCAGAGATAGGAGGAAATAGATAAAGGAAACCTGCATGTAAATGTATACAAATTGCATGACTATATTCTACTTAAAAATATAGATGTTGGGCACATATTAAAATGATTGTATAGTTTCATCTTGCCATTCGATTCCATTTAACCACATCTGTTATTTCTATCCGAGGATCGTGCATTTTTACATTAGCTCTATAATGTAGTTTTCGTTGCAGACAATTCTGTATTAACGCTGTCATGTAAAAGCATACCACTTCTCTCTACAAGCTCTCCATAATTCACCTCGTTTAGAAGGACGATGGGTTCTCAACATCCATGTTTAACAGTGTGGTTTGTCAAAAATCATTAGAAACTTGCCTGTTATGTTTCCATATAAAATATCCATTAATTCTTTCAACCAACGAAGACCCATTAAACGTCTTTTAAAGGCAAATTTAGAGAAGCTTGATAACAATTGCCACAACAAATGTTGGTATATTTAACTCAGAGTCGAGTAGCAGAGCAGTACAGCCAAAACCTAACGGTTGTAAAGTTATAAAATAAAAATATTAATATGTTAAATGAATACCTGAATTGTTCAATAAATGCACTGCCCTGGTAAAACAAACTGAACGACAGTGAAACATGGACAGTAAAATGGTTTTACTTATTAAAGTGACATATATATTAGATGTACACTTCAAATGTTTTTATTTGTATCTAGTTGCATTGGATAATGCTTAAATGTGACTTGGCATGCTGTTGATCAGTGTACTTCATTTTTGCAGGAGTGTGGACCTCAGCCACTCTGAACTGATGGAAAGCGTTCTCCTTGGGTCCCTGGTAAGATGATCCCATAAATTTCCCATGGTTTAATATTCATATGTTTTTCTCCATTATATGCATCTCCAAAAATCACTAAATACAGGTTTGAAAATACTATGCAAAGAATAAATTTAACAAAGACAGAAAAGGACAACAAGCAAAAAGTACTGTGCCACTGGGAGTTGTTTTAGTGAAAGAGATTTTACCAAGGTGGTTTCTGGATTATAAATATGTTTAGCTATGTTAAAAAACCCGTGATAATGAAATATATGAATAACACCTATATAGATAAAAACGTATAATTTAATCATTTTCCTGATATGTACGGATGTGAAATTGTAAAACACCTCATTGTAAGAGTAATAAATAAAGGTTTTATAGAATAATGATTTAACCTGCAGTATTTAAGCAACTAACAACAAAAACAAACCCGTTTTCCCACCATATCGAATGAGTGCCCTCACCATGATAAATACCAACATGTTTGACTGTTTTCTGCAGCAGGATGACTATAATTCGTCGCCTGCTTTTCTACAGATCCGTACATGGCTGATAGAGATTATTTATAAAACTGAAATTAATCAAAGAAAATTATTACTGTTCTCCAGAACTTCACAAGACGTTTGCAAATTTCAGAATTCCAGGAAAATGGTGCCTTACGTGTTCTGTGGTCAACAAAAGCTTTGTCCAAGCTACACACTTTTGGTAGCTTGCGTAGGTTTCGACAAAGTGTATTTTTTTATTCTACCAGCCCTTTCTGCAACATTTGACAAGTTTTACAAAGGTGTTCTGTTTTTTTAGAGTGCCTTATCAAGGTTGTTTAGTAACTTCCTTGAAGGTCGTCAGAGGAAACGCTTGGAATTCGTTTATTTTTAATTTTATATTTTCAGGTCATTGTGACTAGAGTATTGGATATATAATTAAAATTTAACCGTGTTAAAGGTAATAAAAGAGGAAAAACATCCCTAAATAACCTCACCAAACATACAGAGTGGTCATAGATAAATAGTGAAATCAATTCTCAATAACAACCATAAAGTAAATGCGATAAGGTTCAAAACAAGTTCAATAAGTTGTAACAATGATAAATGTGACATATTTGTTCTAATTTAATTTATGACTTAATGTTATTTTCTGTGTATGGAAGTGGTATATAATTAATGTAACTATAAGTATTAAGAGCTTAAAAATAACAAGAAGTAGAAATTAAATGTGAGAAATGCACTAAAATGATTAAGTACCATCTTAAGAAATTTTTGTTTATTTGTAACTAAGCAGAAAGCTACATAATTGGCTGTCTATGCTCTGCCCACCACGGGTATCGAAACACGGTTTTTGACGTTGTAAGTCCGCAGAAATACCGCTGTGGTACTGGGGGGGATGTTTTTAATGAAAGATCTTTTACCAGGGTATGTTATTGATGATAAATATGTTTAGCTGTGTCAAAATACCCTTGATAATGAAATATGAATAACATTAATATGCCTAAAAACATTACTAATGTGCAAAGTTTTTATATAATATTTATTAATAAAATTTGTTATGTATTAATATTCAAGTTTGAATATATATAAATCTGCAACTTGTGTCCTTAGGTTATCTCTCAATGGAATTACTTGCATTTATTAGAATTGTTTGTCGAATTGCACAAATGTGTTGCCAAGAAAAATATATAGCTTGAAAAATTAGTTTAATTTGAAACAACTGTAATTTTCATGAGTAGCAGTGTCATCACGGAAACGAACGTGTTTATTACCGTAAAGTAATAATTTTACTCTAATTATTAAATTTTTAATTGTATTTTGTTATTTATAACAAGGATACTAACACCATTTTCCTCCGTCTTTAATTTTTAACGAATGACAGAATGGTTTGTTTCTTTGTTTAATTTCGCTCGAAGCTATTCGAGAGCTGTATGCATCATCTGTCCCTAACTTAGAAATGATAAACTAAAGGAAGGCAACAAACTAACGCCACTCTTATGTTACTCTAATCGGATAGCGTGATTTACTGTTATATTATAACACCTCCACGGCTAAAAGGACGAGCATGTTCGGTGAAAAGAATCGCACCCGAGACGAAAAGGAAAGCAGCCAGTCAACCAAGATCTACAATCTATGGCAATCACTCTGATAACGCACCTATAGCTTGAAGTTTTGGGAATTTTATATGATATCAGACAGATTTGAACCTAAGTTATCATCTCCGAAAAACAGCTAGGGCTCACAGGGCCAAACCGCGTCCACTGTTATTAAAAGATCTTGGTATTGTTGATGAGAGACTGTTTTCTTAATTTTATCAATAAGAATACGACTATAAAGATAACTCAAAGCAAAATTTTCTATCATTTTATTCTCAATTTTTTTTTTAATTTGCCTTAAATCCAAAGGAGTAAATGAAAGAAACTTACAGTGAGGAGGATACAGTGTTGTGTTATTGCTTGTGGCACGTGGAATGATTTGGCCACTGACCTTTGTGTTTATGGATTCTCACCTTTTACAATACACCTCATTTTGTTTAGCACGGCTGGGGTGTGACTTGTTGTAATTCTCTTTGTAGATGGTTCTAGTGCCCCGAGTAATTCAAAGCCGTTTATTTTCCTATGTATAAAGGATATACCTGCCATGAAACGTTTAAATCGCCAATCTGAATAACTCATTATGATCTCAGTGATTTGATGCTCTTGTTGGAAACAGTTATTGCATACTATTCCAAAATGTAATCAATCTTCGGTAATATCACACCATCCGCCTTACGCCTAACAATGCCAAAATGTAGTTCTGATATATCCCGTTCCACCATGACTTTATATCAACTGTGGTTACCACCTGACTTGTTGATTTACGTATTAAAAATAATTTCGTTGTAAAGTATTCAGTTCTCTGTTATATATTTTGGTCATAAAGTTTAATAATCTCTTTATTTACGTTCGATTAAAGAAAGATAGTGTTCCTTGTAAGGTAACTTATAAACTTCTGACACTTTTAGTTCGATAAACTTCCAAGTTTCTTTCTTCCATGTTTATTTTGTGATTTCTCTCACAACTACGTGACCGACGTGTAATAAGTTGAGAAAAATACGGATTGTTTAAAAATTGGCAGATTATATCAGCTCTTTACTTTTGCATTATTGAAATCTTAGAACCAAAGCTGACAACAGAAACGTTTTTTGTTCTTTTTCGCTCTGAAATATCCCGTTGGAACTTGCTTCAACCCGTTCTAACAGAATATAAAGAAATTTTTCCAAGTCTTTCTTACGATAAATGTTTGATAGAAGATATACAGTATCCCACAAAAATGTGACCATATAACATCAGAAAGATGATCACATTTAATGTGCTCTGTCAAAAACGATAAAAAGGTATACCATGTAACACCACAAAAACTCTTGCACGGATTATAATAGTAGACAAGCTGAGAGTTTATTATTATATACTGATAACATTTTTCTATAACATTCTGTATATTCTTTCTGACTTTCCAACAAAAGATATTTTAAGTTTTTTTTTCTATTTTATAGGGTATAGTGCTAAAATAAATACATATTTTATAATGTTTTTTTCATATATGGTAATTTAAACATAGTGCTGTTCTTATATTATCCTTGAAACTATAAAAAGACCCTCAATTGTCACTGAGTTACTGTCTTTCCGTTTTCAGTATCTAAAGAAACTCACAATTCTTACTTACTGTATTGGTGGGGAGCATAAACATATTTTTAAACTAAATACAGTGTCTCTACATCTACAAACAGAACCTACATTTCAATTCTGCTCGCAAAATTTGCTCTAATAATATTTAATGAATACACAACCACAGCAGGCGCGAAATGGTGGAAAATTCAATTAATAAAAACTTTAGTTTGAAAGCTACACTTATATTTCTTTAACAGTGCAGTCGAAGAACCGCAATAACGCTCAATATTTTATTCAGTGTGGAAAAAAACAACTTTGACTTGTGTTGTAATCTCATTACTAAGTTTAGTCCCAGCTGGTTCGTTTGAAAAATAAATGTAGCAGTAGGAATAGAATTATCACGAATGCTATAAAACTATATGTACAAGTGTATGACCAGTTTTTCACTGCTATATAAAAAGTGGTTAATATGACAAAATATGAGGGGTTTCTAGATAGAGCCAGGCATTGTCCTCTACCACTAAACGAGCGTTACAAGAAAACTAATAGTCAAAGAACTAAAAATAAGATAGTACACTCCAGGCTAACTATGATAAATAGTAAACATATCGACACTTTGCTACCTACATTGTTCCTAATGAGAGTTTTTTGTTGGTTTTTATGCGATAGCACAGGCAAACTTTGGTTCAAAATGGAAAAAAAAGGAAATAAGTTCTATATGACCTAGTGGGATAACCCCAGTGACTCCATACTGTTGCTGCTCTAGCGTTGGAGAGGCAATCTCCTGTTAATGAAAAAGGTGGGGCGTAGCTTATTTCCTGTAAAGTAAATCTATGTGAGATAGTACTGGATAAATTATATTTTTTAAATATTGGAAATCATTTGAAAAATATTCATACAATTTAGAACAATACTAAATATAAATGTTACTTTTAAAAGGTTACAGTTAACTTAATATTATGAAATATTTGAGATGTATTTCATACATTTTAGAACAAGTCTATTTTTTGTTGAATGTTTTAAGGATATTCAAAACAAAAACTTCTATTTGATTCATTGAACGTATCTCACAGTTATGCATACAAAATATAAAAGTATTACACATTTAATTTCAGTTTGAATATCAATATAGATAAAATCAAATAAACTTAAATAAAGTACATTTTAAATCAAAATTATAAACGACAAAGATAAGGCATAGCGTAGATGAAATTGTAAAAGTTTCCTATCAGTGGCAAAGATAAAGCATTACTTAAACGAAATTTTAAACTAAAGCGGGAAAACTTAGAACAAAACATTATTCAAAACACCTAAAAAAGAAGCACTACTTAAAAAAATAATGCAAGAAATCTTTAAACAGTTACTAAATTAAAGATACAAAATCAGTTGGAGTTTGTTTAAGGTATGTGTTTACAGTGGTTGCTTATTATTTTTCACTTCGAACCAAATAAGTCTTTATGTTAGTTCACCTTCTAATGCCATAGAGTAAAAACTTGCCAATAATGGCTTTACGTACTCTGCATTTGTTTGTTTATTTGCTAGTTGTTAAGGGCAAAGTTTCACATTGGGCTGGCCCGGCATTGCCAAGCGTGTTAAGGCGTGCGACTGGTAATCTGAGGGTCGCGGGTTCGCATCCCCGTCGCGCCAAACATGCTCGCTCTCCGAGCCGTGGGGGCGTTATAATGTGACGGTCAATCCCACTATTCGTTGGTAAAACAGTAGCTCAAGAGTTGGCGGTGGGTGGTGATGATTAGCTGCCTTCACTCTAGTCTTACACTGCTAAATTAGGGACGGCTAGCACAGATAGCCCTCGAGTAGCTTTGTGCGAGATTAAAAAAAAAACAAAAAAAAACATTGGGCTGTTTTTTTCCCTGCCCACCGCGAGTATTGAATTTGATTTTGTTAGTGTTATACGTACAGATTTATCATTGATCAATCGGAGGGCTGTTTTTATATATCCTCTAAGTTACTCTTTTTTTTTACAAGCGAAAGACTGAGCATACACAGACTATTTATGCAAAATTACATTTTAACCACATTTTTATATGCATTTTGAATTGAAAGCACGTGCTCATTGAATATAAAAAAGGTTGTAGGCCACCCGCTTTCCTTAATTAATATGACATTTCGTGCGCTATAACTATGACTAAGCATCGTAACTGAGTGTCTTTAAATCTCATTAACGTTAATATCTAATTGGATGATACACTTTTTACGTTTGTTTGTTGTTAAATGTAGAGCTACGAAATCGGCTATTTGTGTTCTGGCTACCACAAATATCGAATAATGTTACAAGTTCTCAGACGTACTCCTAATGTTACAAGTTTTCAGACGTACTCCGAGATTTTTAGTTAGATTTAAGATGCATTAAAGATTCCAAAGATTTAAAATCACAATAAACGTCTGAATTGTTCGAGTGAATATTTTTACAATTCAATATACAAGAACCAAGTGTCATCTAGTAGTTAGAGTGGCCAGGGTAAAAATCCGAGAGCTCGGGGGTCAACGTCAAAAGGATTCTTTGTATTGTGAAGTAATTGGTGCTCATAACAGTGACAGACAAATCATACAGTTCGGTCAGACAAGACATTCTTGCACGAAAGTTGAGGGAGGGTTTGTTATGAATTTCGCGCAAAGCTACACGCGGGCTATCTGCACTAGCCGTCCCTAATTTAGCAGTGTAAGGCTTTAGGAAAGGCAGCTGGGGTGATGACTAGCTATCATTTCTCTAGTCTAAAGTAGCTCGAGTAGCTTTGCGCGAAATTCTAAAGAAACAATAATCACCACCCATCACCAACTCTTAGGCTACTCTTTCAGTAACGAATAGTGGGATTGGCCAAACTTTATAACGACCCCATGGTTGAAAAAGCAAGCACATTTGGTGTGATGAAGATTCGAACCTGCCAGCCTCAGATTACGAGTCGAGCACCCTCGCCACCTGGCCATACCGAGCACATTTATTTTAATACAATATTTCGTTGTTGTTTTTGCGTGTTTATCTCTTCTTTTTTTGTATATTATTTAACAGTGATTTTGTTTAATTACGCAAATAGTTTTACGTCTTAAATATGGGGTCTGATTTCTTGTGTTGGTGTGAAAGCGAATAGCTTTTGTGTAACTTTGCGTTAGAAGAAACCCACAAGTCAAAATAATCGTATTTGAGTTGCACTAATTGAAATGTAGCTCTCTGGGCTTTTGTATAGTGCATATCTAATCAAACTTTTACCAACTTAATCTCAACGAATAAATTAAACATGTCATAAATATTAGCAATAGAAGGAAGATACTTTGAAATGCTAGCGCTAATTTTCTAGTATGATCACTCTAATATAACAATTTGATCCGACAAGTTACTTTGAAATGCTAGCGCTAATTTTCTAGTATGATCACTCTAATATAACAATTTGATCCGACAAGTTACTTTGAAATGCTAGCGCTAATTTTCTAGTATGATCACTCTAATATAACAATTTGATCCGACAAGTTACTTTGAAATGCTAGCGCTAATTTTCTAGTATGATCACTCTAATATAACAATTTGATCCGACAAGTTACTTTGAAATGCTAGCGCTAATTTTCTAGTATGATCACTCTAATATAACAATTTGATCCGACAAGTTACTTTGAAATGCTAGCGCTAATTTTCTAGTATGATCACTCTAATATAACAATTTGATCCGACAAGTTACTTTGAAATGCTAGCGCTAATTTTCTAGTATGATCTAATATAACAATTTGATCCGACAAGTTACTTTGAAATGCTAGCGCTAATTTTCTAGTATGATCACTCTAATATAACAATTTGATCCGACAAGTTACTTTGAAATGCTAGCGCTAATTTTCTAGTATGATCACTCTAATATAACAATTTGATCCGACAAGTTACTTTGAAATGCTAGCGCTAATTTTCTAGTATGATCACTCTAATATAACAATTTGATCCGACAAGTTACTTTGAAATGCTAGCGCTAATTTTCTAGTATGATCTAATATAACAATTTGATCCGACAAGTTACTTTGAAATGCTAAAGCTTATTTTCTAATATATTCACTCTAGCCTCACAATTTGGTCTGATACAGTCAACATACAGGACTAGTTATTGGAACACTGTGTTATTATGAAGCAGACCCATACTATAGTTTACAGTTTCAACACAGATTTGTTCCGAAAAAGAGCAGGAGAGCTCTTACGTTCACTTATTGCTATGGAGATATATTGTCGAGGGACATAAACTAGTCCTTAATCTGTCGGTTGTGTTATACATAAATAGAGTGATATTTACAGAGATTATAGAGATAAGTGTGTAATATGAAAAAACATATTCTGTTTATTTTTTGGTTTCCATTTTCGTTGTAACACATTGTTTTCTCCATTCTTTTCTCATAATAAAACAAAATACTTTTATCCATCTACAAATAACTGTCTGTTATATACCTAGCATTTTGATTGGCATATTTATTAGTGTCATAAGTTGAACAATATAATTAACCACATAAGGAACGGCCCGGCATGGCCAAGCGCGTTAAGGCGTGCGACTCGCGGGTTCGCATCCCCGTCGCGCCAAACATGCTCGCCCTTTCAGCCGTGGGGGCGTTATAATGTAACGGTCAATCCCACTATTCGTTGGTTAAAGAGTAGCCCAAGAGTTGGCGGTGGGTGGTGATGACTAGCTGCCTTCCCTCTAGTCTTACACTGCAAAATTAGGGACGGCTAGCACAGATAGCCCTCGAGTAGCTCTGTGCGAAATTCAAAAACAAACAAACATAAGGAACATATATTTGATAGCTTTTAAAATTAATATTTCATTGTATATTAATGTGCATTCTGATATAACTACAATAATCCAGCAAACACTCTTTTAGCGATTAAAATACAGACTTAACGGTTAAGAATTTCTGTGCCTTTTTTCGAAAGGGTGGTAGTGCTTTAGTCCCAAGTCTCGTTAGATATCCTTTTCACGGTACACGTCCAGTAAACGATGCGTTTGATTCGCGCTTGTCCACACTTAAATCTTGATATATTTGGTTTTGATTTTTATTTCCTCATACAAATATTGAAGGATTTTTCTCTAATGCATTTATAAAAGACAGTGCTTTCGTACTTTTCTGTTCTGAAAAATATGCCCTTCATTTACAACATCCAGAAGTGATTCACGTTAGACGGTAACAGGTAGCGACAAATAAAGATAGGAGGAAAAATGAACAATCATATTTCTCTGTTAATCTGTTAGAATTTTGTTTAAGAATATAATACACACACATAAGTTGAAAACATCACCTTGTTGTCACAGCCAATAGTCACCTAATATTTTTTAGTCTTCTTTTCTTGAAAATCTTTATGAACCTCGCGATCAAATCATCAAAGATCAATTATATTTTCTGAGAAGAGCTTCCAATACAGCATCCTTAATGACAAAGCAAACTTGAAAGATAATGTGGAGCTAAGAGGAATAAAAAGAGCTTATATTAAATCTCCACGTTTATCTTCATTTGTTCGTAACACAACTACAACGTTCCTATTTCGAGCCATACTCAAAACACACTAAATTAGTGATGTCGAGAAAACCCACTTGTAGAGAAATATATATTTAAAACATATAACACCGCCCTCGACATTTCGACACTCAGTTACACAACCCCTCTCAAACATGTGGTCAGCTTCCGGTCAGTTACCTCTTTCTTTGTGAACCTGACGATGACCGAAGAAGGTCAAAACGTTGTTCGCTCTTCTATGTAAAATATTTTCTCAACCCAAACGAGCCGTTTTTGCATATATAACACACTAAATTCAACGTTTGCATCTTTCTATTTAAAATTCTGGAATATACACAAGTTTAAGATCACAGAAACGAAATTATAAAGGAATGCTGCCGTTAATTTCTGTAAAATAATGGAAGTAAATGATGGGATGAAACTGAAAACGTTCCGTTTAATTGTACGTTTTATAGGGAATACGTATCTGAAACATTTATACAATTCCAAACTAAGATTGAACGATGTTTAGCTATTATTTATCTCCTTGCTCTACCGCTGAAGATTGTTTCTGAAATATTTTGTTTGATTTTCAGACACGTTAAAAGTTTGCGCTTATAGAGTTTGTTTTTACGTCAAACACAGATCACTCGATAGACCGTGCAAATAAATGTACGATAGGCCAAATCAACCATTTTCTGAAGCATAACATTAAACAGCAACAATAAAAGATCTTCTAATTTCTTTCAAAAACATAAGAAAAAACAACCAAAAGCGAACAGTTCATGAATTAGCAATAGGTACATATATTAAAGCAGAATAATAATAAAAAACTGTTTCAAATAATATAATGATCATACACTTCTGCTAAATGTTTTCATACGGCAAAACTGATGAATTGAAATGAAAATATTGGCATGGCTATGGTGCGTTATCTTTCAAAATATTTCTTAATTAATAATAGTTGTATTACGTATAAGATCATTTATACTTTTTCTGTAATCACCAATAAATACGTAATATGTAAGATTCTATATATTTTTCATTTTTCTCTTATCATCTATACATGCGTAATTTATAGAATCCTATGTACTTTTTCATTGTTCTGTAATCATCTATAGATACGTAATTACAGGATCCTATATACTTTTACCATGTTTTATTTATAAAACTCATACACATTTTGAGTCACTTTTAAAATTTCATTTTCCTTTTTACGTTAATCATTTTTATTCCAGTACGTGCATGTGTATCGTTTATAGTTTGTTTTTGTGAGTCGTTCTGTTCCTACAGTTACCTGTAAGGACCTTGGAAGCATCTTCATTATATCAACTAGTTTCGTCAGAACTTGATGTTAGCTTTTGCTGATTTATTCTCGCAATAAAAAAAAAAAGCCCAATTATAGTTTGTTTCGTTGTTTTTGAATTTCGCGCAAAGCTACACGAGGCTATCTACACTAGCCGTCCCTGATTTAGCAGTGTAAGACTAGAGGAAAGGCAGCTAGTCATTATCACCCACCGCCAATTCCTGGGCTACTCTTTTACCAACGAATAGTGAGATTGACCGTCACAGCTGAAAGGACGAGCATATTTTGTGCGACGGGGATTCGAACTTGCAACCCTCAGATTACGAGTCGAACGCCTTAACCCACCTCGCCATGTAAAATTCTATATATTTTTTTCATTTTTCTGAAAAACCTATAGATGCGTAATATATAAGATTCTTTTCTCTTTAATTTCGCGCAAAGCTACACGAGGGCTATCTGCGCTAGCCCTCCCTGATTTAGCAGTATAAGAAGGGAGGAAAGGCTACCGCCAACTCCTGGGCTACTCTTTTACCAACGAATAGTGGGATTGACCGTCGCATTATAACGCCCTCACGGCTGAAAGGACGAGCATGTTTGGTGTGACGGGGATTCGAACCCGCGTTCCTCGGATTACGAGTCGAGTGCTTTAACTACCTAGCCATGCCGGGCTTACCAAACTATAGTAAAAAAAAAAAGTTTAACATGTGAATTACTGATAAAGGAAATAAGATAACAATCCACATCCTTTTTTTGATATTTTTTGCGTATATTTTGCTTAATTGTACACTTAGTGGTGAAAATTTTAATCACTTAGCCAATGATAAAGTAGTTCATTTTTAATGTCATAATACAATAGTAATACACCTGTTACATTTTTGAATATTACACTCTTAACCTAGATGTTTGAGTTTTTTTTCAAAAGTTAGGAGAATGTATGATATTGTCAGTCCAATCACATTATATTTGTCATATCCTTTACTGACGACGCATTTCGCTCAATACAGAATTATTCAGGCCGGACGGGATACAATAAACACAACAGTGGTCTAGATACTGTTTATATAAGCCTTTTGTTACATTAGAAGTTGAAAAGATCTGAAAAACTGAATTGAGCGAAATGCGTCGTTAGTAATGGATACGACAAATATTGTGTGATTGTAGCCTATTCTAATTTTTGAAAATTCCTAAGGGACTACATTAAGTGTGTTTTTGTGTTTTTCATATAGCAAAACCACATCGGGCTATCTGCTGAGCCCACCGAGGGGAATCGAACGCCTAATTTAAGCGTTGTAAATCCGTAGACATACCGCTGTACTAGCGGGAGACAACTCCGTTAAGATTGCAGTGTTCAATTATGTGATAGCCTTAATGATGTCTTATAACAAATAAATCTATAATGATTCTTTGTCTTTTAAAAAGCGTATACATCATAAGAAAGTCATACTTTTGTTCTTAAAACATACGCGAGTTGGTACTTTAATTAAATAAACTAAAGAAAAGCAATAAATTAAAATATAAAAATCACAATTTGAAATATTTTGAAAAAAACAAGTAAAACTAAGCGGATGACAAAATTTGACTAAATACACAAAACAAATTAATTTAAATGTTCAAATTGTAACGCAAATCAGATGAAAAAATAAAACTGTTTTAAAATAATATAATAACCAAAACGCTATTCAGACTCAATGTGCTTAATTATAATGGAAAAGAAGAACAGGACATTAAATTCTGAATGGTGAATACTCCGTTTACAGAACGAGTTCCTTTATCTATAGCACTGTTCAAAATAATAACTACATTTCTTGAGAATTCACTTTCCTCTCACAGTTTTAACGGCAGGAATGTTTAGATACATTGAAATGCAGATATCTTTGTTTATCTTTTCTATAAGAGCAGATAAAAGCCGGGCCATTGATCCCATAGACGCAAGACAACAGTGGAATCAATTACGCTTGTCTTCAACAAAATAGTTTAAAAACCTAGAAATGCTTCTAAAAACGTCTAGTGCATCGTAACGTCTGTATTTCAGCCTATTTCACTGGGTTGAAGAAATTACCCTGCACTAAAAGTTTAAAAGTATATAGTATTGGAAATATACGTGGAAACAATAAAGAAAGAGGTATAAAAAACAAACATCATCAGAATTCAACCTTTTTTCTATCGTGTGAAAATGATCTGTATCAGGGTATAGTCACGGGTTATACTGAAACTGTTGTCGTCCAGTTAATCATAAACCACTTTTACATTCATAAAGGCTGTTGTGAAACCTCCACAAATGGTTTTATTATATTGAACATTGTTTCAGGTGAATGATCTATTCGTATGAAATAATTGTTCACCCTCAAGTGCAAGCTTAGTGCTAGAGAACCTTCTTCTTCGCTACTAATGTGTTTAACTTACATGTTAGTTTAACTTTGCTAAGTATCTAGCAACTCAATTTAATTTTATAAGTTGGTTTGTGTGTGGGTGTCGTTCGTATACCAAAGCCACATCGCGCTATCTGCCGTGTCTACCGAGGAAAATCGAACCCCTGATTTAATACGTTTATTTAATTTCTCACGTAAAACTAATATGCATATTTGACTAGTGCAAACTAAACGTTTCGTGAAATTGCACTTAATGCTTTAGATTATATGATTAGTTAAAGTATTTATTCCATTAATAAGAGAAAATGCTGTTTTCGTCTCTTTTGTAATTATACGTGATACTTATATGAAAAACAAATAAATGATAGCCCTCGAGTAGCTTTGTGCGAAATTCCAAAACAAACAAACAAACTATGTAATCGGTATTGTACCTACCCGGAATTTACTAAGGCTATAACTAAATATTGTAAACCAGTTATTCTTTCTATATAGTCAGTATTGTACCTACCTGGAATTTACTAAGGATATTATTAAATATCGTAAACCAGTTATTCTTTCTATATAGTCAGTATTGTACCTACTTGGAATTTACTAAGGCTATTACTAAATATCATAAACCAGTTATTCTTTCTATATAATCAGTATTGTCGCTACCTGGAGTTTACCAAGGCTATAACTAAATATTCTAAGCCAGTCGTTTTTTCTATATAGTCAGTATTGTAGCTACCTGGAGTTTACCATGGCTATAACTAAATATTGTAAACCAGTTATTCTTTCTATATAGTCAGTATTGTACCTACCTAGTGTTTACTGAGACTAAAATTTGATATCATAAACAAATTATTCTCTCTGCGACAATGGTATAAATATTTCTCCCTTCGGACTTATACGTAAATCATTTGACCAGATGTTTGTAAACCACTTTATCCAGCTGCCTTTCGATTGTGTAACTTTATCCGCGATCTACACCAAAAAGCTAGAGTTTACCCAGACTATAACTGAATATTGTAAAGCAATTCCTCTTTCGTCTCATTTAGTGAGAGAGAAAACAAAGAAAATAAAGGCATTGTTTAACGTCATATATCTTAGAGTAGTTAAGTGATAACTATATTATTATTTGAATTATCATTTCGGTACTCCTGAATTTCTCTTTACTAATACATTTGGTGAAATTTTAAGACTCATGATGCAGTTCAAGATTTCTCAACATATTTTAATTACTTTTTCACATGTGGTTTGTTTATAGCGCATATGTACATATCATTAAAAACACGTTGCTGCTACTTACCCACCTTGAACTACACGAGGGACGTCAATTCAGAAACATTCTGGAGTAAACCAAAGTTATGTCAATGTACAGAACCTTCTCTCTCCTAAGTAGCATAACAAACGTAAAATGCTAGACAAATAAAGCATACCTAATTAACATCCATAGAAAAGAATGAGAATTTCTTCTACAGATGAGCCACTTCCTGTTGACTCATTGTCGTTTTATGTCTTCCGTTTGGTACCTGATGTCGCAAATCTATCCAAAATTGAGCTCTAGCTTGTGATATTCTAGTTTAGTGTTACTGAATGTAATATAATGGATGTAATCGCGTAATGCGAATTTGGTCACCAAACAACGAGTTCATAATAAGTGTTTAACAACGAGGAACTTACCAATTAAACAGTTGAACGAATGTTCTCTTGTCACGTCAAGATCCTAAACATGCACGATTTCAAGACATGCCAATGAATTGCAGTTTCGGATCAGATCGAGAAAAACAAACATGAAAACTGTTCTTATTATCAAATCCATTTTACTACATCATGGTAAGCAAATGCGATAGCGGTATATATTTGACGACACTATGTACAAATGTTGTAATTGCATACATTTGTAAAGCAATCACGTTTGTGAAGTAATTACGCTTCTAACAAACATTCATACTACCACTTTTTACATTCACATCGTTACGTACAGACCTATAATGAAATAAAATTATCAGATTATCACAATGCGTGATTTCTTTTAAAGTTTTAATGCTTATATGCTATAAAAACCAATGCATTTTATCAAAACATTCCATAATAACATTCATTTGAAAAAACCTATTTAAGAAAACGTTTCATATACGTATTACCTTACTTTATCTTAATTTGCGAATGCCATAAACTTACTCGATAGTGTGTTTTATAGATTTTTTTATAAATGTTTTCATCATGAAATTCAAAATTATAAGCTTTTATAATAGTTTCAAACGCTTCCTGTTAATAAAGCGGTAAGTCTACGGATTTTACAACGCTAAAATCAGGAGTTCAATTCCTCTCGGTGGGTTCAGCAGATAGCTCGATGTGGCTTTACTATAAGAAAACACACACACACATAATTTCAAAAATAAAATCAAACACAATTTCTTGTATCTTGGCCTTCCATCTCAAGATTTAGTAATAAAATATAAATATGTCTTGAATGATTTGCATTAACATTTACATGTCCTCAAATATTTTTGCATCTAATTTTTTTTAGTATTTTCTAATCAAGGTTACTTCAGTAGCCGAATGCACGAGTGACTACTTTTGAAACCAGAATCCATCTTCAAATATCACAAAAATATATATACACATGTCATTATTAAGCACAAAACTACACAATGTTACCTGTGCTATGTGTGCAACTGTTATTGAAACCAGAATTTTATCGTTATAAGCCTTGATACTTACTGCTTATCCACTTGGTGGTGGTGGGGGGTGTTTTGAATTTCACGCAAAACTACACGAAGGCTATTTACACTAACTATCCTTAATTTAACAGTATAAAACTAGAGAGAAGGCAGGTCATCACCACATACCGCCAACTCTCGGCTACTCTTTCATGGGGGCGTTATAATGTGACGGTCAATTCCACTATTCATTGGTAAAAAGAGTAGCCCAAAAGTTGACGGTGGATGTCGATGGCTAGCTGCCTTCCCTCTAGTCTTACACTGCTTGCGCAGACAGTCCTCGTGTAGCATTGAGCGAAATTCAAAAAATAAACAAACAAACACAAAAGCGTTCCGTAATTTGTGTCCTTCGATGTGTTATAAAAGTGACTATAAAATCTCATTATTTAGTCAGTCAAGAGTACCTCAAGAGTTGACAGTAGATGCTACTGACTAGCTGCCTGCTCTCTGGTCAATCATTTCTAAAATCAGGAAATAAATGGATATAAAAGGGTATAAAAACAGCGGAAAATCCAAGTTATTGGAAGTAAAATTGATATAAAACATCATAGTGTTCTCATTTTCCCTATTAAATGCTAAAAAAGTTTTTTTTTATTTTGCCTTTTCTTATTTTCATCTTTCGAAGCTCTACTCAAATAAGTGATTGAGTTTAACTATGCAAAATGCATATTTTTTGTTTATGTTCATTGGCCTTAAGATTTTGGCCAGCAGTGTATGTATTCGTCCAAATCGTAAGACTTTAAAAGCACGAAGGATAATATTCAAGAAAATCCATGAAAAAAATGTAATGTTCTAAATGTAATATTCATAACTGGAGAAAAATTATTTTGTTGGTTAATTTAAACAGATAAAACTCCTATAACTTTCACAAGAAACGGAAATATAAAATTCTCCAAAATAAAGAAAGTACTTTGAAATAGTAGTCCTCTAATTTCTTAACATAAAATGTTGCATAGTTTTAATAGAATGGATCTGATAAATAGTTTAAGCTTTCAAAACAGTAATACAGAGACTTAACTCAGATGGGTAAGTTCAGCGGCTTACAATACCAGAAATAAAGCATCTATACAACTTCATATGAAAGATCTGTATAGTGGTATCATACTTAAAACCTAAATATTTTGCAAAGTTTCAACCATTGGAGTGTGAAATGTTTTCAGGGAAAGATTTATGGTCAGAAACATTTAACGGCCTCTCGGAAGAGAATTATTCATACATCATAACAGTTGAAGAACGCAGAGAAAACAAAATCAACATTTTGAAAAGAAGAATATTCAATAACTCCGCGGAAGCAGAATATCCTCACGTTAAAACGTTTATGACAACAAGGGGATCTAAAATTATATCAATAACAATTCTAAAGTAAAATGTGTGATTTGGTTACGAAAGAAACTGGTTTTCACATATTATATAAAAAAAAATCTATATACACACAAATCTGTTTAGAAGACCAAATTCTCAGTTATTTAGTGGAATACCTCATGATGCTCACATAACTTTATTGACTCTTAACACGTAATTTCAACCCATCCACAGTTTTATATCATGTTAGGTATTTTTTTACATTATGAAGTACTATTTAACATTTTTATCTTGTCAATTATTTGTTTCAAATTAAGCTACACGATGGATTATCTGTGCTCTACCCACCATGGGTATCGAATCGCGGTTTCTAGCGTTTTAAGTCTATAGACCAGTGGTTCACAACATAGGGGTTCTAGGGGGTGCGAGATAAGATTTGTTTTGGCCACCTTCACCTTTATTATTCTTAAATAAATAATTACTGTGAGGGGTGCGAGAACATATTAAATTTTTTAAAGGTGCGGGGTATAAAAAAAGGTTGGGAACCACTGCTATAGACATACCGTTGTGCCACTGAGGGGCTCGCTTATGAACTATGTCGAAGAGCCAGTAAATGAAATTTGAAATCATTGTTGTTTTAACTGCAATCTTCTTACTGCAAAGAATCCTAGATTTTAGCTTTGTAAGTTCGAACAACTATTGCTGACCCAACGTGAAGATCAATTTGGCATTATAGTAAATGATGGGGAACTAACATTGTTTTTAGTACTGTGTTTTTCTAAACTAATACTGTAAAAAATCTAGACACTAAATTCTCCGGTGGACAGTGGTAAATTTACAGAGATATAAAACTAAAATCCAAGGCTTGGTTCTCTGCGAGGAATGCAGCAAATAGTCCAAACAAACTAAACAATGATATATAATTTACATGAAATTCACTTATAGTTAAAGTGTGATAAAATTTGCTATTTTGATTTTTTATAATCATCTTATTTGTAAATGCCAAAAATATATATTGTACACAACAGTTAGTTTTATATCAAAAAACTAAACATTTACATGTATTTCAACGAAATACAAACTCTAACACTGGCTATGTGTCATTGACCTCTGGTTATCCCCATTTCACTCGAGGATAATTTATTCAGTGTTTTTTACGTAAAAATAGACATAATTTCTCCTTTAAAACAAATACTTTTGGTTGAATATAGTTAGATAATGTTTATAGTATTCGAAGTCTATAAAACGGATGTATAATTCCTATTAATGATAAGTTTAACGTAACTGGTTTGGGACACGTTTCTCTTTGGGCCCTGTATGACCATATGGTTATGGCGCTCGGCTTGTAATCTGAGGGTTGCGGGTTCGAATCTCCATCACACCAAACATGCCCGCCCTTTCAGCCGTGGAGCATTATAATGTGACGGTCAATCCCATTATTCGTTGGTAAAAGAGTAGCCCAAGAGCTGGCGGTTGGTGGTGATGACTAGCTGCCTTCCCTCTAGTCTTACATTGCTAAATTAGGGACGGCTAGTGCAGATAACCCTCGTGTCGCTTTGCGCGAAATTCAAAAACAAACAAACTTTTCTCTTTATCACTTAGAGCAAGGTATTAGCATTTGTATTTGCTTATTAGCAAAAAGCATAAATGGTTATGTGCTTAAAGTGACTACAGATAATCAGTGATGTCGAGAAAACCCACTTCTGACGGTCAGAAGGTCGAAACGTTGTTCACTCCTCTACGTAAAAAAATTTCTCAACCCAAACGAGCCGTTTTTACATATATATTTGACTACAGATAAACATATTTTATTGACAACAAACAATAGATTCGTATATATCTTGATATGTTAACAACAAAGTATAATATATGAAATATATACTTTTCTATCACTTCCCGTGGGTCAGCATTAATTTTACGAGCTTGTAATGTTAAAATTGTGGGCTTTAATTCCATAATCGACAGAGCACAAATAAATATTCTAAAGCTTTTTGCACACAGAAAAAATGGCTAAACAAAAGATAAAATAAATGTATTATGGAAAAGTATCATGTTCTTTAACATAGTATCAATGTTTATCGGCCTATTTTTTCAACTGTATGAACCAAATTTGGCCGATAGATCGCACGGTTTTGATTTTTCGTTTTCGTCATGCAAACGTTGAAAACACAAGTTTAATTATAATTGCTACAAAACCTATCAAGCAATTGGTAACACTAGTTTACATAAATGTGTTCGTGTCAGACTTAAGGGTGTGGTAAGCTTAGTTCCTAATGTTTTAATGAAACCCTTATGATAATAAAATGACTCTCTTACTAAGATACGAACACACACTTATCATAAAGAGTAAAAAGTCTTATTTATGTTAAACACAATTTTTATGTTACTGGCGTAATTTGCCACTAGTTAATACAATGTTTTGAACATTTAGAAATTTTCTCTTAAACATATGATTTATCCTACGGATACTTAAACTGTTGATAAAACAGGAGAAATAAAAATAATACAATATAGTTTCTAAAGCCTAAGGTTTTTATAACTCCTTCGTCAGTAATATTTTCAGTTGTTAGAGCAACTGTACTGTTTCACAAGGCTTTTACTGTTTTGCACTTACTTACAGAGGGATTCCTTAACTATGCATCTTTATATTCATAAAAGGCTGGGGAAAATGTCAAGTTCAAAAGTAGAAAGTAAGTCACGAAGAGATTTTGATTAAAACACGACACGGGTTATGATTCTACTTAATAATATATGAAGGTTATATATCTTTTACATCCGTTGCTTTTAGACTTTTATATGGTAATATTTTTGGTTACCTCAGATTTAGCGAAAGAAATTTCAGTCAGTTGTCGTATAACAAATAGCATGTGTTGTGCAAAATCAGAATACAAATGACACGGCGAATATATTGCAGTTCTTTGTTATGATTTGTTAAGAATTTCACGAAAACTACACGAGAGCTACGTGCGTTAGCCGTCCATAATTTAGCAGTGAAGGACTTTACCGTTGGTAACCGCCAACTCTTAGGCTAGTCGTTTACAAACGAATAGTGGGATTGACCGTAATATTATAATGCCCCCACGGCTGAAAGGGCGAGCATGTTTAGTGTGACGGGAATTCGAACCGACGACCCTCAGAAGTCGAACGCCTTAACCATCTGGCCATGCCAGGCCACGTAGTTCTTTACCTTTACAATTTGTTAACTCTTTTTATTTCTATTCTAATTAAAATATTATATTCAGGGTTAGAATTATCGATTCGACTTCTTGATTAACGACAAGATGCGTTCAAATTATTAATAATTTTCAAAAATATTTTAACAAATCGTTTGAGATCGTTCTGATATTGACTTAGAGTCACTTCCATTTTATCTGAAGTAAACTCATTCAGTGTTTCCTTAACGTTAAAATAAACACCGTTGTTCCTCTGAAACAAGACTTTTGGCTGTTTATTGTTAGAGAATGTTTATAGAATTTAGGAGCTGTAAAACGGATGCGTGATTTCTTTGCAAACTGAATGTAATGCAATAGATATTAGCATGTGTAATAGCTTCTAGAAAATTATAAAATTCGATTATATTTATTACCACAAAGTATTTCCTGTACCTCAAGGTGGGGGAGCGTTATAAGAGAATACTGTAGATACTCTGAGTTTAATTTGAACAGTTTGTGGATTCTTAACGTTTAATTATTTATGAATTTTAATTGTTTATGGATTTTATAAACCATGATCATTAATTAGTATCGATTTTTTAGGATACTTCTACTGAGATTAATGAGTTTTGTAAATATTTTTATTATTTTAATTCATACGACTTTATTAATGGTTTTATGTATTATATGAATCATTTTACAATTAAGTTGGATCAAGAAAAGCCTTAATACTTCGAAAAAGTTACCAAACAACCAACGAACCAAAAACCTGAATAAAAACAAACCATAACTCAAATTTAGTGGGGCTTTGATTTACACTTCAATTTATCAACATATTTATTTAATATTAAATAATATTAAATTGAATATTCAATATTAAATTGAAGTAGATTGGAGAAGAAACTTTTCTGAACTATCTACTAATATATATGTAAATTATCTTACATATAATCTTTCTTAATTACAAAAAAGGAATCACTATTTAGAAAGAGAAATTAGCAATCCTTTACACGGTCAACATTATACACGAATTAATTTTTCTTCATACACAGCTGCTAAAATAAGTTTATAATAGATCCTTATCTTAAAATATTTTAAAATCATGTGTAACTTCTTTTCCACAATTAGCATGTATTCTTACTCTCAGACACCCAGAAATTAAAAAAAAACTCCACTCAGTTTATTATTACAAAATATTCCCATTAGTTTAAGCCGTAGATGCGTTATAAGAGAGGCAATCAGTCCATTATCGTCGATAAAGAGTGTTGTTCATTGGTTATTACAGCTTCTCAAAATTAAGGTCTGCGGCAAATAGCTTTAGTAGCTTTGACATAAATATATATACTAGATTTATTACTGATTTACTCAATTTACATTATCAAAATTATTTAGCTGAATAAGCAGAATAGAATTTTCTCAAAAAAAAAAATCGTTTATTTCAAGCCACCCAGTGGCACAGCGGAATATCTGCAGACTTAGAACGTTAGAATCCGAGTTTCAATACCTGTGATGGGCAGACCCCAGATAGCTCATTATGATACCTTGTGCTTAACTACAAAACAAACAAAATCTAAACAAATTCTACTTGAAAATCTTACTAAACTCTTGTTAAACATATTTTGGCAAAATAACTTTCGTGTATACAAATATGTTATCAATGTATCTAAAGGGTATATTATCTGCAACAAAAAAAATGTTTCAAAACTCTCAAATTTGTTTTGCTTTTAAAACGTTTTTTTTTAATTTTATGACATTATAATTTCATTTTGTTTTCATTATGATTATGATGGTAATGAATCTGTAATAATGTTAAAAATAAATTGCTACAAGTGATATTCCATTTGATTTCATCTATAATCACAGTTATTAAACCGCAGTATCTGTGATGAAACGTTAACAAGACATTTTGGTGAGTTAAAACTTCATGGAGGTTTTATGCCAACTACTCAATTACGAATTTTATGAAAACACAGAAGCACTAAACTATCATCATAATGGACTGGCACAGTGGTATGTCTGTGGGTTCATACTACTAGAAATCTCGTTTCGATACCCATTGTGGACAGTGCACAGATAGCCCACTGTGTAGCTTTGTGCTTAATTATAAACAAACAAAAATATCTTCACAGCGACATAAAAAATTAGTTTTTTTATTAGGTAATATTATTTTCATGACTTTTTGTCATAGTATACGCCTATGTGAAATTTCGAATCTTTTTGTAGTAGTAGAAAACTAGTACAATATAACGATGTCAGTCCGAGGGAGTTAGAGCCCGAAATGGCCAGGTGGGCTAAGGCGTTCGACTTGTAATCTGAGAGTCGCGGGTTCGAATCCCGCTCACACCAAACATGCTTGCTCTTTCAGCCGTAGGAGCATTATAATGTGACGGTCAATCCCACTATTCGTTGGTAAAAGAGTAGCCCAAAGGTTGGTGGTGATGACTAGCTGCCTACCCTCCAGTCTTATACTGCTAAATGAGGGACGGCTAGCGTAGATAGCACTCGTGTAGCTATGCGCCAAATTCAAAAAATAAATAAATAAACCGAGTGAGTTAGAATTATTCAATCCGTTCAATGTCAGCTAGTAAATTAACTACTGTGCTGTAGATTAGATAAGTCAGTGGTTTGCGAACATATGTTTAGTTAAGAAATCTTACAGTGTTATGAACTTGACTTCCCTGACTATTACGTATTATAATTTATCTCGAACGAGTCTTCGATTTATTATGTTATTTACGTTACGTATTGGCCTGGCATAACCAGGTGGCTAAGGCACTTGACTCATAATCATAGGATTGCGGGTTCGAATCCCCATCGCACCAAACATGCTCGCCCTTTCAGCCGTGGAAGTGTTTTATAATGTGATCCCACTATTCGTTGGTAAGAGTAGCCCAAGAGTTGGCGGTGGGTGGTGATGACTATCTGCCTTCCTTCTGGTCTTAGATGGCTAAATTAGTGACGGCTAGTGCAGATAGCCCTCGTGTAGCTTTACGCGAATTTCAAACAAACAAACGTTATGTATTGCAATTTTAAATAGCCGGAAACTTTTAATTTAACAGTTAATTGAATGTAAATATGTCGAATTTATGATACTTAGCGACAAGACTGATACACACAACGTTATTTCTTAACACAAATATATTTTAATATACAAACAACAATACAATTTATAGTAATGGTTATTACAAACAGTTATTACAAATGATGGTTTATATACAAGAGTTTTAGAAACTTACAAAGAATACTTGGTTTTCTATCTGGTCTCGAACTGAATCTTTTATCAACGTTCACAGAGAGCGAATTAATTTTATGATGATACATAGATATCCTTCTCTTGACAGCTTGAAGAACAAGTAAGTTTTTAAATAACGGCAATATGTAATATCTTCGTAGAAATACTATCATTCGAAATTAATTCTCTGAATTTAAATGGTTCGCATTTTTCGAAATCTATAAATGTTCCTGGTAAAATATCTGTTGTTTTCCAATTAATAAACTTTTATTTCTACAATTATAGCTTCTGAGGCTTAGAGTATACTCATTGTAGCCGACCAACAATATCCTATTACTGTCATCCGGCGTCTTGTGATGGCTTGCTTTTATACTCATTAGGCAAGATTCTCAAAAGTTCAACAATATTCGAAGATATGCTTGTGTTTTCGTAAAACTTATATTGTCGATTCTTACACTCGAGAACCTTATACAAATTTAGAAAACAGACGAGACTTGTATAATACACATTTAACAATATATGTTACATGCATTAAACTGAAACAAACGTATATATTAAAATAAATGTATAACAGTAAATTCGTTAAGATCATTAATATTCCAATAATGTTTAGTCAATTTGTTAATTAAATTTTCTTATACTTAGAATTTAAAGACTACTATTTTCAGCAATTTGGGTATTCAATAAACGCATCAAGAATCAGAAATAATTGTTATTTTGCATGTGAGGAAGTATAATTCTTTAGCACGCCCTTGGGCGACGGCTAATGAAATATAAATCATTATTTCAAATAAGATATACCTAAGTGTGTGTGTGTAAATATAATGGAAATATACACGAGAACGTTTAATTTTACCTTACGAAAACAAATAATTTTGATCTAGCTTAGCATGTTTTTTTTTTTATTAACAATTATTTCAAAATTCTAGCATTAATATTCTAATGATGCTAATTGTGCGAGTATAACTTGCTTTGTCAAAGTATAAAGATTTGTAAATTTTTATATCAGTTATAAGTCAAACCGAAATTTTGCTGAGTTTTGGATGTTTTTTATTGTCATTGTTGTTTGATTTAGTAGGAAACTATTTTTGTGAAATGCTGCAAGATACTTTTTGACGAGACTTGTGTATTTTTGAGGTAAAGATGTGCCTTACAGATAAAAAATCGAGTACGGATTTTTCAAATATTCGATTCAGAGAAAATAAGGGTACCTAAATTTTATGTGGAACCACGCAGCTTTGAAACCTCAAGAGTCTCTTAGATCAACCAAAATACATATCAACATCATCAGACAAGGTCAATCCTCTTTAAGTGTTATTTGTGTTTTTTTATAATAATGAGGAAAATGTACGAACTTAAAATTCGTTCAAAATAATTTTTATCAACGTTAATAATATGCATAACAAGGAAGTAAAAAAATAGTAATCCGAATTGAATAATGAATGCTTACAAACACTAAAATAACAAAAAATATATTACTAATAAATACTGACATGAGCAGTTTTGTTATACAATACCGTACAGATTCACAAGAGCAATCAACTGCCCAATGTATGAAACATCTTACGTATACGAACTATTTGTTTCATCGTTGTTAAGCGCAATGTTACACAATGAGCTATCTGTGCTATGCCCTCCGCCCACAGAATTGTTTACGGAAAACGTCATCAGAAGAGTCCATTTGCAGACATGCCTAAGGAGGAGTGTCCTTGCGCACTATCGATGATATTTAGACCCACGTAAGTACAGCTCCCCCCCCCGATAAAAGTAGAAAACCTTTTTCCCAGTACTTGCACCTGGAGATATATTACTTGCTCCAATGGATATTTTGAATTTGAGAAAATATTCTTGTGATGACAATGTGTCACCAAAATAAAAAGTAAAAAAAAACGCAATAAGGCAGGCTTGCCATCAAAATATTCTTCCAGTGTCAATAAAGCAAAGACTGTTCCAACAGTGACAACTTCTGCTTTGGAACAACATGATGGTAGAGGTGAAGGCAAGTTATTGAGTGGCTTTAATCTCTGTATTGAAACCTGGTGACTCTATTGTGTAATACCTCACGTATCATTGTATTCTCTATCAATATAAATGACAATTGCTATTCAAAGTATTTATTTATAAATATATTTGGCAACTGTATCGTCCATAATGAATCGAAATTATGCAATGACTCATGCAATATACCACATACAGGAAAAGTTACATAATGTTCCACAAAAACTTTTAAAATGTGCATTGCTATTTTGTGTTCTTTAATAAGGATATAACTTATGTCAAACCAAAATACACTGCTGGCCAAAATCTTAAGTCCAATGAACATAAAAAAAAAATATGCATTTTGCGTTGTTAGACTCAACCACTTATTTGAGTAGAGTTTCGAAAGATGAAAATAAGAAAAGAGAAAATAAAAATAAACTTTTTTAGCATTTAATAGGAAAAATGTAAGCACTATGAAATTAGCCTAAACACTAGGCTATGATTTTGAAGATATTAGGCTACTTTCATATGGTAGCCGTATTAGTCACGTTCCAAATTTACTGTTTTCCGAAACAAATAAAAACAACACAAAAACACTTAAGTAATATACTCCAATTTCTTTACCCTAAATATATATATTTGTATAGATATCAATTTTAAAATTCTATATCACATTAAAGATTAATTGATTTGTCAGCTGTATTAGTCGACATGTTGATTTTCACATTACTTTTTACAATGACCATAATCTTGGTTTCATATTTAAGCTTCGTGAATTTACAAATCCTGGTGTAGACTTAATAATTGCAGCTCGCTGTCATATAGGAACTGAGATATGGGTTCCTCTTTGGTTTGGCAGCCATCTTGAATATCTCAAAATACACACGTCTGACTAAATGTCATCCAGCATTTTCGTAACCACCACCCTCGGATTAACTTAAAACTATCAACAAAACAGTTTATCAGTGACAAATGCAGCTTCAGCTAATTAAAAAAATAAATTGGATTTGGCTGTCGGATGAGCATTTCCATTACTGTGCTTACATTAGCAAGCAAGCTAAGAAATATAACAGTGTCAGCTGTTTTTCCCTAGTATACCTACGTTTTGGGTTTGTAACACAACTTGATGTTTACCATTTTTATCGAAGCTCCTGTCATCTGTTGGCTTTTTTGTAAAATAAAAATTAAGTCCTACGAGTGTCACTTCTCACTCTAACCTACTGTGTATCTTTTATTTATGACAAAGCTAAAGCTGTCTGCAGTCATCCCTAATTTTGAAGGCTAAAGAAGGCAGTCATTCAAGCAGCACCAACCACCCATGTAAAGGGACTGATTGTCACACCTACAACACACTGACAGCTTAAAATGCAAAGAATGTTTTGTGGTACTGCATAGATTTTAATTTATGTTCTTGGTATGAAATGCAGAACTCTAGTACAGAAGCCAATACATGCCCAGCTTAAACTACCCTGACATAATTTGGCTAAAACATAAGCCTTATTCAAAACAAAAAGCTTTAACAAACCATTGATCAGAGCATTAAAATATGTATATACAGTCCATTATATGTACTTCAACTTTTCCCACCATCCAGTTAATGACAAGTGATAAAGCTACACCTTGTCGTTCCAAATATTATGCTTTGGCCAAAGCTAAAACTGCTCAAGCATGTAACAAAATAATATTTACTAAACATAGTATTTTAAGTCAACTAGTATTTGATTAACACACATCACAATACTTCCAGTCAGAAAGGTGGACTGTTCACACTCACATTATTTTCACCTTTCTTATATTATTGTATACATTAACAGTGTACACTTTTTTAGAAATTCTATACCCTTTTTTAAATTAAAATTTATTTATTAATATTATTTCTTAAGTTTACTTACACCTATTTCTGTGTAATAAATTTTTAAGTTTCATGTGTATGTACATTCAACTGAATGTTACTTGTTTTTCAACAAGTTACTGCTGCACTGTTTTTTTCCACCCAACCATCACACTGAAATTATTCAAAATAAATAACAAATGTACAAAAGAAAATAAACACATGTACTGGTATGAAACTACAATGAACAAAATGTAAAGTTGTTCTCAAAGGCCCTCTTGAGGGAAAATAGTGAATCATCACAGATTTAATGGTTGGCTTCCATCTATGTTATAGTGTACTGTAATAAAAGATGAGCAGTAACAAAGCAATGTCATCAAAACAGAATAATGTTTTTTCTAAGATAATACAACACAGATTAATGCAGTGTATAAACAGATACAGTAACATGCTTACTTTGTTGGGCCTACATGATACCTATGTATATTCTTCAACAACACATTGTGCACAAGTGTTTGCTAGAATAAAGTAACACAAGTAATACACGCAAAATAAACAACAGTGACACACTTAGCATCAGCCTCCACCTACTAACATTTAAAACCACTATCCCCTAAGTGATTATTTAAAACTAGAAATAACTACAGAAAATAATCCTATATGTAGTTGTAACAAATATTGAACATGCATTTATGATTTCAGCTATATATGTGTGAAAGACCAGAAAGAATCCCCACCATTGTCTGAGCAAGAAAATCTATTGTAATCATCCACTGTTAAAAACTTGCTGAAATACAGTTGCAGAAACCCACAAATGAAAACCACTAATGTGGATCATAATACATTTTCAATAGTACCAGCACTAATGATTTAGTACTGCAGTTATTAAAAAATTCCAGTCTAGCACAATACATGCTGTTTTTAATTCTAGTTTTAGCATTTTGAAAAATTTTCAAAATGACACCAATAAGTATAAGGAGAAAACTCAAAGAAGTTAACATTTTAAAGTAATATAATTTATTTTGCTTACTTGCAAAAACATTTACATTACAATATGTAGTTAAAAAACAAACAATTATTAACAACAAAGTTTCTTTTTACACAATTGATTTTAATTCTATCAAAAATTAGATTCTATTAATTTCTTACTCAAATAAAGAAATGACTGAATCATTTACCATCTTTGGAAAGGTTGCTCACTTCTTGAAAGTCTGAACTGAACAAGATCAAAGAATTTATTACTGTGATTGAAACGAACCAAGTTATGACAAGACAAACAGAACCTGTATATCTTTATATAGTGTATTTCTCACATATATTTTCTTTATAGGCACTGTAAAAAACTTATTAATACCAATTTTAACTTATCAGTCTTACTACTCTTCTAGTTGTCTGATTTCTGGGGAAAACCTGGGCACTTTTATGATCAATCAGCTTGTTCAGAAATTCCAAAAAATTTTTCAAATTTATAAATGTCTACTGAGGGTTTGTATTCATAATAAGAAAACTATCAACATTAATGTATGTTCCACATAATTCACAAGAACTTGTATATATACAACTTTCATTGTGTTCTGAAAACATTTTTGCAGAAAATGCTACATTATATAACATAAAAAACTAACGACACTTTTAAAAACTGTAATGAAAATCAAGTATACTACACTATAGTATCATTTTAAAGAACACAACTTGTTTCATGACATTTGAAAATAACTGAAAAAATAAATCCAAACATGTTTAATATGACATTATTACTAGGTCAAACCTGCTGTGTTCAATTTGTATTTTTGCTGAACAGGATGTAGCTTTTTTAATATTTAATATCTTTTTTTAAATATCTCAAATCATTAATTAGAATTATCAAAGGCCTCTGAATTTTCACATTTCTTTGTTTCAACTTCCTTTATAGCGTCTCCCTGATTTCTTTCCTCACTATCTCCACCCTCTGAATCTTCTATAAAATCATCTCTATCATACAAATCACTACCTGGCATTTTCTGATAATTCATGATGTGAATTCTAATTCTTTCCCTTCTCTCACACTTATTGACAGAAGAAAAAGAATTAGACTCAACTGTATCAAGAACTTCTCCAATGCTCTCTTTCAAAGCATTAAATGCTGCTGCCACTTCATATTCTGCCTCTACATCCTTTGACCTATTGTCTAATTCTTTGTCATTATGGTTTCTTAAAGCAACGTCCTTTGACCCATTGTCTAATTGTTTGTCATTATGGTTTCTTAAAACAGATTCAACATTTTCTATCAAACCAGATTCTGAAGAAGTAAAACAATTTTCCTCTATAACACTGGTGGAATCTTCTCCAACACTTAATGAAGTGAGTATATCACTATTAATACATGAAATGGAACACGCTTCCAAGTTCTCTGATACTGCAGATTCTTCAGAGTCAGTCAGTGTAAAATAACTAGCCTTTAACAGGTCTTGCACTGTTGTTCGTTCACTGGCTTGTTGCAGCAGCAAGGAACAGATTATGGAGTATTCAGCAGAAGACTTAACATCCTAAAACCAGAGGATATCATATTTTAAGAAAATGTATGTAATGAAATATTTATATTACTTCCACCTTCTTCTTAAGAAATACCAGTCAATTAACACATCTCATGAAATGAATGGCCAAACTTGAAGCACGCAGAATTTATACACAAGTATCACTCTTAAATTTAAGTTATATTCTACAAATTATTATGTAAGTACATGATTTATACAAGGATGATTACGAATGTTTCTTTGCACCATATAAATAACATCAAAAACGTTTAACTATTTGATTAAGATTTTCACAAACAAACTTCATGTTCATATTTGTTTTATTAATTTCAAAAGCAACACATCAGACAATTCTAAAGCTAACACTGTTTTGTTTACTGTTTTATTACTTAGAAAAGATTGCAAAGAGGTCAAACTTATTCTATCACTTTATTCTACCCTCTCAAAATGTTTGTTTACATGAAACGTAACATTTTACTAGTCTGAAAATCTATTTCCAGTAGGTTCTCACATCCTCACAGAAATGCAATTTCCCTTGCACATCTGCCAACAAGATTTGCATGCCAGTAGCTTTGAGCTAACTGTCACCTAAATTCATATGTATTTGAAAACTGCAATAATAGCCTGCCACCAATGGGAGGGTTAAACAACTATATGTAGCAACTGCCCCTATGCACTTCTACTTGATAACTTAGATGAGGAAAGAAAACAGGTGCACCAGAAGTAGGAAGGATAGGTGTGAATGCATGAAGAATCAAGTATCTATCAGAAATGCTTTTCAGATTAGAAAAACATTAACTTTTGAGAGGATAACTCACCTTCACACACAGTAATGCTAAAATACCATGTTACAGTGTTGGAGAAGCTGGTACAAAATTTCAAACCTAAATGAGCTTCCTTCAGAAACTGCCCAAAGAGAAAGCCCAAGTAGTGTGATATCTGATGGCAGGATTCCATAGGGGAACATCAGTAGAAGACTGCATCTTGTCTCAGCCAGAGTATACTCTTCACCCAAGAAAAAAGGAACAGAAAGGCAAAAAAGCCTGAAGTGTCAGAGGAATGTGATCACAGCCAACAGTGCACTAGCACACAAATAGTTGGTGAGCTAATATGTGTAGTGTAGTTTGGGTGTAATCAAACAGCACAGTGTGTGCACACCTCAATTCTACTGAACAGACTCTTGATGTAGAAAAAAAACCCAATAGCTGTGTAAGAGGTGACCTACACTACATTGACAGTGTCACCACCCCTGTACTTCTCACAATATTGTGCTAAGCCCAACCAGTAAGGATTTTCTATAGTCAACTGTCCCGGCAGCTCAAAACTGGAAAGTAGCAAGAGTTCTCTTGTGTTCCACTTGAAGAAGAAAAGGGATTAAAATAACACTGGGTAAACCCAGAGAAATGCCCTATCCCCATCGGACCTTCAGTCAGAAAGATCTTTTACTGGAGACAGTGCAATAGATGACTGCAAAACCCAATTTTTAAAAACAAACTGTGGCAATAAATGATAGTTTCGTCATTCAGAACAATAGCAAGTATCATACAAAGGCTATAAATTTGTTCAGGAAATTCATTCCAAGTTTATCACTGTCATACTCATAAATGTAACTGCAGAATAACTAATATAATAGACAATTTCTGATTCTCTTATAAATAGAAAATAAAAATAAGTTAAAAAATTAAGACTTTCTAGGAGGTCAATGACAATTGAAAAAAAGGCAAAATATACAAAAGTGTAATTAAAAAACCATATCAAATGGATATTACCACACTCAATCATAAATTGGTTTTGGAGAAAATCTCTTATCATATCTTTGACCAAATCTATTACCTCATGAATTGACTCCACAAATGACCAAAAAAAAAAAGATATTACTGAAAAATACTTAAAGCCAAAATGTGTATGAATGATGTTTATAAACAGAAATACTAAAAGTGATGCCAAAATGTATTTCACAACTATAAATGTACAGTAAATTTTAGTTTTCAAGATTTACAAAAACAGAAGTCTATTAGAGAGTAATGAAAAAGGTTTCTGTTACACATAAAAAAGTATACATTATGAAAAGAAATAGAAAATTTTAGGAACAAAGTTTATCAGAATAAAACAAAAAAATAACTTCATAGTGCCATGCAATAGCAAAAAAAGATTATGAAACATGAAAATGGTTATTCAAGCAACAAGATGACAATAAATACAATATTTACATGCAGTCATAAATGTTAAGAAAAATGAAATTTAACTTACTATATTTAAAGTTGAGAGATCTGGAATTCCTATCAAGGTTTCATTGAACTTGACAGTTGAGAACATTAACTAGCAAAGTCAATACAATGCAAAAAATGTGATAAACAAACTGAAACTGTTATTATGATTTTGATACTAAGTTATATAACTTGACATTTTAAATAAAACATACTATATGTCAGGTAAACATCACTCAATACTTTAAAACTCCATTGTTTTTTCCCTTTAGAAATTAGCATAGCTATCAATGCCATATTAATGACTACTTACATTTTACACCTATATATAAATAAATTTATAGAATCTTTATTATATTAAAGAGCTATCTATAACAAAAATAATGTTGTAGCAACATATATAAGTTGATGGTACTCAAAAAGGAACCAAAATATATAAACAGAGATGACTCTCAATATGGAATACGCATACAAAAAGGGGAAGTCTTCTTGAAATACAACACTCATGATTAAATCATAAAATACAAAAACTAGGAGGAATTGCAGTATATAATCTAGGATGTATACCTCACGTCTGTGTATGACATAAATAGAACATTCCATATGATAAAATAGTCACAAGATTTGCCACAAAAACCTGTATACAAAAAATTCATTGTACAAGTCACAATGTACTTATACTCACAAACATAAACCATAATATTAAATAATTTCATTGTTTATACAGAAAAGTAAAGGTTAATTTGTATAACACACATATACAAATATTTTTAAGTCAAGAACAATAACTTATTTCCTTGTTGAGCTACATCTTATATATTTAGATCATATGACAAGTTTCAAAGTTTAGAAGATAACTACAGGTACACTGAATTTTAAACACACAAAAAAGAAAATATCTGACATGAAACTGAAACATATTAAGTTCAAGAAATAATCTAGGCACTAAATATGTTGTCAGATATACATTACACAGCTACAAAGAATAATAGATTTTATGTTTGTACTTATTTAAGTTATGTTTTCCTTAATAAGCCTTCTCAACTCAAAGCACAACTAATTGCCATGCAAAAGGTAATTTGCTTTTAACTAGATACAGTATAGAATAACCATTTTGTTCAGCAACAAAAATATATTATTTTGGCAGTAGCTATATTTTCAAAAACGAAATTATTATCTCAATAGTTTGATACAAATTCAAAAAACCGAGAAACAAAACTAAACTGCTGATAAACATACCCAAAGCATCAGACAACCAAAACTATACATGTCACTTTCTTCAGTAAGAACACCTTTATGTACACCTTGAGGACACTGGAAACAGATTCCATTCACTGGGAACTTTCCATTTAATAATTTTTGAGCCTTATCAACAATTAAAACATTATCAATCAGTAAAACACATGAAACTTGCCAAGATATACATGTGCATATACAATAAAAATAAAAAATTATGAGCACTGTTTTTACTACTTGTAGCCCTATTTAATAAAAGCTGCCTATCACTAAAATTATTTTTTGAGAAGGAAAACACTTTCCCTCAGAAAATAATTTTCACCAAGAGTGTGCAAATTGTTTTAGTTTGTTATAACACTTAAAAACTAATAATAGTTTCAGACTACTTATAATAATAAGAATATTTTTTGGTGACTTGAAGTCTGATGTGCAAGACTAGATAAAATCATTTTTGGCTTACATTTTTTTTAAATTTATAACTCTTAACTATTGCAAAAAAGTATAAATTTTTTTAAAATTATTCATAAAATATTTTACTCTCAAAATATTACATTTTGTCAAATTATACATTAAAGTTAACCACATTCAACCTACATGACTGATATTTATTATCAGTGCAAAATCGTTGCACTTCTAGTTAACAAAAGTAATAGATGCAAAACCTCACTTACTCTTGAACTGTCAGCACAAAACTAGCTAAACTGTACAGGAGTAACACTAAACATAAAGGTTAAAGTAGCTCTTTCACAAAACAAGCCAGGCTGTATGGCGGGTTTGGACAGAAATATAATACCTTACGTTGAGGTCATGTAAAATTAATACCCTGCATTGTACATTATGAGACACAACTGCATTAAGCAAATATGACATGAGCTGTTAACACTACTTGAAAATAATAACAATTTAACTGAGTTAGAGAAAGAATTTTATCACTTAATTGTCTTGAGCTAGTAACAATTCAAAATAATTCATTTGAAAACTTTTTGTTTTTTGCAATATTAATTAAAAAAAAGGTTTGGTGTTTTATAGCATAAAGCAACTAGGCTATCTGTGCTAAATCAAAAATCATAATTAAGGTAGTCTCATACACTGCATGTTTTAACATCTTACTGCATCATTCTCAGGAGTGAGACATTAAAACTTGGTGTATGAGATTCTTTCCAGTCTGGAAGTATCTTATGTTATCATTAATACAGTAAAATTATTAAAGAAAATATTTTTTATTGTATTTTGACATTGAGTACAATTTTATTTTTAAATATCAATTGGTTTTAATTATTTTACATATCTGTGTTAAAACTTACACAAGCATCATCCTGAGCTTAATAATTGTTCCGTTTAGTACAAACTTAAGAGACAATTATTGATATCTACTACACTTTTGAAATTCATAACACTTACAATAACTGCAAAACAAATCATATCTCTGGAAAAACCATATTTCTTTACAGTTTCAGCAATATGCTTTTACAATAATAAGCACTTTAATAAATAAAAGAAATATTTTAAAGTAATGTACATAGCAGTAAGGCTTTAAGTTCTTTATTGTATATCATGCAAAGCTGCCTGAAGGCTATCTTTAATTTTGAAATGATAGACTAGAAGGAAAGCAGTTTGTCAATACCTTGTCTACCGCAATTAAATAATGGAATTGACCATCACTTTTATAATGCACATATACTGTGCCATAGATGGGGCAGGTTTTTTTTCACTAGTAATGGAGCACAAACCACAGAATTTGAGATTCCATTTGTCATGCTAACCACTGGGCCACACATGGTCCATCAGGCTTTAATAGAAACATATCAGAAAAAGCAATATCTTTGTGGTAAATTCTAACACAACATTAAAAGTTCTCGTAATTAAGTAATTTCGAAAGGAAAGGATTGTGACATAAGAAACGTTCAATAAATTGTATATGGTTAAGCATTATACTAAAGAACATAATTTGGAACTTTCAAGCTTTCACCAAAACACAAACTGACCTCATTTCTGGACAAATCTGAATGGTCAATAATACCAGATCCATCTAACTTGTTGAAGATATCAAATGGGTGTAAAGCACCATGAACTATGCCATGCCTATAAAATAACAAACAATCTCAGGTTGATAATGTCTCATGAGCTTTTAGCCACACCTCAAAATCATTTATGTTAAAAATAGTACAAGACTATACTTATGTTTAAGTTAAAAACATCACAGTGTTAAAAAGTGCACCATTAAATTATGAAAACAGGCACTAAGCTCAATGAACAGCAATAAATTCATCACTTGATTAATTAACTGTCAGTTTGTCAGAATATAACTCCAACTTTGTAAATGTAAAACATTCAAAAAATTGTAATAAATACACAAACATTATTCAAAATTTACAGAAAACACTACCTAAAGCCATGTTGAACACAAATACAAAGAACTACATGACTTACAAAAACAAAAAATGAACCTAGACCATCAACTGGCATGCTGCATTAAACCAGAGATTTACGGACTTATACAACGAAACAAACCAAATCAATACTAAGAACGACAGAGACAAAAAGATCTGCCACAATAAAAAACTAGAAAAATTAAGATGCAAACAAAAAGACACCAACACGACAAACCATTCACTGACCTCATAATTAACAGATCCGATTGACAATTAAACACAGACGAGATACATTTACTTAACAAAGGACTCAACTTCGCAATAGCACCTAGGTACATTCCAACCATAGAAATCAAAACATGTTTAGAAGATCCAGCCAGGAGACTTGTAATACTTTCTACAGAAAACAAAAACAAGGAAATAACTAACAGAAAGATGACAACTTAGATAATTTTATTGACATCCAACAGCCAAACTTCCCAGGTAAAATTACAAATTTATATTTTCCAGAAACACCTAAAAACAACATCTTAAACAATTTTTTCAAAGAATTTTCTCACAAAACCATCAACATAATTTCAGAAAACTAAAAAAACAACCTTACAAAAAGAGACATTAATTCCATTAAAAACCTAAAACAAGACAAAAACATCAAAATACTAAAAGCAGATAAAGGTAACGCTATAGTCATAATGAACACGAATGAATACGCCCAAAAAATGAAGAACATCCTATCAGACACGAACAAATTTAAGCCAATACACACAAATCCAAAAAAGACACACGAGATGCAACTGAACAAATTACTACTACAAATGAAAAAAGCCAACACAATTTCACAAACACTTTATTCCTACCTACGTAAAACCGACTCACGCACACCACAAATATACTGCATCCCTAAACCTCATAAACCAGATTGTCCATTATGACCAACAATGTCCACATATGAATCATTTAATTACAATCTTGGTAAATACATAGCATGGGCATTCTCCAAATATGTAACATCAGCCAGCTCATTCATCAAAGACTCTTTTAATTTCATGTCTAATCTAAATCAACTTAATCATAAAGCCTTAATGGCCAGTTTCGATGTTATATCCCTCTTTACAGAAGTTCCAACCACTGAAGCCTGCAAGATAGCCTTAGAACTCTATATTCGAGACCCTAACCCAACTATAGAAATTCCCAGTAACCAGTTAGCAACCCTCATAGAATTAACCACGATAAAGACAAATTTCATGTTCAACAACCAAAACTATATACAAACAAATGGCCTAAGCATGGGCAACCCAGTATCACCAGTTCTAGACAATATTTTTATGACACAAGTTGAAACACAAGCAATTAACACAGCAAAATTGCAAGAACTGACACACAATTCAAAACAGAAATCCACCGAAAAATCACCCATACTGAACTATACATTCCTTGGGACTCAGCACATGAAACAAAACAAAAACTCAACATACTAAGAAACCAAATAAACACAGCCATAAAACTATGCTCGCCAGATAAAATTAACGACGAATTAGACAAAATAAAACAATACTTCATCAACATCAATAAGTTTCCTCCACAAACCGTAGAAAACATTATACGCACACACCTAGACAGAAAGCAAATTCAACCAACTAAAGTAAATACAGCTCACGAATCAAAAAACCACGAAACCATATACTGCTGTATACCATATATTCCTGACATCAGCAAACAAATAACCAACATTTGGCAAAAACTAGTAACAAAATATGACATTCCAGTTAATACCAAATTTATTCAAAAACCATGCACAAAACTTAGGTCTATACTATGTAAAAACTACACTGACAAACACCACATCAATATTATTTATAAAATACAATGTGATAACTGCCATGACTTCTATATTGGAGAAACAAGTAGTAAAATGGAAACCAGATTCAAAGAACATAAAAAATCACCTTAACACATTTTCGAACACTGCAAGTCAAATAAATACAACATAACCATAGAAAGCACTCAAATACTAAATAAAGAAACAAACACAAAATTAAAAAAGCCTTACTTATACAACAACTTAAACCCAAAATAAACCAATATAAAGGAATGCCTTTATACCTATATTAATATAATAAAATAAATAAAATTATATATTCAAACATCTAATACCGGCCTCTACATTTCGATACAGTTACACAACGCCTTTCAAACATGTGGTCAGCTTCTGGTCAGTTACCTCTTTCTTTGTGAACCTGACAATGACCAAAGAAGATCAAAACGTTGTTCGCTCTTCTATGTAAAATATTTTCTCAACCCAAACGAGCCGTTTTTGCATATATATTTCTCTACAAGTGGATTTTCTTGACATTACTTCTGTAAAAGCTTTAACACTAACATTCGATGACATGTCACAAAACCTAATTTAGAATCAACAGTGGTGATTCTACAAGAAAGAAAATATATAAATATATACATGTAGCTGGAAACATTTTATATGGTTAACCACATAAAAGTCACCCTGATTATAACATGTTAGACATATATTACAATGAAAGTTTTTCTTATACTGAAAAATATATACGTAAAAATGGCTCATTTGGGTTGAGAAAATATTTTACGTAGAAAAGCAAACAATGTTTTGACCTCAGTTGTCATCAGGTTCACGATGACCAAAGAAGGTCAAAATGTTGTTCGCTCCTCTATGTAAAATATTTTCTCAACCCAAATGAGCCATTTTTACATATATATTTTTCACTACAAGTGGGTTTTCTCAACATTACTGATTTCTTACACTGATTATTTTTGTATTATTTTAAAATGTACAGAGATAAAAGACAGGTGGAGTAAGATTATTTTTATATTTCTTTACATTCAAGTTCAGAAATGTTTTCTTAACAGTACACATGCTATTTTAGTTACAATTTATTAACATCAAATATTAATTAGTTTAGAATACCAATGAACAACAATTTTACATTGTTTAAAATTCTTTACAAAGAACAGAAAACTATTACACATTATTTCAGATGTCAATGTTGCAGAAGTAATAAACAAATTAAAACTAATTAAATTACATAACTAGAAATAACACATAAAATTTGCTGTTCCGTAAACAATGACATAACAAAGAAACTGTTCATTTTTATTATGAAAACAGCAAAATACAATACAATCTTTTATAGCACTAAGGCTCACAATCTTTACTGATAAATGAACACAGTACAGAGACTATATTTGATACTTCAACACTAGAAATGTACTTCTAGACTCAATAATGAAATCAAACATTTTTTAAAATCTTTTCTAAGCTTTCGATCTTTGAAACCATATTTCTTGGTCACACATATACACATACAAAATAACAGAAGACATGAAACTATCTCAGTCACTGTTATCCATTGCTTGTAGTCTGTAATTTTAAGTTGTCAGAAGATCCACTTAATATATCATTTTCTTATGGAAAATATTTAGTCTTTTAAACTAAAATTTTAAGGCAGCATTAAAACAAAAAGACATTACTTTTTCAGCATATTTCTTTGTCCAAAATAAATGGAAAGAAATGTCTAAGTTTTCTTTTTACTATCATTAAAGTTTTCATTGTCACAGTAAACCAACATTTTGGCACAGTACAAGAATTATACAGTTCTCAGTGAAGTGCATCTCATGCTAAACTTTATTACATCATGTAGCATTAGTTTGTTGATGAGCTAAATAAATGTTTCGAAAATTATAATGTAGCAAAATAATAGAGGACTATGAAAAAAAATAAAACTCACGGAGCAAAATAATAGAGGACTGATAAGATAAATTAGCAGATTATAAACAAAATAATAGAGGACTGATAAGATAAATTAGCAGATTATAAACAAAATAATAGAGGACTGATAAGATAAATTAGCAGATTATAAACAAATGGTACCTCCTTGAAATATACACTGAAAAAAAACATTTTTTGATTCCAATACAAGTTGCTATTGTATACAAAAAAAAAGTATTTTTGCATATACAAATAAAGATTAATAGAAAAATTAATTTTAGAACATTTGACAACTATAACTGTATGAAAACATTACATAGATTATGATTTTATTTCAATGTTTTGAATTTCTACATAATTATTTCTGAAAAGGAGAGAATCTTATTTGTAATGGATATACTATTATATATTTTAAATAATGTTTTTTTCAGTTAAATATATATTTAGAAAAGTATGTAACTTCAGTTTTTAAAATCTTGTGTGATCAGCAAAGAGCTAGCTAGTTTCCTCATTAAGTAAAATGCATCAATATCAACTTGAAATTAATTCACTCATGATGAACCTTCCCCATAGGATATCAAGAAAATTCTGTTTGTAAGTTTATAACATTATTGTATATAAATCATTATTTGTAATAACCACAATTATAAACTGTATTATACTTAAATATATATATATACTTTAATACTGTATATTAAAATATATTTATATTAACAAAGAAAACTGTTAGTATCAATTTTTTGGCAAACATCATAAATTTGATACATTTTTACATCTAATTAACTCCTAAATTCATATTACAATTTAACTCAAGTTTCTAGTTATACCAATTTATAATATATAACACATTGAAAAATATAAAAAGTAAATATACAAGATTTCCTCATCATTTTAAAGCCATAATACCAATTCTACAGTTATGATTGTTCTAACTAGTTTTTAATAGAAAAGTCTTCACATCGTACTTCATGACCCATTCTGATATCAAAACAATATAAAGTGAAGAGCTGAAATATGAAGCCAAAGATTAATAAAAACATTTTGATGTAATTCGTACATTTGGTATAAAACAAAGTTTAATAATAAACAATAGAGCAATAGCAACAACTGTAAACATGTTTATCAAACATATTTTCAATTACCCATATTCCATCTTCAACAAATTGACGAAAATGACAAATTGAACAATCTTTAGAAAGACAACTGAGATAAAAAGACATATAATAGTATTATGAAAATTATAAAACATTCAATAAAGAGAAAAAAGAGGGAGAGAGAGAGCTATTTGAATAGAGCAAGGGGAAACAAATTTAAATTTCTATTGAGGCTTAAATTTTCATTCATAATATTTATCAATAGTTTGTGACTGTTACATTCAGAAGATACAACTGGAAATTCTTCTTAGGAATGGAGTATGATGACAGTTCTGTTAGAAACTCCCATGTGTTCCGAGGAGTGCATTTGTAAATGGTGAGAAAACTTAACAAACAATTTTTTATTATGAAAGTAACTCCATTGAATAATATCCAAACACATTCTAAAGTTCCTCTAGCAATTATTACTCCTTAATCTAGACTGCACCAGCCTGTGACAATCTTTATTAGAGGTGAGTACCAATGTAAAATACATTCTTTGGTAAGAAAAATCCTAACTTCAGAAATACTACTCACCTCTTCACAAAACAAACAACTACAATCCCACAATGATAAGATGTTGAGAAGCTGATGTTTGTAAAGAACTTAAAAAAAATGAGCTTCTTTGTTAAATCATAGTGTCAGAAAGGGAAAAGACCCAGAAGCATAACATTCACTAGTGAAAGACCACATTGTTTTCATGGAGAGAATACTCTTTGGCCAGTAAATGTGAAAAGAACTTTATGTGGTGTTCAGGTAAGCATAGGTGAGCATTATGTAACATTGCAAAACCAGCCAGTGCTGACTGCTCTATAACAATGTATAAGTAATGTGCTGGGGAAATTAGTCAAGACTACAATATTAGCAAAACCACTACCAGAACTGTTATGTGCATAGAGTAATCATCCCAGACCTGTATCCTGACAAGAACATAAGAGAAAAATCAAACTGGCATATCACTTGAAATTGTCTGGTTTTCAGTGTTAGGTGGTCTGTACTACAATTGCAGGTAAACACTTCAACCCTACTTCCCACCAAGGAGTTTATCCACTTTGTCTCATGTCAGTGGGATTACAATGCTCAAAGACAAACTCTTTATATCAACCTTCTAATAGTCATGGGGCTGAGAAAATAACTTTTCTCTTGTTATGTCACAATAAGACAACTCCTGAAGGAGAAGGGAGCAAAAAACATTTGATGCTTTATTGAATGAGATAAGTAAAGCCTTGTCATCCATAAAGAAGTGAAACAACAAACCCAAGGAATACAACCTCTGAGCAAAAGTCAATCAGGTATGACTGAGAAAAAGACAGGATTGTAGTTAATGTTGAAAGAAAGGTCATGAATAGAATATTCAATCTTTATGGATAAACCATAGGATACAAAAAGGCCAGCAGACAGTGATCCTGGTCATAGAAATCCCAGGAGAGTACCCATCCCAGAGTGAGAAAACCATACACCCTGAAGCAAATAAGAACGAAAAGTTAGTTAAAATCAGACAGGTATATCACAGGGCACAATCTCCTGTTTCTCTAGATATATTTTTTGGCATTCCTAAAAAGAGTAAGGTGGAGAACAGAAGAACAGGGAAAACCTCCTTAGGAAGCAAGTACCTGTGTGGCAGAGAAAGTCAACAGGTGCACAAAGTGGGAAAGCTAAGAAACAATTCCAGAAACAAATAACCTATAAGACTTGTGAAAGCCAGCTCTCAGTGAGGGTGGTGTTTGGAAAGTAACAAGATGATTAGGACTGGGAGATGGGGTGAGCCCATGAGTCTATAGAAGACAGAAAATCTGGTGGGGTTCATCTGCTCAAAACAAAAAAAGATAGTAATCTAGTCAGCAGAGGTCACTGCTGATGGGATGCATCAACTCCACGTTCCAAATTATAACAAACTCCCAAATAACATTAACACAAAGAAAGGATGCAATATGGAGGTCTCTAATAGAAGAATGATGCAGGTAAACATAAGAAAAAAAAATCATTCAGTCAAAGTAATCCAAGAAATATAGAAATTAATTTGGATACACCAAAAGGAGAATTAAGGGAAAGTTGAAAAAAAAAAGTGCATGTTTCTAAAACTGACAGGACCATGTTGTAAAGCATGAAAAGGTATCAAAAAAGTTTAGGAAGTAAGAAATGGAAATGAATAGACAGTGAGAAATAAAGATTTCCAAAGCTGAAAGAATATATCAAATTGATTGGGGTTCATTGCAAAAGTATTCAAAGATTCATTAAAAGAAAAATCTGGAAAAAGAGAAAACAAAAGATAAATACATGTGTAATCCAAGCTACAAAGGATTTAGGTAAGATTACCCAATCCTCACTGAAACGAAAAAACCAGAAGCAAGCCTAGATGTGGACAGAGTGGCACAATTTTGTCTGAACATGGAGGAGGTTCAGCTGAAGTAAAACAAGGATAAACACAGAAATCCTAGACGTGAAACCAGAAAGGAACAAATCACCTAATGCATAATAACACTGAAACCAGAAAAGAACCACTCACCCAGTTTCACAATGAGAGTAACATCAGAGCAAATCCAGTCACCAATGTACTAATGGATGACTCCTGAAAATTTGTCAGAACCTCAGATGTCAGAAATGTGGAAATATGAAATTGTAATCCAGGTCAATTCTTAAACATATATATGTGGGTGTGATATGTTCATAATACATAAGCCTAGGCCATTGAGATAGTGGTAAAACTGAAGAGTACTTATGAAAACCATACAAAGAGTCAAAACATTAGGAAACAGTACTGTCAAAGAAACATCATAATCTGGAACATATTTCAAAATTGAAAATATAATTAAGAGGAAAAATTAAAGATGATTCAAAACAAAGAACTAACTGAGATGTTTCAATTTTAGTTTCAGTGATGTCGAGAAACCCACTTGTTGAGAAATTTATATGCAAAAACGGCTCGTTTGGGTTGAGAAAATATTTTACATAGAAGAGCGAACAACGTTTCGACCTTCTTCGGTCATCGTCAGGTTCACAAAGAAAGAGGAAACTGATCGGAAGCTGACCACATGTTTGAAAGGCGTTGTGTAACTGTGTGTCGAAATGTAGAGGGCGGTATTAGATGTTTGAATATATAATTTTATTTATTTTATTATATTAATATAGGTAAAAAGGCGTTCCTTTATATTGGTTTATTTTGGGTTTAAGTTGTTGTATAAGTAAGGCTTCTTTAATTTTGCGTTTGTTTCTTTATTTAGTATTTGAGTGCTTTCTATGGTTATGTTGTATTTATTTGACTTGCAGTGTTCGAAAACGTGTGAAGGTGATTTTTTATGTTCTTTGAATCTGGTTTCCATTTTACTACTTGTTTCTCCAATATAGAAGTTGTGGCAGTTATCACATTGTATTTTATAAATAATATTGATGTGGTGTTTGTCAGTGTAGTTTTTACATAGTATAGACCTAAGTTTTGTGCATGGTTTTTGAATAAATTTGGTATTAACTGGAATGTCATATTTTGTTACTAGTTTTTGCCAAATGTTGGTTATTTGTTTGCTGATGTCAGGAATATATGGTATACAGCAGTATATGGTTTCGTGGTTTTTTGATTCGTGAGCTGTATTTACTTTAGTTGGTTGATTTTGCTTTCTGTCTAGGTGTGTGCGTATAATGTTTTCTACGGTTTGTGGAGGAAACTTATTGATGTTGATGAAGTATTGTTTTATTTTGTCTAATTCGTCGTTAATTTTATCTGGCGAGCATAGTTTTATGGCTGTGTTTATTTGGTTTCTTAGTATGTTGAGTTTTTGTTTTGTTTCATGTGCTGAGTCCCAAGGAATGTATAGTCCAGTATGAGTGATTTTTCGGTGGATTTCTGTTTTGAATTGTGTATCAGTTCTTGTAATTTTGAGGTTAAGAAATGATATTTGATTGCTTTCTTCCTGTTCACATGTGAAGTTAATGTTGGGATGTATAGAGTTAATGTGATTGAAAAAATTAAGTATGTGTTCTGTAGATTTGAATCCCGCAACCATGTCATGTACATATCTGCACCAGTATAGTGAGGGATGTAATGCTGTGTTAATTGCTTGTGTTTCAACTTGTGTCATAAAAATATTGGCTAGAACTGGTGATACTGGGTTGCCCATGCTTAGGCCATTTGTTTGTATATAGTTTTGGTTGTTGAACATGAAGTTTGTCTTTATCGTGGTGAATTCTATGAGGGTTGCTAACTGGTTACTGGGAATTTCTATAGTTGGGTTAGGGTCTCGGATATAGAGTTCTAAGGCTATCTTGCAGGCTTCAGTGGTTGGAACTTCTGTAAAGATGGATATAACATCGAAACTGGCCATTAAGGCTTTATGATTAAGTTGATTTAGATTAGACTTGAAATTAAAAGAGTCTTTGATGAATGAGCTGGCTGATGTAACATATTTGGAGAATGCTCATGCTATGTATTTACCAAGATTGTAATTAAACGATTCATATGTGGACATTATTGGTCGTAATGGACAATCTGGTTTATGAGGTTTGGGGATGCCGTATATTTGCGGTGTGAGTGAGTCGGTTTTACGAAGGTAGGAATAAAGTGTTTGTGAAATTGTGTTGGCTTTTTTCATTTGTAGTAATAATGTGTTCAGTTGCGTCTCGTGTGTCTTTGTTGGATTTGTGTGTATTGGTTTAAATTTGTTCGTGTCTAATAGGATGTTATTCATTTTTTGGATGTATTCATTCGTGTTCATTATGACTATAGCGTTACCTTTATCTGCTTTTAGAATTTTGATGTTTTTGTCTTGTTTTAGGTTTTTAATGGAATTAATGTCTCTTTTTGTAAGGTTGTTTTTTAGTTTTCTGTTTTGTGAAATTATGTTGATGGTTTTGTGAGAAAATTCTTTGAAAAAATCATTTAAGATGTTGTTTTTAGGTGTTTCTGGAAAATATAAATTTGTAATTTTACCTGGGAAGTTTGGCTGTTGGATGTCAATAAAACTGACATCAGCAAACAAATAACCAACATTTGGCAAAAATTAGTAACAAAATATGACATTCCAGTTAATACCAAATTTATTCAAAAACCATGCACAAAACTTAGGTCTATACTATGTAAAAACTACACTGACAAACACCACATCAATATTATTTATAAAATACAATGTGATAACTGCCACAACTTCTATATTGGAGAAACAAGTAGTAAAATGGAAACCAGATTCAAAGAACATAAAAAATCACCTTCACACGTTTTCGAACACTGCAAGTCAAATAAATACAACATAACCATAGAAAGCACTCAAATACTAAATAAAGAAACAAACGCAAAATTAAAGAAGCCTTACTTATACAACAACTTAAACCCAAAATAAACCAATATAAAGGAACGCCTTTATACCTATATTAATATAATAAAATAAATAAAATTATATATTCAGACATCTAATACCGCCCTCTACATTTCGACACACAGTTACACAACGCCTTTCAAACATGTGGTCAGCTTCTGGTCAGTTACCTCTTTCTTTGTGAACCTGACAATGACCGAAGAAGGTCAAAACGTTGTTCGCTCTTCTTCTATGTAAAATATTTTCTCAACCCAAACGAGCCGTTTTTGCTTATAAATTTTAGTTTCATTCTTTTTCACAATCAAGAAAATACTTGTACTATGAATGGTAATGTAAACATGTAATGTATGGTAATGTAAATGTGGTAAATGGTAACAGTAAGTGTAAAAATTCGGAAATTCCTAAGGTAAAAAATGAAATCAAACAAAGTAGTAGCAAGGAAAATAATAAGCTCTAGGTTAAATGCAAGTATTTACAGGGTTTACTGCATGTGTGAGATACGTAGTCAACAACAGTGAGCATGAAGGTAGGAGTTTAAAGCTTGTAGCATGATGCATGTATGTTCTTGGCAGTGACATAAGGTAACAACTGTTTGGTTCTGAAAGGTTAAAAACCTTAGTAAAAATGTAACATGTGACAGACATGTACTTTCATCTTTAATACAACATAGTAATTATTTAGACACAGTCACTTACAATGAATAAAATAAATCTTACCATATCACAGACTCCATATTTAAAAAATCAATATAATTGTCCAGACATTTCAAAAAGAATTTTACTCTGGAAGTATTCTGAGATGGTTCTTCAAGGACAGAATCCAAGAATGTGATATTGTCTCTTCCTTGTATCTGTATAGCATTCGTGTGCAGTTCTTCAATCATCATTCACTAGTTTAAAACAAAGCAGTGTATATTTTTTCCATCTGGCAGAAAGAAGGAGCTATTATAGAATATACAACTTGACTTGTTAACCTTGCATAAATTTCGAACTGTTAAGAGTCAGCAACAAATCAAGTCTTAACTTTTGTGAAGAAAAAGAATCTACAATTTCTGTTACAAATAACAGATCTAATTTTCCTACTTTTCCTTCTTTTTAAAATAGATGCATCCAAAAAAAGAATGGCTATCAAAGATCTTAATATTTTATCAAAAGACCTGTTAACTCACTATTATCTTAATATGAAAATATTTGTCTTTAAAACAAAATTATAAATGTTATTTTGAAAAGTACTTGCTTTATTCCTTCATTTAATAATAAACAAAACGTTTATCAGAATTTGTATATTAATTAAAGTTATTTATTATTTAAGAAATGTAGGCAATTTATCTTAGTGTTTTGCAGCCTTTAATTGAATTCATTAGTAGCTATCAAAAACTTTATTATGCTCATCTCAGCATTTTCCTTATCAAACTATTCAGACTGAATATTTATATCAAAAAGTGGATAAAATATGTCAGAAAAATTAGCTGAGACTGTTCCTTGTCTCAAAATCCATTAAAAATTGTTTTACTTACTACAACACTTGTTGTAAAGAAAGAAAATCCACTGAATACTTTAAATAAAAAGTCCAAAGATACAGCTTTTCAAGAAATGTCTGCATTTCTACCACTGCTATAAGACATGTTTATAACTAATAGAAATTTCATATTCTAAGCTACATAAAACAGATAATATGTCTTCAATAGTAACTAAAGATCTAGGCCTAACAATAATTATATTCAATTTTATGTTTACAAGTTTAGTATGCTGCATATCCAAAAACACACAAGGAAAGAACTAAATAAAACAGTTCTAAAGATAGGTCCTTAACTTTACAATACTTGGTAATAAATCGGTGCTCTGTAGTATACAAAAGGCTAGGTAATATGGAATATCAAAATCCAAGAATACCAACAACCAGCTACAACGGTAACAAGCTTCTACAATATCAATAGGACATTTATCTAAAAGAAATGAATTTAACTACAACTCTGACTATAAAATATTACACACCAACAAAAGATTTAAATAAAATACAAAACCTATGCAAAGTCACAGAAAACCATCCATCACCTCAAATTTCTAATAAAATGCAAAGAGTAAGAAGTTATCCCATATTGAGCTACCAATCACAGAACAGAAAAATTCAATCCATAATTGGACCATTATGGGAAAAAGAAAATTGCAAATGCAACTATTAGACAAAAATATAGACATTAATAATTTAAAAAAGATGTGAGACAATCTAGCCACTTAATGTTCAACACCAAATTAAGTGACTCTCATTCATGATATTAGAAAAACGTTTTAGGTTCAAGAAGTCTTGATATAAATGAATAAAAAAATCTGAATGAATGTCATGGCAGACAACTGAATAGCCTATTTTCCAAGTTAAAAAGAGAGACAATCCACATATCCCTCAGTTAGGATGGTCTTTCAAAAATTCATAAGAACTCAACTAACTTCTTCTCCATCCTTTCAACCCATGTCAACTATAAACGTGAGCTTGCATTATTCCTAAATTTTCTAATCAAACCATTGCATGGCAACAATAAAAACAAAGTGATAAAGTGTTCTAGAATTCTGAAGAAATCTCAACAATCTTAACAATAATCCTAAAATGTACAGTTACAATGTTGTTTCCATGTATAGAATAATGCCAAAAGAGAAAGCAAAAACCCCAGTTCTACAAATGATATCAAACCATTCCAACAAACTGTATTCCAACCTTAGCTTTAAAAGTTTGAAAGATTTCTTCCATTTTGCACTGAAAATATGTATTACTTGTCAATGTAAAAAAAATAGATGTCTTAAGTGTGGGCAGTCCCCTTTAACTAACATTATGCAAGTTGTTCATCAACTAAATAGAAAGTCAGGTATTACCTTCCCACATACTATCTTAGATATGTCAACAATGTATTTTATGAATTCAGAAGCAACAGTCACCAGCAGTCATTAATGAAGAAAGCACCAATTAAGTCCTCACTATTTACAGTTCCCAGTGTAATTGAACTTTTCTCAATTTCAGTTTTAACCTCTTACTACAAATAGGTTAAAATGAGTATGTAATGACATTTTACAGTCACGTTAAAAATTTAATTACCCTAATATGTTATCAATATATATAAATACATTTGGCAACAAAATGTAGTTAATATATTGAATTGTAATATGTTTTAACTTGTTAATTTCAAAAGTATATATCTAAAATAATCCTCAACCTCCCATAGCATGAGGATCACAAAACTTTTTCTCCAGGTCTTGTCCATTCTTTTACTTATTTACTATCTCTTTCTAAAGCATAGAGTTCAATGTAAATTACTTATTATGGCAAAAATATTACTAGGGCAAAATCAAATTTTTAAAGCTTTCAATCTCTTTTATTTAAGAAATCATACCCTAGAAAATCAGACCCACTTGCCACACCTACATGTGATATCCTCTCTTTGAAAAACTGCCAATAGTTTTCTCTGATGTTTCATACTATATTATTTATAACCAATAGAAGGGTATATTTTTAGTATATCAACTGATGTATTGTATAGTACATTTTCAGTACAGAGTACTATCTATTTCATTTTCAGTTTAAAAGTTTTTCTCGCTGTACTCAAATCAAGAAGCTTAAGTAATCATTTTAAGGTTTACATGCCATAGTTACAAAGCCAGTTAAATTATAACAGTTACAGGACATTTCTTTGTGCATGTTATCATATGATATTTGTGTGTTCCTAAATTGATTATTTAATTAAATAAAAATTTAGTCTTCTAGCTCCATTAGTATAAAAACCAAGGTTAAATTTCATCAACAAGGAACACCAATAAAACAAGATGTGAAATGTAATTACTCTATTTTATCAGGCACATTCGTTTTTATTTATTTCTATAAAGTTGACTAAAATGCTAAAAACTTATGTAGATAAGATGATGTATAATAATAATTATACGTGATGTATGCTTTCAAATAAGTCATTATGTCACTCAACATAACTTGCTCACGAAGTGATTTACAACTTTTATAGTAGGAATATTAATTATAATTGACTGAAAAAGTAAATAAAGCAATAAAATTATGTTCTAACATATGTCAAATGTTACAAGCCTTAAGCTATTTAGAAGAAACTACCATAGTTTCTTGTTACAAAGTGTGGTCATTCTGGAAATAAAAGAGGCAATTTAGATATATTTAATATTTTTATGGTGGCTACAAACTGACCAAGTCCATATAGAGTTATTTATGGTAAAGAAAACAACAGATTAAATATAAAGTTTGTTGAAAGAAAATATATTTAATATTTTTCTAAAAAGAGTTTTGGAGACAACACAAATGAAATTTGAAAATTTTCAGGCAAAGAAAATCTTAGCATGAAAATCACTTTTGTGCTCTGAGCAGTCAACATTCACACCATATATTCATGAAAAAATCTTTAATAAAATACTTAATTTAAAAGTCTGATTTTTTGTGTACAAAAATTTTGTATTGAGATCACACATATACCATATTAAAAATTAGTGTTTGGAAACTGATGGTTAATGTGAAGTTACAAGGTAGGTGTAACAAACATATAGAAAGAATTAATAATAAGTAATAAAGCATTGCATTTTCTCTCAAACATTGTGCTATGGCCAAAACTAATAGCTCCTTTCAGCATGACAGTCAAAGTAAATTATATTTACTGAACACATTATTTCAACTTGTACATGACTGACTAGTGAACATGCATCATGACACAACATCACACCAAACAAACAAAGATTCACACTCATATTGTTACTAAGACCACTGTCATTTTATTACATTCATTAAAAATGTTGTACATCAAAGTTTTCCCACAAACACAACTGCATTCTCTTAATTTTAAATGTTTTCTCATTTTGCAAATAAAATTCTACCAAACCAAAAACTGGAAACCTACTGGGTTAATAAAATGTTTATATCTCAGTACTGTTCAAATGGTAAGTTTTATTGTATGATAATATATACTGACATTTAAATGTTCTTTAAAAAAACAACTTTCCTGAATCATTTTATTTGTTAAAATTTTCATAAAAAAGAATATGTTCCAAATTTTACCAATAAAAATCACAAACAGAAAGAAGTTTTAATTACAAAATAACCAAAAAACAAACTTAAAAAAAAATTTTTTGTAGTTAAAATCTTATGAATGCTGCAACAGAAAAGCAAGCCACTTTCATTGATAAGTGCATCTACAGAGAAATATTTCAATAAAATCTACTCTGTGATGTAATTTTGTGATAATCGTTTATTTTTAAACTAAAATTCAATAATATCCTTCTTCTCATTGATGGTACACAATATAGAATGCAAAGTATGAGTAAACTGTTGAAGAACTGTTAGACAATTACAGAAAAGGCCTCAGGCCCAAGAACCTTATGTAGAAACTAGCTGTTATACCTGCCTGAAGTGTGGGTATTTCTGCTAATAGTATTAATAATATACATCACAGTACTGTATTTAAAGTCCTGATTTTTCCTTAAAAGAAAATAACTGTCCCTAAAATACTTAATAGAGTCCAAAATGTTAGTCAAAGTATCCTGGCTTATATCATTCATTGTATAAGTAATGGGTGAATTAATCAGATATAAAGTTGAAAACCTCTATTTAATGACAAATATTTGACTAATTCATGCATGGAAGTTAGGTTTATAATATTGTTTTTATTATATCATTACTTGTATTTCATTCTTTTCTTATTAATAAATTTCAGGCAATAAGTATTGATGTACTTAGGCTTAATATGTTGTTAAGTATTTTCCTAGTTCTAAAATGTCAATGTTCTTTTTGCAAAAACCCTAATGAAATGAATAACAGTTTAATCTTTAAAAATACAATAAGCTTAATATAAGTGACTATAATCACATTTTAAAAATTTCACATTTCTTCCTAGTATTTATTAAGCTTATTTTACACTACAAATATCATTCCAATAGTTATGAGATTTGCAGAAGGTACGTGATTGATAGCCTGTTACTGATAAGTGTAACTCCCATTTTTCCATAAAACTGGGATAAAACAATGATATGAGTTGTCATAAATAAAAATAGAAGTGTATAGGCAAAGGGGTTATACTTTCAAGATCTTTTCTAAGACTTTCTGATAAAAGACAATTAATTGTTTAGTATTTCTAGTACCGAAAAATTTGTTTACAAAATTTCATTACTTTCCAAAATTTTCAAAATATGTGTTAATCTTTTAATGTTATATGAGACATGCTTAGCTTTGTAAGCATACACAATACACATTAGTTCTTGAGTAGGTCCTAAAAGTGAATTTGGTTTGGTTTGCTTGGAATTTTATGCAAGTGATAGATGAGGGAAGGCAGCTAGTCAACAACACCCCTATGTTATACAGTTATAATGTTTTTTTCAATAAAATATACAAATAATTAGATAAATCTTCCTTATATCCAAGGTAACCAAAATGTCTGGTCACAAAATGTTTAATGTGTTGGACATATAGATTCAACTCCCCCCCTACTACTTTTTGTAATCATAATTCTTTCAGAATATTACTACACACTAATTTTGATAAGCAAGAATTATTTCTTTTACATACTTGATGAAAGACATGAAGAGTTTCCGACACTCTTCTTCCTGCAGCATCAGTGTGTCTTCTCATTTCTTGAATCTCTTCCTGTTTCTTCCTCTATGTATAGTTTGTAAAGACTTAGAACTACATACACCAAATACAGCTGGTAACTGTAAAAAAGACCATTTTTAACAGCTGATAAAAAAGAAAAGTTGTTTTTATAATCCAAATTTTTTTTCCAAATTGTACTATTATTTTGAAATTTGGGTAAATTTAAATACAAAACAATATGAAATAATAGTTAATAAAATAAAATACATTTTTCCTGTCTTGAATCAAAACTGACCTGTCTTTTTACATAACTAATTTTCCAAACAGCAACATATTCTAAAGACAAAAAAGGGAGAAGGGTCCAAAAAATTTTCTTAAAGGTGAAATCTAGCCTAATAAACTAATGTTTTTTTATAAACACTACAATGCTTCTTTTCATTGTATTTAATTAATCATTTTTCAATCAGTGTAAATACTTGTATTTCTTGTGGAATGGCCATGTAAAAAAAACTTTGTCTTTGTCTTATTGTTACTGCATATTATCAAAATTTCAGTTTTTGTTTTTTTTAACTTCATTAATATTTTTTTAATTAACATTAGCAACTCCATATCACAAGTCATTATCTAATGCAGATTAATCATGTTACAGAAATCACATGCAGGATTTTGCAAGACTACATTTATGTTTAGTGAGCGAGTCCAATTAGCAAAAAAAGTATTCATTTTAAAGTAAATCAAACTGAAAATAAATTACTGAGACTGTTTGAAATTCAAATGCAGCTCACCCATTTGGAATTTCAAAATTTTTCAAAAGTCTTCAATATTTACAGATATCAAAAGTCACAATTACAAAAAAAAAAAAAAAAATGAAAATTACCTTTCAAGGACTAGCTCAGTGCAAAGTCAAAACTTACTTTCTACACTTTCATGAGAAAAATGTGCATCTTTTACTTGTTACATAAAATATAATTTAGGGCTGGTCATTTAGATAGATTCATTAAATGCATTTAATTCCAAGCAAGCAGAAGTACACTTAATGATGTTTTGCAGATAAGAAATACACCTACAGAGTTATACAATCTGAAAATATAAACTCTGGATACGTTTTGCTTTTCCTTATGATGCATAAATATTTCTTTACATTTTTAAAGTTTTCAATTTTGATTCTTACCTTCATATTACAATAAATGCTTGCTACTTCTTCTGAAGACAAGAGAACTGTGCTTGTGCAGGTCAATTTCAAGTATGGTTGATAGAAGTGATTGAAATCTGACAAAAGAGCCTAATAATGAAAAATATGCAATAACCAATTCAATTAAAATCCTATGAGAAAATAAAATACTTAGTTTTCCAATGAGGACAACTAAGAAAGTAAATAAAAGTTCTATTACTAAGTTTTGTACTATTTCTTTACTATCACAAAATTAGAAAGATTTTTCTCAAGTTTCAACAGTTTTATTTATAATTTGTAAAAACATTTTGTGTTTATCTTAGTGTTAGTACACATGTGCTACAGAAGTGTGCAAACATCTACCCAAATTATTAGACTTCAAACTATCCAGAAATAGTTTGAAACTTGAGATTTGTTTCAAATTTTGCAGCTTCTGAAAATAAAACATTTTATTCTTATAAGTAATATTTATATGAACTTGCACCTGAGAACACTGAAAAAAAAAATCATCATGTTTTTTGGTTAAAGATGCAACTGAAAATTTTTAACTTTGTTGTACAATTCAGTTACTGATTTCTAGTATCCTCATGCAGTCTGGAAAACTTTATTGTGAAGTTTTTATTTTCTAAAACTGTATATTTTAACTTTGATTGGAAAACATAAGATGAAGTTTCACTGTGTTTATGATAACTGGCACACAACAAAAATTACTTTGCCATACCAAACTTTTTAAAAATTCCAAAACTGATATATAAGCAATTGCATCACACCTTGACAGCCAAAGCTGAGGAATAGTGATTGGGCTAGCACTTATAAAGCCAAACTTTTATAGAAATTACAAGATTTAAATAGGTACTATTTTGTTTAGAATCATGTTGGCTAACCCTCCTGGGAGCTGTGAGGGATGTGCTAAGTTTAGAAACAAACTAGAACTTCACAAACACTATTTTATTTATTCATAATCTGATTTGTGATTTGTAATAAAAATTCAGCAGTGAAAATAAATACATAAAACTTTCTTATCACATAAATTTTAAGTTGGAAAGGACAATTCCAAGTTAAATATATATGCAAAAACAGCTCCTTTCGGTTGAGAACATATTTTACATAGAAGGTCGAAACGTTGTTCGCTCTTCTATGTAAAATATTTTCTCAACCCAAATGAGCCGTTTTTGCATATATATTTCTCTACAAGTGGGTTTTCTCAACATCACTGAATTCCAAGTTAATTTTCTGTAATATTAATTTTACTCGTTGGACAGACTCCACCCTGAAAGGTAGTTTATCTGTGATTAATGATGATTATTAAAAGTATACATGACATAATTCATTCCTTTCAGCACTAATACTTTTTTTAATCAGTCAATTTTTTAATATCCAATGGTTTCAACACTAAAGAATATTTTTTTGTCTGACAAAGCTATTAGAAAACTAATTTTTTTTCAAGTAAAAAAGAATGTTAGCAGTGCAATCTCATAAAAAAATGTCATTTACAAAAATAAATAGTTCAGACACGAGCGAAATGTGAATAACAAGATTCAAAATAACGGCAGCTGAATTCTCATTTATAACTGAACATTATATATATATCCACACAAGCTAAACATTTACAAACTTAAATGTTTTATAAAGAAAAATCTGCTGAAAACATGTTAACATTCTCAGTCTTAAAGTTAGTTGATCTGATTGAAGACTCACAATGAGCTATACAATATTATTAGAAATTAAAGATGAATAATTTCATTCATGGATAATATGGAAGGGTAGCAATGAGGCTAAGAATGCTATAACAGGATCTTTGTTCTCTCAATGTTTCAACTACAAGTTTTCATCAAGAGAGTGACACTGTAGTGACTTATAAGGGTATTTATATAAATTTTCTCAAATTAGGTCCCTGGTCGATACACTCTGCTGCTCCCCAGTTGTTTCATTATTGTTGTCTATTGACTACCATCTGACCGATCAGCATCCTGCTTGTCTCACTAGGATCACTGCTGTTTCTTCACACTTGTAATCTCCTGTTGTGGTGTTTATGTTCTTCCCTAATAAGATATAAGCAGTTTCTATAACTATTTTTAGTTGCTTTCTTGTCCCTTTTTTGATGATTTTAGTTTCCTTCCAATCAGGTAGGTGTTCTGCTCCTTCTGCATAAGTCACTATTGCATTAGTTGTATTGTGTCTTCTGACACATGCTTTATGCTCATTTACTCTGACTGTTAAGCCTCTGCCAGTTTCATCTACACATATTTTACTGAATCCACCACATGGTATGAAGAATGCTGCTGTCTCTTGCATGTTTTTGTCTCCTATCCTTTACCATCTCTCCTATTCTTTTCCTGTTTTCAATAACCACCTATGTAGTTGTGTATCTCATTAGTCTGTTGATGGGACTTACATCCTGGGAATTGGTAAACACTATGAACTTCTTGTTTCTTTCGTTTTTCTACTGTCGTTGTTCCTTTCCACGATGTCCCTCACCTCCTCCATTAACTTTATAACATACCTGTAGGATATTTCAGCTTCCTAAAAGCTTCCATTATGTGTTCATTTTCTTGATCTAAGAATTCTGAGCTGCATATCCATAATGCCCTCAGGAATAAGCCCAATGCTACACCTGTCTTTACTTTTGTTATATGTTTAGAAGAAGCGTATGAAATTATCTCTATTGATGTTTTCTATACACGAAGAACCCTCGTCCCTCATCACTTCTTCAACTCAAAGTGATCAAAAAATGTTATCTTCTCATCTTCCTCTCTCATCTTGCTCTTATTCTATTGTGACCTGTATGTCTTCTAGTGTACCATTCATACTCTCCTGAAGACTTGTAGTCAGAACATTGAAAGAATAAAGATCCTATTACAGCATTCTTAGTGTTATTGCTACCTTAGTATGCATTTCTCAATATAAATAATACTAATTTACCTACGTACTGTACATATAAAGAAACAAGTAACTGCTCAAATACTTAAAAATACTACACAGAGTCAGACACTGTATAAAAACAAACAAGCTTCTACTCAGCAATATACAACTTTCTAAGTACCTTAAGTGCATCTTATAGGCCATTTTCTTATACAAGGTAGCACTGTAGAAAACATATTTAAACTCCAGATTGTCAGACCAAGCATCACTATTAAAACAGTACCATTATTTTACAAACAAGTTTTAAATATTAATACAAACTATGATGTTAGTTATTGTATGATACAATTTCAAACACAACTTGACAAATATGTATCTTCAAAGATAATATTTATACACTCTATTTCTGTAACTTATACAAGTCTAAAGTAGAAAATATTATAATGAAAAAATAATACAAATAAATTCTACTTCTTATGTAAATTCTCTATGTTTTATATGTGGATATGAATATCCACCATGAAAATGACTTGTACTTAGCTGGAATGATTGAAGGATAGCATGTAAAACTAGATTAAATATAAACTCATAAAATGAGTATATATGAGCAACAGAATAGTTAATTTTCTTAATACTAAATTATTCTTCAAAATGATAATACATATAATGACCTTCAAAAGTGCAATTCTTTCACAATTAGGCTGCTGGCTGATGGAATTAAGAAACTGTTTTATCTCCTCATGAAAATACTTTCAAGTTGAATTCCTGTCTTAAACAAGTGACCGAATTTACAGTCAAAATTACAGTCAACTTCATGGCAATACGTCATAAGATTTAAGTCATAAACTAACAATTTTGTTATTTGAATACAAATTTTTATTTAATAAACAAAGTATCAGAAAATGTAATTTTCCAAAATGTTAAGTTACATGAAAACAATAACATTTTAATTATTAGAGATAAGCATGTGTCAATGGTCATTTAGTAATTTTATTAACTAAAAGAATATGGTTTAAGTAACACTTTGTCATTATGAGGCCCTTTAACCCTATCCAGACCAAAAAAAGGCCTCTCAGATATCAAGTGCACATGAAATTTCTAAATAATATTTCTAACAGTATTTTAACAATTTCAACTTGTAAACAATTTTAGATTAAATATTTTTATCATTTTGCAAATTTATTGTAATTTTCAAAGAACAATTAAAAAAATGTTAAAACATACTGATCTGTGAAGCTCCGAAGAGGAGTCTCGCCTGTAAACAACACACTTTGGAACATTTCAGAATTTTGCCTATCCTAAAGACTATGTCTATACTTGCTACAAAATACCATCTCTTAAGAATATAATTTTTATGTGTTTTTTTCCTTCTCTTTCAATATAGCCTCTTCTTTTCTCCTTTTTCAAAATTTCACATTTCACTCTTTAAAAAGTTTTTGCTTTTTTTTTTTTGGAAAGCTAGGAAATTTTCTGATATGACATCACATCAAGTGAACGTAGTTAAATTTAAGAGGTGCAGTATGTAACAGAAAGAATATTCCATTGAGTCAGAACCTGATTTACTGATAAGTGATGAGTTCATTAAATTCAAACAATGGACATAAATAACCAGTAAGTTATAGAATATCATTTATTGGACAACAATACCATTAGCAAACATACTGTTAATTAGTGTGACATGTTATCATTTTAGAAGGTCAAGTCGTAAGTCACCAACACATTTGTTACTTTGTATCATTTTTTTTTGTGATTTACAACCTGAAATGTTGACAATGTAACTGACAAAATTAAGTATTAAGAAAATATGTTTATGAGTACCAAGCAAGTTGAAACTGAAAGTTTCTGATCAACATCAGAAAGGTTTAGAAACTGACTGTAAAACTAACTAAAATTACATGATTTTTTAAAGCTTAAACTATATACCACTTAGTAAGTTTGTAGTAAGTTTCATGCAGTTTGGTTACGTGTTAAGTACTTCCATGTGAGAAAGAAAAAAAAACAAGTGATGTCAGTCCTCTGGTCCAGAAAGGGTTAAGTTCATTAACAAAGACAAACCTCATTTGTGCAAGATCTCAATTTTGCTTGACATGTATTGTAAATCTAATGAGCTTCTAGAACAGATTCTTGCAAGCTCTTATCACTGGAAGTTAGAAAATCTTTCTGAAAATTCTGGACTATGGAAATGCTCAGGTCAATGACATCTGGTTGATCCTTCTCATAAATCATCTGATGATGTAAGGACTTAATTTTGCTTGCTTTCTCCAAAATCAATGTGAACTATTGGAACAAAACAACCTTTTTTTCATTTGTCTTGAATATTATAACACAATAAAGAACACAGTCTCAGGTAATATTATTACAATTTTATATATGTTATAGGGATCCTCATGCATTACTTTGTTCAAGTCGTTAGTACAAATATATGAAATGGACTTCATATATTGTGACTAAAAACTGATCACTGTAAACCTTTTGCAATACATGATCTCCACTAAAACCTGCATATAGAAATTTCATTGTAACTCAACAGATTCTACACACACATGCAATAAAGTATCAATGTTATGAAGTTTAATCTTATAAAGAAAAATATTAGACACAAAATAGCTAAACAAAAAAGCACAACAAATATTAACATTTTCCTGACCAGAAAATGTATTTTTGATAAATACCATCACACACAGTTTAGCTACCTTCTACTGACCTTGACACAACCTCACCTAATTTCAAGTGACTTAAAGTAAATTACAAATGGTGCATGATGATGTCATCATGTGATAAACAACTCAATCAATAGGACCGCAATTCATCTCTAGGTGCAATAACTCTCCTTACACATCGTAACTTCATTCTTTGATGAGGCAAGAAAAATGTGCACTGGAAATGGGGATGATGGGTGGGAATGTCTGCAGAAGTACCTACTAGAAACACATTTTCAGATTACAAAAATGTTAACTTCTGAGACAATAACTCATATCTCACATAGTTTAGGTGGAGGGGCTAGTGCAAAATTTTATCTAGGTGAACTCCGTTCAGAAAAGACCGTAACGAAATCCTATGGATTGTGACACCCAATAGCAGGGACTCCAATATGGGCATACCCAGGGAATACTTTTCACTCAGAATGTAAGGGAGAGAAGAGCCAAATAAGCCCCACTGTTGCAAGTATGGGCAGAATGAAAAAATTACTACACAAAGTAAAAGTGTTAATACCCATTCCAGCTATCCTGAGACACATACATATATATATATTATTCTGAACATTGAATATCAACACAGATATGACAATGATGCATTCAAAAAAGATTTTCCTTTTTACTAATTTAAAATGTGAAAACAGAAAAATACTCTTTTGTTACATAGCATTGCCATGCATGCTGCTGTTTATCATTAACAACAGTATGGTTTGTTTATACATATTACTATATAATAAACTGTACAGGAATACTTTATTTTTTAATAAGGAACTTTTATATTTCTATTGTGGTAAACAAAGCATTATTTTAAATCACAGATTAAAAATATTGCAGGCAACAAGATGAACAACTGTAATAAAACCATACATTTTTTTTTCTTTCATACAACATATCTACAGAATGAGATAATGATATATCTTAAATTCATGTTTGTAAAATTTAGTCAGTTAAGTACAACCATTATCCAAATATTGTTAAAGTAAAACTGTTAATTTACTATGCAAAAAATTACTTTTTTTTTCTAAATTATTACAAAATATAGAAAATACTCTGATAATGGTTTAATCTTTGTTCGGTCCTGGGTATTCTAAATTTAATAATACTAATAATTAATTGTATGAGAGGGTAGTCATAGTACTGAAATATTAATTACTTAATAATATTTGTTTTTTTATAAATTGTACAGGAGAACAATTATAGTATTGTAATAGTTCATTTGATTACTCAGTGACAAAGATATATTCTCTGATTTATATTATAAAGGGCTTTACCTCTTTTTTATCATTATTCTTCAGTAGCCTCAATTAGTTTTTTATAAACATTCTAGAAAAAAAATGGAGAGCCAGAATTAACTTCTTTCATGATTATAACTTTTGCAATTATGCTGCAAACCTTTTGCGTTGTTTTTTTCCCTGCACAATAATGTTTTGTTATAAATCATTTTCCTCACTGGTTTGTGGTACTAATATTTTCCTTAACTAAAAATGATATTTGTACCTGAGGTTAGCCTTTTCTTAAATCAAAAATGTATTTTCAATAATACTAACCTCCTCTCACACTACAGCTAACACTTAACTGTTAGAGATTCTTTTCCTTTGCCCAATTGTTTGATTTTTATCTCACTTACTCTAGTCTTTTATTCCTAACTTAACTACTCTTGATAAAACTCTCCACCTAAATCAATCCACCCTCTACACTTGTACTGATTATAAGTACCTCATTCAAATATTATTCTCACTTTTTTAAGACTGACCCAATTTGAAATCTTTTACACTGACTCTTAGTGAGAAGGAATGGTGGGAGAGCGTCAAAAAAGGCAAGTATTATTTGAAATACATTTTCAATTTCAGAAAATGCTAACTTGCAAAACATACTTACTTCCTCTTATACTACAGCTGGAATTTTTCCCTGATAAAGCAGAAGGGTTAATGAAGGTATTATCCATGCAGAATGGTCTGAAGAGATTGTGGGCACGTGAAAAGAAACAGAAGATTAACACCCTAGTGGGTATGCTCTTCACCTGAAACCTAAATTCTGCACTAAAGATGGTTTTGATGTGATCCATCACCACCATTGGCCAGTCCCCTAACCATTTAGCTGAGGTCCCACTGCTCAAAGTTGGAATTATAGGGCCATGGCTCTTAAATTCCACATTGGCATCTAGGGAAAGTGAGAAAAAAATGAGACCAATGTTTCTATGGGCAAGAGAAAAGAAACCCTAACAGTCGAATAATAGCTGTAGTGTGAAAAGAGGTAAGTATGTTTTGGAAGGTGACCACACCTGTGATAAAAACACCACACTGCCTTTTTTTTTTATAAAAGTTTTTACTACATTTATGATGTTTTTTCATACATTTTAGCAACAAAATACAAAGTAAACAGATTGAATTCTAAAAATTATCAAGCAGCATTTTTTAATAATTAAAGAAAACTGATAAATATATAATCTTTGATTAGACTGTCAAAATGTTTAAAATTTTCAGGTAAAAAAAACAAACTATAAGCTGTAAATATATGGTTAATTATTTTCTCCTTCATCACGTAATTAACTTTTAGGGGTGTTCCATGAAAGTTGTTAATTCTCCACACAAAATGTTCAATTCTTAATTTGACCTCTTATTACTTTGCCAACTTGAAATGACAATAGTTTCCATACCTAGCATTAAAATTTCTTGAAAAAAATATTAAGTAATGAAAATGTAAAAATTTCAACAACAAACCATGCCAAACTTGTTAAAAATGATTCTCCAATACATAACAGTAAAATGGCAGCTATTTCAAGAGGGATTATCTGTTAACTGTCCCAGTGAAAGGAAAAATGTTACTGCTGCCATGGAGAAAAGTTGATTTTTGCACTTAACAGTAATAAATGATCAATCAACTTTAATTTATTTTCACATGAAGAACTTTTTACCAGGTAGCACATGTTGCACAAGTTAAATAACATAACCTTCCAGCAAGATACTTTTTAACATACACCATATTGCAAAAGTATTTTGCAAACATATTTAAAGTGCATATTTTAATTCTTAAAACAGTAAATTTTAAACATTATTGGTTTATACATTGTTTATTCTATTATGATATTAAAAAATAATTATAATGTATTCATGGTAATTATTACAAACACTGAGTTAGAGTAAATAAAGAGGGAATACTCAATAGCTGCAGCACTTGAAATTCTTTTATGCAGGATTAGAGTAAATTAATCTTTAGCATGATCAAATACATTAATCTAGTCCAAAACTGTAATCAGATCTTGAACTGGTTTAAAGCTATATGCTAAAAGTTTGTACTTGAAAATGCAAAAAATAAAACTTAATCATTCTATGTGCTACTATACCACAATTAAAAATAGATAAACTGAATGCATGATCCTAGGTACTACAAAAATAATAAAATGTGCTATACTTTTAACAGTGTTAAGTTACAAACTAGGTTAAAGATTTGAGCCTCTATTAATTTTTGAAAAGGCTAATCAATTAAAAACTTCATAACTGATATCACTATATATATCATATATAAGCACTTTGTTACTGTCATATGAGTACTAATAACATACTTCTCATAGTACACTGATATTTTGTATGGAAAAGATAAACTTTCTTCTGTAATAAGTTTGAAACTACATACCTTTTTTGAAATGTCATCTGCAGTCTTCTTCTCTAGTTCATTTTTCACAGCCTATCAATAAAAACTCTATTAATAAATATAATCAAACATCTAAGCATGCCTTCTACATTCCTACACTCAGTTACACAACCCCCTTCAAGCATGTGGTCAGCTATCGGTCAGTTACCTCTTTCTTTGTAAACCTGACGATAACCGAACAAGGTCAAAACGTTGTTTGCTCCTCAACATAAAAATTTTCTCAACCCAAACCAGCCGTTTTTACATATATATTTTTCTCGTCATCAATGAAAGAATTTTTTTACAAAATATGTTTGTTTTGCACAAAGCTTCTAAGGCTATCTACTATTGACTCTAATTTTGAAATGCCAACCAGAGACAAGGTAAATGGCAAGTAGCACCAACTAGTAGCCTACTCTTCAGAAAGGAACAATAGAGGTGACCATTACCTTATAACATCTCATACAGCTTAAACAACAAGCATGTTTAATGCTGGGCTTGCAAATAAATATCAAAAGCTTAACATACTTGTTTAATAACACATTAATTTAAAATGTGTGTAGCAATATTTCAGAACAACCATAGTATAAGCTGAAATCCAAAACCTCTCTTCTGAAAGTTTCCAACAACTCAAGACATAATATTTTACTATTTTAATCAAACTTCATACACTCATAGTCCCAAAGATTTTTCCAGCTTCAAGGAACTTTTGTATTTAATTTTATAATTACTACATTTTCTTTACAATAATTATTTTAAAAAATGCAATGGGACTTAATGCAAAATACTGTAACAAAACTCATCTCTAACTATACACACACAAAACTATGTTGAACAAATATTTTGGTTACATTTAAAAGAAAACAATAAGTCAGATGGGCAAGGCTTCTGTCAAAGAGTTTGGAAAATTTATCAGTATCCCAGTAATAAAGGCATTATGATATATATATATTTGACCAATGAATTGAGAAAAACCCAAGAGTGCTAGCACATCACGTGACAGTAATGGTGAAGACTGAGTTGAGTTTTCATAAAATATTTTGAAATTTAACAAAATAATACTTATATATCTGAATTATAAAATACACACTGATGTTAATTGTATTGAAATACATTAATAATATGGTTTATTAATTTTGAAAGTAACTCTACAAAACGTCATGGCACACACAGAACAGCCTAGCTAACCATAAAATGAATAACAAAAATGCTTGAAAGTTTCATGGTGATCAGAAGATGGTTCTTGAAAAACTTTCATCTTGAACATACAAAGATACAGATAAACTGTTTTACAGATGTTCACATTTAATTTGCATTTAACTATGAATTGTATAATTTTCCACAGATAAAACGTTTATTTCATATTCAAAAATAAACTAATGAATAATAGCAGTGGCCATATAGGGTAGTTACATAGCTGTAACTGATACCATTTAACTGTATGTGTTGACTTACATGGCTGTTTCAGCTGCAGTATTATACATGTATTTATTGAAAAATAATTTCACTTCAGTTAGCAATATTTCTTTTGTAGCCTCTTTCTTTTTAATACTAAGTTTACTTATTCTTTAAAACATCGCTCTCTCTCTCTCTCTAACGAAATAAGTAATAAACACATGTAGGCAATTTTACAGAAACACCCTGACCTGTAATTTCTCTTTTTCCCAAGAGAGTTCTCTGAGCAAGTAGTCCCTTTCAGCTTTTAGTCTCTTGATCTCTTCTGATGCAGAATGTCCAGTTGTTAGATTACTTTGAAACTCATCTTGCCCTCAAAGTGGGAGTGGTTACTTCCACTGTTGTGCTCATTGTTACCAGGAGAGAGCAAACCCAACTGAGCATTCATCTTGGTACCTACAATGTTTTTTGCAATACCAAATTTCTCAAACTGAGAGTTCAAAGATGATAAGTCCTGAGACACTTGCTGCCTTGAAACATTCTTTCATCCCCAATGCCCTTGTTTTACTTTCTTTCCAAGTGAAGGTCTAACAAAAAAAATACATACTATTTCCTACAAATGATATCTCCCAATGTGTTATAATAATCATTACAGCTTTTATATGGTTAAATAAACTCACATATAACAATCTAAAATGAGTAACAATAAAAATACTGGGAATAAATTTTAACTTCAAGCATTTCTAAAACTACTATCACAGTTGAAATTCCACAGCTTAACTTTACAGGATTGTTTTGTTTGCATGTAACTCATCCTTAATTACAGTTGTGAAATGAGCTCAAGTTTTTATCCAAAGTTACAACTTCTAATGCAGCAGCAGAACTGTGGATAAAAATATTTGTTGGTACTTTTAAATAGTAAAAATTGTTAATTACATTTTGAAGGGCTCAAAAGATATTAAATCAAGGTAAATTTGGTATAACAACAATCATTTTGTTATAAATAGAGGTAAAATCTAAATAAAATGTTTGATTCCTTAAATCTTGAACACCAGGTCAGTACATTAAAAAACATAAAGATTACAAAATTCAAAGTCATCACAATAATTCAACTATAATTTATTTAAGATAAAACTCAACCATTAAGTTCTTATTTCATTTCAATTAATATAAATACATATGTATTAACACAAGTTAAAATGTGTGTAAAACAATTTGAAGAAAATCTTCAAAAAAGCTATTGAGGGAATAACTAAAATATTCAGCATAAACAGACTGACAACCAATTATCTTCACAAAGAAAACTTTTGTGCAAAAATTTTCAAGTATAAGGACATCACTGTTTACAATGTTGTTTAAAATTATCGAAATAATTATATAAGTTTTAAATCAAAGAAAAAATTAGTAAACAACAGCTATTTTTTAAATATAGCATTTATTCTTACTACCTTACAAATTTTAATACTATAATTAAATTAAATCTGTATTTTATCATTACAAACATCCAATTTAAATGAGTATTGCATTCAACATACCACATGACACACAATAAGCAATGTTAAAGCATTTTTAAACATTTACTTTTAGCTTAAAAATTGAATAATGTATAATACTAAAATCTGAAATATTATTTACAGCTGGTGTACAAAATTTATTGACAATAGATCCATAAATAGTGGTTCAATAAAAGTTTGAATGCAAGTAACCAAAACCAATCACATGGCCTTTGACCTGTGGCCCATAGCAACATAGTTAATGGAATGCTTCTGGAGAAACTGTAAAGTAAAACACTGTACCTAATTAAGAAAAAACAACAATATGGTGATATCAGATCATTTATTTCTGTTATTAAAATGTCTTCTATACACTAACATTTTGTAATGTACATTAACTTTTTAATTACTGTATTAAACATTATACATGTGTATACAGAATATTACTATGTAGAAATAAATTATCAAGCATATTTTTCTTAAAATATAGAACAAAAATTAAAAAAGTAAAGCAAACAATTATCTCTGTACTCTTTTTTATAGTGGAATTATAGAATTCCACTATAATTTATTAAGCTTAATAACTAAGATTTATTTAGATTTTTAAAAATATGAAATGTCAAGCAGACTGAAGACAACACTTATCTCATTGAAATCTTGGATCAAAAGAAGGTTGTGGCATTTTCAGATATTAAAATGGCAGGTAAAACTACTCTGGAGACATTCTAAGTTGTTGATTGGTTATTCATGTCACATATTGAAGTGAGTGTATATAAGGGACTGTTTCAAAAAATGGAAAGAGTTGAAAGGAGCCACACTGTGTATGATTCAGTATATAAACCATATCTCAGAAAAATAAAAGGATATGAGGTTCTAACTTTAAATTCTAGCTTGATAATATTAGTAATTTGAGTTCCTAATTTGTACAAAGCTATAGACTTAGTATCTTGACATCATAAACATCTTAATTTAAACAGAGCTGCATTCATCATAATATGTGACTCAATAAAATCTATATTTAAATGTGCTCTTTTAATATTTACTTTTAAAGTAAGAAATTAACTCACACAAAATGCTAACGTTTGAATCATAATCTACAATTTGATTCCAAACTTATTGACATAAAATAGTAGTTCAGTAAAATGTTGAATACAAATCAACATGCACAATGACATGGCCTTTGAACCCTGGCCTGTTGCATAAAGGTTAAGTCACAACAAATTGTGACAGATGCAAAAAACAGAGCAAACATTCCAACTTATGAAACACAACTAGAAGTCACAAATTCTAGACACAACTACAACAAATGATACCAATCTAATAGCAAAAGACAGCAGAAATATGGAAAAAACAGTTATGAAATTGTACGGAGTTTCAAGATACAAACTAACATAACCACGTGAATCCTAATTTAATAACCATCACATTAGAATGTAAATATATCATTTCACCTACCAGATAGTCATTAGTGTCTCTACCCATAAATTTACAAAAGTAATCTGAAGTCATTTTCATTGCAATACAAAATAACACATTATTTACAATTACCTACCTGCTCATCTTAAACAATGGATCTCCAGATGGAAATATATGAATCAAAAAATTGCATCCAATTATACTACAACTAGCTAGAATTGGAGAAAATTGAAAAACAGAGATATGATATAATCAGCACCTTGAAACAGTATGTCTTATCTGATAAACTGAAATATGAATACTCAAAATTATCAGGTGATAATTATAGTTGCACTTTCACTTGACATGAACATGTGAAAACAGCAATTAGATAATCCTCTCTCATTGAGGAAAAAAATGTTTAAATTAATTTTAATAAATGCCCATTTCAATAACCTTACAATATTCCTCTGCAAAATATTGCTTGTAGTAAAAACACATCTATTCACGTAACAATTATTTAAAGATACTTCAAACTTCCACAATATATCTCACAAATCTCTCAGTACAGAACAAAAAACATTCTTAAAGTTTATGACTCAATTATACTACAAATTTACTTGGTGTCTTTACAATAAGAGTAAGTGTCTGTTTTGTTTATTTCAGTATCATCTACTTCAAAGGCATAACCATTCTTTATCAGTTCTTGACCAACACTGATTCCATTAACAAAACAACTGATCAGCAGGTAACATACAGTTTTAATTCCTGGTGGTGACGGGTGTAGTCGAGCATAAACTATATGGCCTTCAGTCAACTTTCTCAGAAACTGTAAACCTTCACATTCAAGTACATATTTTAAAAATCATAAATTACTTGGCAAAAAGAACAAAAAGCTTGTAAAACATCAGTAGTTGGTTGACCTTCATGCAATTCAGTATGGAATGAACTTTAAAAATTGTACACCTCACACAAGTTTTAAAACTTTGAAAAATATACCAGCTTCTGACAGTGTCATCTTATTATGACATATAAAACTATTGCAATTATTACACTCAAGCATTTTGCTCTATTTATGAAATCCACAGATAGAATACAATGGCATGCTGCAAAATAATAAATTATTAAGTCTCCAATCAATAAAACCTTATAGTTTTAACCATACTTCTAAAACACATACATTTGTAAATCACTTATTTTTGTATGACAAGAAATATATATACATTAGTTCAAAAGGAAGATATCAAAACATATCATTAAAAACAACATTATATTTTTGCCCAATATTTTAACTAAATATTTTCAAATTACTATCTGCATATTAATTTAAACAAAATATTTTACCATGACTTTTCAGGCAAATTTTCATATTTTCTGGAAGTGTACAAGTGTATAATAGAGTTTTATCATTTTTTTCATAATTCTACCTAAATACTACAAATTACAACCTTATTATAATATATAAGAACAACTTCAGAACTCACTTCAAGTTACAATACTCCATATAAAGGTCATCAAATTAAAATGTTGGAACTTGATGATAAACAGCAAAATGTCATATTTATGCTTAGAAAATATGATCTAACTTATGATCAAATTTAATGAGCCTGATAACAAGTAAAATATTTTAATAATTGGCGTAACCAAGTCATGTTCCGAGTTAAAAGTAAAGCAGTGGCTTACAATTTTTCCTCAATTTTTCAATTTGGAATAATGTTTGATTCTCTAATTTTGTGACCCCAAATTTTCCAAGATCCCTGACTTTCCCAGGTTTGTCATCCTAGGCAAAGAAGAATGTAATTTAAATGCATTTTCATACTTATTTGTTTAAAGGCATACAGTTATCTCTCTTAAAAACCTACTGAACAAAAGAATGGAGTTTAGTTTTATCCTTCTCAGAAGAACAATTTAAGTGTACTTTCTATTTTCCTACCTTATATCACACTCCCATTTCTTCTCATGTATCTATGATCACATTTCAAAATGTTATGTTCTTCAAGATGATTCAACTTTGTCTGAAGAATTCTGTGGTAAATCTGTTGTTGCATATAAGCATTACATCTGGTTACATAATAATAGTTAGATCACATGTTCAGCAACCTGATGCAAACTATCTTCTTCAATTCTTTACTCTATAATTATACCCACTATACTATTTTCCACTACAATGACAACAGAATTTCTGTATGGGGTCCCAAGGGCAAAATTACTATAAAGCAAGCTTTCACTTGGGTGTTCAAACAAGTTATATCATCCATGGCTTATTGAGTATGCCCTATGTTGGAAAAACTTGGCTTTGGTGAGTGAATATTTTTGTGTCCAAGAACATTGTATCTCAAATGACAGAACTGAAAAGCATGTATTTTGGCATTATAAACAAATATACAAGGACTTCTTAAATCTAGTCATTTTAACACATAATAACAAAGATCATAACAAATGTTTACATGAAGAAAAATACACAGCTTATATATTAGATATATATTATATATCTTATGATATTTGCTTCCAATGGAACTATTGACAATTCTTCTTTTAATTTTACACTTTATTTTATATCTTCAATTTTTTTCTTTGTTGCACTATTTGATACTTTTTAACTTCTTCACTGTTTATAACCCCTAATTTTCATAATCTCTAAGGTGAGATCTTAGTTTTTTCTTGCAGTTGAAAAAAAATTTATAAGTTCCTTTCACAGTTTTATATGCTATTTCAGTATTTTTTTTTCTACAGTTCTTTAATGATGGACTTCTATCCTAAAATTACTACTTTTAACATTACTTCAAGCTTTTTTCCTAATATTTTGTCTGCATGGGACCATATAAAATATCTTAATTGTTTCAATCATCAGTATACATGTTTATACCACTAGTATTGTTAATCATTTGTCATGTTTTTATCTAGTATTATCATACAACAATCTTAGAATAATAACAAAACTTGAACAAACAAAAGTCTGATGAAAACAGTAAGCTGAAATAAGTTCTGAACTAAAATTTGAATACTTCTATTATTTTACTATTTGCCATACCAAATTTTTTTACCTATAAAACTTAATGCTCATATGATACACAGCATAATATTTTAAGTGTGAATGACAGACATAATTTACAGTCACCTTAAAAGTAGTCAACAAGTAAATTCAATAAACCAAAAATAAAAATGTCACTTTCATAAATTTCACCATTAAGTTATATATTTTTCCAAGCATACTAATTATGAAATAACTGCTAGCTTAGATCCATGATTACAATACATAAACAGCAAGTAACCACTTAAATAACTTACGCTGTATTTAAACTGTTATGAAGACATAAATGGAATAACAACACAATAGTTAGCATTTAATCAAAGACAGTAACAGCTTTCAAACCTATTTATGTATTTCACATATATAAATACTCCAAATGATTAGATGAATTCAAACAATTTACTCAACAGAAGCTGAAAATTAAAAAAAAAAAAAAATCACACAGTTCATTTTACCAGAACTGGTAGACAAATTTCACTACAAAAAGGTCATCTATAGAATATAATGATTTTACAGATATCATACTATGAACATATTCTGAAAAAAATATATACACCTAAGAAGAAATATTACCAATATTATGCTACCATACCAATTTACCTTCTGAAACTGTTGATTTTCTGTGTCCTTCATGGGCCCTCTTAATTCTTTAAATTGACATTTAAAAGCTGAGGGTGGCACAGAAGTTAAACTATCAGGCAATTCTACAATTTTTCTGTTACTGATAACTTTTCTGTTTCCAAAGTCAATGTAGTGGACGGTACACTGATATAAATAAAATAAGTTGTTCTCAGAACAGAGCAAAATTGAGAACTTATCTTACCAAAAACTGTCATAACTTTTAGTATATTTTGTGTATCTCCACAAAATTCAGCAAGTTTTCATCAAATATTGAAAGTCTGTTGTACACAAAATATTTTTTTTTAAATTACATATTTTAAATAAAAATTTATACATGAATATATATAGAGTCAAAGCACCGACTGCTCTAAGTGCAAAGGGATTTTCATTTTAAGGTTATGAATACTTTTCTTGATCTGTAAATTTTCGTTTTTCATTTGCATAACTTGTAAAACATCCTAAATAAATATCAAACATTTTTATACTTTATATTTTATCTTTCATTTCTTTAACTTAATTCTATACAGAATCAGTTTGACTGACCTTGTAACCATCATTAAACATATTAAAAATATCTTTTTTTCTTTTTAGAATGACTGCAGATTGTAACAGGAAACTACATCTCTTTATCCTAAATAGCTTGATGCTCATAACAGTTTACATCTGTTTATACTTTACGTCATTGCTTTACTTCCCTTTGAACTATGTATAAATAATAATCCCACTAGATGTTATAAATCACTCAGTGAATGCATAGCTCATGTTACTGTATTGTGCCACTCACAAACATATCTTGTGAAGATGTGGACCTTATCTTATCTTACCTAATCTAACCTTATCTACCTTAAAAAGTTTCTAATTTTTGATTTACTTTTATAAAAATAAATACAAAATATTCATAAAATAGCAAAACCTGTTATTTTTTCTTGTTGGTACAATTTTTTTTTATAATAAGTTATTTCTATTTACTTAAATAACATATCTAAGAACACATAATAACAACACACACAAGTCCTAGAAATATCATAATTTAAATGGTTTTCTAACAATGGCAAGAGAGCCTTAAAATAATCCCCAAAGGTTCTCAATCTGAAAATCATGGGAAAACTTTCAATCTGAAGAAGCAATAGACAATACTCTGTACTGTAAACATTGTAATGTATCATTTTATAAATTAAAACTGTCTTTTTATTGGTTATGAATAATATAGTATTAAACATCAGAGAGAACTATTGGTAATTTATAAAAGAGAGGATATGACAGGAAAGTGTGGCAATTGAGTCTGATTTTCTACTTTTATGACTGCAAACAAATAAAATTGAAGACTATAAAAATGAAACATTATCTTAATAATATCTATATTATGTAATGAATACTTTATGTTAAATTCCATACTTCAGAGAGGGATAGTAAATAAATGTTACAATCCTCATATTAAGAGGCGTTGAGGGTTTTAAATATTGCCTTATAAAATTAAAAACTTAAAACTTTTTTTATGATATTAAAGTTTTATTTATTGACTACAGTTTCATTCTAATCTTATTTATATACAGTTGATAACAAATATATATGCAAAAACGGCTCGTTTGGGTTGAGAAAATATTTTACATAGAAGAGCGAACAACGTTTCGACCTTCTTCGGTCATCGTCAGGTTCACAAAGAAGTTCTTTCTTTCTTTGTTCTTTCTGTTGGTAAGAAAACAACTTAAGCTAGTTGTAACAATTATAAATATATATTACTAAAACATAAGAATACAACAGTGATGAAGAATTTAACTACATAAAGAAATCCTCATTGAAAATATGTTAGATTTGACATACAACAGCAAGTAATGGATAAAACAGACAATCAAATTAGGATATTCTGAAAAAAATGGAATGGTCTCTTCTGCTTTAAAATAAAAGCTTATCAGATGTTACAGACACCAGATTATCTGGCTATATAATTCCTAATTTAAATATTTGTATAACTGCATCCATGCTATAGAACTTATTTACAAGTGGTTACATTACAATGTTCAAAAAGAATAAAACACTGTAATTTTGAGGCACCTCATAATCACTGATCTTATTTAAATCATCAAATAGCTCTTTACTATCCAGGCCTTCTTTTCTTTGACTTGAAGTTATTGTTCCACTTTAATGTAAAAAAAACTGGAGTCTTCCTTGCATTCTCAAATTCATTACAACAGACTGTCAAGTATTTCAGCAATATTTTGAATCTGTTTTTCAGGTTTTGTAAGATCAAATTATTATCTCTGTAGCATTTAGAGACACTGTTCACAGTTTGTAAAATTTTGCATTAAGGGATCAAAAAAAACTGGAAACATTCTCTTTTTTTTAAGTCCAGTCACTTCAGATACTTCATCACTGTTTCCTAACAGATAAATGATCCTAGACAGTACTTTCAGTGTCTTGACAGTAAAAAGTCAAGGCAAGAATACTGCACTGTACACAGCTTTTTGAGGTGCACTCCTAACACACTTGTGAAAGAGAAAAAAAATCATCCATCATCTAACACTGTCAGTAAAAAACACGTACAGTCTCTGCAATACATCAAGAAGCACAACATTTCATGGATGTTCACAACTGCATCATTTAGTATCAAATATAGATTGTACATAAAGCACATTCAGCCTAGCCCCCAAATTTATTTAATTCCAAACCTTTCTTTTCTATGTAGCTTATAAATTCATATTCAATGCCTGAAATGCTTTGATCTTCAAAAACTGTCATTTACCTTCACAACAGTTGACCTGTAATTTTCATATTCAATACTGATATAAATAATTTGACTCACTTGGTCAACCTTGCTAATCTCCTTCATTGTATCAATTATTATTGAAAAGAATGGAGCTGACCCGGCATGGCCAGGTGGGTTAAGGCATATGAGTTGTAATCTGAGGGTCGTGGGTTCGCGTCCCCATCGCACCAAACATGCTCCCCTTTTCAGCCATTGGGGTATTATAATGTGACGGTCAATCCATCTATTCATTGATAAAAGAGTAGTCCAAGAGTTGGTGGTGGGTGATGATGACTAGCTGCCTTCCCTCTAGTCTTACACTACTAAATTAGGGACAGCTAGCGCAGATAGCCATCAAGTAGCTTTGCACGAAATTCAAAGACAAAGAAACAAAGAATGGAGCTTATTTTATTTCATTCACAATATCTCTTTCAATACTCTTAGACAAAACTTTCATTTCATTTTGAACTCCTGAGGGGTTTAGTTACTTAACTGTATTACTCAGTAATTGTATGAGCAGTTTTGGCATTGGATCATATTTGGCTAAGAGCTAAATTATAGAAAACAAACTACAGAAATTTCTATCAGCAAGGGTCTTCTTTTGTACTCTGAAAGGCAGGTCACACATAGATAAAGTTAGAACTACATTTATAACTTACTTCAAAAGTTATCTTCAAAAGTCCATTTATTGCCATATTTCTGATTCACTGTGTGCATATATAGCGTGAATGTGTCTCTAATGGATGTGTGTAATGCAAGAATATTTGTGTGTTACATATGTTTCATACAACTATATTTATGTTCACAAACCTTTCTAAATATAGATTCCTGTGGCCTAAGGAGTCTCAAACCCTAATTTGCTACAATCCCCAAATAATCAGCAGGGTTCACTTTTGTTTAAAAATATCAGTGTTCTGAAAAACACCTACTGCCTTGATCTTGAAAAAAGCCCTTTCCTTTCATTTGGCATGATCACCAGTCTATTACAAATTGCTTCACCTGCTTATTGTTAATTATAATAGGAAAATTAGCCATACCTAGTGGATATTCCTCATTACAAAAGTCATAAATCACAACTTTGGTGCCCTTATTCAGTACTTCTTACTCCTCATCAAATGTATACAGACTTAAATCTTTATTTCCAACACTTTGACTTACTGCTGTTGATATCATGCAACTGGGGTAAAGCAGGAGCTTTCCTGCTTTCATGTCTACATTGGATGTGACAAAAAAATTAAGAAACTTAAGGCCATCAAACATTTAAGTGTTATAAGTTAGCAACCTGCTAAATATATATTATCATGTACAGTGATCCCCAACATCTAAGGGTACTTATAGTTGAGTCAGTTGAAGATCAAAAGTAACTAGCTCTTTTACCAACATATATGGCAAGACATACAATCCTACATTTCTCCCAATTCTGGACCCTTTGACTTCCAAGCTCCATAGCAATGCTATGACTGCTACAACAATATGTACCCCACTGATGAAAATTGACTTAAATAATTTTACTAATCACCTATTACAATTAATTTTTAGGATATAAATCTTCATTAGCCATAACATGCTTCACAATTAATAAACAGTTATTCCCCATCACTAAATTTCATAGTCATTTATCACTTTTGTTATAGTGCACAATCTTATTAGTTTACAACTCAATCACACAATAAAATATAAAAATATCTCTAAAAAGCAGAAGAACAAATATATGACTAAGTTTAAATGTTATACTGTGGGCTACCACTTTAAATTCGAGTTTGCTGTCAATTATTATTTTTAGAGATAGTCACTGTGTTCTATGCATAAAGCTGAATGATAAGTGTTATAGTAAGATTGAGAGAGGAGAATATGCTTTTACATTTTTTACAAGTGATCTTACCTCCATGAAAAAAATATTTGTAGTGAATTTTCAAAACATTTTTTACAAAATCACAAAATAAACATGAAGTTATTTAAGTAAAATATTTTTAAAGCTTTTTTTCAGAATGTCATGAAATAAAGTTTCATAAAAATGTATAACAGTTTTAGTTTTGAGATTTAAATAGAATAACAAAAGCTTATTTATAGGCCAAACAAAAGTACTATGAAATTTACAATTTTCCTAATTGAATACGTATTTCCAATAGATACTTCCCTTTTTTCACAAGATTAGCTTTTTCATTTTGTGTTACCCTCTATTTGTGAATGTTTCTTGAACACATGCTACAAGCCTTCAACCCTCCCCCTGTTGAGATTCAAAGTTCCAAAACGTCTCTCATGTAAATCACTATGTCATCTATACATCAACAGAAGTGTACTACTATCATTTGATGTATGACTTCCTCTATACACCATCACCAAACTATCACTTCAATGTTTGCCAGAAGATGCAAGCACTGAAAAATAGTACGGAAGAAGGGTGGGAAGTTTGAATAGAGGGGAGTATCCATCAAAAATACACTTTCATTTTGAAAAATTATAGCTTCAGATACAGTACTCTCCCTCCACTCACAAGATTAGCTTGAAGCCCACACTGAAATGATGGAGTGATCAGTGCAAGGAAAGCACAGACATATCCTCCAGAAGTATCCAAAGAACACCTCTTAATTGAGAGGAACAGATCAGAAGATCTGAAGAGGGGTACTGCATCACATCTGGGCCAAGTATCTCTTAACCATGAAAAGTGACAAGGTCAGGATGACCAGACATGGTGTAACAAAAAGGGAGCACATCCACATGGGAGAGAATGGTTCAACAAAAAGTCAAACTGAAGAAGTAAAATCACTCAATCTCATGATGGAAAGTAGTTAAGAGATAATGTGCTCTAAGATGTAGAGTGGATAGTGTAGAACAGACTACACTCATTAAACCAACTACATTCAAAACCTCACTGGGTACCAACATCCTCACAAGGGTAGGATGAGGACCTATATTATACTCTTAAACATTGGTAACTATGATAGACAGAACTAGAAAAAGTAAGGTCAGGAAATGGAACTCAGACCCACATTCAGAGAACATTAAGTCTTCCATAAGAAAAGTCAGAGGCCTGTTGGACAGAAAAAAATCATGACAACAAGGACACAGTAATCATGTCACACTTGAAATGTTATAGAAATGGAGCAATAAGAATGACCTGTGTATACAGAACTAGGCAACAGATCCACAAAAATATAGTGTCAAAGCCCAAAAAGTACTAAAGACAATTTAACCAGATGTGTAGGGCCATAGCTAAAGACATGTAACTGACAGTAGAAGGAAAGAGATGGGGGAAATGCCCTCAAAACCACCTTACAGTTCCTGCAAAAAACTACAGATAGGAAGAGGAAGGCCAATGCCTGAAATGGAAGCAGAGGTAGAATGAACAGGAAATGTTTGGAACAAATCCTCCAAATAGGAAAACTGAGCCCACAACTGATGGCTCAAGATGCGGGAGCTTGCCAAAAGACATCTCAAGGGCAGACCAACCTGAAGCCTGTGGGAAACAGGATAGTGAAAGCACAGTGTAAACCCAAACAAAAGAAAATGGAGAAACAAAAAAAATCAATCAAACATTAAAAAAATTGAAATGAAATGAAACAAAAGTAAACAAAGTTATTCTGAGCTAAAATAAAAAAAGTTAAACCACTTTTAAGGTAATAAGACTACTGTACTCAGGCACTGCAAAGTGAGAAGTGATATTTTGATAATGGTGCACAGATGGAGTTCAGATAATAGTAGTGCTCTTATACTGGCAGATAGCTGACACAGTGTTTTACATAAGAGATGTGTTGGAACTTTGGATTCCAACAGAAGGAGGATTGAAGGATTGTGGCATGCATTCAAAAAAGTTCACAAACAGAAGGCAGCACAAAATGAAAAAAACTAATATTGTAAGAAGAGGAAGAGTACCATAGAAGGGAAGAAAGAAATAGTCCACAAAACTTAAATCAAATTCACCAAACATAAAAAAGTGCTGATTTCAACCAACAAGCTGTATGCAAAACACATACACATTGTGAGAAACTGTCTAAAACTATAATCCAAAATCAGAGTCACATACTTATGTTTGTTTGTAGTTAAGCACAAAACCACACAGTGGGCTATCAAATGCTCAGCACACCATGTGTATTGAAACCCAGTTTCTAACACCATAAGTCTGCAGACATACTGCTTTACCACTGGAGGCCCAAATGCTAATGACCAATAAAAATTGAATAATAAATTATTTAATATGTCTCATCAAATAACTCAACATTATACTGGGAATTAGTTTCCATTATGAATTGACATAATGTTTAGAATTTAAGTTTCTAAACAGACATATCATGTAAGCAATCCTCCACTTTGTCATTGATAACAAGCATTTAGGTAATGCACATAAGAAAAGCTTCATTCTTATCAACAAGTAATAATTGTGGCAGTGAACTATGGGAAATACACCATAAACATAATGAGCAATTCACTAATGCAGCATTTCTTAGGACACAAAACTTTTGAATCAAATAGTGAATATAAATTACTAAATACACATTTGCACAAAAGTGGAGATTTTTCTGCTAATTTTGTTTCTTTATTAAGAAAAATATCAAGGAAATAATTATTTTACTTGTACTTCTAGTGTTTGTTTCCAAGTTGGCCCACTACTACAATTTGTTTATATATAATTCATAATACATATAACACACATAAATGATATATGTATCAAGTTATTACTGAATATTTCCCTGAAATTCTAAGTCACATAAAGTATGATAAAAGATGAGTGTCATGAGTGTAAGTATCAATTTATCAACTGTCACAAACTATCATACCTCTTAAGTATAAATAACTTACCTTAAATATTTCAGGAGTACCCTGAATGCCAACTGTTTGGGAGCACACCTCTGTAACTCTTTTTGAAGTATCTAACAGCTGAGGGTTTAAATCCACTCTCTGAGCATAAAAACTGTCGGATCTTCTATATGAACTACTATTAAAGCATCATCTGAAGTTCCAAGAACCTAACAATGATAGAATAACAATGTAAACAGAAGTACAGAAAGGGAACTGTCTAGGCAGAATTAACACACACAACATACTCCAGTGAAAAATCTAATTCATAATAATATGAAACAAAAATAATTACAACTACAGTATTTTATTTGGAATACTAAAATATTCTTATTAAAGTTCTTTATTATAAATTAATTATTTTCTTATTTAAAAAAAATTAATTTGTGGTGAAAATTTAATAAGTCAACAAATAACTTGTTTAGCTTCTCAGTTTGCCTATACTCAAACATAATGACAGCAAGGTACTCTGAAGTACAGGTTTGAGTTCTGATTTTAAAGTAACTGATTTTTGGAAAAAATACATTTTTACACAAAATCTCTAAGATACAAGTATTAGATTAAGTTGGTTATTCTCATCATACATAGAAGTTTATATAAAAGACTGTTTCTAAAAATTGAAAGAGGTGAATGGGACCACTGTTTGATTCAGTAATGCACTCAGCAAAATAAAAATATATGAGGTTCTTATTTTTTATTCTAGCTTATTAGTATTGATGATTTCATTTCTAATTTCTACAAAACTATAGACTTTGTATTTTGACATCATAAACATGTAACTTTAACCACTGCTGCATTCACCATACCACATGACTCATTAAAATCTATACTTGTGTTCTTTTAATATTTATTTTTAAATTAAGAAATTAACTCATATAATATAAAAGTTTGAATCATAATCTACAGTTTGATTCCAAACTTATTGACATAACTTCATAAAATAGTAGTTCAATAAAGTTTTGAATGCAAGTCAACAAATGCAATGAAATTGCTTTTGACCCATAACTTGTCACAAAAGGGTTAAAAATGCACCTAAGAGCAAAGAATAACAACAACCACAAAGCAAACAATACCTATAGCTACCATAATGTAACTGAATTTCTTTTACATAAAAGCCTTAAAATAATTTTCAAAGCTTCTCAATCTGAACACCATAAGAGAAACTTTCAAACTTAAAGTAGATATTACTCCATACTAGAAATTTAGAAAACTTATTTTGTAATATATGTGTTATAATAAGTAATTTGATTTACATTTTGTACTGTAGAAAAAGGTGATACTTAAATTAAAAGAAGAATGAAGACCCAGAGAACTAATGTCAAACTTTTCATACTGGGAAAGATGTTTTTTTTAATATTTCCTTATAAAGTTTTATTTAATAACTATACTTTAATGCTATGTTTACTTACATATCTTGATCACAAAGTATCTTATTTAAATTTTTAATGAACTTTCTAAAATATTGCAACATATGCACTTTGCACTACCCATAGAGAGAGACGATTAAGTAGAAGAATTATTTTCATCTTGGAAATTGTAACTTCTTCCAATCCACTGTATATTCATATATTTTTTGACAAAATAGTTCCAAGTTTTTTCAGTGACAGCTTTCTCTGGTTATTAAAGACTCAGTTTGAGTCAAGTTTAGACAGCTGTGATAATTCATCACTAACTTGAGTCAGTGAGATTAGCACATGTAAGCATTAACCACCAAAATTAAGTGTCAAATGAAAAAACAATTTTTTAAACCTTTCACCAAACAGCCTTTTTATCTTTTAAATAACTGAATCATACTTAACTCAAACATAAAATTCTAATTCAAAAACAGTCACATATATGAGTTCAAAAACTGACCCCAGTTAAATGAAGTGTTTTTTGTTTTCCACAACTAGTTTTTTAAACAGATTTTCTCTAAATTCTTTGTGTGACCATTATTATGTTAGTTACAATGTTGTTAATAAAATATGTCGCATAATTTAAGAAAATGTATCAACAATATTGCAATTAATCCAACCAATTACCATCATGGATTCAATACATTTTGTATTAAAAAATAAAATATTTTCTCTAAGTTTTTCATTCACACAGAAGGTTGCAACAGGTAAAAAACAAGAAATTACTCAATACAAGCAACTTGTGAATCATACCAGTTGTAAATAATATAAAAACAACTCAACAGTTTAAGTATTAGAATGATATTCAAATTTTTGTTAAAAAACTGAATAAATACCACATAACTCATGAAATAAATTGTGTAACAGGTACAAGTGAACTGTGTCTACAGAACATACAGTATATTCTTTCACAGCAAGTTTAGACTCTGTATATTTTTTCTTGAAACTGTTAACACTTCCTGATTCTATAAGACTGGGGATTTTTTCTTTAGCAAAAAATTAGCATTAAAACTTAAGCCAATAAACCTATTCAAATTAATACCAATAGCCACACATAATATAAATTGCTAGTAATGGAATAAACAAGTTCATCATGTGATAAGAGAAAGAAAAAAGTACACTTAATCCTTATTATTTAAGGCCAGTAACAGATCACAATGAAAACCCCACACAAATCTTAACTGTACTTCATGCAGAGCTTTAGACACTAATATAAAGTTATCAGTTGAAATTGCAGTATAATAAGTTATACTTGATAAAAAATAATAGAACCCTATAATCTAAGTTCTTTCAAAAGGTAGGCCTTTCTTCTTCTGGGGCAAACTGAAGAAGAAAGATCCACCTTTTGAAAGAGCTCAGTTCATAAGGTTTTATTATTTTGTATCAAGCTTTCTTGAACCAATATTTTTCTCTAACATTATGAATTCCATCTATACTTATAACACTACCCAGTCTTATTAATATTATTCTCATGGACAGCAAAGACTTGAAAACTTAAGCCACAAAAATACCATCACTTGCACTTAAAAATCAAAACTTTAAATCACAACTAATATTTTATTTTAAAAAGAGAAATAAGAGAAGGATTTTTTTTTTAATAAAATATTAGTTGAGATTTAAAGTTTTGATTCTCGGTTACATTTAAGCAATGTATTATAAAACTGAATGTTCAAAATATAACACTCCTAAATGTCACTTATCACACCATATAATTACCTCATCAGACATGAAACTTATTTCTCAAAAATATTTTCATGAGTAAAAAAAACGATTTCAAATAGGAAAAGTAACTTATGTTCTAGTGGTAAGATCTGTATAAAAATTGATCACTGTGACTTCTGGAAAAACTGTTCTTATCAAACAAGTATACAAAATCATCATAAATATTCCTACATCTTATACCATATGTCAAATTTTTATGCACAATTTCTTAGTGTAAACATCATAAATGTACTTTTAAGTTCAATGCAGCACATGATAAAATATACAAAATTGTTCAAAAGTGAAGATTAATTAAAAAAACTGGTACCAAGAAGTTAATATTCAGAATTATGTCATACATATATTTAAGAGATATAACATATTTACAATTAGTAACTGTGGGTATATTTAATGTATTTAAGTGTATATTCTGTTGTTTATACATACATTAGGCTGATGCACATCCAGATTTAACAACATAGTTGAACATTTACTATTACAATGAGATTTTTTCAATAGCACACATTTGTGGAGGCATTTCCTTAAATTGCTTTATTTTTTAGATGTTAAATTTTTTCATTCTAAATTACACATCTCCCAGTCACCAGTACAATAATACTTAATAAACTAATGCATTATCAGCAGCACATTTGGATTGATGGTAAGCATAAAGGATATTTTCTTTAAAAATACTAGACTGATTCAAAACCAGTCACAGGTCACTGAAGAAGCCTTTTTCACTGGTATGACTATCAAACATTCCATTCCTCTATCTAGCCCATAAGCAAATACTTGATATAGAGATTCCAGGAATCATTTCAAGATCTTAATTATAACGATCAGCTCTCAAAATAAAATCAAGGATCTTATGAATGGTAGCAGAGAGTATTAGCAACTTGGATTTCTTACTGCTTATTTGCAGGTTGAAGTGACTAGTGAAACCAATGGGAATTGACAAGAATAGGCCTTAAGAGATATTTCAAACTTTAAAAAAAATGTCAAGTTCTTCATAAAGGGGCAAGCCTCTCAACCACTGATACAATTTATTGGATACTCATTCATATAAATCTTTCATTAGAAAATCCTGGATCTTCCCTTGATCTTGAGTTTCAAGGGAGACAGATGTACTATTTCATTCCTAAGTCCATAATACTCAGTTCAATTTCAGAAACTAAACTAACTGCTGAAAGCAACAATGACTATTCATCTTGCTTCATTATTGGAACCAAATGCTATTTTTTCTTGTGTTTTGTTAATTTCTGTTTCACTGAACATAAATACATTTGGATACTTTTTTAAAGCTATATTGAAATTATCACTACTTTAGCATCCTTTGAAAATCTATTTTTCAAACAATATGAATTTCTATTGAACTTTTCACTTTCAAATTTTATTAGTAAATATTAATTTTTTAAACAACACTTGGGACTTTCTAGTCCTGTAATTAAACTTCTTGATCAACTTAATAAATAAATCTTTCTAAGTACTTTACCACACATTAGCAAGTTTTCAAGTTGAATCTCAATTCTTTCAGTTCTAAGAATATTTTCCATAAAAGAAAAAACTGAAAGAAAACTTCAAAATGCTATATCTGCAGGAACTCAAAGAAATCACCATAAAAATCACTACAAAAAAAAATTATTTTCTAGACAATTCTGTACTGAATTTACAATTCTTATTTTAATGTGTTTTTACATATTATTCTTTTCTGCTATTATTAACAGTAGCATCTTGTATTAGTGAAACTATGTTTTTAGAAATATTTATCTACCTAACTGGATAACACAAGTTAATTTACCAAATAACTGATATTACTTTTAAGTTAGCACCTATTACATATGTTATAGTATGTACATAATGAAAACAAAACCATACATAAAGGTCCTTTTACATTATAATACCCTTCACATACTTTTCTCTCAATAATTATTTTTATGTGTATAACATTTGAATCTTCTTAAAAAGGTAGATTGATGGTTTATTTTGAAAAATTTCATGTACTTTGTGAGCTAAAGCAATTGTAAGAAAATTAAATATGAAGATCATTATGTAAACAAATAAGTAATATTAGAATATTTTTACTCACAAAATTGAATAGATCAAAGAGTAATTAATATGGTTTTATAGTGTAATGACTAATCAAAGTAAAAGAAAAAAATGCATTTATTGATAAAAACTTAAGAAATTTAGCAAGTTAAGTGATGAAGTAGTGACATCATCACATGGTCAGAATTTCCTCTATGCATTTTGGAATAAAATATTTTTGGCCCACAGAGTTATCTCAAATATTTACTGTGAATGAGATTTATAAATTTTTCTTTTAAAGAAAAATATATTTCATATTTTAAACTAAATTTTTGGGAATCATAAAACATAAAAAATCAGTATTAACATTTTAAATTGAATAATCCAGGTTAAATTTTTTTCTCATCAGAAAGCAAATCCTTATTTCACTTTTCTACGTCCCATGTTTGGTGCTTCTTGCAAAGTTTAATTGAGCTGTTTCGTGGTGCAGAAGGAGGCATGGCCTTTGAAGACATTTACAGCTTTTAAAGCCTTTCTCTCATAGATGCCATCTTATTGTTCTTGAGCTGTATTCTGTGTCCGTAATGGCCTTAATCTCGTTCAACGATCTGCTGGTGTCTTGTCAGATAACCCGTCAAATCCTCCTGCTCAACGCCGGCAAAATTTTCTTGGGCCAACTACTTGAAATTCTCATTCCATATCCCTTAGGGTCTTTTAAGAAATTTGCAACACCAGTTTTACTACACCCAATCTCACCAGAGAGGGCACGTTGAGAGAGACCTTACTTTTTCAGCTCAACATTTCTGCTATGTTCAAACTCTGTCAACTTTTTAGCCTTTGCCATGTTTTTACCCAATGTAATGCAGGAGACATGTTGAAAACACTAATGCTTGAACACAAATTACTAAATTTCGTTACATGTTTACTGATTAATGCTTCATTTCAGTCTTAAACTTTTGACCAGCTAGTGTTTAGGCTAATTTCATAGTGTTCATATTTTCCCTATTAAATGCTAAAAAAGTTTTTTTTTTATTTTCCCTTTTCTTATTTTCATCTTTGAAAGCTCTACTCAAATAAGTGGTTGAGTCTAACAATGCAAAATGCATATTTTTTCTTTATGTTCATTGACCTTAAGATTTTGGCCAGCAGTGTAGTTATAAGTAGTGTACTCAATGAAAATAATACTTGCAGTATAAATTAGTGAATGAAAAGTTACAAAAACAAATAAAAGTAAAATCTGACAAAAAGAAAACTACTAAAAAAAAGTCATATTAACTTTATTAAAAATTTTACCCAAAAATAATAATATTCAGCCACTAGACTTCTTCAGAGGAAAGCACAAGCTGTAACACAAAAAGTATATTTGGTATAAACTCATAAAGCAATTGTAAATCTTGGTGTTTTTAACCATTATCTTAAATTTTAGCAAAAATAAATATCCTAGCTTTCATTTATGTGGTTAACTCTATTAGGTCTATCAAGCATTGATATAACTTCAAATATTTTAATCACCTTTTGTTCCTGTTGCATTGTTTTTCTCATTTCGTTTTTTCCCTTTGTTATCTTGGTCTTTAGATCCAACCCTGAAATCAGAATACTACTTCCCGAAAAATGTTCACACAAATGGGACTAAGATGCAGGTAATTGCCTATTTGTGGGTAGTTGTAGGTATTGTTAATAAATGTTACCATATTATATTGCAACTTTTGACATGTTTAACAGCTTTGGCATGGGGATAAATTAACAACCAATAAACAATTAATTTAAAACATTATAATAAGGGCAAGACCCATCAAGCATGAGAAGATGTTCCAACAATCAGATATCACACACATTAAGTAAGCCAAAAACAAACTGCAAAAATTATGAATGTAACAAATGGGAAGAGGTCATTTCAGGTAGGCCTAATATTAATAAAAATAGATATATTAAATTGATCTGTTGATAACTTTAAATGATGCAAGATCATTTTTGTTAGAATAAACACTCAAACATTTTTTCTAAATCTTAATGCACTGCCACTTTAGAAGTTAATAGAAATATATTTTGATACATTTTGATAGACATATTAACATCACTGAGCAATGGTCAGACTTATTTGCACACGGTAGTAAATTATTTCTATTCATTAAAATTAATGTATTTTTATTCCTAATTTAACAATTCAAGATATACAAGTGGAAAAAGTGGTATAAAGTGTAATAGTATTTATTTGGTGCCAGCAGAACTAATCACTTCAGCTTCTATATGATTATACTTTATTTGCATTGTGGTTAAAACAAAACTGCATTCAAATCTATGAATAATAAGTCTTTATTGTCAGACATCATGGCAAAAAGAGTTTCTGTGCTTATTTTAAGATCATGATGGGAAAGTTTTCTATACCATGTGAAGGAATTTCAGAGATATTGACCAGAGCTCTCCATTTTTAAAATATGTTGAATGTTTCAAAACAAAAGCATTTAGAGACTAATTCTTAAGGACACATTAAGTGTGAGGTAGCACTGGGAGCTAAAAATGCTAAACCAGGAATCAGTTTAACTGAAAAGGCCTATGAGTCAATTAATAGAGCTGAGAAAGAATGAGCATTACCAATAAGCTCTACACATACGCTAGCTATTCATAAGTGTCCTTTTAAAGACTTTGTATGTACTGTTGAAAACCAATTAGAGAACAGTGCTGGCATGAGTCCCAGCTATCATAGTGACATGCAATTGTAACTTTCTGCAAATATATTAGTGAAACTGCACAACATGAAATGGTGTCCTGACTGAAAAGAACACATTTTTACACCATTATGGCAGATGAATCTATTAATACTGCTATTCATGAAGTAGAACTACTACATTTAAGGGCATCTAAAGATGGTGAAATACATGTATTTTTGGTAGTTTGCAATGTTGTTGCCAAACTTAATAGTGAATTAATAAAACCTGTAATATTAGAATAATTACATGATGACTTAGATATTACAAGCATCTCATACTGTTTGATGTTGGTGGTGTAGCTGTAAGTTATGACATAAGAAACAGTTTAGCAAAAACGTTTATTCACCACGCTGACTGTAATATTACTGTTCATTGTGTTGCCAATAGGATTGAATCAGCCATAACAGACCAATCATTCCAAAGAAAAACTGTGAAGAACCTTTGTTAGAACTGTCCCTGTTTTATCACCAGTCATTGTTAAACATGTCTCAACTGTTCAAGGTCATGCAAAATCTTTCAAAACCTCATCATATTCCAATGAGAATTGAAGGTACAAGGTGAGTATAACACACTCATCAGACAGTTGAAAATATTTTATTAGTATACTCAGCACTTTATGCTTATCTTACTGGTGTAAAAGCAGACAATAAATGTTCAACCACTACTAAGTCTAAAGTCATAGGATGTATTAAGCAACTTACATCCAGAAGAATGAGTGTTTGATAAGACTTGACCTCAGTTATGCAATGTTTTTCAACTGCAATACCAAGAAAAGAAAGTCTGCTTTTAAGTAAATGAGCACTTGAATGCAACAATTACAGCTTTAGAAAAATACCAAACAAATTATGGCCCTTCAATGAGAAAATTACTATAAGATGACACCACACAAAACTTTTCATTTTCTGATTTGTCTCTAGAAAATGATGACACACATTTTGAACCTAATAGGCAGACTTTCTTAACAACTTTGATCAGTCATCTTAAAAAAAAAAAAAATGTAAATGTTAAAATGTAAATAAAAATGTTAAAAGCTAGTTGTAAATGCTTTGTCAGTCTTTTAACTTCAACATCTGACCTATGGAAGTCAAAACTGCTCTCCTGAAATTCGGCAATGATGAGATCAGCTTAAATTTGTGAACATTTCATGTTCCCTTGGGCAAAGTTACCTGCTGGACATGTTACTGTATATGTTTTGTCTGAAAGAAACTCTCTGAAATTGCTCATAAGCACCTTAAAATATTCAGCATATGTGAATAGTATCAGTTTGTTGCTTGAAATGTTTCAAAACCATGAAACAGGTTACCACAATGTACTAATATTAACTGATCTAGTTTTTTATATGCAAAAACGGCTCGTTTGGGCTGAGAAAATATAAATTTCTCAACAAGTGGGTTTCTCGTCATCACTGATCTAGTTTTACCATTACAAGCCCCTCTCAACCTCTACAAGCTGGTTCATACAAATATCAGAAATTAACTAAAACCAAAATTGGTGACTGATCTCACATATGTATGAACTCACAATGATGATGTAAAGTCCTACGATTCAGCTCCAGCTTATCAGTTGTGGAGAAAAAGATGTTATAGGTAGAAAACCTTCAGTCAAGCCATATGGACACTGGATATGGAATTTGTACTTAACCTTATTCATGAGATGAAAATGGACTAAGTGGACTCTTAATCTTGAGTTCAGAGTCACAAATTTCTTCAGACTGAGAAACAGGGTTGTACACTTCAGACTGAATAATTTATAAAAATAATATGATGATCCACTGATTATTCACATACTTGCAAGATAATGGTTAAACAATTACATTTCTTTCACAACATTGTAAGTAAACTAAGCCTTATATTGATAGAAGGTTGTTCTTGCATAAATAATGCTCTGTGTTAAAGTGTTATGAAAATTAAACTCTTTAAACTTGATAGTTCTTTACTTTTATTCATTCCTAAATTTTACATTTTAGTCACTCTTACATGAATACATAAAGAGTACATCTGAAAAACAATAAACACAGTAATTACCTAGATTTTTTTTTTACTATTGATGAAACTTAATCCTACTTATTTTTATACTAATGGTACTACGGCACTAAATTTATTTAATTGAATAATTTGTCAAAGAACAAAAAATAATAATAATAAAGCATGAGCAGACAAAGTTCTATAACTATCACAGTTTTTCTGTCATTATAAACAGCTGACAAGAGCTGTTATAAATTTAACTAAGCTCATTGATACATTTCCCGTGGAAATAAAGTTTGAACTAGAAGCAAAATAGACAATTCTCTGTACAAAAAACGAAGTAATATAGAATGTTGTTTGATATATTAAACTCTGGTTTTCTAGTGGTTATAAATAATATTAAATTTAATATCAGAGAAAGCCACTGGCAATTTGTGGAAGAGAGAATGTGACAAGTGATTTTTTTATATAATTCTGTAACCAAAAATGATTGAAAGTTATAAAACTTATGCTTTACTTGATGATGAAAACATTATGATGAGTAAATAACATTAAATTTATATTTATCAGAGAGGTGTTATATAAATTAGAGAAGAGAGAATACATTAGTGAGCAAATGTCATGATTCTCATATTAGGGAAAATTAGGATTTTTTTAAAACATTTCTTTACAAAAATAAAATTTTAAACTTATATAATATTAAAATGAGGATTATTAGCAATGTTTTGATGCCAAGTTTATTTATATACCTTGATCATAAAATACTCTAATTACATTTTGAAAGTAACTCATTAAAAGCATTGTGACATGCACGTAAAATTATACCCATAAGCAAATGGGTTACAAAGATAAGATTTCATAAGAAAACAAAAAATAATGCCCAATGTTACACAACTTAAGCACCTACAGAATAATTATACCTGTCAGAATAATGTATTGACAATTTTACTCTCTATAAGCTGTATAATAGTGGCCTCCAACAATGGCATAGAAATTCCAATAATAATGGAAACAATTCATGATGACAAGAAACCCATTTGAATAAAAATGTATCACAGAATGGCTGGTATGAGTATTAACACTTTTATTGATAAGGAGAGAACAATATTTTGACCTTCCTAGGCCATCATCAGATTAAGAAAGAAAGAGTTTTCAAGTGAAAGTTGCCAGACAAGTCTTAGGGACAAGAGTATAAATGGGTACAGAATTCTAGGGGCATTACAACTGTAATGTAAGGGCTAACCATCAAGATAAGTTAAAAAGTTAATCAACTGATAAATTCTATTACTTAGAAAAGTAGTTGGAGTTGTTTGTAAATTTATTTTGTGTTAAGACACTTGCAAAAAAGGTTAGTGACTGCTTTTATGTGTCAACTAACTATTTTTAATGATTCATAATTACTTTTCACTGCATATAATAATTACATTAAACCAATTTTTAAAAAGTGTGTATGTTGCATGTACTTCAGTAATGCTTGATAACAGGTGAAAAAAAAAATGAGAGAGACCAGGATTGACAGACCCTGTACAACTTTAAATATTTGCATGCCAATAGTCTTTAGACAATTCCCACCTAATCTCACAAGTTTTCTTGTGTATTGTACTACTGAATAATGGCATTCTTATGTTCCAAAAACCCTCCACCAATAGGACAATGACATAATTTCCCTGCACATTAACTCCCTCTGTGCTCTTTGCACACATTAATTTTTATTCTAGACAAGGCAAGTATGTTTAAAGAGAACTAAACTCTGGTGGGAAGTATGTGAAGAGGCATCTATTGCAAATGTCTTCAGGCAAGGAAAATGTTGACTTCTGAGACTATATACATCCCTTCACACAGAAAGGTAGAATCCCATGTTGGTGTGGTGTAGGGGCTAGTGCAAAATTTACCTAGATGAGTTCCCTTCAGAAAGCATCTGAAGAAAACCCATGGAGTGTGACACCCAGTGGCAGGGACTTTATAGAGACACACCCATAACAGACCACATCTTATCTCTTCCAGGGCACATTCTTTGCCAGAATAGAAGGGAGAAGAAGGAAAAAAAAACCATGTATACAGATATTGGCAAAATAAGGACACAGCCATCCAAGTACTTGTACAGAAGAGGTAAGAAATCCAATATATATAGGGTGACAGAGGCATGTTCAGACCATACCTGGCACACACCTCAACTCTACCATCAAACACTACTGAACTGACACTAGCTGCAGAAAATGGGGTGGGGTGGGACACATACCCTTGAACATGCATGTCTCAACTCTTCTGGACAGAAGCAGCCTGCAGGATGGTTTGTTTCTGGAATACTATAAGTATAATTATTTAAGGAGACTTGCACTTTATTGACAATGTCACCACTACCTCACTTCCCCCTAACTAGCACCCCTTATTCTAGCCCAAGCAATTAGGCCCCAGTCAGTCAGAGTTCTCTGTGGTCCATCACCCCAGCAACTAGAAAATGGTAGTAGTAAGAGCCTCCCATTATCTACTTGAAAAAAAAAAAGGAAATAATTTGTGGTTGAGAGACCCCATTGGTCCTGTTTCGTTCAGAAAGGTCTTTTTCTGAAGGCAAAACATCAGGTGACCATATAACACTATTTTAAAAATCCAGCAAGCATGAACCTAAGAAGCAGTCAGAGCACCCTATAGTTTTTCCATGATGATCCCCTGTAACTGGTAGGAACTGGATAAGACAGTAGTCAGATATCAGAATATACCACGAGGATACCTCAAGTGGTCTTGCAGAACACACCATCTCAACAGTTGACATGTATGAAGCCAGGGTGGATATTATGAGTACTTTTACATTATCCTGGCTCAACACTGAATTTTTAAAAATGAACATACCATGTGATCCTACAAGCAAATGCTATATTCAGAAGGGGAATGTAGTAATCTGTCTAAAGATGATGAGTAAGTTATCGAATGGTAAACAGAGGCAGGTAGTAGCCCTTAGGAGTTGAGGCAGCCAAATGGAGACAGGAATGGGCAACAAAGTTACATGAGACAGTCCATATGCTAGCAAAGATCTCTCAAGTGGTCATCTGAAACAAGCAACAAAGGAATGAGACAGGAGACAAACGTGATAGGACAAAATATGGACTATCTGCAAGTAGACCAAACACTACAATTGTAGGACCCTATCTATGAGGGTAGGAAGAGATTTGTCCCTTGAAAAAGAGAAATTCCAGAAAATATAGAGTTGAAGACAGAAACCCCAAAAGTAAGAGGTACAAGCTAAGTAGGAACAAATTGTATAAACAGGGCACAAAAGTATGTCTGGGTTCAAATGACCATAGAAGAGAAAAATAAATGGAAGGGATAGAAAAGAAAGGGAGCAGTCTCTTCCTCAAAAAGCTGAAGACCAGTATTGAGAAATAAGAATATAAGGATGATGAAAAAAAGAGTAAGAGTTGAGTCAATAACATTAAGATTTGAATGATGATGACCACAAGCATAGAGTAAGAAAACTATGTTTGACAAGGAAAGAGATAAAGTTGCAGGTTAAGTTCAAGGCTGCCTGATAACTGGCTATACTGAAGACAACCAAACCTTGCTAAACAGCCAAGTAAAATGAAAATGTCTGACAATAGGACAATCAGGAGGAAGATGGCAACAGATGAAACAATGTCTGAAGCCAAACCCCTTATGCAGGTAGACAGGCTACGCTGAGGCCCCAGAATGAGAAGGAAAACGATTTGCAGATTGAAAAGTCCTGATTAATGGGTACTAAACCAGATAAATCCAAACATGAAAGTAGAAGAACAAAATCCTTTGATGAAAAAAGGATGAGAGATGTTGAAGAATAGTAAGTTTAATTAACAGAATAACAGGAGGTTGAACTGTCAGATGGCACAGAGAGGGAACCAAGTTTAAGCCAGCCAGAGGGGTACCACCAAAAGAACACAACAAGAAGTGTCTTGAGTCAAGTATAGGACCCAAAGTAAAAAAAAAAGAGGTGGTAAACATTATGACAACTATAAGACCAGACCTGGCTGAACGTAGAGACAGTTAGGGACATGACAATCATTAAGGCCAAAGAGGTACTTGAGGTATCTCTCTGGTCTCACATGACCAACTGAGAAGGTGCATATGCTTGTGACTCAAAAGGATAAGCAGCCTCCAAACATTAAACCTCTCATGCAGAATAAGTAGAAGAGTCACAAACACTGATGGTTACACATTTCACAGCTCACAGATGTGAAAAGGCTGATCCCAGATGAGAATGAGTTGAAAAACATCTCTCTGGTGAATAAGATAATGAGCAGAGTGAGAAATTGTTGGAAGTGAGGAAAAAAAACATTGCCTTTATAAAAAGTTGGGCATCGATGAGAGTGGAAGGAGGAAAGGAGCCAAATGAAGAAGGGAAAGAAAATAGGAAAGTCCATGGGTAAAATGTAAAATAATCCCTGTGTGGACACAAAATTGTGAGCACAAGAACTCAAACCATAACAGCCAGGCATCCATGGGATCAAACACAATGGAAACAAAACAATGAAGCTCAAAAAGTTTAACATCATGTAAAAGAGTCCAGAAGTGGGAATCAAAAGACAGGAAATTACAAACTAAGACAAAGTCCAATGGTGGGACATAGAATTGAGAATAGTATGGAGACAAAGTACAAAAGCAAGGATTGATGACAGGTAAACTAAGCTTGTGATTTACTCAAATTAGAAATACCTCCAAACTTCAAGGCAATGAAAGGAGCTAGATGACAGCTTACAGAAGGAAAGAAAGAAGTTGGACTTGGGATAGAAAAGTATCCCTAGAGAACAACCCCCAGTAATAAAGAGGCAAATGAGCAGGGAATGGCAGAAGTGGAACTGCCACAGTACAGAAGTGAAGGGAATGAGAATCACCTGCAGCTTTCTCTGGACACAGTGGAATGCTTCAGATTTGAGGTGTAGCAAGGAAAGGTTAAAAAAGTATGATAAAAATGACCAGGTGAATACAGAAGTATTGGTTACTGAAGGGCAAAACCAAGGCCAAAGCATACCCATACCTACAGGCATGGGCTATTCAAAATGTAACAATTGTGTAAGAGGACAGAATGATTAAAATCAAGGAAATAAATATCAGGCATACAAGGATGGCACAGCTTGACACTGAAGAAATGTAGTTGGTCAATGAAAGATAAATGAGTTTGGTTTGTGATTAAAAAGTAGGGAATAAAGAAAGGTTATTACATAGGAGAGAGAAAAAAAGAATTGTGCATACCTAAGAAATTAAGTCCTGATAATGTAAGAAATTTAAAATTTCTCTTTAACAAGTAGAAAAGTGCACAAAGCATAACCAGGTGAAATAACAATCAAATTTGTCCTCCTCATTCTTCCCATGAAATGAGAAGGAAAGCCTGGAAAAGAAATTGGAACTCAAGGTCATGACTGTAGAAAGGAACCCACTAACCAATTCACAATGGACACCACACAGGAGGTGCCTCCATAAGCCATAACTGTTACCTAGTCTGTGTGAGGAAATTTATCACTCATACAAGTAGTAGTAGAAGACATTAAATAAGCTTGTGTCCATAGTTTAAAGAAACAAGGAAGGTAATTAAATTCCCTAAGAATCACAAACCTTGTTGACCAAGAAAAAACACATCTTATGTGTTCAACATCAAGGAAAAGAATGAAAATTCATGAGTGCAAATGCACAGAGAGTGAGGACCACCCTCCCATTGGTGGTGAACTTTTGCTGCATAATAATCTCGTTATGCAGCAGTGCAATTCACAAAAATAAACTCTTAACATTAAATGGTAGTTGCCTAAATGCTAGTGGCATGCAAACCTCTACAGCAGACACACATGGAAGATAAATTTCTGTGTAGTGATGTGTACTGTTTCAGGAACTCCAAATTCACAGTAACAGGATTTTTTGCCAATTTTTAATTCTTACCACTTATTTTCCAATTAAAATAGATGTAAAAAAATTGTATACATAAAATTTGGAAAAAGGGTTTTCAAACTCACAAGAGTAGAGATTCTTCTCGTCTTAAATATAGTACACCCATAAAAACCATAAGCAAGCATATATTGTTTCTACTGATGGGTTGGATTGGAACTATATTTTCAGCAGCAGAAATCTGTTAAGAAAATTTCTTTTTTTGGTTTTTCTGGTGAAAACTAAAAATTATAAGCATGATTTATAATGCAAATTGACTCTCTATGAGTTTAATATTTCTTTTCTAATTGAAGGTGTGTTTATTCTGATATAATCTTTATCACAATTTCACTGGCATTTAAAAATAAAATTCTGCATCTTTAGGTACTAATAAACAAGTTTAAAGTATTGAACTCTGAAGATGAAATGTTACTCATTACATTATCAAATCAAACTTCTTTTTATAACAGCAATTATTCAATTATTTTCATTATGATAATTTTTCTCTGACACTGATTATGTTTGTCTAAAAATTATTTTGTTTGTGTTTAAAGACAAAAACTACACAATGGACAACCTGTACTGTGCCCACTGCAAGTATCAAAACTGACTACATATGTTTTGTGTATAACTGCAACTGTGACCTCAGAGTGAAAAACAACTGACTAATATATCACTGGTGTAACCAATGCTTAAGCATCTTTCCTTTAGACAAATATCCACTTCCATATTTGGTTCTTTGTTTTGAATACTATCAATTGTATTTATATTCAAGAAAATCTCTGAATTGCCACAAATTTAAAAAAGATCTCTTATATATACATATATAAATACATATAAAAACATACACATTTGAAAGTCCAACAAGCTTATAATAACAGTATAAATATACTATACATGCCTACTGACAAGTAATCTATATTATCTGACTTTGAATCATGTGAAACACAAATTTACTCTTCTCTTTCAAATTCACCATAAAATAGTTCATTACTTCTTACTTTATTAAACTGTTAAGAATACAAATAAAATATTGTTTAAATACAGTGTCCTATACATTTACAAGTATAAAACTTTCACAACTAAACCAATAACTGTTTTCAACATGTTGCAGAAATCTTACTTTTTAGTGCTCCTTTGAACTATTAAAGTATGCCCATCACAGGTTATTTCATTTTGTTTTTCAACTGCTTGATTTGCATCAGGTTGATGTAAAAAATAAAGAAACCTTAAATTCAGAAAGCATGAATAAACTAATTTAAATTATAAATACATACATTTGTAAACAAATAGCTAAAATAAAATAAACAACAATCTAAAAATTGAGTAAAAAATGCAGTCTAACAAAGTAGCAATACAACAGTTTTTCATCCACTTAATCACTGTCTGTTTAAGAATGGCTTGGACTGTTCATTGAAATAATATTTTAAATATCTCAATAGGTCATCAGAACCTTACAATATTGTATGTTGTTTCCTTTCATAACAATATCTATGTAACTACAAAGTCACAGGTTCCAGGAATGTCTATAAATATCACAGCAAAAAGTTTGAATTTCTTACTCTTCTTTTTCTTTTATTACAAGATAACTCAAAAACCAAAACAATGATGTCCAAATATTTCACTAAAGTGACAGTTTCAAAAGGTGTATCAACTTTTATAAGTATCATTAATAACTAGTAACAAATTTAAAAATCATAATTCTAGTATAAACAATATTATCATTACCCCTTGAAGTTAGCTTTTGAACAAAAATTTAGTGTTCTTTTATAAAACTTAAGTACAGGATGAAACAGGAATTAACAGTCAGTAATAGATCAATAATAAATATTACAGTTAGAACCTCCTTGTATTTAGAACTTGGTTATAAATACAACCTTCTTGTGTCTATTGAAGCACTGCATTAAAAACAACAAGCAAGCAAACAAACAAAGAAAAAAATTTTAAAAAGAAAGTAAATGTAAGAATGTTTAATATCAATCTGTTCAAAACTATGTAAATGTCATCCCTATCTTGTTTGTATCATTTTTCAAGGGTTAATATTGGTCATCCCTACATTTACGTCCTTTTTTTTTCTTTACTTGTTCTTAATTTACCTCTTATGTGCATCAATCACAGAAACCCTGCCAGGTAAACATCTACAAAGGAAGCAAGCATAAACATCTGAATTTACATATAATACATATAAATGAGAATCATTACCCAGCTAGTTATCAGCAATGTTTGCAGCCAACCAAATTAAATATTGCAATTACTGTGCAATGATGCAATACCTAATAATATAAATGCCTATCACTTTATTGCACAATTAAAATTTAAGTTAAGCAATTTCTTAAAAAAACATGCACAACCCAAAATCTTACACAATGACATTTTATTACCAAATCTAGTTATTTACGTTTGTTATGCATTGCACATGCTCTCTCAAGATTTTCCAAGACCTTTGCATAAAACTTAGCAAGTTCAAGCATATCTAATTTTTTGATCCATAAACATTTTCTTTTTCAAAATAGTCTGTACAAAAACATAGCAAATGTTCACGTAGCTAGAATGATACAAAGTTTTTCAGGTATGTTTATTAAGAGTTGGTTAATTCAGTCTTTCACACACAATTATTTCATAGACTTTAATCTCTAAACTTGTTTTTAATGCAGTTGTTGCCTGTCAATGTTCATAAAACTTATTTAGATGTCAACAATAAAATATGTATAGAAAATTTTACGAAGTTTGTTGTTTTAAACTTTTATAAAATCAAGAAATAGAACCTTACGAAACTTATATATTCATATTGTTTTTATGACACTCAATGTTGTTTGATTTTGACTACCCAATATTATTAATTCCTTTACATTTCTAAAACCGAAAAAAAAAAAAAGTTATGAATTCTTTGGTTTTACCCATGCATCTTAAAATTTAGTCTAATCAGGTTAAAAACAAAAAATAATAAATTTTAAGTAAACATCACACCTCAGAAGAACCACAAACAAAACCAAGTTCATTTTAGTTAGTCCTTCTAAAGTAAAATAAAATATAATATACTGGAAATGTAAAAAAAAACAAAAAACATCAAAAAGAGAAAATAAAAAACTGTAAAATAAATCTCAGCCACTTCAAATGGAAAAAAATCAATTTTTGTCTGCTGACTATAAACATGAAACAAAGAATAATTCTGCCTATAAATGTAATGAAAAAAAATTTAAAATACCAGCTCAAGTATTTTTTAAACAGCTAAAGCAATGGAATATCAACACTTTCTAATCAAGCATAATGATACAGTTCTTTTAAGTCTTTTGGCAATAATCTTTGCAAATTTATGTTTACTACAGCAATGGGTGTTTTTATTATTTAGATTGCAAGAAAAATTGTGACAAGAAACCAAAACCATGATGCAACCTAACATATACAACAAAGAAAATTTAATGTATCAAATAATCAAAGATGTCATTAGAACAGAATGTTAGTAAATTTTAATTGCAAATCTTTGCAAATTTATGTTTACTACAGCAATGGGTGTTTTTATTATTTAGATTGCAAGAAAAATTGTGACAAGAAACCAAAACCATGATGCAACCTAACATATACAACAAAGAAAATTTAATGTATCAAATAATCAAAGATGTCATTAGAACAGAATGTTAGTAAATTTTAATGAAATTTCTCAAATTTTAATTACACATATATGTATTGTAATATTATTTTTCAAATTTAACATCAAATATTTTTCTGCCCGGTGATTTATAAGTTTGTATGGGTGAACAGTAAAGAAGCTACTGGACACAGCAAAGATACTTAAACATAAATCAACCAATCAAAAAAAAATCTCACTTAAAACATCTTGATAAACAAGTTTATGAAACTCTAAATAAAATGTTACATCATAGCCACATCAATTATAAACATAATTTACAGCCACTGTAAACATGTTTTGATGATTTAACAAAAGATGATGCAATACTATTCATTGAATTGCTATCTTTTTTCCAGTATCACTATACAGTATTACTGCTCAGTAGTTTAAAATGCACTATCATAAACTTGCATGTAAGTTGAACATTTGTTGATTCAATAATTTTTATTGCTAACAAAACTGACTCAAGTGATGGTGAATCTCTACATTTAGTAAACTAAAATATTAACTTTTTACTCTGAACATTACAATTAAATACTATAAAAGTCACTCACAGTTAACTGGAAACAAAAACAACTACAGGTGTACCTTGTGCAGTTTAGTATCACACTTGTTAATTAATCCCAAATAAGGTTAAGTGTCTCTGAACTTAGACATTAAAAAAAACAAAAAAAAACTTTCGTTTGGTGAATCAGATCTCCTGAATATGCATTGCTGCTGACAAAGCAGAAACATACTGTTTGGCTGCTTGAACATCAACATGGAAAACTGCTTTTTCATACAAATTTCCATGACTCTGTATACATGGACATATACTGGAATCTATGTGCAACTGCATGACATTGAAATAGAGACAAACTATCAAATTTACTGTTACATCACCAATAAAGTAATGAGTTTACTGCACCAAGAAAGACATGCCCCAAAAACCACACACACAGAAAAATGAGTTAAAATGAGCTTAACACAAAATATTTATCAATCTATGGTAATATAACAAAAATATCAAATAAAATTTAAACAGTCTAGTGTAAAGAGCTAGGAATATCTCAAAGACCACATTCTGAAATCATGAAATACTTAATAATAAGTGCATTTAAAAAAAAATTCAAACACTCAACCTCCCTGATCAATTAAACATGAAAATTTGCAGTAACATATTATGTTTTAAATCAAATAACATATCTCTATACTGGTGCAAACAACAATGAAAAAATATACATTTTATATTAACTTATGCAATTTTGGATCCATCACCTCTTTTCCCATTTTTCAAATGGACCCCTTTTATCTCTCCAAAACAACTGAACAAGTTTCTTACAGCTTGCTGTAACAAATTAAAGTTTTTTATTTGGTAAGGGTTTAGAAAACATTTTAACAGAAGCCTCTGGTTTTCATTGCTGAAAATTTAAACACTGCCAAAATACATGAGCTTCCATAAATATGTAGTTATTCCAGTGCATGACAAAGCAACAGCAGTATCATACTTAACAATACAAATAATTGTCAACAGCATTTGATAAGTTGGTTAAAGAACTGAATTTGTTTCCTTTGAAAAAATGTTATAATGTAAACACCAGAAAGTCTCAGTTGATGTTGACAAAAAAAATAATCAAACTATGAAATGAACTTCAGCTCATCTCCAAACAAATATGACATGCTTGCACACAAGGCCAGCATGAACTATCACATTCATTACAACAAACAAACTGAACAAGGCCATTTTAAATAAATTCAGTGCAAAAATTATCCAAGTAAAACAACTGTAGTTATATAAAATGTTTTAAACATAGCTAATTATGACTGAACCTTCAAAAGAAATTTGACAGTTATTTTATTTAATATCCCTTACAATATGCTATTAAAATTGATACAAAATTAAAAACCTTTTCAACTGCACGTTACAAAGACTGCTCAATAATCCATATATTTTAAAACATGTAATGGACCCAAAATTATGTACAGTTAAGTTTAAATGATTTTTTATCCTCAGTTATGCCCCATTTCACCTATTTATATTCTGCCTCTTGTAGCAACAAATTACCTAAAATGATGTGTAATGTCAAACTATAAGCATTAATGACTTCAAAAATTATATAAACAATCAATAATTAGAAAATATACATATATTTTACTAGAAAAAGTAATTAATCTCATTTATTCTAAAATAAATTATTTTACAATAGAATGACCACCCCCTAATCCACATGTAGATGGAGATATGATCCCTGTGTAATGATACAGTTGTGAAGAATTGTTGTTGAAAGTAATAAGCATATGTGTAACAATTTAAAATTATTTTTGAAAGATTGCAAACCAAAAAAACAAACCTAAAGTTTTTGTTGATTTTTAACATGGCCAATATATATATATATATATTAAAATAACTTAATATATATATATATAGAGAGAGAGAGAATAGAGAATATTTCATCTGTTGACAGTTTTGCTAACAGCTCTGAACTCTTGAGGCAAACATGATTCGCACAGACCCAAAGATCTAGGATTGATGAATTTCAAGTAAATATAACTATGTACAAAACAGGTGAAAAATACTTTTTGGATCTAATAGCTATATATAAGTCATCACTTTAGGAGCTCACAATATGTTTTGAACACTTTCTACAACACTAGTAATTCATATTTTTAGAGCCAGTACAGTACATTTTAAAAATGGGTATATGATTTACAATATGATTTTCATTCACAGAAACTTGTGTCCCATAGAAACATAAATCAAAGTAGTACAATTTATGATTATTTTCTATAACATTTTAATTATACTCCATTAAAAATGTCAAACAAGGGCTTAATAACTAATTATTTGAATCAAAGTTCTATAAACCATCTTAAAGAAATGTACTGTTTAAAACCTTTCTAACATAAACAACAAAATCTACAGCCATTAACTTTCATGAATACATTCTACTCTGATAAGAAAACTTATCATGAAGGCAACACTTTAAATAAATAATGTTTATTTCAGTAAAATTAGAATGTCTACAAACCAAACATCTTACAGTTTATTCAAGAAATATTCAATAAATATCAAAATTATATAAAACTATAAAACAAAAATTTATACTAATGAAATCTTTTAAACTACTGCATAAAAGACATCACTTTGAATTTATAAAAAATATTTGCCTGTAGCTTTAAAACCAGTAATGCATACATAATTGATAATATTTTTAAAAGCTATTCATCACATAAAACATGCAAAATAATGAAGTACCCAATCAGCATGAGCTGGCAGGTTAGCAACAAAGACAATGTGTGTTAGTCCTGGTTCAGCCATTTTGCAGTATAAAATCTCCTTTGGAATTATTTAAGTTGTTTTAAACACATGCTAACCCAATCACTTCCTGTTGAATATACAAAAGTATACATATTTATATATTTATGAATGTAGAAATTCTGATAATAATATCCATTAATACACTGAAACTATAGAAATCTATAAAGAAAATCACTATCATGCACATGATTAAACATTATCTTTCACAAATAGAATCTGAATAGCTTTCACATAAGAAGTCTTAAAAAATCTACTGATCAGATAAAGATTAGTTGTACAATAAAAATAGTCAAACATATAACATGCTATTAAATAATGGCAAGAAAAGATAAATATGTAAATCCAGTACATGTGTTTTTCTTTGAAAACAATGAAATGTTAAACTGGTTTCTAACATATGTAAAAAGATATATACATTCAGTACACACATTTTCTTTGAAATAAAACAATTAAATGCTTACATATGTAAAGAGTTATTTACTTGTGGTTTATAGCTCCAGTATGTCAAGTGATAAAACACTAGTCTCAAATTGAGATATTATGCAACACTCCACGTTGGAAGTTACTTAGAAGCTTTTAGTAAATGTACAGCAACTGTTGTTGTTTTTTTTGTAAATAATAAATTATCTGATATTAATCTTTATTTTTCAAAAAGTTAAATTACACTGATGATAGTATTACAATTACCAGCATATAAAGTTTGGCAATTTGAAGGCTTTTATAACTGTTTCCTTATTGGGTTCATGAATCAGTTACATTCTTTCAATTTGTTTTAGGTGTTTTTTAAGGACAGTTCCTCATCTACATAAGTCAAGAAATTAAATCTGTTGCCTAACAGAATAGGATCTTTACAGTGAAATTACTACTTTTAACCCTCTGACCCTATTGCACAATCCAATTGAAATATAATGGAGATTTAACCACAAGGAACCACCTGACCTATTACTGGAAATTATCAACTGCTAATATTATTATATTGTAGCAACTAAATTTCTTTCAATTAAAACAGTATCTTCCACTGGAAGACACTTCTGTTAACATCACTGCATAACATGCAGCATCACAGCCACATTATTCACAGACAGACCAGATGTTACCTCAAGAAAATAGTACTTCAGATGAAATAAAAGCAACTCAACTCCTTTCTTGACCATGTGTTATGCAAAAGTTGTACTTATCAAAATAAATGGCATATTTTGAACACTACTAAAATAAGAACATATGTTTTATACCAACTAGTGTTAGTAGGATAGTGGAGAAAGAATGACTGTAAATATTACCTTAACTCAAAATTACACAACTTTTTGAATTACAATTTGGTCTAGATCAAAGTATAAAACGGTATAATTACTCAAAAATAACATAATACTCTGTTTAATAAATACAAATAAATGAAAAATTCACAAAACTTCTCTCAGTTATCTTTGCACTAAATCTTACATAAACTTTATTTTCCTGTTTCCTCAGCTGAATATTTACAAGCAGTTCTTGTTTTACAAAAACTTTTTTTTCTATCACCCCACCATGATGCATTCAATTAAAGTATTAAGTTTTGTTATAAAGCAGGGTTTTTCAAGCTTCACATAATAATCTAGTTTTCATTGCAAATGATGTTCAGAAACATTATTTTTCCAAATCCCACAATATGAAATCAGTTTCTTATAACACCAAGTTTACTTTTCAAAATGGTGCCTCCATATTACATGCTATTAGTACACAAAACTGACATATGAAGGAAAAACTGTTATCAATATAGTTATATAACCACACTTTTACAGAAGTCCAAAAACTTCATGTTGATATAAACTTGGTTAAAAATAATTAATACTGTAAATAGGGCAGCATGTCCAGAAAAAAATAAATTGCACAAATTCACATCTCAATTGGAAAAGATAGAGAGGTGAGACCTGACATTAACTCAGAATAAAAACATTTGTGATTTATTTTTTAAGTATAAATTCAAAAAATAAAATATTTAGTTAGTAAATCTTAACTTTGACATTTTTTGGGAACAATGACAAGAAACCAGTTGCAGAGAAAACAGGCTATAAAAAGAGGAATTTCTATTGATGTGCTAGCCAAAATGACAATAGTGGTACTTACACATACAAGCCAAATTTCCTCACAGAACTGTTAAAAGATCTAAACAGCCATGATCAAAGCAGTGAGAATTGTCGACAAGAAAGACAGAAAACCTTATAATTATAAATAAAAGTCACTGAAAAAACTTCTTAAGTCAAATTCTACTGATCCCTATACTTTATTCCAACTCATATGAATTCTTTTAAAAAATATTAAATAATCAGTCCAGTAAACTTGGAGATTTATTGTCAGACCATCATAAATTGAAATCCACCAATAAAATAGGAATTGATTTTCATTTTATTTAACTAGAGCTTACTATTAGACATTTCTTTTGGAGTAAGTAAAATGACCTGTATCACTAGAAGCTCAATATTTCACTCTTACAGCTACATCAGGAGCTACTGATATTCTAAAAGTCCACTAGTCCCACATCAGTCTGATAAAGATACATTCTGAACATATAAATCATCACTTTATATACTTTAATAATAAAGTAGCCAAACATGATTTGTGCATTAGTCTAATAAAAAAAATCTTATCCACTTTTTACTTGACTTTCTATTGATCATTAAAGTGAAACTAAGAAAAATTATTTTATCAAATGTTAAATTTTGTTTTTTCATAGCGTCACATCTGATATAAATAGCTGTAATGGCAACATTTATTAAAACAGAAAAGACTGTCATATACATTTATTTCATATTAGATATATGTTTAAACCTGGTTTCACAAAATACTCAGTTGAAAATGTTTACAAGTTTTATGTTTTGCTACACTAGAAACACTTATTTACATTTCCAATATTTCTTTGCTTTCACCACCAAGCCAAGTATCAATTTTGCCTCAGCAAATGCAAGAGAAACTCTGCAAGATTTTTTTATGTTAGCATAAAGCTGCTGACAAGTCTTGTACAAAGGGCAATAATGGTATTCTTTTAAAATAATTCCAAACCCAGAATGGAGCAAAACTAAAACTCCTCACAACTTTTTTTTCAATATCAACAGAAACTAGTAAATTATATTAGCAACACAATGTTCTCAAACTTCTTAATATAGAGTAACAATTAATGTTAATTAAGAAATTTACATTAGAGTGTTAACAATTTAATTTGTAACAATACTGCTGCCTGTTCTTGCACCTTCAACATTACTACTATTAATGTAATACTATATGAATGTCAGCACTAATACTTACTACAGCACCTTATCTTTTTTATAGTTTTGGTTTGAATCTTTTAGTAACATAAATTTGAAACTACAAGAATTAGCACATGTTATTAAGGCCCTAATGTTAAGGGTTAAGCTACCAAGATTCATGCTCAGTATCTATAAATTCTGTATATTTACATCAATCATCTATATCAACATTGAGCAAGAATATCAAAGCATATAAACTAACAACATACAATGACTCCAGTGAAAGATGTAATTATTACCCTTCATCATCCTAATCTAGTTTACACTGTAGCAGTTGCTATTCATGCAATTTCAAAATGTACTATTTAAAACAGTACTTCAACCACTACCATTTCTGTACTACCAGCCCAATGAACTCTGACATTGAGAAAAATGTCTATTTAACAATGATTAACATACCATTATATAGTTTTCTTCATTTTCACACACAAGTTCTTAGAATTTCTAATGAAGTATTCTCCCATTGATATTATGGTTGTTTGAACTTCTCAAATGTTAAGTAAAATGAAACAAATAAATATATACATATATATATATATGTAAAGATAGTAATAAATGATTGGTGTGAACATCAACAGATACTAATTTGTTATTGATCCTTACACTAATTATCATAAGTAAATTACTTAAATAAAACTTATCAAAATTACATTTCATTAACTCTGTTTCACACAACTAACAGTTGTTATTCATGCAGTTTGGTAATGTAAATACCATCTCATCCACTACTTCAGTCCTATCCTTGCTGGACTAATGGGACCTCTTTGAAATAAATATAGTAGATATAGCTTGGCTGACATGCTGTTAAATATTTTTATTTGCTCTCCTTCTTTCACAATTTCTTAGAAATACACCTGACGGTCTAATTACTGAACATAAGTGTGAGCATTCCACTTGTTTTCACATGAAAATTATTAATAATTCCTTTTTTTGTAACATAACACAAAACTTACTTGTAATATAAAATAATGAAACCCTATAAGAATAACCTCAGCACTTTCGATAGATAACAAAATGAAGAAAGGTCAACCTTTCAAAAGCACTCAGGTTATAAGTTTTTATCATTGTACATTAAGACTTATTGAATCTACGACTCTACGTGTTTTCCTGGCATCATGAAACTTAACTGCAAGTTGTAAAATGTAATTCATTTTATCTAAATCATTATCTTCATTAAAACAATTATAGGATGTTGTTTTTTACTATCTTCTAAAACCGATACTAAAAATATTGAGTTAATTTTGTAATTATCACTCTGTTCATCACAAAATGTGATACTAAGCTATTCATTCCCACGTTTATGGTAGCTTTGGGTAAAACACATGTACTACATAGTAATCGACAGTGTCTGCTTAACTTAGCACGTTAAAAATAAAACACATATTTATGTAAAAAGTATTAAAAACTGGTTTAATAAAGTTGAAACATATAATTAAAATTTGTGCCTTTCTTAAAAATAAAAAACATTTTACGAGGTTTGCTCTCTCCACGCTACTCATAAGAGTATGGTACTTGCTCCACGGCCAACAGTATCACGAAGCATCAACGTAAATGTTTACGCTGGTCACGATTCTTTTTTTCTTTATTTTTTTTATGTTACTATAAGTGTTTAACCTACGTAGTACAAAATATATGAATGGTTTGAACAGGTGTATATATATATATATATATTCATGTATCGGCAAATAATAATTATTAATTTAAAACTAGAAATTAGTAGTGATTCTAAGTTATACCAATTATTACTATCACAACTAACATACCGATATTAAACAGCATCTAGCGACCAAAGAACAAAACTCTTTCACATGACGAATTCAAAATCAAATGGTCAATATAAAATTAACTAAAGTTATCACAAGATAATTAACAATTGTTAATTTTGAAAGGGAATAGAGATCATCTACAGTATTAATCAATTTTAGTGCAGACAAAATAGGGACTTGTAGCTTGAGAAAATAATATAGATGCTATTTCTAGCACTTTTTTTTTTTTTACTTTTTTAGAATCCCTTTTTGTAGGCTTGAAAATATAATTTTTGCATTTTGATTCAGCTTATTTCTGTTCTTCTTTAATGATCCCAATTCCCCTTTTTATTTTTTATTTTCTTGTTTTTGTTGAATTTTATGTCCATTTATTGACAATAAGTCTGCTTTTAAGATATTTTTGTCCTATGTTATATTAGAATTTTGTTCAATACTTGGACAATCCTTATTATGAACCATTTCGTAGTTCATGATAACCTCAAAAGTTAATAATCTGAATATTTTTGTTTTTCTTTACTACTTCCTGTTTAAAAGGTTGATAGCGAATGTATGGACTAGAAAACAATACTGTGCCTCTTCTTACTTGCGACTACAAATTGAAAAGTGTTTCAGTTGAATAAATCATATCGATATGCATGTGACCACGGTGGGATATCTATTGATAAAAGTCATCAAGGGGGAAGAAGACATAGAAAATATCCAAAAATAGAGTATAGTAGAAACTACAAGTAGAAAGAAGAAAACCTCACCTATTTCTTCTTCGAAAGCGAAAACTGTTTTCGTCTTGAGCTTTGAAGAGGATGATTCAGATGTTAATGAAGCTCTAAATATTTAGGTAGTGGTATTTTGGGCTTTGCAGTGTTCATGACAACTTTAAACTGTTAACATCAACATTGTTAAGACCAGGAATGTGTCCAACGTGATAATGTAGATTCGGAAGTTTTGTCCCTAGCAGCCCCCACCCATCTAAGATACTGGATTTAGTATTTTAAGATTTTAAATTTTCCTTGAGTTGTAATCCAAACGGCATAAAAGTGTTAATCCTTTTTCAACGGGCATGGCAGTAATACTATTGTTGTAGCATATACTATAACTTATATCGTTTGATGGGTTATTTTAGGTGTACCTGATGAAAATAATGAGAAGTCCAGTTCTCGTAGCAACAACAAATTTGTTCATTTTTCCCTTAACTTTGCTAAATGCTACTTTCATTTGTCTATGGTTGTAGACATAACTTCGCAAATAACATTTTTAATATGAACATAATTTATTTTTATATTATTGGTTAACTTAATAGACAACAAATACCAAATATAAGCAATCACTATCAAAATTGCAAACAATTTTAAATCATTGAATAAACTTACTACCCATATTTATACTAATGTACCCATCGAGTTAGTTAAATTCCTCCCAGTGGCACAGTGGTACGTCTACGGACTTACACATTAAAACCGGGTTTCGATACCCGTGGTAGGCAGAGCACAGATAGCCCATTGTGTAGCTTTGCTCTAAATTCAAAACAAACAAAGTTAGTTAAATTTACTTGACTTTAATCTCCTGCGCGATCTAGCTAACATCCACATTCAAATATTGAAAGTATGGTTTATAACGGTGCCTCCTTCATAGATTGCGAAGTCATTTAAACAATCCTAGTAAAGAAATCAAAACCTACATAAACCTATCCATCCAGTGAATGAGTGATTTTCTTTTATGATGCCTATTGTATGCAGATGAGGGTTATATCTTACCTCATATCATCAGTAAAGGAAGTTTTCTAAGTAAGTGGTTGAGTGAATCCACTGGTTGCTCCATCGTGGATGATCATCTGGAATTTGTTTTTTTTTTGGAATTTCTCACAAATCTACACAAGAACTATTTGCGTTAGCCGTTCTTAATTTAACAGTTTAAGACTAGAGAAAAGGCAGCTAGTTACCACCACCAACTGCTAACTCTTGTGCTATTTATTTACCAATGAATAGTGGAATTCATCGCTCAATATAACATTCCTACGGCTGGAAGGGCGAGCATATTTGGTGTGACAGGATTCGAACCCGCGATTCTCAAGTTAAGAGTCGAGCTTTCTAACCACTTGGCCATTCTGGGTTTCATCTGGAAGTAGTTCCGACTTTAACCTTGGGCTCTCCAGCAGGTAATTTTCCATTGATAAATTCGTCTCTAAAGTTACCTAGTTCGATCTTTTCTCACTATATACTTCTAAAGACGATCTTGTTTCGTGACCTTTGGCTTGGATTCTCTGTCCTTCTGAATTATGTATTCCACGTAATTAGCTATCTTCATTACAACACATGGAAAGAGACAACGTCTATCGTTTTAATGTTTGCTTGCAATGAGAATTGCTCAACCATAACATGTCACACCAATAAAATACAGTCTTATCAGCGTTAACATCATATCAATGTTTTATTTTTATTATAAACTAATTTAAGTCTTTCCTAAGTAAAATCATGAATAAAAACTTTATTCTTCAGATCCACGAGAGGTCTTCTCACCATTAGTTCTTCAAGACATGACAGATTCTTTGGTTTTATTATGACCCAGCCACTAAATGTAGATTTATTCCACATAACTCCTTATATGAGTGTTTCATTTGTTGGTGTCACTGTAACTGCTGTCCTTGTTGTTACTAAAAGTTCTACCTCTATTGTAGTAATTTTCATGTAGTGTATAAGTATTTTATGATTATACATTATAAAACGACTTAAAGCTATCCTAACCTTGCATCCATGTCTAAGCATGAAATGAACTTTTCCTCAATGTCATTCACCCCTGCATCTGCCAGTAAGAGTACTAACTTTCCTCTGCCTGGAACTTTATGTCAACTTTTTGTTTCATCACTCCACCTTGTTTATTTAACTTTTAGAGATATTTTAGCCACCTTTCATTATTAAATCAGGTCAAACTACTATTATTGTAAAACAAGTGTAAACCAACACGCTGCAATGTTTTCCAACAATAAACCCATGAACATGTTATCTCATTTAAGACAGGCGTGGTCTTTCCAGCTACGTTTGCCCCATAAATTTAGCTAATTTCTGTTTTTCCAGTATCTTGTTATCTCTTTATCGTTCCTTTGATCTGTTTGTGTCTAAAGACCTATTTCTAGAGTATTGTCTATTTGGTTTAGTAGCAATTGTTAATATTTTATATATTTCTCACAGTTAAGACAGTTTCCTCTTTCTAGTGTTTTCTGGAAGGAGTTCTTTTTATTACATATTGACTTCATTTTAAACTTTCTCAAACTATTTCTTATGGTTTACTTCCTTTAGTTTGTGTAGCTAATTGTGTGGTTAATTATTTTAATTCGTTTAGACTACCAATAGGAGGAAGTTGATGTTTCAATACTACAGGATCTGATATTCCTATAACTTCTACTAGATGGTGTCTTTATAAGTTTATTTGCAACTTTTTTGTTATTGTTGTTCTTGTGTTTTAATTAAGCACAAAGCTACACAATGGGCTATCTGTGCTTTGCCCACCACGGGTATCGAAACCCGGTTTTTAGCGTCGTAAGTCCGCAGATATACTGCTGAGCCACTGAGGGGCATTTGCAGTTTTAATGTCACCTTTCTAATGTGTCATTCAAATCTAGTGAATAATGCTTCATAGTTACTATGACTCTCAGCTGGAAAATTACTTCATGTTTATAAATCTTGCCATTTTAAATTGGAAACAGGATTGATCACTTTTTGTTCACTATTTCACCTAGTAACTTGGAAAATTATTTTAACTAAGCCTAAGTTGCCTCCCATTGTACCTTTAAATCTTACTTCATTGGTTTTTAAATTGAGTAATATCATGGAATTGATCAGTTAAATTGTGAAACTGTACTTAATAGCAACATGGCAGGAGTAGTTCAAGAAGGTCTTGCAGTAACAGACTAATAGGCTAAACCAAATAAATTTTGCAGTAAATGATATTTTAGCTTCGAATTCTTGGACAGATGTAGAAGAGGTGTGGCTAATTTAATCTTGGTATTTTTCAATTCATTTTTCAGACTTTTTATTTTGTTACTCTCATGTACTTTTTGGATTTTCTTATTACATTCTTACCACACTTCATTGACGTTTTTTTTTGTATTTCATCGATCATGTTCTTATGATCCCTTCAGCTGCTTCATCAATTATGTCTTTAATCACATATATTTATGTTTCTATTTCGTCTTTAAATATTTTGTTTCTTAAGTCCTCTCTTAGTTTTGTATAAGTTTCTTCGAGGCTGTATTTTAATTTTCTATCTCTTTCTTCTTGATTTTATTGTAATTGTATTATTAACTCCAATAAATCTGTGTTATAATTTTGTGATGTAGTCTCAAAAGCTGACTTTTACTCAACGTCCTATTTTACTTTCATACAATTTAATAGCTTTATAAGAGTAAAATTTATTTTCTACTTTAAGAACTAATTTCAACAAAGCAACTGAATTCTAAGTTAGCTTAATGATTACATTGTTGAGCATTTAATGAAATTATCGAAAGTAAATCTATAAACTTTATCAGGTCAGTTTTAGTAGAGATGGATTGAACTAAAACGAATGGAAGGTGATATGAAATTAAAAACGTAAGTAACTTTATTTAATAAAGTTTTCACTGCTAATAGTTTTAATAGGTTTTAAAATTAAAATTTACCTTGAATTTTAATGAATATTCTTGTTTTGTTACCTCCGATTGTTTAATTATTCGTATTAGTTTTCTAGCTCTCGACTCGTAATCCGAGGGTCGCGGGTTCGCGCCCGCGTCGCGCTAAACATGCTCGCCCTCCCAGCCGTGGGGTGTATAATGTGACGGTCAATCCCACTATTCGTTGGTAAAGAGTGACTAGCTGCCTTCCCTCTAGTCTTACACTGCTAAATTAGGGACGGCTAGCACAGATAGCCCTCGAGTAGCTTTGTGCGAAATTCCCAAACAAACAAAAACCAAAAGCGCAGATGACAGCGTGACATGAAGACAGAAACCACTTGTTATTCAGACACATACCTGTCGTTTATACAGTCGTTAATTTCTCTTTATGAGAGCTATTTGCACATATTAATAGAATAAAATGTCATTACAGATATAAATCATAAAACCGCAGGAGACACATTTGTTCGTAGGGAATTCACAATCATCGAACATCGTACTTAGGTCTGAAAGAAAATTTTGTCTTTTCTGAGAGAGATTATTCTGATAACAAGATTTTTAAATGACATAGTGTCAAAGCACACAACATTTCAACGTTGGCGCCTTTAATATTTCTAAGGAAATTTAAAGCGAAAACAAACTCTTAAATTGATTCTCAAGTATATCTCTAGCAACATCTGCAGAGTGGAGGCTGTTGTTATGAAATATAGATCTACAGCCTATAAAACTAGGAAAATGAAGCTAAGCCTAAGTCATATTACTTTTGACAAGATAATATATAAGAATTTGAAGTTTACTAAAACCTCACATGCCAATTCATAAGCTCCTAGACATACGTTGAAGTGAACACGCATTGTAATGACAAACATATCTCCAGAAATTCGAGTCTCAGCATTGACATCTAATAACACATATTTCATGTCTTCCATCACAGTGGAAAGTCAGTAAAAACTTCTCAAGATAAATGGTGTTAAATTGACCTTATTGTCCATAAAGGTTTGTTGCAAAGGAAATTTCGATATTAGGCAATAATGTACAATAATGGCAATAATGAATGTGATGTATGGTCCACCTCTCAGTGCAGTTGTGCCATAGTTTCTACAACAACTAATTAGTAAAAATGCCACGCCGGAAAATAAATTTTATAATAAGGCAGTGAAGGAATTCCAACTTGATTACAATGATTGAGTTTGCTTGTGGCATATGCATGAAGCATGGTAGCTCAATCCATCAAACAATAAGTTTCAGCAGTCATTTGGTGCACTAAAGCATATCGAAGATGTTGTTCAGCTGAAACCATACGTCACTGGAAAACTCGCTGGACCGAACTTTGAGTCAAGGCTAGAATGGGTTAATGGGTCATCGTGAAATAACTCTCAACCAAACTTCCACCTGTGTTGGTGAAGAGTCAAAATAAAAGGAGGTAATAGTGTGATAGTTCATATGTTTAGAAGATTAGTTGCAGAACAATATCGACTGCCAAACTGATAAACTGAAACTGAAATCAATCAGTATTTTGAACAGTCCAAGAACTGGCTTAGAATACTTGACGATTTTTACCTTCCAAGTTATTGAGTGAGAATTTCTCAGATAATTTTTTTGAATATCACCTGAAAACTACTAACGTATGATACCTAGAAATGTTGATGATTTACATTAACTTTGGTTGAAAGCAATCTAACCTACTTAGAGTGAAGTCAAAAATAAGCTGGGTAATGAATTAGCTAGTCAAATGTCTTTATAGAATGTTCTTACTTATAAAGATTAAAATGCATTATTATCCTATCAGTTAGGTACCATCGCTATCACCAATATCTTTGGTGATAAACCCAAAAAGTGATCACGAAATTAAGTCAGCTAATAATGCAAGACAATCTCTATAATAAAGCTAAGGCCTGGCATGGCCTAGCGCGTTAAGGCGTGCATTTCGTAATCTGAGGGTCGCGGGTTCGCGCCCGAGTCGCGCCAAAACATGCTCGCCCTCACAGCCGTGGGGGCGTTATAATGTTACGGTCAATCCCACTTTTCGTTGGTAAAAGAGTAGCCCAAGAGTTGGCGGTGGGTGGTGATGACTAGCTGCCTTCCCTCTAGTCTTACACAGCTAAATTAGGGATTACCCTCGGATTATGAGTCGCACGCCTTACGAGCTTGGCCATGCCAGGCCACTATACCGCATAACATCAGAGCTCAAAATGTAACTCTTGTTCATTACGTAACCTGTGTAAGTTGATGGGCGAGGTGTTTTTTCCCCTATATATACTTGTAAAATTAAGAGTTTCGTGAAATGAATCATAGAAGTGGTTCAGCCTTTAATGGATCTTGGGAAATGATTACAGAAAAACTTACGTCCCAGTTACCGCTTGTAAAATAGTGTTGTATCATTATTTAATGAAAAAAACATCGTTGTAGCTGATAAAACTAGAAAGTCATATTTTATAAAGTATGCATAGTGAATCAGATGTTATCAAGAGAGTCTGTATCAACCTTTCTGTCTTTGTTAAGTCGTACTTTTCACATCGGTACATGTATTTTTGTGATTTAGAATATGGATTTTCTTTCTGTAGTATTGTATAAATCTGTGTAAGTTTTTGAACTGTTTTTTACTTATTTCAGTTTGCGCGTTTTTGCATTATAATTTAATAAGGATGTGATTAATACGTGGGTGTGGGAAGAGAAAAATGGCTGCCACATATTATGTATTACTCATCATCGTCTCAAATCTATCTTGTAACAATCGAAGAGACTTTTATAAACACTAAATTACGTTTTCGAAGTTTTCAAAGTTATTAAGAGCTACAGTTTAGTCAAATAAATCTGAGGGTGAAATACTTTCAAATGTCGTCTTCTACACCAGTGTGTTTTTATTGTTTGTTTCTGAAATTCACGCAAAGCTACACGAGGGCTATATTTGCTAGCCGTCCCTAATTTAGCAACGTAAGACAAGAGGGAAGGCAACTAGTCATTACCATCTCCAGCCAACTCTTGGGCTATTCTTTTACCAACAAATAGTGGGAGTGACCGTAACATTATATCGCCCCCATGGCTGAAAGGGCAAACACGTTTGGTGTGACGGGGATTCGAACCCACGATTACGGGTCGAGCACCCAACTACCTGTTTTTGCCGAGCCTGTGTGTTTTTATAACAGGAAGTTGCCGTCCGTTTCAGCGAACCTCTTACGATTAAAGGTACACAACATGTCGTTCGCCATAACTAGCAGTTGGGGTTGTATGGACTTAATATTTATGATTCTATTGTGTTAAGAAAGGCTACTTTTGAAATTCTGAGTGATATTAAATTTAGAATAATGACGACCAAGATGATTTAAGGTAGAGAGAGAGTTTGTTTATTTTTAATTTCGCGCAAAGCTACACGAGAGCTTCTGCGCTAGCCTTTCTAATTTAGCAGTGAAATACTGGAGGGAAGGCAGCTCGCTTGTCTTCACCACCCACCCCAACTCTTGGGCTACTCTTTTGCCAATAAATAGTAGGATTGACCGTACTTTTTATATTGTTTCATGTACTTCTGTAATATAGACTGAGAAGTTTCTTTATTTAATCGATGAATAATGGGATTGACATTCACATAATTACGTTCGCTCGGCGAAGATGGTGAGGATGTTTGGTGGGGCGGGGATTTAAACCCGCGCCTCTCAAATTGCAAGTGAAATACCCTAACCACCTAGTCATAACGGGCCCCAGTTAGCGAGAAAGAAGACCTGTGATATACAGATGCTTAAAACTAAATTATCTATAATATAGTATATCAATCTGTCGTTATTTACATTAGTTGGCAGTGGGTGGTGATGACTAGCTGCTTTCCTTCTAGTCTTACACTGCTAAATTAGGGACGGCTAGCGCAGATAGACCTCGAGTAGCTTTACCCGAAATTTAAAAAAAATCAAAACAAAACAGACTTTATTTGTATTATTTTGAGACTGACGCAGTTATTTTGCACTGAAACAGCGCTTTATTAAACACGAAACAGACATGTGATTTTGGCAACACTTACGAATATCTTCGTCTTTACTATAATGTCTGTTTTCTGTTGTATGGCTAATAGAAGAGATATCCAAAATCTAATTCAGTAAATCCAAAACCAGAGCAATTCTGAACAAAGACTAATTTTCCATTTTAGAATAATATTACAGTTCTGAACCAGCTGAGCTTTTCTAAAATACTACGTCACTTATGTTGCGATACAAGTTCGTTAACAATAAATGGATAAACTAGACTTTCAACCTTCTCTATTTTCAAAGTAGAATGTCATAAAATTCATGAATTGTGGAGCAAATTAGCCCGTATAGAAATTGATAAGCTAATGTAAATCTATTATCTTTAGGTCTATTTTTTCTAAATATAATTAGAGTTTGTATAAAACTACTACAGTTTCAACGATATCAATGGTAAACATGTTATGCATCAATGTAAATGTTGTTTTTTTTTAATTTCGCGCAAAGCTACTCGAGGGCTGTCTGCGCTAGCTGTCCCTAATTTAGCAATGTAGGACTAGAGAGAAAGCAGCTAGTCATCACCACCTACCGCAAACTCTTGGGCTACTCTTTTACCAACGAATAGTGGGATTGACCGTTACATTATAACGTCCCCACGGCTGAAAGGGCGAGCATATTTGGTGCGACCGGGATACGAACCCACGGTCAATCCCATTATTCGTTGGTAAAAGAGTAGCCCAAGAGTTGGCAGTAGGTGGTAATAATTAGCTGCCTTCCCTCTAGTCTTACACTGCTAAATTAGGGATGGCCAGCGCAAATAGCCCTCGTGTGGCTTTGCGCGAAATTAAAAAACAACAACAAATCAACCAAAGCATCAAAACGCTTCAACAATGACGACTATCAGCCAAAGTTATAAAACGTAAACATAGACTTATGAACTGTTACATATGTGGGGCTGAGCACAGCCCACAACTTTATATGTTAAACTGTAGTTCCATGGTTCGCGCTCCATACCGAGAAACGACAACAAGTATATAAAATAACCTGCGCTCTTCATTTTGGGTCTGTGTTTGACGTTTAAGACTGGGAATTTAAGAGCACTATTCGATTACAGTAGGCTGTGAATTAGTAGTGTTGTTGACTGGTTGCCTTGCTCAAATTTTGCACTTCAAAATAAGGAACGGCTAGTGCAGACAACCCTCGAGCAGCTTTACGCAAACGTTTAACAAACCGTAACATAGGCGATGGTTTTTTGTTTGTTATTAAGCACAAAGCTACACAAAGAGCTGTATGTGCTCTACCAGCCACGGGTATCAAACACCCTGTTTTTAGCGGTATAAGGGGGCCATAGGCGACGAAACAAATTTTCATTTGAAGGGGAGAGGCACCTCATTCGCTACGATGAAACAGCGACTTTCCTCAATAGTTTTACATAAGATTCTATCCCCTATTCAAAAGGGTAATTTGCTTCTAATTCAAAAGTTTAGGATACGTGTCCCTAGGCCTGGCATAGCCTGGAGGCTAGAGCACTCGACCCGCAATCCTCTTCATTGAATATGACCGCCCTTTCAGTCATAAAAAACTGTATAATATTACGGTCAATCTCATTATTAGCCGGTAAAAAATTAGCACACGAGTTGGCTGTGGGTGCTGTTGACTAGCTGTCTTTCTTTTAGTATATCACTGCTAAATGAAAGATGATAATAGTCCTTCAGTAGCTCTGTGTGAATTTCAAACCAAACTAAACGTGTCCCCAGTGCCTCCTCTTTGGTTGCGCTGTCTTAGAACATGGAATCTTAATCAAAAGACGTTTGTTTTTAATTTCGGGCAAAACTAAACGAGGGATATCTGCGCTAGCCGTCCTTAACACTACCCACCGCCAAATCTAGGACTACTCTTTCACCAAAGAATAGTGGGATTGGTTATAATATTGTAACGCCTACACGGCTGAAAATGAGAGTATGTTTGGTGTAACGGGGATTCGAACCCGCGACCCTCAGATTGCGAGTCAAGCGCTCTAACCACCTGGCCATGCCGGGCCTTAATCAAAAGAAAATCAAATGCGTCGCTAGACAGTGGCACATGGAGGCCGTGCCCAGAATCCCCAATTAGCGCCTTGAAAATTCAAAATAGAAAACCACGATCGATATCATACGGAAAAGTCGAAAATTCCCATGCCTTTTGGGACTGAGCCACCCATCGTTTGAGCACTTACCAACGTTTTTGGAAAAACAAACAAAAAACTTTCTCCCACATGAAATATTACCTTACAAATGAGTAAAACAGGATGAAAAATTATATCACACAAAATTAAACACAAATTCTATGTTGTCGTTTCAGCTCATCAATATTTATAAAAACAAGTCCGCTAATAAATAACCTTAACGCTGTTGCTACAGGCCTTCACTATATTCAGTTAGCGTATCGCGACTTGTAATTGGCTGTCTGAAGTCACGTAGAATGCAAACATCGTCCAAGGGAAAAACACAGCAAACCGAAACACTCCTGATTCAATACATAGAGAATATCTACTTAACACGTGTGACGATTTTCATGCATATATGTTATCTGACCCTCCCCTTTTTAATGATGGGTTACAAGTGAATAAAACAAGTAGGAAATAAACCAGGTGTCATACGCTCTTACTGTGCTTAAAGTCACAAAATGTAGTTATGATTTCAGCACTTATTTTATGCAAGGCTTGACTGAAGCGTGGCACATTCCTCAGGTTGTTTTCTATCCTAGTATTAGACTAATCTTTAACTTGATCTTAAAATGATTACTTATATATTGATAAGAATGTTATCCTGAACCTCTTCTGGTCGGATGTTTAGAAAGATGAAATACTTTATTCATCACAAATCAACGCGTTTGGTCGTCTCACTGTTTTGTATTAATTTTAAGTTATTTAACTTATATTTTATTGACTGTATGCGCTCTACTCCCTCCATTGTACAAATAATGGACTTTTCCTAAGCCTTAGTCATGTGCTTGTTTAGAGTCAGCTGAGACTGCATTTTGGCTGAATGCCAGTAATGTCTACTGGAATGGTGGTATGTGTAGGATTTGGTGGTGTTATGTTCTAGAAAGACGATACTACTGCGGTTATATAGTTCTATGCCAATGAGAAACATGTGAACATTTCTGACAAATCTAGCGATTTTATTCTGATTCTTAGTATAAGTAAAACAGTGAAATGAAGAAATATTTTCTTGTTAAGAAAGCACCAAGCAGTACCACGCGGTAAAACGTCACTTGTAGCGACCAGTGCCAGTGCTGTCATATATTACAACCTCTGTGAGGAAAGGATGGACTTTACCACAAACACAAAAGTAGGCGTTTCCGAGAAACCAACCGTGAAATACGAGGTTGTGAAGGTGTGTAGGAATTTATAATTTACAATAAGTGCTTTGGAACTAAACTAGTACTTACATTATCCTATAAATAGATAATTGAGACATTAATTAAATGGATGTTAAACTCTCGGGTCGGGAAATGTTATCAGTGGAGGTTAATTAAAGTTTAATTTTAAAGAACATTGTGGTTTCTGTTGTGCGTAGAAATTTTATATTAATTATTAGTATTTGCTAGTTCTAGCATACATTTTCTATGTTTGTAGAGTATTTAGGTTTTTTAACTTCTGACAATGTTAGAATAATTGGAAAGGGTAACAGAGACTATAGTGTAATACAATATTGCGATTTGCTGTTATGTGACCGTTTTTGTTGTTCAATTTATGCTCATTGTTCTAAAAATGTAAGAATTCCATATACATTTTGAACAGTTTTATGAATGTTCAGTACTTTGTTGTATGTATAAACACTTCTATTTAATACTTTTGTATTAATTCGTCCCAATGTGTTTTATATGAATTTTATTATTATAATATTAAGAGAGTTGTGGCTCGGGTCCATAGGCGTGGGAATTTTTGGCGTTTTCATATGATATTGATAATGTTTTTCTTATCCTACTATACTGTAACAGTCAACAGTAACATGGAGCTAATTATAAAGGATGTCTTAAATATACAAGCCTCCTAGTGGCTCAGCGGTATGTCTGCGGACTTACAACGCTAAAACCCAGGTTTCGATACCCGTGGTGGGCAGAGCACAGAGTCCATTGTATAGCTTTGTGCTTAATTCAAAAAACAAACAAACAGCCTTAAATATAAGGACATCAGAAAGGGAATCCACAACATACACAAGAAGTTGAAGCAAATTTTAACAAACACACACAATCTGGAAATAAACTCTAACAGAACAATACCGCTATTACCGGCACCAGCGACACACAATACACCCATGCCTTATACATTTACGCAGAGGCAGCACGATCAGGACTACTAACTCAGGAAGTGTTAATATCACCGAAACAAATCTAGAAAATTCGTAAAAGTCGCGGGGAACGTGCGACAAAACATAAATCAAGTCATAAAAAGTCAACCAATAAAAATACTTGAAACCGAAACAAGTCCCATCCTTGAAGCAATTAAAAATACATTTTTTAGACTTTATATAACAATACAGAAGATTTCACACTTTAATAGGATCAGCTAAACAACACTTTATACCTGTTATTTCATAGATTGTTCAGTTATCGAAATACCACACAGTCAATTAACAAATTGTCTAAAAGCAAGGAAAACGTAAGTCACCCTATTCCAGAGCCTCGCCCACACCGTCCATAGGACAACATTCATGGACATAGCCCTAAAAAGAAGAGGATGAATAGAAGATAAAATGATCACAAGTGTTAATTGAAATAACAGTTAAGGAGGGAAGAAGAGGTCAAACATGCACTTGACCATCCTAGATCAACGCAAGACCTAAATTACAGAGCCATTTTTTACTTTTTTTTCTTCATCTTTGAAATAGACATTTCATGATTCCGCAGTAATTGGTCCCAAAAGTTGCTTGTATAACTAAGTAGTTAAAAAAATGCAGCAAAAACGTTGTTGTGTCGTAAATGGATGTTCTCCTGGTCTTGTATTGGAGCTGCCTTCTGTAACTTGCGAATGATTGTACACGTGTTTAACAAAGCACGTGCTTAAAACAGTGAAACATGTTATGAGTAATGTTTATAAGTCTAATGAAAGGGATAGCAACTACCTTGTATTAGAGGTTCAGATAAAGTGCTATATACAAGGGAGAGCACTATTAAACATGTTTTATTAACTGGATAACTACTTTATATTTCATAACAACCCAGCAAACTTATTTTTATATTTGTAGCATATTTTATTAACTTGGCTTAATACAGGGGTTCTCAACTTCTTTTTTTTTCAGTCACGACATACCTTAAACAATTTTTGGTATTTGTAATATATTATATTTTTCAAAAACTATAATTTCTGTAATTTCTTACAGGATTATTTTAAAGTTCACTCCTCCTCCCATAGGGGGCGATCTACCGGTGGGGAACCGACTACTTTAATAGATATACCATTATTAGTTAAATTTCCAATATAGAGGTGTTAGCAATACATAATTTATATTCGAATGGAGAAAAATGTATTAATATTAACAATTTTCGGTGAATTTTGGCAATAATGAAATCTTATTATGTTGATGAATGTATTGAAGTTCGTTGTATCACCACTAGTGGTCTGGTATGCACAAGTTCCTGTTTATTGTATTTGTTTGTTGCTAAGTGCAAAGCTACATATTGTGTGATTTGTTGTCTGCCTGACGCGGGTATTGAAACTCGATTCTTAGCGTTGTAACTCCGCAGAAATTTTACACTAAGTATATTTATCGATTCAGAAAAATGTGAAGTGTTCATCATATGGTGATCCGTATAAACACACAAACTACGTAATTACCTGTTGTTTTGGGGCCTGGCATAGCCTAGCGCGTTAAGGCGTGCGCTTCGTAATCTGAGGGTCGCGGGTTCGCGCCCGAGTCGCGCCAAACATGCTTGCCCTCCCAGCCGTGGGGACGTTATAAAGTGACGGTCAATCCCACTTTTCGTTGGTAAAAGAGTAGCCCAAGAGTTGGCGGTGGGTGGTGATGACTAGCTGCCTTCCCTCTAGTCTTACACTGCTAAATTAGGGACGGCTAGCACAGATAGCCCTCGAGTAGCTTTGTGCGAAATTCCAAAAACAAACAAACAGAAACGATCCACCATAGAAGTGTATCATCAGGTTACAAAACAGAATTAATATTCTGATGCATCATTATAACATCCAGATCGTAATACCTTACTGAATCTGTAGTAGCTTATTTTATAGTTTTGCATCATTTGCACTGATTATGTCTGATAAGCGGAACATCCCTTTGTTTTTGACTGCTATGACCGCAGAACGTATTACTTTCCAATGATGCAACTTATATGCATGGTACAATTTTATATTGGTTTGCTAGTTTTTCTGGTATGATCATATATTTGTTGGCTTGCACATCCATAACAAAAAACTATGTATTGTTACATAATTATCTCGTCAGGGCAAGCTGAATTACTGCCTGTACGTCTTTGATGCAGTACAGATTTATTGTGAAACATGTATACCGTGGCAATTAAAATCTCATTTTTAGCGTTACAAATCCTCAGACTTAGAGTTCAGCCACCGGAGGAGCCCGGCATGACCAGGTGGGTTAAGGCGTTCGACTCGTAATCTAAGGATCGCGGGTTCGAATCCTCGTCGCACCAAATATGCTTGCCCTTTCAGTCGTGGGGGCGTTATAATGTGACGGTCAATCTCACTATTCGTTGGTAAAAGAGTAGCCCAAGAGTTGGTGGTGGGTGGTGATGACTAGCTGCCTTCTCTCTGGTCTTTCACTGCTAAATTAGGGACGGCTAGCCACAAGCCACCGGAGGGCCACTTTTATGATGATTGTTGTTGTTTCGAATTAAGCACAAAGCTACACAATGGGCTATCTTTGCTATCTTTGAGTTCGATTTCGTGGGGTGGATACAACACGTTTCTCAATGTGACTTTCGTCTAAAATAAACAAATCGAGAAAATCTACCAGTCTAAACTTTGAGACTTTGTAACTGCTATTGTTAACTGCAGTATTTATCTTAGTTACTTTTTCTGTCATAATGAATACTGTTAATTAAGATTTAACAACATTAACGTCTGACAAAGTATGTGCTAAATTCAGTTAATTCTGGATTTAAAAAAGTAGTCGAATGTAACTTGAAGATAAAAGTGGTAAAATAGTTATAATAACAAATTACTTATGTAAATTTGCTAAAAATCTTACAACTTAAAAAGGTATAAAAGTTTAACAGTGTAATGTATCTGTATATAGTGGGTTTACGTTAAAAAAAGACTTGTGTTAAAAATAATGTGGAATTTCTTGAACAACTTTAATATAGAATAGGGGTTTAAAGTAAACTTACGGTTTATCTGAGTTTGTATTGTAACAAAGCTACTTCGGGCTATCTGCTCTGTCCACCAAGGGGAATCGAACCCCTGATTTTTAACATTGGAAATCCGAAGACTTACCACTGTTCCACCTGTTTCCAGATGACATTTCAATTGAACTCGCTGTCTCTGTATTATAACATGGATTATTAAAAACAATCTTAGTTTTACTGTGAAACATTTTGCTTTGATAGTACTGTTCTCCCCCCTTTTTGTTTTTCAGAGATATTGTTTCATAGAACGGTTCTCCCCCTTTTTGTTTTCCAGAGATTTTCCTTTGATAGTACGGTTCTCCCCCTTTTGTTTTTCAGAGATATTGTTTCATAGTACGGTTCTTCCCATTTTTAGTTTTTCAGAAATATTGTTTCTCTTTCTCCAAATACGTTTTAGTAGACAACCATTCCCTCATTTTACAACGGATTGACTTGAAACTTGGTGGAGTTACACCTTGGTCCATTAATACGCCCAGGCAGTTTTTATTATTCCATTTATTTATTTATGGATTTTTAAGGACTCCATGAGGCTAAATATAAAAAAAATTCAAAAATATATATTTTGGGCTCATGTGCGGTCATACTTACAGCTACCAAGGTGAAAGTTGGCACAAATATAAATTATCATGTACCCGACATATTGACATACAAAAAAGTTAGATGTTCCAATTTTGAGCTCTAGTCTCCTAAAAACAACAAAATAATTTTCAAGTTTTTTTGCCAATTACTATTTTTCAACCAATTTACGTGGAATTTTATAGAAATATACTGTTTAGTATATACATTTTTAGAGTTTTTGGTTTTTGCTTAGTTTCTCAACGAATAGTTTCATGTGCATGTCATCCATCTTGCATGGGATTTGGTATAACCATACTATCTTATCGGTCCCAAACAGTGATGTAGGCAGTTTTCGAATTTTTATTGTATTTTTTTTTTCACGTTTTTTCTTGTGTCAAAATTGGGATTACGTGGCGGAAACATGTTACGTTCGCCCACGAATGTTAGCCTCTTTTAATTTTGTAACTAATCCTGTGTAAACAACCAGTGAATGACAGAATAATTTATTTTACCAAGCTTGGCATAAATCAGGTAGTTACTAATGGAACTTGTAGCTACAAATTATAAATGTGTTGACTCAAAAAAAATTTACAGCGTTCATCCTTCTTGGCTGTAACGTATGCGTAGTGGCGTCGTGAGGGGGACATTTGCCCTCTGGCCCTAGGTTCGGGTGACGACAGATTAATAACCGGTTTACCCAAAATTTAGTTGTTGCCATAAAACTAAGGTTCATTAAAAACTTATTTTATGCTTGGGATCAAATATTAATATATCATTCGAAATATCATGCCTATGGAATTTTCTTGTTTTTCATTGTCAGATTGCTTAAACTACAGTGACATCTCACAGGTGATAGGAAATTAAACTAAATAAAAACCAATGAAAAATATTCGTATTCACAACAAAATCCCTTTCGATGGGATTATTTTCTACACTCTTGCCGCTATCATTCGACCAGCAGTTTGCTTTCAAAGACAAGAAAATCTTAACGATATGGTGAGATACAATAACATTGGTAGGTAGGGATATTATGTAAGGTTAAAAGTTGGAAAGTAAGATTGTAAAGGGCAGTGTCAGTCGGAATTTTTTTTTTTTAGGCGGCACCAAATTATACGATTGAGACGGGAGTGGAATACTTATAGCTTCATGTTTATAGCTGTTTACTGACTCCTCGAAATGTTTCCGAAGTTTCTTCACAGATGTAATATTTGAATTTAGCACAGTGGAGTAGTTATGGCCTCATGATCGTTTTACCAGACTGTGAATCTGAGGACACCTGGTGCACTCCCCTTTGAGGCATAATTGCACTCCAAACTTTGGAGGGCTGTAGCTGCATAACATGTGTAACAGTCATATCCCTCTATATTTGTTCAGAGTAAGCAAAAGAGTTACCTGTAGGTCTCATTGACTAGCTGACTTCCTTTCCTCTAGTTTGAGTCTGATGTTAAGGATGGTTAAGACGTTATAGCTCTTGTATAGTCATATGCGAGTATCAGCAATGCTTTCTTCAAACTAATATCACGATAAATAAATGTAAGTTGATAAACCACAGTGCTTAAAAATAAATTATAAATTGATGTGTATATGAAAAAAATGTCGATAAATCACAGTGCTTAAAAATAAATTATAAATTGATGTGTATATGAAAAAAATGTCGATAAATCACAGTGCTTAAAAATAAATTATAAATTGATGTGTATATGAAAAAAATGTCGATAAATCACAGTGCTTAAAATAAATTATAAATTGATGTGTATATGAAAAAATGTCGATAAATCACAGTGCTTAAAAATAAATTATAAATTGATGTGTATATGAAAAAATGTCGATAAATCACAGTGCTTAAAATAAATTATAAATTGATGTGTATATGAAAAAAATGTCGATAAATCACAGTGCTTAAAATAAATTATAAATTGATGTGTATGTGAAAAAAATGTCGATAAATCACAGTGCTTAAAAATAAATTATAAATTGATGTGTATGTGAAAAAAATGTCGATAAACCACAGTGCTTAAAAATAAATTATAAATTGATGTGTATGTGAAAAAAATGTCGATAAACCACAGTGCTTAAAAATAAATTATAAATTGATGTGTATGTGAAAAAAATGTCGATAAACCACAGTGCTTAAAAATAAATTATAAATTGATGTGTATGTGAAAAAAATGTCGATAAACCACAGTGCTTAAAAATAAATTATAAATTGATGTGTATGTGAAAAAAATGTCGATAAACCACAGTGCTTAAAAATAAATTATAAATTGATGTGTATATGAAAAAAATGTCGATAAACCACAGTGCTTAAAATAAATTATAAATTGATGTGTATATGAAAAAAATGTCGATAAACCACAGTGCCTGAAAATAAATTATAAATCGATGTGTATATGAAAAACTATTTTCATGCATATATGCTTTTTTATTTGTTCATATAAATTAATTCTATGTGGCATCATTTTTTGGAATATAACATGATGTAGCTGGAATTGGACCAATAATTTACACACGCACGCACACACGTGTGTGTAAAAATGTAATAATCCATTTCTTTAATCATTAACGGATCTTTTACCAGAATAGGCTTAAAACATAAAGATTATTCAGTTTTCAATTTATATTATAAATATTTATATAACTTACCGCAAAGATGGAGAGAATGAATTACTAATTCTTCTTATATGTAAGTGCCAAAAGTTTTGTTTATTTTTATTGCATATCTAATAATAAAAACGTCAAAATGGTATGTGTAAATAATATAGCTTTGGTAATAATTATCACTTTATAACGGTGGTTATTTTTCACTACTCTCCAAGGAAGCATTGTTTACCTCGGGGTCTCCTACGATATCACTGATGGATCGTGGAACTTCCTCATTACCGTCCATTCTCTCTGTGTCCGATAGCAGTGATCGGGATATCTGTCGGATCTGCCACTGTGAGGGAGATGTAAACATGCCACTTATTGCCCCTTGCCCGTGTTCAGGAAGTCTGAGATTCGTCCATCAAGCTTGTCTTCAGCAGTGGATTAAAAGTTCTAATACGCGATGCTGCGAGCTGTGCAAGTTTGAGTTTATCATAGAAGCCAAGGTTAAACCCTTTCGTAAGGTTAGTACATACAGTTCTGTTATGCTTTGCACAACCAAAAAGGTGTAGTATTTCAGTATGTCATGTTAATGGCTCAGTGTATAATCTCATAAATTATGGTGACTTGCAAGATCCCGTACAAACTTGCTCATATTATAATATTAGCCCATTTCCAATAAGTATGCCCTTAATATATATATCAACTCCGCCCACATTTTGTCAGTTGGTAAAAGTCGCTCTTTTTTTCTTAAACTCTAGCCCTAAAGATACTGTCACGTATTACTTGTTATGATATGTTCGAGTCAACGTGAACATAAATGCTAACATAAAGGTATTGGTTCAATTTCTTAGCCTTTACTTTTTAGGCTCCATTTCTTGTGAAATGGCATTCTCAATGAAAAGTATCGGACATTGAATTGGATGTGTTGTATTTTTCTAGCTATGTTCCAATACCTCTTTGAACAAAACATGTTTATAATTTGTTCCTATAGAGCTACTGCTTCCATTTTTTTTAGTATAATGGCTTTTGTAGAAAAAAATACAAGTGTAGAGGACGTTTCGAAAGTCTTCTATTTTCAGGTCGACAATATTTATTTACTGTAATAATACTTAAATGAGCATTTGTATTATTATAACGCTAAGAAAGTCTATTTAAAACTTGCATATAGTATTTGTGTATTTTACAATGTCAGGTTTTTTAAAGCTTATTTTGAGTTAAAATGATTACATCCTTTTGCCTTTCGCATCCACAGTTGAAACACGTCTGTGTTTTTGTTGTATGTAGTTCTGAAGTTACCTTGTCTTTGTGGCAAAGCTTCATTATTTTAGTTTTAGTTTCTTTTTTCCCATCATACTCATTCACATATAAATAATAACGATTCTTAATGAGTGACTATTATCTGTCTGTATGCATACATGTAAATTTTATATTCATGAAGAATATACACACACATTCACCATTACGTTTTGTTTGTAAGTGTCATTAAAGTTCACAAAAAGGACTTGACGTTTTATTGCCTTAACTGGAGTGACTAAATACAGTTTTGAAGTACAATATGAATTTTGAAATTGCTAACTAACTACCAATTATATCATACATCCGGATTTTGTTTTTGGAAGCTCTGTCTGATGGCAGATCGTGAGTTTCTATAGTGAACTTGTGCACAGCTGTTTCAAACAAACAACGACGTCATTACTAGTTCTATTGTACATCCATTTTTGTCCCTTTGGTTTGTTTTTAAAAGTTCTGTTTGACGGTAATTTCTGTTTTCCAATAAATAAAGTGCGCACAGCTCTTTCTTTTCAATCATCAGTGTAGTATTTACAAGTTCAAAACGAATATCCTTTCAGTGTTGCAATTTTATAAAAAAATCTGCTACATTATGCATACCGTGATGAAACAGTCATATCATGCTCTAGATCGCTTTATTTTATGCCATTTATTTGGATAATGATTTACTTTTTTCCAATTTCACAACATAACAGTTATGGCGCCTAACTCGCGTTTTGCAGATCGTGAGATTCATTCCTGTTATCAAACATGCACGCCCTTTCAGCCGTGGAAACGTTATAATTTAATATTTCATTCGTAAATATAGTAGCCCAAGAGTTGACAGTGTGTATTTTAATGCTCACTTGTTGCTGTCTATACAATCTATCAATTATAAATTAGGGAAAGCTAGCGAGTAACTACAAACTAATTAATAAACTATTTCCAACTTTGCAGCTTAAAACAGATTTTCCAAATACACTGTATGCCTATTCCCACTTTATAAATACGTTTTATATATAGGAATGTTTTTTATTTTGCACTAGCATAAAATATTCCACGCTCCGCTCTGTTGTTTGTGAGATTTCTCATGATTCACAGAGGCCACAACGCACCAGTCAAGTCTATATTATATTAATTACTTCTATAACTACCCCAGTGCGCCAATTCTTCAACTGATTTGTCTTTTGCCATTTTATGAATTCAGTTTAACTCTTTTTTTAAGAGCAAATAGTTTTAATTTAACTTCTTGAATTTGTTTTATTTCTGCCTGTATTTTTATTCAAATTATTTTCATTTTCCAAGTTCTCCAATACCCTATGATTCATACTTTTCCTTTCTATCGTGTGTTGCCATTTCCCAAATTTAGTTCAGTTCAACTATGTTTCTTTTAATTCTCAGATTTATATTGTTATCCCCATGTTTGTGTTTTAATTTTTTCATAGACCAATATCGTTTAAGTATTTGTTTGATACACTTCCCCAAACTTAAATTATTGAAATCCTATTTTTAAAGAAAATATTTTTATTTTTAATTTTTTTTTTACTTCTCTGATCTCATTGCAGAATCATCAATATTTTTTCCACTGTTTCGTTTGCAGTCTCACTCAAACTTAATTCAAGGTTTTGAAAGAAGTAATATTAATTTCTTCTTTTACATTATATTTTTATTGTTTGCTTATTTTATCTTACCCACTAATACAGAAAGAAATATTCAATTTTATTTGCTAGTTTTGGACCTAGCTAGCCTGGCATAGCCAGGTAGTTAGGGTGTTTGACTTGCAATCTGAGGGTCGCGTGTTCGAATGTCCTTTCCACCAAACATGATTCCTCTTTAAGCTGTGGAGGATTATAATGTGACGGTTGATACCACTATTTGTTGGTTGTAGAATAGCTCAAGGGTTAGTGGTGGGTGGTGATGACTAGCTGCCTTTCCTCTATTGTCTTTTACTGATAAATTAAGGATGACTGTTGCAGGTAGCCTTTGTGTAGCTTTGCGCGAAATTTAAAAACAACGTACGCTGTGGCCAGCGTAGTTGCTGATGTTATTTCCTGAATTTAAAAAGGATGCAAAAGTTACATATTCAGTTTGTTTGTTTTTTTTTCAAATAGATTGTTCGTGTACAATTCGAGGCTAATAGGCAGAGGATTGTATGAATTCGAGAAAAAATAAAAGTTTTCAATGCTATTGTCTTTTGATGCGACAAAATTATTTAACTATCCATTTTGATGTCATTTCCTGAACTTTTATTTATTTAGGTTTTGATGCCTGTGTTTCCCTCCTTGTTGATTTTGACTGGTTAAGAAATGTTTGGGTCTATACACTATTGAATTTGTTTTTAAATATGCCCATTTTATCCTAATTTTTGTCCAATTTTGATAGCTTTTTTACATTTTCTTTTTAAGTAGTATTTGGCAGAACCTTTGCACATTGTTCATTCAGTAAGTGAGAATTAAGAAAAAAAATAACTTTTCTATAGGCCTTCTCGGAGTAAAGCTAAGGAGCTTAAGGGCTATAGGACAAAACACTGAACAAAACTGTTTGCATGAAATTCAAAAATAATACCCTAAGTACACTCTCAGGATCTCAGTATATAAAGAAAGTTTCAGGTTTATAGTCTATTTTTTCTTTGAGCTATGGCGGTCACACGCACATATACATAGAGGCTCTCTTAGTATTATAAATTCTGGACTTTCTACACTTTTTAGTAAAATAGAATTAGGTGTTGTGAAGTCTTTGGTGGTAAAACTAACCAGTCTCAATGTACTAAATTTTAGAAAGATTATCTGTATATCTGAAGGCGAAAATTACACCGGGGACGTAACTTGTGTTTTTTGTTATCGTACAAGTTCAATTGTGATTTTAAATCAGGTTTCTATTGCCTAGTATACAGCAACCATCGTCAGTTCCAAACCTGTATACGGTTTGGCATGAATTAGACAGAAATTAACATTGTCAAATTACTTTAGTATACTGATTGTTTTGTCATCAATATGGCGTATTGTTCAGTGTCCTGATGCACTAAGACTTTTGTAAGCTGTGTTACCCAATGGAACAAAAGAAATGAGAAAAAAAAACAACAGAATTCAATTTGTTCTGTTTACCACGTTTTCAAGTGTTGTCAAATATAGTCAAATGCCTATTTATATTTCCGAGGGTCGCGGGTTCGAATTTCCATCACACCAAACATGCTCCCTCTTTCAGCCGTAGGGGTGTTATAATGTGACGGTTAATTCCACAATTCGTTGCTAAAAGAGTAACCCAACAGTTGGCAGTGGGTGGTGATGACTAGCTGCCTTCTCTGTAGTCTTACACTACAAAATTAGGGACGACTAGCGCAGATAGTTTTCGTGTAGTTTTGTGCGAAATTCAAACCAAACCAAACTTATTTATATTTATGAACTTGTGTTATAGGTGAATCTCATGTAACGTTATTTCATTTTATAAAGTTATATCTTTCAATATGAATAAGTTTATGCCACATTAAAGGGATGTTAACATTGTGCTAAACGAGCCCATGAAATTATAAACATGCGCAAACTATATAATCTTCCAGGAAACGACAGTAATTATTATTCAAAGTGAGGTTTGAAAGCCCGCTTATTCAATCCGCATTTCACCATCTGCTATTCGTTTACCGTATTTGTTAAGTACAAAATTCTGGTCTCTTGACCTCGGCAAGAATTTGCCCCCACTCAACAAATTAAATATCAAATGACGATGGTGCACCAGGAATGGGCAAGTACATCTACAAAATTTATTGCGAAAATTTTCATGCTTCCAAGAAAATCTGTGCTTTCTATTGAACTGTACATTTTTTTAAGGTATCCAACAAGTGAGTGAGTGTTACTAAACCCCCACCATGCCGATTGCTCGACATTAAACACAAGGGCTTGTAACGCTAAAATTCGCTGTGGTGGGTAAGGCGTAGATAGCCTATAATGTAACGTTGGGCTCAAAAAAATAAAAAAACTGAATACCATATATCTGAAGGAACCTTTCCAGTGTTTTGAGAATATTTGTATAAAATTGGGTTACATGTGACAAATCATAAACTTACACACACGTACCAAATTATTAATTACATTTTAAAATATTTAATTGAAAATTAAATATTAAAGCCGGTTTAATGCTACTGACACAGAAATTAATGGCATGACCAGGTGGATTAAGGCGTGCGACTCGTAACTTAGGGTCGCAGGTTCGAATCCCTGTCGCACTAAACGTCCTCGCCCTTTCATCCGTGGGAGCGTTATAATGTGTCAGTCAATCCCACTATTCGTTGGCGGATGGTGGTGCTGACTAGCTGCTTTCCTTTTAGTCTTACACTACTAAATTAGGGACGGCTAGCACAGATAGCCCTCGTTTAGCTTTGCACGAAATTCAGAAACAAACAAAAATTATTCTAGAATAGCCCTTCAAAACCTAAAAACATAGGTACTTTTTTTAGCGCATTTATAAATTTTCAGTGTACAGTTCTACACAAAACATAATTTAATGTACATAGAATGGAGAAGCCACCTATTCGAGTCATAGTAAACAACCACTAGAAAAAGAATACGATAGCTCTGTTGGTATTGGCTTAAAATAACTATTAACATGAAAAGAGCATCAACGTCGTTAAGTATAGTATTTGTTGGTTAAAGCTAACATAATAGATCGTAGCTTTCGCCATCTGATGTCAGTTAAGAGAAATTATAATAAGTGAAAGAGCATCAGCAATATTTAGAGACGTTTTCTGTAGTTTATTATGTTCTGTACGTAATAAGTTTGTTTACAAGTTATTTCATTATTTGGCGCACTTAAAGTTAACTTTGAAAATCAAAATAACAAAACGTGTTTGAACATCTTAATAATAATTTTCCAGGCTTAAATTGGTATCATTTACAATGCACATTTTACAATATCAGCTTATTGTGTTTTCCTAAAACAAACCAACCCGTTATAATTATAAGTGACTTAGCACTTGTTACCCAAAGAATCTTCTATGCATTAAATCTAAATACATTTGCTTAAAATGAGCTAAGACAAATATACACCAATATTTTCCAGTTTTAGTTTCCAAACATATTTTCTCCAGTCATGTTTTACTGTACTTTGTAGTGTGTGATTTGTGCTATCACAAATCACAGCCGATAAAACGCGTCATTTAGATATGTTTATGGTTATTGATCAATCGTACTAATCACATAGCCAATGAAATAACCCGATTGGTTTCATTATGACTGACTCGGATTGGAGTTTCTAAATAACTGCATCTTCTTGCTACCAAAATAACTACTTTCGTTCGGTCATTTACTAGTTTGTTTGTGTAATATTTAATAGTTATTTCGATTTTGCTTTGAGGCAGTACGATGAGAAGCATGAAAGTAGGATGAAAAACAGATAAATTATACTCATGAATACATCAATAATTGTTTAACAAGTATAATAGAACCTTGTATTATTGTTACCGTCAGGGGTGTGTAAACTATATTGAATCCTGCTATAATGTACGTAGCGTGTATAGTTACTAATATAATGTGGCGTCATTTATTGAAAACATGAAAAACAAAATAACTCTGGGTATTCTAATAAAAGTACTCTTCGTCATAACAGTAATACGAGTTTCATTAGAACTGTACATGATGATTTGATTATATCTTTATTTATGTAATTCTTAAATGTGGTACTGATAAACTGGAGTTATAAAAACTGTCATTATTATTTTTTCAATAAACAGTTCCAGTTTTAATACATCAAAACATTACAGTTTACATCAATAAAACGTTTGAAACTTTTAAGCTCTGTACAGTAAACCATTTTGGTAGAGTGAGTTGTGGTGACTGAGGAGCACAAACCGAACACTTTTCCCTTACAGTACTTCCAAGAAAAAAAATCGTTTAAAAACATTCAGTATTTTCACTTAATTCTTTGCAATGACATATGAATATTACTATTCGTAATTAGTAGTACGAACATCCGCCCATAGGGGAGAGTGTTTCTGCCAGTGTTAATAAATATCAAACGTTCAGGTTTACTGAAACTGAGAGGCCATGCAGGTAATATGTTTTTTCAGAAACTAGATTACACGGGAGAAAAAAAAAAAAGATTTTTCAGATGTCCCAAGTGTCCAAACTTGCTCGTCCTTTCGACCATGGGGGTGTTATAATGTATGGTCAATCTCCTCTATTCATTCGTAAAAAAGTAGCCCAAGAGTTGGCGGTGGATGGTGATGACTAGCTACCTTTCCTCTAGTCTTATACTGCTAAATTAGGGACGGCTACTGCAGACAGCCCTCATGTAGCTATGCGCAGAATTGAAAACAAACATACGAAGTGTAATTGCAAAGCAAAAGCCAGACGTCTTGGAACAAATGTTGTCCCTCCCCCCACTGGCATGAAGATATTCAAGATTACTTGTATGAAACTAGTATCATTTTTCAGACATGATAATAAGTCAAATTTTATTTGTTTCCTGTCAGAATAAAGGCTGAAAATATGTATATGTAATAGTATTTTGTCACATGTACAAGTGTGTGTGGTGTATGTCTACCAATGCAACAGCAATGCATATAAGATTATATATACCACTAGCTTTCTCACTTGTCTCAGTGGTGCACAGATTATGGCCCACAAAAGTAATTTGGCCAACAGGAATATTTTATCTTGCTATGTGAGATATAATGGCTAAATCCAAAGAAATGATCCTGCTAATCAAAGAAAAAAAACACACACTAAGCTTTAAGCTTATACACATAAATCTATAATAAACATTAATTCAAAAGTAAAGCGAACAAAATTTCGAATTCATTGCCTACCTTCTTTGCATAAATATAAATATCTTTTTATTGTCATTATTTTCAAACTAAAGGCTAACTCATTAATTCGTTAGGCTATACAAGAAAGATGATGCCAATGAACTTGTGTGTACGTGATACTCAACGCATTTGGTGGAGGACGAGTTCCTTTTATTTTTGTTCTGTTTTACTTCACTTCTCGTTCTTTCCAAAAGTACGAAAGTGAAACATGTTGTAATTAACTTGAAAATAAACAAATAATAAAGTTAACAGTAAAATATTCATTTATTTATTTAGGAAAATTCACCAGTATTCCTTCTACATATTATTGGTTCAGAAGTTCTGCAGGGGTATCATTACCCTTTTAAGAATGTGCACATGTACACTTTTGATGTTGTTTAAACTAATACTGAATCACATTAATGTACTCACTGCTATTGAGTTTATCTACTGTTAGTTTATTTTATTGTTATTAAAATAATACTATATAACAGACTCGTATATAATCTGGCATTGCATTATTAATGTGTGTGTTTTCTTATAGCAAAGCCACAGCGGGCTATCTCCTGAGTCCATCGAGGGGATTCTTTATTAGTCTAGATATACTAAATTTGATAATTACTGTCTTTGCAATATTAACTACGTTTTTGTTTCTTTTCTTTCTTGGGATTATTATTTCTATTGAACTCCTCCCCTTGTAGACACTTTCTTTTCAGTTTATTGGACACTCCATCTCTTATATTTAGTGTCTTTTGCTTTATTTGTATCACATTTAACATTTTTACATTTCTCTGGACAGTATAAATATTGTTTTACTTTTTCGTTTTTCGACGCATAAAATTTTCCTATTGAACTTTTCCCCTTGTAGACACTTTCTTTTCAGTTTATTGGACACTCCATCTCTTATATTTAGTGTCTTTTGCTTTCTTTGTATCACATTTAACATTTTTACATTTCTCTGGACACTAAATGTTGTTTTACTTTTTCTTTTTTCGACGCATAAAATTTTGGTTGTATTATGGGGAAAGCTACTGCAAGATATTCGAAAGTGTAAATAGTAACGTATCGAATGCAGACAAAGGTGGTTTAATTACACCATGTAACAAAATTTTTATTTTTCTTATTCCTGGGCAGAAAGTGTTATTTCCCAATTGCTTATGCCTAAAGTAAATGAGAAAATAACTATTTTTTACTTCAAACCTTGCTTTTGTGACCTGGGTAATGAAATTTTCAAATTTAACCATTTTCCAGAACTTTACAGGTAGATTCAGTGCTGAGTAGCTGATAGAGAATTTTCTCGAACTTGCAAGAATTCTCAAGAACTTACTAGAATGTTGTAGAACTTTCCATAGTAATATATATATATACAGGTGCTCACCACTTCAGTTTAGTTCTAGCTGCCTAAGTGAACACGTAGATCTATCTGATTTTATTAGAGATGGCATCAAGAAGCTGCAAGCATTCTCCAGACGCATTCTGCTATGTATGTGGCCAATTTATCAAGACAAGAGCGAAAAAGTACTCTGTGACAGCATCTGCTACAATGTGTGAAGCGTACAAGGCATATTTCGGCATGCCTGTCGGGGATCAAGATAAACCCTGGGCACCTCATTTTACTTGCGAGTACTGCAAAAAAACAAATCTCTAGAAGGTAAGACGGACAATTTTTGCTTGCTTGAATAGTAAGATTTTATATTTATATAAATTTTAGACCTTTTAAAATTTAATTATCTTTTTTTAATTTCTTATAGTATAGAAAAAATATCACATGTAAAATATTTTGCATGAGCCTCTTACACATTAGTTGTGGATGAAATAAGTTTATTCTTCATAATAACAATTTTATTTTGCTCTTTTGCAGGATGGAGCAGAGGGAAAAAGAAAACCATGAAGTTCGCTATTCCAAGAATTTGGCGTGAACTCGAGCAAATACTACTACTGCACGGTGTACCCTTCCAAATGTCGAGCCGGCAAGAATGCATCTGCTCTCATGTATCCAGATCTTCCATCATCCATCGCTTCAGTGCCACACTGCCATGAGCTCCCTGTACCCACTGCGCCAGAGAGAAAACAGCCATCCTCAAAAGAGAGCAGCAAATCAGAAGAGGAGGTAGACGTTGAAGATCCAGATTACAATTTCAGAGGTGCAGCTGATGAGAGAAACCAATACTATCCTAACCAAAGAGACCTCAATGAGTTGATCAGAGATCTTGGTCTTACAAAGTCGAATGCCGAGCTTTTGACATCTAGACTCAAGGAGTGAGATGAAAGTGTGCAAGTCGCAAGTTAGAGGAAGCGTCATCGACAATTTTCAAACTTCTTCACTCGTCAAGATGGGCTCTGCTTTAACCACAATGTATCCGGACTGTGCGAGGCAATTGGAATTGCCTGTAACCCGAACGAATGGCGCCTCTTCATTAATGGCTCATCCAGAGGCCCAAAGCTGTGCTACTCCATAACGGGAATAAGTATCCGTCTCTTCCCTTGGCTCATTCGGTGCACCTCAAAGAGGAATACAACAGCGTCCAGACTTTGCTAGAAGCCTTGAAGTACGATGAGTATGGCTGGGAGATTATTGGAGACTTCAAAATGGTGGCATTTCTGATTGGTCTCCAAGAAGGCTTTACCACTTTTCCCTGTTATCTTTGCCTTTGGGACAGCAGGGACACCGCAGCGCACTACAACAGGAAGTACTGGCCTCAACCGCACAATGTGGGGAGGCACAATGTCAAGTGTGAGCCACTAGTGGACCTCCAGAAGGTGTTATTCCCACCATTGCACATAAAACTGGATCTTATGAAACAGTTTGTCACAGCTCTTGATCAGGAGTCTGCAGCCTTCAAGTGCCTTCGAGACTTCTTCCCTAAGCTGTCTGAGGTAAAGGTCAAAGCTGGTGTCTTTGTTGGACCACAAATAAAGAAGATCCTGGAATGCATAGAATCCCCCAAGAAAATCAGTTGGAAGGAAAAAAAACTTGGGGCAGCTTTGTTGCAGTGGTTTGGAGCTTCTTGAATAATCACAAGGCCGAAAATTATGTGGAACTGGTTCAGGCTCTGTTGAATAACTACAGCAAAATGGGCTGCAGGATGTCCCTGAAAGTCCATATCCTTGACGCTCATCTTGATAAATTCAAGGAGAACTTGGGGTATAGAACGGGGTATTGCTCCTCTCAGAAGAGCAAGGGGAGCGCTTCCACCAAGATATACTGGACTTTGAACGCCACTACCAAGGAGCGTATAACGAAAACATGATGGGATACTATATTTGGGGGCTAATACGTGAAAGTTATTTACATTACTGTCGCAAATCCCGAAAACCTACTCACTTCTAAACACTTTTTTATAACTTTAGTATAAATACATGTAAGTCTTGATTCATATGTTGTTTTATTCAGACCTTATGTAAATGAAAATGTGCAAATTTGCCCGTTTTTACATAAAAAATAGGTTAATTTCTAAATTTCATTATCCAGGTCACAAAAGCAAAGTTTGAAGGGAATAATGGCCATTTTGTGTACTTTTACAGCGTAAACACTTAAGAAATAACCCATACTATCCAGGTACAAAATTTGTGTTACACAGTGTAATTTTTCTTTGATAAAAAAGAACGATAGAGAGGAACAAAGAAAAGTTATAGTAATTTCAGGTTTTTAAAACTGTCAGTTTTCTTCTGTGGCAATATTTCAAATTAAGTCCAGTGTATTTGCTAGATAAGGCATATCGTATATCTGTTAATTACTTTCATTAAAAATATTGATTAAACTGTTTTGTACATTGAATGTTATCTTTTCATTTGGTTTCTTGTTTATTATTATTATTATGGCCTCGTTATAGTTATGATGTACTGTTGGCTTAATATAAAATTTAAGTTAAACATAAATAAATATAACCTCACTAAACCACCTGAGATAACACTGGAATTATGGCTGAAACAATTCTTAAACAGCGACAATATTCAACTGATGAAACGCCAAATTTTAATCTTTACAGGTATGAAATGAACAAACAATTAATTAGCCATAGTGGTCGCTAGATGGATTTTCAATTTCATTTTGAGTTTGTGACTTGCTCTGATCGGACGTTAGTATTAATTAACCATACATAGTTCGTCTTAACCTTTAATTCTTCACACGTGAGTTTTTTTTCCCTGACGTAAATGTTAAATTTCTCCGGAGAAACAGTAACGCCCGAAGTTAATTCACTGAAGTTTGTAATGTTCGGAATCTATCAACGTTCTTGAAGAAATATGTGTAGTTTTTTGATTAATAAGCATTTGTCACAATTATAACTTCCGAGGCTTATTACTGATCCGTAGCTGACCAATAATATATATGTTATTGGCTCTCGGCGTGTCGATTTATAAATTTTAAGAGATGTTCTCGAAAGTTCATTTGGTAACAATATTCGAAGATACGTTAGTGCTTTCGTAAAACACAATGTTGATTCTTACTCTCGAGAATCTTCTACAAATTTAGAGGACAGGCAGGACTAGCGCAATATGCGTCTAACAATATAAGTCGCATACATTTCTAAATATATATTAAACTGAAACAAACGTATATATTAAAATAGTATTAATTCCGTTACAAGATTGATGCATAGGAAGTAAGGTAGTGATTAGAAATGCCCATTAAAACTATAAAATGCAAAACTGAAATTTTGTACGCATCCCCCGCATGTTTACCACTTTTGGTGAAGATCCACACGCTGCAAAGTAATTACGTGGACATACGACAGATGATACTATTATATTTATATAGATAAGCTAAAAACATCTTAATTCCAGTGTAAATGATGTTATCATTGCCCCTTAAATTTAGCTTTCTTTCAAATAGCTGGTATGTTTTAAAAAAGATTAAATACTGAGTGAAGCAGGGATTACCAATCAATAATGCATGACTCTAACATGTAGATGCTTAATGCTTTGTACATTATACAGTCGTGTCTTTAAGGAGCCAACCCTATATTATGTATGAAGTGAAGGAGTTAAAAAATCAATACACATAATATGAAATTTAATTACACACATACTGCAAGAATAATTACTTTTAAAGACACGAGGATTTATTTAAAGCGATGTTTCGGACATGTATGTTTTATTTAAAAAGAATGCTTTCTTACTAGTAATATTTTGTAGGTGCTTAATGAGATTTACATCGGCTTGGGCATATACTTGCCCGTCGTTATGAATTATATGTAGAGAGAATTCAGTTACATAGAAACTATAGGTGTTCGCTATATTTTCAAACAAATCTCCACGACAATATCCTGCTGCAACTTAACATTTAACATCTGTAACTAATGTGATCAAATAGTCAATAGCGACAGTAGATCATTATGAGCCATATCAGTTAGTTACTAATTATGTTTATTATCATTGCAATGTATGAAATTAGCTACCGTATTTAGTAGTTTTTTCCCATATTTGGGAATTTTAAAAACCTGCAAATAGGGATCGAAAAGATTAAGGAAAGGTAGTAGAGATACTGTAGATATTACTTACTCAAACTACAAATTCCTATTTTGATTCCAACAAATATAATTGTAGGTAAGAGCGTGGAGCCGGAATAGGGGTTCTAAGTTTGATAATGTCTATAGTATCTTCAGCTTTGTCTCTCTATTTTATTATGATCTTTATTTGCAAGGTTTTTAAATTTTTATTTATCTTGTGTATATTATTATTTAATTATAACAAACTTGTTTTATAGCCTATCAGTAGGATATCTACAATTAATAATAATTAATTTAAAACAGTTATTTTAATTTTCTTTCAAACCGTTTTGGACAACATGCTGAAATGTTGAATAGTATTCCCAGAATGTTAATGTATTATGAACTACCAAAGTGAAATTATCCTATGAATAAACTAGTAGACAAATTCAGTGGTTTCCTAATTTTGTAGCAATTTTCGTTTTGTATCATGGTAATAAAATGTATATTCAAAAATTGTATGGCCTGGCACATGCCCAGGTGGTTAAGGCACTTGACTCGTAATCTGAGGGTCGTGGGTTCGTATCCCCGTCCCACCAAACATGCTCGCTCTTTCACCCGTGGGGGCTTTATAATGTGACGGTCAATCCCACTATTCGTTGGTAAAAGAGTAGCCCAATTAAAAATTGTATTTAGGTTGGAATTAATAAACAAAATTTTTGAAGGTAAAGTAAAAACTTAAGCTTCGTATATATTTAGATTCTTTTATTGCTAACGTTTTTGACGAGAAGCTTATAAGTATATTTTTTGAAATAAATAAACTTATGTTTTAGCAGAAACATATGCACACCTGTTAATTATTTTTGGTATTGTTAGATAAATGTGTAATTTTTGTGCTAAATTGAACCCCGTAATTTAATGTCATAGATCTGTAAACTTACCGTTGATTATTTGGGGAGCTTTTATATAAGATACTTATAAAATTAGTTAAATAAATCAAGCTAAGAGGGGGAAATGTAATGTTTAGTGATTTGATGAATTGTTACTTTGAAAGTTAATATTTCTTATCTGGAATTTCTCACAACGATATCTTATTTTATTATTGTATTATTGTATTAGATTTGTTAGTTTTTAAAGTAGAATCTGTTTTCAGAAGTTACGCCAAATCCTGTATTTTAGTACACCGAAATTAAACGGAAAAAAATTAATGTGTCGAACAATTGAATGAAGTTTCGAAAAATGAGATAAGTCGTATGCAGTTTCTGATGTCATGTTGCAATATTCTACTTATTGTGGTGTAGTTTGCAGATGCTACTGGCTCTGAAAAATGGCCAGTGCAGTTTGAAGATCAGTGCTTTGAGTTCATAGTCGAAAGACTGTGGATAACAAATGTATTTAAGTAAAACTTATGACCTCTTATTTGCGTTAGTTTACCCAACTGTAAAAGGAGTGCTAGTTAGTCGCTTGGAGTTGGTCTTTGATGGACTGGCATTCTGTCCAGCCAGAATGTTATAATACTCATTCGCTTGTGCCACTCGAACCAGGAATGAATCGCCGAGCTCATGTGCCTTTCAGATTAACTGGAAAGACTGTATTCCCATTTCATATAAAATTGCACCATTTGCTTGGTAATCATTTTGTTTTGGTTGATGTATCCCTTTAAATGTGTCAGTGTCATATGCTGGTGAAGGTAGATGGTTTCTGACGGAAGCGAATACTGATTGAAATACTGAAAAGTACAAATATAAAGTAAGAGATATTTCATTTTCACGTATCTAGAGCCACAGAAGATAGATTTTGAACACACGATTAGAGAGCTTATATTCACATTATTCATCTTCGAAAATGTTGTGGAAGGTAAATTACTCCTTTAGGAACTGCTTTTCTACTGCTTTTGAACTTTGTTACTGAAGTGATTATCATAACCAAAATTTAAAGAACAGACTCAATAAGTTTTAAAAAATCAAGGATATGAGTTTGAGCCCAACAGACTAACACACAGTTTGTCAAAAGGTTTCCACAGAAAACCCCTCGGTATGTGTTTGTCGTGCATGGTGGCTGGTGAAGGGGAGAAGGAGATCCTGGTGGTTGAGTGGTCCAACCTTAACACACCACTTTGGCCTTGAATTCCTGTAGACGAGCGGCCATGGGATGGCCCAATAGGGCCAATCGGCTGGTCCACCTGGGGTAGGGTCAACCAAGTAGCAGAGTTGAATGTTCTCAACAGGTGTGGTGGACTTTGTATCTAATTCTGGTGTTTAAGTATGGTGCTCATGAAACCTTAGCATTGCTGCAGTGTCCTTGTTTGGCATTGTAGTGCGTCCCCTTGTAGGGCTCCATGGTAGATGCCAAAACATTGTTTTTCACTATTTTATTTAAATTTTTATTTGGAGGATCCATAAAGAAGAAAAGAGTCAATAGGTAAACAACGATGTCTTGAAGAGTCAGAGCAGCAATCTGCAGCATCTATAACACCTGCACCTCATTTTCTTATATTGCATTTCTTTGAGACAAACCTTTTGGGCAAATGTCTCCCTTTTTTATTCAGAAGGAATTAGTCAGTCAAAAAAAGCTTCACTTTGGTGATATATTGGTGGAAACATCCACATCTAAACACATTGATATCCTTTTACATTCAAAGGCGATTGGGGGTATACCCATTGAGGGTACGCCCCATGCTACTTTGAATTCGTCACGCAGAGTTACTGTTGAGAGGGATTTGAAGAACATCTGCGAGTCAGAGATTCTCGCTGGTTTCTCCATCCAAAAAGTTTGTGCAGTGAGGCCTATCTCCGTTTGCCAGGATGGAATTATGATGCCGACCAATATCCTCATTTTAACATTTACATCACCGCCTTGCCACCGTCAAGGCAGGTTATTTTAATTGTAAGGTACAGCCACACATTCCAAACCCTCTCATATGTCTCCAGTATCAGTGGTTCGATCACTCGAAGACAACATGTAGTTTCTTGACGTGTGCTCCTTGTGGTGTCAAGGACTACGATGCTTATGAGTGTGAAACGGACCATCACTGCGTCAATTGCAATGGTTCTCACCCATTCTACTTTCGTTCATGGTTGGAAGACGATTCAAAACATTACTTACCCTAAGGCTGGAAAGTTGCTGTCCACCACTTCATCTCGGACGTATGCTGCTACACTTCGTTCTATTACTACAGCGAGAGTGCAGATGGATCTTTCTGTGCCTCCAAAATAATCGCTCTCAAACCATATGAAAAGACTTTTGACCTCCATGGTTAAAAACGGTGAATCAACGTCAACATCCATCTCTGTCCCTGACATTCCCAGCAAACCCTAAAATCCACTTCCTTTAGTTCTGGGTACGGGCATTTCCTCAAGTACATTTTCTTCTCCAGCCCCAAAATGCAAAGTGATAATTCATTTACGTTCTCACTCTCAAGAATCCTCTTCTATCAACAAAGACCTGCCCAAACGATTCAGGGCAGGATCCACGGAGGTCGACAGGCCTCCCTCGAATAAAGAAAAAAGGCGTGGTTGAAAACAGAAGGGCTCTACACCCAATTCGCCTACACATAAAAAATGGTCACCTTGATAAAATAGAACTGTCGAGGGTTATATTCTAAACTGGATGGCATCAAAGCACTGATTGCTTCCTACCATCCTGCATGCCTTTTCTTACAGGAAATATTTCTGAAACCTGCTGATACAGTTACATTTCAGCAATTTTCATTGTACAGAAATGACAGGCTGTGTGATAGACTAGTGCATAGAGAGGTAGCACTGTTGCTTGGTCAGCATGTGCCCATCATATCTTTGCCACTCGACACACCCTTGGAGGCCCTAGACATCCGTGATTTCTTTGGTCATACCACTACTGTTTGTTCTCTCTCTGTTTCCTGAAGAGACCAATGATCAACCATATTTTGGTGCTCTCATTGAACAGTTGCCATCTCCCTTTTAAATCCTGGGAGACTTTAATGGACGTAATCGCCTCTGGGAAGGTACTGATATTGATCACAACCTTTTTTTTTTCAATACTGGTTTTTATACTTATTTTCATGCACCTAATCAGTCCTTTACTGCAATTCATCTTTCAATTTGCTCCCTTCAGTACTCTTTCACTTTTCATGGAGGGTTAACAATAACCCACTAGGCAATGATTATTTTCCTATAATTTTGAGAGAGACTGTATTATACAGGCAGCTGCTCAATATATTCCTAAAATTTCCTATATTTTTCCATGATATCTTCGTCCGTGGTGGAATCCTGTCTGCAACATGGCACAGAAGGCATAAAAACGGGCCTGGGATACTTTTCATAGGTATCCCACACTCTCGAACCACATTGTTTACCAGCAGGCCCGTGCACATGCTCAGTGTATAAGACATCAAATTCAGAAGAAATCTTGGATTAAGTTCAGAGCCAGTATTTCTTCTGCCACCAGTTCTAAAATCATATGGAACAAGATTCAAAAGGTTAGTAGGCAATATAATTCCGTCACCATCTCAATCTTGCTTTCTGATGGCCAGGAAGTAGCTGATCCCCAGAGTATCGATGCTATTGTCCTACCTTTCTCTAAGCCTGGGAAGGATTACAAGATTCCTTCAAACTACCGTCCAATTGCTTTGACGAGCTGGCTCTGTAATACCATAGAGAGGATGGTTAATGCTCGTCTTGTTTGGTTCCTTGAATCAAACAACCTCCTCTCGCCCACCCAGTGTGGATTCCAACGACAGTGCTCTACCATGGACCACCTTGATTCGACTTGAAACGTTAATCAGAAGTCTTTCTCAAATGACAACATCTTGTATCAATATTCTTTGGCCTTGAGAAGGTTTATGATGCCACATGGAGGTATGACATTTTGCGAGACCTCCATTTATATGGTTTACGTGGTCGTTTGCCAATTTTTATTAAAATTGTTGATGAACAAGCGACTCCAGGTTTGTGTGGGTTCGACACTTTCCCGTTCTTTTCTACAGGAACTAGGAGTCCCTCAAGGCTGTGTTTTGAGTGTCACACTTTTCAGTATAAAGATTAATGCCATCACTGAACAACTCCCTCTTACCTCAGCCTTGAAGATGCGGGATCCCTTTCATCATCAGGGACTTCGCCTCTGCACTGGAGCTTTTGGCGCTTCCCCAGTTCAGAGCTTATACACAGAGTACTGTCTGTTATTTGCTGAACATATTTCGAACCATTCTTCCATTTCTATTTATACGGATGGTTCGAAATCAAGTGACTCTGTGGGCTCTTCCATGGTTTATTGTGTTGCAGTTGTTGCGTGCAGAATCCCCTTTCCAGTTTCTGTGCTCACTGTTAAACCATGTGCCATTTCTCTTAGCCTGGATCACATAGAAGTTAAGCAGTTTCCAAATTGCATTATTTATACTGACTCGCTTACATCTTTACTAGCCCTGAAATCGCTTCACGTTACTTCTCACCCTGTTTTCGTCGATATTTAAAACCGACTGGTTCATTTCTCTTCAACACCTACTTCAGTTCTTCTGGACACCAGATCACGTTGGTATTCGCGGGAACGGGCTCACCGACACCACAGCTAAATCCGCCTGCTCTGGCACTATCACTGCTGTGCCTGTTCCATACATGGACTATGGTCTTGTATTCAAGGTTTGGCTCCGTGCCAGCTGGCAGTCGACTTGGAGTGAACAACGTGACAACAAGCTTTTCCAAGTAAAATCCTCTATTGTACTTTGGCCGTCTTGCTTCCGTAAAGATCGGAAAGAGGAAGTTGTCCTAACTAGACTACGCATTGGTCAGTTTTTCTTAACTCATCGTTTCCTTTCATCTGGGACTGATGCACCAATGTGTTGTCTGTGTGACACTCGGGTCACAATAAGCCACATTTGACTTTCTTGCTGTTGTTACGACTCAATGATATTTTAAACATGTTTTATCCCAAGGTTTAGCCATAACGTTAGACAGTATCGTTGGCGATTGTGACACTGTCCACCTTAGAAATGTTTTTAGTTTTTTAAAGACCATTAATGTTGTTCATGATATTTAAGCTTTTAATTTATGTATTAGACTTTTTTTAATGTGATTCCCTTTTAAGAATTAAAGTACAACTAGTTCAATTTGAAATTAGAAAATGGCCGTAACGCCAAATAACTCGAAACCTGGACTGGAAAGGCCAACTTCAGATGACTGACACTGCTGTTTGAACTGCCCATTAGTCATCCTGGCAAGTTATGATAATTAAAAATTATGCTACAGGAATCCTTTAGAACTTGTATTACTGCAGTTTCTTTCTTACAGCTGTAAATTAGATATAAACATTCGATTTAATGCTACTTATGTTTTTAATTCAAAAATTAAGCTTTATTTTGTTTTACCTTGATTCCTTTTTACGAATTTCAAAAAGTTAAAGTAAAATTATTAAAATTCGTAAAAAGGAATCAAAGTAAAACAAAATAAAGCTTAATTTTTAAATTAAAAGCATAAGTAGCATTAAATCCAATGTTTATATCTAGTTTACAGCTGTAAGAAAGAAACTGCAAAGCAACTAGGCTATCTAAGCCATAAAACGCCAAACCAACCAACCAGTTCAGAGAAAGTTAAATTAGCAGTACAGCATCTGGTAGCCTGTGCTATCCATTAATGTATTAATATTTTATATCGTTGTCAGTTATTGACCAGAAAGAAGTCTCCAAAAACTTCCGGAACATTCAAGAATACTTTTGATACTCTGTTGTTTACCGCAAGACAGAGTTTCACATTATTTCGTCATAAGTATTTCGCACATTCGCAGAAAACTTTATTAATGTTGATGGGTGGGGCTAACTTACTCAGTATTTGTTTACTAATTAGGACTTTTTTTTTCAGACAAGTTGGCTGAGTTAGATTATTATATTTCAAGAATGGTGCGAGTCATATCAGTAAAATAACTATTTAGTCAATGAATGATTCTCATTAAATATAATTTAATTTCAGTTCACTCTTCTTATAGTTGAAAAAAAAATATATATATATATATACGTGTAATCATACTTCTTCAATTTCTGAAATAGTTTATTTTCCAATGTTACAATAGCATCAAATAGTTTAATATATTTGGTAATCAACGGAATTTGGAATATTCTAGCAAGCAGTCTGAACTTTATAAACACAAACTTAAATTACACATAGTAATGGCTTGATTTCATAGATAATATGGTACCAAAAGTTATTTGAAAGTTTAAGCAGAAAAACCTATTTCGTATAATCTACAGATTTTGTCTTCATTTTTTTAATGGTCCATAATAGTGACCTTGTTATAGTAGTTCTGTTGAAATCAAAGAACTCGCAACATAAACAAATGATAAACATAAGTTTTAAATACTTGCAGCGTTTCGGGCTGGGACCTTCTACAGGTGAGTGATTTTAAACATTAATTTTTACAGTGGTTTGAGCACCTTTTACAAGCAGGACAGCATGGTAGTAATTAATTACGACAGTCATAAAGACATTAGTATTAACCTTATTGTATCTTTAAACACTACGGTTCATATTTAGCCCCTTAGGGATTTTGAAGAATTGGAAGCATGTGTAATATGTTTGTGTTTGTTTTACAGAAAGGCTATTAAGGCTATTTGACATCACTCCTAATTTTAAACAGATGACAACAGGAAAGGTCAGCAGCATTCATTACGAACACTTCGAATACAGGGATTGATCGTCTCATTATAATAGCTAGTTTCGATCCATAGACCCACACATCGCGAATCGATTTCCCTAACCACCAAAAAATTTGATGTCACTAAATGTCAAGAAAAAAAAACATTCAAAATGGGCATTGTGCAATAGATCTAAAGGAGTGCATATATGAACCAGTTGCAAATCACTTCTAGAATAATTATTGATTTTCTTAAATATATTTGAAACTTTTGCATAAGTTAGGTGAGAATAAAGTAGGAAAATGCTTATTGTTACGAAGATACAATGTCTTGTTTCCAAGGTTCGAAAAAATAGCTAGTACTCTGTCGTCAAAAAATAAAATACAAAAATAATGGGGATAAATAAATTAAGTGTTGGTAATAGAAAAATTGAAAGATGGATGGTGATTGAAAAACCATAACGTATGTACGTATACAAAATGTAAAATTTAAGCATATGTGCTTATGTATAAGTTGTTGAAAAGGAAGTCATTCTTTTTGCAAAAATGACTTTTATTTTATTTTTTCTTTTGAATATTAATGAATATGAAGTATTTTGAAATGTTTGATGTTGTGGTCATGAAACACAAAATGTTCGGTCACAGTTTTGTCTGGATCAAACGTTTGGAATATATAGATGCATTTGCGTGCTCGTTCTGTCAACATTCGACTTGTTTCTCATAGTATAATTTGTTTGTTTCTGAAGAAGAGGAAGGGTTTGGTTTATTTTGAATTTTACGCAAAGTTACACGAGGGCTATCTGCGCTACACGTTTTTAATTTAGCAGTGTAAGACTAGAAGGAAGGCAGCTAGTCATCACCACCCACCGTCAACTGTTGGGCTACTCTTTTACCAATGAATAGTGGGATTGACCGTCACATTATAACGCCCCCTCGGTTGAAAGGGCGAGCATGTTTGATGCGACGGGGATTTGAACCCGCGACCCTCAGATTATGAGTCGAACGCCTTAACCCATCTGGCCATGTCGGGCCTCATAGTATACACAGGTAATGAATTTGGACTTAAAGTGAGTTGTATCCAAGTGCTGATGTAACTGAATGTATTATACTATGAACGTGCACAGCAATATTTTTCGCATCGAGGACACTTTCTTATGGTGTTGCCAATTGTGCCATAACCAACATGTAATAATTTTTTCGTGCGGTACAAAATGATAGGTTTATTTTTATAAATGACTCCCACGGTTGTGTTTTTGAAGAAACTCAAAATAATTCTAAGAATATACAGCATTGTTGCTACTAATTTATTCTTGTGAATTATTCAGCCAATTAGCTGTTTTAAACATTAAGGTCAGTCTTCACATTTATTTTTTATAATTTGACTTCTACGTGTCATTGACTTGTACTGGTTTCGAACAATTCTGCCATTCTTCATTCCCCGGACAACGACGATCGAGAGTTTAAGACTAAACTTTGTATAATGTGTGTTTGGTGTTTTGAGTTTATTTTTTACCCTTACATTGATGGTCTATTTACATAGGCATTTCAAGAATATGGATTAAAATACTAGGGGTTACTGATGACAATTGGAATTCCTTGAAATCGGTATAACTCAGTAACAAGTAGTCAGTCGAATGATAGATTGGATTTCGCACTATCTTAGTGTATTAAAACATTTGTTTACATTTTAAAAATATTATGGCTCAAGTTGTTTTATTTTCCATTTTGATTTAACTCTAGAACAGCGGTTAGCCTTTAGCCTGGCATGGCATGATGGACAGGGCCCTCGACTCGCAGTCTGCAGGTCGCGTACGAACCCTGTGACTGAACATTTTTGCCTTTTCAGCTGTGGGGTGGTTTTAATTTAGTGGTCAGTTCCATTATTCTTCACTAATAAACAACCCAAGAGTTGGTGGTGGACGGTGTTGACTTGTTGCATTCCTTCTCGTGAATTTATTCTGTCATTTCAAAAGACTAGCACAAAGAGCCCTAAACAGATACGCAGAGACTGCTTGAACTTGTTTGACTGTGACTATTAACCCTGGTACACACACTCAAAAAAATTACGTTGCCCACACTGGGGGTCAAAAATGACCCCCACCAAAAATATTTAAAAAAAATTTATTTTCATATAAGCAAAGTATAAATTTGGACACAATATTTATTCTATACAATTTATGCATACACTCTGGGTAACTTTATGGTCATTGCAAGCCATTTTACTACATTTGATACACTTTGAAGAAGTTTTTTCCTTGAATCACGTGCGCATATTTGACACCATTTCCTAACGTTCTCTTCAGCAACCTTTTGTCTTTTGGAGGGATCACTTCATTTGTATCTTCTTCAGGCAGTAATTCATCAGTAAGCAACTTCAGAAATTTACGTCTTGCTCTTTTTTTGATACTTTGATGCGAATTCTGGATGGCGCTGGCGATAGAGAAGGTAAGCATTGTATGCGGCAGCATCAAGAATGTTATAAAATAGTGCCATTGGCCACCTTCTGGTCTTTCTTTTTGTGGAAAAGAATCTAACTATTTGGTCTAGTGTATCGACTCCTCCTTTGGTGGAGTTATAGTATGATATTATTTCAGGTTTTCCTGATTCATCATCATTGAGGGCTCTCTATTGAAACGTAGATAAGAATATTCTAGAATGCTCGAGAACATTTATAGAGTGTTCTAGAATGTTCTAGAACACAAAATTTCATATCAATATATTATTTGATTGTTTACCAGAAATGTAATTGAGTTTTTTAAACGGGGGTCAAAAATGACCCCCAATGTGGAAAACGTGAATTTCGACATCAGACAAGGGGTGTACTACCCCATTTGCATAAAATACATGTTAAACGTATTAGTATAGTATGTTATTAGTATAGATTAAATTAGGTACATTTTTAGGCCCGAAAGTCACACCTTTGATATTTCTATAACAACTTAAACACAAGTGGGCCCATTTTTGACCCCCACCGTGTGTATGAGGGTTAATAGAGATTCTATTGTTACAATTAAGTATTTATTCTGTAACAACCCATGGCTGAAGTTCTGTGTACTATATAATATCTTCTATACACATCGTTATGCTAATTATGCATTACTTACTTTTTCCATTTGAAATATGAAATTTATTAAACTCTCTGTGGAAAGTCTGAAAGCTGGTAGCCCTAAAAATCACGGTGGACAAAAGCACAAAGAGCCTATTGTGTAGATTTATGATTTACAAAATACAAATATTTTTTTTTGTTTTAGCATACAGCTACACGATGGAAAATTACAACCTGATCCTCTTTAGGGGAACCAACCCCAGATTTTAGTACTGTATGCTCGGAAATTCATTGTTGACCCAGCGGGAAGGCCTGGCATGACCAGGTGGATAAGGTTCTCGACTCGTAATCTGAGGGTTGTGGGTTCGAATCCTCGTCACACCAAACATGGGCACCCTTTCAGCCGTGGGGGCATTATAACGTTACGGTAAATCCCAAGAGTTGGCGGTGGGTGGTGTTGACTAGTTGCCTTTCCTCTAGTTTCTCACTGTTAAATTAGGAACGGCTAGCACATATAGCCCTCGTGTAGCTTTGCGCGAAATTCAAAACGAACCAAACCCACCGGGAGAACCAAGCAAACAAAATGTAAATGTGGAATGAATTTTTATTTATTTTTCATCTTGGTTATATTTTTCATTTGAATTATTCATTTTGTAGTATTTAACCTAAGTTTTTAATTTGCTGCATTATTTAGTTAGAGAACGAGGGGTATTTTGTTTATTTTTAAACTAGATTCAAATTGCTGACAATATTATCAAATATTTTAAAAGCTTTGTTTGATCCTAATCATTGAAATACTACAACGATTTAGAATGGGGGAGAAAATGTTTTTTTCATTTCGAAATCTCAAAAAGAGCATAATAACGTTAAAAATTTTTGTGAGTATATTCCGTAATCAGATTTAGGAAGAAGTGAATATATAGACATATAAAGAATTTTCTTTCTTCTTTTTTATTATTTCAGTGGGAAAAGTTGCGAATCTCTCCAGTAGAGCGACGAAAAATATTGTGTTCCATCACCTTTCATGCCATTGCCATTACTTGCGTCGTATGGTCGCTCTATGTTCTTTTAGATCGCACTGCAGAAGAAATGAAATCTGGTGCTCTCGAGTGGCCTTTTTGGACCAAGTTGCTCGTTGTAGTCATTGGCTTTACTGGTGGTGTTCTTTTTATGTATGTACAGTGTAAAATGTATGCACAGCTCTTTAGAAGGTGGCGGTCGTATAATCGAGTCATTTTTGTTCGAAATGCTCCCGAAAAGCAGATAGTTTCTGCTGATGTACTGTCTTTGAAGGGAGAGGATGTCGAAAGTACAGCAATGATAGACGATGACCATTCGAAGGAATTGTCAGTGGTTGATGAATTTCATAGCTGTGACAGCGGTAGCAGTAGTACTTTAACAGTCGATGAGAGAGAAAAACTAGAGAACGAGTGTAACAATGATGTAACAAGTAACGTGTCAACAAAGGATGAAGATCCTCTTATTGTTACAGTGGTAGCAGATGGAAATGAGAGCGGCAGTACGTGGAGGGATGAAGACAAGGAAAGTGTGTGACTCGATTATTTGCTTCGCATTTACTTTACTTTGTAAATAACTTATACGTGATATAATCATTCTTCAATGGATGTACTTTTACAGGATTTGCAATTTTTTTTTGCTTTTGTTGGTTATAGTCAAATTTTATAGCTCAAAGCATTATGTATTTTTTCTGACTTAAAATCCCGAGAAGCAGTGATTCTCAAATTTTTCAGGCTTGCGTACAATTTTTTGTTATTTTTTAAGCATGAACCAGTTTTAAGTCAAATTAAAAAGGAAAACTTAATAGCAAAAACTAATTTAAAAAAATTATCCATTAATGGGAAGTATGTGATTATGGTGAGATTATTTTAAGTTTGAAAGGAAGAAACAGTATGCAGGCACAGGACGAGGTTAGAAGTGACAAGAGAGTGTGTTTACATGCATGGGAAGCTCAAATTGTGATTATTACAGATGTTGTAAATTCAGTATTATTATTCTGTTTTGTTGGTTTTTTTTTGTCTTTTGTGTTGTTGTTTTTTTGCGTACCACCTACATTATATTTACGTGCCACCAGTAGCGCGCGTACCACAGTTTGAGAATCACTGATGTAGTCCTTGTAAATTTATATCATCGGTCTTTTTTTTTTTTTACCAGTTATATAATTAATATGGCATGCCCGTCAGAAATATGCCTGTTATTGAAGTTATGGAGTGATGAGCCTATTGTATTTATTCTGGAGATGAGACAGTAATAATGTCCAAAGTATAGCCAAGAAGTTAATAGAACGACCAAACATTTTATTGTGATGTGATAATTTTCAGATGGAATGTTATATGCGTTTACTTATGGCGTTTTAAATTTATGTAGTAGAAATATAGAATCTTTTAATCGTCTTTAGTTTGCTCTTTGGCTTTCGATGAGCTATTGAACTTTTCACTGGTGTGCATTGCAACTTGTAGATTATACTGTTTATCGGTTTTAATTCTCTATTTACCGTTACTAATCGTATTTACATTCTAATTCTAGTCAAGATACCTTCGTCTTTCTTAATTCAATGATAATCATTTTCTAAAAAAATCAGTATTTGTTGAGCATTTTGAAACAATTCAAAATGAGTAAATGATACGAAAATAACGTATCGACAAACCTCAAAAGCTTTTTAACTTTTAGTTGTCAAATTTCATATAAAATGTCCACTTGCATCGCAGACACTTTTTGTGAGTGATCAGCTTATATTTCTGCTTTTATTATTAACATTGCAATATTATGGTTGTATCGGACACTAAGTTATAAAAACTTCTTTTATATGAAATAAAGTGAGTAGTTCAGTTGTATAACGCATCATATTTATTTGTAACTGTACTTCATTAAATGAATTATGTAAGTGTTGGTTATAAAGCCATATTTTAGGCATGTAATAATAACCGAAACATAAATTGTCACGTATGAAAATTATTGTTATATGTAATCTTTATTTTGCAGTTGACTGTAAGAACTGGCGATTTTTTGATTTATTTGTACGTATTAAATGGTGATGGTTTAAATGATTATGTACTTTAAATAACATATTAATTTTGTATTACAAGTCTTTTTGTGTTAGATTCACTAGAGGAAAAAAGTTTTTAAAAGCAATACTAAAAAAATATATATTTAAGAATTGCATGAAAATACGCGTGTGTTTGAAATGGACAAATACAAGTCTTCCCCATATGTTAAATGTAAGGCAAGATTTAAATAAAACATTTTTCGTATGATTAATTAGGGCCAATTTCTTCAAAACGCATGCTATTAGAAAAACAACAAAAAATATGGTGAAATGTGCCAATAACAGTTAATGCATACATTATTCCATCTAAGAGAAAATTAACAATTTGTTTCGTAAAATTTGTTAATAATTTGTTACTCGGTTTATTGAAAAAAAATACTATTATTAAAATAATGACGATTTGCATTATAAGGATTATATAATATTACTGATTTGACTTTATACAATTTTTTAACTTATACTAAATGTCTGTAGAAATCTGTACAGTTTCATTCTATTTTTGTAAGAATTTTTTGCAAGATATTAAATGAGGAACGAACAATTTACAAATTACGAATTAAACTATATTAAATACTTATTATTTGCTAGATGGCAGCACTATGTATATTTTTTAAACCAAAATTACTTTTTCAAATCTCGAGAAAACGCGTCCAAAATGTATCCGAAACATCAAGTGATGCGTCATTGAACGCGTATTTCTACAAGAAGGTTATAATTAAATTAACATAAATAAATACCTTTACACAACTAACTTCCCGATCACACCACAAGTAGCCTAACCGAAACTCCTGTAACACTAAGAAAATCAAAATAAATACTCCAAAAATATAAATTATTTTCAAAATCGATTAAGAAGAGTAGGCATTCCTTAAAATTGTATCTCAACGGAACGGTGGCCCAGCAGGGCCAGGTGGTTAAAGCACTCGACTCGTTATTCGAGAGTCGCCGGTTTGAATCCCCGTTACACCAAACATGCTCGCCCTTTCAATCGTAGGGGAGTTATAACGTGATAGTCAATCCCACAATTCGTTGGCAAAAGAGTAGCTCAAGAGTTGGCGGTGGGTGGGAATGACTAGCTGCCTTCCATCTAGTCTTACACTGTTAAATTAGAGACGGCTAGCGCAGATAGGTCTCGAGGGTCTTTGCGCGTAATTCAAATCAAACTAAACCTTAACGGAACGATTCCCCATGTAGTCAAGCGCCACCCTTCTGCAATGTCAAAGCGGTTCGTCTGCGGACTTTCAACGCTAAAAATTGGCTTTTGATACTCGTAGTTGGCAGAGCACAGATGACAGTTTATGATAAACTTCAAACAAATAAACCGTGTAGTTACAGCAGCCAAATTTTCAGGTCTAATTTATTGTTCAAAACTGAGTGTAACCAAACACACAATGAAATCACAAACAAAATATGGGAAAGAGTTAGTTATATGCAATGTCTGACTGGCAAGAGCAAGGGCCCAAGAACTGAAAACACATTAAAAAAGTACACTATTAGCAGAATATCTGACGTTGCTCGGATTAAAATTGTTTTAAATATCCTGAGTTGTTTTGATTAAATGAGCCATATTAATCGTAATTTTTTTCCCCAAAAATCAAAATGATTTTACTTAAATATTTTGATTAAAATCAATAAAAATTACAATGTCCGAAAAAAATAAAAATTTGCTAAAACCATCTAAATCAAAGTACTGGGTACATTACTCCTTCTTCTTGCATGTGCTTTGCGTGACATTTCAAACTTCCAAAACAAAATTTACTACCATTTGGTATCCTAATTTTTTTTTTCTGTGTTTTCAAGCGTCGTTTGAGGCATATCACGATTTTATTATTGTTCCAATCAAGGCAGAATTGATTAAAAATGCGGTTTCTAGCGATACCATTAACCTTTTCATTGAAGGGAAGTTAAGTTTTGACATTTATGTATAGAAGTAAGGGAGAGGCAGAGGGAGAAAGCAAATGAAGGCTCCACGAAATTTTAAAATCGATTTAACATATAATTAACTTATCATGAATCGAATGATTAGAAGTCCTCACACAGAGAAGAAATACTTTCATGTTCACACGTTACAAAAAAGTCCAGCTTTTAAATTTGAAATAAAGTAGTCGTTCTGTTTGCTAAAAATAACTGCATTAGTCCTTTTGGTTCCAATTTGCTAGCCTGCGAAGCCGTCGCCATATAGTCCATTTAACTACCCGCACAGAGTTGTATCTATACCCCGAGTTTGGTGTTTGGAGTTTTAAAGATGTGGTTGCGCATAAGAAACAGGACCACATAGAGGGAAAGAGACATTTTTCCCTGCATGGTTAAATAAATGTAGCTAAAACATAAACTACAGAAAATACAAAACTCAATAATAGCTACAACATGCAAAGTTCTCAGAACTACAAACAATATTTCAACACAACTACGCCAATATCTCTATTGTTGTCAGACAAGCTTCGTAATAAACCATAGGTTATTTACAAAAATACGTGAACAAAAATGTTTCATTAAGCACAATAAAAAATGTCATATATGATGATCACATGCCTAAGTATATCTCCCTACTAAATCTAGTAAACTCGTTATGTAACCTACAGCCACCTACAACTAGTCAAACCCATAGCTAGATATAGTGTTGGTCTTATTTTAAAAGAGTATTTTATGTAAAAATAAAGTCAGCACTGTATCTTTTTATGGACAACTATGAAACTATTTCGTGATGACGACAACCCCACTTAAGCAAAAATGTATTCTTAGGACGAGAGGCCCGGCATGGCCAAGTGGGTTAAGGCGTGCGACTCGTAATCTGAGGGTCGCGGGTTCGTATTCCCGCATGCTCGTCTTTTCAGCCGTGGGAACATTATAATTTGAGGGTCAATCCACTGTTCGTTGGTAAAAGAGTAGCCCGAGAGTTGGCGGTGGGTGGTGATGGCTAGCTGCCTTCCATCTAGTCTTACACTGCTAAATTAGGGACGGCTAGCGCAGATAGCCCTCGTGTAGGTTTGCGCGAAATACAAAAACAAACAAAACAAGATGGCTGCACATTTTTTCACTATCTCTGGTTGCTAGGAAAGTTTATTTTTATCGAACAGAACCAAGCAATCAAACAGCCAAAGAGTGTGTCAGGTTCTTCCGGATCTTTTGACCAAATAACAACCACAGACAAACGTTAAATCCTGAAATTATTACAAACCCCTTAAGCTAATAATTAGTTTTACAAACCATTATCCTTGCTTGACTTGAAAATTAAATTACCAACAAAGTTTTTGGTACAGTGAGTTCGTAAAGTTTGCTCATAATCCAAAATTTGTTAAAGTACTTTTCTTAGTAAATACCAAAAAACGGTAATGTATCGGTTTATACGAATTAAATGTTCAATTAACAAAAAACGGAGGGAGAAATATGCTAATGTGTTTATTTTGGGAAAATTCATTAAAAATGTTTTTTAGCCTTTCAATTAATAGGTACGGTATAAGCCTATTTAAGCTGTTTAGTTTGCTACAAACACTTGTTTGTTATAGTTCCAAGATAATTGATGTTTAATTCATTGTTTGTAACTATGCGTGTACCAACCGGTGAAAGGTTATTTTCTTTAATACAACGTGCGGTTTCATGTGTAAGCCACGCCCATATTTTATAATATATACATATGAAAATAACTAAGACTACTTGTACATTAATACAGTTAGAGAAAGACATTTGTTGCTTAGCACTAGGCAGAAAATGGCACATTATATGCTTATCTCTTTGTTATGCCTCTTAGTGACCCCCAACTATGTGTGTAAGTTATTATTTTATTTATTAAAACATGTATAGAAAAATATCGTTTGATAGCTTAATAATTCTTACTTCAGATAAGAATAATTCAAGTTACTTTGAAGTATTTATTGTAGATAAACTAAACTTTAATTATTTGTTAGTTCAAACTAGTATTTTAGTAGAATTATTAAATTGGCAGTATTGAAGGAAAGGTTGAAGAGTATTGGTGACCTGAAACTGCTCATCACAGAACAAAATGTCAGAGATTAATTTACATAACTGTAAGTAATTTTGAATGTGTTGTTGGTTATGAACAATAGTAAAAAGTCATATTGTACTTCTCTCGTTAATAGTAATGTGCTCCAGATAGGATTGCCAACCCTTCCGGATTCGCGGGAATCCTCCTTGAATCGTTTATATTTTCACGGCTCCGGGAATGCTTGACAAATCTCCCGTATTCTCGAAGAAAAAGAAATCAGAACACAGTTTGTTTGTTTTTTAAATATTACTTGGTTATGACCAAAAAGCTCTTTTAGTATCACTCGGAGAATACGCAGTTCACATAATGTATGAGCTTCTTGCGAGCATATTTCGTGAAGAATTATTATTATTATTATTATATACTTAATTATATAACCAAATAACTTTCTAATTTTTGCAGTTGAATTACTTTTATAATGTTCCCCGCTAGGACAGCAGTAAGTCTACGGATTTACAACGCTAAAATCAGGGATTCGATTCCCCTCGGCAGATAGCCTGATGTGGCTTTGCTATAAAAAAAGGTACGCACATATATTTATAATATTAATTCAGAATATACACGAAAGACAAGAAATACAGCACTTAGCTAAGTCTCCAATCTTTTATTTTGCTGTTGACTGTCGATCAAACTTAATCACACTTTTTAATACTAATGATATTACTAACTTAATATTTTTTATTTAATTAAATAATGCAACTAAGAATTTTCAATATTAATAGACACACACTATGATCTATTACTCTTGTGTTTTATCTGGCTTTCTAACTATGCAATAAGTGTCGTTGGTGTTGTTTAATTTCTCGCAAAGCTACTAGAGGGCTATCTGCGCTGTTTTTTTGTGTTTTATCTTATAGCAAAGCCACATCGGGCTATCTGCTGAGCCCACCGAGAGGAATTGAACCCTTCATTTTAGCGTTGTAAATCCGGAGACATACCTCTGTACTAGTGGGGGGCGATGAGAGAACTATCTGCGCTAGCCGTCCTTAATTTAGCTGTGTAAAACTAGAGGGAAGGCAGCTAGTCATCACCACCCAACGCCAACTCTTCGGCTACTCTTTTACTAACGAATAATGGGATTGACCGTCACATTATAACGCCCCCATGGCTGAAAGGGCGAGCATATTTGGTGCGACCGGAATTTGAACCCGCAAACCTCGGATTACGAGTCGAACGCCTTAACACGCTTGGCCATGCCGGGTCCCGATAAGTTCAACTTATCGATGTGATTCCTTCGAAAAAAAATTTTGAACTGGAGGTGAAATAGACAATTTTTCGAACAAAACAATACAGAGTCATTTGAGGGATTGAAATTCTGGCTTTCTGTTGGTTATGAATAATAGAGTACAAAAATTTAAAGATAACTATTAGTAACTTGCGAAAGAGAGGATGCGATTTGGTTTATTTTGAATTTTGTTTTGAATTGAATGTGATGAATATTCGAACCATGATCATCAGATTACGAGTCGAGTGCCATAACCACTTGGCCGTAGAGGACACGCGTCAGTGAGCACGACAGTACGATATTGTGGTCGCGATGAATATTTTTATAGATTTTGTTATTATCAAGACATTCCTGTTCTTTCCCACGCTACAAGAATAATGTGAATTTCATGTAGCTAATTAGGAGTGAAAATTCTAACGAAACTGATACACACGATACAGAAAACAAAATGTTAATTCTGTAAGTTCATTCGACTGCTGAGAAGGTTTAAAACATCTCGTGTTACAAATGGATATAAATTAATGCACAGGTAACTACAGATTTACAGACATGAAAACCTGATAACATAAATGATTCCATCTATTACCATTTGTGATATACGGCGTGGAACAGAATTATCTACCCGCTAAAAGTGTTGTCCCATTGGATGATATTTGGATATGATACCTCTACATGCCTAAAAATGTAAATCCCGGGTAAATTTTTTCTTACTAGAATGTACCTTCTATAAGTTTACTGGTTTATAGTGGTCATCCAGGTAAGTGTCGCTCGAACACGGCTAGATTCTCGGCAACAGAACTGATCTGCTATATATGACTGACCAATTCTTCTACTGCTGCAGCGTCACTGTACCTACAATTATTTCTTCTCTATGCATACAAAAACACAAGCGTCGGAATAACCTTAGCGGAAGTTGCATTTATACGTTTGTAAGTGTAACACAAAATATTGTTCTAATCGGACAGTATTTCGCATGGGTGGTACACAATCGAGCCACACCCTGTATATTATTGGATCTGTTAATAAATATGTACTTAATATATATATATTTGAGAAGTAATTAACACAGAAAATACTCTCTAAATTGTCGTATTAAGCCTTTAACATGTTGGCAGGTGCTGTTTTGAGAATTTTAACGCAGAAGCCGGTTGTAGCTAAAAGTTGGTGTATTGGACCGCGTATCCAAGGGTCATTGATTCACGCCCTGTATCCTCAAAAAATCGTTTGTTACCTGCACATTGAGACAATGATTTTGTTGTAGTTTAAGAGTTATTAACTCTCTGATGAGAATATCTGAAAAATAAAAAAATTAGGAAGGGTTAAGAATATAACCGACCATAAGCATTTTATCATATTATCACTACTGTAGGTTTGTGCGAATTGTTATCTAAATCGTATATAGACTATTTTAGACCCATTTTGACATTAGTTCTCGCAAAGCATCGTATTCTAAGTACTTAGTATTTCAATACGATATGAAAGTGGTGTTATGCGTGTGGGATATATTTAGTCTCGTATTCATATCCTTCGAAAGAGGAAAAGCAAAACATTTTACTAATAGTATTCTAGGGTTACGTGAAGAAATTATACAGAAAACGAATATATTAAGTTTGTAGTTTTAACTACTATAAATATCTATTATTATTATCATCAAAATCAAGCTTAAGCATTGTAAATTTTTATTTTACTTGATTTTTTTTTATTTTTCTTATTATATAGCTTTTATGGCTTTGTTTGTTCTATATATAAATAGTGTTTCAGATGTGTTTTGGCTGTCATAGGCCTAGCCTATGAGCGAGAAACCCTCGGTCAGTAATGCTTTGTAGACGAAAGATAATTATGAAATGGTATATTTACACAACCTTGTTTGGAAAGCTTTAAACTGTTAATTAAAGGAACAAGAAGATGAAACAGTTTAAAATATCGTTTTAATCAAGTTTGTTGGGTTTTGAAAAACCCCGCTGTTTACAAATATTAGGCCTTTTATGCCATGGTATAGTTATTATTGTTTATCAATGAATTTATTTAACAGTTTTGGAACCTCCGACGACAAAAACTGTAGTGGAAAAGCAAGTGAAGTGTTACACTTGTGAAGTCGATTTCACCAAGGAAACGTTTACCATGGAAAACACGTGTGTAAAACCCCCAGAGTCAAGAATCCCAATCACTTGTAGCCCTAATTATAAGTTCTGTCAGGTTGGTCATTACATGTGAATCTAGTATTTTAACTGCTGATTGAACTAGTATAAATCCCCACTAAATCACTAATTTATTAATTTGAAACATTTACGTTTATACAAATAAATCAAATTTATAAACACAATTTATGTTAATGAAGTAGCACTTTGTATCCAATATAATTGTAGTAAATAACTGAGTAATTGAATCTTGATCAAATTATAATAATTATGACGGATTTAATAGTTTGTTCTTTAATGGATTTAGAACATTTCAGAATGTTTTAAGAGCACTAAAGTTAATTTAAGAACACTCAGGTAGTTTAAGAACATTGTGAGGTTGACTAGAGTGAACCTTGAATATTTATTAACGAATATACGATTTGTATAGTTAGTGTATTCCCGATTTTTTCCTCTATAGTATAATAGTCTGGTGGTTATGATGCTTGACTCGCGAGTCTCGAATTCGAACCCTGTCACCAAATATATTTGCCCTCTAAGTCGTGGATACATTGTAATACGACAGCCAATCCTTTTATTCCATAAGAGCAGCTCAAGACTTGATGGCGAGTGGTCTTGACTAGCAGCTTCTCTTCTAGTCTATCGCATCAAAATTAGAGACGTTTAGCGTAGGTAACCTTCGCGTACCTTCTCGCGAAATTCAACAAACATTTTCTCATATATTTGTTCATGTTATGTGGAACGTTTTTGTTAAAGAAGCTTGCGAAATTTGCCATAATTAGATGAAATTATATATTTAAAGACGAAATAGGATACATCAGTGGTTCCTAACCTGGGTTCAATCGAACCATAGGTGTTCCGTGAGTCAGTCTCAGGAATTCGGCGGAGGTCAAGACACACACACTGTGTGTGTGTCCGTTCCGTTCACCCCACTCGTATGATTTGTGACGTTATGCTCCAGTTGGCCATCACTGGCTGCGACTGATCACGTCACATCACTTGGCCTTAATATCTGTGTTGCAGGGAACTTTGTGCGCTTAGCAGTCGATTTGTGACTGTAGTAATCGTGTGTCATTTTGATTTTTTTTCCTAATCTTTCAATCCCTTCATACTATCTATGTCGAGCAAAAACAGAAAGTGGTCGGACGAATACGTACAATATAGATTCACGTGTATAACGGAACATTATGAGAGTCAGCATCCTCAATGTATGATTTGTAATGCCAAGTTGAGCAATTCTAGTCTAGTACTGGAAAAACTAAGAAAACGCTTCCTAAAGCTGCATGGAGATGGGAAATACAAGAACACAACGCTTGCTGAATTCAAGGTAAAGAGAGCCAGCTTCGATGAAAAGGTTACTTTGCCTGTTCTCGGCTTTGTACCTATCGACAAACCGATCCTCAAAGCAAGGCAAATCACACACCATTGGTAGAGCACTCGTAACAACAGCTGCGTTGAAGATGGTGAATATCATGCTGGGAAAAGCTGCTGAAAATACGTTATCCCAAATTCTTCTTTTAAATGACACCATCAGCAGCAGAATAGATGACGTAAGCGATGACATCTTGGCTCAAGTAGTTGCAGATCTTATTTCAAGCCCAGCAAATTTCAGCCTTCAACTCGACGAGACCACCAACGTTTCCAATCTAAGCCATCTTGTTGTATTCGTGCGCTATGTGAAGAACGACGAGATAAAAGATTTTTTTTATTTTGTAAGCCTCTTACAACAACAACTAAGGCAGCCGACGTGAAGAAACTTGTGGATGACTTCTTCAGAGACAACGATCTTTTGTGGGATATGGTTTCTGCAGTTTGTTCGGACGGAGCTCCAGTCATGCTGGGACGAAACTCTGGTTTTGGTGCGCTGGTGAAAGCCGATGCACCACACATCATTGTAATGCACTGTGTTCTGCACAGGCATGCGTTGGCAACAAAAACCTTGCCTTCAAAACTGGCAGAAGTACAAAAAATTGTAGTGGAATGTGTGAACTTTGCGAAATAGTGCCCTCAAGTACCACATCTTCAAAGAGCTGTGAAATTAAATGGGCTCTAAATTCGAGGGCCTTTTGTACCATTCTAACGTTCGGTTGTTATTCCGGAGAAAGGCGCTGAATCGTGTTTTTACCATACGTGTGAAATTAGCCCTGTTTTTGCGAGAGCACCGACATTGTCATGCAGATTGCTTCGAAAAATCTGAGTTCATTCTCATTTTGGCGTACATGGCCGATATCTTCAATGCTCTCAATCAACAGAAGCAGGGCGGTGGAGTCAACATCATCGAAGCGGAAGAAAACCTGAAGGCATTTCAAAAAAGCTACCGTTATGGAAACGACGAACAGAGAATGATAACTTCGCAAACTTTCCCCTGCTGGACGACTGTTTAAGTAAGATCGAAGATGTGTCTGAAATTGGAGATATTTCTGTACCCAGGCAACTGAAGCAAGCAATTGCCATGCAGTTAGATGAGTTCGCAAAGTCTCTCGACGGATACTTCCCCACCAGAGAGTCATATCCAGCATGGGTGAGACAGCCGTTCACGTTTAGTGTTGCGACAGCAGATGTCAATGATGAATACCTCAACGAAATCATTGAACATCAGCAGCGTCAGGCTCAACAGCAACTCTCCAGAACAACAACGCTCTCAACGTTTCGGTGTCACCAAATCGTAGCGTACCCTCTTATTGCTAAGAAAGTCCTTGAGATACTCATACCGTTTATTACAACGTATCTTTGCGAGCAATCCTTTCCGAGGATGGTAGACATAAAAAAACGAAGAAAAGGAACAGAATTTGTTGCGAAAATGATATGAGAGTGACACTTGCCAAGGTGAAGCCGCGCATTTCTGAACTTGTCTCTGAAAGGCAACAGCAAAAGTCACATTGATTTGCAGTAAATATTCATGGAGTTGTGTTTTTGTTTTTGTGTGAAGTTCATGTTTTGTTGGTTTTGTTCTTTGAACACAGTGATATTGTGTGCAACTGGTGCATGGTTTATTTTGTGTACTAATAAAATATCTACTTATGTTTTGAATTTGAAAAAATATATTTTATTTTTCCAATTACAAAGGGTTCAGTGAATGCGAGTACGAAACTTCTGGGGTTCAGTACCTCCAACAAGGTTAAGAACCACTGGGATAGATGGAATGAGCAAACGTGTGTTTTAATTTTCAGTCTGTCTGAGCTAATCTGATTATACAGTCATGTGAAAAAGTTAGGACACCCTATGAAAGCCTGTGTATTTTCGTAACATTTTTGGATATATAGATATTTAATCTCAATTTCAACAATACTGAGATATTATAGGAATATAACTAAACAATTAAAACTGAAGAAAAGGCTTTTCAAAATCTTTTTGTAAATGTAATTCTACAAAAATGCATATTCTAACTGAGGAAAAGTTAGGACACTCCCACATTTATTCCCACTTAAAATGGCTCAACTCACACACAGGTGTATCACACCAGGTGCACATGATTAGAAGATCGTTACTCAGCATCTTGAAAGAGGCTTACCTTATTTAAACCTAAGACATTTAGTTTGGTGTGCTCCTGACTGTTAAAGTGAGAGTGAGCACCATGGTGAGAGCGAAAGAGCTGTCTGAGGCCTTCAGAAAGAAAGTTATGGTAGCTTATGAGCCTGGTAAAGGATTTAAAAAGAATCCGAAGGATTTTGAAATCAGCCATTCCGCTGTCCGGAAAATAGTCAACAAGTGGAGAGCTTTCATAACAACTGCCAATATGCCCACGTCTAGTCGTCCAAGCAAGTTCACCCCGAGAGCATAAAATGTCATAACAGGACCTACAACAGGCTCTGGCTACTGTTGGTGTGAAAGTGCATACCTCTACAATCAGAAAGAGGCTGCACAAGTTTAACTTGCATGGGAGGTGTGCAAGAAGGAAACCTTTGCTCTCTAAGAGAAACATCAAAGCCAGACTGAAGTTTGCCATAGATAATGTAGACAAAGACCAGGACTTCTGGAATAATGTTCTTTGGACAGATGAGTCAAAAATTGCATTATTTGGACACGTAACAGAACAGAGGACATGTTTGGCGTAAGCCAAATACAGCATTCCAGGAAAAGAACCTCATAGCAACTGTGAAGCATGGAGGTGGAAGTGTCACGGTTTGGAGCTGCTTTGCTGCAGCAGGACCTGGACAGCTCACAATTATAGAATCCACCATGAATTCTACCGTGCATCAGAGGGTGCTTGAGGATCATGCGAGACCATCTGTAAGAAAATTAAAGCTGAAGCAGAACCGGACCCTTCAACACGACAATGGCCCAAAACATACCAGTAAATCCACCAAGGACTGGCTGAAAACTAAGAAATGGAGAGTCCTGGAATGGCCGAGTCAAAGCCCAGATCTTAATCACATTGAGATGCTGTAGGGTGACTTGAAACGGGCTGTACATGCAAGAAACCTCTCAAACATCTCACAGCTGAAAGAATTCTGCATTGAGGAGTGGGGCAAACTTTCTTCAAACCGATGTCAGAGACTGGTAGATGGCTACAAGAAGCGTCTCACTGCAGTTATTTCAGCCAAATGGGGTAACACTAGCTATTAGGGGTAGGGTGTCCTAACTTTTTCCTCAGTTAGAATATGTATTTTTGTAGAATTACATGTACAGGAGATCTTGAAAAGCCTTTTCTTCAGTTTTAATTGTATAGTTATATTCCTATAATCTCTCAGTACTGTTGAAATTGAGATTAAATATCTATATGTCCAAAAATGTTACGAAAATACACAGGCTTTCATAGGGTGTCCTAACTTTTTCACATGACTGTATATCGTTGAAAAATTTACCAATATCTGACCAATCCTATCCTTTATATTATATATATATATATATATATATATATATACACGCACATTAAAATTCTTGTTTACCTGCCCCCTGATAGGACAGCGATAAGTCTCTAAACTTACAACGCTAAAATCCAGTGTTAAATTCCCCCGTAGTGGACACAGCGGATACTCTATAACAAACAAGTTTGTTTGCCTAGAAAGATATGGCTGAAAAGCACTGACGTGTGAAAAATAAAATAAGGCTCTGAATGCTATTTGTTAAGCACCTCATGCCCAGGTAGTTAGGCTGTTCAACTAGTAATCTGCTGGTCGCGGGTTTGAAACCCCTTACCAGGAAATATGTTATCTCTTTCAGCCATAGAGGCGTTATAGTGTTACGATCAAACCCACTATTTATTGGTAAAAGAGTAGCCCAAGAGTGACGACTGGCTAGCTGTCTTCCCTGTAGTCTTTCTCTGCTAAATTAGGGACAGCTAACGCAGATAACCCTCTGCGCGAAATTCGAACCAGTTTGTTGTACGTATTAACTTAACAACTTCGGAAATGTTTAGTCTTACATGATATTTGCAAATATATTTATGTATTTAAGTTTGTTCAAAGTGTATCCGGAATTCGGTTTTACATTACGATATAGATGTATTTGTTGGGACCAGTCTATTTTGGAGGTATTATAAGGTGACGATTAATCCCACTATTCATTGGTAAAAGAATATCCCAAGAGTCTGCGGTAGGTGGCGATGACTAGTTGCCCTACCACCTAGTCTTTCATTGCTAGATTAGGGACTGCTAGCGCAGATAACCGACCTGTAACTTTGCGCGAAATTCCATACAAGCAATACTAGTCTTAAGCCCCTTTGATTTGAAATTGAATTAATTTATAAAGAAGATTGGATTGTGGGAAATCAGCTGCGTTTTAGCGCATATTTTTTTCGCGAACATTACACTTGCTAGTATTAATAAACGAGGTTATGAAATCCTTTTTTTTTTCCGTAAAAGACTGATGGTGGCTATGGCTGTTGGAGATATTTCCACTATACCTGAGTTTTCCTTAAAAGATGTAAACGTTGATGTTACTTGAACAGCGACATTGCCGCCATCTTTACCGGATTAAAAATAAGGTTGCAGAAGATTCCAAATTAACTATTATATCAAGAGGTCGTTTCAAGACTGTGCTTAAAAGGTCAAAAATAAAACTTATTATTACACGCATCTGTACCTTGTCAGTTATGTTTTGGTATTACTACACCAAATAATACAAAATTTCCTATGTGATAAATGTCTATATTCGTGTATTATTTACCACAACTCATGTAAAATTTAAAATTTTTTTACAAACGTACGTGCGCACACACACGCACCAAACGTATCATGATAGCATTTTTAAAAACATAATTCTAGAAAATCCGGTAACGCTCTCTAAACAAGAATAAACTAGCTCAAGAGTCCTGTGCATATTTTTGTTTATACAGTTACGACAGAAAGTGTTTGTACACCTGTGTCGTGTGTATTTTTTCCTTCATAACTTTAAAAAGTATCACGATTAGGATAAGGAACGTGTGGTGTATTGTTCATAATTGTAGAGATGCTTACTTCAACCCCAGTTTCCCTTATTACTTTCTGTATGTCATTCCGTATTAAACGAGGGTTCTTACTAACTTCTCTGAGAACCTTCCTCTTGGTTTTCTCTGGAATTTTGGTGGGGCGTCCGGAACGAAGGAGGTTAGCAGTTGATCCTCTCAGCTTAAACTTGGCAATTATGCTTTGAACAGTAGATTTTGGCACATTAAGTTGTGTAGCAATACCGGAAACAGACACATGAGACGATTTTTTTAAATCACTGGACAATTGTTTCCTGTTCATTATGATAACCAAGCAGATGATGACGGAGACGGCGCTAAATTGCCAGAAGTAGATTTTTTGCTGGCTAAATTCCAACAATTATGAACCCAGTGTCTAGTTCTGGAATGGTATAATATAGTTTATTCGCCAAACTAAACAAAATATTTACGGGAACATCAGTTTTTTCACACGTTCTGAAATGTACGAACACTTTCTGCTCCTCCTATTTTTGGTTATTTGTTTATAAATAGTTTATTTGATGTTTAAGTTACATAAAAATATGTAGATTTGTTTTAATGTAATATTTATAATACACTATACGTCTATTAGCCTAATTGTGATACTTTAAGTTACGAGCAAAAAACTACTCGGGACGCAGGGGTACAAACACTTTCTGTCGTAACTGTATATGCTAATAGAATAGAGAAAACAATGACACGTAACTCTCAATCATTTGCTATCTTTATTATTTAATTTTTACCTAGGTTTAAAATCAGAATATACTTACGTTACTGACACTAGTTACACACACACACACACACACACACACACACACACAAAATCAGTTGAGCGTGTAATAGCATGTGAGTAGACCTATCACTTCTTAACTTGTCACGTGTAAGGACCTATCCCAATTTTTACACAGCACTTAGACCTTGGATCTGAAAAATAAATACTTTCCCTACTTAAAAATATTTTTTTATTGTGTATGATACTAGTGTTTGTTTGAGATGGTCGACCACTTACCATGCAAACATAAATACACTACAGACGTCTTAGTCAAGTCTCAATAATTAGTAACGTATAATAGCAGTTTTATCTCGTTTTTTGACCGAAGTAACACATAAACTATAGAAAATCGTTGTTTGTACAAGTCACACCTAGATGGTATTATGTTAAGTAATTTTTTCGGTTGCCATTAGTCAAATCATAAGTTTTGTATGTAAATTGGAACGTAAGGCCAAGATCTCTAGAATATGACATTGCAAGAATAGTTTTTACTATAACCCTAATCCAGGCCACTGGACACCGTAATATGTGCATTATGCTTCCTGGATCTGTTTTTTTTTTTCAACTTAAATTATTTTTTGTCATAATCTCTCTCTTATTCTTGCACAAGTGATTATTTGTTATAATTGTAACTACTTTGGAATATCTTTCTTAAACAGAACTAAATATTGTAAAAAATTAGTTACAAAATCCATAAAATTCATACTTCTTTTTTCTAACCAACCAAAAGTTTCAGTTGATTTATGTTTGGTCATAATCGTAAATAGCCCTCCCCTGGTGTTTCAATGGCAAGTCTGGGTTCTTATAATGTTTAAATGTCAGAGTTTCATTCCATTTGCCTTTTTGTTCTTGTTTTTCTCTATACCAGCAAGTATCTACCCTGAACTTGGCAATGTTGCACCAACTTCGGAAATTAATGTAGAAATGGGGCAGTTATTGCAATGTCCTTCGCTGGTCGAGTTGGTGGTGTTTGAAGTTCCATCTAACGAATGCTGTGAGAGAATGACAAGCCAGCTATAGAATGCAAAGGAAGAAACTGGATTTTCCTATCTCATAACCAAGACTTAACAATTCCAACTTTCTGCTTTGTTTTATTGTGGATAATTCTTTAGATATTCGTACTGACAATCTTTCATTGATCCGTTAGGGACAGTTGTGTAAATTTCAATATAAAAACACACCCCATTTTTTCGTTATCTCTTAGTAAGTATGTTAACGTCACTTCACATGTATCCAGTCTCCTTACTTCTTAAAAAGCTAAAAGCTAACTTTTCAAATTCAGATTTATTTGTAAATTTCCTGATAGATGCTCCAGTGGTTGGGAATTTCAGATTGTTTTCTTTTCTTATGATCTGCTGTTGCACAATTATCTTTATTTCGCAATTAAAAATTATTTATTAATTTTTTAACACTGGTTGTACATGAAGTATTCTATTCGAAAAGTAATGTGTACAAAGTACAACAGCTATGCGTGGAATAAACTAAGAATTCAATGTCCAAGCAGTTGTGTCATCGAAGGTAAACCGTGTTTAACCAATTTTTCATCTAAGGAATAATGCATTTACTCACTCACCCTTACTTCCATGATAAGCAAATCCTGGCTGTGCCAAGAGTTAAAACAAAGACAAATTCCAGTTTATTATTTAATACGATTCTTATGGTTAGTTTGCTCACGTCTTTTGATAATACTACCCCAGATAAGGTGATTCTTTTGAATTTGTTACAGATAAGCAAAAGTGCCCGTCATTGACGGGAAAAGTTTAAGTTGGTGTATCAATTTAAATTATTTCATGAACTTTAAAAAGGTTTGTTGTGTTGCACTCTTGGTTTCGCTCGGGAAAAGTAATTCTTAATAATTTCAGTCATGTTAAGAGACGCTTAGTAATATAACATACGATAAACCTGTGTTGTAATCTTTAAGCTACATCATATTTTAATCATGAATGAACTGGTTTGTTTTGAATTTCGTGCAAAGCTACACGTGAACTATCTGCGATAGCCGTCCCTAATTTAACAGCGTAAGACTAGAGGGAAGGCAGCTAGTCATCACTATCCACCGCCAACTCTTTGGCTACTCTTTTATCTACGAATAGTGAGATTGACCGTCACATTATAATGCCTCCACGGCTGAAAGGGCGAGCATGTTTTGTGCGTCGGGGATTCGAACCCACGACCCTCAGATTACGAGTCGAGTGCCTAACCACCTGGACACGCCAGGCCCTCTTAAGAAGTAAGTTAATTCATAAATATACTGTACAATTCAAACGTCCTTTAATAGGCAAATAATTCAGAATCAAAGGTATAGAAAAATAAGTGTTGATGGAATGGATTTGTTTGTTTGTTTTGTTGAAATTCACGCAAAACTATACAACAGGCATCCGCACTAGTCGTCCCTCATTTGAAAGTGATAGACTAGAAGGAAAACAGCTTTTAAATACCAACCTCCGCCAACTCTTTAGCTACTCTTATTACACAGAAAAGTGAGATTTTACCGTCACATTTATAAAGCACTTAAAGTTAGGAGTGCAATTTTTTAAGGTAACGGGACACGAACCACGTATACTCAGATCCACCATCATTTACGCTAATCACTGTGCCCCGCTCAGCCATAATAGTATAGCGTAAGGTGTTGTGTATGCTCTCTATAACAAAATAAATGAGGTCATTAAAGGTCAACTTCAAGGTCGTATCTTTAAAAAACAAAGTTTTCAGTATACATCAACCAAAAAATGTCAATTCCAGAGACGTAGAAAACCAATAAAAAATGGGACTGTATAAATAAATAAATAAAAACAACCAAACAAAAACGTTCCATAACAACAACAATTATCGGAAAAAATGTAGATAACGTAAACATTCTAAAATATTAGTCCTCTTAGTGGCACAATGGTAAGTCTGCGGACTTATAACTCTATAAAACGGATTTCGATACACGTGGTGAGCACAACGTAGATAGTCCATTTTGTATCTTTGTGTTTAACTATAAACAAATTTTAAAATCTCACAATTGTGTGGTAATAATTTAATAGTTGCACCTCTTTGTCTGCCAGCTTGACGTCTATGTGCGAATAAAACAAGTACACAACGGCTGATAAACAAGTTTTCTGTTATTTTGTGTGACTGAGTGATATTTAACTGGGAATTATCGGGCATAGTATATATACTATGTCATTGTTTAGATGATTTGAAAGCAGCTGTATCACAATGCTTTTATCTATCTTATCCAGGGACTTTTATTTTAATAAATGTTGACCTTTTTGACACTTCACACTTATAACGGCCTACTTTTGAAGAATTCTGACGTTGCACCTTGTGGCCTGGCATAGCCAAGCGCGTAAGGCGTGCGACTCGTAATCCGAGGGTCGCGGGTTCGCGCCCGCATCGCGCTAAACATGCTCGCCCTCTCAACCGTGGGGGCGTATAATGTGACGGTCAATCCCACTATTCGTTGGTAAAAGAGTAGCCCAAGAGTTGGCGGTGGGTGGTGATGACTAGCTGCCTTCCCTCTAGTCTTACACTACTAAATTAGGGACAGCTAGCGCAGATAGCCATCGAGTAGCTTTGCACGAAATTCCAAAACAAACAAACTTTGCACCTCAAACCTAGGTTTGTGTGACAACTTTTTCAATGGTTGGGTTTGAATTACCTGTGTTACACATTTATACGTACGAAAGGATGCACTTATGCTTCAGTTGTTTTTCTCTTTAAAATTGAAATTTTGAATGTATTGTTCACATTTTAAAACAATAACGAAAGATATGACTTCAAATCGTCAATGATATTGCCAAAGGTTAAACTCGCATACCTCATTTCATTCTTGTATTTCCATAAACCTCTCTGTTTGTGTATTATTTTCCTTTTAATGAATATTTGAATCACCTTCTAATGTGTATAATATGACCACGTAATTCATAGATAATTATTCCTTTTTACAAAATGTGTTCTTAAATATCTAGACTTGACCAATCGAATTTTTAATTTGAATATTAGATAAATCCGTTATAAATATGAAATCTCTGTAGCTTAAAAAATCAGATTTATGTCAGATTAAAAGTATAAAATATCTGATAAACAAACTGAAATTTAGTCTCACTTTTAGTTTTTAGGATTACATCTTCTGGAAGATTTTTGGCATTTTTCCGTGCATTTTATTGTTGTTTTTTTTCGCTGTTTATAACCGATGTTTGTTTTTTGTTTCGTGGAATGTAAGTCAAAGCTACACAAGGGCTGCTTGAGCTAGCCCTAATTTTGAGCTCTTCTCTCAGCAGCTCAGCGATATGACTGGAGACTTTCCACTCCAAAAACTGAGTTTTTTGGGTTTTGATACTCGTGGTGTAGCTTTGCACTTAAAACAAACTGTAATTTTAAAATGATAGACTAGGCATAAAGCACTTGGTCAATTCTGTCTATTGCCAACTCTGGCGCTACTTTACCAATGAAAAGATGGATTGACCTTAAAATTATTACGCCCCCACGGCTGAAAAGCTAGAAATGTTGGTGAATAGTTTCGATTTCTCGACCCACAGGCCTATAATTGGTGAATATACATTTTGTTGTAAATTGGGTGAGTTTGGCTTTTGGGGTATTTTTCATTGAAATTGGGTTATATTTAAACTTTTCTTTTGTGGCTTAATTAATGTCTTATCCTCTAATTATTATTTTTCTTTGTCTTTTATTTTATCTCTTTGTCTCTCTCCCTCTGTATCTACATATATAATTATTCTCCCTGTATATCACTTATATCGGTTAATCATACATTTCATAAAATCCTTTTTTTCAAAATTCTACATTATTTGTATTTTACTTATTCTTTCTCTCTTTTGGGGAGGGCGGGGTAAAGGGTAATTGCTATGGAAATCTTAATGGGTAAAATGGAATAAATTTCTTGTTTCTATCTGCCTCAAATACAATACTTTAGTATTAAAAAAAGGGAGAGGTAAATTAACGTTTTATTGGTTAAGGTTTCGGCCGCGCAGTGGCATTTTACGCATCGGTGATGTGCAAAATCTTAAATGAAGAACAGCAAAAAAAAATTTCCTGAGTTAGAATTATATTCACTCCATAAGCCTCGCCGCTGTTTAAATGCGCTGAAATTTTATTATTATTATTTTTTTTTTTTACAGGTGAATCTAACAGTAAATGAATATTACATAATACTGGCTTTCCAACGCAACTGTGTGGAGGAATGTGAGGAGTCATGCGTTGTTGCTAGGGGAACTGAAAAATCAACATGCATTTCTTGCTGTAATAACAACCCTTCCTGTGGATTATAACGGACCGTAATTGATACACGTTCTCAGACGAGTTTATTATATGGCATTTGTCAATTGGATATTGACATCTGCATTCCCTTGTTTTTAATGTATCTTAAAGTTTGTCGGTCTTGAAAACGAAAGTATTAATGAATTAAACTTCATTTACTATTACAACAGCAGTGTATATTTTAATATGAAGAGAAATAAAGTTATACATGACTCGTTTACGTATGTGAGTGTTCACATGAGTGTTTCATTGTATAAATACATATACTGAATCACTATTCTAAAGATGGCTTACGTTTGTGAATGTTCACATGAGTGTTTCATTGTATAAATACATATATTGAATCACTATTCTAAAGATTCTTTTGTATGTAGTACTAAAAAACTGCGTGTTCTTGTTTTGTACTGATGCTTCAGTTGTCAAAATATTTAACTTATAAAAAAAATTACAACGTGTACCGGAGGCTATAAAAGAGAAATTTCTCACTCACTCACTTCTAAATATACAGAGTCTCTGAAAGTGAATATAAACTAAAAATAAAATTGAATTGAATTGAAATGAATAAATAACTTTATTGTTATTTGAGATATAAATACAAGTAGTAGGCTTATATGTTTGAGGTTTATTGTATTAACTTTGATTTTTTTTCTTGTTTCTGTGACTGGAAATTCGTATCTATACGTGCTACAAGAGTTCTTTATTCCACAGCTCTGAGAAACTTCTGGCTTGTTACAAAGAGTTATCTTCCAACAGAATGGAGCACCACCCTAGTTTGCTTGAATTGTTGAAGTGGTTTTTAAACCAAACTTTTGCAGAACATTTGATTGGCAAGAGAGGACCTATCAAATGGCCCGCTTGTTCGCTTGACTTAACCCATTTAGATTTTCATTACTAGGGGCTTTTAGAAAATAAAAGTTTATCATAATAAACTAAAAAGATTTTGAAGAACTTAAACATCGGATTCGTCATATCTTATCCATTCCCACTGCTGTGTTGGAAAATGTTTTCTCAAGACTTACATACAGAATTAGATTAATTATATTGAATTATGAAAAACACTTGTAAGTCCATTAACTATTAAAACTAAAATTTACAAACTTACTACTCATCTCTATGTCCAATTCTTGCTGTTATCTCAATGGTATATTCATTTTTGAACACTGTACAAAATGTATTTAGTTTTATTACCTCGTCAAATTCATGATAAGATCTTCAGGTATGAAAATAAAAACATGTTACAACAGTTACAAAATGATACGTAGATTAATATATTACTGATACAAATATCTTTCTTTTACAAACGGAATGCTACAAACCACGATAAATAATATTACTGTGTGATTTTCCTTGTACAAGTAGTATGAATGTTTGTCTGTGATTTCATATAAACGACGTGTTATTTCAAACTAAAGCATACTATCACAATGATTATTTAGAATACATTTACGTTGACAAAAATAATAAAACAGGAATTGTGGTATTTTTAACAAGCAGAACTGACAGAACCATCAAAGTGTTTTAATTGTTATTGAACATAGTCTCGTACTAAATCACAAAAATAATGTAAAAAAAATTATTTCAGAGCATAATTACTTATATATTTAATTGATAAAATGACAAGTACGACAATTGAATGAATTACGTGTGTGTATGTTTCTAAAAACACGGAATTTGTGTTCTACATCCACGAACATAAGGCATTGAATAAATGCTTACAGAGTTAACGAACTGTATCAACTTGATTCGAAGAGAAAACACATCTACACATCGGTGCATATACTAGTTACTTCGTACTACTTACTGCTATAATGGTTCTTTAACAATAAGCTTGATGGTGCATAACGCTAATATTCATATTTTGATCGCTGCGTGGACACAACGCAGATAGTCCATTCTATAATTAACGAGCTAAATCAACAACATTTTGAATACACGCAATTTACTATGATATTTAGCATCCATTATCATTTACTCTTAGCTCCCACCTTCTCTCCCCAATTTCACGAAGCATATCAGTGTGGCATCATGGAGGACAATTTAAAAAGCCTTCAATTTAATGACTCTGTTGCGTAAAATAAAACCTTGCACTGGTTTACACACACATAATTAAGTTGTTTCTGTATAAATGAATGTAAGTTATATAAATGTTTTATTCCATTCTTCTCTAGCTATTACTAACTATATAACTATTCCCAATGGCTGAGCGGTAAATCTTAATATTTCTAACTCAAAAAACTGGGTTTTGATACTCGTGGTGGGTACAATATAAACATACCATGGACATGCCCCCATGTCCCCCTAGATTGAGTTGCCTCTGATAGCACGGGAGCTGCTTTTTGCAACTCCTTATAATTTCAATATCTCATTATAAAATAGGCAAGTCTGGACAAGCACCTCCACTTTGCAACTCATTTCTTCACTACTGCACAAGTATGGATCTTATGAGGTTCATCACAAAGTATCTTTCCATATATACAACTTAAAAGACTGCCAGGAATTAAGAACACTTCCAGCATTTCATATAATATATTATAGTCCGTATTTTATAACATCATTATCAACTCCAATATGTTCAGCATTGGATGCACACTTTGAAATGAACAACTTACAATTATTAAAAGTCTTCGAATAGGCGTCTGTTCAGCGGTGAGTTTACAATTCCTGCGATGAACAAAGGGTAGATAACTCATTGGTTTCGCACTTAAAAAAGTAAACTCTGGAGAAAAAGAAAGAAATTTTACAAACGCAATAGATCACCCAATCTCGTTATTAATAATATATATTAGACCTGTTCTGTTCAATAATCAGTTATTTTCTTGCATAAATTAATTATAAAGAGGACTCGAAAAGGCAGCCCGCAAGTGACGTTAAATTATATTTATATGCATACAATTTATGTTTATGCATGGTTAATATATAACGTTGAATATGTAGATCGTGGTAAACTTTCTTCTGACTACATGTATATAATTACGATAATAGTTGTTTCACGAAATTGAAACTTTAAGAGATGATAGGCAACAATAGGAACAATAATTAATTTACATAACAAAGGAGGCCCTTGTGATGATAACATGGCTGGTACGACAGCGATTTGTCATTAGCGAGAATCGTATGGCAAGTAATTGATCCTGATATATTACCTTCCGACTAGCGCCACGCTTTTGAAAATGAATTCTATATGTATTAAACAGGAGAAAGGTTGTACTGTTTTAAATGATGATTATATATTATCATTATTGTACAGCCAGGTGCACAAAAACATCATTTTAAAGAAAAGCGATGGAAAATTTATCCCTTGATGAGTAATTAAAACAAATATAACCTCAGTATTTCTTCAATGCTTTCTGTTGACAATACGACGTAAATATAAAATTAAATAGTTTTTTGTGTTTGTTTTAAATACTTCGGTAAAGCTGCATGAGAAATATCTGTGATAGTCGTGCATAATTTTGAAATAACACACTAAAGGCATGGCAGTTAGTAAACAGCACTCACCATCAACTTTTTGGATACTCTAAAGTTTAATAAAATAGTGAAATTTTAACAGTCACACTTAAAACTCACCACAACCTTAAACTGCGGAGCGCTATTCTTGTAGGAATTCCCAACTTTACCTTCCGGTGGACCCATTTCAACTTCTTTTTTGTATTGGTAAACTACCTCCCGTCAAAAATAGTTTTTATCATGTGTAACTGGTGTATCATATGCGTATTCCACTACCTTTACAGCTTGATTTTAGCTGTAAGAAATGAACAATGAAAAACGATTTAGTTGTAAAAAATTGTTTTTTAAAATCTTACGACTTACTTTGATGTGAAGGATGATACTTCTTCTAAAACACTTTTGAACGCGATGCAACAAGGATACCCACCTGTGTTATTAGACTTATCATTACGTTTGCAATTTGTTATTACGTTAGATTTAAACCTCTGTTCCATAATTTTATGAGTAACTTTAGAAAATATCAAAAAAGTCTTGAAATAAATTATAAATAATTTTTACTGACACCAGTAATAATGATGCAATTATTGTAATAACTATTAATAGTGACACTAACGTACACACTGTAGTGATGAGTTAATCCAAATAGAAATCAACTGTCTTGGTTTTCTGAGATCGGCAGACAACGGCGCCAGGCGCACAACGAATCTAGATAAATCAGTTTAAATTAATTACAGTTATTAATTTGAGATTTAGATATATATTACTATACTAATTTAATAATGTCTTAGCATTTTATTTTATTCATTACTCTTAGTGAATTATAATTTCATAAATTCGATATATTATCACGTATTCCCAGGAGTTCTCGCATCAAAGTTTAGAAACCTCTGGGGGCCTGGCATGGCCTAGCGCGTAAGGCGTGCGACTCGTAATCCAAGGGTCGCGGATTCGCGCCCGCGTCGCGCTAAACATGCTCGCCCTCCCAGCCGTGGGGGTGTATAATGTGACGGTCAATCCCACTATTCGTTGGTAAAAGGGTAGCCCAAGAGTTGGCGGTGGGTGGTGATGACTAGCTGCCTTCCCTCTAGTCTTACACTACTAAATTAGGGACGGCTAGCACAGATAGCCCTCGAGTAGCTTTGTGCGAAATTCCAAAACAAACAAACAAAAACAAAGAAACCTCTGTTATAAACATTAATAATTCGCTTACGACTCCTGGTTTTCAAGAAGTAAATATCAGAATAGTCACCCCATTAATTATTTCACAACTGTTATTTTTAATATACAACTTCATAGCACTATCTCGTATTTCATAGTTCTATTTTCTCCGCACAACATAACACGGTTTTGAAAAAAGTATTTATCGCTAAACATTTTAGTTTATTCACGGTTATAATAAAGATATTATCTGAATTGTGGAATATTATAACTTTTTTATATATAATTTCAGAACAGTAAAGCTCAAGATTCAAAAGTATATATTTTGTACAACTGCAGATTTGCTGTGATAAATCACTAAATATTTATTTAAAGAAAAAGGGAGGTGAAGAGCTTATAAGGACTTTGTTCTTTGGTATTTTTTAGCTGAAGCGACACCTAGGTTTAATATCCGGGTTAAAGATCCCTAAGATTTATGCATAGTCATCCCTCAATTAGAATTGATTTCAAAAAGAGGAAAACCAATCAACAGCATCCAGAATCTATTATATAAATAGTCGCTGTAACGCCGTCTATAATTTAGCGTATGTGGATGTTCAGTACCAAATAGCGACATATAAAATATATCTGAACTTTTCTATTCGTAGGCCGGACCATTTTTGACTCTCAGTAATAACTTAAAGTATTCACGTGACTTTTCTGTATATAAACACAATAATACGTAAAGTATACTGCAGCATTTGACGTTAAAACGAAAAAATGTACTATCAATGGTGAAAAATAAATATAATTATTTAATTACTGCGTTTGAGAAGATTTTTTATTTCATTGTCAAATACACCGTCTTCAAATTCTTTACTGTGCTCCCACATTTATTCCGAGTTTCAATTTTTAAATAATGTGTCTTTAGTCATCCCAAGTTTTTTTCTAAATGAAAAAAAAGCTCCCTGTAAGGTCTAAAAACTTCTAATAAGCGATATAGAGCCATGTGTGACACTTTTTGATAATGTGTTCCAGCAGAATTAGTCGAATTCACACACACACACAAAACACTAAAACTTTATGTAGATTGATAAAATTATTAGCTCACAACCAGGGGCGTAGATTTTTTACACCCGATGGGGGGGATGTTTTTGCAACCACTTATGTGGACTGTTCAATTTGCAAATTGGTAATCTCTGATTACGTGAACCTGAAAGCTGTAAACATACAGTCACAGAGTAATTTTGTTGCCACGATACCTCAAGGTTTCCATGTAGGTTTGTATAAGTGAAGAGTTGTGAACAGTTTTCAAAATGTTAATAGAATAAAGACAAATGTGTCACAAATTAACTGCCACATGAATTTATTCCTGCACACTGCACAGTATAAAAGATGGCCATTATACTTGACAAGGTTACTAATAACTTTCAAAATATGAATTACGTTTTCAAATATTAATAAAATTAGTAATTACCCTTGATAAGTTTATATCTACAAAAACTGTTTATGTTGTTTGATAAAAATAATTAAAATGTCTTTGCAAACTCTTGATAATTACACATCAATACAATGTAGCACATAATTATCCATACTTTTCATTGAAGTAAAATTCATTTAGTCCTCTAGTCTACATGTTCCCACACGTAGACCTCCTTTGTAATGATCTGTTTATGAATTCTTTCATAAGCTCTTCTATATTTATCTTGTCGACCTCATCTTTGTGAGTGTGACAAACTGCCACATGGTTGAGGCGGCACTGAGACATAGTTGACCTTAACCACGTCTTCAACCGTCTTATTACAGAAAAGCTGCGTTCACATTCGCAGCTGGATACTGGACATACAAGCAAAATTTTCATGAGAAGAAACACTTCACTAAACATCTGCTGGCTTGTTTCATGCATTTTACAGTAAGCATCCTTCGCATCTTTCAGAGATACTGCTTTTGTTGTTCCTTTGAACATGGGCAACTGAAACTCGAGGCGTTGTGCAGAGATTTCTAGATAGAAATATATAACCGAGTTGTCAATCTTGTGGTCAGATGTTCTATAACTGTGTCCACAAATTCAAAATATTGGCTTCTGTAGTAATCTATAGCTGTTGCAGAATGGTGTGCTGAACCATTACCTGTGATCATTCTGGGGCTCTGCGAATGCGTGGTAGTTCAATTGGCACCAGATCTAGGAAAGTTACCTTTTTCTCAACTTCATCAAATATGTTGTTGTAATTTTCCTCTGTTCGCAATACCCGCAATTGCTCAACTGTTATTGCAGATACTTCAATCATGCCAGATACTGTCGCTGATTTTGCTAAGACTGCACGGTTTAGTTCCTCTAATGCAGCTAATGGATGCTGAGCCATCAACAATCCTAAAACTGTCTTTCCTTTGTCAAATCTGTCCAGCAGACCTCGTACTTTCACCGCTACATCTGATTTTTCATTTGCTAATTCAGACAAAGAATCAACAATGTCACTGTAGTGATCATTAACACATATAATTGCAGATAGGCGGCACAACCAGCGTGTTGGACACAGTGGGCAGATGTATTTAACTGGACCATTGTGGCTGTCTGACGATAGAATATTTTCAAAGATTGTCTTGTATTTGCCTGACCTCTGAAGCAAGACACTAAGTTCATGTATCCAATGGATAGAATCTCGAACACATTCACAAGTTTCAACTGCATGTTACATTATTAAATTAGCCTTGTGTGCTCCGGAGTGAAAAAACAAAGCTGACGGTTGCTTCTCTTTTATTTTTGCCTGGCATCCACTGTACGCACCATTCATGTTAGCGGCTCCATCATAAGTTTGTGCTCTTAATCCTGACAGTAGTAAATTGAGTCTAGTCAGCACATCAAGTATAGTCGAGGATATTGTTTCACCAGTTGTATTGGAAACACTGTACAAACCAAGAATTGTCTCATAGACGTCAAGGTTCTCACTACGTAGCGTACACATATTGCTTCCTGTTCGGCACCTTTAACATCTTGAGTGTCATCAACCATTAATGCAAAGATTTTACTTTGCTGCACTTCGTGTGCTATGTTCCTCAGTATTTGATGGCTGAACATCTGCATTATTTCATTCTGAGCCTGGGGTGATGTAAATGTGGTTTTCTTTGACAAGTAGGCCGTCAACTTAGGATCTTTCTCTTCCAGGAGCTTCATTAACTGCAGGAAGTTCCCCTCCGTATCAGTATGTCTACGTAATGCTAAACCTTGACGCAGTAAGAAACGTAAACTTCTGAATATTTTGGCTAGACTTCTTTTGCATTCTTCCCGCTGCTTTTTTTTCCATCAAGTAGCTGGACAGTCACATCAAGTGAACCTTCTGGAGATATAGCGAATCTGTGCTGAGAGGAGGATTGGTGTTCGTTGAATTTCTGTTTTGCCTGTTTCCAGTTGCAAAAACCGATGGATATGAAGGTATACACCACTGGCCTCTCCAATTTCCCTGTAAAAAGGCCTCTATTTTCCGCCTTGGCACAATGAAAGCATATGACTTTTTGAGTCTAATTATTGAAGTGCAGTCATGGGAACTCATCAAACCACTTGCCCTGGAAGTTGATATTTTGAGATTTTTGCTTTCTGTTGTGGTATTAGTTGTGCGTCTGGATGATATGGCTTTTCACATTGTATCTGTGGAGTGTCAGATTTTTCATTACTGCACAAACTTGTTTCACAACTATCTGGTGGTTCATGATGTGCAATAGTTGCACAAGCATTTTCAGACTCGTTCTTTGATGAACATGGTATTTCCTCTGTATGGCAAGTTTCTATTCCTTTGCTTGAGGTTGTTGGATTATCTGCATCTGCACTGTCACTTGTAGTACTAGTAACTGGTTTGCAAAACTGTCTAATATCGGAAAGTTTCAGACGCTTGCTTGTCATAATTGGAATCTGTTTCCCAGATGACTCAACAGGCTAAAATACAGTCTTTATTGGAAACCTCTAACGTACAACGAACGAAGATAGAACAGAATGGAAGTAGGACTGAACTGTACAATGTATTTAAGTCGAACGCGCGAACCTCACGGTGACTACCGAGCCGACTGACCGCCTGGGCATCGCTGGAACAATAATGTGTGCTTGTTACAACACAAGTAATTGCAAGTTTTTCGAAAAATACTTAAAAAATCACAAATATATTGTATTCCTGTTAAGGCTAATCAAAAGGCAAACATGTTGTGATATAATGTCTATAAGCATGTCTATTAAATAAAAACACCTAAACAAAAACTAGCAATACAATTCAAGTAGAGGCTTCAGGCCGTTGAAATTGCTCCTTTTGTGTTCTAATTATACAAGAAAATACAATATTTTTACTATCTATAATAAGAGAATATATTGTTCTTTTACCATAAAGCACCAGCACTTTATTAGAGAGCGATGATAATCTGAAATTTCATGGATTAACGAGGGCCACAAACACAGGTCTAATGAGCCCTGTTGTAAAATCGAGGCTCAGACTAAAGGGAGCGGAGGGGGTGAAGTAGGGCGCGTCTGGATCCGAGCGGCCCAAACCTGTCGTTAACTGTACACTAAACGTACACTATGGTCAGCGGCTTCGGCAGCTAAGGAGAGTTAGGCGTTCGACAATAAAACCAGCGAGACATGCATACGAACAAATGGCGTAGGAAAACCGCACAATATACACATAAGGTTGATGCAGTTACAAGCTACAAATGGCCTGCCAGATCTAGATCACAGGAGTTTACGCTTGGGAGTAATATTTTCGAATTTCATGCTCTGTTCAATCTGTTGTGATGAAAATTTTACTTATTCTTACACTACGTACAAGACGTAGGTAGATTCTGTGATAGTGCTTGCAAGCCTTGCATGTATACTTAAGCTTACTGACTGATACTTACGAACTATCGCTTAAATCGAAAAGCTTAGAAGCACGCCTATATTAAAGATGTACATTTCGGCCACTGAAAAAGCCTACATCTAGGCCTAATTATGTAATTCGATTGGTAAGAACACGAGAATCACAAGAACAAACACACAATTTGTAGGTCTGTGATGCAATAAAACAATTCAACAAACCATACTGTAGGGGATGGTGATTGTATGCACCATGAAGGAGGGATATATCCCCCTCCATCCCCCCCAGGATCTACGCCCCTGCTCCTCAAAACTCAGCTTAGAAACAAACAAACAAATAAAACTAGTACAATAATAGTAAATTTTTAAACTTTGTACTCGGAATTAAAGATAATATGAACAATAAAGTGAAGTATTCTTTTCATAGTAGATTTGTTGCATGAATACCTCTTTCAAAGAGATTCAAGTATGATAATTAGTAAAAAAATAAAAAATAAAGAAGCAGAAAAATAAACTATTTAATCAGTAAAAGTAGATCTTATTTCTCCAATCTGCTAATTCTGTGATTCAGTCCACTACTGGCTCAACGGTAAGTGTCTGGACTTGTGACACTAAACATTGGGTTTCGATAGGCATTTTTGGCACTACACAAATAGCCCATATTTTCACTTTATGCTTTACAAAAACCGAACTGCAATTCGCTTCTGTCATAATAAAACCCAAGTAAATCCTGTAAAATTTAGATGATATATAAATGTAAGTTTTCAATATTTGTATTTGTAACGGATTTATTTTAAATGTACGTTTGTTTCAGTTTAATGTATGTAACATATATTGTTAAATGTGTATTGTCCAAGTCTTGACAGTTCTCTAAATTTGTAGAAGATTCTCCACAGTAAGATTCAACAATACGTGTTTTACGAAAGCACCAGCTTGTAGTCGAATACGTTCCTCGCTGGTACAGCGGTAAGTCTACGGATTTACAACGCTAAAATCAGGGGTTCGATTCCTCTCGGTGGGTAGAGCGCAGATAGGCCATTGTGTAGCTTTGTGCTTAATTAAAAAACAACAACAACAGAACTTTTCTTAAAGATTATAAATCGATACATCAAGGAACAGTTTTAGAATATTGTTTCGTCACTACTGTCAGTATACTATAAGCCTTGGAAGCTGTAGCTGTGAAAAACGCTTATTACTCGATAAACTATAGATATTTGACTGAGAATATTTACAGATTACGAACTGTTCAAAAAATTAAGTTAGTATTTCTTCGAGAACATTAGATATTGTGGTCGATAAAAAACCTATGTGTGCTTCAAGCTTTCTAGAGAAATATACCTGTGCATCAACATATAATTGATTAGTTCTCCGTGAGCGTTAATAAAATATTATGTATTATTTGTAAGTCTGTAAAATTCTTGTAAATAAACCATGATTTGTGATAACCATTATTATAAACTGTATCGTTGTTTGTTTTTGAATTTCGCGCAAAGCTACACGAGGGCTATCTAATTTTGCAGTGAAAGACTAGGGGGAAGGCAGCTAGTCATCACTACCCACCACCAACTCTTGAGTTACTCTTTTACCAAAGAATAATGGGATTGACCGTCACATTATAATGCCCCACAGCTGAAAGTGCGAGCATGTTTGGTGTAACGATGATTCGAACCCGCGACCCTCAGATTACGAGTCGGGTGCCTTATCCATCTGTCCATGCCGGGCCCCGTGGTTGTCAAGCCATAGCTAGGTGGAAGAATACCGTTTCACAAATTCGTGTTGGTTTTCTCTTACTATATTCTCTCCAGTGACACAGCGATGTCTATGAACTTATACTGTCAGAAACCAGGTTTAGATATATGGGGTGGGCTGAGCAGAGATAGTCTTTTGTTTAGCTTTGCGCTTAATAAGAAATAACAACAAGTTTTGTGATATTATATTTCATTAAATGATTTTGAAAAAAACAACATATTTTATGAGATTCTCCAGAATTTTTATCACCATAAATGTCAGACTAACTGCTCTATAAAGTTCAGGTAACTTTTATCATCCTCTTTAAAAATACGATTAGCATTAGGGACTCTTTAGTCCTAAAACATCCGCCTAATGCCTTCTGGCCTAAAAGTGATAAAGGCTTCCTTTAAAACCTTACGGAAAACGCTGTTTTATCTTGGTCTATTTTTAATTTCTCAATGTTTATTTTTTAATATCAAGGAATTATTTCTATCTACATGGCTCAGAACATTCGCGATATTTCGCATAAAATGATCAGGTTTAAGGATATTGTTAAAATTCTTTCTTGAAAAAAACAAACAGAATAGAACATTTAAAGCAACACCCGAAAAAACATATACGTAGCAGTTATCCTTAGTTTGTTTGTTTGTTTTGGAATTTCGCACAAAGCTACTCGAGGGCTATCTGTGCTAGCCGTCCCTAATTTAGCAGTGTAAGACTAGAGGGAAGGCAGCTAGTCATCACCATCCACCGCCAACTCTTGGGCTACTCTTTTACCAACGAATAGTGGGATTGACCGTAACATTATAATGCCCCCACGGCTGGGAGGGCGAGCATGTTTGGCGCGACTCGGGCGCGAACCCGCGACCCGCAGATTACGAGGCCATTATCCTTAGTAACTCGGTGATATCTAATTACATTGTTAAACGCAATTTCGTTTTTCTTCTCTTTTACTCAGCACAAAACTGCACAATGGACAATCTGTACTTTGCCCATCTTTCTTATCGAAATCCAACGTCAACGTTATTACCGAAAGTGTACTGCTTAATCAACAAGAGAGCACATTATTTTTAACAAAAGCGCAAAATAACTAGTGTGACCATCCAACGTAAAAACACATGTATGTCCCATATATCACTAGATTTGAGTTTTTTTGTCCCGGAATAAACTTTCCACCAATTTTTTTTTTATTTGTATGCCCCTTTGCTATAATTGCTCCCGGATACTCACTATAACATAAGAACTGAAACTCAAAAACCGAGTTTCAATACCCACTGTGTAGCCTTGCGCTTAACAAGAAAAAATACAAATATTATAATTATTAATTAACTTTTAGTACACTATCTTGCCAAATTTTTATTAATAAGAAAATAATAATAAAAGATACATACACATGTTTTTAATGAAAATTTACAATTTCAAAGGTTATTATATAAATACGTATTCATTTTATCCCTTTCGTTTTCACTCACACGCTGTTTAATACATTTTCTAAGATGGCGGACAGCGCAAGTGAAAGCGATAGTAGTTCTGTTGATGGTAGTTTGATGATTCCTCCTTCTCCAATGACCCGAGAACAGTTTCAGAAGCGTAATGAATCTCTTTTGCAAGAAAACAGGGTGTTAAAGATGGAACTAGATACTTATAAACTTCGTGTGAAAAGCTTACAAGAAGATAATCGGGCTCTTCGCCAGGCTAGCGTAAATATTGTAAGTCTCATAGATTCGAAGTCGTATGGTTGTACCTTCGAAGTTTTTGTGAAGTGTACTTTTATATTTTTGTAACATGAGTAATACGATTAACACTTACCCGAAATTTAAGTTCAATAACATTAAACTAGTGGTACATTTTAGTTTCATTTAGTCTTGCTAATGAAATGCAAGTAATGAATCCTTATTCAAGTAATGTTGCAAACAATGATCCACCAAAATTCTAGCTTTTGCTATACTTCAAAATCGCAATTTATTTTATATGGATGGGGAATATAATACCACATTTCCAAATTTTCATTGACCAAGAACTGCACATAAAAGAAATTCTCACCGCCCTTAAAGTTAGAATGAAACTAAATTGAAAAGAATGTGGAGTATGTGTGTGTGTGTGGGGGGTGTGAAAGAAAGACTTATAAAAGTTGTAAGCCTAATTGGACTTTGCTTAAAGTAATTGCAATAAAAAAGTGTGGCATGTGTGACAGACAGTTTCTTCATCTTTATATTCAAGTTGGGCTTTGATGACTAAACATCTGAAAGCAAAAGGAATGAAGAAAGATAAGTTCCATTTTCAGTATAAAGTTGATTTGAAATTATTATACTTATTGCAGATATGCTATTTACTGTGGTAAAACCTACCTGTACATACACTACCCTAGCTTTCTAAAGAATCTTGTGAAGTGTGTTTGCTGACAAAATGAAATAGAACAAAAGGTGTTAATACTCATTAATCTTATAGGCCTATCAACCAGTTTATTAATAATTTTGCAGTTTGTAGTGTTGTGAGTCATAAAACATGCACATTCCTTGAATTGTCTTTTCTTGCTTATGAAGTTCATGTGTCATGCTGTGTTGTACAGGCTATAACACAGCATGATATATGATCTTCAAAATCAAGAAAAACTATTTGTTACTCTTAATTATGCTTTTATTTATTATTACAACAGAACTCTTCTGGACACCCTGCACAAATACATCTAGTAATGTAGTATACATAAATAAAGGGTTTATATTTTCATTGTTGTGATATGTATTAAAACTGGAAACAAGGTTAAGTATTGAACTCCCAATCATAGTAACAAATTGTCATTTGCTATCAGTAGTATGTGTGATAATTTATAGATATTAAATCATAATTTAAAGAGATTGGAGTGATTAAAAGAAATGGTTGGTAAGCCTTATGGCTGTGCATGAACATAGTAGTTTCAAGCATACCTTTAAGGTATTTTGTGCTTTATTATTTTATTTGGGCACTTTTTAAGTGAAATAAAAATATTTGCCCAGACCAGTTATCAGTCAAACATTTTTATCTTTTATGCAGAATTCATCTATGAACATTTGTTGTGATATTATGAGTAGACCCATAGTTGTGGTGATGTTGAAGTATGCTGTGATTCAGTTTGTGCATATTACCTACTCTGCTCAGTAAATTTAAAATGTGGAAAAAAAGATCATTGTAAGAGAAATAAAATTTGATTGAAAGAATAAGATTTTGTTCATGGTGCTCTAAACATGTTACAAAAAGCCTGAACAACTTTTTTTCATAAGCATATTAATTTCAACAATGTGGTTTTTATATCTTTTGTAGGAGTTGCAATGTATGATAAAGTATTTCAGAGTTTTACTTGTTCTGAAAGGATGTTTGATATGAGGTAGCATATTTTCAACAGTAATGTTGTGACCCTTGTCAATTTAGCTTAAATGAAAAATTTTACAGTAGTATGAAAAAGACACTGGAAACAATTATATCGTATATGAGGTATTTCCTTTTTTAATGCTGTTGGGTTGCATACAGTGTATATCACAGTGTTAAAATGCTTTGAGCTCTAGTTTTAATATTAATGATAATATGTAAAATCAGTATATAAAAGGGTTGCATTAGTGATTTGCTCATTGTGCATGTCTTATTATCAGTAAGCATTTCATGTCTGCTGACTTCTTCAAACTTTGATTAAATATTTTGAAGAAAACTAATACTTTGGAAATCTATTTATTTGTTGTGAAAACACTTAATGACAAATCATTTATATATTGTACTTTTAAAACTTTTAATTGTACATCATTTAGCATTCTTAAAGAAATGTTTCCAGACCATGTATATTTACAGACTTAACATAATTACATTTAATTTAGACTTTTATTTTCAAATCATTATATATTTTAGTTGCTGTAGGTTGTGTGACTAGAACATGTTATTAAATAAAATACGTATTCAAGACAGATGGGCCTGTTTACACCAGAGGCAGATGTATAACTATTGCATGAATAATAACACAACATGTAAAAGGGATGTGCATCAGAAGTCTACTTTACTAAAATAAACCTTTTCTCTCTTTTCTAGTGAGGGTTAAAAAGGAATCTACATGCTATGGTCATGTAGAATGTTATAAAAATTAGTTTATGTTACTAAAACGTGATAAATATTTTATTGTTAATATTTTTTATCTGTAAATATAGGCATGCATTGACATCTATATATACGTTTTATTAAATTAATGGTTAATTATATAAAGAAGTGTTTTAGGAAGAGGTTAAATTGCATGTTGACAAAACTGAATTTTTTGTTATGTAATTTTTACTTATTAAGTATCATATTGAAATGAAATGTAAAATAAAATTATTTACTTTGAAAATCAATACAAATTCTGTCTCATTTTTGTTCAGCTTTTTACGTTAAAAGTGGCATTTTGTTTAGTTTTGGAATATTGTAATATTTATAGATTAAGCAGTCATAAAAGACTAAGGCTTTATCTGTATGATGTAGCAAGCAAAAGCTGAGCAAGAAGAGGAGTATATTAGTAATACTCTGTTGAAAAAAATTCAAGCCTTGAAGAAAGAAAAAGAAACTTTAGCACTGAATTATGAACAGGAAGAAGAATGCTTAACCAATGACCTTTCACGCAAATTGAATCAGGTAAGGATAAATTTATACACGAAGTACATTACGTTGTGTTTTTAACATGTAAAAAGTTTGTTAAAAATAAATGTAAGTGGTCATGAATTATTTTTCAAATCTTGCTGTATATTTATGGAAATTAATTTTAATTCTTATGTGATTTATGCAAGTCATAAATTATAACAGATTTATAAAGTGTGTTAGTTGTGTTACTAGTGGTAAAATTTGAGTGTAATTGTTTGAAATTTTAACATTCTTGAATATTCTTATCAAAAGGCATAACCAAAACTAACAATGTAATGCTAATTGAAAAGATATGTAAAAGTTTCCCTCGTGAAAAAAATGCTGCAATCAGCAATTTTTTGTCTAGCTTTGACTGTTGCTTAAAAATGTGAGTTTTATATTTGAAATTAGTAAACAGCATATGTCAGTCATTTGTGAAAATGTTAATGGTAAAAGAATCTGTTACCCTATATTAAGTAATGCTCTGTGTTTGTGAACTTGTTTGTTTGGCCCTTATTTTTCCCAAAGTTTTGGAGTTAGCAGAACCATGTTGCATACTATTGATAATTTAAACATGCTACATAGATTTTCACTTGATTATTTGTTATGATTTCTTGCATCATATGTATGGAAAAAATAAAAGAGAACCATATAAATTCCTTTTAAAGCAAGTTTTTGAACTTTTAACATTGCCCCCAAAACAAGAATTAACTGTCTTAAAATAAAAATGCTTAAAATTAGATTTTTGAAACAGTACTTCCCTCCCCTTGCAAGATTATCTATTGTTCATTGCTGCCCTCTGTATGCAAACTATTTCATTATGCATGCCACAAGTCAAGCAAGTCATCATGTATTACCTATCCATCAATGGGAGAATTGTATACTTGCATGACGTAAATAACTCCCTCAGTGCGACTGTAGTGAACTATCACTTTTCATTTGATCCATGAACTCAGACATCTTTTGTTTTTTCTTTATCTTGTTTAGTGTTTGAGATTTTATTTTTCTCAAAATGGTTTAATTTAGTTTACTCTTTTTTTTAAATTGTGTTTGCTTTTTTATTTACATAAAACGTTTTTATCGACTACACTAACATGAATTCTGAAATTAATATCACCACTTCAGGTACTATGCAACCTGACAGTCACTATACCACTATCTTCAGGTGCTGGTGAGTTGATGATAGATTTGTGTACATTTATTCACATAGAGATCAAATTTTGTATAGGTTGACCTTTGTCTCCAGTTGTTGCCCTTTTTCCTCCTGAACCTGTGGAACCTGGTCAGGTTGATGAGGACTTTGTCTGTTTCCACCTCTTGGTTTTGCTATGCATTCCCATACTCTTTCTAAACATTCTGTTGAAACTTTCACATTTTTTTCTGATTTTATTTTTCACATATATGATGTTTTATCCTTTGTTCCTATATCTTATGACTCATATACTTTGTTACTGCATGAACAAATATCTTCAATTTGTGTGGTGTTTTCCCCTGTTCTATGACATTCAAGTTCCAACTGGCCAATTTGCCTTTCAGTTGGGCAATGGTGTTAGTATTCCCAATACTCCATGGGCTTAGGATCAGTTGGCCCTCACATTTCATAGGGCTGACTGTTCACATCTTGACTAACAGCTGTTGGGTTTCATTTTGCTCACTTATGGAAGGTCCTATTAGTCTTACCCATGCCCAATTTTCCCACTTTTGTTTTATGCTCATGACCCTTTTGCAGTACCTTTCCACAAAGCACTTCCTGTGAAAGGCTTGCCACAGAAATTCTAATGGGGTTTTCTGGGGGGGTATCTCAGTCAAATCCAAATTTGGCACCAATTCCAGGTTCCCATCCTTCTTCTTCCCATTCCTTACTTGTCCCTACTTGTGGTGCTGTGGTTTGCCATTTTTCCCAAAGACAAACAATGTGCTGCCAACAGTTCTGGTGGGAGCTTGCCTTAGAATCTTCATTCATCTGTGATGTCCTTTCATCTCAGATGTTTTGGGTTTTTCAGGATTTGTCAAAGAGAATTGAAATTTTGTTTCTTACCCTACTTCCTTTTTTCTGTGTACCTGTTTTTTTTCCTCCTTGTTATCTCATAGCTTGATAGCATCTGTCACAGGGTGGTACAAGATCTCTCTTCCCAACAGGCTATTGAACCTGGTTGACATCATTTATCAGAGACTGGTGGACTGTATGTAAGTTATCTGTTCTGCCTCAGTTGCTTTGACCACCTTCCATGTTTCTTCTTGGAATCTTATCTCAATCTTCAGCAGACGTTTTCTTCAGATCTGTGAATAGTGTCTGCATATTCTCATCTTTGAACAGTCTTGTCCATCAGTGGGTAGCATACCAATTTTGCATCCTACTCTTTAGGTTGGCTTTGTCTCCATTTTTTTTCTGTCTGGTGGTGCAAGCATTTTCTCTTCATCTTTATGCCCTGCAGCTGTGTTTCCATTTTTACATTGACAATTGGCTACTTCTAGCCCATTTTGAACAGATATTTGCCAGTCGTACTTCTCAGCATTTTCTCAGAGCTGCTCAGGAAGGCTGTTTGATCAAATTGGAAAAGTCTTTCCCATGTTGTACCTTGTACATTTGGGTATCTTTTTCAACACTTGCTTTAGTTTGAGCTCAACCTTCTCCTCTAAGACTTTATTTGCTCCCTCACTTTCTGCATGCAAAGTTCTGTTGCTTTTGGCGATGTGTCTTCTATGACATCACTAATTCCCTTTGGTTGTACACGTATGCATACTCTTAAGTGGATTCTGCACGATCATTGGAATCTTAATCAGGATTTCTAGATGCTCCCATCACACTTTCTCTTTTCCTTGTAAACAACTTCCTTTGGTTGTTTGGCAAGACTTGCTCATCAACAGTTGTCTTGCTTCCTCATCCTTGTATGGACTTAAATCTGTTTATGGGTGCATCCCTTTAGGGCTAAAGTGTGTGGGTTGATCACCATGAGGCTTTGAGTTTTTGGTCTTTAGACAAACAATCTTTATATATAAACATCTTAAGAGCTCTCAGCAGTTCATCAAGCTTTGGATCACGTTCTACCCATTGCCAGACAATGTCTTGTAATGATCCATTCTTACAGTTTCATGATAATGGCTTATATCATTCTACAAGATGGCACCCACTTGAGATTCTCTGTGTTTGTATATTGTATTTCCTATATTAGGCCCATGTACAACATAATAATTTAATTGTCTTGTACAGGCTGCTCTCAACCTTTGTGGTTGATCATCTTCTCTTCCAAGATTTATTTGATAGGGTGACTTTTCATCCTAATTTTCTGGTGGCTTTGCAGTCTTTGGGGTTTTTTCTTGCATTGATGGTTTTGCTACTGTCAGTTACCCCTCTTTTGGTCCTGGGTTCTTCATCATTGGGCCTTGGCAACAGCTACCATCAGTCAAGATTGGACATATAAATTACTATATATTTATTCTCCTCTCTTATTGCTTCATCAAGTAGTTTCCCTTATCCATGCCACTTCATGCTGGGCCTTTCTGATTGCTACCTCAGGTCAACTCAACCATGATTTCCTCATTTATTCCACCTGCAATTATTCCTTCAAGTATCACTTTCCTTATTACCCAACCTTCTCCATCAACTCCAGTCACTGGTTCCACATCTTCATCTTTACACCTGTTTTTTATTTGATTCTTAGCAAGTAAATCTGGATTCTCCCATCAGATAGCTTCTCATTTGGCCCAATCAATCCGTGGAAGGGTATTAGCTAAAGTGGAGGATCTTTTGCACATGAAGCTAGGCTCAAGGATTTTCTACTGCTGTTAGTGTGTGTGAGTTTCTCATGTGGCTTTTTGACCAAGAGTCTTCAATATAATTTATATCAGATTATTGGGCAGCATTATCCCCTAATTTTCTTCTTCACTGTTACCACAAGGTTTTTCTCTCACCCATCTTTACCATGCTGATTCTTTCCTTCCAGATTCCAATCAAGTATCAGTGTTGGATGTTCTCAACAGGTGTTGTGGACATTGTATCTGAAGCTGACGTTTGGGTACAGTGCTTGAGAAACCCTAGTGTTGTTGCAGTGTCCTTGTTTGACATTGTAGAGCATCCCCTCATAGGGTTCAATGGTGGGTGGGGTCAGTGGGCACCAAAATATTCTTTTTCTTATGGATTCCACAAATAAAAACTTAAATAAAATAGTGAAAACACAGTCCATAGGTAAATGATCACATCTTGAAGATTCTGAGCAGCAATCTTCAAGCATCTGTAACACCTGTTGTACCTCATTTTCTTATATACATTTTCTTTCAGACAAACTGTTAAGGTAAATGTCTTCCTTTTTCATTCAGAAGGGACTTACTAGCTCTCCAAAATCAGTGAAGAAGCTTCAATCTGGTGACATATTGGTAAAAACATCCATATCTCAACACAGTGAACTCCTCTTGCATTCAAAGGCAATTGAGAATATACCTATTAAGGTTGCACCTCATGCTACTTTGAACTCATCATGAGGAGTTATTGTTGAGAAGGATTTCAATAACATCCCCGAGTCAGATTTTTGCTGGTTTCACCACCCAAAGAGTTTCTGCAGTGAGGCGTATCTCCAATTGCAAAGATGGAATTATGATACTGACCAATGTCCTTGTTCTGACATTTACATCACCACGTCCACCTGCTACCATCAAGGCAGGTTATCTTAATTGTAGGGTACGGACATACATTCCAAACCCTCTTTATATGTTTCCAATGTCAGTGGTTCAGTCACTCAGACATAATGTCATAGTTCCTTGACGTGTGCTCATTGCAGTGGCAAGGACTATGATGTCTATGAGTGTGAGATGGACCCTCATTGCGTCAATTGCAATGGCTCTCATCCATCGAACTTTCATTCTTGCCCTAAATGGTTGGAAGAAAAAGAGGTGCAGGATTTGAAAATGATTCATAACATTACTTACCCTGAGGCTCAAAAGTTGCTGTTCACCACTTCATCTTGGACATATGCTGCTGCGCTTCATTCCACTACTACAGTGGGAATGTAGACAGATCTCTCTGTGCATCCAAAAGAAACATTCTCAAACCAAATGAAAAGTCTTTTGACCTCCATGGTATGTATGTCCCTTACATACGTTCCAGCAAATCCAAAGATCCACTTCCTTTGGTTCCAGGTACAAGCATTTCCTTGGGCACATTTTCTTCACCCACCCCAAGATGCAAAACAATCATTCATTCATGTCCTCAGTCATTGGAATCTTCTTCCAACAACAAAGACCTGCCCAATTGATCCAGGGCAGGATCCATGGAGGTTGATAGATCTCCCTCGAATAAAGACAATAAAGAAAAAAAGATGTGGTCACAAACAGAAGGGATCTTCACCCAATTTGCCTACACCAAAATAAAAATGGTCACCTCAATACAATGAAACTGTCAAGGTTTACGTTCTGATCTGGATGACATCAAAACACTGATTGCTTCCTACCATCCTGTTGGTCTTTCCTGACAAGAAACGTTTCTGAAACCTGCCAATAAGTCACCTGTTGGCAATTTTCTTTGTACAGAGATGATGAGCTGTGTGATGGACGATTGCATGGAGGGGAGGCACTATTGGTTGATCAGCACGTGCCCACCCTGTCTTTGCCGCTCGACACACCCTTGGAGGCTGTAGCCATTCAAGTTTCCTTGGGTTGTACCATCACTGTTTGTACTCTCTACCTGCTGCCTGAAGAGACCTATGATTAATTAGACCTTGATGCTCTCGTTGAACAGTTGCCGTCTTCCTTTTTAATCTTGGAGCATTTTAATGGACATCATCCCCTCTGGGAAAGTGCTGATATTGATAGGAGAGGTTGCTCCATAGAGTGTATTCTCTCAGATCACAACATTTCTCTTCAATACTGGTTATTCTCCTTATTTTAATGCACCTAGTCAGTCCTTTACTGTTATTGATCCCTTGATTTGCTCCACTTTACTACTTTCCCATTTTTCTTGGAGAGTTGACAATTATCCATGTGAGGCAGTGATCATTTTCCTATAATTTTGAGAGACTGGCCATGGTTGATGCCACCTGACCCGCATGCCTTGGTGGAAGCTGGATCAACCAAACTAGTTCTCTTTCACTACTCTTGCAGAACTTGATCCTGCCATTGTCTGTAAGCCATCAATAGATGACTGTGTGGCAGCAGTAACTGACTGTTATACAAGCAGCTGCTCAATGTGTTCCTAAAACCTCAACATGTTTCTACGATATCCTTGTCTCTGGTGGAATTCTGCTTGCCACATGGCACAGAAGGCTCAAAAATGGGCCTGGGATACTTTTCGTAGGTATTCTACACTCTCACACCTCATCACTTTCCAGCAGGCCTGTGCACATACTTCATGGGTAAGATGTCAGAGTCATATAGGACAAGATTTGAAAGGGCAGTGGGCAATATAATTTTGTCCTCCTCTCGATCTTGCTCTCTGATGGTCAGGAAGTAGCTGATACCTGGTACATTGCTGATATTCTAGGTGAAAGCTTTTGTCAGGTATCTAGCACTTCTGCTTCTTCCTCCATCTTCTTAGCCATCAAGACTCGAGCAGAGCAATCACCTCTTTCCTTTCAAACTGATTGTCTGTGATTATAATCGTCCATTTACACTGGTGGAACTCAAACTGGCCCTTCATCCGTTTGGCAGTACATTGGTTAGATCTGAAGATGTACACTATGAAATGCTGTGCCTTCTATCTCCCATTTTTCTTGCTGTTCTTCTGATTGTTTTTAACCAGATCTGGCAGGAGAATGATTTTCCTGGTGCCATGCTATTGTCCTACCTTTCACTAAGCCTGGGAAGGATCCCAAGATTCCTTCAAACTACTGCTCAATTGTTTTGACAAGCTGTCTCTGTAAGACCTTATAGAGAATGGTTAATACTCATCTTGTTTGGTTTTTTGGAGGTATGGCATATATGGATTACATGGCCATTTGCCAATTTTTATTAAAATTTTTAATGGTTAGGAGATTCCAAGTTTATGTGGGTTTGACACTTTGTCCTTCTTTTCTGCAGGTACTTGGAGGCCCTCAGTACTGTTGCTGTGTTTTGAGTGCCACACTTTTCAGTATATAGATTAATGCCATCACAGAACAACTCCCTCTTACTGTTGCAAATGGGCTCTATGTCAACGACTTTCACATCTCATGTGAGTCATCAAACATGAGGTATATTGAGCGCCAGCTGCAGATTGCCTTCAATTGTTTATTGAAGTGGACCACAGCCAACTGCTTTAACTTCTCTCTCTCAAAAACTGTTTGCATGCATGTTTGCTGCTAATGGGGTATTCACCTTGATCCTGAACTCCATATTGGTGAAGTTGTGCTGCCTGTGGTCCCTGAGACAAAGTTCTTAGGACTTATCTTTGACCATAAGCTGACCTTTATACCACACATCAAGCAGCTACAGGTCTAATATATAAGAGCACTGAACATCCTCCATGTCCTCTCTTCCACCACTTGGAGTGGATCGATGTTCTATGCTAAAGAGCTATCGTGCTCTTATTCGATCAAAACTGAACTATGGCTCTGCCAGGACCTTGGCCTTAAAGATGCTGAACAACATTCATCATCAAGGACTTCAGCTCTGCACTGGGGCTTTTTACACTTCCCCAGTTCAGAGCTTATACATTATCTCATGAACCTTCTTTGCACCTCTGCCATTTGCAACTGTTTTTACTATATTCTTCGAAACTTCATTCCTTATCACAGCATCCCACATGGGGTTGTGTTTTCCTTCCTCGGTGGGCCATACTTTTTCAGAACAGACGATCTGCCATTGCTCCTTTTGGCCTTCGTATCCAGTTGGATGAATTGGGTCTGTCCTTGGATAACATTGCTGTATCCACTGCTCAGCCCATCCTACTATGGCTTTTTACAGTTCCCAAATGTGACCTATCTTTTAAGTCAGTGGTTCCCAACCAGGGGTGCGAGATAGCGTTCCAGGGGGTGTGAGATAACATTTGTTTTGGCCATCTTCACCTTTATTCTCAAATAAATAATTACTGTAAGGGGTGCGAGAACATATTAAAAAATTTTTTACGGGTGCGGGGCAAAAAAAAGGTTGGGAACGACTGTTTTAAGTCATCTGAGAAAAGCAGACTCTCCTGATTGGAAATACATTCTGTTATTTGTTGAACATCTTTTCAACCATCCTTCCATTCCTGTTTATACAGACGGTTCAAAATCAGATGACTTTATGGGCTCTGCTATGGTTTGTTGTGATTTGGTGGTTGTGTGCATAATCCCATCTACAGCTTTTGTGTTCACTGCTGAACTGTATGCCATTTATCTGGCCCAGGATCACATAGAAGCTAAGGAGTACTCAAGCTGCACTATTTATACTGACTCGCTTAGTTCTCTACTGGTCCTGGAATTGCTTCATGTTAGTTCACACCCTGTTCTCACCAATATTCAAAACCGACTGGTCCATTTGTCTTTAACATTTACTTCTATCCAGTTCTTCTGGATACTGGCTCTCGTTGGTATTTGCGAATGAGCTTACTGACACTGCAGCTAAATCTATCTGCTCTTGCACTATCACTGGCAGTCAACTTAGAGTGAGCAATGTGCAAACAAGTTTTTCTAAATAAAATCCTATATTGGTCTTTGGCCATCTTGATTTCATAAGGATCGGAAAGAGGAAGTTGTTCTAACTAGGCTACACATTGGTTACAGTTTTTTAACTCATCATTTTCTTTTATCTGGACTGATGCACCAATGTGTAGTCTGTGTAACACTCGGGTAACTATAAGCCACATTTTACTTTCTTGCCATCGTTATGACTCTCAACAACAGCACCATATTAAACATGTTGTGTCCCAAGGTTTGTCCATAACGTTAAACAGTGTTATTAGAGATAATGACACTGTCCACCTTGATCAATTTTTTAGTTTTTTAAAGTTCATTAATATTTTTAATGCAATATAAGTTTTTTAATATATACATTAGACCTTTTTTAATGTAATACCCTCTTAAGAATCAGTCCATCTAGTTCGATTTGAAATTAGACAATGGCTGTAACATCAAATAACTTGAAACCAGGACTGGAGAGGACAACTTCAGGTGACTAACATTTCTGTTTGAACTATCCATTAGTCATCCTGGTGAGTTATTATTAAAATTTTGCTCCAAGTCTTTTTCAACTTTTTGAAAATGGCCATAATGTCAAATAACTCGGAACCAGGACTTGAAAGGCCAACTTCAGGTGACTGACAGTGGTTTTTATACTTATCTGTTAGTCTTCCTGGCGAGTTATGATAATTACAATTATGTTACAGAAAGTCCTTTACATCTTGTATCACTGCAGTTTTCTCTTACTGCTGTAGACTAGATGTAAACATTGGTTTTATGCTATTTATGTTTTTGTTGTTGTTTTTTTTTCAAACCTGGTTTTCTTTTACCTTAATTTCCTTTTATGAATTTTACTGAATTTAATTTTAACTTTTTACTGGATGTTTGGCGGATAGTCTAGCTGCTTTGTGCCATAAAACACCAAATCAATCAACCAATCTTCCAGATTTATTGACCTTGTCAGTGATGTCGAGAAAACCCACTTGTAGAGAAATATATTTGTCAAAATGGCTCGTTTGGGTTAAGAATTTTTTACGTATTGGAGTGAACAACGTTTCGACCTTCTTTGGTCATCGTCAGGTTTTTTTCTTTGTGAACCTGACAATGACCAAAGAAGGTCGAAACGTTGTTCACTTCTCTATGTAAAAAATTTTCTCAACCCAAACAAGCTGTTTTTATATATATATGACCTTGTCAGTGACCTGCCTTTCTGGAATGGGATGTTAATGTGATCCTCCATACCTGTACTTTACCTCCATTCGAACTTATATCCTCATTTACTTTGGTTCATGCCCCTTGTTATTTGATGCAGTTGGCTTATTCTTCCTTTCCATTCCCAGCATACTTTGTACTGTGTTACCTCTCCAAATCTGACATCTCACCTTTTTCCTACTTTTTGTGTTTATCGACCTCTGGAGGAGATCCTACAAATAGGCATCTGGACCAACCCTAACAAGTTCATCTCCTATTATTTACATCATATCACAGTTTCAGCATCCTCATGTTTCGTCTTCCACCTGTAGCTATACTCCAATTTTTGTTGCAACTCTGACACTGGGTAAGTTTTTATTAATATTTTCTCTCAGGGTTGCAGTTTTTATGCTTTCATTGAAAATGTAGTAAATGATACCTGACCAGGTATTCTTTAAATCTGCACATTACACCTTGTTGAACAGTGCTCAAAATACTACACACTCATCTTTGAGATGGGGTGTTTTCATATGATCACTCGTAGGTGAATAACCTGTGCTGTTTTTTGCATAAATAGGCCCTTTGGAGGGGGTACGTCTGTTCTTTCCTCACACTGGTCCCTCCTTCTAATCAACGTGGAATTGTAACTAATCTTGTGGAAAGAGAGAAGTATCATATCAGAAGTTATAATTTTCCTATTTTTAAAATGTATTTCTGATAGGTACCTCCCTCTTCTTACACTTCCCACCCTTTCTCTGCACTTACTTCTGGTGCTTCTGTCATCTGCTAAATTTTCAAAGTGATAGTTCAGTGGAAGTGCATGGAAGTTGTCACATGCATTGCATGAGTATGCTATACTTTTTTTGGCTGATAGGTAATGCTTGATGATTTGCAGGAAACACATTGGAATAATTTTATTTCAATAGCAGAGTGTAGAAGGCTTTTGGCATGCATGATAAAAATGTTCACATATTGAAGTCAGCAATGAATGAGAATAGCCAATTTTGTGAGTGGAGGGTACCTATCATAAATACATTTTCAGTTTCAAAAAATTATAACTTAGCTTTGCCCCTGAACCTCCCTGACAAGTGGCAATCCCCCTTGACCTATGTAGTATGAGAATCTCCTGAAATCTCTTCTACTTTTGAAACCTACCTTTCTATTTTAAACAATAATGATAGCCCTGATCTAGTAGTAGGTTTGTAAGGTCATTAAACTCAATTCTGGAATTATATTTGTGTTCCTGATCTTCATTTGGATCCTGCAGGCACAACGTTTTAAACTGTGTTCAAATCCCAGTAACTAGCATGTGAGACCAAATTTACCATATGTATGCAGGTACCACAAGCTGCTGTTTTAACATGGTTTTGTGTGTATATGTGAATCATGAGGGAGCATTTACTTCTACACTTGAACATGGATTTGTTTTATTTAAGGTAATGAAAAAGTACAGTAAAGGAAAAATCTCTAAAGATGTGAATTAAGTGTGTGTAAATACTGTACATGGATAATGGTATGTGAAAACGAATCACTAAAAAGTAAATTGATTCTGTTTGTCACCTTCTCCATTGCAATGATATATTTATTACTCTAACATAATAACATGGCTGAAATATTTGTTTGCTGTTTCTTTCTGCTTCTTTTTTTTTTTTTTTTTTACTTATTAGCAACTTCATAGGAATACAAATATTTCTAGGAAAAACTAAACAATATATTGAAGCAAGTTACTGGGAACTTTCAATAATATATTAGGTGTTATTTTAGTGTCAGTGTTGAAACTTCATAGGGACTTTTTTTTCCTTCTGTGGTTATATTGAATTTTGGTATTATTTTGAATGAAAACACTGAAGCATTGAAGTAAATAATTATGATTACAAATGTAGAAGCTGCATAATTTTTTCTTTTTTTATGGTTTTTAGTTACGCCATGAGAAAGTTCAGCTGGAACAGACACTTGAGCAAGAACAGGAGGCTTTAGTCAACAGACTGATGAGAAAAATAGAAAAGTTAGAGGCTCAAACTTTGACCAAGCAATCAAACTTGGAGCAGCTACGTCGAGAGAAAGTTGAACTGGAGAACACCCTTGAACAGGAACAAGAAGCCCTTGTTAATCGTTTATGGAAGCGAATGGACAAACTTGAAACAGAGAAGAGGTAGTTTTGAACATATTTCTTTTGTACGCAAGTGTTTCACTGAACTTTTGATAGATGTATAAAGCAATTAGTGCTAGTTAATTGAGTCCGTAGTGTTGAATTTTTGACATTCATTGCATGTTACGTTGTTTTTCATACCATTTAGTAGAAATGTAAGAAGTAATTACTTCAAACAGGTCCTGTTTAGGTAATTTAAGTGCTGCCAAAAGATTGAAGACCATTAGCCATTAAACAATCATTCATGTACATCTCGCAAAATGTAATGAATATTTAGTGCATAAGTAATGTTAAAATAAACTTCTTGTCTTTGTAAAAACTAAATTGTTTCTATTCTGAAAATGTCTTAACAGAACAAACACAGTGTTTGGTTTCATAAATATTTCTGATGCTAATATTTCAAATAATATACCTTTCATGAGGAAAATGTTTTGTTTTTTTGTATTTACAAACTTTGCATACAAGGGGGGTCAGATCATGCACTTATGATAAAAATTTCTATTTATGTAGTTATACGGCTTACTTTATTGGATTGGGGCACAAGTAACTATATAGTCTTTACCGAAGAAAATAAATTATTAAGGTCATTAAAATCAATTTAATTATTGTTTGTTTCACAGTAAGAAACTGTTTTGAATGAAACAACAGTAAAAGTTACTGTATAATAAGTACTGAAGAAAATGTTAAGATTATAATCATCTTAATTACTGTTTTTCTTTTCATAAATTAAATTTTGTTTTGATTAAGACAACAGTAAAGACATTTTGCATCATTCTGTATGCATTAAAATACCACTTAATTTTTCTAAACTTGCTTAAAATCTGTTTAATTTTTGAAATGAGTAAACTCTGTTCTCATTTGTAAGTTTTTCTTACATTTAAACAACTACTTTAAATCCTTTAATACTGAAAATGTGGTTATTTTTTACTTTATTTGATATTATTTTTCTTGCAGCATGCTATTTAGCTTATTAGAGCTGCATGCCCATGAAATTCTTTTTATTGAGGTTGCTGTTGGGTCAGGACATACAGATAGATCATATGATTATTCCTAATGGTCTTTTACATAAATAAACCTAGTAGAATTGCTCTATAAATTGTAAAAATATTAAGTTTAAAAAGAAATATTAATAAAAAGTTATTAATCAGTGATGTGGGCAGTAAATGATTTTTGCCAAAGTTCACCATTAATTATGGTTTGATTCAAGCTCTCGTCCTCAATTATACTAAAATTTAATTAATTAGCATTGTTACATAGTATGCTTAGACAACATCCCTGGGCTAACAGTCAAATCATGAAGTTTAACATTTCATTGAAGATTTTTATCACATTTTAAGATTTAAATAATAAATCAATAGAATTTATCTGTGTTATTATTATATTAATTAAACATTGTTTCAGTATCTTGTTAATTAATGTAATCAAGGATTGGGCCACACTAATTGAACAAATTTACCACTGAATATCAGATTGCATAAATAATTATACCTTTAAACAAAGGATAAACTCAAAGTAACTGTCTAACTTAAGCATAAAATTTGTTTACAATGCTGGTGAAGTTTCAGTTGTCATCTATAATCACTCTTAATGTTATGTAGTATTCTTCAAATACTTTTACAGCTTCTTTGATTGTGTTTTTCGTACTGTTAGTGCCCCTTTCTGCAGTGACAGCTCTGTATATGTTACTGAATTTTACACCATAAGATGTGTCCACATTCATTTTACAGTTTTAAGCAAGTTCTTTACAACTAGGTATAAGTTAAACTGTGTTTTTATTCTGCTAGAAATAGTTGTCTTGTGTATCTCTTGACCCGGCATGGCCAAGCCTGTTACAGCATGTGATTCGTGATCTGAGGGTTGCAGGTTTGCATGCCTATCATGCCAAACATGCTCGCCCTTTCAGCTGTGGGAGTGTTATATTGTGACGGTCAATCTCACTATTTGTTGGTAAAAGAGTAGCCCAAGAGTTGGCAGTGGGTGGTGATGACTAGCTGCCTTTCCTCTAGTCTTACACTACTAAATTAAGGATGGCTAGCACAGATAGCCCTCGAGTAGCTTTGTGCAAAATTCAAAAACAAACTTACGTATCTCCAAAGTTCTACTGCAATGTTATGTGTTATGACAACTGGACATCATTGATAGAATTTGTTGAATATCTTTATAAGTAAACATTAAAACAAATTTGTCTTCATGTATAGAATAATATGTATTATTTAACTTGTAAAGAATGTTGATAATGTTTTATAATGAAAGCAAACCCAAGCTCAGGATGTGTAGTGTGTTGTTAGTAGATCTTGCATATACAAGTACATATACCAGTTTCAGTTTTGTGAATGAGACAGTTGTGAACCATTTTTCACTGCTGTGTTAATACATATAGATATACACAATAAGAGATATAATAAAAACCTAAAAACTGTACTATGGTAAATTTTTATTCCCAGCTGTAATTAGAGTAAAGTTAAAAGTAGATTCTTAATGAACTTCTAGTTAGTCAAAAACAGTTAGATGCAGTTAAACTTCTACATCTCTGTGCACATAAAATTGAATACACAATTTTTCTTTAATTTGTATTTGCATTGGTATATTTAGGATGCTTCAACAAAAACTTGATCAGCCAGTCTCTGCACCAACTTCACCACGAGACATTAATAACGGTGATACAGCTGCCAACTTGACACTTCATGTACAGCATTTAAGGAATGAAGTTGCAAAGCTTAAAATGCAGTTGCTAAATGCCCAACAAGAGCGTAAGTCAAAACATGAGTACATAAAATTTAAAGTTGTAAGATTTGACAGTTTTCAAATTTCTATATTTGCTGAATTATTTATTTAAAAAAAGGTGGTTTGTATATCATTTTATAATGGAATTCTGCTAACATGTCATGCAAGTTTAAAATATAAATGTAGCTTCTTTCTTTGCCATAAATTTTTCTCTTATAAAATGAATAAGTGTTTGTTGTACCTTGAAAAGCATTGATGCATTTAATGTTTTTTGTTTTTTTTAAGTTACTGAAGTATGAATAGTAAGTTTTAACTATCAAAAATGTATCTTAAAAGAAAGTTACTGTACAAAATGATAACTGTTAGTAAGATCAATAATAATAATTTTTTTTTATCCCCCATAAAGTTTAACCCTACAAAATCTTCACAAAATGTGGGCCTTTTTTTTAGTACACATTAAAAATTTGTTGTACATAAACCAGGTTTTTCATTAGTGTTTTTGTGAATTTCTAGAGCCTTTAATGTGTAATGTATCAGTATGGGTAAAATGTGTCTTTTGTGATAAGAATAAAGTATTTACATAACTTTTTAAACACCCTAAATGGATATCAAATTTCTTTTTTTGTAAAACTTTATTAATTGTCTCTAATTTTTCTCTACCCTAATACTAACTCTAGAGAAATAATGAATGTACAGTGAAAAGTTGAAAAATATGAAATACAATGAATAGTACAGTGTTTATTTAAAAAAAAAAGTTTTACAATTTTTCTTAGTAGTTTCAGTGGTTAACTTATTCACATCAGTTTTCTTTTAATTTTATTGTTGTATTGCTTTACATTGAAGTTTAAAAAGTTCTGTAACTGTGTGGATCACCAAATGTGAACAACATAAGCTAAGCAGTTTTTTTTGTCAGCTAAGACCTTACAGTGAGAGATTTCAGTTTAGAATTGTAACATTTAAATGGTTGAGAATATGATTTTCTATTGATTTATAAATGCCCATCAGCCATATAAACTTGATTAGCAAACAGCCTTGAAAGTCAGAGAGAAAGGTAAGGGTTTGACAAATGTTTTGTTATCTTGGCAAATCTTATTTTAGAAGTGAAAAAATAGGAACTCAGATGAATCATATCAAAAAGAAAAATGAAGATTTAGATTCTTTTTAATATTTTTTTTAATTAATATATTAACTTAATATAAATATTTGATATATGAACTATGTTTTTATTCCAATTCCATTGTCATATATTGATAAGTCATTTTACTGAATTGTAAATGTAAAATTGTAAAAGGTATGACATGCTAATTTTGATTTGTTTGTGCAAAACTGATTTAACACCTGATTATTACAGACACAGGGCCTTCAGCTTTTGAAATGGGTAAGAAAAGGTTCATACTAGGTTTGAAAACCTTGAATGTACATAGAAATAAAACTGGTTTCAAGTGCACCTGAAACTCTGGAAAAACCAGTATTTTAGGGGTAATTATTGATAATTTGAGTTTAATTTTAAGGGGAGATACAATCACTTTCTGCACGTACATGCACCATTGCTGTAAAGTACAACAGCTTTATCATGGAATTCATGTTGAAAGTTTTGCTTTCATTTAATTTCCCAGCCACATAATCTCAATCTGCATTTTAGTTCTTGTTAGTTCCCTGCTGAGATGGCAGTAAATCTTCAGATTTATAACACTAAAATCAGGGGTTCAATTACCATCAGTGGACAAAGCAGATAACCTGATGTGGCTTTGCTATAAGAAAACACACAGTTCTTGTTAGTGACATGCATGGATATAGTGATAACATCTGTTAATTTAATAATTTATAGTGGAGGCCTACATTCACCTTGAAGGCCTTGCAACTTAGCATACTGTTGCTTTTGAGTAAATGATGAGTGTATAATAACATGTAAACTTTGTATAGGTCAGTAAATGTGAATAGGATTTTCCCAAATTACAGGTCAAAAACTGATGCATCTAAATAATAATGTCTTTAACAATCTGTGGTTTTGTTATGAGCGATACAATGAGTGGGTTTGGTGCTGAACCCAATAAACACAAGTAATTTTTCAAAGTTTATAAAAAGAACAATAGACATAAGTGGGAAGGGTGAAAGTGCATTAAGAAGAGCCAAAAACATCAAGAATATGTAATTATTAAGTGGAAAAAGTGGTAATTCTTACAATAAAGGATTTCTTCAATAGGTCTGTATTTAATCATTATCAGTGATAGTGATAAAGTGTAAGCTTAAAGATAGTTTAGATACTTGCACAAATTCAAAACCAATGGGTAACGTCATTGTTAAAAAAGACCTTGAAGGTAGAAGTTAAATGGACATTTTATGGTACCTACACCCATCATTCCTACAAGTTTCGAGAGGAGGTTTGTATCATGTCTTAATATTTCCAGAAGCTAAGTAAACAGAACTTTTTAAAATAGAGAGAAACAATGTTAAGATACTTGATGATGCATGATTTGGTACAAAGTTTCTTTGAAAGTTTGAAAGAGAAAACCTAATGTGAAAAAAAATTATGGATATTTTTATTTCTGCTTTTTTTTCATAAAATTAATTAAATATGGCTAAATTTAATATTCTGCCTGTCTTATATCTAGGTCTAGATTAGTATCTAGATTTTATGATGATGATAATAATAATAACAACCATTTTATAATGTGGGTAAATCTTAATTCTGTATAAAAATATTACTGTAATGTATAAGTGGTGTATGGAATATGATATAGGCCTGTACACATTTTGAATTAGAAATCTTAATTTCTTCTTTTCTTGGATCTGTATTGTTTGATACCATATAATGGGGAGAGAAAAAGCATGGTTAAAATATTTAAAATTATCTGTAAATTTTATGCATTTGGATCACCTTATTTAATGTGTGCATGTGTGTGTGCAAGTCTTTTTAATTTTTAAGTGAAGAGCTCTTGTATTGCTTTGTAATGAAAGCTTTAACTATCCTAGAGACCAGCCTCATAACCATTTTGTGCTATTTTGTAGTTTTCATGTTATAATTATTAAATTAATAATTCTACCTGCATGAAGCTTCATATTATCAGTGAACATTACTAGGCTTTTCTGTGCAAAATTTATTTTTTTTGTTAAGTTTTAAGATTTCTTTAGTAATATTTTTCTTCTGTGTTTTTTCTTTTGAATGTACATATCCAATATGCAAAGTAGTTTTGATTTGAAGATTAAAAATTCTTTTCTGCATCAGAAAATTTTCAAAATTCACGTGCAAAGTCTTTATGCTTCAGGTAATTATCAAACTTTTGTTTTTTAGAAAAAAAATGTTATTTTCATTACTGTATCTCTGTACAGGTTGGACTGATTTGACATCCTTGTAACCACCATAAAAATTTGGAAATATTAATTATGTTTATTTGTTCTAGAAAGACTACAGATTGTAATGTGTAAACATATTTTAAATTTAAATAGATTAAATCTAATAACAATATACTTCTATATTTTATTATATTATTCTTTGAGTTGTGTCTTGCTAACAATACTAAAATTATACTGATTTGGTGTAAGTGCACTGATGTTGCCATATATAAAGAATATAAAACTGGCCTTTACAAAGTGAGCTGTCTTGACTGTATTTTAGTAAACTAGTATTTTGAAAATGAAATCACTTTTGAGTTGTAATGTATTTATATACATACATACATACATTTACTATTTTCAGATAAATTCTTAAAACATAGAAAAATAAAGAAGTACAGCAAACAATTATCTTTTCTAGTTATGAGTATTGTATTTATTTGCTACTTATTGTAGGTTGCTAAGTCTTATCAAATCTTCACATAGAGGATGTGAAACAAATGTTTTTTGGTTTTATATATACAATTTGAAATAAACAAAAATCATACATTACTATAGCAATACCACACAATTCCACTATAATTTATGGAGCTTAGTAACTAAGCTGTATTTGTATCTAAAAAAAGAAACATGAAATTTCAATCTCGCTATTGTTTTGCCTTACTGCTTGGAATCTTGCATAAGAAGAAAGAATTTGCTGTGCAAAAATTTTGAGAGGCTGAAAAAAACTCAACTGTGGGGATATTCTGAGCCTTCAGTTAATTATACATACATTATTAGGCAAAGAAGGTGTATGTAAACAGGTATTTTCAAAAACTGAAGAGGTGGGTGGAGCCACTTAAGTAACTTTAATAAATATATTAATATCTCAGAATACAGAAGGGATGGGAGGTTTTTATTTTATATCTGAGCTTCTCTGTATTGTTAATTTGAATACCTAATTCATGAAAAACTATAGATTGTTTCTCGACGTGACAAACAATTAATAAGAACCAATGCTGCATTTAATATACCATGTGATACACAAAAATGTATATTTAGAATTTTTTTAAGTATGCACTTTTAAATTAAGAAACTAACTAATGTATAATATTAAAATTTGAGTTATAACCTACAGTTTGATACAATAAGTTACAATTATTGATTGGGATGTCATTGAGTTTACAAGTAATCCTGTCATGATGGAATCTTAGGTTGAGTTAGTAGCAGGGTGTAACATAATTTAACTTGAGACAGCATCCTGGGCAGGAGATTTCTTGAACTAAAAAGTTCTTATTGTCATGGCTAGTTTTTACCTTTAAGATTTGCAAGAAAGATGCATTATTATACAAACAAATGATGATGTGTGTATCGTAAATGTCTAGGCCATTGTTATAAAACATTAAACTAAAGAGTGTGATACTGTTACATTTATGTTTTTTAGTTAATGATGCAATACATTTTTCTCTGCACATGCTTTGTATATAGCCTTCTGTAGAGTAATATATTTGTTTTTAATACCTGCATAATTTAAACATTGTGCAGACTCTGAAAAGATGGCTCAGTTTGCCATGGATGAAAAGCAAATACGTGAGGAGAATATTCGACTTCAGAGAAAGTTACAAATGGAGATGGAACGTCGAGAAGCTCTTTGTCGTCATTTGTCAGAAAGTGAATCTAGTCTGGAAATGGATGAAGAAAGGTGAGACATCCTATTAACCCTTTTGCTGTGGCTGGAACATATATTTTGTAGTCTGCTGGGAATATACGTCCCAGCCGCAGCAAGTGGGTTAAACTAAAATATTATACAGTTGGAGGTAATATCTTAGTTAGTTTTCTAAGTACAAGTTCTGATATTGTCATAAAATGTTTTTTTAAACAAAAAATAGTAGAAAATGTGTTGATCAAATACAAATTTTGATTCACTCCAACAGAAAGAATGTTGTTAACAGAATTACAGTGTTATATCTTCTTTCAAGGTGTAAAAAAATAGTATCAATGATTGTTCAATTGTTGTTCAATTATGTGAGAAACATTCATTTTGTTAATATTTTTACAAAGTGTGATCAGCTGGCTAGTACTGCCAGCGAATTCTATACACATAATTTGAAAGATGTTTTAGAAAAATCATCATATAATTAAAAGTTAAGAAAAAGGTTATCAAACTTGAATAATATGCATGCTAGTGATTCATAGGTGTAAAAAAGAAAAAAGCTTTCAAATTTGTGTCATTCTATTATGTTGTTATGGCTGTGGTAAACACTTCCAAATCTTTTGAGATATACCAGTATTCTAGCAGCTTTAGGATGGTCTCTAGTAGTGTGTCCTAAACATTTTTGAATAAATTTAACCCCATAATAAAATAACTTGCAAAGTTTTTCCTTTTATGTTTGAAGCCAAATTTCAGTACTAAATTTTGATAAACAGATTAATATGTGGTGATTGCAGAACAGCCACAGTGAAAGGAGAATGGTTAACAAGCTGCTTGCTTCTAGTGGATATAACTAGTTAAATAGCACAAGTATCCAGGAAGTATTGTATTTTCAGTTCCATGGTTTTTAACCCCAAAATTTGGAATTAATCATACAGAAATTTCAGAAGAATGATTTGTGAATTGTTACAACTGTCAACTGTTGATATACCTGTAAAACATGCTATTCAGTCATTCATATTGCAAGATTCTAAGTACAAAATTCTAACTAACAAGATTGTTTTATGTTCCCATTTAAGCTGTATAGGATACCCAAGCTAATATCAGGCTAACATTATCTAGTCTATGCATTGTATTTTGCTTGGCAGTGTGCTGTTAGTGTGAACATACAAATTCTAATATGAGTTATGGCTGAGAGGTATGAAATATGAACACTGTAATCAGTTAGCAAGGTGAAGGGCGAGAACATGGATGTATTGACAAGATTAAACCTACTTAGATAAAATAATTGTGACAACCTGTTTAATGTCAAGCAAATTGAGTTTGTTTGAAGAGCCTGGGTTTCATGGAGATTTAAAATAAGTTACATAAATTCATAATCAATTCAGTTGCAAACTCAGTGAGAAATCTTTAATTTTTTTATTAAATTATTTATTTTTCTTACTTGAGTTAATAAATTTCAGATTTTTACATTTTAGTTACTTGTATAACAATAAATAAAACCATACCTTAAAAAAAACAACAGATTAAATATTTAGTTTGCTTATTTTTTGCTATATTGTATTTATCTTATAAGTTTGTAGTTTGTGATAAAGTCCCGACATCACATAGGTATATTTATAAAGTGGAAAATGTGCAATTTTTATCAAACAGTGCTGTGTTATACAGATTTGAAATATTAGAATTTATTTCAGTATTTTCAGTAAACTGTTTTGATGTCAAGTCTATTAGTATGCATTTATAATAGTAATCTAATTAAGTTTTGAAAAATGTTATTCACTACTGCAAAACATGACAGGTGGAGCAACGTGAATATTCCATTGTATTTGTTGATGCACCTGGTTGTTGAACTTGTTTTCGTGCAGATTGTGAAAGGCTCATCTGATCCAAAACTAACATACCAAAGCCAACAGTTTTTTACCAGTGCAATAACAAACTTAGTTCAGTTTTTTGTTTCTAGCTCTGTTGTATCAATACTTTCACCAGAAGCAGTAATTGGATTGGAGTTGTCATCATTTAAATACTTGCTGCACCAAAAACTAGATATACTAGGGTTCTATAATCATATTGAAACATAAATAGATATAAGGGTGTCAGATTCATTGAGATCTATACAAAAGCATGCCAGCTGGTTACAGGTATCATTGCTTAACTGTTCTTGCTTTGTTTGTTCTCAGGTAAAGATCTGACCACCTATTATAAGAAACTGTTTTCAAGTTATGTTGAATTTTCCACTCAAGAACAAGATGCACCTTTTGTTAGACACAGAAGCACAACTTTTACTATACAGAAGCTGTCTGATCTTGATGAACATTCTAAAGAGAATGTGAAGCAGTTTGATACCTTCTTGGGTGGATCACTACAAAGTGACCTAGAGAAGTGGAAGGTTAGGTGGACCCAGTGCAGATGCAAGACTGAAATTTCAATTGCATAGAAACTTTATTTTTAGAAGGAAAACCCTCTATCCATAAGTTTTAAACAAATCTTAACTACTAATTAAGCACTGTAAGACATGAAATACAATGGGAGTCAAATGGCTTAATGGTTTGGCACATATCACTTCCAATAGATATTTGTGTGAAACAACACAAAGTTCTAAAGTTCTATTCTACTGTAGTTTTTTTTTTAAAAGGGGGGGGGGTTAATACTACTATAAGGCTTGACTGAACCTTATTTGCTGAGTGAATACCCACTGAACTCATTTCCTTATGGTTGACACTAAGTACTATGTAGTTTGTTTTTGAAGTTTTGATAGAACAAGAAGTTTTTAGTAAAATATTTGGCTCAGATTTGCTTTAAAAAAGACCTAAATAGTTCAAAATAAGAAAAACATTATAAATTAACATTAGTACAAAACTGTATGTATATAGTGAACAATATTTTTCATCAGAACTTGCATGCATTTGTAGATTGGTCCAGTAATAAAATGCATGTATGATACCCTCAACAGTATGCAGGGTTACGTTTGTAAATGTTGATTGAAATGATCCATTGTCACCAGAAAATACCTGTTAATTAAAAATTTTGTAGAAAATAAATCTCTTTTTGATATATTACAATAAAGTTTATAGAAGTCAGGATATCCTTAACATTGTAGGTTGGGGGGGACCCCTGAATTATAATCTTAGGTGTGTCAATGTACAAGTTTAGTCAGAGATGTGGTTACAGTGCATACAGATATTACATAAGAACCTTGTGTATACACAAACAGATAAAATAGTAGTTGCTTGATTACCTAATTGAATACTAATTTGTGAGTATTTTTTATTCAGGCATTTTAATGAGATGTCTCAAGGCTATAATGTGCGGCAGAGGACTGTCTCCAGTCCCATTCCTTATAAGTCCTCTCCTAACTCTTCTAGACCATTAAGCCCAGGTAAGTATATACCTTTTTTCCTGTACTGCAGATTTGTCTCTACTGTTGGTTGCTTAATTCTTTCAGAAAAATTTGTTTAACTATTGAATTGGATGTTACTGAATAAGTTTAGGCAGTAAAAGTACATTTTTGATGAAAAAAGCACCTTGAGTTAATGAAAAATGTTATTTTTATTTCACTTGACATTAAATCTCAAACTTAATCAAGAGTGACTTTACTTATGCTGCTATACTCATAATATGTAACATGCTGTACATGTTTAAATATGACTTATAGGACAGTGGAAGTCATGTGAACAGTATTGCCTACATTAAAGCAAAACTCAGTTTTTTAGATGTTCTCGATTATTTGCAAAGTAAACTTGAGTGTATACAAAAAGCCCTCATCTAGACCTCTTTTTCTACAGTTCGATTCGCATTACCTACTCACAGGAAAACACAAAGCAGCTATTGCAGTATGTATGAAGATCAAACATATGTGTAATTCTAAAGAAAACAGACTTAAGGGACTGAAAGATGTATAGCATATACTCAAACTGAATAGTCACTCAAATAATTTACCTCTAGTATATTCTGAAGTGCTACAAAGACTATTAACATAAATTTTGCAAGTTGTAAATAGGGTAGCATGCATACCTTTGTGACTTGACTACTTCATACATCATTGACAGGCTTAAAAAGATACTATCTGTGATCAGTGACACAAATGTCAGGTTTACCTTTAAGACATGCACATAACTAGACAAAATCTTAAAAGAAATTGTAATGCCTTCTGCATGCAATTCAGATAATGCTTGAAAAAAAGAAATGTGTTTGCCTAAAGATGCAGGAGCAGATAATAAATGTACAATAAAAATTGTTAGTTATAAAATAACTCAAATTATACCATAAATTTTGTATGAGAAACATCTCATACATTATATAACAGATTTGTTGAACAAATGTGCCAGTGTCATAACAGATCATTGTGTAGAGGTAGTGATATCTGTCTTCCTTACAAGTAGAAAATCTTGCTATAATTAATTATTTTCTTAAATGTAAAGAATTATTACTTATTTCAAAACTTAATCTTCAAAGTAGTTGCAACACAGGATGGACATTAATCATAGTTAGTTACCCTGTTGTTAACTTCACTTTTTTCTTTAACCCTTTTGCTGCTGCTGGAATATACATTCCTCAGTGTTCCCACTCTCCCTCACACTGTAAATGATTCCTCTTGTCATACAAAATTGCTGCATGTGACATATAGCAATAAAATGAGTTGGAAAGTATTTATTGGCATCCTGTTTAATGTCCATATATGGTTTCCCTCAATGTTTTCCACTAGGCCCTTCAGTATCTAACAAAATGCCTGAGTAGAATGTATAACAAATGCATACCAATTGTGCCCACATTGCTAGAGTGGTGAGTAGTACCCCTATTACTATGTAATTCTGCTTGACTTGAATAACTTAGAAGGTAGTGAAAGTGACTCAAGTGGTGCTGAACTGCATGATGAAGTAGTAATGAAATAAGGTAATGCTAGCTCTCCATGTAGTTTAAATTCATTTATGTTATGTTCAATATCTTTCTTCCCATCAGTATTCCAGTTATATTTGCTATAATTTTGTTAGTCAGTAGATAATGTAAATATTATCTGCATAATGTTCTTCCTGACTTTCCATTTGTCTGTTGAACAAATTTAAAATTGTGTAACCTGGTACACACTGTGTGTAGTAGCTCACTCCTGAAGTAGTTAAAAAATGAAACACTGAGTGAAATAAATATAACCTTGTTCTTGAGTTTATGGTTATTGTTTTTCATCCTATAAAATGTCACTACTTATTAGTATTTTGTTCATTCATGATTCTCTTACATTGAAACCGTGGAATGCAATTTCAAGTTATTTAATGATGGAAAAATAATTATTAAACAAATTATGGCTGTCTTAACTGTACATTATTTATGTATTAAGCTGCATTTCCTCTAACTTTTATTAAAACACGTAACAATTTTATTTTTAAAATCTGCAGTAGGAGTTTTCAGATCTTTATTTTTTCTATTTCAGAAATAAGGAAGTAGTATTATATGATTTTTATACTTAGGTTTTAGTTTTAAGTTTCCAGTTAAAATGCATATTTGTTTATTTAGTATTATGACGATGAATCATGTTTCAGGTGTGGGATTTGGAAATCCAGACATGATCAGCTCTCCAAGTCCACTGGGTCACTGTCCACATTGCATGCAGCCTATTTATCAAATTATTGCTCCAAGTGGTTACTTACCCAGTACTTCACCACCACCATCTCTTTTGAACATCCATTCTACTGTATGTATCCAATACAATCTTTTCAGTTTTACTAGATATAAAAAAACTGAAGGAAACAGTTTCAATGAATAATTGATAGACCACTAAAAGTAATGAATTCTGTGATTTAAAAAAAAAAAATATATATATAACCTTATATCATCACATTTGCCAAAAGTTGTGATTGAAAAAGTGCATCTTTGCCTCGTTTTGTAGGATATTTGGCCAAAAATGTTTGAAATTGCATATTAAAAGTTGCTTTGAGTGGATGTAATTTAGATGTGCCAATACCCCAGCCACTGTGAAACTATCCAGTGGGTTGTTACCAATTGACTTTTTCTTTCTTTGGTTATCAGAACTAATGTCTAAACAATATGCTTCCATATTTGTTTCACTTGTTTATAATGTCTCAAATAATTTCATAACTGAAAATATACGTGTAGTAGTTGACAAGTTAGAACATTCCATAAATTGAGTTTAATATTCAGTATAAGACCTCCAAATTTTAATGTATGTAAATCATAATAAGGTTTGTTAAATTCTGATTATGGTTCTGCTTTAACTGTTTTGAAAAGTAATTGATTAAATTAGCATTCAGTTAACTGGTGCCTTGCAGTAAATCAAACATGCCTTTGGCTCAGAAGAAACTATCTTGTCAGGATCATGTATCTTATATTTTTCAATATATTCAGAACGTTTTTGTAGTCTGAAAAGTGTCTAAACCTTGTAATTGAAATTAAAATCTGAACAAAATGAATGCTAGCATGGTAAAGGTAACTAATATAAAAGCAGTAAGTTAGTAATCTGTTTTCTTACAGATTACTTGTCTATTTCAGCGTATTCATCAGGGAGCATCAACAGTTACAGCTCGGCCAACAAGCTCTCAGGAAAAGTTTATCAAACCTGCCCCACCAACTAATCCCCACCATGTTGTAGTTACTTCTCAATCAACTACAACATCTGGTGATAAAAGCTAAATTCAGAGAACCTTTGTGTAGAAGGGTGTCTGATTCCAAAGAAAACACTCAAATAGCAAAAAACAATATTGAATGAAGCTTTATTTAGTCATTATACTAACATGACAAAAAGGGAGATTTTTGAAGAAAAAAAAGTTAAGCTTGAATTTGAAGACCTGCTTTATGTCTTTCACAAGTTCTTATTCCAGTCATTGGCATGTGTTACATAGGAGTGTGATGAATTAATGTAAATAAGCATTATGTTTCTATTGTGTGGTTGAGCATTATCTACATTTTTTGGTGCCTTTAAAAAGAGCTTTTGATTGTATGTTAATTAGCATTTTCACTTGAGTTTTGCAGGTTTAAAAAATTAAAGACTGACAGAATTTTATAAATAATTGTGCTTTTCTATTTTGTTGAATAAATTTATAATTAGTACTTGGCAAACAAAATGAAACTACCACTAAAGAGCATACATCATATTTTTACATGCTTCAGTAGTGACAGGCACACTCATTGAAATTATAAGTTTGACTAGTAAACCTAAAAACTGTTTCAGAAAATGTATTTTATATTTTAAAACTAAACTTCTTTGGTTATTACAAGTTATAGTTGCTTATTCACTTCATTGAAAGTTGAAGAAAACTTGTGAAGGGGGAGTAGAGAGATGCTGAGATGAAATAACTTGATTACACTCAGCCAAGGATGAAATTTTGTAAACCTATCATTCTAAGGAAACTGAAAAACAATGTAATTGTACTGGTGTTATCTACAATAGTCAAAAACGTAAGCATTTTTTTTTCTTAAATTAGTGTATCATATCACAATGTTTTTACAAAACAGTTAAATTAGGTATTAGGATCTTAACAGGGAATGAAAGTTTCATATATAAGTACCATAGTAAATGATCAGAATATAGGGTTTATAAACTTAAGTTTGTTTTGAAAGTAACTTTCAAGATAAAAATATTGGTTTGGGTGAAATATGTAATTAAATATATAAAATCATACAATTATGTCCTTAATGTATTAGACCAAATAAATGCTTGTACTGCAGAGTATTATAGAAATACTAGTGTTGTTTTGAAATAAAGCAACTGCTAACAATTTTACCCAAGATGTTCAGTTCAAAGTGAAAAGGTTAATTTAATAAAGCAATCTGATGTGATGCATTGGGTACATTCATATTTTAGAAAAATTTAGTTATGGTTCTAATTATAACCTGAGCATGCTTTATCTTTTTGAAGTGATTATTTAACTTACTAAATGACATTTTATTGTCAGATATACATCCTTTAAATCAATGTAATGCTTTAATCATTTATACATCTTAGGAAAAAAGAGGTTTAAGTGTAACTTTTAATTTCACATACAGTGACTAGGCCTTAGTTATAGGCAGTAGTCACTACTTAAGGTTTATCATATAGAAAACATTACATAGCTTAAAGCATATGTTGTACTTTGTGTACACATTTTAGAAGTATATATATTTGTCAGCTCAGACCTACCTTCATTGCCATTTATTATAAAAATGTTAAACTTGTAAAATTAGGGTTTATGTTAATAAAACTAACCAAAAGACTTGCTTTTTACACACATTTAGTAATATAAGTGTTAACTATATACTCTAAAGCACATAGCTAATGTATGGACCATGTAAATTAAATTTCCCATGAAGAAAACATAGCAAAAGGTTCTTAATACCATACTTTTACTCAACAATAAAGTACTTTAGCAGGCTGTAGAATGTGATATTCTATTACTGTTTAGTGGACTTACTGGTTATGCACTTTTTAATTTCAATGAAAAGAAGTTAAAGGTGTAACTTATCTGCAGCTGGAATAGTAAATTAGAATTAATTTGGTCTCTGTTTTATATCTTTTCTCCACTGAAAAGAAAAATACTTTAACCTTGATACTAATTACAGCATAAACTGTTTAGTCTAAAGTATTATTGAATGTTTCATTAACTCTGTATTGAATTCCAAAAAAATTAAGTTAGGTATGAGATCACAAGAGAAAAAAATTCTTAAATTCATCACAATCAACTGTTCCATAAAATCATTTTAATAAACAATAGTGACTGGTATTCTGGTTATGTTACATGAACACAAAGAAGTATAATCTAAACTTAGAAAATGTAAAATTATACAGTTATGAACACAGTGACTTGTATTGTGATAGAAGTGCAGATTTAAAAAATGATTGAGCACACTGAGGAATAGTGATGAATAACACTGATATTCAAATGATTGTTGGTAAATTAAAAAGAAATCTATCCTGTTTTTTGGGATCCTTTCTTTCCAATCAAGGACTTGTGAATGTGAGGAATAACACCTGTAAAAGAAAAGATTTTTTTAATAATGCAGTTTGATGGTTACTCTGTGTGAATTCTGCACAAAACTACTAGGACTATCTTCACTAGCACTCTCTAATTTAGCAGCTAGTCAACAGCTACACTGCCCACTCTTGTGCTACTATTTTTAGTGCACAGTGGGATTGACCATAAATAATATTATAATACACCTGCAACTGAAAAGATAGATTGAAGCACACTTGACCACCAGTGCTAGAAAGATTTAGTACAAAACAGTGGAATAAAACAGGTTTTATATTGATTTTAAATCAAGTCATTTTAAAACTTAAAACATTCTGCCCCTCACATTAAGTTTTTGTTTAAAATCTGAAAATAAGTATTCATTCAAATCTTACATCTTTTCATATATTTTTAAACTTATGTAAATTAAAACTTCTAACCTTAATATGTCAAATAGTGTTTTGGTACTATCATTTTTCAGTCCACTTATTAAAACTTTACAAAAATATATTAACACACTAAGTTCTAATATAATAATGAAAATTGGCCAACTTACTTCAAAAGGATGCTCATAACAGGAATATTTTAAGATGGTATTGGGAAAAGTATTATAAATAAGGTAATTCAAAGATGTTAAGCTTAAAAAATCTATAGTCAAAAGTGCCCAACATAGGGCATGTAATATACTCAGTTCAATTTTATTACTTGCCAGGATCTCTACCAACTTACCCTCAAATCTACTTCTATGCCTGAATCACTGGGGCCTCAGAAAGATATGAAAAATTAGTGATAAGTTTTATTTTTGTTCTATACAATTATCTGGAAAAGTCACTGACTGACTAATGAAATTTTGATTTGCTAAATAAATGTATATACAATTTAGATGGCTTTATCTATACAATAAGCTTTAGGTTTGGTCAACATACTGTGATATGTCATTAATATTCAGCCATTTTAAAGGTGGTTTTAAACAGGTTTCATTACAACCTCTAAATTAAGTACTTCCATACTTAATGATACAGGTCCTGTGTAATTACATAACCATTTAACTTAAAGCTTTATCAAATCATTATTAAGTAAACCATGCATGAAGTAAAAAAAAGCAGTAATAAACAACTTTATCAATAATCTAGACACTATTAAAAATTGTCTTTAGGTTTACCTCCACCAGCAATAGTAGCCTTGATCAGAGAGTCCAACTCTTCATCACCACGAATGGCTAACTGAAGATGACGAGGTGTTATCCTTTTAACCTTCAGATCCTTGCTGGCATTTCCAGCCAATTCCAGTACCTTGGAAAAGAATATACATTAATAAAACATCTTATTATAAATTTTCTCCATATTTTACATTACTTTAGTGAATACTAGGTGACATTTTTACAATATTAAGATATTACAATTTATTTACTTTTATAAAAATCATAAAAGAAAATCCCAATATTTTATACACTTCAAAAAAGACTGCAAAAACATCATAAATTTTATATAAAAACATTTCGTATTTTAGATGTTTTTCATAGTAGTTTTATAGTCATTATCTAAATGCCAAATACATCATGAGTTAAAAATACCTACACTTGAGATGTTACCTCACAAACATACTAACCTCAGCAGTCAAGTATTCTAAAATGGCAGCACTGTAAACTGCTGCTGTAGCACCCACTCTACCATGACTGGTTGTTCTACTTTTCAAGTGACGATGAATTCTTCCTACAGGAAACTAAAACACCAAATGTAAATAACTGAATTTTAAGAAATGCACTTAAAACTAGCCCTATATTTTTATAAATACTATTGATAGTGTGTGTGTGTATTTATAGCATACTCATTGTATGCTATGTCTGTATGACAAGCAATGATAGGTTATTATAGGAAGGTCATTCTGCCAATCTACTCTATCGATGGTGGATCTGACTTTGCAAGAACACTACTACTGACTCACAAATCATACAGTCCATTCTATGATACATCCTGCTTCAGCTAGCATATGAGAAAGCATTAGTTGCTATAAATGTTATTCAAATAATTAAGGAAAGTCTAAGGCTGAATAAATTGTTTTAATCTTTGTCTAGATTAACCTTCCACAGTCAACCAGTGTATTGTATTTCTACAATAACAGTCAACTTCTGTATTTTGTATGGAAACATGTTAAACAGGCAGTTGCAAAAAGAAACATAAAAGTATTCAGCAAATTGGTAACTAATGCTTCATTTTCAGCAGAAGTATACCTCTCTCTTCAAAGGTATTTTTCAGTTTGTCATTGCATAGTCCTAATACAAGTCTTTTCTTTTTTAGTTCTATACTTGTATATTACCTTTCTTCAGCATGACTGAATGGTGTCAGTAACATTACTCTACTGTGCACTGATAGTTTTATTGGATATTGCTCTTATATGTAAGCATGTTATTGAATACTGTATAGTTAATATGTTTAAACACCTTGAAGCATTACCAAAGGATCCTGACACTAGCATAAACAATTGACAAAATATTCAGTGTCATCATAATATAATATCTTTAACATCACACCTCATACAGAAAATTCAATGACAACATTCACATTATAAAAACATTCTGGGATTCAATACACACAGAAAATTGAAATGTGTTAATAAACAAGTTTATTTGTGCAAAGATGCTCAATGTTAGTTGTACTGTAGACAAAAATTTCCATATTCTAAATAAAGCTATGTTTTAGTGTTTTTCAAATGATATCTTAAATCAGAATTCTATTCTAATGTAATGTACATTTTTACTCTTATTTTCATTCATTCACGAAGTGTTACAAGTAGTTAGAAAATGCATTTGATGAAATTTTTGTAATTAAACTAATCAGAAAAGTTATTTCATTCTTAATAATAATTATACAATATACAAGTTAAAAATACACATGCAACCACCCATAAGGGCATCTGCAGTTGAAATACCATAAAATAAACATTTCATCAACTTAGTTCTTACAAAAAACAGCCAGTTTTGCTATGATTAATAGTAAAGGTAATATACTAAATATTAAAAATTCTGAAACTTTTCATTCTCCTATTTTAGGTTTATGAACTACACTCTTAACATATTGAAATGTACAGCTACATGAATTATAAAACTAGATCTAAGTAGTTATAAATACCTGATAAGTTTTGAATCAATATTTAGGTTATCATATTTAACTTTATTTTATTTTTAAGTTTTTCAACACTATAACTCTCAACTTTTAATAGGATTCATGCATAAAAGTAAATGTCCACTTAGTATTTAAAGATATGTCATGACCCAGATGGTAAAAAAAAAGTCCAGCCTTCAGTTTGTTTTGTTGATCAACAGAAGCAATTATATCTGTAAATATACTTAAGAAATGATAAAACTGGAAAATGATTCATTCAAGGATGCTACACTCTTAACTTTTTAAGTAGAAAAAAAAAGAACAAATCATAGGCAATTTTACTATTTAAACAGTCCCCATAAAGGTAAAAATAAAAAACCATGTACAACATTTGCAATATAAGAAATCTACATCACACTACAAAGTATTAACATCAAAATCACCACAAAAAGTTTACAAAAGGAAAACAACAACAAATAATGCCATGTAAATTTAATTATAATTATATGTGGCATTCTAATACACAACATTTGCTATATAATACCTTAGTTGAACTACAGTCTGCCATTGCCAGATATGATTTTGACTGTTACTACCCATCATTTGGACACTAACAGAAATTAATATCTCAAGTTTTTTTTGTCCAGTATGTAATCCATTTCATTTTCTTAACATCAAACACTGTCACTATTATTTGCTCCAATAAATATAATTCTCACTAAATTAATAAAAAATAGTTGACACACCTATTCTGCACAAGAAAAATAATAGAGCCCCTGAATGCAACATGGTTAGATCACAATGTTAACCTTCCTTCAACTCTCTAGAGAGCCCCAAGTACACGTCACATTTTATAATAATCACATAATAGATTAAACAGTTTTCAGTTTTAAGTGCACGTGCACATAGAAATACTTTTGTAAAATAAGTGGTTTAAATAAGGCGTTTAATTGTTATGAAAATTTAAAATATTCATATGACTAACAAAAACTATACTTTTGGTCTTTCTAAATTTTTTAACAATAATTACAAGTTCATCAAAATACCACTACTTTAATTATATATACATATAAGGACGTAAAACATGAAAAACTACTGCTTTTATTTTTAAAATACAGTATTAATTTAAACTACGTAGCTTGCTTGTATTTCTAAAACTCTTACTATCATTTAGTACAAGTAGCAGCTAAGTCTCACGGATATTCACTGAAAAAGTTCAGTACAATAATGTTACTATTAAATACTAATGCTACAATAACACTGAATTATTGGAAAAGAATATACATTAATAAAACATCTTATTTCAGTAAAGCCTGAAGTTAATGGTACCAGTAGTGATACTATGCAGAGGCGGGTGTTGGCTTGTACTGTTTTTTACTTCGCACATATCTGATTTCACGTAGCCTCTAAGTTACATAAGCTGTAATCTGCAGGTATAACTAGTAGATTAAATCATAACATATTTATCCCACCTTTTTTAACTTTTTTCTATGGCATTCTTCTTCACTAAATCAAGATTTTAACTTAGACACTAGAATGGTTAAACTTCGGTTTCTACCTGCAAACCGGCTCTGGCCGATCGAGATACAGCCTTTGCCTTCGCTTTTCCAGAATCTTTCCCTGCTTTTCCACCAGCCTAAAGAAGAGAAATACACATATCAAATGAAAACAATTAACTTATCGAACTCTGATGTAATAAAAATATATCTAGAGAAATGAACAAATAGTAAATTCACCATCTGTAACTAAATTTCGTCAAGCACCACTCCTTTGTTAATCAAAACCCAGGAATAAACGTTTCACGCGCGAAATTCTTGGCGTCACAAGTACAAAATAAGTCACATGACTTCAACAGACCATTAAAAAATCTGCAAATCTATCTCTGACGCGCCTTTTATTAACGTTGTACTGAGCATATTATTATAATCAAATTGATATAAGAGATTTAAAAAAAAACGCTAAATATTTATAAGTAAAACTTACTAAGTTAAATTTATGGATTAAAATATGTTATACTTATTATTTCTACTTAACTTAATGTCTGCAGTTTGTTCTAGGATGGAAACTTTGTCACAGATATGTTTGAGCTGTAGCGTTTGCTTTTATGTAATTAGAAAGTGCTTTATATCCCTTGTCATTTTCAATTCTATTTTTGTATACAAAATATTACTCATAAATAATTTAAGCTTTTGTGGAGACACAACAGGTAGTTATCGTCCATTCTACAAAGTTGCATCATGAATTATCGGCCTAAACAATCTATCAAAGAATTTAAGCTATAATTGTAGATATTATATTTTATGTTGAAGATATCAATTTTTCTCTTCACAGTCTCACTGTAAATTTTTATCTAAATTACTTGCATATTTAAAAAACATTACTCCCTATATCATCAGATTTTAGCGTTGATGACTGTGTCTATCTTTAAAACAGAAATTAACATTTAAAAAAAATCTATCGTGTATTTAATTATAATAATACTAAACTTATTATAGAGCAAATTTTCCTTCTTTTATGCTCCCCGCTGGAACATCAGTAAGTCTACGTACTTACAACGCTAAATCGGCGGTTCGAATTCCCTCGGTGGACTCAGCAGATAGCCCGATGTAGTTTTGCTACAAGAAAACATATGATTTTTTTCATTTTTTCAAGCCCAAGATAATAAAAGTATATTTAAACTACATCTAGATTAATTAATTGTGTTTCCGGTGGTTAAACCGAGAGTCTGAAGATTTATAACACTAGATATCAGGTTTCGATGCCTGCGGTGGGCAGAGCACAGACATTTTATTGTGTAGCTTTGCACTTGTTCATAGATCAACGGATTTTAAGAATTCATATTGTGACAAAAAATAAAACTTCTCCATTTAACTGATTCAAAAAATTATGTTTATCTTGGTTTTAGAACTACCATTCAGAGCCCCTATTAACATACACCACAAAATATTTGGACAAAAATACCACCAACATTTCACTTCTCTCACAAATTAATGTTATGATTTATTGTGTATTTTTTGTTCAAATTTTTACATCAGTGTTGTAAAACGCAAATGAAACCTGGCAAAATAAGTGACTAAAAGTTAGTATCAGAGTTAGTGTTTAAGTAGTATCTCACTGAAATACGTAGAAAGTTAAAGAGGCCAACATTCACGGGCGAATGCAACATGCCTACAGTACACAATCCTAGGAGAGAATTTTGACACCAGAGAAATACAAAATTGTCTAAAACACTATTTGGGTCTTGATAGAAGGTATATTTATATCAAATCCCATATAAGTTGGTTGACACACAGACAGGAATAATTCACAAAACCACAAATTGTGCTTTCATTGCTGAAAAATTAAGCAAAAATATATAAGTTCCAAAAATGCTTATATCTGTGTTTGGGACCTGCAAAATCTATCTTTGTTCTAAATTCCAAGTAAAAGGGACGTAAAAAAGGCTAAGTAATCAATCAAAATCCCTTAAATTATGGGTTTATGTAATCTTTTGACTCCTCTAAAATGATGAAAAATAAGTATATGCCACGTTTTCGTATGTATGAGGCCCGGCATGGCCAAGCGTGTTAAGGCGTGCGACTCGTAATCTGAAGGTCGCGGGTTCGAATTCCTGTCGCGCCAAACATGCTCGCCCTTTCAGCCGTGGGGGCGTTATACTGTGACGGTCAATCCCACTATTCGTTGGTAAAAGAGTAGCCCAAGAGTTGGCAGTGGATGGTGATGACTAGCTGCCTTCCCTCTAGTCTTACACTGCTAAATTAGGGACGGCTAGCACAGACAGCCCTCGAGAAGCTTTGTGCGAAATTTCAAAAACAAACAAACTTCGTGTGTATGGGACATGTAAAAACAGCATATTTGTACCAAATATTACGTAGATTGGCTAAAGTATGGAAGATTAATTATGAAAAAACAACAACTAAAATTATGCTTTTTGTGACATTTTGACCTCCCTGTTATTAATAAAAATTAGCAAGTTCACCATTTTTGTTTGTATATGTATGGGACACACAGAAAACAATTTTTGTACCAAATTCCGTGTAAATTGGTTAAAATACGGTTTAGAAACTGACTAAAAACGTCAAAATTATTATGCTTTTTTATGAGCTCTGCCCCCCTTAAAAGACTCGAAATAGGAACATCCAACTTCTTTTAAGTCAAAGTGTTGGACGCACGAAAATTTATATTTGTACCAATTCTCATCTTGATTACTGTAAATATGACAGCACAGGAGCCCAAAATATAAATTGTTGGGTTGTTTCACCTATGACCTCTAAAATACTTAAAAGGGTCTAAACTAAAAAAAAAAACAAAACATCTAGATATATTCGCCAAGGTATATAACCTACAAAGTTTCAAGTCAATCTGCAAATAATTTAAGGAATGGTAGTCGACTGAAAATTGTTTGGAAGAAGAAGAAACAATGCAAAAACAGTATGTCCCTCTGTGGGCGCATTAAAATATGGAATTTTGATACAAATTTTAGGTCAATGGGGTAAAGGCGGATGTTTGCATTTTGTTGGGTCAACGATAAATTTGGAGACTTACAACGCTAAAATCCGAGGCTAGGTTTCTATGATGGACAAATCTAAGACAGCCCCTTGTGTAGTTTTGCATTTAAAGAAAACGAACAAATTATTTTACATCTTTGGCATAAACAAGGCAATATTATATAATTATAAAAAAACATAGAAAAAACAAATAACAAAAATGACCAAGAGAAGCGCAATAATGACACAGATACTCAAAGTGACCTATATGATTCCACAGATATCCTTAGATGAGCATAAGTTAATTTCATGTATTATGGAACATGCAACAAGAATTAAACAAACACACATACGTGAAACTATTTTATAATAGTTCAATAATTTATAATATTGACAATATAATTCCGTTTCTTCTTACTTGACGAGACCCGGCACGGCTAGGTGGTTAAGGCATTCGACCCGTAATTCGAGAAGCGTGAGTTCGAATTCTTCTCACACCAGTTGCGCGAAATTCAAAACAAACCAGTCTTATTTAATTCACGTTCCTTGATAGTTCAGTGGTATTTTTACAGACTTTTTAAGTTAAAACCCGCGGTTCGATCTTTTCCAGAGAACTAAGTGCAGATAGTTTGATATCATTCAATGCAAAACACAATACTGATTATGCTTGCATAATTCTGGTAAATCTCCATTATCTTGTACTGTCTAGATCATTTTTTATCCCATGATTCCAACGAAGTACTCTACGAATGTCATTTTTTTGTTAAAATTTAGTTTAGAAACTCCAGACTATGGATTCAGTAAATGGTATAAATTTGGTTTTTGTCTTACTTTTTGCAATGTTAAATTCCATTTTCTTTTCTTTTTTTCTCTCAAATAATACTGTTACAAAGTTAACATTCTGGAATATAATCATAACTTACATGAAATGTTTTTATGGTTAAAATGGAAAGACATACCAAAATAAATCTTTATAATAATCTTTTTGTTGTTGTTTATATAAACATTTTTATTTTTTTATTTGGTATTCAAACAGCACCTTCTCCAAAGAAAACGCCTGTCATTACTCCATTTGACTTGCAAATGGTATATAAAAACCCAGTTTTTCTGTGTACTTCAATGAGATGTTAACTAGTATTGAATTTGGCCACTGATTTTGCCATTCCTTCATACTATATGTGATGCAGTACGTTAACCATATTGATAAAAAACAGTATAAAAACAAGTATGTAGTTTAAAGGTTAATGAGTATTGGAATAATATTAAAAACAGCAAATCGAAGCCTATCCAGTTTTTTCACTTCACGGATCAACGAGGGGAAAAACAGATTTGTAATGAGCAACTCTACATACATGTAGAAATGTGAAGTTTGAACATTTTTCTAGCAGATGGCGCTGCAAAGCAATATAACTCAATTGAGATGGGATAAAATGTGTCATAGTAGGTATATATATATATATATTTAGTGAATAACAAGTTTTAGAAGTTTACTAAAAACTCTAACTGGTTTATGCAGGCCCCATTAGCAATTCGAGAGTTTTAAGCTTAATAAAGGTGGTACTTATATATTTTTAATTAACAAGCTGTGGCTATAAGATGTAAGTACTTTCGTGAAAAGTTTCAATAAAGTCGATAATTAAGTACCAGTTCAAAGAGTTTTTTTATATTTGGATACTAGTAAAATATACATATACAATATTTATAAATTTATCTATTTCTGAAATTAAAATATAAAAAAAATGTCGAAAATATTTTAATCCTATAAGGGATCACATTCATTAACGCAGTAATTGAGTACGAATTCTATATTCCCAAGAATAATGTAAAGTTCTTTTTTAGATAGTACGTAGGAAGAGTTGGCGTTTTTTGTTAAGCACAAAGCTACATAACAGGCTGTCTGTGATGTGCTGAACATGGGTACCGAAAGTCAGTTTTCAGAGTCATAAGTTTTACATTTATTGCTATGTCAGTAGGAGGCTGGGTATGAGGACTTTCTGTTTGTTTATAATCAAACACAAAGCTACACAATGTGCTATTCGTGCTTTACTGACCACCGGCATTGAAACCCAGTTTTTAGAGTTGTGAGTCCGCGGACATATTGCTATGCCACTGGGGGTTATATAAGGGCTGTTCATGATCTGCAGGAGTAACTTGCACATATAGTTATATTGCTCTTGTTCATTCCTGTGATTAAATAGGCAAAATTCCTTGATCCTCTTGTTGCAATTCATTAGAAGTATGGTTATTTTGCATATGTTAGTGGCGTCTAAGTTCGAACATTTTTGAAAGAACTTTATAATTCGACGTTCACCTGTTCCACAATTATGATAGCATGCAATTCATGAAATTTCAACGTTTAGAAGAAATGGATATGTGACATATCAGAAGAATAGACAAAATTCCAGCAGTCGGTAAAAACAAACAAACACGCTACTTCGAGATCGCCTACTGCTTGCACATCGCTCATAGAAGAAGCCCAATAATGCCTCTCAGTTGTAGTTAAGATATAAGCCTTGAAACTGGGAAAAAGTAGTTATTAGGTTTTTCAGTTCTCAAAAGAGAAACAAAAGCCATAGTTGAAGAAAAAGTCAACTATTTAAAACCTTATCAGTAACATCAAACATGCAACTAATGAAAATACTAATGGAAATGAAGAAGCATGATAAATTTCAGGGAAATTTATTATTATTTTATCTGTGATAGAGCATTTAAAAGCAGTACAGAGTATACCGTAAAATATTTATAAGCAATTTATAGCAGTTTGGGATTATAGTTTTAATGGCAAGTTAAAATATGTGGAGAGTCGATAGAAACGCGAATGTGATTTTTACTTACAAAACAGATCTAGGTTAACGGCATAATACTATTTTAGCGTAAGTAAATTCTATCTTTATATCCCATTGCGGATCATATTCCTGTGAGATACGGCTCTATAAGACAAAGCAATCAAACCACTAGTCTAAGTTAAATTTTCAATTCCTTTGCAAGATGCAGATACAAACAAATAAAAATTCTTGTTATACGATTCGGGGGTATCTCCCTTGAGGTTCTGCGCCTTTGTAGTGCTCAACGTGTAAGAAGTTGGACAACATTGTTCTCAGTGTACAACTCTAAAATTATCCTCCAGTGGAAACTGCATCCAGAAAAATTGTCTGTTAGCAAAAAAACTAGGTCCATTGCATGTTGGAAAAAAAGAGGACGTAACGCTTAGTTACCTACTCTGTTATTGTTATCACAGATAGAAAACGGCCATCTGTATTCCCAAATAGAAATTACTAACAGGTACGTCACTACCACAATAACAAAAGAAACATTGAGTTCTAACTGGTGAAAAGTTAATGAAGATGAAATATATGTTTAATTGTCTAATTGTTGAATTTAACGTGAAATTAAGTTAATATTCAAAATGTTAAATGTAAGGTTGAATGATGAAGGAAAAAAGAGCTATACAAACAAATATAATAGAACTTGAAATGAAATTATATTCATGAATAATTCAAGTGTTTAAAAATAAATAAATTTAGAACCTAGGAAAGAAAAGAGAAAATGTCATAAAAAGCAACCTCTCTCGCAGAAGAGAAAACAAACAAGACTTTATACTTGAAATAGCCTTAATGTTTCGGTCATGAACAAAGTTTATATTGGTTTTCTTGGATATGCCACGCGTTTTTAAGTTATGATATTCCTTGAATTACTTTTAAGATTATTACTTATTACATTTTTAAACTTGTTAAGGAACATATTCATGAGATTATTTCCATCTATCGATGTTAATAGATTAAATTAGGTTTTACAGTTCGGTTATTATTAGCATTTAATAAACTATTCTAATTCTCAGAATCTTGACCACTGGATCGGAAGTTCTGGTTCGTTATTTTTCTTTAGAGTTAATTTTTGAAGAATCTTCCACTAACTAAACATCACGAATCGTTTAAACAAAACAAGTATTTTTACTTGTTCGTTCTTTGTTTTACAAATCGTGGTCTAAAGTATTAGGTTCAGTGGACAGTCAGTACATTATCTACGTACCAAGGGATTTCAACAACAGTTACAATGAACTACTTTTATTTTAGCACATCTGCTCGTTGAAACAATGTACCACATTACTGACCATCTTTACCATTGCGTGCACATTTCCCAACGTCAAACAAAGCTTTCAAGGAGTGTTTTGTTTTCTTCCTGAAAACATATCAGATTATCATGCTGGAATGCATTAGTTGTATGCATTAATTTCATGCCAAACTATTATATTTCCTCTGGCTAACTTAATATTGTCACAGGTGAACACAGAGACATCATAGGAGTTTATTCCTAACATGAATATGTTATTCGGTGGAAGTTTTCTTGGAATTATTATTCCTCCCAGGCGGTAATAGAAAAAACTAAACCTCAAGATCCTTGCTAACTAAAATTATTGCTGACTTCGTTGCTGAAGTCCTTAACCATTGGATACGCGCTGCGAGAAGTTCACTTGGTTATCTACGAGTGGCTTTTATTGACTTTTTCTTTTACTTCGTTTTAATTTTACTCAGATCATGCATACATTTACAAGGAAATGGGTGGCCTTTCTTCCTGCAAAAGGAGTGGGCCTCTTAAAGTAATATGTACCGACAGCTGAACCTTGATATTCTTCATCAGTGCCTAATATGATAATGGTCGTAACAATGTGATTCTTATATGCAAAAACGGCTCGTTTGAGCTGAGAAAACACTTTACATAGAAGAGCGAACAACGTTTCGACCTTCTATGTAAAGTGTTTTCTCAGCCCAAACGAGCCGTTTTTGCATATAAATTTCTCAACAAGTGGGTTTCTCGTCATCACTGATTAATGTGATTCTTAGCCAAAGCTATCTTCATCCATTCATCTGCAGGTGTTATCTGGTTTACTGGAGCAAACAGAAACTTTTCTGTAATTTTAAGGTGGCACCTTAATTACTTAGTTTCATAAGTCAGTTGATATGACAGAATCCAGTGTATTTACACAAGAAGTTCTTCGAATGATTAAACTCGTCAAAAAAGTTGACCAATCTCTTTGATTACTATCTACTTTGCGACTAGTAGCATCCTATATATCTGAAAACTGCGCTGAAATTGAAGTCATGAAGTTAAGATAAAGGATAACTAATGAAGTTCCACTTTGGGCAGTACCCAGAACTTCCTTTATCCAGTCTGAAAATGTTCTTTTAACTTCTTTTTTTCTTCCAATGACAAAAGTAAAAGAAAGAAACAGATGAGAATAAATAACGAACGTCGAATTGTTGTTATTGCATTAAAAGTTCTGAAATTTTTTAAGGTTGCCATAAAGATTTTAAAAGTATTGGATCTGGAGGTTAAAAGATGTTTTTTGAAGTGTGATGCAAATTATAAGGTAGTGCAGAGTTATTAAAAGTACGGATACTGTGAAAAGAAAATGCAAAAAGTTAAATTATCATAAAGAAAATTCTACCCAGCTAGAAACTCGACCCACGACCTTGAGATCATGCTTTAGAGTGAGACTTGTGTGTGAAGGTAGCGTATGAGGTAGTTTCAGTTGTTAAATATTGCCCTACAAGGAATTCCTAGACTACTAGTCGTTTCGCTCAAGAGGCAGAACACTTTCTTGACGCGCAAGAAATCTTAGATTCGATTCTGCTTGCGGGTGATCGAAAAGAAGTGTTATTGCAAATTAGTGGTCTAGGAGATTGTATGCTCATATTTTATTTTGATTCTAAATAATATTCTATCATTTTATTCAGCATTAAATTATAGAACAGTTAGTCGAAAACGAAGAACAAAATAATCTATTTAATGGGCAAATAAAACAATTAATATTAGCTTCTTATTTCTCGGCCCACCAGGGGTTCAGCGGTATGTCTGCGGACTAACAACGCTAAGAACTGGGTTTCGATACTCCTGGTGGGCAGAGCACAGTGTGTCTATTGTGTAGCTTTGTGCTTAATTCTAAACTTATTTCTTGAAAAAAAAAACAGAATTATAGTGATTAATTAATTTGTTAATGAATAACGTGTAAAATATTGTTTCAAAACAGACTGCATATTCCATTAATTATAAAGTACTTTCTTTAAAAGTTTACAGTTAAAATTAGGATCTTTCTATTAATTTATTAAAAAACAAAGTCATTTATATAACTTATTAAACAAAATGAAAACGAGCATAATAATTTTCAAGAGAAGTTGTAAAGCAAAGCGAAGGGTAAATATATAATTTTTCATACAGTCATTTTCTATCTATTTATTACATTATCATTGGTTCAAGACCGGCGTGAGCAGATGGTTAAGGCACTCAATTCGTAATCCGAGGGTCGCGGGTTCGAATCCCTGTCACACCAAACATGCTCGCCCTTTCAGCCGTCGGAGCGTTATAATGTTACTATCAATCCCATTGTTCTTTAGTAAAAGAGTAGCCCAAGAGTTGGCGGTGGGTGGTGATAACTAGCGGCCTTCCCTCTAGCCTTATACTGCTAAATTAGGGACGGCTAGAGCAGATAGCCTTCGTTTAGCTATCTGAAATTTTAAAAAGCCAAACCAGTCATTGCTTCAGTTCATATTATACGTAAGTATCATATATAACTTATTTATGAATATTTGGTGATGTATTCATGGTAAATACTGTTAGAATAAGTTAAGTACAGAAAGTGCTTGTTATTTAACACATCCCCAAACTCCTCTAGAAGTGTACATCATATTCCTCATACTTTATTTAAGCAACTTATGACACAAACGTTCCGAAAATAATAAGTTTAAAATAATAGAAGCTTATTATGAATAAATATGTATTTGATCTTACAGCGAATGTTTAAAGAGTCGGTATCCCTTCCACACGTTCTGTACTGTGAATAAAAAAAAGCATTTGTTACATACATTGGCTTCAAACAGAAAATTCTAGGAGTGAACACAAACACCAAGCAATAGAGTGACGCTCTAGTTTAAATGACATCAAAGAAGTTTAAGAGAGATTCTAATTTAAATGACATCAAAGAAGTTTAAGAGAGACTCTAATTTAAATGACATTAAAGAAGTTTAAGAGATATTTTAATTTAAATGACATTAAAGAAGTTTAAGAGACACTCTAGTTCAAATAACATCAAAGAAGTTTAAGAGACACTCTAGTTCAAATAACATCAAAGAAGTTTAAGAGACACTCTAGTTCAAATGACATCAAAGAAATTTAAGAGACACTCTGGTTGAAATGACGTTCAAAGTTTAAAAGACACTAGTTTAAATGATATGAAAGAAGTTCAAAAGACACTCTAGTTTAAATGACATTAAAGAAGTGTTAAAACACTCTAGTTTAAAAGAAATTAAAGAAGTTTAATCTTAGATTCGATTTTTTATTTTTGTGAAATATTTTAAAATAAAAACTGCACATATATGTAGCATACATATTAATATTGTATTGTTTATATTCAATATTACATTACACAGTATTTTGATAAAGGTTAGGTTTGTTTGTTTGTTTATTTTTGAATTTCGCGCAAAGCTACACGAAGGCTATCTGCGCTAGCCATTTAGCAGTGTAAGACTAGAGGAAAGGGAGCTAGTCATCACAGCCCATTGCCAACCCTTGGACTACTCTTTAACCAACCATTTGTTTGTTCCGTGTTTGTAAGACATACTGGGCCGATGCTTATCTCCAGTTTCTGTAATGTAAGTGGACGAGAATGTTGATAAAATTCCACAATATACCAGTCTAAGGCAAATTAACTACCAGCTATCATCTGCTATCTATTTTACAGTAAGGTAGACTGAATAAAGTTAGGGGCAAAGATTGGATTTGGAGCTGGCGAAGCAGATTAGAATCTGTGCGATACAAGAAAATATTCCCTGCATTTTAAGTTTTGATGCATTATGAGACTAACAGTTAATCTCTTAGCATGGATAGCGAGTGGTAAGATGTTGTCGACTGTCTGCCATTCATCTGCCTAGTTGATCAAAATTAGGAACAGCAACAGCTTTAGCAGCTTTGACATAAATACAAAATACGAATTTCAAGCCAATATGGCGTAAAGTGTCTTTGTCAATAGTAAGCCTTAAATCAGCAATCTGCCTTTCAGTTACAAATCTGAGGCACTAACCATTAAGCCATGCCATCCACATCTATTATTACAGTAATCAGTTAATATGCTAATATGACACATCGCTAGAATAGGCTGGATAAGACATCGTTGAAATACGTATTTGGTTCAGATCATGCATTCATTGTACTTGAAGAGAACTTAAAATGTTCAAGATATCTTCTCCAAACAATATAGCATATCTCTGTAATATAATTTAAATATCTGATGTCAATACTTTTAAACAATACTTACTTTCTTGGTTGAACGTGAAAAATCATACAATAGGTACTTAATTAGAGGGTCTTACTCATCGAAACAATGCATATCTTATTAGCTGGGTGTGAGAAGGTTCTATACCTGCTTTAAAAAATAGGATTAATTCCTTTGATAAAAATTCTTTTCCTCAACCAGGCCCGGCATGGCCAGGTGGTCAAGGTTCGACTCGTAATTTGAGGGACGAGAGTTCGAATCCCCCTCACACCAAATATGCTCCCCCTTTCAGCCGTGTGGGCGCTATAAAATTTACGGACAATTCCACTCTTTGTTGGTAAAAGAGTAGCCCAAGAGTTGGTGGTGGGTGGTGATGACTAGCTGCCTTTCCTCTAGTCTTACACTGCCAAATTAGGGATGGCTAGCGCAGATAGCCCTCGTGTAGCTATGAGCAAAATCCAAAACAAACCCTCAACCAGAGGCATCATGGTAGCAAGGGTTGTACGTAAAAATCCACGATTAAGTCGATTTGGGTGAGACTTATACAGAATGTAGCAAATGATGAGAGATGACAATTATGTTTTATAGTTTCCAAGTAAAATAAAAGATTTACCGATTTACAATCAACAGAAAAACAAAAGTTAATGACAATACTTCTTGTTTTCTAACCAACGAGTTCACTGCGTTAGTTTTCTTTTTTGTCCGTCTTTTTCAGATCATAACCAGATATATCTTCATCATATAGCTCCAATCACTGCTGACCGTGATTGTAACTCAATTATCATTATCTTCTCGATTGCTTGTATGCACAAGAACTTCTTGACACATTTTGAATTGGGAAATCCATCTATCAAGCTTAAGGATGCTATGGGGGCACTCAAATGTAGGTTTTATAGCTACTAAGGACAGAATATAGTGGTTATATATTTCCCGCAAGGTCACAAGGTTTTGTTCCTCGTAATTTGATTTGAAAATCAAAAATATGCTAATTAATTCGAAATTTCGTGCGGCTTCTCTGAAACCACATGTTATTTAACTACTCATAACTCCCGATTGAAATATGTTATCATCATATGGATTGCATTTTCGAATACAATAGCTTTCGGAATTTCCAAAAGTGTATGCAACATTTCCAAGATACAATTACCTGAATTTCTTGTTCTTTACTTTGCTTTTAAAAACACTCTGGTGGAGGAAGAGATCATGTTGTAAAAATTCTCATTTCATAATGTTGACATGAAACAATCTCCATACTTAGCACAATGAAACTGCTCATGAACTGTACATAATAAATCACTATAATACATCCACCTAAAGAATTTGGCCTAATAAATAACATAGAGTTATTGGCTTGGACATGATAAGACCTTATACGTACAAGCTTAATTAATCAAAATAGAGAGTAACTTACTTGTTGCTCATGCCAAATCTTTATAATATCCACGTAAAAGACTGACCTCTGGTGACCAAAATGATCTATACTTGTTAAGATTATTCCACTAGTCTCCTTCCCTTTCACGTCATCAAGTTACGAAACATTTATTATGCTACTAATCCTTCAAGGATGGGCACTGGTCAAGAAGACCTTTCGGCGCCTGATCAGTGAAAGTGGGTTTTCCTGGACACTCCCCCCTCCCACGTCTAATCCTAGATATTTGATTTATAGATCTTCGGCCGTCATGAAGGACCATGAGTCCTACAAAGACCATTTGTTTTGAAAAGAACTTCAGAAGTTTACGTATACCAGTATTTCGGACATCAAGTTCAGTCCTCCACGAGCGGGGTGAAGAAAAGCTAGAAAGTTTCTGATCATCTCTGAAGGAACTACCACGATTATTATCAAAATGATACTCAGTCTAGTATAACGAACTTCTATATGTGCATAAAAGGGGTCGAAGTTCATCGAATTGATACCCAAATAATGAGCTGAGCATAGTAAACTCTTAAAAAGAGGTGTAATAGCCCAAACGGCCAGTTTCTACCTCTAGTCTACATAGCAAGCTCTTACAATACATACTGAAAAGGTTTGATTAGTTCAGTAACCCAATTAGCATCTGTAGGTTGCATAGCAAGTTTCTAAGGTGTGTATTTAAGGGGTTAGATTAGCTCAATAAGTATGTTCTCATATCTTTCTTTGTAAAAAATTCCTGCAGTACATATTCAAAGTGTTGGATTAGTTCATCAAGCAAGTTCTCACCTTTAGGTTACATACTAGATTCCTACAATGTGCACTTAAAGAGTTATATTATTTCAATAAGCCAGTTGTTAACTCTGTTTTACATATGTTTATATATCAAGTATCAATAAATTGTTCCTATAGCACTTATTTCAAAAACCATGCTTTACTTATTGCAATGATTCATATGAGCTGAATATGTTACGTCTTTATAATGCATACTTAAAGAGCTTAACTTTGCTCAGCAAAACGATATTCACCAAATAAGATTATTACACCAATCCTTTTCAAGACTTATATAAAAGAATGGACTTAAATCATAGATTTAGTAAGTATCTGAAAGCCAAATATTGTACGTCTTTCTAATAATTTACGTATACTATTGAAAAAATGTTGCATATTTTCTAACAAACAATATTATTAGGATGAAATATGTACGTGTTTTTCTTATAACAAAGCCACAATGGGCTATCTAGTGAGCTCACCAAGGGGAAGAGAACCCCTGATTTTAGCGTTGTAAATCCATAGACTTACCGACGTACTAGCGGCCGGCGTTAAAACGAACCACAAATATACTTATCGCTGTCAAACCGGTAAATACATGTTATATTAAACATCTACATATGTAATTTGTAAATCCAAAGACTTATTGCTATAACATCTACATATGTAATTTGTAAATCCAAAGACTTATTGCTATAACATCTACATATGTAATTTGTAAATCCAAAGACTTATTGCTATAACATCTACATATGTAATTTGTAAATCCAAAGACTTATTGCTGTCCAACCGGGGGACATTAGTATCTGTAACCTTATATCATTTTATATTAAACATTCACTTGGCTGGTCCTCCTCGTACTCAGGTAAATAACCTCTGCAAGGTGATGTGACATACTGTGGATAAAGTATGAAGTTAGTGATGTAATCTACTTTGATTTTAACCCAACTTGTTAATAAAAGACGCTGCAACTCAGCTACAGTTGTTGGTTTGGGGTTTACGTTAACAATTTTCCGGTGCAGTTCTGCCCAACAGTTCTCAATAGGATTATAATGTAGATACTTTGACGGCCATGTAAGTACAATATGCATACTCTGAGCAGTGGCATTGTAGTAATAAATCTTGCCTTAGCATATGACAGAAATATTGTCTCCGTGTAATGTTTGCATGGGCGCCATTGACATTTCCATGTAGCATATGAAGAGTAGTTTTAAACCATGATGAATAATTACCCAAACACATACCGCGCCGCCTCCTGCGTGTTCCCTACGCGAAAGGCATTCTTCCATCATCTGTTCTCCAGACAAGCGACAAACACGAATTCTACCACCAGTTTAATAAGACTGAAACAGGACTCATCTGAAAAGACGACATGTCGCCAGCATTCTAACTGTTAGTTGGTATGCTGTCTTGTTCAAGTAATACGACAACGGTAGTTAATTCTGGTTAATATCGGTTTCCATATAGACATTTTTGCAAAATAGCCTTGCTTGGTCAGTCTCATATTTACTTTCCTTCTGGACATTCTGAAATGAATATGTTTATGCAATTTCTAAGGTATTGCAAGACTTATTTCCACCTTGACATGTTGACCTGATCAAAATATGGTCATCTCATGCAGTAGGTTTTCGGCGTTTATCAGATAACTTTCCTGGAACAACCTTTCGTGTAGTCCAATAACGTTTCAGGATTCTTTATACACTTCACTGAAGGTACCCTACTATTCTGACAATGTTCGTTTGCTTAATACTATTTCTGGACAGACGAACAATTTGATGTTCTAAAACTTACTTGAGTTGACGAGACATGACTCTATACCAACTACATAGAAACTTCCTAAACAAATCATTGATATGACTGGGAAAATATTATACAAAAAGCACGCCCTTTTATACAAAACAGGTAAGTATGTGTAAACAACTTACACAGACCAGAATAACAACTCGTACGTGTTTGTCCGATCGTATGCTACCTTATCAATTATTTTTTGGGCATTTACTCAATAATCATTCCATCCACGTAGACAATAACATTAATATTGAACAGTATGTAGACAGTTTAGCTAAGACTCCATTAGCTTCCAAGAAGTTAAGTTTTGTTGCTCATATTTACCCATAACTTTATTATCTGAGTTATGTAAGTGTCAAATTTAGTTTTAGAACGTAATAAACAAGTTGGTAAATGGAAACTAATGATTTTTAATAAATGTCATTCCATCATTTATTTTTAAGTTGAATTACCAAACGTTATTACTGTAGTTGCTGGCGTGTGAGGCGACTCTGGATTTGTTTTAGCAAATTCAGTGTCTTTCTCAGAAATTCGGTATTAGGACGACCTCTAATGTTAAGCAAGTCTAGGATAACAATTTTGTAAAGACATTCTTAGAAATTATTTTTAAACTGTACTAATCAGCGTTTTTGGATAATCACTACGGTCACAAATGTGCTTTTTCTATGCTCCTGAAACGCTACAGACAGCTCAATGAGTCATATCTCTAGTCACAGACATATAATAAACAACTTCACAATGCTTCATCACACCTGTAATCCTTTTATATTACAAAAAAACAGCAACTAAGTTTTAAGTTATAGCGTTCTACTATAAAAGTATGCTTACAAAATTAGAGTACGTTACAGAAGATAGCTTTTCTAATATAATATTAGCAATGTTTAAGTATGACAGATGAGATATATACTTTTCAAATAAAAAAAATGTATTGATGATTGTGATTAGAATGTGAGATAAATAACTTCTAGTTATGAAAAATTGAGTCAAATGATACAATTACAAATATTTTATTCTAATACAGTAGGAGGTATGATGTGAACCCACTTTCTCAGAAGAGCGAAAAAAATAAACGGAACAATGAAGTTTTGATTAAATACGATATTATCCGGAACTCTACTGGAACTTACTGGAACTCTATCGTTAGGCCCGGCATGGCCAGGTAGTTAAGTCACTCGCCTCATAATCTAAAAATCGCGGGTTCGAATCCCTGTCGAACCTAACATACTTGTCCTTTCAGCCGCGGGGGGGATTATAATGTGACGGTCATTTACACTATTTCTTGGTAAAAGAGTAGCCCAAGAGTTGGCGGTGGGTGGTGATGACCAGCTCCCTTCCCTTTAGTCTTATACTGCTAAATTAGAGACGGCTAGCGCAGATAGTCCTCGAGTAGCTTTGCGCGAAATTAAAAAATAAACAAACAAACTCTATCTTTGAGTCTGTGTATAACACGAGTGATAAAATCAGCTATTTTGTAATTATTTACTAAGCAATTCTTAACTGATAATTTATTGTATATTCTAGTAAGTTATTACTATAAAACATCATTTTCTTGCTCATAAGAAACTTCATAAAGAAAAGCTATAAACATAGTAAATTAAGGTTAAACCTTAAATAAAATTTAAGTATAACAAGTTTTCGCTCGAAAAAGAATAATAAGAAATACAAAAAAGTATCAACAATCTTATCTATTTTCAATGATCTTGGTTGGTATGCTGAAGGATGATTTAAAAAAAAAACACTGAAGCAAATGGATACATTTCATACGATGTAATAATTTCTGAAGATACGAAATAGTTTACCAAAGAAATTCCAAAACAAGCAATTATCAGTTTTAATCCACTTTTTGAAATACTCTGATAACTTACTCTAAAAATCTTATTTGAAAAGACATCACGCACCTATGATTAAGTTTGTGTGGGATATTTGCACAAACTTCACAGGAACTACTTGCGCTAGCTGTCCCTAATTTTGAACTGATAAACTAGAAAAAATGCAACTACTCGACAGCACTGTCAGCTCTTGGATTACCTTTATTGAATGGTTGTATTTGACCGTTATTCTTATAACATCCACGATTCCAAAGAGCGGATTACACTTCTGTGGCAACGGGACGCGAACCGTGGACACTTTGATCCATAGTCCGGCACGCTACTCAATAAATAGCACCTGTTTCCGGGAAATAACACACGGAATTTATCTGGACTTTCATATTTCAAACAAGTCCAAAGTTTTAATTTTCAAGCTAGTATTATGTACTCGGACTTTGAAATGTTAAGACAAGAATTACACTTCCTCTGTGTCCTGACCGCAAATATACTGTGGTCACGTCATGCATGAGTAAACTCTAAACATTCAACTTATTTCTTTGTATTTCTATGGTTGATTCACACACCTTAAATGCAGCGACCAGAAAAAAAAAAAAGTACCTGTATTACCTTTTACCTCAGAATGTAGTTTTCCTATTTAAACCTTGTACTAGCCGATAGACGAGTTGCTACGAATAAATAAAACAAGAACAATGTTTTAAACAAGTATGTTTCATTTCAGTTACACATCTATTGTTTTAAAGTGAAGCAATGAACTACCACACCAGTAACAATGTTACGAGGCCCTTTAAGAATATTCACTAATTATAATGGGTGCTGCACGACATGCACCTTAAACGTGACCAGCTTTCTTGGTTGAAAGATGTACCTGTAGAGTTAGCAGTCCGGCCGGCCAGAAAGTTGTCTGTGACGTCACTAACAACCCCGCGTTCCATCAAGGTGTAGCGTGTGCATAGGGTCTGGCTGCAAAGAGACTAAAGAGCGCGCGAGAAAGATAAATGCTTAAGGGTTTTAAGAGATAAGCTGCTTTCACCTTCTCGATCATGTGAAACAAAGTCGTAAGGTGTTTTTTAGAGTTTTTGGTTTACCAATAAATGCGTCGCGCACACATGTGACACCCGCAAGGTAGATTATTCGTTAATCCAATTTCCATGTGGATCAGTTGGAGTTGTTTAGGTTCGCCGTTGCTGTTTGGTGTACAATTAACTCTTGGCCATGCACTATCTGATTACGGTATTGTGGCTCTTCTACGTTGTTCCTTTTATTATTGTAGGTAAGTAGGCCACCGTCGTTAAACTTTCATTTTAAACTCACTGATGAAAAAGTGTTTAGTCATTTCTGTAGCACACTTATTTCTGTTGTTTTACTTTTGTACAATATAATAAAAGAACTTTTCCTAGAATTGCCTTGAAGACTTAAAGCCCTCTAGATACTAATTTTCATCTAGTTTTAACGCTAAATTCGATCTATATTTAGAACTTTAATCTTCCTTAGATAAATTGTAAAAACGGCTCGTTTGGGTTGAGAAAATATTTTACGTAGAGGAGTGAACAACGTTACGAGCCGTTTTTACAAATATATTTCTCTACAAGTGGGTTTTTTCGACATCACTGAACTTATTTATATCAGTCGAACTATTTTAAATTCAATAGTTTCATTGAAAATAACTCTGGCTAATTACCTCATTAAAATATTCTGTGAGCTGCTGTAATGTATGTAATATGACGTACTTTATATTAGAATAGCAGACGCGACGACTTATTATGAAATAAACTGTAACGAAGTAACATCAAATTAGTATTCAAACAGATTTATAACAGTACTATAATTTCCGTAATGCTAATTAAGCACTAAAGGTTGAGAAGCACAATCTATATCAAGCAAACAAGTGTAACTAAACAACATTTGAGCTCTCCTAAAATTAAATCGTATCAGGCCGTAGCATTATAACGCCCCATGTCTGAAAGGGCGAGCACGTTTAGTGTGACGGGCATTCGAACCCGCAGAGTACGAGTCCAATGTCCTAACCATCTGGTCATGCCGGGCCTCTTATATATTAAAATGTAAGCTCTTTCAACTGTTTTCGGGCGCTCGACTCGCAGTTTAATGGTCGAGGGCTCGAATCCCTTACCTACGAAATATACTCACCGTTTTAGCCGTGGGATCATTATAATGTGATAGCTAATACCATTATTCATTGGTAAAAAGAGTAGCCCAAGAGTCGGCGACGGGTGGTGATGGCTAGATGCCTACCCTCTAATCTCTCACTGCTAATTTAAGGGCGACTAACGCTATCCGTACCTTTGCGTGAAATTCAAACCAAACCAAACTTTCATCAACAATTTATAGATTACCAGTTAAAAGGCTGGTATTCCTGAACCCATGAAAGCTCACTTTTACTATTAATTAAGCAAAAGACGAAAATATAACCAAAGTATCTGGTTTATGTCACTGAGAAATGGACAAATCACTGAATTTATAAATCTGATCTGCTACAGCAGACTATGCATTAAGATGGTGTTTCAAAACTAGGTTACATTTACAATACGAATGATGATCATAACAAACCACACATACACAACAGGTAGTTTTTCTTGATGTTATTCCATTGACTCAAAAACTAAAGCATGCTAGGAACTAAAATTTGAAACGATACATAAATGGACTTATGCCCTGAAATGGGCCGGAGAAAATATTATTCACTCTGACATCATTGTAGTTTCAACAATAACAACCCACAGTTAACAATTCAAAGTACAGACAGGAGGAAGAGGTCTAAGAGAACCTGACCCTCCCTGGTCTACAAGACCAAAATTCCGACAAGGAGCAAACGAACAGTTTCTTGCCCGATGAAATGAGCTACCCACAGTTTAGGTGCTTCAAGGCAACGCCCACTGTAGGTGTGTATGAAAATATTTTACCACCTTATATCATATGAATCCAACTCTATCAAGTTCGGATATTTGACGTAACACAGTTTTATAACATAGTAACCAATAATGTTGTATTAAAATAGTCAATTTACTTGTTATGTTAAAGTGGTATGTAAGAATACATGACACGTAACACTATATCAGAATAGCCAAGAAATAGTGATATATTAATATATTCAGAACGTAATGCTATATTACAGTGGTTGTGATCCCGGGAGTGCCATGTTTGCAACTGTGTTCACACACACGCGCTTCCCTCCTCCACTAAACAAGCCAGCGGATCTAAACGTGGCACACGTGCTCAGGTATCACGGACGAGTGACCTAAAGGGATATTAATACTAGAATGACAAGATCATCTCCGAATAATACCAACCATAATATTTGATACACGGTATTGCATTCTAAATTAAAGGTTGCGCGAAGGTATGCAAAAATGTTATACCGGAAAAGTAAACAACCATATGCACGAGAAGAAATATTGCAATGTTTTATTTAGTTAGAAATTTAAGGTAAAAAACAAAGTCGAACACTGTTCAAACAAGTATTGTTAAAACTGTCATTTTACATAGATATTTTTAAATGGATAAAGTTAATTCAATCATGTACTAAAATTAGTACAGTTAAAAATAAGTAAACACCAGGTATTACTTCTTTAAAAATGTTTATTATCATTGAAATCCATCAACGTTATTTCTCTGCCTGTGGGTTCTTGAAGACATTTATGGCTGTATAGCAAAGAAATTTACAAACTTTGTTTCTTTAGTGTAAGACTGCACGACAAGATATGTACCAATTATAGGAACTGAATCTCACATTTTAATGTTATAAGCCCTCAAGGTTATCGCTGAGCCACTGGAGGCACATTTAAAAAATATATTGTGTTTAGACAGTAAACTGTTAGACAAGAGTAGTCCAAGTGTGAGCGTTAAGTGTTGTCAATTAGCTGCCTTGACCTCTATCAACATATTCGATCATTTACCAACATTTTCATCATAAATAACATAAATAATAAAAGAAGTCCATAGTGTTTTGCTACCCGCTAGTACAGCAGTATGTCTACGGATTTACAACGCTAAAATCAGGGGCTCGATAACTCTCGGTGAACTCAGCAGATAATCCGATGTGGCTTTGCAATAACAAAACACACACACACCCATCATGCGTTTTGTTTTACAGTTGACACCTATATGCTTCCCCTCAGTGACAGAGTGGTATGTCTGAGGACTTATAACGCTAGAAATCGCGTTTCGATACCCCTAGTGAACAGAGTACAGATAGCTTATTGTGTAGCTTTGTGTTTAAGTACAAACAAAAGACGCCTATATATGTATATAATGAGTTGATAAAGTAAACAATATATTTATTTGTTCTAAACACGACACATCTTTAGGATATACACACTGATATTCATATGTTTCAACATCATTAGATGCTATAAAAATATTTGTGTAAAATCTTCAGTAACGTGTTATTTTAATAAACTCGATAGCGATTATAGCTATGATTCTACCAAGCAAATTATAACACATTCAGCTAACGAATGAAATACTTCGATGTTTAAATATATATATATATATTAACAGTGTATTTACATGTATTAGTTAAACGTATGATCAAGACAAGTATAAACACTTAGACATTCTTCTTTGTATTTTCAATCTGAACGAAACCTCATGTTACACAGGGATAAATAACAGGGAGGTCTGAGACACCACCCTCTAATTGTTGTTCCTAATTATGATCTGTTAATTATAGAAAGGGTAAAAATCCACCAGCACCTACCAATTAACCGAAACTTCGTAACTCAGCCGTGGAATTGACTGTCACCATTACAACCAGTTTAGCGTCATATCGCGGCTTTAACCTTCGACTATATATATATATATATATATATATAGCCAAAAATGCTGACCAATCAGACTACGTCCCGTATTCCTAGTTTTTCTACTAAGATACATGTTCTACATCAAACAATAATATTATAAATATCTACAAATGTTGAATATAAAGTAGTTGTATTATTCTAGAATGAAGTTATTTGATACATCTCTTTATGAGTATTATTTTCGAATCCTCATAATTTGTGCATTTTATATACTTGATATTGACGACAAACATCTGATAATCTGTTCCATTTAAGACATTGTAGATAGATAGGAAAACCAGACTTGTAGTATATTTAAATGTGCCAAAGAAATATGTATAGTTATATTTATTTCAGCAGATCTCAAGGCTGAACGAGAGCTTACTGCTTTTGAGAATAAAATACCAACTTGTCCTATATTAATGTAATAAAGAGATACGGCTCAAATTTTAATCAGGTTTCAAGACAGGCTCTCAAAGACATGTTATCCTTGAATTTAGGCACAACTTAGTTTGTGCATGATCAGCAGTAAGTTTTTCAGATCTTCCAGATTAATATCTAATCAGGTTTCAATGATATTTAAGTCTTAGTAGAGAAATTTTTAAAAAATCCTTGTTTAATGCCGACTAGACACTACTTAGTATTCTATTAACGCACCAAACGCCAGACTTTGCCATAAATGGTCTTAAAATGCCAAATCCCACAAAAGGCACGACATTGTGGTAAACTACTTTTATGTCTGTGATATTCTAAACAAATAAATGTGTTCTATTTAACATAAAAAATAAAACAAGATATTATAGTAAGTCCTTGATTCCAAAAGGGTGTCAATATGCTCGTACTCCTGAATTCTCATGTTACTTGTTTATCAATGCTGTGCAAAGGCTACATATCTATGGTGTGCACAGACCTACAAAGATTCTGAAGCAAAGATAATCCTTTCTTCTTACAGTGCAGCCCTCTAATATTACGTAAGTGAATAAGGTAGCATTAATGAAGTAAACAATGATACGGGGTGGTGGAGAACGGGGAATTTACTTGCTGACGCCTAGGTGACTTCAAAGATTGCGTCTAGGCATTTCACAAGCACGAGTTTCAAATGTGTATAAGGTGTTTTCTTGTATTCAAAAGATATGTGTATCTTATCATATAACTCGTATATGCCCAGTTGTTACTGAATTGTATCAGACGGACTCTCGGAACAAAAAGTATTAATTTTATATGTTTCACAAACGGACATTTCATGAGTTTGTACTCTGGTGAGACTAAATGTATGCCATTCATATTTATTCTGAAACTTAAGAATTAAGATTTACTAGACAGTTTAATGGTGACATTATTTAAAACTTATAAAACATCAAACAATTGGTAAGTTGTTTTCTTCATGATTGTCATCTATCACCTGATTCAACCACCAGTATATTAAAGTATTGTAGGTTCTGTTCGACACCAATTGTCTGGAATTCATAAGCTTCATTGGCCATCTTTAGAATCCAGTGGTGAGACATTAAAAAAAACTTTCAATATGCTGAGAAGTCTTAAGAGAAACTAGTAAAAACTAAAAGTTCAAAGCAACTTTTTTGACGTCTCTTGGATTTGATGAATCAACTACTATAAAATATTTGAAAACTGGACTTCTTCAGAACAAGCTTAACCAAATTTTCAAACTGAGTCATAATCACAGAAATCATTTATTTATTACTCCTTCAGTTCACAGTTTAGAGCAGTAAAGCATAATAAAATTTGTTGAACCACATTCTTAAACTATATAATAAAACTAAAAGATTGTCTGTTATGTTAGCTGTTCATCTCCATGTAGATTATTTATTGCTCTGTATCAAGGCAAAACAGGTATCTTTACAAGGTAACCTTGTCAATGGAAATAAAGCAACAGTTCATAAAGGTTTAATTGTATAAGCTGCAATGCTTTTCATCGCTGTGTAAAAATCTTTCTTTTGATGTGTTGTTTCGACAAAGATATTATTATTTGTCACACTGTTAGCCTTTCCCATCTCAGTATTTACATTAACATTTTTCATTAGCATCTAATGCACATGTTAATATCGTATGACAGTAGTTTCTAAGCTGTGAGTCTTGGCAAATTGCTCGGATTGTCGCCAGTGTAGTATTTAGGTAGGGGATAGAGGGGGCTTAGCCACAGGACCCATTGATAATAGTATTCTATACAAAATTACATAGGATGTAGGGCCTACAAAAATGATTAGCCCCTAAGCCCACACAATCTTAAATCCGCCACTGGTTGTCGCGAAAGTTTTGCCAAACGAAGATTAATTAAAGTATAAACAGATTCTACAAAAAATAAATAAATAAAAATAATATTATTGCAAGTGACAGAAAGGGTGTCGTATACACCAAAGTAAGTGGATTAAAGCATCGTCAGTGAAAAACTTTGGAAACCACTGTCCTATAATCTGTTTGGTACTGCAGCTTTGCTTGTATTAAGTCTCATTTAATTGTTGTAACTTATTATTTTACTTTATATTTCTATTTGACTGGTCTGTTAACAATTACTATTAGCAGTAGGTTGTTTTTAATTAACAAGTACCCGATGCTCATAATCCTCATCAAATACCACGACATGTTCTTACATCAACGAATCTCTTAGGAAAGGTGTATGAGAGACACTGGCGCTATTAATTTGAATGTGTTTGTTGGTGGGTCGTCTTACACGTAACTCACACGTTGCTATTTGATCTTTCTCAACACTTCGTGACTCTTTAGAGAAGTTGATACACTCTATTAGTTGGATATGGCTTTCAAACAGCCCGTTCACCAACATTTGGTAAACCATACATACAGCAGCCAAGTTCGTGTGCGTGCTGTCTCTTTACTCTTACAAAACGTGGAACGATAGTAATTCATATATCAGATAACCTGAGCACCTTTGAAGGATAGGCCCTTATTTCAGTTCACCACTGTAGATAATAGTCTGAAAATGTTTAGGTTTTCGGCTATTTTTAATTGAACTTTTATTTAGGCCTACTTTTATAAGTGATTGATTTATAAACGCATATAACATGAACTGTACTAATTTAGTTTCAATATATTTCAGAGTAAAAATAGTAAAACTTTCCTATATGGCTGTTTCTAAAATATTTAAGATTACAGAAGAACAATTCTTTTCTGTTTTATTGTGATACTGTTATATTGTTTTCAAAACGTGAATTTACACTTATAGTATTTTTACGTTCAATTCTATCATCTATGAGGATGAACAGAATACGACTGGACACTAAAACAAAATGTATGAAGTTAAAACAATATCGTACAATGGAAAGTAGGATTTCGAACACCTTTGTCGATTGACTTATGCTGAGGACTAAACATTGGTTTCTTTAATACAAGAACAACAGTAAACAAAAGTATAAAAGTTGGCCTAAACCTTTAACTGAGATAAAACTCCAATGCATAAATGGTGGGAAAGCAATGTATTTAGAAAGAATTACAGAAGTGAAGTATTAGCATAGAGAATAAAACATACACACGAAGTTTGCAGGAAACAATAATCGTTGTTTTAGCTATTTCGTGGTACAAATTAGTCCATTGAATAGCACTTTGTGTCGCTTTATTCAAAACTACAAACAAAGAAAACGGAACTGAAACTGATATTACTTAAAGCTGTGTAAAAGAATAACTTGTTTATTTTATTTCAACGTAACATTAAGAATATAAATGCTTTATACACTAGTTACTGTTCATAAATGTAAAATAATAAGTTCTATGAATGATCTTTAATATTATTTTCCGATAGAAAGCCTAAAGCTACCTGGAAGGGTCACCTGTTTTAACCACCCGCACCACTGTCCATTAGTAGATTGTCTGCTAGTCAATCAGTAAATAAAATGACGTCACACAAGAAACGCTTAACATTGCAATTTGTAGTGTTGCAACGTCAATAAAACGTGCGCACTCCATGAATCACGTGAAGAATTATGCACGCTGTAGGCTACAACACAACATAGCATACGAACTTCGAAAGCAAGAAATAAAAATATTTGTTATTTCTAATTTTAGTTTTATTTACTTTTGAAGCAGAACACTTTCGGGAACCGTGAGGAAGTACGTCTAGTTATTAGGCATTATAACATTTGATTTGATTAAAATACTCTGAAAACTTACTGATTCTGCTATCCCTTATTTTAAAGAGAGCTAGAATAATTTCTATATATGCATTTCTTTGAAATGTAGTCGTGTGTATGCATTTCTAATACAACATGAGATTTTTAAGAAGGTTTATTATTTTTAGAATTATTCATTTGTTTGGAAGTTAAATACATTTTTACGCAATTCAATAATGTATGTTAGGGCAGCAGAAGTGACTTATGTTTCAGTGGTTACTTAATATAATGAGAATACAGAAGCTCAGAAGAGATAATACTGGCAATAATATGTATGAGAATTACTTTAGTACTTAACTGAATAATAAATTTTTGTCATCAGGCTTAAATTTTTCAGAAGAAGGTTAAAGTAAACTTTTCCCTTTTTAGAAATTCTGGTAATACTGTTGTTTACTAGTTTTATATAGTTTGAGGGTTCATAAGAGTAAACAAACATTAGCAACAACAACAACAAAGTATTATGTCTGTGGTATTAATAGTCTTTCATTCATCACAGTGAACATATAATTATATAAAATTTGAAGAATATGCGTTATTTATGCAATGAGTATATATATATATATATAAATGTATGTTTATCATCAACAGAAATACGTTAAACGATACTATTTAGAAGACATTTGTCATCGTCCACGCACATTTTATTGTTCAAATAACCAGTATACCATCATCAGATTTCCGTTATGTTGGTACAATAAACATAGTTTTGAACGACCCTAACGCCGCCTAGTGGTAAATAATTATGTCTGCGGACTTACAACGCTAAAAACTAGCTTTCGATACCCGTTGTGGTCACATAGCACATTGTTGTCACTTGTGCTTAATTTCAAACAAATGAACCTGTTTGTCATTTTTTATTTTTACTTGGCAGACGCAATTGTAACTGAATAAATTTTGACAATATTGAAAACGCCCATCTTTTTACATTTGATATAAGTGTCAAACAATATAGTAATTAAAAATAGAGCTAATGTTAGGCACCTATACTTTTATATACTAACCATTCCATGTGAAAATAATGGATTTTGTTTTTTAAACACGAAGTGCTTTATCTTTTTTTTACGTTAACATAATTGTACTAATAATAAATAAAATCATTCTGTTCACGTCTAGTTAAGCTTTGTTTTATTATTCTTTCAATATGATGCACTTTTTCTACAGATTTACAATAATATAGTATCACATTTTGCAGGTGAAGGATTCCCTGGACAAAACACTCCACCGGTTTTTGAATTCAAGCGGAAATGGCTAATTCCTGAAAACGAAGCAGTCGGTATGTTCTCTTTTATATCAAATATTTTCTTCCTCATTTTTATTAACGAATGGTTTTCAGAATGCCCAGTTTTTACCATTTTAACATCTTCGGTAGCCCAAACTTCTGTTATAAACCTCTGCCCATCACCAACAAGAAACATTGGCACTAAACAATGACAAAAACTTAAACAATTATTAAAATATCGAATCAGTAAGTGGTCGAATCTGAAGACAAAATGGAAGTAACGTTATCCCAGGATATATCGTTACTTGGAGCTTCATTCAAGTTTAATTACTCATATGCTATTAAATATTTTTCTTTGTTTTATTTCGTATAGAGTTTATAAGCCATAATTTTCAGGATTAGTCAAATGGTTCAGATAAAACTGGCATTGGCTTTCATTGTTCAGTCGAAGTAAATAATTGTTAAGCAGTTAAGTTACAGCTTTTGGTATAAAAGTGTGTTTTTGATTATAATATCTTACATCAAAAATGAGATGAAGTAATAAGTTTTACAACTGGTCTCGCAAACTTAGTACATGTAATTTGAATCAACATTTTGCAATGGGAAAACTTATCTATTTTACGTTGAATTTTATTCTTAGATAAATTTATTTATCAGAAAAGGCATGTTTTATTTTAATTAATATATAATTACGAAACGAAACTTGACAGTATAAACTAGTGTTACAAAGATATAGAATTTGAGGGATCGCAAGCAAGACTGCAATACAACTGTATTATACAAAAGAAAAAATACGTAAGTTTCTTAAATTACCACGTCTAATCGTCAGTTATGATCTTTATAACAGTGAAAGCTATATATCTGACAAAACTAAAAGCATTATTTTGCATTTTACCGAATATGTGTGCTCATCAGAGTGACGCAAACGTTTGTTTTATATTTCCCATCTTCATAATTAACTACTGTTGTTAATTCCTCTAGTGCAAGTTAAATACGAAAACCGAGTTTGCATTTACATAATTCAAAGACAAAAACAATTTACTGTTAAAATATATCTTCGCCCTTACAACTGTCAAATAAAAATGTCAATGTCATTAAGGTAGTGGCCCCACGTGTAAGATTTTATCTGTGAAACTAGATGTAAATCATTAGACATGAAGGTCGCCTTTGACAGAGAAAGGCAGACAGACAAAGAAAAACTTGTCTCAAGACCAGAAAGATAGCATATCAGGCTGTAATGAGTAAAAAAAGCTAGGAAAACTGAGATATTCACGTAACTGAAGCTTAAACCTTAAGGGGATAGATTTAGACGATAAAAAAAGATACTTTAATGTGTGGAGCCTATTATAGATCACCGGCTTTGAACCAGACGTCACTGAAAGTTTTTAAGAGTGAAAAACCGAAAAAATTAAAAGGACAAAGTTTTCAATCACATCACGCCATTTCTTAAAAATATTACGTTGCATCTTTAACATATATTAATTGCTGCTATATGTGAAACTCCTAAAATAAGTTAAATTGCTATTTAATAATTGAAACCAATGATAAATTTCATAATTGAGAATGTTTTCCTCGTAATAAAATAGCATTGATTACGATGAACATTAACTAACATTCTGGGACATTTTCCCATGTGAGTTCGAAATCTCATTTTTTATTTCTCTGGGGATGTTCCTGAAAAATACGTTATAAATAACAAATAAGTGATGAATCCTCTCTGAAACTGAGCTTTTTGTTTATATTATCATCGAAAATTTATTTTGAAACTTTCTTAACTTCAGAAAAGATAGAAAATCACTTTATCATTTTAGTTGGTGATACTAGAAAACTAGTAGCTTTGCGCGAAATTAAAAACAAACCAAACTAAACTAGAAAACTAAATTACTTAAACTTATAAATGTTTCTAATACTGTTGCGCTTCAAGAAATAACTTCGAAACTTTACAAGTAAATATTAAAAAACAAACAAAAGGCCAAATAACATTACTTCCCTAAATTTATCAATAAATATTTATACATGCATTTTAAATGAAAAGCTACAAAATGAGCTATCCACACTGTGCTCACTGCACATAGTAAACCCCAATTAAAAAAACAAACAAACTTATAAGCTCTCAAGCTTATAAGATGGGGATATATATCATTTTATGTTTAAAAAGCATCTGGTTATATTAGACTTAAGATTTTCGTATAATTTCAAGCTGCAATTGTCCATAATAGTCCTGTAATTTGAATACTTCATAAACTTTTGATGTTTTCATTCTAATATTATTTGTTAACATATTTTTTGTTTTATTTATTAGTTTTATTTTTTTGTTGAATAACTCTAGAATAATTAATTCCCTTTGCATCATATGTAGGTGTTTGAATATGAATTTGAAATATAAAAATTTTATGACATCATAAATAGTCATTGATTCAGGTATTTTTCAATAAAGTATAGTTAAATGTAACTTCTAAAGCATAAATTATTTATATATATATATATAGAATTGTGTAATGTAGAAAGTATACATAAAAAAACTGATACGTTACGTGTAGGGAATAATTATGGAAACATTACATAAACTGGGTATAAAATGCCAATAATTCGGAATTTTTTCCCTCTCAGCTGTACGAAAATGAAGTATGCCAGAGTAAAGCCACTTGCTGATTCTTTATGAACCCGACGATGACCGAAGAAGGTCGAAACGTTGTTCGCTCTTCTACGTAAAATATTTTCTCAACCCAAATGAGCCGTTTTTGCATATATATTCCACTTGCTGATAGTTTGCATTACGAGTATCTGTCATTCAACCAATAAGATACAGCCACTCCAGCGTAATTCATATACAGACAAACATACTATTTCCAGCGGCATTGTGATATGCACACTTACGTTTTTTAAAACAGAGACGTCGTTTGATAGACGTGTAGAAATTAATGGTGTGAATTGGTGAAGGTGCTAGTCTGAAGCAAAATTTCACTTTTCAGTAGATGTATGGAAGCGCTGAAGAGAGTATGAGAAACTAGTGTTATTCATAATAGAAGCGGTCGTAGTAGAAAGCCAAACTCTTCAAAAGTAATCTTAAGAAATCTGGGGTATGTTATTTACTTAATACACGGCAGTTTTGTAGACATTTTGCCAGATACCTAGTTGCAAATACAGATGTGAATTTCAGTTCCAGGCATGTAAAATAGAAATTAGCGCGGAGTAGTTTCAATGGATGTGCAACTACTTAAAATCCACTGTTGAGAAAAAATTACCATATTAAAAGACAGAAATTCGCATAAGACTTCAAACAATGGGATGAATCAAGTTTAAATTGTTAGATAACAATCAAATATCGTTTGTTTGATGGCAGAGATAAGAACGGTATCACGGTCAACGTATAAGATTTATTATAAAGAAGCATGGTATCGGATCATTGAAGGTTTAGGCTGCTTTTCAGACATTGGTGTTAGAGATTTATACAAAAATTAAAAAAAATACCCTAACTGCCGACAGGTACAAACGTATTCTTATAAATCATGCTATTCATTTGGGTACAAGACCTGTTTGGCAAGGTTTAATCTTCCAGCAAATCATGCAGAAGATGTGGTGGAACGACACCTAGAATGAAAAGAGAAATTGACTAATGAAACCTTCACAACAATAGTTTGGCCTGCACAAAGCGAGTCTGAAAGTATTATTAAAGACTGTGTAGGTTTATATGTAAATTGAGAAGGTGAAACTGCAATCAAACAACTTGGGTAAAGCAATGAGGGTTATACAGGATATTTAGAACAATACTTAGAACCATATGTTGATAACATAATTGTAGCATGAAAATAGGTGAACTATTAAAGCATATATATTAGTTAGCTATGAAAAGCAGTAGTTTCTCTTATACGTCGCAACCTGGTGATCTGAAATTGATGAAAATCGATTAAGGCGCGAATTATTTGACTTGTGATGCTTACACATACATTCTGATAAAATAATTTTATCATTTTAAAATTTTAGAATTAGCACTGTTACAAAACGAGGCCCCCGCTAGTGCAGCGATATGTCTACGGATTTACAACGCTAAAATCAGAGGTTCGATTACCCTCGGTGGGCTCAGCAGATAGCCCCATGTGGCTTTGCTATAAGAAAACACATACACACAAAATGTTTATTATAGCGGCCTTATAAACTGATCAGACAAACAAGAATAAAAAGTTTGCAAAGACAAATCGAATAGGTTTTATTTTTATTTCTGTAATAATAAACATTACACATGTTTTGAAGAACAAGTTCTGCATATGGTGATAAGGATTGCTCACTCTTAATAACTTCTTTACACATGTTTTGAAGAACAAGTTCTGCATATGGTGATAAGGATTGCTCACTCTTAATAACTTCTTTACACATGTTTTGAAGAACAAGTTCTGCATATGGTGATAAGGATTGCTCACTCTTAATAACTTCTTTACACATGTTTTGAAGAACAAGTTCTGCATATGGTGATAAGGATTGCTCACTCTTAATAACTTCTTTGACTCTTTACGAATAATTATTTTTTCAAGAAACTGAAGTTAATAGTCAATAAATAAAATTATTACTCATAAACGAGCACACCAGTTCGTTTGTACTGTTATTTAATAAAATATTTGGTAATGTTTGTAACAATTGCTTATGTTATCAGCACTATTAAATGTTTATGTTTATTTGTAATCAGTATTTTTGTAACTTCTCTTCACTTGAACTACACTTGATCACAAATATTTTGGTGAACCCGAACTATAATTATGCATGTGTAGTTGAAATTCATTGCTAATTTAAACATATTAGGGTTAAATTATGAAAATTTAGAAAATTTTTAGTTCGGTATTTTTAGTGAAACTAACACTATCATAACATTATAATAAGATAAAAGTTGAATACAGTAACTCATTTGTCCTAAAGTTGAAATGCTGAACTATTTACCTAAACCGTAACTGGAGTGAACTGTAGAATCATTAATTGCAGTGAAATAAGATTACACTGCACAACAAAGTTTTTGCTTCTTGAACACTGCTGGGCGTTGCTTATAGATTTTGGCTGCTGATTACGAAAATCACATCCAAATTTGCCCATCACGTACCGTCTCATTGAAATCTTCAGTTTCACCAGTACATTGTTACAATGGAAAAACGATATCAGGGCAACTGAAATCCGTCGATGCTTGCTGACTACTGTTGGACACTGCAACATGATGCACCGGACATTAAATACAAACGAAAATCAGGAGCAAAACACTTTTAATTATGCTGAACTTAATAGCGTATTAGAAACATAAACACAGTTAAATACGTTATTGCCGGTAAAAAGTTAACTGTCTATTTCTCAGTTTCTAGGTGATGAAGCAAAACCAAAGCTATATTTGTGCATACCTACCAGGTACCTGTCACAATCAGCAAAACGTTTTAAAAAATTGTTGTGCAGTGTTATTTGGTACGAAGTTTGAAATCACTGTGTAAAAAATACAACAGTACTCCCCTCTATATATAAAAGTCTGAATTTGTGTATACTTTTAAAAACACCAACTTTAACTTTGTATCGAGTATATAGTTATTTAAATTTATTTTCTAATTTTGAAGTACTTAGCCGTTTATAAAAAATGAAAAGGGGTCACTTCTGCAGTAGTATCAGTTGAAGTGATAATTATCCTAACACGTAATTTAAATCATTTTAGGTTCATCAAAAATATTGTATAGTGTTTTTTTTATCTTCAAACCCACTGGCAAGCATAATAGTATTACAAGACGTTGTTGAGAACTTTATATTAAAATACAAAATAATTCATGGTGAAAGTTTAGCAAGAATACAGTACGAAATAAGGGAATCTCACGATCTTTGAAGATGTAGGAATGATGACGTAAAAGCTTTATCATTATGTGTAACTGCCATTTTCATTCAAGTTAAGTGATAATACATCTCATAAACAATCTCCACATTATTTATTTAGGAACTAGGATAGTCACAGTCCGAGCAAGTGACGATGAAAAAGATAGGTTAGAATTCGACATCGAACCAGCTGTCTTCTTGGATGGCTCTCAATTCTTCCGGATTAACAAGAAGACGGGAGAAGTATTTTTAGTTAAAAGTCTAGAGGGCCAGGTCAGTAATATTGTTTAAAATATGACTTTTTTGTACAGATAAAAAATCTTAACGTATTTTAAATTTTGGAAATGACAAGTCATAGACGAAATGATAATTTATAAAAGCATTAAATGGACATTGACACGCTCTTGTTCCATGAAATTATGTGTTAGAGATAGAGTCTAATTATCTGTATCGATTCTTGTAAGTTATACATTGTTTTAGTGTACTGTTAAAGACAGTTGATTGGCTTGAAAAATCTCACGTATCTAAGTTTTTGCTACTGTTATAGTAATAAGATAAAAGATTATGCTTCATTGTATCTGTTTTTTTTTTCATTTTACTTTTCAAGGTCGTATTAATAACGATTTTATATTATTGCTAATTTCTGTATTCTGTTGGTGCAATTTTTTTTTTCTTTTAAGGACATGACCTACAAGTATAATGTATTAAATTCCTACTTCGAGTTATACTACTTTTAACTTGTCTTTTTATCGAGATTATTTTGCTTATATTTTGAAAATTGGAATAAAGATAGAATCAAATGTAACAGTTTTTAACGGGCCTGGCGTGGCCTAGCGCGTTAAGGTGTGCGATTCATAATCTGAGGGTCGCGGGTTCGCACCCGAGTCGTGCCAAACATCCTCGCCCTCCCACCCGTGGGGGCGTTATAATGTTACGGTCAATCCCACTTTTCGTTGGTAAAAGAGTAGCCCAAGAGTTGGCGGTGGGTGGTGATGACTCGCTGCCTTCCCTCTAGTCTTACACTGCTAAATTAGGGACGGCTAGCACAGATAGACCTCGAGTAGTTTTGTGCGAAATTCCAAAACAAACACACAGTTTTTAACGAACATTTTTGCTGTTGTAGCTTTCTATAAAATTATTAAGTTAGTCATAAGTTTGAACAAATATCACGTGTATACGGGTGTCTATAGACTATAACCTGGCTGGTTTTTCTCTGTAAATTTTTACATATTATAGACGAATCTGTTGAGGTATAAATCATAGTTTAAATGTTGTTTTATTTGAAACATAAACTGTCTGTTTTGCAAAAAAAACCAACCAAAACAGGTTCTTAATTGCAATAATACTAAATAATTTTGTAATGATTTTATTAAAGCAAGTAACACAGATTACTCTCTTCATTATGACGTATTAACTCGTTCTACGTGTTCCAATCTTCTCTGCAAGATATCAGAATGCGGGCTTATAGGTAGTTTGTTACAATCGAGCTAATGTGCCTTTGAAGTGTTGTAAATGTCAGGGAGAACTAAGATATAAGAAATATTGGTTGAATGAAGTCACGGAATACCTGCTGGAGATTTTTCTTCTCTATATTTTTATTTTCTCATTTGTGTTTGTAATCATTTGTAAATGATTATGCACGTATTTTTGAATTAGAGTCGTATATTCACGTTTAAATCAAATGTATTTCATAATCCTTTCATACATCAGCAATAAAATAAATTATGTGTCTCGGTAAAGTTATATATGTATATATATATGTTTACATACGTACATTATTATATGTCCATATCGCCCATAAACTAGATAAAACGTTTGACCTAATATAACAAACCCAAAAAGATCACATATAATGTGAGCCTTGATGCTGGCCTATTAATACACGAATATTCTTTGTTGAGACTGGCGAAGTTTGTAGGGCGTAGCGCACCAGTGGAAAAAATGTCATTCTTAATGAATCACTTTTGTTTTTAGTTATTTCAAGCGGTTGAAAGATCGTAGAGTTGTGTAATGATTCTTAAAGACCTCCGAAAAACAAGCACAAAAATGTAAGAGCATCGAATATACATTTGATAAGTGAGAGCCAATAGAATTGTAGACTATCAGGTCAGAATCTATTATGGTGGTTGTGAGTTTTACATTTCACAGTTTGTTTTTCGGAGTTATAACAGGTTAAGAATATAATCTTTTGTTGACCTGAAGATGACCAAATAAGTTCGAAACGTTCTTCTGTACTTTGTTTTAATTAAAGGTTTAATACCCATACCATCCTTCTTTAGAATACATTTTTACTTTTACTTTAAGTGGGTTTCTCGTTATCATGAATATGTTGTGAGGCAACCAATGTAAGGAAGACAGTGTAAGCACGAGAATTAATAAAATAATGTCGAATTCCTACTAATAATTACTAATAATACTAGTAATTACCACGTCCACGATTTTTAAAATATATAGTTCTGATATTTTACCCAATTAGTAACTCAACTATGGCATGAAGTACGCATAAAACTCGAAACGTCGCAAATTAGTTTTATTTATTGAGTGTAGAGATAATTTTAAATTTTTTTATTCAGTTGATAAAAAGTTAAATTGTTTATTTATTTAAGTGAATTCCACGTTTAAAAGAGCGCTTCCCTCCTATTGCGATCTTTGCAATAATATTTTACCATATTATATAGCCACTATTAATTATTATTATTATACAGATTTTTAATAATATCGATTAAAGCTATTGATCTCTTTTTATAAGCATTTGTGTAAAATAAACGCTTTCTGTATTTATATATTTTGAAACAGGAAATAGTAAAATTCCATCAACCAACTAATCCTTGTATGAATTAACAAAGTTAACAGTAGCTACAAGTTTGAAAGTAGATTCTGTTCTCTAAAAGTCCATGTTATTTAATTGGAGTATGTATATTGAAGTTTTAACTTCACTAAATTTGCATCCAATAGTTCCGAATTTCAACTAATCACATCTCACGTTTGTTGATTCGCAAGCTATAAGTTACTGATTAAAAAACGTATTGTAATTTGTGTATTTTACGTATGTGCATGGTAAAGTGTGTACAAAGTAATACATTACCTTTTTAAACATTTTACGAAAGCTTATTAATAATTAAAATAGGCAATTAATGTAATAACTCTCGCAATATAAAAACACTGCTTCTGTATAGCAGTATTACTCAAAGTTATGAAGGTCTAATTACGCTGTATCTAACCTTGATACGCTCAATCTAGCTGTAGTTAATGAATGACAGAGAAAGTAGCTTCCACACTCTTTGCATATCCAACGTTTACTGTATATTATGTATTTAGTTAATCGTTCTAGAGATTCTCATTGAACGACAAATTATTTTACATTTTGTAAATAAGTTTCATTGATATGACAGCTAATTATAAAACGTTCGATTTTATAAGCCTTGTATATGTCTCTGATGACTGGTAATAAAGATACATTAAGACTCTGATAATTGCAAGATATTTGAAATTAATTAAATAATTTTTCTTATCGAAAGCACACTTTGGGTCTTAATGTGTTTTTCTTTATCCGTAGTTTATACTTTGCACACTAACTGTATTTTTATAGAAAAGTGTTTTTGCTTTAGTTCAAACGTAATTGCTCATTTAACACGAAGTTTGATCTTTTATATGTGTATATGTGTATTTACATAGTCATATATCTTAAAAAGAAACGTTAAATGTAGTTCATCCTTACAAAATACTGCAATACATGCGACGCGAAAGTACACTTTGAAATAGACTAAAGTCACAGTGGCAAAGTGACAGATACAGAGCATGTACTGCTTATATACTGTGTTAGACTCAAGGGTATGCTATCCACTCCCTATTTTTTTCTCTAGTATCTGCACTGTTATTTATTTTGAATAGTTGTTGAAGAAGACTGGAATATTTATCTCCACTGTAGGCAATCCTCTACAGCTTGATCATTGTATCCTATGGAAGTTTAACCCTGCTTATATACAGCTATATTTTAATATTTTAGTGATATACGAAGAAAATCAAGCATTTGCTCCAATAGTGTTTTTGGTTTGTTAGAGATTAAAGGGTTTCTTTCACCACAGTGCACAGTAGCTTGGTGCACATGTTTAAGGTTTCATTCTATTAATAATAATCGATTTAGTGTAGGATTTTAGAGACTTGTTCCACAACTATTCATCAGTTGAATACTGAAATTAATGAGTTCATTCCATTAGTGCACAAAAGTTCAACTGATGTGGAGATTATTTGATTTGTTCCAGCAACTTTATTTTCGGCTAACTGTATGCAATTTTGGTGTAGAGATCAAATGTTCGCTTTCCAATGACCGATAATATAACACCTTTGCTAGACATTAATGAGCAAATATTTTCAAATCGTGACTTTAGTTTATCATGCTATTTCTATTCAACACGATTATTGCAATCTAAAGCAGAAGTGGATCCTAGAAAATAACTTTAGGCGAGGCGCTGATATGAGTAAACTTTTTTGACACCAACTCATATCAAACACAGTACTATAACAGAAAACTAACACTCGCATCACACTAATAAAAAAGGCCTGGCATGGCCTAGCGCGTTAAGGCGTGCGCTTCGTAATCTGAGGGTCGCGGGTTCGCGCCCGAGTCGCGCCAAACACGCTCGCCCTCCCAGTCGTGGGGGCGTTATAATGTTACGGTCAATCCTACTTTTCGTTGGTAAAAGAGTAGCCCAAGAGTTGGCGGTGGGTGGTGATGACTAGCTGCCTTCCCTCTAGTCTTACACTGCTAAATTAGGGACGGCTAGCACAGATAGCCCTCGAGTAGTTTTGTGCAAAATTCCAAAACAAACAAACAAACACTAATAAAAATGGCGAGGATGGGAGTGGCCTGTGTGTGCACATTCGCGAGCTCGCCCTGCAGGCATTCTGAACACCGGTACAAAAATTTCCAAACATTTACCCCTTACTATGATTTTCTAGCATCATTAGCATACATTGGGGTCATACTACTTATTTTATTAGTAATACATGTATTGTGAATAAAAATGTAATTCAAGCTATTTATTTTAGTTAATGTAAATTTAATATTTTTTGTAATACCATTGTGTTTGTTTTTAGGGAGTTTAGTTACTTATGTGTTTTGTATACTCCATAAAGTCTTATATTATTTTCCTGTGTCTCCTTTAAATCGTTTCGAATCCCCGTCGCACCAACATGCTAGCCCTTTCAACCGTGGGGCTTTATAATGTGACGATTAATCCCACTATTTGTTGGTAAGAGTAGCCCAAGAGTTGGCGGTGGGTGGTGATGACTATCTGCCTTCCCTCTAATCTTACACTGCTAAATTAGGGACGGCTAGCGCAGATAGCCCTCGAGTAGCTTTGCGCGAAATTCAAAAACAAACAAACCTTTAAATCGTATATAATTGCGTGGAATAATATATGGGTCTGTATGTCAGATCTGCACTGGGTTTCCAGTTGGATATCGCACACACAAACATGAATACCTTTTCTCCACTGATCCGCTTACAGAATGCCTTATTAGTTCTTATATGATTATTTCACGCAATAAAGCTATGTCTTCAAAGAGCTCGCGTGGTTTTTCCTGCTGATTTACACTATACTCGTAACAACCTATACTATGTCTTCTTCTCTCGAACCTGACTACGCCGAAGAACTCTTTATTTATAAGCCAATGAATGCCACGTGCTGCGATTCCTCGCGTGTTCACTAAGCTCATTTGTAGTGGAGATCTACCACAAACTGTGCAGTGGAATTGACGTAAAGTAATCTGTAGCACGCTACATATTCTTTTGTTTGAAAATTAACTGAGTGAAATTCACTTGGTTGTCTGGATGTAGATCGCCAACAGAAATAATCTTCCTATAAATCAATGAATTATTACGCTTTTATGTAAATGCATATGGATTTGCTATTTTTATAGCTTACAGTCATGAAAATATTCGAAAAACAATTTCGGTATTGCTCACGCATTATAAAATGGTAGAGATCGTGTGTTTCAACTTAATGTATGTTTTTTTTCTTAACCCATTCTTTCAGGTGGGAAATGACTATTACCTCTTTATCACAGCTAATGACAGCCACCAGGTGGTAAGCAATGTTTTATTATTCATTATATTAATCTATTATAGCTTATGCTTACTGGGAAAAAGTTAATAAACTTATTGTATTGTTATTAATTATGGTTTAGCTTTCACATATTTAACATATGCGGCAATTTGTTTTGTTTCGTTGTTGACTCATAGTTTAAAATCTGTTTCTTGATGAAACAACATTGTTATTTTTCTTAAAACTTTTTGGACTAAATGTAATAATTTAGCGTTTTATCAGAAATATTATACTTTCGTTTTTAATCCACTTGTTTCTTAGGCGAAAATAGAGGTTTATGTTCGAGTTTTGGGACCTGGTGGAAGTTCAGATGAGCTCACACTTGACGTTCCTTTCAGTACCAGTAAACCACCCTCTCGTGGGAGTTCCAGAGTACGGCCCTTTCAACATTACAGGCATAATGCAAATCCTCCCTACCTTCCCTCCTTACCTGACGCCCCCGCCGCCACCCCTCTCCCAACGATCCGCTCCAGAAATTTCCCGCTGGCAGATTCTACCCCCCAAACTCCCAAACCCCCACCACCTCTCCCGATTCCATCTTCTCCCTTAGTGAAGGGAGCACACCCACAATACGCACTAGCACTTCGAAGGAGAGCTCTTCAGAAAATGGCAAAAGCAGAGAACATGACGAATTAACAACTACTGTATTGCCCATACTAGCAGTCTTTGGGTTCACGCCTCTGGTAGCTGTCATATTTTGGATATTGTACAAGAGATGTCTGAAACCAGAACTCAGAAAACCGGTAAGTTTACTATTGCTAACTGGGTTCATAACATTCTCGTCACACCCATCGAAAACAGGAAAGTTTAATAACTTAAGCTAAAAACGATAAAAATTTTACATCTATACATTTAAATTGCTAGAAATTATAAAATTATATGTTTTACCATTTAAAAAACGCATGTATCGTTTTAATAATAGTAATATCACTTGAGAAATAACAATACTCTTATATCTGTAAGTTTTTATATTAATATAATACGCAAGGTTCATATTAGGAATTTTTAGATTACCTGTCTAGGAACAAATTAAACAAATATAAATAACCACTTGGGGATTAATCTTACATAAAAATTACGCGTAACTCTTCTTCACGGACTGACGATACGTTTTCATGTGAAGCTAGTATAATACTTGTGTCATAATCTTTACTGCGAAATATAAAACTTGATTACTTAGTATATTTTTGAACATTTCTAAATTTCACAATATTGTCCGGTTGTAATTGTACATAAACTAAATGTTTTAAATATCTGAAGAAGTCCACAGTTATGTCTTTAAGCTTTAAACTCATATCTCCATTTCTGTAAGCCGTTTTGTGAAGAAAGTTCTTATATGATAAGCATAAGGTTATGTGGGTGCAGTTGCATTAACACATTGATGCAACGTAAGTACATATCCAAATGCACGTGGCTCGAGTGACGCTATTGATGACGAGTGTCACATCGAAACTTCAGTGATGACTATTTAATTATATAAAATCGAACTAACCGCAACTCTAACGGATGAATATAGGTGCCACAAATTGCATGTGTTTACTTTGAGATTGCAAGAATATTTTGAAGATTTATGATTGACAAGTTAAAACATTTCATGCACGCTCACATGGTTAACATCCAATAGCGTAAATCCAAATTCATACATAAACTACCCTATGCCTAATTCAGTGTTAATAAGAAAATGAAAGAAAAGTGTTAAATGACATTTTCTACAGAAATAAGTTTGCTGTTTTTAAATCCTTTTAAACCATGTATTGTATGGAAAAGTAACGTGTGGAGATTAAGCTGTAAGATGTCTGTTTTTTTAGAATTTTGGAGTAAGGAGTAAATGCACATCGCGGTCCATAATTTTGACTTGATACATTACAGGCTATTTATCAGTAGTTACTGAAAACTGTTGGATTACTTTTGACAAATGAAATATCAGAAATTGACCTTCACTTTTATAGCAAACCCAAGGCCTCAAAGTACAGAGCGTATTTTGGAAATAAGAAAAAAACACCACAAACCTTCGGATTTATAGTCTGCATGAATTAACTAGGCCACCCCCTCCCAAGTTGTCAAATGTTTCAACAAAATAAAAATGTATATGATTAATTATATACAGAATCTAAAACTGAATTAATACACACAAAACAAAAACAGTAGAATATTATAACCTTCTGATTTTTTTTTCTTTATTAATTTCTTCGACCGGTTTCATGACTTTAAAGACCAATCTTAAGGAAATAATTTTACAGAAAATATATAATAAAAAATTCAAATTCTGTTTTTCCAACTAAAAATAAATAAATAGAATTAAATATATATATATATTAAATGTATATGGAGTATATGTATAAAAATACACTCTATGTATAAATTAAGTACATTAAAAATACTCAAAAATAAAATTACTTAACGCTTATTCACTACACTCACATTTTAAAATTACAATAATATTCTAATTATATTTTCTACTATTATTCTATAATTATAGTTCATTCCCTAATCATACTTATTTTACTGTTCTTTTTGTAATTCTTAAAAATAGTTTGAACTGTTTCATAATTTCAACTGACTCAACAAAACCATTGCTACTTCTGCCCTCTTATGTCTATTTATTTAATGTGTCGCTAAAATATTTAGGAAGTTTTTTACGAAAAATAAATTTTTATGTTTTAAATTACCTGTCTGAAAAGGGAAAACATGAAAATATTGTTTTTAATTTTCTCGAAATACAATATTTAAACTGTTTTCTCACATTCAGTGAGTTTTTCTAGACCATCTATCATAAGATTTATTTACAGTTAGTTATCCAGTTAAAAAAATGTATTCATATAAATTTCATTAACCTTTTCTGATTTATGGACCTTGTGTTTGGGTTATATATATATATTTATACACACACACACACACGCACACATATACGTAAAGAAATAACATCCAATGTTTACAGTCTTAAGATGTGAAGTATGTTTTGATGTTTAACATTGTTTAAACTGCAATATAATATGAGAATGTGGTTGTTTGGCTTGGTGTTTAGGCTAATGCACTTGGAGTAGCATTTAATCTTCGATCATTTGTTTCTTTGTATAACATAGGATTTCCTTTCCAGTTCTTGTTCAAGTATTTTTATTATTTTGGTGATTCAGTTGACACTTCCATTAAAATAATTATTATAAAGTATTTAAATTTACTTACATGTCAGGATCGGTTATTTTATCTACATGAAAATTACAGTAATAATGGTTTCATAAAAACGACTAAATGAACAGTTACATCATTTTTAGATGATCTCTTGTTACTCCTTACAAGAAGTATGGTTGTTTTGAATTAAGCACAAAGCTACAAAATGGACTATCTGTGCTCTGCCCACTACGGGTATCGAAACCCGGTTTTTAGCATGGCAAGTCCGCAGACAGACTGTTGAGTTAATTGGGTTACTACAAGGAGTACAACGTATCAGTATAGTAATATTTTAGTGTTGATCTATCATTCTTCTTGCATTAAACAAGCTAAAGGTAGAGGGAAGTAAATATTGTATAAAGGACAATATTATACAATGTTTCTCTTCTCTCTTTTTTTTTGTTATTAAGTCTCTAACGACCTCATTAGATGTAAATTATATACTCTGCTTTGTGGAAGGTAATTACTGACTTTTTTAAGTGATTGAGTGTTTGTATTATTTTTAATTCAAAGAAATGTTTTCTATTTCAGAATTTTTTTCACATTTTCGAGTAACAGTCCTAAAATAAAATAGCCGTTGTACAACATCCGACAGTTTTAAAATTAAGGTAATCAAACCAGCCAGCTCTGGATCATGGGTCCTTACACTCACACAGAGTGGGTCATCTTTATTGTAACAAATAAGAAGAAAAGACAAATAACTGGATGGCTCTTTCAATGTAAATATCGTGATAAATTAATTTCATAGCGTATCACTTGGTAGGAATGATTACAATAGTAATCTTTCAGTAAGAATTTCAGGTTGCTGCTGTCACTTATATGAAAAGAGATTCCCTTTTTTGTGTAAAAATTAAAAAAACAAAGTAAGGATTTTCCTTACCATTTTACTTGCATCTCTCAAAACGCACCCCTTTAGTTTACACAATCACTTAATTGCTAGTACATAAGAGAATTTATAGTGGCCAGACGTTATTGGGTAAAAATGGTATCCATCATCCAGCATGCAATAAAAAGTTTCTCAGCTATATTGTCGAAAAAAAAGAACTTTTTTTTTAAATAGACATTTTACCAACTTACTCGTAAAATGCAGTTTTAATCCATAGTAATAAGCAAAATATGTAGTGTGTTTAATTATGAGTTCAAATTTGACATTTAAATATAAATTTTCAATACTAATTTAGCAAAACAAAATTTTGAGTGTTGAGGTGATGAAATGGTTAGAGTGGTGTATAATCATGCGTCATTCTTTCGAGCTGTGAGTACATTTTAAAAGTGATGGTCAAATCTCTCTATTTCATTAAAGTAGTCCAAAAGTTAGCAACGAATGCTACTGTCTGTCAAGCTTTCTTTCCGCTGGTCAGTAATTGCAAAATAAGTGACAGCTAGCTGAGAAACCTTTTTTTTAGCTTTAGTCGAATATCTAAAACAAACAGATAAACAAAATCAAATTATAACAATATTCCTTTTCAGATAGAGTTGCTAAGCAACATATTTTTTTATTCACAAAAACCAAATTATTTATCTAAATTTCGCGCAAAGCTACACCAGGACTACTTGTGCTAGCTGTCCCTAATTTAGCAGTGTAAGACCAGAGGGAACTAGTCAGCACTACCTACCGTCAACTCTTGGGCTATTCTTTTACCAACGAATAGTGGGATTGACCGTCACATCTTAGCGCCCCCACGGCTGAAAGGGCGAGCGTGTGTGATGCGACGGGGATTCGAACCCGCGACCCTCAGATTATGAGTCGTGCGCTTTAACCCACCTGGCCATTTATTTCATTATTAACCGAAGCGAAACAAATGAATTTAATAACTGCAGTAAAACATTATGTATAATTGCAGATAATGTTATTTGTTTTATGAATTTGAAACTAGGCTATTGCACGTTACGTCTCGTTGGTACAATGATGAGTTCGAAAACTTGTAATGCTAAAACACTGAAAGAAAGTAATTTTAAGACATGTTTAGTAGGAAACAACTTTTCCTCATCTTATTTGGACTATTTTAGAGCATAGTTTATCTTGTTATAAATGATATTGACAGTACTAATATGATGACCATGACCTTAACCCGTAACCTTTAAATCAACAAGTTTTTTTTTTTTTAATATTAAGGTTATCTAACAAAATATATTTAAAATGTGTTTTCCCAAAAGGTCAGTTGTCGTTGTTTGATGTTGTCGAACTTAATTTTTCAAAATTAAATTACGAATCTATTAATTTAAATAAATTTGCCAGGTATATTTTAATATTATAAAATGCATAGTTTTGTCTGCAAAATTGAGCAACATCAGCAATATTAAAAAAAAAAACATGAAAATTTTATAATCTTTAATAAATGTAAAGCGTTTAAAAAGTTCATGGGTAAAATAATTAAAAGAAAAGAGGAAAAGTTTCCAGAAAAGATTTCATTCATTTCCGAATTGGTTGTAGTTTAAATCATATTAATAAGTTTTACATCACTGGCACAGCGGCATGTCTGTGGACTTACAACGCTAGAAACCAGGTTTCAATAGCCGTGGATGGCAGAGCACAAATACCCTACTGTGCTGCTTTATGCTTAACTTCGAGTAAAAAACATGCATAATCGAAAATGATTGACACAAAAAATACGTTTTTGTAAAAATTGTCAATATGCACCTAAGTGGCCCCCCGCTAGTACAGCGGTATGTCTCCGGATTTACAACGCTAAAATCAGGGGTTCGATTTCCTTCGGTGGGCTAACCAGATAGCCCGATGTGGCTTTCCTATCAGAAAAACACAGGCACCCAAGTGCACAGTGGAATGTCTGCGAACTTACACTATTAGAAACTGCGTTTCGATTTCCGTGGTGGGCAGAGTACAAATAGCCCTTTGCGTAGTTTTGTGTTAAGTAACAAACAAGAACAAGAACCATCCATAAATTAAAAAATAATATCCAAATATTATTATATGTTTTGTTCAGCTTTATTCGAAGTTTCTGAGAAAAATGTGTTAAAATACGTAATTTTACAACGTTTAAAGAGGTTTCCCGCTTCTCGAGCTTTGTTGTACTACATTAAAGCAATTGAATGTTACTCTGTGATGTGATACCATTTGTTTGTAATAGACTAAAGAAGAGAAAAGCAAATTAAACGATCTTGGCCCATATGCCAGCGCACTCTATCATAGTCGGTCCCGAAAGAGTATATCAGTAGAAATGGTAAGTTAATATTTCATATTTATTCATTGAATAATGTTTATTAAACTGTGTATTGTTTTTGCTTTATTAAAACAGAGAAACACTAAAGAAACGATCTAACGATAAGGTAATCTTTATTTGAATCTTTACAAATTCGAACAAATATTTTAAGTGCATGTGCAATTAATTGTAAGTATTTAAAGTATCTTATTAACAGCTAAATAACAATACATTTTGTTAAAAATTATATAGAATATTAGTAAAAATTGTTAAATTAAAAAGGGGCAATGGAGAATGTGAAAAAAGTACAGAAATGCAAATATTACATTTTTCAAGCCTACAACTAGGGACTCAAGAAAAAAACAAACAAACAAGAGTAGAAATGGTGTTCACGTTATTTTTTGAAGTAACGGACTTCCAATAAAATTGATAAGTGCTGCAAACATGGAGCCAAAACAGAGATTTATAGCTTGAGAAAATAAGGTAGACACCATTTCCAGTCTTGTTTATTTTTTTTCTAGAATCCCTAGTTGTAGGCTTAACAATATAATTTTTGCATTTTAATTCAACTTGATTTCTACTGTTTGACTCATTCCCATTTTTTAATTAACAATTTTTACTGATCTTAGTTTTAAGTGTTTTTTTATTTATGAATAATAAATTTTTAAGTTTCTTATGTGTATATGCATTTCAGCGAATGTTACTTGTTTTTCAACAAACTACTACTGCATTGTTTTGTTTTTTTCATCCAACCACCACACCGAAATTATTCAAAATAAATAACAAATGTACAACAGGGAATAAACACATGTACTGGTATGAAACTACAACAAACAAATGTAAGGTTGTTCTCAAAGGACCCTCTTGAGGGAAAATAGTGCATTATCACAGATGTAATAAGTGGCTTCCATCAATGTCACAGTGTAATATAACAGAAGACGAATAGTAAAAAAACAAGAGAGATTAATGCAATGTAAACAGATGCAATAACATGCTTACTATGTTAGGCCTACATGACATATATGTATGTTCTTCAACAGCTTATTGTGCACGAGTGTTTGCCAAAATAAGGTGACACGTCTAATGCAAGCAAAAATGACAACAGCGACACACTTTGCGTAAGTCATCAATTATCGACAACATTTACAAAAGCTAACTTAATACCAACTATATAAAACTAGCAATAGTATTATGAAATAGTGCTAAATGCAGTAGTAACAAATATTGAATATTCACTCATGAATTTCAACGAAATATAAGAAACAGTGGAAAGAATCACCACCGTCATCTGAATAGGGAAATCTAATATAATAATCATCCAATGTTAAAAACTTCCTGAAATGTAGTTGCGGAAATCCACGTACAGAAAGCAAAGTTAAGTAACGATGAACAATAACGATTAAAGTAACGTTTTGTGACAGCAAAATCTGGAATCTTTCACGTATCAGTTTCCAAATACAGCGCTAAAAATGCACGAGTCGTAGTTTTCAACTCACATGCACACGAGGAAAACACCTGTTTTTGATGGCAGAAAGTGAAGAACTTGGAAAAAAAATTGCAGCACGACAACAAATAAGGAGTTCGAATTAAGTTTAAAACTACTTCTTATTTTTTTTTGCAAAATTCCTGTGCAACCCGCACAACAGTAGATGTGACTTGCGATAATTTTATAGTGGAATCGTAACAGGGACGTTCAACTTGAGCAAACTGTCATCGGTAGATCTAAAGCCTTGTTTCCTTTTTTTTTTTTTTGCAGTCTCTTTTTTTCCAGATTCTAAGTTCTCAATTTTTCATTATCTTGTGCGTTGGCTTCATTACTATACAACATCAGGCAAATAATACCTAGAGACACAATCCGCACTAAGCACGTATAAAAGTTTACCAGTAGAAAAGCAGTCTTTTTAAATAAAATAAATGTGTTTAAAACATTAATTTAATATGATAGATATTTCGTATTCACGATGTCTGATTTGTGCACATTTCTTTTACACGAAAGATATATTTTGTTTAACAGTAAACAGTGAGGTTGATGTTAATGCCTGTATATTTTGTTTTCGTACGACAAAGCATTATTATCTTTTCTTTAAATTTATATGTTTTGTCATTCATCATTATATTTAACAGTTCTCCATATGGAGAATGCTAAGCAGATACGCAGGTGTGTGATAAATGTATCAATATGTAATTACTGTATGTTTTGAAGGTCGATTTCCATATTGGTAAAACAAAATTGTCTTTATATAACATTTATTATTACACCATGATTTATTTACATCTGTAACGAAAACATATCATAAACGACAGATGCGAGTAGTTACTTAATACAATGCTTTCCCGTAATGTTTTTTTCCTTTTCTTCCCAAAACAAACTTGAAGAGTTCCTAGGTTTGTGTAAATGCTATATAATTACTCAGATTTTGCAGAAATGAGTTCCAATATAAACAACAGAAATAAATATGGGTCTATATCACGAGCTTCTTGAAAATAAGATGTTTTCTTTTCTCTTTTAGATATTTAACTGTCGAAAAAAATTGACATTTCTTTCGAATGTAATTTATTGCATGCATGACTAAAACGTTTACTTGGAATATTTTTAATTAGGTAGATATAATTTTAGTATGAAGAATTAAATGCTAACTGTGTAATTATTATACTGAGATAAAAAGATAAACTGTGATGTACTTATACCAAGAATTTTCAAATATCGTTTGAAAATCGTGGCTTTAGTGGATCAGCGGCAAGGTTACGGTTTTCGATCCCCCTGGATCAGGGGAAAGGTCAGGGTTTTCCATCCCCTCCTCCAGAAAAAAAAGTGCGGGATTCGAATCCCTGCAGTAGAGAGGGTGTAGCTAAACCATCCTGTAACTCTGGACCCACAAAACAATGCACCATAAATACAAATTTGATATAGTGGTATACGCGTGTTCGACCACAACCATATTATTAATCTGATTGTGTATAAAACCATCTCTTTCGGCTTCATTGCAACTACTCATTAACACGCGCGCATATAGTTGTAGTCAAGATGGTTATATAGACAATCAGTTTAATAATATAACTTAGTCAAGATGGTTATATAGACAATCAGTTTAATAATATAACTTAGTCAAGATGGTTATATAGACAATCAGTTTAATAAGATAACTGTAGTCAAGATGGTTATATAGACAATCAGTTTAATAAGATAACTGTGTTCAAGATGGTTATATAGACAATCAGTTTAATAAGATAACTGTAGTCAAGATGGTTATATAGACAATCAGTTTAATAACTTAGTCAAGATGGTTATATAGACAATCAGTTTAATAACTTAGTCAAGATGGTTATATAGACAATCAGTTTAATAACTTAGTCAAGATGGTTATATAGACAATCAGTTTAATAAGATAACTGTAGTCAAGATGGTTATATAGACAATCAGTTTAATAAGATAACTGTAGTCAAGATGGTTATATAGAAAATCAGTTTAATAAGATACTGTATCAAGATGGTTATATAGACAATCAGTTTAATAAGATAACTGTAGTCAAGATGGTTATATAGACAATCAGTTTAATAAGATAACTGTAGTCAAGATGGTTATATAGACAATCAGTTTAATAAGATAACTGTAGTCAAGATGGTTATATAGACAATCAGTTTAATAAGATAACTGTAGTCAAGATGGTTATATAGACAATCAGTTTAATAAGATAACTGTAGTCAAGATGGTTATATAGACAATCAGTTTAATAAGATAACTGTAGTCAAGATGGTTATATAGACAATCAGTTTAATAAGATAACTGTAGTCAAGATAGTTATATAGACAATCAGTTTAATAAGATAACTGTAGTCAAGATGGTTATATAGACAATCAGTTTAATAAGATAACTGTAGTCAAAATGGTTATATAGACAATCAGTTTAATAAGATAACTGTAGTCAAGATGGTTATATAGACAATCAGTTTAATAAGATAACTGTGGTCAAGATGGTTATATAGACAATCAGTTTAATAAGATAACTGTAGTCAAGATGGTTATATAGACAATCAGTTTAATAAGATAACTGTATTCAAGATGGTTATATAGACAATCAGTTTAATAAGATAACTGTAGTCAAGATGGTTATATAGACAATCAGTTTAATAACTGTAGTCAAGATAGTTATATAGACAATCAGTTTAATAAGATAACTGTAGTCAAGATAGTTATATAGACAATCAGTTTAATAAGATAACTGTAGTCAAGATGGTTATATAGACAATCAGTTTAATAAGATAACTGTAGTCAAGATGGTTATATAGACAATCAGTTTAATAAGATAACTGTAGTCAAGATGGTTATATAGACAATCAGTTTAATAAGATAACTGTAGTCAAGAGACGATTTTATGGACAATCCGATTAAATGAAGCTTCGTGTCTTTCAAAGTAATTTCTTACTTAGCTCGGTGGCTTTAATGTGCCTAATGTTTTGTGTAAACGCATGTCGAGTACCAAAGTGGTCGCTTTTAATAAACACTTGACAAATACTCTTTTTTTAGTTTAATTCTGGTCGGCAACGGTGGGAGATACCACGACACCACTTGAAGTTTATTGGACTACTAGGAGAGGGATGTTTCGGACAAGTGTGGAAATGCGAAGCGCTCGTAAAAAATAGTCGAAACGACGAAGCTCACATAGTAGCCGTGAAGACGCTGAAATGTAAGTATAAAATATAGCTTGAAATAGCTAAAAAGGCTATTTAAATATTTTAATAAAAATAAAAAGTGGCACATATCAAAATGACATTTTTGTCTATTAACTTTTTATTTCATACACTACATCCATTTAAGAGTTTATTAAAAAGAGTTTTAAACCTTCTACACAGCAATGCCTAATATATTTTCAGACTGTTGACATGAAAAAACAACGAATCTGAACATGTAATTCTAATACAAAGAAATACATTAATCTTAACTTATTCATTAGGTCTCTTCTGGTTACCTTAATCTAACTCCTTTAACAGCAATTACAAAAAAGAATTAGAAAGCAGGTAGGAGTTTCAAAACAATTTATGTTCATTCATTTGTTAAATTGCACAGGTAGAATTAATGGCGTCGTGCACATTGACCACGTGTCCTTCCCCAGTACTTTCTGTTCACTGTTGTTATAATTAAAGTAAGTGAAAATTGAATGTGAAAAGTAAAAAACACTTGACTTATTATTGATTATATGATTACTATTACCCCACCATTGACAAAAAATATATTTTGTTTTTTGAATATCCCCACCCAATAACTGTATGACGTCACTGGGTAATATTTTCATGTTTTTATTAGCATTCATAATTGATTTTACTTTTCTACCATTATATTGGATTTATATTACTGGATGAAAAGGAGTTTGTTTTCGCAATTTTCTGGTCTAATTTTTTTAAACAAAAATGAGTAGAATAATAAACTGAATCCTTTTGTTTAAAGTAAGATTTTATTTTTCCTTATTAAAAAAAAAGCACATGCGACAGAGAAGGAAAAAGAAGATTTACTTAATGAACTGGAGATAATGAAGTTCTTAGATCCTCATCCAAACGTTGTTACGTTACTAGGATCGTGCACCGACAGAGGTGAGGCAGCTAAAATAGGCTTAACATTGTGTAGGAGTAAAGTTACTAGAGTAAAACATTTGAGGGTGTGTAATTTGAGTAACAGTTTAACTCGTCGTATCGAGAGACTAAATAAAAGTATCAATTTAAGACTCTAGTAGAGCGAATCTTTAAATTATATTTTGATTATCGTCAAAATGGTTTGGTATAATATGTCCAATCGTTTCGAAATACGGTTTTATTGGTTTAATTCAGTGATTCTTATACTTGTTTTTTCATATAAGGAAAAACCACTTAAGAGGGGCAGAAGCCAATTTGCACCACCTATCGGTTTTACCCTACCTACTTTCGCTAGCCACCGCAAAAATCAGAAAGAAAGAAAAGCGTTGCTATTGATGGGACTTCTATTTTGAAAAAGTCCTAAGGTCATCTGGAATACCCTCGCGGACCACCAATGGTCTGCAGATCACACTGGTTTAATCGAACAAAATATTATTTTTTTGAACCCTGGCACATTAAACATGCTTGCCCTTTTAGTCATGACGCATTATAATGTAATGGTCAATACCACTATTCGTTGGTAAAAAGAGTAGCCCAAGAGTTAGCAGTAGGTGGTGATCACTAGCTGCCTTCCCCTCTAATCTTATGCGGCTAAATTAGAGATGGCTAGCGCAGATAGCCCTAATGTAGCTATGTGCGAAATTTAAAAACAAACAATCTTTTTTGGATTTGATGTTGATTTTGATAAACGGTATGTAATTAGACGAGTATTCAGGCATATGAAAAAAAGCTATACAATCAGGGGTTCGATTCCACTCAGTGGACTCAACAGACAGCCCAATGTACCTTTACTATAAGAAAAATACACAAAATCTATACCTGTTAAACTGTAATAGTTTTATACAGTACAAATTTGAATTCATCATTGCCAGCCATAATTTCCACGAAACACCCTGACTTACCATTTTCCGAAATTTCGAAACGCTGTAATACTTCTAAGATATGATCACTTGTACAGGTATTGATAAATATCCTTATTTTTACAGTTATCTAGAAAATGCGACTGAAGGTGGTGTGATTTATGACGAAAGTGGCAATGTTATAGTTGATTTTAGAAACACTATTTTACCATATGGTAAGCAAAGTAATATCATGATGATATCACTTCATAGACGGCAGAACAAATTTGAATTTGTAGGGATACCTCATTTGATATGTTAACTATGACCCTTTAAATGAAAACTGAAACTGTGTTTTTTTATTATAGTTATATACAAGTCTGTATTCCCCATTAAACGGGGCACTTCGCTACTGGGTCAACATTTGGGGATACGCGCCCCCTTTCAACTATGTCTCTCTTAATTTTGTTGAATGTAATTTTATACGTATTTTAATAATGTATATTATTTTAAGATAAAATTAATACACATTGCTTTTGTGAGTTACATTATTTTTTAAGGTTGATAAAAACGCAAGTTTCAGCGTGAAAGCTCTTGGACTTATAAGTTGTTAGCAAGCTAAAAATTAATTGCTTAACGTGCAATCGTGTCTACTCGTCACAGTAAGAAGACGGTCATTTAAATAAAATATATTTTTTGACATAAATAGTCATAAAATAATATCATTCGTTTGCCTTACATGTTTGTTTTTGAATTTCGCGCAAAGCTACACGAGAGCTATCTGCGCTAGCCACTCCTAATTTAGCAGTGTAAGACTAGAGGGAAGACAGCTAGTCATCACCACCCACCGCCAACTCTTGAGCTACTCTTTTACTAACGCATAGTGGGATTGATTGTAACATTATAACACCCTCACGGCTGAAAGAGCGAGTATGTTTGGTGTGACGGGGATTCGAGCCCACGACCATCGGATTACGAGTCAAGTACCTTAGTAAGGTAGTTAATTATACGTTATTTGTAATCGCATCAGTATATCATGAAAGAAAAGTGTGAAATCATATCCTTAGGGATTTTAAAGCACTAATGTAAGAGATACACCTTTCATATGTATATTGTATATATTTGCTCACTTACACCTTTATGAATGTGAATTATTTTCATTTTATAAGAACGTAGTATTACATATTGAAACCATACCGTTTGTTTGTTGAGTCTGTGCACTCAATCTGGTATAAATTTAACATTGTATTACGAATACTCACCTTTGAACTAGCTATGCAAACTGCACTGATACATTTTCGGTTGATCAACCTTCCTAAAGTGAAGGGGTTGTCGAATTTCTACTTTTGTGGTTACTCAGATATACTATACTAACAATATTTTCCCACTTCTATCATAATCCTGATATGTTATATATAACCGGATCAATTGCTAAAGTTACTAAGCACTTTCAACCCCAAAGTGACATTTTATACGTTGAGAAATTTATTGAACGGTGTTGTATTTTTTAAATTGAATGTACAGTTTTTTTAAAGTAAAAATAATTTAGTAATATTACAACATGAAAATGTTTTGACAATAACAACAAAATATAAAAGGTTTAAATATTTTCTGATGATAGTTAATAAGAACAGATATAAAAACACCAGTGAACAATAAATATCTACCATTTTGAGCAAATCTAACATTAATTCATAATTGTTGTTATAAATAATAAATTATATAAACATTTCAGAACCCCTGCTCATCATAATGGAATACATTCCTTTTGGAAAGCTTCAAACGTATCTGCGCGAAACTCGGGCTGAACGAATTTGTGGAAACCAAAACAGAACATCCAAGTGTCTCACTTCTAGAGATTTGACGTCGTTCGCCTATCAAGTTGGTAAAGGAATGGAATACCTGTCTTCTAAGATGGTAAATGATTACAATTCATATGTATTGAACAAGATCTTAGCAACATTATCTTAGATAATGACAACGTATGAAATAATTCTGCATGGAAAGTAGCATATTAGCCAACAAATCAGAAGATCCAAGGTTCGATATACTATTTACAATGCTCCACAATCTCAACTGCAGGCATGTTATAATGGTGACAGTCATTCACACAATTTTTGCTTTGGTTAGAATATTCACATGGACAACAAGTGTTGTCAACTGTTTTCTTCCCTTTTTTCCAGCATTTCTGAATGCAAGTAGGGATAGTTATACTAGGTCTCTGACTTGGTAATTTAACCCTGTGCACATAAGGTACTGTTCAGGTTGAAAATATCAAGTACTTTTTCTATTTCTCTGTCAGAAAGTTTCACAGTAAAGAAACCATACTGGATACCACGTTTTAAAGAGCATAAATTAAATCACTTTTAGCATTTATAACTTACAGATACAGACACTGTGAAACTAAGCTTAACATGAAAGACTACTTCGTAATAAGTTAGCAAAATACAAAGATTTTATGTATTTTAAGTGATTGTGTGATAACAAGCTATACACAAGTTCATGATTGTATGGTAATTTGAAATTTTCAGATTATTCATCGGGATCTAGCAGCCAGAAATATATTAGTAGGAGGAAATAAAGAATGCAAAATAGCTGACTTTGGCTTTGCAAGAGATGTTATTGCCAGTCACATCTATGAGAGAAGATCAGAAGTAAGTACAAAAGATTTAATTAAAACTAAGTATTTAGTATCGCAAAATCTAACACCTTTCTAAAAATCACAATGAAACAATCTTGAATTCGTGTACCCCTGACAATATTTAAAAGCAGATAAAACTTGAATGAATTTAATGTTTTTATTTCTCAATAAACATGTTATGATGTTCTGACATTACTGACATTTTATTTGATACATACATAGGTATAATCCTGTAAAAAGTGGAGAAAAAGATAAGCCAGAGAAATGAAACAGTTACAACTTATTGGTGAAATAATGAAGTTTAAGACATCACCAATTCAGTGGGTTGTCATGTAAATAATTTATTTGTCTCATTCACTGACAACATTCTTGCCCTGTTCATGTGATTTCAACTTTACTGATACAACTTCATAAAACAAGTAACTTAAATAAATTAAAAATTATAATTTTATAGTATAGGTGGAAACTGCACCCATTTTTCAACACCAAAAAGTGTTTTAATAAAATTGATTAACAAATGTAGTTACTTTATTCAAAATTTCATTATTTCCAATTTAATGCTAATTAATGATCATGCAAATGTTTCATATTTTGACTGAAAAGAGAAAGTCAGTATTGGATATAATTATGGAAATGTAGATGTGATGCACATACAGGAGTCACAAGCAAATAGGAATTGGAATTAAATTGGTAACTTGTAATTATTAAAACACATTGCTGTTAACATTTTAAAGGAATACTTTGTACAATGTACAGCATACTAGTATTTCATGTATGTCTTAAATAGAGCAATGTAAACCTCATTTTTATACTACTGTATATTTATGAAAACATGATTGAAAAATATTCTGAACACCGTTTTATTTCTCCACAATTCAGTCAAGTTGACAGGTTGCCATTTGACCTTCTTGTAGAAGCTCTTACACTCTTAATAATATAAAGACATGGCTGAATGTGTTTCATCGGCCAGTCCTCCCTTCCAAGCATCATTTCAACACATACACTGCATATATGAAATCATTTTATGGATTGAAGATGGATCCCTGTATCACAGGTTTTGTTCCTGAGGAAATGACATTGAGGATAACAATGTATATCTAACTGTCAGAATACCTTATTATTTGTATATCTTGAACAACACTGGTTTAGATGCAACACATCTCTATTACTCACCTACTATAATTCCCTGTATATGTTATACATTGGCCTTGATGTTGCTCAACTTTCTGCCATTTGTAATCCAGCTTTGCTAATCCTACTGTTTGAAGTTTGGTACCCATTTCAGCTTTGATTTGGTTCTCTCTATTAAGCAGTGGTTTTTGAGAAGCTACATACCAGAGATGCCAACTATTTCAAATGACTAGTGTAATGATTGCAGACAGAGCCCTTTCACAGTTTTAGTCCTTTTAGATTTGCCAATCTGGTGAATGAGGCCTCTTTTTTTCCCATCTTGTGAATGATCGCATTGGTGTTTCTATGCTGCTTAGAAAATGAGAATTACCCATCTGCGGAAGTGCTGATTGGCTAACAAGCACTGATGTAGCTATGGATTCCTCCACTTACACAGTATGGAGAAGCACTGGACTCAAACTGTTGGTAGATGTGAGAGATACAAATATTTTTTATTATTTCAAGCACAAACATGATTATCGCAAGTAGCCATTTGGACTATGTCTTTCATCTATTATCAAAATTTATTTGTATCTCCCTATAAATTTTCTTTTCACCCCTTTCAAGCCCTGGGGGAACAATTTATCACTTTATTGTTTAGGCCTATGTAATATATAATAATTTGGGAGTTGCAACAAGTCGTAATATTTGTCTGTATGAGCGTATAGTCGTAACGTACGCACCAAAATCGTAATGATTACGCTCAAATCATAATGGTTGGCATCTCTGCTACATACTCTTTGAAGCCTCGTAGTGCTAATGTGTATTTTATTATTTTTGAGGTAATATTCACACCTACACTTACAGCTAGATCATTGGCAAGATACTTATAGGATTGTCACTAATCATATATATAATTTTCCCTAAGTTAGTTATCACTACTTCTGGAATTCAGGCTTTCTATTACTGTTTTATTGCTCCTAGCTAGTACAGGGTTAAGTATCTGAATTTACAACACTAAAATCAGGGGCTTGATTCCCCTTGGTAGGTTCAGCAGATAGCCTAATGTGGCTTTGCAATAAAAAAACAAACATACTTTTTTATTATAACATTACTGGTTTTATATATATCCTCTTAAGTTTCCATAAAGCTACTAATAAAATATGAAATATCACTTCAAGGTATGATATTGGTGTAACCTTTATCAGACAAAACTTTATTTTCTTCATGTTGTATTTCCATCTTGGGAGTTATGAGCATATCCACCACACTGCTGAGTAGTGGATATGCTTACTGCTGTAAATTTTATGAAGGTGTGATGGGTCTAATTGACTAGACAGCAGTTACTGCCTGTGTGAACCATCAGTATATGACTCTACTTATTCTGGTGCAGCTCAATTTTGTACAGTAAAGGGGAGAGATAATCCCCATCTGCTAATTATTTTGTCTACTGTTTCCATTATTATTTCCAATACCGTATGTACGTGTGTATTTTGAAAATAAATTAACTACAGAAAAAAAGCCAACTAAAACTGACTCTTCACGTTTGATTTGTAGATGGATTTAACATGGTATTTGTTATTCTAGTCAGTGTGCAATATACTAGTTTCTCAAAACTTTGTTTACCAGATATTTTGTATGCATGGTGTAAAAACAACTAATTAAATGTTTTTAGAGCACATATATATTTATTACAAAATACCAGATATTACCTATTGTCTTACAACTCATTAAGTTTGAGGGCTTATAATACTAAAACTTGAGGTTTGATTCCTGCAGTGGATACAATTACAGACAGCCCAATGAGTAGCCCTAAACTGAAGAAACATTGTGGTGTGTGAAATTTATCAGGCATTTCTTTTCCTTTTAGACATTTAAATGTTTACATACATTTGTAAGTTTTACACACATTTCTGCATACAGGTTTTAGAACACAAACAGGTTATAGCATGCAACAAATTTGTCAGTGTCCTAGTTATATGCTGTCAAAGGTCATTTCCATCTAGTGCTTCTATCTACCTTAAACACCTGGAGGGTGTTCTTCCTATTTTTACTCATGGAATGACCAGACATCACATGGTATGAAGCGAACTTGGGGAGAGAAGATAAGATAATACTCTCTATATACTTCTCAATTATGTTCCATTCAGGAGTTAGGTATATTCACACATTACATCCCAGAATACCACAATATCAGCACTAACTGAGCAGAAAGTAGAAAGGAACTTTTTTTTTAAACTGATAATTGCATTTGTTAAAAGCTGAATCAGAATAATGGCCAAGCTATTTTATATCAATTATTATTTTAGGGAAGGTTACCTATTAGATGGATGGCTCCAGAATCCTTGTTTGATAACATTTTCACTACCAAAACAGATGTTTGGTCTTTTGGAATCTTGATGTGGGAAATTGTAACATTAGGTAAGTTAACCTTCAAAAACTTGAATTGCATACATAACCTAGTCAGAAATTTTATGCGAAGTCCATTGTAAGAAACTAATTTATTCTCTATGTAATGGTACACTTTTTAAAGTAAAAAAAACATCAACATTTTCTAGAAAAACTCAATTTGATGTAATCTAGTTTGCTAAGAAATTTACTTGCAATAACTTTTATTTTATTAAAATCAACACTGGAATCTAAGATATGCAGTTGGATTTCAGATAACATGTCACACTTTATAATCACTTTTCCATTTAACTGAAAATAAGATGATATACAAGTTGTACTTTTGATTACACTCGATTTTACAATTTTTAATTGCTCATAACCATACTAGCAATGAAACAGAAGTAATTTTAAACAGTCTGGATGTGTTATTAATAAAAACAATAAAACAAATTTCCAACAGTTGTTCTTATACACATCTTATTCCTTCAAGGTTCAACACCATACCCTGGAATGTCAGCACAGGAAGTGATGCAACAGGTGCGTGGGGGTTACAGACTTGATAAGCCAAGCCACTGCAAACGGGAAATGTACAATGCTATGTATTATTGTTGGAGTAAAGACCCACAAGAGAGGCCTTCCTTTACAGAGCTGACTGTCATATTAGACAGAATGCTTATTGATGAGCATGAATACATAGAGTTAGACAGATTTCCTGAACATACTTACTATAATATCACCAATCTTTCAGGAGAAAAACTGTGAGCCTTTCTATTGTAGTTGAACAGTTATCAAAACAGTTTTCATGACAATATCAGAATAAAGATATCATGAACAGCACTAATAATGAAGTAACTTACCAACACTGCAGTTTTCAAAGTGTTTGCAAGGTGTACAAGTGTCCTGACCACTCTGTTAAAAAACTTTTTGTACTCCTTGACATACTGTTATCTGTTGCAGAGAAGAAAACTGCATACAGTTTTGTAATAGGTTTTGATTTGTTGAAGACTGTTAACCTGGTTATAATGCCTTGTGAACTGGTGATTAGAAATTCTGATTCACTTCTGTTCTACCTTCATAAGTGATCAAAATATTTAATCACTAGAGGTAGATTGTTCATTTGGAAGTCTCAACTGTGTGTTGCATGTTAATTAAACCTTTTTCTCACCTGCATTCTAAAATATAATGTTGCATAAAATTATGCACTTTTCAGCCTTAGATTTTCAAGAAAAGTTTTGTGAATGTAGTTTGTAATAATCCTTAAAACATTCTTCTATTCAAAGCTCTGTACTTATTGCAATAAATATGTGATAAATACTTTATTACTGGGGAATAAAGAAACTAATAACAATTAAACAGAAGTTTCTGACATTAAAATAATAAATGTGCAAATAGTTGATTTTAAGTTACTTTAACTAGTTTTATAAATAACATAGGACATTGTAAAATCAAATTATGAAAGGTTTTACCTGCATGATTTTTAATCTCACCCAACGTAATAAAATATTTTAGAAAACAGCCAAATAATCACAATAAACAGATCATAGTAAAATTACTGTGGGAAAAAGAGTGTCAAAATTCACAAGTGTATATTAGTTATGATAAAGTCCACATAACCCTTCACATTATCTTAAATATTATATCATTCATTCCTTTATAAAAAACAAGTACTCTATGCTCATTCCCAGGCATTTTTTAAAGCAAGACAAGCAGATACATTTGACACAACTTGGGTAGGATTTTTGCATTAGCATCTAGGCAGGTGCTTATATTGAAATATTGATAAAACTAATTTTATTTTATTATAAACCAGCCATATTACACATTTTTTTAAACTTTGGGTAAAATGACAGCAAATTTTATATACATTAACACAAATAGCAAAAAATTATGAGATTGAGAAAACACACACATACACAAAAAAAAAAGACATTTTTACTTTGTTCTAAGAAAATGTCCATTTTCTTTCTCATCTGTAAGCTAATCTTGTTGCACAACAAATATTCAAATGCAAGTTATATGAAGGTCAAGTACACACTCTACTTACTAGATGAAGTGGTTTTTATTCTGTGTTTTTATAAGTGACAGCAGTATCAACTTTATGTATTGATGTTGAAAAGCTCCTTAGCTGTACCTCTTCACTGTCAGGTATTAGATATGGTGGACTCTCTGCCCACTCATATGGGACTTCTGCTTCTTTTCCCATGAAGATAAGGAGATCAAAGGCACCTATTACATTTGAAATAAAGGATTTTAAATTATTTTGCATATTCTTAGAGATTATGTAAAACTAATTAGGTTAAAAGTTACTTGAAACATTAAGGTATTTCTCACCCATTTTGATTGTTTAATAAAAACTCTGATGTAGTGGTTCATAGTGTTACTCCTTTTTCATTCTTTTCAATTTTGTTAATTTCATAATTTTTTTTTCAATACAAGTATCAAACTACAACATTTAAACAGCACATTATGATGGCAATGACTGAATGTCTGAGCAGATCTGAAGTAACAATATACATATATATATAAAAACTATTTCAGCTAGAAGATATTGAAAACATTTTAAGAACGCTGTTAAACTATTTAATTTTTAAAGCATAAAGTAGAAAATGTAAATTCTAATAGTGAGCTATTGAAAACAAGAAATGCTTAAAAATGTAATATTAGCTTTAGTTTCTAGGCTCTTCTAGTAGAGGATGACTGTTACTTACTTGCCACTTTGTGCAGATGAGAGTTGTGAAACAAATATTATTTTAGCCATTAATGTGACTGGTATTCTATCTGATGATGCCTATTGTGTAGTATAAGTAAAAATACTTTTAATAGAAAATTTATTACCTATGATCATTTGTATGTGCATATAGTAGAATTTTGACCTAGAAAACTAAACAGTCCATCGAGATAAAAAATTCTACCAAAATTATCACTGCCTAAACTACCCTTGAAACTACATCTCATTAAATTTGTAAAATACATTAAAGCACTTTTGAAATAATTATGATTTGTTTGTTGAATTTTGTGTAAAGCTACTTGAGGGTTACCTGCACTAGCTGTTTCTAATTTTTAAATGATGAAACCAAAGGAAAGGTAGCTAGTCAACATCACTCACTGGTTACTCTACACAGTTTTATTGTCTGTAACATTATAACCCTCCATGACTGATGACAATTTTTAATGATGGGTGTTTATCCCATGATCTCCAGATTGCAAGTCTAGCACCCAAAACCATCAGGTTATACAATTATGAAAATAGATAACTGTTCTAACAAAGTATTCACACCTACCAAACATTGTAAATATCAAATGCAAAATAAAATTAGAAGCTTTATAACAGATTAACACAATCAAAACATATCTACTTTCTTATCTCTATAAAGATCAAAGATAAGTAATATGCTAAGAAAATTAAATAATTATAAATAAGATAAACAAAAATAATAGGACAAAAAGAACATGCCTGAAAAAACTGTGGGAAATGTTAAAATCAATACATGTCAGTCTTTGGGATTTTTTATTAGATACTGGTAAACCATATGCAATATTTGATTAACTGAATATATAATTTCACATTAGATATAAGGTTTTAAAAAAACATCAGTTTATGACTGAAAACCAAAATTACATCTGTTGCCAATTATGCTATTTTAAAACATCATTGGTTTATTCGTAAGTTTGAGTATGTACAGTATAATTTAAACTAAGGTAATATAAAAATTTAAATTCCTAACTAAATTTTCATGCCAAGTGACATACATTGAAAATACAATTTCTAGACACTATTGAAAACCTTAGATTTTGGTATAATTAGTTAAAGGACACTTGTTCTGAAGATTGTATGTTATTTGAATTTCTTTTCCACTGTTTTCACCAAACTATTTTGCACCTTAGGTTTTTGAACAATGAGATAAAAGTTGGAATATAGAAAATTGATTCAAATAAATTTCTAGGATACAATCTGACTGCCAGCATACATTTCCCTACACTTAGATCAGCACAGTTTCCATTTACTTGTTTCTGAAGCTCTACCATTTTCCTGTACATTCTATTTAGCTCAGTGTATGAAATTGGTATTTTGATTTTCTGAATCTCTTATTATTGATAGTAATTGATCTCTTGCAAGATTTAATCCAAGAAATTTCTGTTCTTATCATAAAATCATTGTCTTCAACTACATTTGATTAAAATCCTTCACTCCTATCCAAAATTAAGTTTTTTGGATTAGATATGTTATTATAAAAACAGCTGTAAATATTACAGATTTTACATCAATTTATGATTTTTAAAACTTATTTGTAAGTTAGTTGTCAACCCTATTTACATACCTACTATAATTGTTTCTGCTTATTTCTGAATGGTTCTAAACCTCGTAATATACTTTAGTTTTACTGCACAAGTGATGCTATTATTAAAATTACCCAGTATTATAAATTTTTTGTTCTTTTCATTTAAATATTTTCTTGGACATATGCAAAAAAGATTCTTTTGAAGTATGGATAATCAACAAGAGAAAGATAACAACCTCGGATAAAATACTTGAGCAAAGAGTTAACTGAAATCTGATTCGATTTCAATAACCTGCTAAATAATATTTCATCAGAAGCAAAACACCACCTTTATGATCTTTATTGAGATTAGGTTTACTCATGATACACTTGTACTCAGGCATTTTAAACTTACAACAATGTTTTTGAATTTCATGCAATTAGTTCAAACTGCAAAACAAACAAAGGGAGATTTATATTTTTTAATATTTCCTATCACATTAACATTCTATGAAATATGTTCAAAGTTTTCACCATTTTAATTAAAAAACAAAATCTAAGGTTTCTCAGCTATAATAAAGTTGCTTCTGATTACTTCAAATTTCTTTCAGTTCAACTCTGTTACATCCTTGATTTAATATTTATTTTTAATCAACTTTCATACTATATCATTCAGCAATTTTCAGCCAGATTGAAATGATACGTGGACAACACTTTTTTTACGATAAATCTGTGATTGAGTTTCTTATAAATTTCTTCAAATATTTTACTTTTTTTCAGAACTTTTTTTTCTTTTTTCTATTCTAATGTCATTAAAGTTTGTGTGGTCATTCTATGTTGGGCTTTCCAAAACATCACCAAGAAAATTTAATATATTTCCCCAAAACACTTGCAAAATGTTTTTAGAAAAAAATATTCATTTGTCATTTATTAACCTTTCTTCTTATTGTTCACTAAATTATAATATTTTCTTAAATTGAACAAATATAATTTAATTTTTGATCTAACATGTTATAAAATTTTCTTACAATTAGAGATCTATTTAATATTGCCTTTAACAATTCTAAGTTTTAAAACAATTTCCACATCTGAGTTTTAATTTCTGACTTAACTAATTTTCTAATTTTAATAATATACTTTTGTTTAATGTAAATCTGTACTGATTGACAACAATATTAAATTCATACAATATTGTAGATTTATTTCAGTCTATTGGGTAACACTTGATTTTATGTTGTTCCTATCTATATTTATGATCAACTATCTTTTCACTCATTTTGTTACAGTATTTTGAATTTCTTAAGTTTAACCTTCTTATAAAATACCATGCTTTAGTTAATAACTTTTATAATATTGAAATGTTCTTTGCTACAAGATTTTCCAAAGTTTAATTTTGCAACAAGAACTGCATTTATGTCCATTTTAAAAATAAGCATATCTGTTGTTGACATCAATAAATATAATTTTCCTTCAAATGTCATAAAATATTAATAAAAATTTGCAATGAACAACACAAGTTTCACTTAGCACTATTTTTAGAAAAATAAAATTCACATACACACATTATTTCACTCAGTTTGCATTTTAAACAGATTAGAAAAAACAAGAAGAGTAAATTTATGTTTCATAGATGTCCATGTTAAAAATGGAATTCACGAGTTATCCCCTTCCTGCTTATCAATACGTGATGTTGGTACATATATAAACTACAGACACTTAAGAGTGGAATCCTACTCTGAAATGTTTTGACATTTGCTGTAAGAAAACTAAAATGTTTACCAAGAAATTCCTCACCCTCAAATATTTATGATTTTAGTGCCAAAATTCTCTTTCTACTTAAGTTTGTTGAGACCATTTTTTAAAGTTCTCGTTTGCTACCATTATAATAAAAGTGGTTGGCCATTAATGTGATTTTGACCTTTGAACTACATTAACCAAAACTTAACTACTTTGCACATTTACATAAGGTCTGAATAAAACAACATATGAAGCAAGATGTACATGTATTTATACTAAAGTTATACAAAAATGTTTAGATGTGAGTAGTTTCTCAAGATTTGTGACTGTAATGTAAATCACTTCCACATATCAGCCCCCAAATACAGTTTCCCATCATGTTTTCATTATATGCTCCTTGGTAGTGGTGTTCAAAGTCCAGTATATCTTGGTGGAAGCACTCCCCTTGCTCCTCTGAGTATACTCCCATGTTCTCCTTAAATTTATCAAGATGAGCATCAAGGACATGGACTTTCAGGGACATCCTGCAGCACCAGAGCCTCAACCAGTTCCACATAATTTTTGGCCTTGTGATTGTCAAAGAAGCTTCGAACCACTGCGACAAAGCTGCCCAAAGCTCTTTTTTTCCTCCCAACTGAGCTTCTTGGGGAATTCTATGCACTCCAACATCTTTATTTGTGGTACAATGAAGACACCAGCTTTGACCTTTGCTCAGACAGCTTAGGGAAGAAGTCTCGAAGGTATTTGAAAGCTGCAGACTCCTTATTGAGAGCTCTGACAAATTGTTTCATAAGATCCAATTTTATGTGCAATGGTGGTAACAACACATTCTAGTGGCTCATACTTTACATTGTGCCTACCCACAGAGAACTCGGTTCGTTGTGACCAGTGCTTCCTGTTGTAGTGCACTGCGGTGTCCCTGCTGTATCAAAGACAAAGATAACAGGGAAACGTGGTAAAGCCTCCTTGGAGACCCATCAGGAATGTCACCATTCTGAAGTCTCTGATAACCTCCAGCCATATTTCAACGCTTCCAGCAAGGTCTTGACGCTGTTGTATTCCTTTTTAAGGTGCACTGAACGAGCCAGTTCTACAACATTCTAGAAAGTTCTTGAGAATTCTTGTAAGTTCGAAAAAATTCTCTATCAGCTACTTAGCACTGAATCTACCTGGAATATTTTGGAAAATGGGTAATTTGAAAATTTTATTACCCAGGTCACAAAAGCAAAGTTTGAAGAGAAAAATAGGTCTTTTTTCATTTACTTTAGGCATAAGCAATTGGGAAATAACACTTTCTACCCAGGAACAAGAAAAAGTAAAAATTTTGTTACACAGTATTATACTTGCTGGACTAATGACAGTGGTATAGAGCATGTATATGAAGTAAAACTGCATATTTTCTGGATAATATCCAATAAGATATCACTCATTGCTTCAGTATTACATCTTCACATGAAATTTAAATGTAAATTATTAGCTTTTGTAACCTGTTAACTAACACTAGAATAAAGTGCATTTACAAGAGTAAATCACAAAGCTATATATTATCATCTTATTCACTGTGCAAAAGCAATTTATAAAAGTTATAAATATATGTTTCAAGTCCTGATATTAATGTATACATCTACCAACATTTTATCATAGGGCTGAAGGTCACAAATATACTTACAAGGAACTTCCAGGAGTGGTAGGAATGTGACACTTGCTGTTATTTGACGAATGACTCCTTTGATTTCATTTTGAATTTCCTTAATGTCTTTCTGTTTTGGTTTGCTAATGTAGGATTTCAAACAGTTTATATATTAGAAAATAAGGATGTAGTGCTACCAGTTTTGAATTATGAATTACACAAACAAATGCACAAAAATGTCACAGTTAACTATACCACTCTTTCCAGATACACTATTGGGACTAAAAAATCTCCTCTCCATCTCAACACCAACAACTCTTCATTAAGATAATCAGTGATGCCGAGAAACCCACTTGTTGAGAATTTTATATGCAAAAACGGCTCGTTTGGGTTGAGAAAATATTTTTTACATAGAAGAGCGAACAACGTTTCGACCTTCTATGTAAAAAATATTTTCTCAACCCAAACGAGCCGTTTTTGCATATAAAATTCTTCATTAAGATGTTCTTTTCTCATTATTTTCTTATTGGTCAACATTAGTTAAGTAAAATTAAAATAACCACACAATAATACACCTTAGGTTATACTTCAATTTAACTCTTAAATTCTGTATCACAGGATGTACAGTGCATTTCTTATTCCTAAAGCAAAGAAAATAAGTCATCCATTAAGTTAAACCAGTACTATGTATTGAATAAATAAATAGAAAAATAAAAAATTAAAGTGAACTCTTATAATGCCAAAAGTTATCAAGCTTTCTATTAAGCTTACATAAATTTACTGCCTCCATAATATCCAAAGGTCAACCACCCTGTTAGAAAAATAAAACTGTCTTAGCTAAAGACAGTTACCTAGCCAAACTTTCTACTGTACTTCCTAGTCCTACTATCTGACTTTAACGTTAAGTATGAGAAAAAGATGATACATCAGTGCTGTCAATTCCTTTAACAATCTTAAACATCTCAAACAGATCCTCTCTAACTTCACTTTTTTTTCTTCTTCAAGAGAATACAATTCCAGAGATCTTAATATTTCCTTGTAATGATAACACTCCTCTTAACCCTTTCAAACAATTCAATGTCCTTTCTTTGGAAATAAGTTCAAAACTGAACACAATACTCCATGAAATGTGGCCTAACTAGTGACCTATACAATCAAATTATAGCCTTGGATAGCTAAACAGAATGGCCAACCAATACACTAAAATTCCTTCCTCGTATAGTATTTTCAAATGATTAAAGTGAATACTTTTTTATATTGTGCTACTTACAATGGAGTCTAAGCATGACAAATTTTTGACCCAATGGGTATCTCAGTAGACATTTTTCTAAAATCCTTATTTATGGGGTCCTTTTACAAAAACATTTGTTTCTAAGTAGAAGTAACAACCTGTTATTCTTTGACTTTAATAATTTATTTTAGAATTACATCAAACAGCATCACATTTTCTTCTAAAGACTATTGACATCAGAGCAGAAAATAAAAGTAAGCAGAAAAAAATGAATTGACAAACTAATGGGGAAAAGTTGATATCTCTAACTACAAACAGAAAATAATATATTATTGCTAAAATTTTGTGTATGGCTATGCTGTATATTAAAGATTCACTATTTTCAACAGAAACACAAATGGTCCAGCACATTTTCATGTAGTTTTTTGTTTTAATAATACTGTCAGTAAGTCAACTATAACCCAGAACCTGGTTGCTGGGAACTGACATTTATGTGAGGACAGAAAAGAGGACCATACCACCAGCAAGCCAACTATAATCCAAAACCCAGGACACTGGGAACCAATATTTATGTGGGGTATGAAAGAGGATCATACCATCTTTACTTCAAGTTCATCAGACCAGAAGAAATCTTGTACCCTCTAATCCAGTGGTCCCCAAACAGGGGTGCGAGATAACATTTCAGTTTTTTTTTGTTTATATTAAAGGTACTGTCCTATATATATTCAAAAATTATGTTTGATTTTTATTTCTTATTTTTCTTGTTACAGACATAGCTTCTTACCTTGTTACCATAAACTATCGTTTCTACCGTCACTGGCGCAAACCAAAATCTTAATGTTCAACTGTAAATAAACAACACACGAAACGTAAACGTGACCTAAATACTTGACACAACTAATTAGGTTACGTTCATGAATGCTGTCTTAAAGTGTCTATTACTTATTCATTTTATGTATTCACGTGATTGTGACTCGAGAATCTTCCAGAAGTATCCAGAATTAATCAATGGCATCATGTGACGCATATTCGAGAATGTTCTAGAAAGATTTGCAGAGTATATAAACGCATGCGTGATGCTATGGTAGTCTGTGCATTGTTGATTCTGCGTTCGTGCAAAAAACTTCATTATGTCAAAGAAAAGGAAATGGAATGATTATGTGAAGTTTGGTTTCACTTGCATCGGATAAACTGAGGATCTGCAAAACTCCAGTGCATGCTTTGTGATGCTGTCCTTTCAAACGCAAATTTGAAGTCATCTAGGTTGCAGGAACACTTCAACAACCGACGTGGTGGAGCAGCTGTTGCAGTCCATGATGTTGAATCGTTGAAAGGTAGAAGGGCTCGCTTTGATTCTCGAGCAATCCTTCCAAAATTAGGGTTTATATCTGCTGACAAACCACTGCTGATGGCTTCATACCATGTGGCATATAAAGTAGCCAAATCAAAGAAACCCCATACAATTGCAGAAGAGGTGATAAAACTGTGTGCATTAGAAATGGCAACAATTGTTCTGGGAAAAGAAGCCTCAAACAAGCATAAATTAGTGCTGTTATCAAATAATGTTATTCAAAACCAAATTGGTGATTTGAGTTCGGACCAAGTTATTGCAGATATCAGGGCTAGTCCCTTGAAAATCTCTCTCCAATTGGACAAAACAACTGATGTTGCAAATTGTAGTCACCTCATCACAACAGTGAGGTATGTCCATGATGGTGCCATAATGGAAGATTTCCTGTTCTGTGAAGATCTGAAAACAACCACAAAAGGGAAAGATGTCTTCCAGTGTGTGAAGGACTTCTTTGCAAAATATGATTTAGATATCCAAATTATTGGTTCTGTGTGTACCGACGGTGCGCCTGCTATGCTAGGAAATAAATCAGGATATTTTACACTGATGAAACAAGAGATTCCGCACTTGCAAGGTACTCACTGTTTTCTTCATCGACATGACTTTGGCATCAAAAACATTGCCTACTAAGTTGAAAAAGGTCCTTCACAGTTCTGTGAAAACCATCAACTGGATTAGGGGTCGCACTCTGAACCACCACCTCTTCAAGTTGCTTTGTGAAGATTTTGGAAGTAAGCATAAGTTTTGCTTTTCCACACTGAAGTCCGCTTGCTGTCACGTGGGAGAGCTTTAACGTGCTTCTTTGAACTGTGAAAAGTCAAAACTTTTCTGAAGGAACATGACTATGATCTGCCCAGAGAAATAGAATCACAAGAATTCAACCAAATGCTAGCCTATTTGAGTGATATTTTCACTTATATGAATGACCTGAGTGTATCTCTTCAAGGGAAAAACATAAACATATTGAAATGCTGCAAAAAGTTAAATGCTTTCAAAGAAAAGTTACATCTTTGGTGTCGATGAGTTAAAAGAGGGAATCTTTCAAATTTTCCATCACTCAAAGAAATGGTAGGTGAGGATGAGTCCTTAATGCCATGTGTGTGTGTGTGTGTGTGTGTGTGTGTGTGTGTGTGTGTGTGTGTGTGTGTGTGTGTGAAGAAATTGTGGATCATTTGGAAATACTATCAAAGTCATTTGATGGATATTTTGGAGAACTGGAAACTTCTGAAAAATGGACTATGAATCCATACTCCTTCAATTTGGATAATATGTCGGATGATGAAAAACTGAAGGAAGATCTTATTGAACTGAGCACAAATCGAGTTCTTGAAATGCAGTTTGAAAGCAAAACTTTGGAACAATATTGGTGTTCGGTAATGGACGTTTCCAAGACTTTGTAAAAAAGCACCAAATGTGCTCATCCCATTCACGACGACATACTTATGCGAGTTTGGATTTAGTCCCTTTTGTCAATCAAGACAAAATCTAGAAATCCCTTGGGTGCAAAGCAGACTTGCAGATTGCTATCAGCAACAAAGTGCTATGCTTTGAAAAACTCGTAAGAAATAAACAGGAACAAAAGAGTCATTAAATATAAATTGGCTTATGAACATTTCAAATTCAAAGAAATTTCATTTCATGCATGAATGAAAATTTATTTTTTTGTAGGCCACGTAAGGTTTATGCAACTTTTAGTTTGTTGTAATATTTTTTCTTTTCCAAATGTTTCATTTTTGTTTATATATCATTAAAAACTAATTATAAAAATATGTTTTGGCCACCTTCACCTTTATTCTTAAATAAATAATTACTGTGAGGGGTGCGAGAACATATTAAAATTTTTTAGGGGTGCAGGGCATAAAAATGGTTGGGAACCACTGCTCTAATCTATGAATGGGACACATAATATCAATGTGAGAAATTGACAGACCAATCCAAGAACTTGACTTCTGGTATCATAAAGATATCCTTGTAATGTAAAGCATCTAACTCAAAACTAAACTGACAGAAACCAACCATAATGTAATAACATCCTTGGTATAATAAACTCATCAAGAAATAGCATAAGAGGAAGAACTTCCATTGTGACTTAAAACACTGATGGAGAAACAATTGAGTGAGAAATTAGATATACCTGTAATACATGTTTGAAGCCTTATGTTAATTGGTTAAGCTTTAAACCCAAAACCCAGCCTCTGAAAACTGACATCCACATGAGGATAGGATGATGGATCCCAACAGAAGGGGTGAACTGCAATTTTGACTTGAGCAGGAAATAACACAGGCATAAGATCTCTCGTAATAAAAGCTCCATATCACAAAGAAAAAGGAGTAGATTGAGTTTGTCCCATGCACAAAGTCAGAGATCCTCAAATGTACAAAATAAAGGATGAAGGTGGAGACTGAAACAGAGAGTAGAACCAGTCACCTCAAAGGAGAGGGTAGCTTGTAACAAAAGAAGTCATGTTGGAAGGGGCAAGTAGCAGCCAAACATCCATACAGCAGTGAAATCAGAGGCCTGAAGGAAAAAGCCTATGTTGAAAGAAAATATTAAGGTGAATGAGGCCTTGAGAAGGAACATATATTAGTGACCAAATATTCAATTGTGTGTGGTTACATAAAAAAGTAAATTGAGAAAATACCAAAACTATATACATTTCGTCACATTTCAACATGTTGTACTAGTACAGTTAATAATAATATACTGTTGAGTATCTTGTGCAATTCAAAATAGTCTTGATATACAAGACATTTTTATATTAGTATTAAAAATACAAACTTTTTATTGTTTTTTAAGCACAAAAACCACACAATGGGCTATCTGTGCTGTGCCCATAACAAGCATTAAAACCGTATTTTTAAAATTGTAAGCTCTCAAACTTAATGCTGAGTTTTTTGATTTGAAATGGCATAAAAATAACTTAACAGAATAATTTACAATCTTGATATTAAGATTAACAAATTTCAAATGCTTATGTAGACGTTTATACTATTGAAACTGAAGCTATTCATAAATAACGTGCAAAGGTTAATAAAAAGTGGGACGATTTAAAAAAAACATGAAACTGATTTATCACACCTATTTATTGTTATGTCCTTATCACATTCAATCTTGAATTCCCATCTTTCTAAGGTTTCTTTAGTGTCAATACTGGAGATGACTACAACAAGACGATGCACATCTTTAGAAATCAACCACTCTAAAAGACAAAAAAAACCAAAAAACAGTTTATATTAACAGAGGGAAACAAGAAACCCATTTAAGTCTTTTTAAACATTTTAGAAAAGCAACAAGTCATGTTAGTAAATTGCTTGAAATAACTTGCACTACTGCACTACAATTCCTTGGTCTAGTGTGCAACGTACATCTTATTTTCTTGTTCAACAAAATTTTCTTAATATGATGAATCACTGATGAATGATTGGATTCCTCCAAATCACACCTTAATCATAGCATATAGCAAATCCAAACTATGTTTCTCTTTCACCACAATGTATAATTATGGTGATAAATGTAAGTGCTTTCTCTTAATTGTATGCTGAATAATTAATTAATACAATATTTCCAGTCCTTCAAATACCACTAGTGATGTGACAAATAAAGGACATTACAATCATTACATATATAATTCATAATATTGAAATAACTACAAATAAACTTCAAATTTGCATGCTCAACTGTACTGGTAACATGTCACTAAGGTTAAAATACTTTACTAAAAGTCAGCTCAGTGTGTTAATGCACTTTTGTAAACTTGCTTTTCTCAAGAGACTTTAATAATTGTATATATAATCTATACAATTATTAGAGTTATTATATAATAGGAAATATCTTCTTATTGTTATAGTTTAAAATTGTGATCTCTTAAGTCAAATTTTAACACAAATTATCATAGCTTTCAAAAGCTCTGTAGTCTTTCAAGAATATGACAAACTACTTTTTTTCTAAGTTCCTAAAACAACCATAAATGTCAATAATACTTCAGAAACTTTCACTAAATCTCTTAACAAACTCCTTTCATGTCTTTAAGGTTGAACTTTGTGAAACGTTTTCATTCTCATACTTATTTTTTTATCTTAAAGTTGAACTTGTAAATTCTGTGTTGGTTTTGTCAGTATTCTGTGTCCTTCCTAAGACATACAAAATTATTCCTTTAACCATTTATGGATCAGATGGTTACCACTGATATTACATTCCCTATTTTTTCTTTCTAACAGCAAAAATATCTTACCAAATTGTATAAACCTTACTGAAAAGGTACTGAATATTATCTAGTTTCTGCTTTAAAAAATTCAAAACTTTTGTTGCAAACCACAGTTTTGAGAAAATATTAAAAATCATTGTTTCTTTTATCTTAAATTCCAACTGCTTTTTTGTTGATCAGAAAATTCCCTTGTCTGCATCTATTCAGTATGAACTTCATTCATACACAATTTGTTTTCAATAAATAGTTAATTACTTTATTATATTGAATATTGAACAAATAAAGATTTGAGTCATTGGAATATTGTGCTTTCATTTAGCATACTCATTATATTTAACTGAGCTTCCAAGGTGTCATTACCCTTACCATGAAAGAAATTTTTTAGAAATGAAAAGAACATCTAAAGGAGTTATAAGACATTTCAGAGTTTAGTGGTCTAAACACCATAAATTTCACAGTAGAATACACTGTTCATCCCTACAAGAAGTCCAGACAGACTCTATCTCAAAAAACACAAAATTTATTGGCCAGACTATTGTATACTTTTGAAAATAAATCAAAATATCTTCTATCCAATAATTTTCAGCTATTGGTTATAGTTAGTTTCCAAAGCTCAGTTTCAAAAATAGTTGTTCTGATCACATTCTGTGACATCATAAAACAGTACCAACAAAGGTTCGAAGAAGTAAAATCACTGATGCAGAAGTCAATGAGAAACAAGATATGAATCACTATATTTCAAATGGATGATAGTTCTTTAGCAAATATAAGCATGTTTTCTTTGTGAATTACACTATACAAGTGTCACATAAAGGCATATTCTCAATTCTAAAATATTTTTGAGTTAAAGATAGATTTTTGGAATAAATAAAATTATTTTTATGACTAATTTTTCCATGTTTTACTTGGCAAATATATTTTGTAGTTAAGTTGACTTACCAAGTTTTATGAACACATTTTTTCACTTTATTCTTTGTTCAACTAGCTTATTACATTTGCATGATATTTCTTTGATTGCCCTTCATACCTCAAGAACTGCTTTACATGTAGATAAATTAAAACTTGAGGACTGGCACACACAAGTTTAATTTAATTTACCATTAGTGGTATAAGCTGTTTCTAGTTTATAACAAATTCTGCTATTAAATCTAAGAATTATAGGTTACATGTTATAAAATAGTGAAAGTGAAAAAAAAACACCTTTAATACAAATAAAGCATTCTTACCTCTTAACTGTTTAAGTACAGTGGACAAATAATGCTGCAACTTGTCATTTGTGGTCACTAGAAGGGTTAATCCATATTTTTGTACTCGAGTAAAACTTTCAGGTGGATATATACCTCGCTGATAGAGAATACTGTTAATTCCATAATCTGTAAATGGAAGGACTTCTTTCACTATCATTTACCAAGAGTCTAAGACTTGCTTTCAATTGAGAGAAAAACAGTAATATGTCTTATGTAAGAATTGTTTTACTGTAAATCATTAAGTTTATAATAACTGATTTAGTCACATGAATGAAATTTATTGTTCTATGATTTTCAAACACATTATTTTGTTGGAAAAAAACTATCTCCATATATCTCAAACACATTCACATAATATACATATCAGAGTGCTACTATAGCATGTGGTCTACAGAGATATTTGCACTAAAGGGTGGTTCACACAAATACCATCATCATTACCATTTTAATGATTTACTAAAACAATTTCTTGCTAAATAACTTATATTAATCCAAGTTTTTCTTCAGCAACTAAAACTAATTTAATAAGTTGTGTGCTCCAAAAAAAGTACCATAAATTAAGGTTATAATTATGCCATTTTTGAATATTGGAATTCATTTCATTCTGATTATATTTGCCCCCAAAACATTATGTAATGGTATTTTAAACTTTATTAGTTTAAAAGTGCTGTTTATAATAAATGGCTCTAACTACAAATAAGCAAAAGTTAAAATCATTATGATAACAGTATGTGTGTAGACCACACACTATAGTAGTACCCATATTTGAATTTTTGAATGGCTCTAACTACAAATAAGTAAAAGTTAAAATCATTATGATAACAGTATGTGTGTAGACCACACACTATAGTAGTACCCATATTTGAATTTCACCAAGGATCAATATAAGCATTTTTATGGTACACTACCACAATTTATATTTTAAATTGTATCAAAGAAGCATCTAAGTAGTAGTTTAAGCTGCCACATATCCAGACAGTTAACGAGATCTAGAACTGAATGAAAAGCTTCTTTGACATTTACTTGTGGCAAATAAAAGTTGTATTTAAAAAACTGTAATAGATTAATTAAACCTATCAAATGTGGGTTTAATCACAGAAAACAAAATTCAGTCAACCATGAATATAGTTACTTTTGTTAGAGTCATTTCACATCAAATTTGACAATAAAAATAATAGAAAATGTTCCATTCATTTACTCTGTAACAAGAGCAGAAATAGCATCAGAAACAAAATGATGGTAATTTTACAGTATTGAGTGAAGCTAAATGGAAAAATGTACCATCTGTGACATCTAGAGCTTGGCAATTAGCTCAATGGCCTATGAGTATTGAATCTATTGATTAGTGTCACGAAAGTAATCAAGTAGTTGAAATACTGTTTGCATGATTTATCAATATTATTTTTTATTATTAAATGAAGCTAAGCGCAAAGAAATAGAAGCTATGAGGTGTAAAACTAGGCAATTTACTCAGTGATCCAAGAGCATGGATTATGTTAACTAGTGTCACATAAAATATGTGATTAATCCAAATTATGATTGATGTGAAAATAATAAACTAATCACAACACTGCTATCTGACATGGTTTCATATATTTAATGTCAAAGTTATCAGCTATTCATTTTATTATATACTGTTGATTCAGCAACAACTTGTGCAGAGGAGATTAAATATCAGGTACAATACACATGGATACCAAAAAAATGTAGGTATGTATTTCAGACGTTCTATGGGTCATGTCAGTGAAATGTGTAAACTGTAAAATGGCCAAAAGTAATTTTATTCTTCACCTGAACATTACCTTGCACTATTACTTGCCAGTTGAGGTCAGAATGCTGTGATCACTTCACACATATATCTAGAGTACAAATACTTTTGAAACACATCTGAACTTTTGGGTACAACAGATTTACACATATTAGAAAAGGCTTGTCACATTTTCTGTAAACACACACAGTGCATTTGAAATTATAATCAACATTCTTTCTCCAGTATGAAGTTAATCCAACAGACTGACCTCATAAACATTTGGTTAACTCTTCTTATGTTCTTAGACTATGTTTGTAGTTGTGTTTCAATGTTATAATAGTGAAGATATAAAACAATTTATAAGAAAGTAATGTAAAAATAAATATTTTGTAAGATATAATTTCTTGTGGCTAAGTCTATATCAAAATTACATTATTCAGACCACAATTATGTAAAACTTAAAATAAAGAAACTATGACATAACACCATAATAACATGAGTAACATCATAAGTATAGTTGTACTCCTAAGAACAAAATAAGATAAAAAGACCAAGCCATGCTAGAATGCCTTTAAAATGTAGCACAATAATTCAATAGTTATGCAACTTATGGATAAGTCATTCTACATTATCCAACAGTAACTTTAGTAAGTGAGATTGTGTTAATAATAATAACACTTGTAATAGAGATATGCCAGTATCATTATTAATGTCAGACAACTTTAGTAACAGGGAATATTAGGTTGAGTTTAAACTTTTAAAGTGTTAATGTTACTGAAGACTAATGTTAATTACTACTACTACTACTACAAGTGTAACAAATAATAATAATAATATACAGCACTATATAAATTATTACTACCAGTAATACTATTATTATTAATATGTGATTGTTTAGGGTTAACAATATTTTCTTGGACAGTTAAATATTTATACATATGTCAATTCACAATTATTCAAGCAGTAAATATTTTTTAAAACCTATACAAATATATCATGCTTACTAAAAAATTCGGCAACAATGTCCACAGAACCTTTCAGAGTTACTGCATTAGCAGAATTAACATTTGCCATCCTTACGTAGTACGATTTTCAAAATCGCGCCACTGTACGATGCACAACATTCATTCTTCTCACCATCCAACTTAGTCACTAAAGTTTTAGCAGTCAGAGGGCACGATATATCAATCTATATAATGAATTGTGAGATTGATGACACTTCTGATAGTAAATGAAATATAAAGAAAATAACTAAAATATATAATGAATTGAGAATATCAAACTTATTGGTGATAGACTACCTAGAATGCTAACGAACGTATAAAAATAATTATATTTTCAAGTACTGTTATTCCTCATTTTCTACATGTATGTGATTAACAAACGATAACAACCATATACTTTATATCGTAGGTATTTAATAACAAGTAAGGGATATTTATATTTCACATAGTCAACAATTTCGATCTGTTGATATAATTTAAAGCACACTTTTAAACTAATTCTGCACAAATAGGCTTTAATGACTTTCAGTGCGATATTAAATAAGACACTTCAACTTTATAAATATTCCCTTTTCCTCAATATTTTATCTATTTTTTACTTTGTGACAGTGATAAAAACTCCTATATTAAAAAAAAATTAGTGTCTTCTTTTTTTAGTGCGAAACCTTTGGTTTTGCCTTCTGATGAAAATGGCCAGGCATGGCCAGGTGGTTAAGGCACTTAACTCAAACTCCGAGGGTCGCGGGTTCGAATTTTCAGCCATGGAGTCGTTATAATGTGACTGACAATCCCACTATTCGTTGGTAAAAGAGTAGCCCAAGAGTTGGCGGTGGGTGATAATGGCTAGCTGCTTTCTCTCTAGACTTACACTGCTAAATTAGGGACGGCTAGCGCAGATAGCCCTCGTGTAGCTTTGCGCAAAATTAAAAAATAAATGACTTACAACTTGCGGGTTATGGAATAGAATTCTGTCACCAAACATGCTCACCTTTTCAGTCATGAGAGTAGCCCAAGAGTTGGGGGTGAGCGGTCTTTACAAGACGCCTTCAATCTAGTCCACTGTTTCAAATATAGGACGGTTAGGGAAGATGACCCTCGAGTAGCTACGAGCGAAATTCAACAAAACAAACAAATAAAAGTTCTTGCTTGCAAAACCTGCTTGCAAGATTCTGTTTTTCTGTCATACTGTGGCATTGAAATCTGCAAAAGCTAGTAGGACTAGGGGGTCCATATTTTTTTAATGTATAATGGAAATAATTATCAGTATAGCCCCGTAGAACGTCTGGGGAGATATCATTTTGATTCTTTCGTTTTTACTTAACACTACTACATATAATGATTTTTATTCCAGTCTTCGTCTCGTATTGTCTTGTTTTCTCCAACTCTAGTAGCCAAAAAGCTTCTAAACAAAGAATACAGAAGGTTTAAAAGGACATCAACTTTATACATAGTACTTTGTAAGAAGAAGGATTTTGGGCAATAATCCATTTGTTTGTGTTTGAATTTTTTTCTCCTTTTTGTTGTCTATGATCTTTCTTTGGTATTTTACGATTCTATCGTGTACCGCTAATCGTTACATGTTTCTGTTGAGCAGCAGTGTATGAAATTTTCAGGTACAAACTGACTTCTCGAGAAGTGTTAGATAGTTAGATCAGTTAGTAACAGTAAGTTCGCTCAATTAATGAGAGTAATTCTAAATCCATTTTCCTAATGTGCGTTAAACAAAGAAACTGGAAAAGTTTATTAAAATGATTACATTATTAATTATGAAACAAACAAAGGAAAATTCAACGTACATAGCTGCTCTGAAAGAATCACAGTTAGTTTTACTGGATGGTGTTTGGCACCACAACTTTTTCTTTTTATCGGAATAAAGTTACGTCGAAAAAACACGATCTTTGATTAAGACTTCATTAAAAGAATTATAGGTAAAAATTAACAAAAGATAGAGTACTACCTGAATTCTACAAGTAAACACTGTTTCTTTGTCCAGTTGAAAACGTCACTTCGTGATCTTTGTTCTTTCGCAGTATTGGTGAACTGTTACAAGGCATATTGATGATGTTCCACAATAACATCTGGCTACAGAAATTGATGGAGCACAATGGCAATGTTTCCCAGTTTTCGTGGTGTTATATTCACGACTTTGCTGAGTACATCACACTCATCAGCGTGTATGTTTCTTTACACATTTAAAAAAGAATAAAGGTTTTCCTTGAATGCCGATAATATCTCAGATTCCCAGCAATATAGACACTAGTAATAGATATGTGTTCAAACCTATGTCTCACAATGGATATGATGTAAATCAAGTTAACACTTTAATGCTTAAATGTCAATTGAGGATATTCCAAATGAATCTATGTTGAATAACATGAGTCTCAAAGACATATAATCTGTGATATAGATGATGTTTGTAGAGATAAAGCTCGAAATTAAGAAAAGAAAATTAACAATAATAGCAATTCAGCTGTGAAGTTATTGCCAAAGACACTTCCAGTGATTTGACAGCCTCAATGAAACAGACATCTTAAGGTGTCATGGAGCAACTGCCATGGTCTCAAATGGACAGCAAGACTTTCACGGTCTAGTTTTTATGGCTGGTTTGACGATGCAGGAATAGTTGAGATCTTACAGCTGTCAGATATAAGAGAAAGGTAGCTTGCCTTTCAACTGTGATTTATATGGTCACTGGATGTAAAAATGTTCATGTCCTATTGGAAGACAGATTTATCTGGTACTTGCACCACTCAGATTGATAAAGAAGCAGATAAAGGAATGTTGATGGAAAGATGTAGTTGTAGTTACTCCAGCTAATTTTACACTAATTAATTTGAATTGAGCCTGTTCATGAGGCTAGGATGATTTCATGACGAGGAATTAAATTTCAGAACAAATGAAGTTTAGAGACAGTTTGAATGGTCATGTTAAATTGTATAATGCGTTATAAAATATCTAAAATGTTAACGTATGAGAAAATTAAAATATTTATGTTCGGGTTTATCAGTAAATAAAAAATAATTCAGCTAAAAAAACAAATTACAAATACTAAAACTTGTTCACAGAAACTTAAACCTAGAAGCAAAAAAGTGAAAAAAGAAGCAAGTATATGATTTCCAAGTTCAAATGAAAAACGTTTCGCATTTAGCAACATATCCCTTTAAATACATATGCTACTTTAATTAGTTTTTCACTATATTGTCATCTAATGGGATAGTGGTAAATCTACGAACTTACCGTGCTAAAATCCATAGCTTGATTCCCCGTGGTAGACATAGCTGGTAGTCTAATGTAGCTTTGTTCTAAAAGAAACAAATCAACAAACTCAATATATTTTAGAAACAAAAACTGTGAAAAACTTCCTTTCATTAAATATTTGAAAAGATTAAAAATAACAAGCGTGTTTCTAACGATTGTATGATTATCTTGAAAAACTATTGCTTTTAATACTTATTGGAAGAAACTAGTTTAGCACACTGTTAAGTCTGTCATATTCTTAACTCCAGAAAGTGCTACACAATAAAAGTCAGAAGTTCTTCTACAAAAATTACACTTCAAAATAAAAGTTATTCATTGCTATTGACTCATTTTCTCAGAGTATGCTTTATCACTTACTAGATCAAAAGATGGTTTGATAAAGAAATCTGAATCAGATGAAAAACATAATTGGCTAACATAGTAGAACCCATCTATTATCAGTTTTAACTCTTCTATATTATATCATAAATAGTTTGGACTTCACGTGATACCTTAACTGATCGTATCCCATATGTTAAATAAAATAATTTCCAGATATATAAATATTTTCATAAAACTGCTTTAATAATGTGGCATGTAGGGTCATTACACAGATACATAAGTGGATTAAAATACAGTAGCCAAAGAACATAAGCTCTTCAACTGTGTTCGAGAGATTTGAGGAGAGTGGATTGATGCATTATTATCTAAGAAAAGCATTTGTTCATCGTGGTCTGATGCAAGTTTTAGAGAAAATTTGATCGATTGAGATTGATAATAACGGACAATGCATCTAAATGTTATTTGCCATCAAAATACATTATTTCTGTAACAAAAATATTTGCCACATTTGTAAATCACGTCCAGAAGTTTGTACTGACAAGATAAAGTTCTTGATGTATATTTTACATCTAGGTCTTAGTGTTTTCATTGTCCACTATTTGAGCATTAAGTACAAGTGAATTCATTTTTTTAAAGTTTATCCAAGATAAGTCCATGTTATATTAATTTTCTGTTGCCATATAGTCATTTCTGTAATATCCTTTTCATGTTATAGGGCCTATAATATAGGCTGATTCCTGATTAACATTGAATGAATTGATTAATTAGAACACAGTTCAACATGTGTTGTAGTTAATAATTATTCAACAGTATTTTCCTTCGTCTGTTAGCGATTGTTGGCAACCTCAGTTTTTACTAAGGACAAACTATTTGACGAAATAGTAGTAAATACTAGATCTACATTAGAAGTTAACTTGGTTTCATTAATCCAAACAGGAAACTGTTTCGATACATTTATAGATTTCCCAATGAATTGAAATGCTTTCTATCTCTTTCAATTTTCATGACATCTAGCTGATATATATAAGACTTTCTAGTACCAATATTTAAGGATAAAATTAAAAACCAATATATGTGCATTTAACAAAACTTACTGGAAATGGAATCCATGAACTTAATCAGCACTACAGAATTGAAGATGACCTTTTTACAAAACAAAAACATGTAGAAGTTTTATTGTGCACAAAGGATTTAAGTGACTTATTTTAGCCTAAATAAAATCATTCAAAAAGTTAAGAGAGCGAAAACAAAATCCAATGTCTATTAAAAAAATCAGTGGACCTGCTTGACTTTGTTGGTTAGTCATACGGTCCCATTCCCTCTCTATGCTCCTGCTGAGGTATGATGTATCAAGAATGGCTGAAGAAGTCCTACCTCTGATGATTGATTTCAGTGCAAAGTAAGCACAGGCGAAAGACAGTCATCACAGTAAAGTGCATCTGATGAACCTGAGACAATATGAATCAGTTTGTACATAAAGTTCAATCTTTTGACAGCTATAGTAATGAGCCCCCATTGGTCAAAGTCATTCTAGTGCCGTTTGCTGAAATTGTCTGCTAAATAGATGTGTTTAACCAGTATTTGTATAGCAGATATCAATTGATGAAGTGGGTTAGACATATTGGTCTGTTAATTGATACAGCTGAGATTATCACAATTACCAGAAAGTTTGAATAGTTTGTTGATCGTAAGATCATCTGAACTGAAAAGTTTATACAATCATTACTTTGTTACCCAACAGACTTTTATTATAAAATATGTCAGTTTGTAGAGATGAAAATGACTACTAGAAGCTCAAGACATCTTACTTTCTAATTTATCTGCTTTGTATTGCATGGTACAATGTATGTACTGCACTTTGTGATTATTTGATTATCAGTATCTAGGATGTTCATGTCGACGGAAGATCAATGTCTGAAAGGAAGTAGTATTCATTGATTTCCAAGTTAACGAGTAATATTCTGAGAAAAACGCCCTCTGAGATTTAGAGTAATCATTCACCTCATCTAGCAGAGTAGTGAGAGTTCTATCAAACACACAGCACAGTCCTCATTTGTCTCTCTTTAGTGTACTAATGAGTGTATGAAACTTTGTATTCAGTAAGGAAACTGTGTTTCTTTTAATATGACAGCTTGTTTTTGGACTTCACGTAAAGCTATAAGAGGGCTATCTATGTTAGCCGTCCCTAATTTTGCAGTGTAAGACTAGAGGGAAAGCAGCTAGTCATCACCACTCACCGCCGAAAAGTGAATTTAGCATCACGTTCTAGAACTCTTATATCTGAAATGGCAAGCATATCTGTTGATAGAATTAGAACCCGCGACATACATATTGCAAATTGATCACTGCTAACCATTGGGTCATATCGGGCTCTCACGAAATAAATAATTACTAGCAATATTTACCTAAATTAAGATTTTTAAATTAATACTCTTCTCAGCCATAATTGATATTCGTGCTATTTCCAGGTGGTTAGAGCGCTCGACTCGTAATCCGAGGGTTCGCAGGCTCGAATCCCTGTCACACCAAACATGTTACCTTTCCTATAATCTGTCACCTCCGAATACACAAAAGATTATATCGTGATGCATCAAGAAATGTGTTGGCTTTCACGAATTATGGGAGACTGCACATCTTGTGCTAATGAAACACCACCAAGAAATATACATAAACTAGATTGAGGCCTGTATTATGTATAAAAGGGAATTCTACTAGCTGTAGATACGGCTGGCCTAGAACAAGAAAGCCTTTTTTATTTCAGGATGTAATCTACTCAGCTTGTACATAATATCATATAAAATAATGATTCTTGTATTGCATTTTGTTTAAAACAGATTTTATACCAGAATAAACATATATTTCGTGTTGGTTTTATTTTGTGAATGTATTATTTGAAGTTTTTCATTTCAATTCATGGGGTTCATTTCTCTGATTTTGCAATTTTACTTTTAAAAAAGGATTTGATTTTTAACGTAAACGTTAAAGTTTTTTCTTCATATGTTGTATTTTATAGATTTAATTTTATAATATTGCTTGAAAGGGTTATTTTTTATTTTTAATGCAATTGTATGTTTTATGTTTGCAAAGGACCTTTGGATAGTTAAGTTGCTTTAGTTTTAACAAACTTTTTTTTTTTTACAAAGAGAGATGAGTGCACTGCTAAGTTTCTAATTTCACATCTTATGTTCAAAACATTTATAAGAAATTAAAAAGGAAAATAGAAAAGTTTTGTCTTGATTCTTTAGTTGGAACATTTATTTTTATGGCTTTGCCTTTTATATAAAATATAAAAAAACAACAAATAGAATATACAGGTGTTATACGTTTTGCGATCCAGTATTACACAAAAAAAGCAAACCATAGTTTTTGTAATTTAGTATTTATAGTATCCACCACCTCCATAACCTTCTCCACCATGTCCACCACCTCTACGACTTCCATCATCATATTTTTCAATGCCATAGCCTCGTCCATCATAACCACTGATGTAAGCTCCTCCATCATGACCTCCAATGCCATAACCTCCTTTTCCACTACTTATACCACTTCCTACACCACTATAACCAACCATTGCGTAACCTCCTCTGTTGTAAACTTCTTTTCTACCACCATAGCCTCCACATCCGTAACCTCCTACACGATAACTTAGACCAGTGTAACCTCCTTTTCCTCTGTAACCAGCAATATAACCTCCAATTCCGTAACTTCTTCCATCATGATATCTTTTTCCTCCACCATAGACTTTTCCACCGTATATACCAGTGCTATAATCTCCACCTTCATTCTCATAACCACTTCTTCCAATTATTCCCAAACCACTGCTACTGTAACTATGTCTTGTTTCTGAAAACTCTATATCGTGTTCTTTGTCATCTTTAGAAATGTCTTCTGCTCGAATTACTGTGCAAACAACAAGGACGATTGCCAGAAACTCTTTCATAATCTGGTAGAAGAAAAGTTTAAATTTTAAATTCATAGGTCTTTGACCAAATATAACATAAATTATTATTTAGTTTCATGAGCTTTATGAAGTTACTTGAAAAATTAAATGGTAGATTATGCAGAGAAATGTGATCTTGAAGCATTATGTTGCTTGATAAAATGTGTGTTCATTATCCTGTATGCTTTTATATGTATATTGTTTTTGCTAGAAGTTTTATTTTATAGTGTCTTTATATTTTTCAAGTTCTTTTAGTATTTGGTTTTACACAATGAGCTTTCTGTACCCTGCCAACCACGGGCATCAGTTCCCAGTTTTTAGGGTTGTAAAACCGCAGACATACCGCTGTGCTACTGATGGACGTTTCATTAGTGCAAAGCCACACAGTGCGCTATTTTCTCTCTGTTTGGAGAGAATCGAACCTTTGATTTAGTGTCGTAAGACTTACCGCAGGCCTACCGACGGGCTTCTTTAAATTGATAACTCAGTGAAATAACTTATGAAATAAACAGTTTTGTTTGAAAAATATAGGAATATTTGGATTTTAAACCGGCTTCATACTGGATGAGAATGTTTATTTTTAAGTTATGAGAAGGTAAACAAAATAATAACAGTAACTATAGAATTTTATCTAAATTAATAAATATAACGAGTTAAGGCATCTGTTGCATGTTTCCATTAACTGTAGTGACAGTTTTGAGGTATATAGACTTACAGTTCCATAAACTAATGTTGTTTTTGGAAAATGCGTTTTGTTAAGCATTATAAATCACATTTTTTGGAAAAAAAACATTTTAAATAAATTCCGGTAACGATAATACTAAACTAACGAGATCTAGTTTATTAAAATGAACTATAAATGTAATCAGCTACTGTCTTTGAAACTTACCATTTTTCTTTCGGCTGTGATCTAAGTTCCTGCTAATGTGGCTAACACTTGTACGGTTGTTATGTTTCTGCCGTTTTAAACGTTTGAAGGATGTGCAAAGCTGCTGTTGAAGCATCATTATATAGCTTGTGATGGTATTGTCACGTGACGAACCATATCGTTTTAAGATTAACACCAGTTAATTCACCAGGTTGTTCACGGCGTCTTCTGCTATCACTGTAAATTTAAAACAGCTTGAAACAGAATACAAATAATACAATGAAACCTCGTTTACATTGGTAATGGCTTAAAGTTCGTCAAACTTGGTTTAAAAGCAAACACCTTGAAATATCAGCATCTTTATATTATCGCGTATAGACGTGCGCTTCGTTTCCTCGCGATAAATCAGTTGAACTCAGGACTAGTGTCATACTTTACCTGCATTCATTACAGTAGGAACTAACCGTTATATAAAACAAGCTGTTATGTTAAATGTTAAAAGGCTTTTAGTTTAATTCGTACAAACATTTGAAAGGTACTATTTTCATCCTCAATAGAGTTAACTTTCACTAATCGATATGATGTTATCACAGTTTATTATATATAGTTGAAATACGTTGTTACAACAGAATTACCTTGCTGTAAATAAAATAGACGAAATATCATAGTGTTTATTTGTTAATAATCACAAAATGATATCTTGAGATATCTGTGCTGTGCCTATCGTGATAATCGAGATCCGATTTTTAACGTTGCAAGGCTTCAAATTTCCGGTTAGAAACTAGAGGTCTTATAACACAAAGATACAGAATGGAGTATGACCTATGTTCTCAGCAGGGAATGGAACTCAACATTTTAGCCTTGTAGTTTCGTAAACTTATCAGCTACTCACCAGGGGGACCGGTGAAAGGAAAAAATATATAATATTTTGTTGTTTGAAATACTTATCGAAATACCAAGAAAGCGAGGGATGAAATCTTAAAAAAATAGAGTGCTGTCTTTCTATGGCAGAGTGCACAAGCTAAATTGATTGGAATAACCGTTAATTTTTCTAGCAGGGAAAAAAGTGAAATGCGCACACATTTAATGACATCGACTTTCGAAATTTAAGCGTGATGTGACTTCAAGGCTCTATTGGATATTTGTGCCTTTAAGACATTTAATTTCTGGATGACCTATCAGTCGCTTTTAGCCTGCATTGGTAATGGTACCACAACTAGTTCTGCAGCTACTTCACAGTAAGTCCATACCTGAAAAAAAAAAATCTTTGGACAGTCTCTCATGGTACCTGAGCACATTTAACAAGTTTGGTCTCACTAGATGGTAAGTTGAGATATAAATACAGTTTCGAAAATGGCGTTCTCGATGTCCTGAATGGCCCAAGAACATAACTTGAAGTCTAGTGATCCTACAAATCTGGTGACTTTTTAAGGTCGTTTATCTCCCCTTGGTACCCTGTCTACAAGATGACTACACAGTGTATATTAGGACATCCCTGGGTGACCTCGAGTCCACCTGCTAATATTCACCCTGCTTGCTCCAAAACAAATTTACACAGAAGGTAAATTAACATAAAAGGTGTTTCTCACTGTAAAATTTTTGTTGAGTTTAAATGTACAAAGTTCTCTGTAGTGCGTGAAAAACAGCACAAACTAGAACAATACGTACAATTCTATCAAATTTGTTAAAATATTTCCAGTAAATGCAATAAAGTAAGAAGAAAATTGTACCTTATACAGCCAGACATATTATTATTTACTTGTGTTTGTTTTGCACAAAGCTACACGAGGGCTATCTGCGCTAACCGTCCCTAATTTTGTAGTGTAAGACTAGAGGGAAGGCAATTAATCATCACTACCCACCGCTATCTCTTGGGCTACTCTTTTATCAACGAATAGTGGGATTGACTGTCACATTATAACGCCCCAGCGGATGAAAGGGCGAACATGTTTGGTGTGACAGGGATTCGAACCTGTGACCCTCAGATTACCCACCTGGCCATGCTGGTCCATTTATTTGTATTTGATGCTATTGTAGGGAAAAAAAACTTCATACTTGGACAAATAAATTCCCATGTGAGTTGGAAAACTAGCTTGATTAACGATAATTTACAATCGTAATTAGATAACGTGAAGTTTTCATTAGTTAGTTAACTTGATGTTATGGCAGTATAACCAGTGTAATAACTGTTAAGGTCACTTTCCCAAGCTTTATTACATTATGTTTACCAGTTGATTCCTGACTCCTAGTCGAATTTATGAGGTAAAAAACAAACATATTTAACCATAAAATAGTAATCAAAGTGTAATTAAAAAGGGAATCTGACCACACTTGCCACATTTTACTTTTTCTCTTAAAAATTTCATCATTAAAGGTGTCCAAATAATGATTTTGTACAAAATTTACAGTAATTATATGCCTAAAGAATAAACAGTATTACTTTGTTATACACTGCATGTCATATAAATATCTTCATATAGGTGTAATTTCACAAACGTCAGTCATAAAAAATTATTGGACTATCACAGCCATTGTCATATTTCCATACAGTTTTATATCTCTAAGAAAATTTTCCAGAAAATCGTAAGTATTGCTGAATACGTGCACTTCTAATAATAGGAATAGGCTCAAAAATGCATACCTATAAATAGAACAAGCATAGAACTCTTTTCTTTTTTTGGTTTGAGTTATTGTATATCTAGAGCTTCTTTTGCGTTTACTTGTCTTTGTTTCTCTACTAATATGTTAATGTTTTCTATGATTATGTTGTGTTTATTTGATTTTTAGTGTCCAGAAACGTGGGAAAATGTTTTTTTGTGTTTATTGAATTTGGCTTCCATTTTTTACTTACTTTTTTGTACCTATATCAAACAATACTTTTTTATACCTTCTAAGGAAATACAGTTAACAGTATACAGTTAACAGTAGTGTATATTAACTTAAAAACGTTCCTGTTATTTCCTTGAAACTCATTATTTAATTATTTTCCATATAAAACTATCTGTAAGACTGAATTGCAGCATTTCATCATAAAATGTCCATTTGTTGATTGTTTCAAGAATTTACGAATGATCTCTCAAAAATTCGTCAAGTTTCGAAATTAAAAGAAAACAATTATTGGAAAATTTACTTAAAAATGCATTAGTTTATGTATTAAAACAACTGAGTTAATTTCTATACAGTTTGTCCTCAGATATTGAACTAAATTTCTTTTTTCATGTAAAGATTTGTTTGTTTGTGTTTTTAATTTCTATTGAAATCCAACAGCCAAACTTCCCCCCAAAAAATTAAAAATTTATATTTTCAAGAAACACCTAAAAACAACATCTTAAACGATTTTTTCAAAGAATTTTCTCACAAAACCATCAACATAATTTCACAAAACAGAAAAATAAAAACAATCTTACAAAAAAAGACATTAATTCCATTAAAAACCTAAAACAAGACAAAAGCATAAAAATTCTAAAAGCAGATAAAGGAAACGTTATAGTCATAATGAACATGAATGAATACATCCAAAAAATGAAGAACATCCTATCAGACACAAACAAATTTAAACCAATACACACAAATCCAAAAAGACACACGAAACGCAACTAAACAAAATACTACTAAAAATATAAAAAGCCAACACAATTAAAAAAAAAAATTCCTACGTACGCAAGACCGACTCACGCACACCACAAATATACAGCATCCCCAAACCTCATAAACCAGATTGTCCATTACGACCAATAATGTCCACATATGAATTGTTTAATTACAATCTTGGTAAATACTTAGCATGGGCATTCTCCAAATATGTAACATCAGCCAGCTCATCCAAAGACTCTTTTAATTTCAAGTCTAATCTAAATCAACTTAATCACAAAGCCTTAATGACCAGTTTCGATGTTATATCCCTCTTTACAGAAGTCCCAACCGCTGAAGCCTGCAAGATAGCCTTGGAACTCTATATCCGAGACCCTAACCCATCTACAGACATTCCCAGCAACCAATTAGCAACCCAAATAGAATTCACCACGATGAAGACAAACTTCATATTCAACAACCACAACTATATACAAAAAATGGCCTAAGCATAGGCAACCCAGTATCACCAGTCCTAGCCAATATTTTTATGACACAAGTTGAAACACAAGCAATTAACACAACATTACATCCACCACTTTACTGGTACAGATATATAAACAACACGATTGCGGGACTCACATCTACAGAACACACATTTAACTTTTTCAATCACATTAACTCTATACATCCTAACATTAACTTCACATGTGAACAGGAAGAAAGTAATCAAATATCATTTCTTAACCTCAAAATTACAAGAACCGATACACAATTTAAAACAGAAATCCACCGAAAAATCACCCTTACTAGACTATACATTCCTTGGGACTCAGCACATGAAACAAAACAAAAACTCAACATACTAAGAAACCATATAAGCACAGCCATAAAACTATGTTCACCAGATAAAATTAACAACGAATTAGACAAAATAAAACAATACTTCATCAACATCAATAAATTTCCTCCACAAACCGTAGAAAACATTATACGCACACACCTAGACAGAAAGCAAAATCAACTAACAAAAGTAAATACATCCCACAAATTAACAAATCACAAAACCATATATTTCCGACATCAGCAGAAAAATAACCAATATTTGGCAACAACTAGTAACAAAATATGACATTCCAGTTAATAATAAATTTATTCAAAATTAGGCACAAAACTAAGGTTTATACTATGTAAAAACTACACTGACAAACACCACACCAACATTATTTATAAAATACAATGTGATAACTGCCACGATTTCTATATTGAAGAAACAAGTAGAAAAGTGGAAACGAGATTCAAAAAACACAAATAGTCACCTTCATACGTTTTCGAACACTGCAAATCAAATAACCACAACATAACAATAAAAAACACCCAAATACTAAATAGAAACAAACATAAACAACGCAAAATTAAAGAAGCCTTACTTATACAACAACTCAAGCTCAAAATAAACCAATACAAAGGAACACCTTTATACCTATATTAAAATATCTAAGCACGCCCTCTACATTCCTACACTCAATTACATAACCCTCTTCAAACATGTGGTTGGCTATCGGTCAGTTACCTTGTGTTTTGTGTTTTTGAATTTCGCACAAAGCTACTCGAGGGCTATCTGTGCTAGCCGTCCCTAATTTAGCAGTGTAAGACTAGAGGGAAGACAGCTAGTCATCACCATCCACCACCAACTCTTGGGCTACTCTTTTACCGACGAATAGTGGGATTGACCGTCACATTATAACGCCCTCACGCCTGAAAGGGCAAGCATGTTTGGCACGACGGGGATGCGAACCCGCAACCCCCAGATTACGAGGCGCACGCCTTAACACGCTTGGCCATGCCGGGCCTGGTCAGTTACCTCTTTCTTTCTTTGTGAACCTGACGATGACCAAAGAAGGTCGAAACATTGTTCGCTCCTCTACATAAAAAATTTTCTCAATCCATACCATATAAAAAGTACTTTTAATTTCGACTACATTCATGAGCAATATAAATATATTTTAAATTTTGCGTTTATTGCTTCTTTTTTTAGTTTTTCTTCGTATATATATTACAAAAACAAAAGGAAATTCTCAATAGCTGCGGTACTAGGAATCATTTTAGGCAAGTCTAGTGTAAATTAATCTATAAATTTATAGGTGTGGTCAAATACACCAATCGAAGAGGTTTGACTTCCTGAGTTCAAAACTGTAATTATACCTTAAATCAGTCAAGAGATGACAGAGCTATGAGCCGAAAGTTTGTTCTTTAAACAAAACCAACCAAAGAAACGAAACAAAACTCATAGCCGTCTTGCAAGACACTATACCGTGGCTAATAATCCAAATGTATTGTTTTCGTGTGGCACATGTCTCTTTTGTTAAAAAGACACAATTGTAGTAGATAAATTTTATCAATTCGTTTGTACATGATTAAAATTTAACAGGAAAGCAGACGATCTTAATGCTATTTTGCATAAATCTATATGTAACTTAACATTTTAAACGCAATTCAAGATAACGTCAATATTTTTTATATTTGTCATATTTTGGATCCCCAAACAGAAAACAGAGTTCATATTTGAATTAAATAAACGTCATTTCTCACATAGTGCCTTTTGGTAACTTTAAATGGTAACAAATATTAAGTCATCTATCTGCCCTCTGTCTAGCATTGAAAATCAAATTCTGTATTTTAGCGTTATAAGTTTGTAAATTTACCGCTGTCCCACTGGGGACCACTGAATAGTGGTTCCCGTTAAGGGAAGCTTGCTGTGGCTAAAGTTACCCCAAAATGTTTTTTAGCATCACCTGTAGCCCTTGCACCCAATGAGCAAAACTTATTTTTAAAGTTGGTTCAGGGAAAATGTGCCCATAAGATGTAAAGTGCAACCCCTCAAATCTTTGTCGAGGTCACCTCAGCCGCTTCTACCAGAAGAGTATAATATTTTTTTATTGTTCTGCTTCCGAAATTCTTGCCCGAAGTTATAAATAATATACCGCTTTATCTTCTTCTATCTTCTTGAAACAGCTTTATCACTATGATTAATTGGAAAAATTCTTTCTGAAACACACAAAGAAAACACATTATTCAATCAATTGTTAAAAGATTTGAATAACTGTCTATTATTAGGCAGTACATGTAATGATGGCTACAACATAAAATAAAGAACACAGGGCAAGAGGTGACAGAGTCCATTCAGCTGCTAATACAAAAGTGTGAGTTTCATCTGCGCTAGCGGTCACTAATTTAGCAATGTAAGACTAGAGAAAAGGCAGCTAGTCATCACCACGCACCGCCAATTCTTAGGCTACTTTTTTACCATTGAATAGTAGAATTTACCGTCACATTATAACGCCTCCAGGGTTAAAAACATGGTTTGGTGTGAGGGGGATTCGTACCCGTGGATTATGAGTCGGTACCGTAACCAATTGACCATGCCGGTCTAGATATTTTGATTAGGTATTGATAGAGAAATCATTCATAAAACTTAATTCAATGCGACATTACAGTAGTTAATATACAAAGACAACAGAAAGCTTGAAGAAACACGTTTCATTGTCAATTGCGCTTCGTTAACTACAAGAATGTATTAGGTTTGCATAAAACCTGCCTGGAGGAACACGGACTAACCTAAGGCTTTAATACATTCATATTATAAATTTCATTCTAGAAGAATGTTATTGTGGGAAAGCAGTTTGAATAATCTGGTTTCTGAATAGTTTTTAAAAAATAAAAAAATAAACAAAAAATTTTCCCTCTTTTGAGAAATTCATCACTAAAAGTGTTCGTTTAGCTAATCTTCAGGTTGCATAGAACTTGTTTGTTTGTTTGAAGTTCAGCACAAAGCAACACAATGGGCTATCTATGTTTTGCCCACCTCGGGTATCGGAACCCGGATCCTTGCGTTGTTAGTTCGCAGAGTTACCAATGTGCCACTAGGGGGCAGCAAGGTACGTTTAAAGGAACCATCTTTTAATTTTTATTGACAACATTTTAATGTAGTATATGTAGTTCAAACTTAACTCCAATTACGAAAATCACGTTTGTAATTTTTTTTCCTGTAATTGAAATAGCAACGTTCATATTTTTGGTCTTATACAATTATATTATTAATCTGAGGTGATATGTAGATGTAATAAATGTCCAGTCAAAGAAATTAAGCCATATATTCATCATCAGATGTTGAGAAAATTTTTAAAGAAAACATAGAGACTACAAACAACTTAAATTTGATTCAAACTCATCTTTCGCTTTTTTACTTCAATATTGAAGCCAAAATAATTATATTCCAGTTTGAATTTTTTGTGCATCTGCCTAGCAAGAAGAGTCGTAGCCTCGAGCTCCATCAATTTTAAGTTCTTACTCAGAGGAATCTTTCACATCACGAGACGGCATAACAATATTTGTATTTCTTAAAGCTAGAAACGTGTATTGAAGTTCAAGTGTTGACATTGGTAATGCTTTAAACTGTGATCGAAATTGAATACTGTCATGCCATTCACTCGTTTCGTTTTTTTCTCTCAAATGTCCTACAAATTACAAAGCTTTTGAGTCCTTCTTGTAGTCTGCAGCTATGACATTTCTGGTTGTCAGTATCATGTTTGTTTTCAGCAGGTCTAGTGTTTAGAAAACAATAGATACAGAAGTATGTACATTTACTGCAATTTCAGTTAAATTCGTATTACAAAATACCAGACAACTTTGGCTGTTTGGAAAGATGAAGCTTCAGGCACAGTTACGGACAGAACGGTAAGAGCATAATTCTTGTCTATAGGACGAAATGGATAAATTGCGAAACGTCTGCGGATTCAAATAATTAAGTATAGCTTATTCATAAGTTATTTTTCTCACAAAAATTTTATTAAAATAGAAGATAATAAAAATGAATAATTGTAAATATCTGCAATTTATTAGTTTTAGACGTCAATTATTTATGACTGTTCGAATCAATCTACGTGTATTTTTAAAATAATTGACGATTATTATAATATGTTTTGTCTATGCTTTCTCAGCATTCGCCCCAAAATTTTTAATTAAAATGTTGAAAATAATTTCATAACTTTTTCTAAGATAATAGTTGTTTAAATTAGAAAAAGAAGTCGAATCTTTTTTAAATTAAATATATTGTTTCGTTACATAATGAGTAGTTTTCTGAGCAAGTTTAGCTTACTATATTTAAGTGTGGATATGTTTGCCTACTATGAAACAAAATCTCTATGTTCGCAACGATAACTATATGAAAAATTGGAAAGCTACTTTAACAACCAAGATGAAGTCTTATTTTTTGTTTTTTTAAAGCACAAACCACACAATGGACTATATGCGCTCTACCCTCGCAATAATCAAACCTCGAATCTTAGAGTTATAAGTCTTCAAGCTCAATCCTTGGCCAATGATCTCAAAAGGTATCACTAATGGTTAAGATTATTTACTCTTAGTGCAAATGTTAACACTTAACATTATATTCATATGATATATCATATATGTTTTCTTTACAGTAAGAGATAACCTCCTTAGCTGGTATAAAAATCAGAGAACAGAATGCTATCCTCGTCGTATCAAACATGCTCGCCCTTTCAGCCTTGTGGGGCTTATAATGTGACGGTCAATCCCACTATTCGTTGGTAAAAGAGTAGCCCAAGAGTTGGCGTTGGATGGTGATGACTAGCTGCCTTCCCTCTAGTCTTACACTGCTAAATTAGAAACGGCTAGCACAGATAGCCCTCGAGTAGCTTTGTGCGAAATTCAAAACAAACAAAAAAAATCACTGCAATTAAAAATCAACTGGCGAAATCCGTAGTTATATGTTTCTAATAAAAAAACACGTATTTCTCGCAGTTGTTCCTACAAAGACCACCGTACTTACGTTTAGGTAGTTAGAGCAATTATTTTACTCTAGCACAATAGAGTAAATAGATATAACACTTTCTTTGTTCAACACCTTACTGTGAAAAACTCTTTAAGAGAAACATTGTATTATTCTTTGCACGTATATACGTTCAATTTTTCTTTTTTAAAGGAACCGAAATAATACCCTGACGAAATGATCGTAAAGTTTGAATAATGTTTCTTGGCCACCTTCATTCTTACGGACATCCTCTCCTATTAAGATAAGAAATTATTACAATAATATAATTATAAATGTTAACTGTTGACGATGTAGAGAGTTCATTTGTTTAAAGCGCTACTATACAAGGCCGAAAGCCACTGATGCAAGACAGAAATAATACGGAATCTTGAAGTTTAGATATAGAATGGTGCAGAACTAGCAATTTTAGGGTTTCGAGCTAGGAGATACTATAAGGTTTAGTAGGTGTCACATTTTTATGGTAACTTTTACTTATCTATTGAATATTTAAATATACTGGAACAGAATAAAATACTAAGAGTTATAATATGTAAATTTTAGCGAGCTTTTAGCTTGCTACCAAAGATGGACATTAATATAATCAAAAAATGGACGTTGTCTCCCGTTGGCCCAGCGGCATGTTTGCAGAGTTACAACGCTAGAAACTGGATTTAGATTTAGATACAGAGCTCATGTTTCAAGGAATTTTACACAAATACCTAAAAATAAGTGTAAGTACCTCACTCATAGATGAAACCATAGCATCAAAGTAAAGAATTCTCAAAATCTGCATAGTCCATAGGGTGAACAAGATTTGCAATACATAAAATGCTAAGAGAAATGAAGAAAAATACATAACCTTTTTTGTCAAATGAACATTGAATACTTAATAAAGAAGAACAAAAGGGGGGATGACACTAAGTCACATGTGTTTATGTCACAGGAGTTTCTGGAAGCATCCAAGAGACATGCATAAAGCATAAAGTTAGAACAAAACTGTAAAGACACTACACAGTTTAATCGCAGTTATAACATACTGTATTTCCTATGGAACCTGTGGAGAGGAAAAGCACCATTTACAGTATCCCATATGAAGGTAGACTTCCAGTACATTGAATAAAGAAAAATACCAACAATAGTTAGGATTAAGGAGACATGAAAGCTCTGTAATGGTGCTCTGTATTGAATAGCTCGTACTATCAAGAGAAAAAGCCAGGTAGTAAAGAAGGCATGTGCCAAAAAATGGGATATGAATTGCATACGAGAAAAATAAGAATAAAGCAGCCACCACGTAACTGATAACGCCACTCAGCCAGCCTAGCACAAAGGTCAGCAAAATTTGGATACTTCTTTTAAAACCATTCAAATAGTTCGTTAAGCCAACTAACTTGTGCTTAGAAAGTAAATTTTGTACAGTGGATGAGTGATTGCGTGTGCTATAAATATTATTTCAACTTTTTCTGACCAGAGGATTTTTTTTATACAGAAAACCACGTGATTTACTTGCTTCTCTCAGTGCTATTCCAACAGTAAAAGTTTCTCTACATTCCTGATTGAAGGATTAGATGGCTGGAGATGTCTTGGAAAGGAAAATAACATATAGAGAATAATAAGCTGTCATTCCTAGACTTACGGTTTCCAATAAACGTATTTTGTTTACTAAAGGATTAAGAAGAGTTTACAGAAAAACCAACAAATATAAATAAATAACTCGAATATAGGTCAAACTACTCCAAATTTGCTAAAAGCTGCTAGTTACCATATTTTTTCCATGAAACATTTCAAATTCAATACTGCAAAACCCATCCGCAGTCATGGCACCCACATCTGGTTTAAAGAATGTTAAATTTTTTAAGTAATTTCCTTAGCCATCACAATCACCTGATCTCATTCAAACTAAAAATCATCGGGAGAAACATTATTTATTGTATTCGTCATTATAATCTTTTATTGACTTTCTTAACCAATTGTAAATCATTCTCAGAACTGATTTAACAAACAAAAAAAATAGAGCAGGTGAATCCAAGGTGCTCAAAAGGTTCACAGAACATGCTTTTTTTCAATAGCTTCCTCAGATTATGCTTAACTTTAAGGCTTTAATATTTTAAAAGCTTTATAGTTCGTAAAATAATTTTTGATGAATAATGCTTTATTGCAAAACAAAACAAAACAAATAAAGGCTTGTGAACAAAAGGAGATCCAAGAAGTAAGATTGCCTATGGAACCACTATGTTGTTAATCCAGTTCTAACCATACGTTTGGCTTTTTGTAGATTCTATGCCACATCAAGTTCAATGAATTATCATGACAACAGATTGTCCAACCAGAGTATAAGGAAGTGTTTTAATAGAATGGTTAATTATTATATTTACATTTGTTAACACTCAGCACCTGATGACATTAATGCAATGTTCGTATTAAGGTGATTTAAATTTTCAAGATGTTTGTTATTAGGGCAACAACTGACCAAGCATTAGAGTCTTGGTTCAACTAATGAAAAACAATTATATCTTAGAATCATGGTCATTCATTCAAATCAGGTCCTTGGAATCCTAGTGACATTGAATTATATGAGATCAGAAATATTAATGCAATGGAAGAGGAACCATATAGATTCCAAATCAATGAAGCACAATATGATTATATCTTAAGAGTTTTTGGAAGATTGAGTAACTTGATAGAAGATTCCTGATCAGTAGATTAATAATTGATCAAGTTCAGAGTATCCCGGTAATACGATGATACATCCGCACATAGGTAGACTTAATAATAATCAATATCTCTGCAGCTTTGTCGTATTGAATAAAATCCCTTTTTGACAAGTAAAGATCACAAATGATATTTTTTCGTAACATACAGAGAAATGAATAAGGTCTGTAGGTGTTGAGGCAAGTCAATATTTGTAGTTAATTTTAAGGTTTGTATACACTACATGTTTACGTTTCATTGATTATACTTCAGAAATTGCTTCAAATGATACTTAAAAATATTAGATTTTTCTGGAAGTACTCCGGATCCCCATAGAACATAGTAATATCTTTCAAATTCTACACCTTATGCTCATATTTAAATAAGGATAGTCCTTAGACGAATCAGGTTTTGCAATGACTGTTGCAATTCAACGCACTTGGATTAAACTGAGTCGAAATACCAGCTTCATAAATATAAGTTATGTGCAATATCATGAACCTTTAAAGCCTGAACGGAATCAACAGAAAAAAATTGTTGTGTTATACAAGTGCTACATTTTTGTTTATTATTACTAATTAATATAGATACGTACTATATTCATTATTTAGCCTATGTCTTAGTTTTTCGTATTGTAATATATTTGAAGAAAATGAAAAACCTTGTGAAAAAGAAAACAATCAATCAATGTGGTAATAATTAAATACCTATTCATTAATTAAGATTTTGTTTTTTGAATTATTAGAGTTTAAAAGAAGAGCAAATATATGTAATAGATTATTATTTTTTATATTTATCTTAATCATTCATTGGTATATGTTTAATTTGTTATTATCTGTTTTAAATGTTCATTGAGGTAGGTTTCTTTATAATCATGTGTCTTTAACGTTCATTTATTTAAATCACACTATGTACTCAACTTTTCTTAGGTTATTAATTTCAATTGTCTAAAGGGAATTACTATGGGTAAAATGGCACAATCTCTTTATTTAGAAAGCACGTTATTCTTCCAAAGTATTCTCGAAAAGTTTTTCAAAGTATAAAAACGTTTAATGCATGAAACCTGCTTTTCAGTATTCAGTAGTCTGTGTGTTTTTTATTAAATCAATTCTCATAGCACAGACGGTAATGAAAAGTACGGCGTTATTTTAATATTTTAAAACGTAGTGACTTAGTTCCTTCTTAAACAGTTTATCTTGAAAGGCTAGAAAACTTAACTGAACTTTTCGCTAAACATTTTATCCATTATACTTTCTTAATAGGGCTATCATTCAGTTGTAAGTACCATAATTATTTTTGATTTTATACAGGTTTGTATTCAACATTTGTTTGTTTGTTATTACGCACAAAGCTACACAAAAAACTATTTATGCTCTTCTCACTGTAGGTATCAAACTCCAATTTTAACTGTTACTAGTCCACACATTTAATTCTAAGCCACCTTGGGGCGTACCTAACGTTAATATGGTCTCGTAGTATATCAAATTAATCATATCTTTCTTCTGTGGATCGTCGAGATAAAGATTTAAAGTTTTAATAGAAATTGAACAGCAGCAATACATTATTAGTTACATGTCACCAAAATGCATTTAAACAACACCAAAACTCATTCAAATGATTCAGTAGTTTAGTAGTTTTGAACGTAAGAAAGTATTATAAGACGCCTAATTATTATTTTATATGCGGCTCATGATAGTATGTGATGAAACAAAGTATTTTACGAAATATTGGTGCACTTCGAAAACCCTAACTTATTTTGTAAATTTCCATAAACATGAGTAATTCACCAAAAAGCTCAACTGAAGGTTTGTTTAGGTTTGTTTAGAATTAAGCACAAAGCTACTCAATGGGCTATCTGTGCTCTGCCCACCACGGGTATCGAAACCCGGTTTTTAGTGTGTAAGTCCGCAGACATACCACTGTGCCACTGGGGCAGCTCAACTGAAACTATAGTGATAAGTAACTAAAGTAAAATTTTTGTAAAAATGTTACGCAATTTATAAAGGTTTAGGTTTAAACGGCAAAATCTGGCGATGCATTAAAAACAAATAGGCCTGAATTTCAGGCCTAAAATAGACCAAAACGAAAAGGATATTAAAAGTTTGGAGTTTTGTGTCTCGGTTCGTACTTTATTTGTAGGTTTATTTTGGTGTCTTTCGTTAAAACAAATAAAGAAATAAAGATTATTAAGCTATTTGATATACATTTGAAGAAGAAGTGTTTGAAAGACCAAGATAAGAGTAAAATCAATATATTAACAATATATTAAATCCTCTTGCACCCTCTAGTGTCGTTTAAAAGTTAATAATTTTTAAATGGCTTTCATAAATCTTTATTAGTTGATTGAATATGTACATTAAGAGACTAATCAGATTTGAAGTTCACTACAACAGTTTCCCATATCAAATCACCTGTGTACCTCAACGTTTTGCTTAAAGACGATTGGAGTTGTAATCATGCGTCAGTATGTCAGAATTGTAAAAGATATGAATCTGATTGCGCCATTATCTTGATGCGACAATTGTTACAGATGACAGTTTCACAAATCTTGCCAACCTCCCTATCTTTAAATTTATCTGAAGAATTACACCTGAGAGCAAAAGTCAGAAACTGCTCATGCTTAAGGATAAGAGCAAAGTTACAAATTGTTAAAATTAGATTTTCATTATTTCAATTAACAATAAAGAATTTTAAAGAAACCCAAATAAATTTCAAGCACCTTCAGATTTTAGAAAGGTTTAAATGTATAATTTTAATGTGACCAGGAATTTTCATTAGTGCGTTCTTGTTTTTGCTACATTTCTTTGAAAATGCTTTGTGTTTGAGGTGCTTATTAAAACCCAGAAGAAGAAATGGAGGTGAAATTAAATGACTGGAAATTATATTTCCTCCAAACGTTTAGGTCGAAATTTTCGATTATCCCCGTCGCCCTTGTTTATTTGAGGTTCACGGATCTAAGGGTCGTAGGTAGGATAAATTTGAGTACCTCATAGGAGGTTTGTTTGTTTGTTTTGAATTTCGCGCAAAGTTACTCGAGGGCTATCTGCGATAGCCGTCCCTAATTTAGCAGTGTAAGACTAGAGGGAAGGCAGCTAGTCATCACCACCAACCGCCAACTCTTGGGCTACTCTTTTACCAACGAATAGTGGGATTGACCGAAACATTATAACGTCCACACGGCTGAAAGGGCAAGCACATTTGGCGCGACGGGGAAGCGAAGCCGCGACCCTCAGATTACGAGTCGCACGTCTTAACACGCTTGGCCATGCCGGGCCCCTCATAGGAGGAGCTCTTGTTCTCTGCCGTGGGGAGTTCGAATGGTTTAGCTAGGGTAGCTTTGAAATTTAATCCTGAAATTGCGTTTTAGCAATGATGTGTATATAATCTATAAAAAAATTAATGATAAAAGCAACGTAAAGTATTTTAAATAAATGTTGATCAATATCATTTTTTCTTTTACATTTTGTTGGGAAGAACTATCGGAATAAGATTTCATATTAAAGAAAATATGTATTTTGATTGTTCAATTTTACGTACGGGCGTAAAATGTGTATGCCTGGCTACGACCCTGAATCTTAATGACACATGTAATTACGTAAGAAAACAAGTATGGCGGGATCCGTTCCCCTAGTGGCACAGTGGTATGTTTGCGGACTTGCAACGCTATAATCTGGATTTCGATACCCGTGGTGGGCAAAGCACAAATAATCAATTGTGTAGCTTTGTGCTTAATTTCAAACAAATAAAATGGCGGGATCTACAGGACATTCAAGTGTCTAGTATATACAGACAACCTGAAGAACCTAAAATCAGACGAAACAAACTCAACCGTACAAACAATTTTTCTCGTAATTATATTACATGTAATTCCAGGTCAACGATGATCAGTTTAATGCGACCAATAGCTCAAGCAATACAAAGTTCTGAAGATTAGATACAGTAAGACCCACTTTAGCTTTCATTAAACCACATCCGACAATTTTCCGTTTCAGACAGGCCCGTTAACTGTGTTTGCCGCCAGGAGTGTCAATATTAAACCATGTGACCAGTGCAGCCACAAAGGACGCACTGTTTTAAAAATTGTCAATTTTCTTGTTTGATGAAATAAGTGGCTTCTCGTACATTCTTCTTGGATACAAGACACAAGTTTAGATAAAATGTGTTAGTGATTATTTGTTAGCATTTTTATTTCCATATTACATTGTTTTTATAAAACTTTAGAAAAATAGTCTCAGTCATAATTTCTATGCTACGTATTCTTTTTTCATTTCCACTGGTAAGGAATTTTCCTTTTACCCGTACAGCACTTCAGTGTGCAAGTGTAAATAAAATTAAACAACTTCGACAGTTGCTAATGTGTACCAATGACACAATAATTATCTTAAATTAAACATACCAAACACCTTGACATAAATTCATATTCTTGAGGTATACTACAAACGCTGTGTAGAATATATATATATTCAATGTCTGACGTCAGTTACCTCTACATTGTGCCTATAAGTGCTTGACTTATTGTGTTAAAGAAAAAAATAACTGAAATACACACAACTCGTTCCATGATATATATTTATTACGTATATGCAATGTTACACATACAAAAAATTATTTTCAATTATTCACGTAGTGTGTCTCCATCACATGTAGATGAATGACAACAAATTAAGAGCTTAGTAAATAAACACTGAAATATTGGTACATCAAATAGAGTTGTTTACCATAATTGCTATTAATCGTTTGTAACTACTTGTTTTAATGAGTGAAGTCTTACATAATAATTACTAGGCAACTTAATTTTTATAGTACTTTCTTTATTATTAAATAGAGAAGGTTGCTTTTGATGTTATATATGTTCCACAATGAATTATACTTAAATTAAAGCAATAACTAAACCACTGTACGTCATATTCACTTGTACAAAGGGAGAAACACGAAGTTAACCTCGGCTTTGATCAGTACAAAATAAAAGTATTCTTTTCAGTAAAAGTTTCGATTATAAACATGAACAGAGTGAAATTATAATGCGAACAGTTTGCTCTCATTCAAACATATCTTTCTTTTGTAAATCTAATATACTTTATACCTGCTAGATAAGTTGAGAAACAAGTCTATAATACGTAAAATTTAGTAGAATTTTGAAGTATAAGCAAAGAACAAGATCTGTAAATTATGTAACTGAACTTTTTAAAATACTTTTTACTATTTTTCATTGTACAATAATTTAAATAACAGCTAAACCAGAAATGATTGTTTCAACCACAATTCAGTGACATATGAATGAGCTACAAAAATAGCACAGCTTTGTGCTTATTTATTTAAGTTTCTTACTTTTTGACACTCTTATACCTTACTTATAAGTATATACATCTTTGACTACAGTATGTACAAAAAATACAAGATAGTTTATTTTGAAGCTTAAAAAGTCAACGTTAAAGCAAGCAGTGTATACATAAAAACTATTTAAATGAATGTTTTCTTATTATTTATCTACTGGTATCTTTTGTTACAATATAGATAGACTATTAAACACGAAATACAATTTTTTATTAGTTTCTATAACTGTCATTGAGTTACACCGGTTTCAGGGAATTTTACACCTCATCAGTAACCCTTGATAATGGCAAATCGAAATAGGAAAACAAGACTAGACTTCACCTATATTGATGAGTTACACATTCGGTGTTTTTTATTGTGTCTTTTTTCTCACCGTAATAGCCTATGCTTGTATAGGATTTGAAAAACATTAGTAATTGTTAGTAATTTATTCGTCTGTAATATTCAGCAAGCTTGTCGTGTAAGCTATTATTGTTTGTTGAGTTGTTTGTTTTATTATGGACAAAACTACTAAACAGGGCATCGAAACCCGGTTTATAGCAGTATAAGTCCATAGACGTACCACTGTGCCACTAGAGGGTCGATATGCTTGTATAACATTAGTTATTATACGAAATGTTATGGTTACATAGTTCTCAAATCCTAAATAAATATAGGCTTACTATGACAAAAAATATAATTAAAAGCCCCATATATAAGATATACAGATTGTTTCTTAAGTCCCTTACATGACTTCTCAGAGAATGTTTGCTTTATAGTTACAAAACGACTTTATATTATTATGAGCTTCCCTCATATATAATTTGTACCAATACTTTTTTTTTCTGGTATTTACACAATGTACGTGAAACTAATAGGTGGGCAAAATGTTCAGCTAAGTCTAAAGCCTACAATAAGTTAAATGAGAGAAAAACTAGAATTATTTAGAAAACTGATTATAGAACGCAGAAAAGTTGTTCAGCAAGATATTAGCTGATAAGTAACAGAGAAACGTGTATATGTTTTAACTAAACTACTATCAATAATGACTGACCACTCAACTTCCCTCTTGGATTCGGCGAGAAAACCTAATTCTAAATAAACTCATTGTCACTTATTCTTCAAAAGTGTTGATTTCACTAAACCGATGCCAGTTCAGTACATATTTTAGAATTACTACCAGTACCAGTATACTATTTTTGCAAAGACGAAATTACGTGCTATAATGTTGCGTCACCGATAACGTCGCACCGAGAAGATTCTTTGGGATTTTTCGAGATTAGCCGTATGCAGTCAGATTCCTGGTTGTCTGTCTGACAAATTGTTTCATCGTTGGTACAAGGGTGGTACACATTACTATACTGCACCGTATTTTCGCCTTCAGATCAGAGAAACAATAGAAAATAACCATTACTAGTTAAAAATAACTTACTAGCCACGTAATAGTTACGTCAGTTGAGCGAGTTTTAATCCCAGGTGATACATTTACTTGTCGCTTACTTATTGTCACTTACAAAGGCAGAAAAAAATTAAATGTGTGGAACACTTGTTTGGGATATTAATTTTGGAGTCACATGTATTAGTTAGGATGCTTCTTTAGTGACACCAAGCAGATGGAACGAATCTAATTAGTATTTTTTAAATTTCAATCCCCAAAACTATATTTTAGTTTTTATTGAATAGGTTATTCAAGAATGACGTAACCCATGATAATCATAACTAGAAATCATGATTCCAACGTTCATAATTTTCTAACAAATGTAAACAAAGAACTAATTGTGTATAGCCGTCCTTACTTTTGAACTGATAACTAGAGAGAAAGCGCTCACCGCCAATTCCAATGTGGCCGACTAGCAGGATGTGAGAGTTTGATCGTTAATCTTAAATAAAGCACATCCACAACTCCAAAGTCCGGAGCGTGTTTTTTAGGGAACAAGAGGCGAAACATGAACCCTCAAACTTACTCTTTCAAAAAAATAACCATAAGACCACGCCCGTTTGCATATATATATGTATAAATATGGCACTTAGTTATAACTATCTCACCTTGGTTTTCTATTCCAGATGGTGTCATAAGAGACAAGTGTTCATCATCTGTCCAAAAGAGATTGCTGTTGCTTTCGGTTTGTTTAGGACTAAGATCCAAGTATTCCTGGGTAGTAAATATGAAATGTTAGTAATTTAGCTGTGTGTAGAACACTATTTCTTTAACTCGCTGTTAACCTTCTATTTTCACATTTATAAGTCCTGACTAACTGTGCAATTGAGTATCAGAAACTTATTACGTTTACGATATCTTGTGCAAAATGTCATGTATGACTAAGTAATGATGTGTAAACATAGTTGGAGGAATACCTTGCACTTTAAAGTTTATTAGTATAGTACTAATAATGAAAGACACATAAAACAAGGCTCAGTGACAGTCACGTTTGTTTTACTAATTTTATAGATTACTAACTTATTTCATATATGTTTCTGCGTCATTCATTCAAAGTAACTATAAAATTATTTATATTATATAAATTTTGAAGAAGCAACACAAAAAACCCTAAATTACTTTCAGTTTATCCCGGGGGACAGCGATTAATTTAAGGATTGAAAAAACTAAAATTAAAGTTTTGATTCCCTACGATGGACACAACAGATAACCCGACATGGCTTAGCTTTTAAACAAACAAACAATGTAAAATATTAGAAGTAAAATATAAAATAATTTATTAAAAATAAGGATGAAAAAAGTGAATGAAATTAATCAATACAACTTACTTGAGCAAATCTTTGAGACTAATAGATGTTTTTAAAGTCCAGATCTACCTATCTTATATGAGGAGTAAAGAGGACACAGATGCTAAGTAGCACTAGTTACGTCCTACTTTATCAGTTCATTTGTTTGTCTGGGATTTAGCCCAAGACTATACAATTGAATATCTGTGCTTTGTTCACCACGGGTATCGAAACTCGGTTTCTAGCATTGTGAGTCTGCAGACATTCCGCTGTGTCACTAGAGGGCACCATTATTAGTCATATTTGAAAGATTTAAGTAAAACGATGAAAAAATTAGATTGTTACAGCCATTATGCTTGGCAGTCTTCTACTTTTTTATATGGTCAGTTGCAAAATATATAAATAAGAACCACAGACTTCAAAATATATCTTAATCATATGTTAGATTCAAAAGATTGATATAGATTAAGTTTAGGTCAAAGAGGATAATTTATATTTCAAAATATTCCAATAATTTTGAAAATAGATAAGAGTGGTCACGTTTTATCGTGCTATCCACAAAATTCTGATGTAATGAACAAGAATAATGAAATATATATTGTACAGTTAATATTGTACAGTATATGTTGTACAGTTTATCTTATTAAAATAAGTTAATCTTTGCAAGAACAAATATTTTTTTATTTACGACGAAACTTCGATTTAAGTTTATTATCATCTGGAAACCCGCGCTGATATCTCGAGTTGTGCCACAAATAAAAATATGAAAATTATCTTGTGCAGTTGGATTTTGCTCTTAATAAATTTGGACCAGTAATATAAGCTGTTTTAGCATGAAATCTCTCTCCCATCAGTAACGTCTGTGATAGAGATAGTTGTAAACAACTCTGGATTTATCATTTATTGGTGAAATTTAAAAAAGTTCTACTTGCGATAAGATGTGACGATTACCATTTAAATCAGCCAAAATATGACTTTATTATGACTGGCCATACCACCGTTAGAAACCTATAGTTAATGACTGAACTTCTTGGATGTGTAACTGAAGAATCTGCTACAAAAACATTCTCCTTCCACATCCGTCTTTGCATCTAGTCTTCAGAACTTCAGACAATTTAAGGTCCTGCTGATTGGAACTTAGTTACTCTTAAGCATGTCGTTATCTGTCACCATTATTCCCTCGATTAACTGCACATGCGCGAGATGTTTGACTTGCAATCTGTGTAACTGCTATGGGTGTGACTACGATAGATTTTTTTGAGAGCCATTGTTGAGGTAAATCCATCTATCAAAGATCAAAGATGCTGGGGTGCCATTCAAAAAATAGTTTTGGTGCTGACAAAGATATAATATTCGTAGGAGCCTTCCGTCAGATCATAATGTCAAGAAAACGTCACCAACCTCAAACATACAAACAACAAAGAAGGATCGAATAATTTGAATTGAGAATAAAAGAGACAACACGTTATAAATTGGTGTGTGTGTCACTGTTGCTGGTAAAGAAAAGAGGCTTTTTCGAAACGCTTTGTTTCTTTGACTGATCATATCGTCCGATTGAAATACGTTACCACCATATGTACTGTGCGTTTTGATGTAGAAGATTTTTTACCTTTGGTTTATAAAATGCACCCAAAAACAATTGTTGGAATTCATTATTCCTTGCCTTGCTACCCACAATACCACTTCACCTCTTGTTGAGAGAGAGATCCTGAGTTAAACAGATTTAGCAAATAAGAACAATAATAATAATAATAATAATAATAAATTTATTAAGCAATAAATTAGACACAAAAAATCAAATAACAATATAAAACCATCAACAAAGAGTTAACTCGTCCTGTGATGGTTAAACACATAATAAAGTAAAATCAAAACTTACAAAATCAAAATAAAGTTCCCAGAATATTATCATCAGTATTTAAGATCCATTGTTTTAAGTATTTCTTTTGATTAACACGATTAATAGAAGATCTTATACTATAAGGAATAAAATTATGAATACGAGGTGCCAAATAAAGATATTGATGAAGTGTAACTGTTTTACGTGGTGTGGGTACATTAATTGGAAAAAAAGATTGAAGTCGTGTAAAATATGAAGTGACTTTAAAAGGCCTATTAAAAGAAACATGCATTGTAGATAAAGCTAAAAAATATAAATAAAGTTTATCATATGAAAGAGGGGAGTTAAATTTACTGAAATCGGAATCAAGCCTATGGGTAAAAATAAGAGAGAAAACACTTTTTTGCAACTTGTGAATAGGAATTAAAAAGTCTTATATGTGCCACCCCAAATTGAAATACAATATTGTAAGAAAAATTGAAAGAGAGCATAATATACACTTAACAAAATATGATAAGGAGCACAATGACTAAGTTCAAAAATTAGCATAGAACTATATTTTAATTTATTAACTAAAGAATTAATATGAAATTGCCAATTTAATTTTCGATCTAAAATAATTCCTAAATATTTAACAGAGGAAACTTGAGTAAATTTGGGACACTTACAATTAGGGTAAGTATAACAATCATTGGAATGATAAAAAATAGAAGGAAAAGCTGGAATGACACCATAAAGGTTAAACTGAAGAAGAAAAGATTTAGATATATTTAAGGATAAGCCATTACAGAAAAGCCAATTTTTTAATTTTATTAAGATCACTAGAAATAATGGCTTCATTAATTAGATTTGGCTTACTATAAACAACAGCAATATCATCGGCATAGGCTTGGATATCTCCAGAAAACTGTTGGTAAAGAATATAATTTATATAAATGAGAAATAATAAAGGGCCGAGAACAGAACCTTGGACGAGTTAACTCTTTGTTGATGGTTTTATATTGTTATTTGATTTTTTGTGTTTAATTTATTGCTTAATAAATTTATTATTATTATTATTATTATTATCTAATATTTATCTAATAAGAGAATGGAAATTTTTGAACTTCTATGAAACGTTATATATTTATTCTAAGAGTGAAATAAAGAAGAACAAACGTAATGAAAGTCTCATTTTCAATGTTTTTTTAAGAGTTTACATTTTTTAATAATACAAATTTATATTTGTTTGTTTTTTTAATTTTGCACAAAGCTACACGAGGGCAACCTGCACTAGCCGTCCCCAAGTTATCAATTTAAGACTAGAGGGAAGACAGTTAGTCACCACCAATCACCGCCAACTCTTGGGATACTTTATTACCAAAGAATAATGGGATTGAGCGTAACATAATAATTCCCTTGCGGCTGAAAGGGTGAGCATGTTTTGTGTGACGAGGATTCCATCCCGTGACCCTCGGATTACCTTAACCACCTGGCAAATTAGAAGTTTAAATTATTGCACTTGTCTGTATTTGTTTGGTTATGCGATAATCAGTTGTTCGTAAAACAATTATTTAGCCTCGCAAAGTGGAAATGGCCTTTCTGACTACATAGGAAAATGAGTTTCACACTGCTGAACAATGCGTATATGTTGGACCAATCAGTACTGGCTTATTTTACTCATATACATTTTACTTTTCAGATGCAGGCTTATTTAATGGGTAACCTCATAGAATATGATAAAAAACGAAGCTGTCTTTAGAAATATTAATGTAAAGGTAGTATACTTCTACAAATTACTCAAGCGTCATCCCTTTTAATTTACATAAATAAAGTCGCAATGTGAACATTGTAACCGGTTTCACCATGTTAAACATCCACTGTTGTCAGAGACAGCTCGTGAATGGGTTCCAAAACTTTTCATTAAAATTAACGAAGCTGATGTTTTAGAATACATTATTCTCATAAAAAAAGAAAACGTAATTATGATGAAAAGGAAGTGTTTCGTTTAATTAAGCGCAGAGGTACACAATGAATAACTTTTGTTTTCCCCTCTTCGGTTATAGAAATGACTTTTCAGGTCGTAATCCTACAAATTTTTCGCTAACCCACTTGGGGGCGTCAATGAATATTAAAATGTGACATAGGTTAAAAAATATCAATGGGCTTTTTGTGTTAACGAATTGTTTCTTGGAGCATTAATACAGAATTTGCAAATAAGTAGTAGTATTTAAAAATAAAACAGTCATTTTTTGTGAACGTGTGTATATGTCATGATTGTAGTTAATCTACGAATCTCCAAAAAAAAATATACGTTAAAAACTTCTTAATTTTAGAAAGCGAAATTTCACCAGAGACACATGGTGAGTTTTAGATTTTACTCGTGAAACTTTGGACATGATATTTCACATTTCATAGCATACTGTATTTCCAAGTCTCTTTTCCCATAAGCTAGCATTGCCTTTATTTCTGTTATTGATGATTTCAATAAAATGCAAGTCAGTGTGCATGTTCATTGAACATGTTAAAAATAGTAAGTTTACTTAGCGATAGATTAGATAAGGTAATTGTTAATGCAGTTGTCGTTGGAATTTTGGTGAAATTAGTTTCCCTAGGTTTGTTTTGTTTTGAATTTCCCGCAAAGCTACTTGAGATCTATCTGCGCTAGCCGTCCTTAATTTAACAGTGTAAGACTATAGAAAGACAACTGGTCCTCATCACCCACCGCCAACTCTTGGGCTACTCTTTTACCAACGAATAGTGGGATTGACTGTCACATTATAACGTCCTCACGTCTAAAAGGGCGAACATGTTTGGTGTGACGGGGATTCGAACCCGCGATCCTCGGATTACGAGTCGAGTTCCCTCACCATCTGGGCATCCCAGGCCCACTTTCCTAGGGCAAATGATTTTAATATACATTCCTTATATAGAGAGAGATACCAATCTGGTATTTTTCACCTTCTTCTGTATTGAAAAATAAGAGGCCCAGCATGGCCAAGCGTGTTAAAGCGTTCGACTCGTAATCCGAGGGTCGCCCTTTCAGCCGTGGGTACATTATAATGTGACGGTCAATTCGTTGGTAAAAGAGTAGCCCAAGAGTTGATGGTAGTTGGTGATGACTAGCTGTCTTTCTTCTAGCCTTACACTGCTAAATTAGGGACGGCTAGCGCAGATAGCCCTCGAGTAGCATTGCGCGAAATTCAAAACAAACAAACCTGAAAAATAAGATTAACTGCAATGATTAATCGTAATTTTTATAATATTAGTTAATTATCGATAATAGGAAGTTCTTACCCTGAAAGGTAGTTTTAACTTCCACACTTTTCTGTTGTACACTTTCTATAGTTATACATTATTTTTGAACATTTAAAAGGATAAAATCCAAATGCTTTGATTTAGAAACAAGTGTCTGAAAATTTGCGTCACGTTCCAAACTTTTAATTGATTTCAATGTCTAACGTTTATAAATCCTTTGACATTTCAAGTGTTTTTTTTTCTGTCTGTGTTTAACTGTAAAATTTCTAGTAGTTTTTCTGTTAACAAGTCAGAAATATTATTTTTTAAGACACTTCCTTAATTGAATCTAATATAGAGTAAATAGAGTCTAATCTTCATAATGCCAGACAAGCCTGAACAAACTAACAATTCGATTAGCTAATTCAATATTTGTTAATTTCTTTCCTAAAACCAGTCAAGTACACTTGTATTAGACCCGGCATGGCCAGGTGGTTAAGGCACTCGAGTTATAATATGAGGGTCGCGCGTTCGAATCCCCGTCACACCGAACATGCTCGCCTTTTCAGCCGTGAGGGTGTTATAATGTGTGGTCAATACCACTATTCGTTGGTAAAAGAGTAGCTTTATGAAATGCTTGTATGAATATATAAAGCATGGGTCATTAAAATACGTATTCTCCGAGAACTCTATAAAGCGTATTTGTGTACAAAAGCCAAACTTATACCAGAACTAACCGCAGATTCTTGCAACATCAAATCGAGTCTATGAACAAGGTCCTTGAAAGATGGTCGATTGTATGGGTTCTCTCTCCAACACATTAACATAATATCGTACCTGTGAATTCAGAAATAAAATATTGAAAGAAAAAATATAAAATCTGTAAGAATTAGACGAATAGCTTCAACAACAATTGCTTGCCTTTTGGGCCTTCAATATATTTTAATATAATTACATATTTTTAGGAAAAAGGTTTTGTGGATTTAATTTAGGAAATAATTGTTTGTATTAAAAATCAAAAATAAGAACTTAAATGTAAGGTGATAATATAGCTGGTAAAATTGGCATTGAAAGTGGCTCTTGAGTCAACCGATCTTTTGTTAGTCCTACCTTTACTGACTTTCGTTTTTGTTTTGAACGTAACCGAATCAAGTTAAGTTACAAATCTCTCGAACCAAAGGTATCTTATGAAATTTCCTATGGTCACAAATTTGCTGTAGAAAAATATTACGACTGTAATATATATTTCTAAGAATCTAGAATTTCATTAAAAACTTAAAATTAATCACTTAAACGAACTAAAGTCTTAGCAGTCTTCAGATCTTAGTGGTATAAAAAAGCCACGTGCTTTTGTAAGCCAGATTTCCATAGTAACTGGTATTTTACACTTACACTTACTGAATAGAAATATAAAAGTAATATGATATTATATAATTTCTATAGCAAGTTTTGATTTAAGCTGCTCTTAAATAAGTTTGTTTCATTATTTACTTTTAACGGAAATTGTGTTTCCAATTGGTTCAAATCGACGTTCTGGCAAAAGCGAATGAACTGAAACTTTGATATACAGCCAATCCTACCGAGACACATTCACATTTAAAAATAAACATTGAACCACTTATAATGTATGAAATAATCCTCGTTAACACTGTATATTTCCAGACAGAAACGGCTGAATTCTTGTTTACTTACAGCTGATCCGAACACGTGTCTGGTTGTTCCATCCTGTACCCAGCCTTAAGAAGGTGGTAGAGCCGTTCTAACTGTACACCAGGGTAAGGACTGGCACCTTGAAATAAACACATGACAAAAACAGACAGAACACATAAGTATGGCAGGTATGAGTATTTGGAGATACAGAGAGAATATTTGGGATCTTAATTCCTCATCAAACCGACAGTCCTGTGCCAGATATTACTCAAAATATATTTATTGAAATTACATTTTAAAACGGCCCGGCATGGCCAGATGGATAAGGCACTTGACTCGTAATGTGAAAGTGGCGGGTTCAAATCCCCGTCGTACCAAACATGCTCACCTTTTCAGTCATGGGAGCGTTATAATTTGACGGTCAATCTCATTATTCGCTGTTAAAAGAGTAGCCCAAGAGTTGGCGGTGGGTGGTGATGACTATCTGCCTCCCCTCTATCCTTAAACTGCTAAACTAGGGACGGCTTGGGCAGATAGCCTTCGTGTAGTTGTGCGCGAAATTCAAACCAAACATTTTAAATCGAGATTTTAACATTTCTAATTAGGGCTATAAGTAGAAATACATAATACGCTGCAAAACCTATGAATAATGGATAAATAATAATGAGCAACTTCAAAGCTGTATAAGTAACTTTGTATATCATACGCCTTAGCAAGTACTTTAAAAAATAAGTGAATGTATATTTAGACAAGATTTTCTCATTTATGCTAATTCCAGTATTTTGTTTTGGATTCCAGTTGTTCAGTTAAACGAACGAAACTCACTTCTGTAGAGCGGAATTTATTAAAAGTGGTGATCGTAAAGGTGAAAGTTAAAACTAAGAAAGCTATGAAGGGGCTTTTATAAGTGATTAACGTACTCCGAATCTTTAGTCTTTGAAAACATATCATATGTCTTAATCTGTCTTAATTCACAGAGTACTGTTAGTTAATCCATGAAATCTGTAAATCAGTTTTCTACCTCAGTTCAAAGCAATATCAGAATCTCATATCTAAAAGTACATCTTCAAGGTGACTAATATACATTCATTCTATTTCACTTTTGAAAGACCAAAAACACGTAATGAGGGGTAAAGTACAGTCGCTCGCTTTCTAAGCAAGTATTGGTTAAATCAATGTAACATTATTCAGTTGTTTATTTTTACAAATTGACAATGAGAGTGTTAAAGTGGAAGAATAAAGTTGTTTAGTTTCGAAAAACTATTGAGCGTGTCAGAAATAATTAGAGGTCCTATGTTTCCTAAACTACATTGAAATGTTAGAATAACTCTTTGTTTTCAATTTCGCACAAAGTTACACGAGGGCTATCTACGCTAGCCGTCCCTAATATAGCAGTGTAAGAAAAGAGAGAAGACAGCTAGTCATCACCACATACCGCCAATTCTTGAGCTACTCTTTTACCTACGAATAGTGGAGTTGATCGTAACATTATAGCACCTCCACGGCTGAAAGGGCGAGCATGTTTGGTGTGACGGGGACTCGAGCCAGCGACCCTCGGATTACGAGTCGAGCGCTTTAACCACCTGGCCATGCCGGGCCGTGTGAGAAAAAAAAAGTTGACATATCTTAATATTATAGATATAATGTATGTGTGAGAGGAAAGCTGAAAGAGTTGCTTGTTTTTAAAACTAATACTAAAAGTATTAGAAGAACATTAAATGGTCGCTTCGCTTCTAAAGAAACAATGGTTGCCCGTTTCATAATATTTAATCTAGAATGGGACTTGGTTAATGTAGTCATTAATTAATTACCTTATATTTGGTAATTAATATCCTTGCACTTTCAACCATTTTTCTTCATTGTGAGTGACCATTCTCAGTAGTATCTTAGAAATATTGCACAGCAGATACTTTTGTTTTGAACGTTGTACAGTTTAACGTAACCACTTTTGGGTACACTTACATATATTCCAACCTATTCTGCACTTGAGACTCCTTTTTCTTTCCAATTTCCACCCATGGGAAAAGATGAAAAGTGGAAGAAAAAATCTTATATTCTTGTCGGTTTTCAAGGAAGTAATACCGTAAATTCATGGACAGAATTATGTACGTATTCTAGAACTAACTGAAACAATTAACACAATTTAGATGGTCCCAAAGCTATAACAGAATCTTGCAATTTCGAATTGTGAGCATGATTTTGGTGGTTATCTTTCACCTCCGTAGGTTCATTTTGCATGTCGAAAAATAAAAAAAATAAGCGAGTAAAACTACTTTATTGTATATTTATGTAGAGTGCCTAAACTTTCATTAGACACTTCACTTTTTAAATATGTGTATCACTTCTGATTAGTATTTGTACTACAAGTAACAGTTCTGACCCAAATATTTAAGAGTCCGCTGCTAGCAATTCTCCGAGTTAAATGTGTTGTAAAAACTCGTTTCATGGTGTCATGTACTAATGCTATTACTCACAACTCTGACAAGTGGGCACTGACTTAAAGTTGAACAGCTTTCGGGTAAGAAAAATATATCATTAACTTTTGTTTGTTTAAATAGTATTTTAAATACAAATATTCTATCTTTAAAGCTCAGAACATATTAATAGCTGTTTAAATTAACAAACTAGGTCTAATCTTTCATAGTATTCAAGTGAGTTTATAATAAAGTTTCCTTTCGCTGGCTGAGTGTCTGAGAGCCTGTAACGCTAAAAACTGGGTTCAGATCCTCGTGTTGAGTACAGCATAGTCAAACTAATACTGGGTTCAGCTCCTCGTGTTGAGTACAGCATAGTCAAACTAATAAAATTATGGGTGAACAATAAGTTTAAGTATACAAAAAAGGGTAAACATGAAAACTGCTAAAAATCAAAGCAGGTTTTCAACCAACATACCTAAGGTCACGATTTCCCAAAGAACTATTCCAAATGACCACCTGAAAATGAACATCATATATGCATATACATTGAAATAACTTAGTACCAAAACAAAGAATAAACGAGCTAATGTTAGTGCCTTGAAAAAATGTTATGAATTAAACTTGAAAATTAAAGGTTTAATAATTACAAAAGGGCTTTCTTTCAACAAATGTTTAGTGAAATCGTCTTCCACTTTGAGTAATATGCATAAATTGAGTAATATTGAGTAATAATATTCATAAACAAAATATTATTTTTTTAAATATTTTCTGATAATAATGGATTCAATAGCTGTATTCATAGTACATAGCATATTTTATATGTAACAAAACTTCAAGGACAGTTTATATACTACACTTCTTTTCCAATTAGCATGTTTAAAAACATTATTTTTCTAACATCACAAGTTGACATATGAACGAATTATTTGTTCCCCGGTATGATAGCGGTAGACTTAAAGATTTACAACGCCAAAATCAGGGGCTCGATTTTCGATTCATCTCCATGGACGCAGCAGCAGATTGTCTGTTGTGGCTTTGCAATAAAACATACACGCAAATATTTATTATTTTACTTATTAAACAGTTGTAATGGTTTACTTTTTATGAACTGGAGTAAAACACATCAAAACTACATCAAAAGTTATTGTAAGTTAAACATAAATATTTCCATTTCTATTGACAATAAAGGCGCTCAGTTGTTAAATAATTAGATTAATCCTTCCTAAACTATCTTATGATATAGATTTTAAGGTACAGTACTCACACGTCACTCTTTGAGGTGTAGATGTGGTCTTCTAAAGATTCCAAAGCCATCCATTTCACAGGAACTCTTCCCTTTTTGTACAAATAAAGTAATTTGTAAATAAAGCAAACAACGGTCAAAGTTAGTACTTAGAATGATATTGCTTTTTATTTATTTCACCCAAAACTATACGAGGGCTATCTGCGTAAACCCTCTCTATTTTAACACTGTAAGACTAGAGGGAAGGCAGATAATCATTACCATTCTCCGCCAACTCTTGGGCTACTCTGCTACCAACGAATAGTGAACTTGACCGTCACATCGTAACGCCTCCACGGCATGTTTGGTGTGACGGACATTCGAACCGGATATCTTCAGATTATGAGTCGAACGCTATAACCACCTGGCTATGCCGGGACCAAGGATATTTCAAATGTATTGTTATATTTTGTTATACAATGCTATATTAGCAATGTTTGTAAATGCTAAGACTTTAAATACATGTAGAAACGAAACTGTATTGCGTAGTTGAGCAAGATATGTGATGGAGAGTTTAACACATCTATGAAATATTATATATTATACAAAAATAAAAGTGATGCATTGGATTAAATTATATATGTATATATTGTCAACATGAGATGAATAAATTTAGTATTCAATTTCCATAATGCATTCACAAAAAATATAAAATTTATTAAAACACACACAATTATATTTTAAATTATTTCTGTACCAGCATATTTATTATTCTTTTACTAGTAAGTTAATTGTTTCAAAAACAGAAATTAAATAGTTCGTTGTTCCCAAAATATCCCAGAATGGTACTGGTAATTAGCAAGAATATTTAAAAAATAATTTTGATCACCAAATCAGTTTACTTGGATAAATAACAATATGCAATAATTACTTACCTTAGTTTTCTTTAGGTAGGTGTCACCCTCGTAAACGTCACGACTAAGCCCAAAGTCTGAAATTTTGATAACATTTCCTTCCGCTAAAAGCAAATTTCTGGCTGCCAAATCTCTATGAATTAACTGTTGAAATAAGAAAAATATAAATAGATACAATTATATAAATAACAATAACAATCAATGCATAAAAACAAACAAACAAAAAGATGTAGATATATCGTGTATGGTTCTAATACTATAAACTTTTCAAATTGTTTTGAACAAATCATAAGGTCAACCGAATTAAAATGTATACCCAATTATATTACTTATCTACATCTTAAAGTGCCTTTTCAAAGAATAGTTATTGTAAATTCATAAGTTTCCAATTATTTCTTTCATAACTGTTGCTATTAATAATTTTCATATATTGTTACGTTATCATTTATCTACACAAAGTTGGAAACAGAATATCAACTAGTTCTGCTGCTGTATTTCATAGGAGATAATATCTTTTATGAAAGTAATCATTATAATACTTTTTCTCTGAGGAAGTAAGTTTTTCCAGACATTAATCTAACTATAGTTTGTGCTACTTCCTTCTATAGATAAAATGTATAATTGTAGAGAGATTAATTGAAACAGCAACAAGAAACAAGTGCTAGAATTCTCACCATCGAAGTACTGATAAGTATTCCGATTATTATTAATTGCAAGACTTTTTATACATTTTGAAAATAATTTTACCTTCAAGTTGAAATACAAAATTTTAAAAATAGCAAAAGGAATAGTCATGGCTTGAACGTTGAGGCTCAGGAAGGCCGATAAGGGGTAATGTGGTTACCAGTCTTTGTTTGTCGGTTTACTTTGACTGGTCGCCATTTGGTTTTTTCGTCACACGAGAATATGCAGACAAAATTGAGGTCACGACTGTCAACGTTATTCTACATCGGTTACTTGTACGGAGCTTTGAAAGGGATCGTGGAGAAGAAAAATAATGTCTCGAGCTCACGATTAATTATCTCTGTCTTGTGCTCACGAAATATTATATTCGTTACAAGATTTGTTAAGTCTCGAGCTTAAGATAATAACTCAAGTACACGAAATATATATAATTTTTCTCTTCCATGTTTCCTTCCGCACGTTTTTTGTAGCAAATAGAAACAACATTCGAGGACTTGTTTAGCGAGAGGCACGTGAAACCTAAACACTTCCATAGGACTTTTTTGCTAAGGGAGTCTTTCGCATTGCAAACATAAAAATATTGTAGTAACGAAATTATAATAGCCAGTATAGAATAGAAATAATTACTTAGTCTACTGTAAAATGAAATCATTTAGAACTTCAAAAGTAGATAGCTAATATATTTTGTATTCCACTAGCGTGAGATTCAGGCAAACCAAGCACTGCAAAGATAGTGCCAACAACGAGACGTGTAAAATTTGGTATAATCTTCACAACTATTCTGACTTCATTATTTGTTACAGTTTGTCCTTCTGTGGATCAACGGCAAGTCTGAGGACTTATAACACTAAAAAACAAATTCGATACTTGCGGTGGGCAGGGTACGGATTGCTTATTGTATAGCTTTGCGCTTAACTACAAATGAACAATAATGAATGGCACTTTGGTTCATGCAACTAAATTATGCTTTGTCTATATACATAAAGGGGGCAGATTGCCTATTTAGCTTTGCCTTATGGACTCGTAGTCGGATGGTTGCGAGTTTCAGGCTGTCCCTTGTCCCGCTCGTGTGTTATTGAGAAAGGTGTTTTACCCTGTTTCATTTTTCCAGTATACCCAGTTATACAGAGTATAACCTTTAGATGAGGGTTAATCTGCGAAGGACTGGTATCCCCTTCAGGAAGAACCGGTTGCCCTTCTTTCCTGCTCGAGTTCGGAAACACCGGCCTTATGTTCCTTAGCAAAAATGACTACTATTTTTTTTACACTTTTATTGTGTTCTTTATAAAAATGACGAAAGTTAACAGTATATTTAATAGTTTTATAAAAAATTGCAGCAATTAAGAAGCGTGATATCATAGTCGTAATGATTTCTGTAAGGATGCGCCACAAGACCAAGTAAAGGGCTTTGTAAACATATCACATTTTAAGCCTATTTAAACGTATACGTAATGTGATTGGCATTTTATAACATGTTATTTGCCTTTACCCATGAGCTTACAGTTACTAATGTAGTTTTATTCCGTTGACGTTGTGGTTGCGTGACCTTTTTCTAACACAAGAAGACTGGCTTTGTGATTCTCCACTTCTTATGAAGGACAGTAAAGGTAACTTAAAACACGATAGTCAAACACATGAAATGAGTAAAATATAAAGTGTTAAATTAAGATGAATAATCTTGTATTGTTAATCCTTGCTCAGAGTACTGATTTATGAAGCAATTATATTTCATTAGCTTAATCTGAATGACACTCTAATAGTCGTTGTTCAAGAAGTCGTTGATAACATAAATATGTATGCACATAACGTTTCAATGACTACTGGGTTATATTCTAATCAACCTGATGTGCTCTAATATTACACGAAATGCCTCTTCAGTACTGTCTATGGCAGATGTAGCGTAGTTGACTCATTGTAATATATTCCCCTTTGCTTTCAAGCAGAGAATTACTGATGTAATATTGGGTTTATGTGCAGGATCCGTATGGAAGTATGTTTTGGATGTTATGTCTATCTGAGTTCAGAGGAAAGGTTTACACAGAAGATATTAAATCTATTATTTAGTCGTACTCTAAGGTATTTGAAATGTAATTGAGAAGGACAAAGTTGCTTTGAGAACAATTATATGCTCAAAGGGAATAATTTGTATAAGGATTAACCAAATAAATTTTATACACAGAGCTAGAAATACTTATTGGCCCGGCATGGTCAAGTGGTTAAGGCACTCGAATCTCCGTCACTCCAAACACGCTCGCCCTTTCAGCCGGGAGGGCGTTATATGTGATGGTCATTCGGATAATTCGTTTGGTAAAGAGTAGCTCAAGAGTTGGCGATGGGTGGTGATGACAGCTGTCTTCCCTCTAGTCTTACACTGCTAAATTAGGAACAGCTAGCGTAAATAGCCCTCGTGTAGCTTTGCGCGAAATTAAAAACAAACAAACCAAATATTTGTCGTTCTATGAGCATCATATGTAAAAGCAGAAGAACAACTACATGTATTTTATGTTGTATATTTGTATTACTTCAGATTTATCTATTTCGTTTAACATACACCTGCACAATGAACAAATGTACTGTGCCTTCAGAGTTATTATATTACTTTGGAGAATGTTTTATATTGTTACATGTTAATTTTCTACATTAATATGTGGAACATTGATTATAATAAATATATTTCAGATTTCAAATATATTTCACGGCTGAAAGGGCGAGCATGTTTGGTGTAACTGGGATTCGAAGAACATGTTTGTGCTAAAAATATATAACACAAAACGTTATTGTGACTTACACTCATGTGCGATTAGTATATCTTAAAAGTTGTACATCATATAAACACAATTACTAAAATTCAAGGGTAGTGTTATTTTTCCACTTCTTTGGTTTGTAATTGGCTGAACAGTTTCAAAAGTTACGGTTTACGGTCATTATTCTCTAAAAGCATTGTACAGCATGAAAAATTATCAAAAACCTTTCTATTATATTAATCTAAATGCAATTAATGTTATTCATAGTAAAAGAAAAAATACACATCTATTACACAATGAGAACATACACACGCACATATATGTGTGTGTAATACTAATAATATCATATTTTTTATAATGAACAGAAATAAGCCTAAATGTCACAAAAGATAACATAGTTATTCAGATTATTCGACAGTCTTCAACAAATGGACCTGGTGATTAGAGTGCTTGTTTCGCAATCTGTGGGTTGCGGGACTGACAACCGTCGCCAAACAAGCTCACCTTTACAGCTATGGAAGCGTTATAACGAACAAACACAAACCTAAGAGTTGTTTGTATGTTGTGTTATCTAGCTGCCTTCTCTCATCTCAAAATTAGGAAGAGATAGCACGGAGTTCTCGAGTAGCTGTCCCAGGTTGGAAAATTACGCCATGTCTGACTTGTCAGTTAATTTTTATAAAACGTTTCGAGAAGATAGTACAGTTGTTGACATGTTGATTCTGGACATTGATGTAATTCTCAATGTGCTGCTGTCACGTGCATGCAAAACCTTTAAAAAACACTTGCAGAATGTCATCATGTCATTTTTAAAAACTCATCTTCGCATTTTCAGTTGCACTGACACTGTCTGGGACGAATACTTACCTGAAAAGTTCAAAGCACCCAAAACAGAAGAGGAAGAGGTTTGTAAGCATGTGCAGCTTGACACAAGACTTTCAGGCAACTGAGGATCATACCTAAGGTTTGACAAGAACAAATATCTGAACCATTTGGTTATTTGGCTGAACAGTCGCTAGCTACTGAATTTGAACAAAACAACCAGATTACCACAACGAAATAAAACGCGGTATCTTGTAGCAAACAACGTGAAGTTACGAGTAACTTGTAACCATGCCAACATGAAGAGACCGATACAATGTTATTTATACATGTGGCAGATACTACTAAGCAAAGTTTGACGAGAAATGATGGTGCAAACTGTCGTCACAGATGCTTTGCTTATAGGTATTGAACTGATGCAGTAGATGACATTGAATGAACTTCAGATCGCATTTGGCGCAATTGAATGCTCAGATATCTGTCCATAGATGCAATTTCTTGGTCACTGGATTTATTAAAGTCAATAGCTCTACTCTTTTGTGCTTTTACTGAATGCACCCAGATTTCTTTCTTTGTCAAGAGACGCAGGAGAATTGTATTAAAGATATACAAATTATTTGATGAGGTAATATCAGCCTACGAAGTTCTCAGCAATGTTCCAGCAGTGGAAACTTGATGCCACAATTAGAATGTTTAGTTGCCTTTATTTATGACTAAGCAAACTTATGGGTCATTCCATGTCAACTCACATAGGGACGTCATGCAAGGGGACGTCAGTTGATGCCATTCTACGAGATGAACCAGTTCTTTTTCAATATCATCAAAGAAGTTGCATACGAGGATGGACATTATTGGGAACAACTATTGGTACCTGTTCTTCAAATACCTAACCAAAGTGATTGGGGCTTAAAGAATGGTAAATCACAAATGTGGAAATCCTTTTGTACTTCAGCACAACTAGTATCAGACTTCTGACTGAAGCTTATCAGGTGTGGATGTGCAAGGGAATATTCAAGTGTGTTACGCAGTGAAGTAGTGCCTCGTGAAAATGCTAGACGAGAATGTGAACACTCATAAAGACAGTCAGAAACATTTTATCTTTCATGCATGTTTAAGTACAGAACTTCCGCCATTACCATATCTTTTACTTTTGTAATATTTGATTTGTTTTTGAATTTCGCACAAAGCTACTCGAGGGCTATCTGTGCTAGCCGTCCCTAATTTAGCAGTGTAAGACTAGAGGGAAGGCAGCTAGTCATCACCACCCACCGCCAAATCTTGGGCTACTCTTTTACCAACGAATAGTGGGATTGACCGTAATATTATAACGCCCCCACGGCTGAAAGGGCGAGCATGTTTGGCGCGACGAGGATGCAAACCCGCGACCCTCAAATTAACACGCTTGGCCATGCCGGGCCATTTGTAATATTTGAACACTACATAATGAATAATTAGGAATCGTGAGTATTAGTATTTTACATTTACTTGCGGAAGTAATTAAAATATTTCAGTTGTTTTTTTTCATATAGCTATGCCCAAATATTAAACAACTGCTTATGTAGATGAGGGTAAAGGTGTGGTTTTGGCGTATTTAGGTTTTCAGAAAGTATCTGACACTTTGCCTCTTAAAAACTTTCTTAAAATTCTCTCTCTATATATTTTGGATTAATATAAGTGACTCAATGGATAGAAAATCTGGATGAAAAAAGCAGAGGACTGTAAATAACAGAGTTGAGTCAAACTAGATTAATGACATAGGTAAGATGTCTCAAGGTTTAGCTTTAGGACTTTTGCTATTTCTAATTTAGACTGATGACACATGAAAAAGTGCTTAATAAATTACTTAGATCTGCTGCTAATATTAAGGTTGGAGGTGTGAGAGTAGGAGGAAGCTATTTTACAAAAGGATGTAGATCGTTTAGCGAGTTGAGTGAATAAATGAGAGACAGTTTTTCATCGCAATAAATTCAAGGTAATGACGTAGATTATAATAATTTTAATTATAAATGTAATTTTGATGAGAATAACATTAGTAATTTAATGGAAGAAAATGATCTTGATGTTCTAGTTGATCAGTCTCTTAAGTAATCCAAATAGAATGCTGTTGCTAGTTGTAGGACAAATAGGATTTTCGATTGTATGTACAGAAATATTGCATATAAGACTAGCAATATTCTAATTTAATTGTATAATTCACTGATTAAGTTATATTTTGAGTACTGTGTTCAGTTTTGAGGAAGGACATTGAATTGTTGGAGAAGGTTAATTTGGGTGTGTGTGTATAATGGTGACAATGGTTGGACAAGAGAACACAAATATAACTTTTGCCATAGTACAAGTAATCTTCACCTGAGACTGTTTTATTTTTTTAATAGGATAATTGGTTTTCGGAACGGACTGATAAAAGCAGTAAATTTAATAGAGTTTCAAGGGAGGCTTGCTAGATAATTGCATGCTAAGGGCTGGCTTTGAGTTTATATATATATTTAGTTTAGTGAATGGGACATAATAAATTGACCAACAGTTCGTTGTTGTTCTTAAAATATTATGTAACGCCAATAACTACACAGGCCTGCGAATTTTAACTTTTTAAAAGTTGTTTTCTTTTTAATATTGGACTTTCCATAATTCAGCTATGCAGATTTCGAAAATAATATTCATTTTTTTCTATAACGCAAGAAGTCTTTACAAATCAGGAATAAAAACAACTTATAATTAGATCAAAGTATCATTTGGTTGCCCACAATGAATATATTTTATCATTACGTCCCTTAACAAAAATTCAAACAAACTTAAGAAGAGGAAGGGTTTGGTTTATTTTGAATTTCGCACAAAGCTACTCTAGGGCTATCTGTGCTAGCCGTCCCTAATTTAGCAGTGTAAGACTAGAGGGAAGGCAGCTAGACATCACCACCCACCGCCAACTCTTGGGCGGATATGAATATGAGTCCTCATTCATCCTGATTTTTTTTTGTGAAATCTACGTTTTTTAGTCTCGAAACCACGTATTGGGATCATTTTTTTAAGTATTGCGTCTGGATCATCTCGTTCCAATGACCAGTAATAATCAGATATCATGCTGATGTTCCATCTTCACTGATACCTCCTTTCCATTTTTTTTGATGTTTTGACGAAATCTTTCCTTTAGTTATTCGCTAACGGCCCCGAGATTTTCAGTGAAATATTCAATATGTGAGTATAAGCAACGAACTTTCAAGGTCATATCACAATCCAGCTACATGAATTTATCGATTACGTTATTGACAGAGTTTTCGTAATGTGGATCCTTTTATTTCCTAAAATATGTTAATAACATCTTTAAAGGCAATTCACACTTCTTTTTCAACTTTCCTCATTGTCCTCCCGAATTGTTCATTCAAAGCCAGTTTCCTATCCGAGTACCAACAAAATCCCTTCTTTAAGTTTCGCTTTTGAAAAGCTGGGAATTTCCAACATAGGTACTTGAAACAGACGTCATCTTTGTATAAGGCCTTGCCGAACTACTTCATGAAGCCCAGTTTTATGTGAAGCGAGAGGTAATACAACTTTGTGTCAACCAAACTTACACGTTCAACGTTTTTCAATCCTGGTATCATACTGACTCTGTGGCCATTTTTTCTTTATCCAGTGCTGATTTCCTGCTCTGCTGTCACATTCACACAAATAGTATGGAAACTTTCTATACCCGGATTGTTGAACCAACAAATTGCAAAGGATTTTTAAGTCTCCACATGTTCTTTGTATTTAACATAATTAAGAAGAAGTTTGAGATTTTCGTACGTTTCCTTCCAGTGAACGGAATGAGCAGTAGAAACAGATTCATGTATGTTACCATTGTGAAGAAGAACACCTTATAGACTTCAGTGATGTCGAGAACACCCACAAGAAAAAAATATATATGTAAAAACGTTGTTCGCTCTTCTACGTAAAAAAAAATCTCAACCCAAACGAGCCGTTTTTACATATGTACCTTATAGACTTCTTTTAGAGGAATAAATGAAAATCACCAATCACTTGTTTCATAGACTGCAACTCCTAACATTGGCATTAATTCAGAAATATTGTTGCATTAAACCATTGAACCTTCTTGCGAAAGATATGGTACTAACTCTTTCTCATGATTTCTTTTGTATATTGTCTCAACTCTTCGGTGGAAACATTGAGTATTTGTCTCGGTCCCACGTTTTATTCTAAAATACGAGTAATACCTTTTTTTTTACGAATTCTCTAATATTTGTCTATGCTTCTATATAATAAATTTGTCACAAACATAACAAAATATGTTTGGGCCATTTACACAACCTCTTATTATCATAGCAACAAATAATTAATATTGAAAAGAAAAATAATGTCAAAGTACACGCATAAATAAATACAGTTCAGAAACGATACGTTATGCGGCCTGTTAGTCGCTTGTGTACTATAGGTGGGCTCTAGAACGATCGATAAGACTCTCACGTCGCGATTGGTCTAGAAAACTTTATAGCCAGTGGTTGTCATTATTTTAAGCATTACAAAATTACCCGATTTCATTGAAAAATTATTCATTTATGTAAAAATACATATGACATTTTGTGAAAAATCTGTATATGATGAAGAAACATGGATGTAATTTTCGGAGTTAGACTACAATATTACTGTAGAACGTATTAAAACTCCTGTGTAATTGCAGGCCTGTGTAATTGGCAATTGTGTATATTTTCAAATTTTTATCGGCCATCTTGAAAATGACAACAAGTTTTTTTATGTTGCTATATATCCTAAATTGTTTGTTAGATGACAAGCTTTCACTTGCTGAAACCCCAAATATAAGAAATATTGACACGTTTGTACATTTTCTAGATTCTAGGATCCTATAATTTTAAAAAGTTTGGCGGTTTTACCACAAAATCTACAATGTATTCGAAACATGTACTATTCTGCAGACTAAACTGAACGTCGCTGTTATAACGTATCCACAGCTCTTTCAATAAATGTTATGTTAATATTTGCTAAGCTGTAAAGTTAACTTCGCAGTCCCTTCATCTATTAAACGAGATATTAGCTGTGGGCTTTAGTCCCTTTTATTAAAGTAATGACGCTACGGTGAATTCTCGTTCTTTGTTCACTCAAAAGTCGTATAAAATGGCGTGCCACACCAACGACGTTGATAGAGTAGATATACTATACGTGATGTAAGTATATCCTATGTATAGATTGTTTTGTTTGACTAAGAACTTACGTGACTTCATTGTAGGTTTCAGGAAATAAATGTCATGTAATAAAATAGTAAACAAACTTTGTACTATATAGTAGATAAATCGATAAATGTGCTCAAATTTTCTATCTTTCCATCTAAAGAAAAGAAAACAGGTGACCAGTTGTAAATCTACACTAGTCATCTACACTTATAATAAACATTAATATGCACAAAATTGGCTTACTGCAAATTTTACGTCTATAACAAACCTTCATATCGCTTAAATAAGCCATTCCCTTAGCGATCTGCCAAGCAAATGATATCAGGTCCCTTTTTGTTAATTTCGTACTGCTACGATGACAGATGTCACCACTGTCAGAGAAGTACATGGGATTTCCCACTTGAAAAATATTGACGTCATTGCACTCAAATTTTGATGACCGATTCTTCCTAAGATAAGAACGAAGAGAGCCGAACTCAGCATATTCCACGATGATGTAAAGTGGACCTCCTGTTAACAAACAAAAGATATGAATAGACTCCTTTATTTGCAAAATATATATATATATAAACCTCGTCATTTAACGGTCTTCGAGATGTTTTAAGACTGAAAATATTGTAGAGTGTTCCCTAGGAATATTTTATAAAAGATGAAAGAAAAATGGAATAAAAATAGATATTACTTATAAAGTGGAGCGGTACTTATGAGAATTAAATTCCATATAGCTAAAATCAATGCTTATGTATAACGAAAATAGAATATGTTATCATGTTAAAATTAGACACTAAAAATCACTAAAACTGAGCATGGTACCCATATACTAATTTTATTACATTTGTAAAATGTATATATTCACATAATGAATAAAAATAAATTTGTAAAATGTATATATTCACATAATGAATAAAAATAAATTTGTAAAATGTATATATTCACATAATGAATAAAAATAAATTTGTAAAATGTATATATTCACATAATGAATAAAATTAATGTAAAAAAACACATAGGGATTATATAAGTACAATATATTTCGAGTTTTACAATAAAATAAGTAAATGAACATCTTTTCATTGAATCAGTGTTGTTTATGAAACATACTAACCTTTCTGAGTGCAAGCTCCAAGTAGTTTAATAACATTGGGGTGAGACACTTCCTTCAACATATTGAACTCTGAAAGAAGATCTCTCTGTTCTGATAGGCTTTCTTCACCTAAACAAAAGAATAAAATACATTCTTATGAGAGAAAATGACCCTCCTAAATCAGCAGCTCTTCTTAATCAATACATATGTATTCGGTACATAACAATTACGCGTTTAGTTCATGAGAAAATATCTTGCTTTGGATAGAAAAAAAATCACATAGAATAAAATAAGACTTCAATTAAATACAAAATTTGCAGGGAGTTTGAAAAGTTGTATTAATACAAAAAGCTATTATTACATATTAAAAACAAACAACGCGGACAAAAATCGAATACTAAATGAAAATTATATAAACTATCCTCTATTTCCTCTGTCGTGTCACTCTTGCATGAGTGACTCATTTACATGCTCATTCAGGTGCAAAACATTAAGCAAAATGGGCTTCGATTTAGAATAATAGAATATTGGAATCAAAGAGGTATATAAATGTATTTTAAAAATTAAAAAGACAGAAAAATTGAAAATTACAAAAATTTTATATATTTAATGCAATGAATGCATAATTGTCTGGTAAAAAAGAAGTCAGATAACAGATGGATTTTTTCTGGGAGAATCAAAGCTGATTAAAAATGATAAAACCAGGAAATTTCAACTGCTTAGTTTAACATTATCATTATGTTTTGACAGATGTTAAACTGGTATTACGAGAGATCATTAGATGTTTATGTTAAAATAACTATATTTCATAATGTAAACCTGGAACAACTAGATGAATATGTTAAAACTTGTGTCACTAGGTTAACGCAAAAGTATCAAATAAATATAGTACAACCGGCGTTTATCACCAGCAAAACGTTAATTTACAAGGTGCATACTTTAAAGCGACTTGTGTTACCAGTAAGTAAAATTATCAAATGAATACGGTAAAAGCAATAAGTTTTATCGTTAGATAAAATTAACACCTCTTAGTCGAACAAAAATTAACTGTCATAAGTTGATACGTAGGACAACACCGCAAGTGCCAAGGTAAGCGCCTATAGCTATAAATGTTTTTATATAAACCATAAGTGTACCAGGCCATTATCTGACACTTTTAAAGTTTATTAATTTTATAATGTTTATACTTGCAAGTTCTATAGGAGAATACATTTATGTGTAAAATACACACTTTATATACCTGTATGCTATATACATTTGTCTGTATTAAATTGTTTGTTTGTTGGTTGGTTTTGAATTTCGCGCAAAGCTACACGAGGGCTATCCGCGCTAGCCGTCCATAATTTAGCAGTGTAAGACTAGAGGAAAGGCAGCTAGTCATCATCACCCACCGTCGACTCTTGGGCTACTCTTTAACCAACAAATAGTGAGATTGACTGTCTCATTATAACGCCCCATCACGGCTAAACGTTTGAGCGTATTTGGTGTGACGAGGATTCTTACCTGAAATCCTCAAATTGAGAGTCAAATGCTCTGAAAATCTAGCTATGCTGGGCCTATGTACTAAATAAGTAGAATTAATGAAGCGTGACTTTATACATGCTTTGAAATGTGTAGAGAGAGTACATTTCTGTTCAACCGTTATCCAAAGATGTTCTTTTATTTTTGCCATACCTTTCAGCATCTTCACAGCGACTGTACTGTAACCGTTCTGACCGTAAATGTTCCAGGCTTGGGCTCGCATCACTCGTCCAAACTCTCCCTCTCCTAATGTTTCTTCCAGAATTAATTTATCTCGTGGAAACTCCCACTGAGCGTCGCCCTAGTAGAAATGAAAAGCGTTAACATATTATCATACCGTGTACGCTACACTTGTAATTTTGATTAGATAATCACCATCTCTGTATTTACATAAAATCATTTTCGAAACCTTACCTCTTTGCTAGTAAATGACGATGGTTAGGTATTGTAAGATTACATTGGCTGCCGTCTAATTCCTGGAGCCAGAGGTTAGCAGTGTTTTAAACACAAGTTTATTTGTAAAGTTACATGATATTTGTTTTAAATTAATGAAAATTAGCTTGGTACTTGCCAAAGATTTGCTCTCGGACCCAGTTGACGTTTCATTGGCGATTTGATGTGGTTCCTGCACAGAAGAAGAGCGATCATCCACATAGTCAGAAGGTACCACGGAGAGGGACATTCGGCTTTCAACATATTTGTTTTTCGTTTTATTCCTGTACTTTTTGATGCCGGAAATGAGGATGAAAAGAACGCATACAACCACGGCGCTGCAGAGAGCCAGCATTATCAGAATGACACATTCCTCCCCACATGTTGTGGTGCTGATAATACCTGTAAGAAAGAAGAGCATTTCAACAGCATTTCCTGTTTATCGTTTTGTTTTGTTTTCAATGTACTGACAAATCATGTAACGTTATTCCCTCATTAATGCATCTATGATGGAAGAGAACGGAAGCTTTGTGAAAAATAGTGACTAAATTGAAAGTAGAGACGACACGTATGGAAGGCCTAGGGAGGCTTAACTTCCCTAAATGGGTGGAGAGGAATAGCTCATCCCTGAACGCTTGAATGGCAGCATCTATCGTGGAGAAACATATAATTCCCCGAAATAAAATTTCCCTTATAGTTTGATTGAAATTAAGCACAAAGCTACACGATGGGCTTAGCCCTCCACGGATCTCGGAACTTGGTTTCTAGCGGTGGGAATAGGTAGACATCCCGTTGTGCCACTGGGAAGCATTCCTTACAGAGCATTGCTCCCACCGTCTCAAAGTATTATACAGTATTCGTGACAGAATAGTCTACCGAAACAAACGATTCGTACGTCTCCTAAGATTGACAGTAGTTAAGACATTTAACTGTTTAACAGAATTTAGAAAGTAGTAAAAACACAAATTTTACTAGAGCTAAAAATCTTCCACTAGGAATATGTGATAGTAGTATTTGTGTTGAGAAAATTCTCCCACTATATTGATTGTATATTAATAGCTGTGCTGGTAATTACGCTAACGCAGTATTTGTGTTTTACGACATTGTACTAGTGGCTGTGATGAAAATTGTTGTTGCTACGGTAATAACACCTGTACTGGAAATTGTCTTACCAAAGTTATGTGATACTAGTAAGGTAAACAAGCTCGAAATTACTATAATACGAAGTTATGGAAATAATGCTTCTTTTGGAAATTATTCTACGCAACGCTACGGTAATAACATCTGTATTGGAACTTGTCCTAACAGAACTGTGATTAACATATCTGTGTTGGAAATTGTTCTATCATAAGCTTTTGGTAAAAGTGCTTGAGCTAAAAATTATTGAAAAGCAAAACCTTAAAGAAATAGTTAACAAATAGCAAAACAAAATAGTTATTTAGTAAACAAGTAACAATTTTTAAAAAAAATGTCATAGACTTGAACATGAAATCTGTGACTCTAGTCATTATTTTAAATAAAATTCACCAAACAGGCAACATTTTCATTGAGATGTACTAACCAGAAACAAAATAATCACTATTTTCTTTTCCTGCATCTGTTACGTCATTTACGTCCTCTGCTAATGATTCTGGAGTTAGCTCTTTCTTTAGCAGGCCACCATCTGCTTCTAGAACATTACTCCTGTTGGTTACAGTATCGTAGCTTGAGGACTCTTCACATTTGCAGATTTTGATGCTAACACAAGAACAGGTACCAACTGCCATTTGAATTCCACGTTTGCTGTCGTTGTTCGGGAAGGCGAGAGAACCACCTTCGATTTTTTCTTTGATGAGAACAAAAACTGTCTTTAGGAAGAATCTCGAATTACATTAAAACGTTATAATTATAATAATGTGTAAAATATTTAATTTGTTTTTAATATATCTCTTAGTTAATTACCTTTAAAATGTAATTCCAAAGTACTCTTACAATATAGTAAGCGCCAGCTGAATCAGTAGTGTGTAAAAGAACTACATAACAATTACTTCTACAACAGAGATTAGTAGTATGAAAAACGCAAATAACAATTATTTCTCCGATCGGTATTAGTAGTATAAAAATAAGGAAAATAAAGAGCATTTCCTCTTGCAAAACACCATTTTAACAATATCGAAGCTTGTTTTCGAATTTCGCGTTAGCCGTCCCTAATTTAGCGGTGTAAGGCTAGAAGGAAGGCAGCTCGTCATCACCACCCACCGCCAACTCTTGGGCTACTCTTTTACCAACGAAAAGTAGGACTGACCGTAACATTATAATGTTCCCATGGCTGAAAGAGCGAGCATGTTTGGTGCGACGGGTATTTGAACCCACGGATTACGAATCGAGTGCCTTAACCAACTGACCATGTCACACCATATCGATGTTTTCTTAACATGTAAGGTGTTTCATAGCAATATTGCTTATCGAAAGACAAGATCTTTGAAAACTGAAATTAACTCAATTGTTCTTTATACATTACTTCCAATTTAACTGTGACTACTGATAAATGATAACTTGTATATAGACAAGCACTTTCTACGTTGCATAATATAATATATATATATATATCGAAACCGAATTACAATGACCATTTGCCGTAGCATTTCTACTGCTTTTATTGCAAATATTTCTCAAAAATGTTCTTGAAACACACGTTTAGAAAACTATGAGAACTTCTCATCACTGACCACAGCAGTCTTGAGGACAAATATGATCGTTGAGCTTTTCTAATTCATCACAAACTCCGTCAGGACATGTCATTAAGTCTGGACTGCAAGTAGCATATTTGGTGGTTGGAAGGGTTTTGTATTGATTTTCTCGCCACGAACAACGACCCCTAGCGGTGCTTATTCCACAAGAAGCGAGACACGTATTCTTGCCATCATGTATTGCACAAGAGTCTAAGGGATGAGAGAGAAGAATATTTTAGGAGAGTAAATATCAGTATGGGTTAATAATAGAATAATAATTTTGGTTATACAACACTCAAATCATCACTTGTTAAACTTGTTTTTTATTTATTTTTACTAATATTAATGACATTTATCTTCAGTTATATTTTGTTTTTAACATCTTTTTCAATAAAGTTTTTTTCAGGATTAAAAAGAAATTGTTTTTTTATAGTCTTGAACTTACCGCATTTTTCAGGGAAGATGTTGTGATCTGCGAAAATAAGAAGATACAGCTACATATTTTTTATAAAAATAATACATACACCATCTCTTTAAAGCCAGAACGTTCTTCTCTCATAATAAAATGCAATTAGACATATTTTTGTGAGTTTAATTAGGGTAGTTTTAGTATTGGACGTCATTATATTTTCATGCTACGACAAAATGGTCTCAGCATTATTTTCTTAAAAGTTTGTAACGTGAAAAACGTATACCGATAAAATTTCAAAAGAAAAACCGGTAAGACTAACTAGCTTTGTCATTCAACCAGGAAATCACGTACATATAACTAATTATCTTAGTCATTTAGACAAACAGTTCATGTAAGCCTAATAGGTGGCCAATCAGTCATCTAATATTCTAAACCGTTTAGAAACAATTAGCAAATCTATTGCACAATTATCATAGAAATTTTACTAAATCGTTTATTATTTATCAAAAGAAACGCGCCGGTCATTTAGGCAAATGATAAAGGAAGTATTCAAAATAAATAATAATCATTATTTTAAGGAAGGAATTTAAACGTTTTGTGCCTTAACAAACCTTATAGTGAGATTTGATAAGCTGCCATTTAAACTGAGGACATAAAATTCAACAAAGAAAAACAAAACAAAACTGATGCTATGTATAAAGTTTGAGAAATGTGTTTCATCTGATTGTGCAAACCAGATCAATACTATTACAGGTATGTGTATATATCCATATATATTGCATGTTTCTGTACTTGTACAGCAACTGACCCTCCACTAATTATTATTTTTTAAAATTATTCAATGTGCCTAAATTAATAGCTACCCAGGAACATAAAGATCACCTAAGCAAACTCAGATTTATAGGAATCACCAAAAGAACACTGCATAACGAAGGGCGATATTTAGGCAAGGTTGTGCAGTTCAGCTGCTTCGTGAATTTTTACTGACAGATCAGTAGTCCCATAAATATTTAACTACTGTGAGATAGAAAAAACGAAGTTCGGGTTTGGTGTAATGTTGCACTTTCTACATTAATATTCTCAAAATAACTTACGTCTATTACCGAAAAGTAGGTACAACATACAAGGACAACGAAAGTATATAATAAAAACTGTGCCAAGTCCAGTTAACATCAACTACTGTAAACTCGATTTAGCATCATCTACTGTAAACTCGATTTAGTATCATCTACTGCAAACTCGATATAATTGATGTTAGATTGCATTAACAAGCGAGAGAGCAATGCAGGAGCGTATAATTAGATCAGAAGAAACAGCCCATTAAACGTTTGCCCACTAGCGAAAGATTTAGAGGTAACCTGTCCCCAAAGAAATGTTCAGTAAATGAAATGAAATTAAATGTTTAAATGTTCTTCTAAGGAACTGATATTTCCACTGACTAATTATGTTTCTCCTTTCTAAAATATTACACACTCTAAACTTCAAAAGAAATGTAAATATCAGGGAATTGACTTCAAATAACTATTTTTGCGTGTTTGACAAATTTATTCTAAATGACATTGGATGAATGTATATTACCAAAGAGGTTTTGGTATTAACAACAGCCTCGGGTGTCAAAGCAGCTCATTAAGAAGCTGGTATGGTACTAGTTAAGACCCACAGTATATCTAGTATCTTATACTTAGATAATTTGATGTTTTTTCAGTTAATCATATATATTAGTAAAGGCACTGTAAAGCACAAAAACATCACTTGGAAGTTAGACATTATAAAGGTGTCTTTTGTTAATAACATAATGGCCATCTTTTTAACAATTAATGTAAAATGGTAAGTTTATTCGTACTCGAAAAATTACACTTCTTTACTACTCATTTGTATAATCAGTAGTGTATAAGTTAATACAGTGTTATTAAGTAAGGAGTAGTTTCATTGGCGTAAATGAGTTCCTTGATAACTAATTGTGTGTGCCTTATTTTCAAAAGAAAAAATTCAGTGGTGTAGGATTAGTACGGCATCATGCTAATAGGTCACGACACTTATCCGTTTGCAGTCCAAAGCACTATCCAGACGCTTCACGATATCCAGTGCTAAGAGGGGCGGCACACGGTTCGGTTGAAACTGGTATGTTTTTTAAATATGCAACCGACAGGCCAATGTGTTCCTACAATACAACAATATAACCTTTTACAGTTAATGTTCTTCTGATTAAAAAATAATGGAACAGCAATCTAACGCCTTGTCAAGCCACATATCATTCTATTAGAATCAATATCGGAAATAATGGATGTTTATTTAACTATAAACGAAAAATGCAATATTTTCTCTCCAAAACAATAAACAGCGAAGTGTTTATCAGCTTCAATCTGTATCACGAATTATTCATAATATTCCATATGCCGATATGGGTCATCTGTTATTAAATTTTGGAATATGTGTAGCTAATAAGGCTAGAAGTTACATTTTATCAAAATTCGAAATATACTTGTTGACTTCTTTCTGTTTGTAGTGCTATTTGGTGAATTAGTTTAGTTGAACTTGCTAAGGTCTATCACTTTCTCCGAAAACGTATCTTTCGTCGCTTTAAAAGACCAACATTTGTGCGAGGGTAGAGGGGGAGAGGACTTCCGTTCAGGATTTTTCCAATGAAGTTCTGTCGCGACATGCGAAAGGTTCACCAATTAACAAGGTCACTTCTACAATTTCTACAAATATTAATAACATTCTGATGAATTATTGTCACAAAAGAATAAGTGACATCTTATGAAACTCAAGCGTAACTTATAAGAGTCTTTGTGAGGACCTAGGGACATAAAAATATCATGGTAATGCTCTACGGTTGCACCATCTGCTGAATAACAAAAAGGGAGAAAAACAGCAAAAGATACTGATCAGTGATAATTAGTAGATATTACGAAACATTCAATAAAATAACTGAAAAAAACAACAACATGAGATGGTAAATAGCAGTAATGCTGTATAAAGTTAAATGGCCATGCGACAAAAATGTAAGTAAATAAAGATATATGAGCAAACTTATAAATCATGAGATAGAAAAATATACAAGGGTTAAAAAACAGTTTTTTACTCCACAACTTACCATCATCTGTAATATTAACTACAACTTGCACTGTGTTCTTTTCTTTCTTATTTTTAACAGTCCATGAGAGATTTAATGGAATTTCTGCTTCCTCCAACTTTAAGCGTTTGATGTCTGCTACATAAATAATCCCTGATTTTGGTGTCACTTTAAAAATATCATTTTCAGAAATTAGCTCAAACGCCCAGTGATCAGTGCTTTTGACTGGTACTGGTTGGAGAACCTGAATTGTAAAAACGAACAAAAATAACACTTTTTTTTTTTCCGTGACAGCCGTGGGGACTGAAAAACTTTGATCTTATCAATAAAAGCACATAACTTTATGCGAGCTCTAGTTTTTGTTTCCTTTTTGTTTCATAGTAGATCCTTGTACACAATACAGTTTTAACTACTATACTGATTACATGTGATCTTAAGAACTGTTAGTCGTCATACGTGTCTCTCAGGCTAATGGTTTTGAATTAACTAACTTTTAAATAATACGAGATAATTTAAGCATTCACTAATATCGACGCCCATGACACCGTTTTTCATGGCAGGAAAAGTAAGCTAATATAATATGATTTTATCAAGTCCAAGCATCTTGAATTTGTTTTCAACTAGGCAAAAACATTGAAATACAAGTTGGTCCAAAATACAGATTCCTTCTTTCCTTGTTGTTATGCACAAAGCTACGCATACTTACCTTGCTGAACAAACGAGTGTGCGTAAAATATAGAAGAAAAGATTACATATTAATTTTGTATTTTATTTCATAAAGAATTAAAAGATGTACTTGTTTTACTTAGTCTTTGAATTTTGCACATAGCTGAACGAAGGCTATCTCCGATAGCCGTCACTTATTGTATATAATTTTAAAGTCGTAGATTTAGACGTAGTCATCGCCACTTCAGACTGATTAGTGAGATTTTATCGTCATCTCACACTTATAACGCATCCACAACTTTAAAGAGTGGAACGAGATTTCTTTTTCTGTGTGGTAAAAAGACATGAACCATAATACCTCAGGATTACAACCCGTCACTCTAACCACTTACTGAGCTGCGCCAGGGCAAATCAGACTAATAAAACATAGAATAGAGTATATCAATATGCTTCATACAAAATAAGAATTACAAAAAAAAAATTCCTCGATGGGTTAACAGTAAGTTTAAGGACTTACAACACCAATATCCAAAACTCGATTTCTCGCGGTGAGAAAAGCGGTGACAGTCCACTGCGTAGCTTTGGAAACAGCAATTACAAAATAACAGGCGAACATTCCTTTTCACTTAATTGTTAGCAACTAAATATTTTAATTTGGGTTATCTTTAATATTTCTATATTCATAAATAGAATCTATATTCGCACTAAAATCGTTTGATCACACAGTATTCGGCCATTTTATTATTTGACTCCAAAAGACGAATTGGCTGCATGAAGCTTGACGCTTTAAATAGAATGAGACTAAAATTTTAAGGCACGTAAAAAATCACGACCTTAGATCACTAGGGTGTGTTTATTTCTTAATATTCCAATCAGATATCTACAATATACAATAAACATTAAGTATTTTTTATAACCCAAGTAAATTTAAAATATGTAAAACAAAAAAGTAGGTCAGAAATAACAGTATGAAGAAACTAGTTAAAAGTCATATTATTTTACAGAGCAATAAGATTTATCTATAAAAATAAAATATTTTGTGTAAAACTTGTTTATACAGAACTACACATTTCGATATGTTTGACAAATTATTGTTTTAATGCAAGCAAAAACTCTTAAAGACAATTTATTGAAATTACAACTTAGAATATAGTAGTGGCAAATTAGCTTTGAAATGAAATCGATAAGAAAAACTAGAATTATACATTATTCGGGAAATGAAATAGACACATAAAAGAATATTACATTTAAGTATAATACAACGATTATCTTACCCTGGAGAAAACCTTCGCCAGTCTAGAGATCGTCACTGGATAAGTGGTTGCAGTTTCTGATGTTTTGTTGAAAATATGAACGTGATATATCACCTGAAATATGTATATTTATTATTATACTTTCAGATTCTTCGTATTTGTGATAGTAAAGAAATATATTGATAGCCTACTTGCTGATTTTATTCTACAGACATTTGAACTTTGTTAAAATACTGACAGTGAGTTCTTGAAGAATACTAGTACCGTGTTCATGACATAGCGAACATAACTCCAATAGTAGAACCGAATTCATAGGTTTAACTATAATGGTAATAACAATATCAGTTTTGGGTTTGTGACAGAGAGAACACTGGTCTAACAATACTGGTATCATACTGGTGGCAAGGTGAACATAGGCATGTAACAATACCAGTAACAAGTTTATAACAAAGTGAAACTGAATCGAATAATACAGGTACTATATTCACAGCAAAGTGACAGTGGATCTAACAATACCTACTAGCGGAGTTCATAACTTCATTATGAACACCAAATGTTCAGTATTTGATCACATTGAACTTTAGACCCGTCATGACATAGTGACTATGTCATTAACTATCATTAAGTATATGTTTTTATCATACAGTTTTCTGACCATGTATAAATACCAGGTCAGAATTATAGATTTATGTACGTTACGTATTACTTCACTTCTCGTTCAAACATCCTTTAATATATCTATATTTGTATAAACTGCTTGGCCACTTTAGTGGACTACTTCATTTATCATCATATGCAAAGTACACTGACAATTTGGTGTTGTCTGTGATTGCCTATGACCTATAAATGAAGATATAATCACGTCATGGCTTGGTTGCAAAACAATGGAGAAGGATAATGTTTTCTTTAATTTTTAAGTGGACTTGATAATCAGTATTCATCAGGGACAATTCATAATATCAAATATAATTTCTTTAAACGGTTCCGGAAAATCATCAAAATTTAACACCAGGCATACTGAAGAGGTAAAAATTTGCCAGGAGGAATGTGTACGAGAACTGACTGTCGTTGACGGAATAAGGGCGAAAAACCGTTAGTGGAGTAGTTTGTTTTGTTTTGAATTTCGCACAAAGTTACATGAAGGCTATCTGCGCTAGCCGTCCTTACTTTACCAGTGTAAGATTAGAGGGAAGGCAGCTAGTCATCATCACCTAACGCCAACTCTTGGGCTACTGTTTTACCAACGAATAGTGGGATTGACCGTAAATTTATAACGCCTCCAGAGTTGAAAGGGCGAGCATGTTTAGTGCGACGGGGATTCGAACCTACGACCCTCGGATTACAAGTCTAACATCAGTCTAGTTGAACTTAGTAAAAGTTCAACAGACATCAAACGATATCCCACTTTACAAATTATTTCAAAGGTGGTCAATTTTTATTACATGCCAAGATCATTGGATCTCAAACTGACAGAGAGTGTCTGACATCAGACGAAAGCATAGATTAGAAATATAATTATGTCTCATACAAAATAGGAATTACAAAAAGTTGCTAGTGTTTGAATACATTGCATCGGATAGGCTCTGAATGACTTCAGCCACTTTTTGAAGCCAGCAGAATCACTGAATGTCAACATGAATTAGCATCTTTGAAATAAATTGAAATCTCACATTCTTTGTTGTATGTAATCTTCTGGTGATAACTTTAAATTATTTTATTTCTTTGTTGTCTTGATGTATAAACAAGTTGTTTGTTATCGAATCATGAAGTTCTTTGTAGAGAATAAAATAGCGTATCAACATGTTTTTTGCATTGATAACGTTTCATAACAATAATGTATATTAACACGTTGTTTTTTATAAAGTCATACCGTTTAAAAACAGTAATATAATATAAACCAGGGTGTATAACTGCAATAAATATATTCACAACAATATAGAGATTATCGTAACTCCTAAATATACTCTTCAAAACAAGAAACGCAAAAGGGATATTTTTTTATTTTAAAGAGAAATATATGTAATAACGTTACAAGCTCAGAGTATGTGATGTTACACGTGTTAAGGCACTAATTGTCAGACCAAAATGACAAGAAAAGTTGTGCACTTTGAAAGCGGAGGAAAACATCAAATTTTTCGCCAAAACGCATGCGTGTCCACTAAATTTGTTTGCGAGATCTGCATGTTCTGCAAGTGCAACATGTGCAAAATCCCTATAAAAGTGACGGATTCTCGGTTTCCATAGCTCAGTGTTAAGCCACCGACACGCATTACAGTTACGCCAAGACTGAGTGAAGCACAACGCAAAAACGCCATTGGTCGTTGGAAGCAGGCGAATCTCGATCAGATGTTGCCAGAGCTGTGAATGTCTACCCAAGCACCATCACAAGGCTATGGAATCGTCACCAACAACATGGATCAACTCGTGACCGTCCACGATCTGGCAGACCTCGTGTGACTACGCTCGCACAAGATCGCTACATCCGGTTACGTCACCTTCGGGATAGGACCACCACTGCGACGTCTACTGCCTCAATCATACCAGGGCTGCGTAGGATTTCCGATCAGAACGTACGCAACCGTCTACGAGATGCAGGAATCCGACCTCGACATCCAGTCAGAGGCGTCATCCTCACCCAGCAACATAGTCAAGCACGGCTGCAATGGACTCGGGCACATCGGGTATGGCCTCATCGACGATGGAGGCATGTTTGGTTTAGCGATGAATCACGTTTTATGCTTCGTAGGCAGGATGGAAGGACCCGTGTTTACCGTCGCCGAGGTGAACGTTTTGCAGCAAACTGTGTGCAGGATGTTGACAGATTTGGTGTTGGCAGCGTCATGATGTGGGCTGCCATCGCCTACATTGCCAGAACAGACCTTTTGCACATTCGAGGGAATCTTACGGCTCAACGATACGTCGACGAGATTCATAGGCCCCATGTGCAACCCATCGTGGTGAACGTCAACGACGTTTATCAACATGACAACGCCCGTCCTCACACAGGCCGACTCACCACTGTCTTCTTGAGACACCACAACATCAACGTTCTTCCTTGGCCCTCCAGATCACCAGATTTAAACCCCATCGAACATCTTTGGGACGAGTTGGACCGACGTCTGCGACGGCGACAACCTCAACCGCAGGCTCTACCTCAGCTTGCAGCAGCTTTGCAGGCTGAGTGGATAGCCATTCCACAGGATGTGATTCGTCATCTCATCGCTTCTATGGGCAGGAGATGCCAAGCAGTTATTGATGCTCACGGGAGGCATACTCGTTATTGACGTTGAATGACGTTAAACTTCACCTAGTGAACGTGGACTTCGCCTTTGCAGATTTTGAATGTTCAGCAGTGAATGTACAAAGTTTCACACGTGTCATACAGAACTACCCGGAATAAACTTGTTAACAATTTGTCTCATATTTTGCCTTTTGCGTTTCTTTTTTTGAAGAGTATATTTATGGAGAGATGGAAAATCTTATATCCATATTTAATGAGATTTGTTATTCTAGTCTACAAAGTGTAAATCCATGATAATTATCACCATTACTAGTTATATATCTACCTTGATTTACAAACAGTGACTTACCTTGTTGTCTTTTTTTTCCCAAACACTTTGATCCTCTATTACTACAGAGATGTTGTAATCTGGTCCAGGAAAAGCTAACGACTTCACAGTTTTCACCCCTAAAATGTCAAAATCATAAAATATTTGCACTAATTCACAAATAAAGTAGAATTAATTAAAACCATACATTCATTTACCTCATTTAAAAATCAGAGAGAATATTTGTATCAAAGAGTATTTGTGCTACAATATCCGTTCTAAAGAAATGATTATGTTACAACTTTTATCATTTATTAGCTTTCTGGTAAGATTTTAAACTACTATTAGCTATATTCAGCACGAACAAATCAAAAATACTGCACTTCATTTATCACACGAAATCTGATTTGTAAACAAACCAAATAAGCTTGTATTTACTATTGGAAATTTAAGTTTTACTGTACTTAATTATCATGATATAGAAATAGCTTGATCATCATTTTTGATATGTCTTCTACATTATGAACAAACATTTAGAGGTTAACAAAGATTTACTAAAGATTTTAAATACGTTACGCTTTTGATTTAGAACACCACTTTCATTTAAACTGGTATATCGTGATAAAACTTATCTTTTAGAGCAGACATCACAGGTTGAGATAAAGTGACTATTATTTCCCCAAAATTAATTTTGTTTTGTTTCAACTACATAATAATTGTTTTCGTAATTAACAGCCTGCGAAGTTAAAGTTATACATTAAGAAACATAACGCTCTCTTTATTATATTCGGGCAAATATCTCAAACACGAGAAGATAATGCATTGTATTACATCAATTACTGATTTACAGGAACAAAAAGATATGAGTGGTGACAGCTGAATAGCAAATTTAAAGGAAAGAAAACAAAAGGTGGAATGATAAGAATAAAAATGTAAGTAAGAAACAACTGGATAAAAGGAACTCTAAAATATGATAAACTGGAAAAATCGGAGAGAAATATTCTTAGAACAGTTTGATTAATATAGTCATAATATTAGATAAGGATTGCAGTTTGCATGTTCTCAATGATTTTACAAGGACGATAAAGTGCTAATTAGCTTATACAGCTATACCTTATAAAGTAGCTTCAACACAACGTTTTATTTACACAGTAAATATCTTTATTTTAGGCTGACCTACAGCGTAATGGTAACTGTATATGTGTCTTAAACAAAAATATTAATTGTTTAAACTTCCACATTCAGTTGCAATCAAAATGAATAATCTCTTTAAAGAATTATCTAAGTATCTAGTAGAAGTTTGATAACTAAGACAGAAACTACCCGAAGAGAAAATGTTATTAAAGAAAACTTGCTAATCAGTAAAGATAAAGTAACATTTCTGATTCAGAAATTATAACTCCACGAACATTAGTGAAACCTGAAATTTACCTTGTCTGCAATTATTATTGTTGGCGGTAACCAGTTTATTACAATAAGTATATTTCGTAAACATGTTCTGCTTAGTAGAAGTGAAATTCAGCTTAGCACTTTTAAAAATAAGTAAATTATAATCTTCAGTCTGTATATGCTAGCAGAAATGATTCATTTAAACTTATTAATAGTTTTTTATTATTCTACAAACTACATTCGTTTGAATTTTCATAACAAATTTCATCGGTTTGTCATTTTTAATAATAAAAATTATTATTTTACTACAAATTACATTAGTCTGGTGTTTTATTCTATAAAATTAATCGATTTTTTATTTTACTTCTTACTGCAATAGTCTGGAATTTTTGCTACAAACTGCATTAGCTTGACATTTTTACTAAAACTATATTAGTTTAGCAACTTTTAATACCAAAATATATAGTAGTGGTTCAAGATTTTTTTTACTACAAAATGTAGTAGTCTGTCACTTTTAATGCCAAATACCTCAGTGTCATATTTTTATTATAAAGTTAGGGTACTAGTATGACCTAAAGAGTACATTATAATGTCAGGTATTTTTACTACAAACTAGCTTTAAAACTGCTTTTTTTGGATACAGGGATCCCACCTCATCACACAAATAAAAGTGAGAGTGAATATTGAATAAAATAAAAACATAACAAGTTACAAACTATGCCTGAGAGTGAATATATTTCAAAAGTGTTGTTTGCATGTAATGTTCGAATCAATACCGTCATTAAATGGTAATGTATATAATCGCTTGAAATCACTATTTAAAAAAAAGATCAGCCGATCTTTAATATAAAAATAAGTTAAAAGATATAGCACACCTCTTATTGTATGTGACCTTTTATGTCACACATACACACAAATTCAATGAGCTTTGTCAACTTGTAAACAAATTATTCAGGTCATTCACCAATTCATTTATTACCAAACGTTTGAGTATCTCTTGGCTCTGCATGGTCAGATAATTAGCGCGTCTTCACTCGCAATCAATAGGTCCGGCCGGCATGGTCAGATGGTTAAGGCACTCGATTCGTAATCCGAGGGTCTCGGGTTCGAATTCTGGTTACACCAAACATGCTCACGCTTTCAGCCGTGGGGGCATTATAATGTGATGGTCAGTCCCACTAATCCGTGGTAAAAGAGTAGCCTAAGAGTTGGCGGTCGGTGGAGACGACTAGCTGCATTCTCCCTAATCTTATACTGCTAAATTAGAGATGGCTAGCGTGTAGCTTTGCATGAAATTCCAAACAAAGAAAGAAATCGAGTCTTTCTCTTTTGCATTCTTTGAATGTTCTATGTCATGCGGCCCTGCATGGCCAAGTGTGTTAAGCCGTTCGACTCCTAATCCGAGAGTCGCGGGTTCGAATCCCGGTTGCACCAAACATGTTCGCCATTTCAGTCATGGGGGCGTTATAATATGACGATCAATCCTACTATTCGTTGGTAAAAGAGTAGCCCAAGAGTTGGTGGTGGGTGATGATGACTAGCTGCCTTCCCTCTAGTCTTACACTGCTAAATTAGGGATGGCTAGCGCAGATAGCCCTTGAGTAGCTTTGCGCGAAATTCAAAACAAAGAAAGAAACAATATATATCATGTAGTAAAGCCCTATTTATCAGTTCCAATGAAAATTATAATCTCATTTGGAACACGCTTTCCCATACTTACGTGAATATAAGTCATTATTGCCCTAGTATGTAATATCGAAATTATTATTTTATTTCCTATGATAACATCTGCACCTTGAAATAATGAAATTCATTAAAGTTTAACATTTTTTCGTCCTAATTATTGACAATGTAGTAAAATCACTAGAAAACGAGATAAAATAGTAATTCATTAGCTATCAAGAACCGTTAAAATAAGTCTAAAAAATATCTGCTCCACTTGACTTACTTATGACCAAGAATGTTTCTTTTTTTACAGCTCTGTCGTACACCTCGGAGATACTAACTTTAAAGAATCCTAAGTGATCGTTTTCTATCCAGGCACTAATGTTGTTGACAGCAGCAGAATCCTTATCAAAAACGTTAAACTGGAACGGAATATATGATCCCTGAAATGAGAACATTCAATGCAATTAAAGTAAGTAGTAGAAGTGAAGATAATGGGGGTGATTTAGCATCAATAATGGTTTTACATAGAACCTGTTGTAGATGTGGTGTTAGAGATGATATTATCATAGCAGTACCATAAGTACCAAACGTGTTAAAACGGAGAAGGACAATAGTTATCAGTATTATTTGTCAATACTAGAAGTTAGTTTAGTAACGTAGTAGCTGTGATACTTAGATATAACAGTGACTGAAATGCAAATACGATTATACATTTTGTAATACAGTTCTTTTTTAGTTGATTAAACACATAACTGCTGCACCGTACCCACAGCGAGGATCGAAGCTAGAGTTTTAGCATTATAAGCCTTTACGTTTGTTACGGAGCTATCGGCTGGCAAAATAGGGTATGTTTTGGATGTTCATTTCAATCACATAAATGCATAATGTGATATTTGAACAGTGTGGGCAATAAAATTTAAACCATAATCAGGAGCAAATGCATTGTTGCTCAAACTAATAGCCAATAGTGATAGCTTTGACAATGTTAGTATGGTTATGGTTGTAATTTAATCAGGAAATACTTAAATACTGGCACTATTACCGTATAATCAGAGTGGTAGAGAGAGAGTGACTGTAAAAAGAAAAAAAATTTTTTAAATGACAATATTTTACAAACACCATATACCCATGGAGAAAAACATACTAGGGGCACTTTAGGATCATAAGTTTTATTATGGAAAATTTCTGTAAAATATAAAACTTTTCAAGACCATAATATACTATATATACCTAAGTCGTATTTTGTGCAAACCAACGTACATATCTCTCTCTCTTCCAACAATATGCATTTGCATGTGCCTATTTCTTTACAGCAAATCCACATTAAGCTATGGAACCCCCAGTTTCAAAATTATAAATCCATAGACTTACCACTGTTCCATCGGAGGACTTCAACAATATGCTTGTTTGAAGTTAAGCGCAAAATTACGCTCTGCCCACCACGGATATCAAAATCCAGTTTCTGGCACTGCAAGTCCGCCGCAGACATATCGCTATGCCACTATGGGGTTGTACTCAACAATATGAACTTGGTGATTTGAATAGAGTGTATATCAATGCTCAGGATCGTGCGATTATTGTCAGACTGTGCTATTTCAAAATAATGGCAGTTTTACTTTTTCATGCTCAAAAGGGAAATTCAAAAGGAAGATGTTATCCACTTACTTACCGGCACAGCATGGCCAGGTGGTTAAGTCGCTCGTCTTTTCAGCCATGTGAGCGTTATAATGTGACGGTCAATCCCACTATTTGTGGGTAAAAGAGTAGCCTAAGGGTTGGCAGTGGGTGGTAATGACTAGCTGCTTTCCCTCTAGTCTTACATAGCTATATTAGGAACGGTTAGCGCAGATATCCCTCGTGTAGCATTGCGCGAAATTCAAAACAAACCAAATCTCCTTACCCGTGTCAGAAGATAATGATCGTAAGTGCGAAGCAACTTAATCTGTAAAAAAAGAGTCTTCGTTCTTGGTTGACTTCTGTATCAAACTGAGAAATGCTCTTTTAGGGCGACAAATGGATGATTTATTTTGTTTATCGTGTATAGCGGTAAGTGAAGTAAAGAAAAAGTAATAAACAGTACCAAAACTACCATAAAACATGAGTAAAATGCCTTATATTAACAGTATGTTTCATTTTAATTTATTTTTAGGGAATACTCTGTGAAAATTACCAATCTTAATTGATAGGAGCTTAGGTTTGGTACGGTTTATACGCTGATGAAGTAATATTTGTTTATTGTTGTATATAACGCTTTATGCTTTATGCTATAACGAATCGTGATCTATTGGTTAGCAGTTTGTGATAAAAATAATAGTGAATGCACTTTTGTTGACAAACGTAGTGTTTGGTATGTTTTTGACAGTTTATGGTTTTGTGTGTATCTTTTTAAGTGTTTCCAGAAATATTAAATGTCGTTCTGTTCGTTTAGGTTATTGCAGTAGGGGTCCCAATTTTCTGTTTTGTTTTTGTTATTATGCAAAAAGCTACACAAAAGGTTATATATACTCTGCTCATCACGGGTATCGAAATTCGATTTCTAGCAGTATACGTCAGTAGACATATCACTGCGGGGAGCTCTTGTGTTCTTGTTTCAATTTTATTTTGTTTCTGAGCGCTTTAATTTACGGTTTTAAATTTATATCTCTAGTATAACTTTCGTCTCCCTTTGACCAAGTCTGTTACACGTTTATACAGTTTTCATGTTCATTTCTACTAAGGTTTTGGTGTTTAGTTATCGTCGTTTTTCGGGATTTGGCAGTATTCGTCTAATTCAGAGGGAGGCGAGACATGTGCCTTGACTGAATTTGATAGCAGATTTCTAATTTTGCTTTGTATTTTCGCCAATTGCCTTTATTATAGTTATAATTGCGATGATTTATTTATTCATTTAAGATGGTGGGGATAAAATCTAAGGTACTTCATACTGGAAGTGATCACTATCAGTATCTTATCCTACATTAAATTCACTACATTTTAAACTTAAATTAGTAAATGTTATACGTATATTTGGTATCTCGCAAGTATTTGTTGCTTCGTAAAAAAGGCGTTAGCGCCTGATCATTCGTCAATATAGAGTTGTTATTGTTTTAAAAGTATGGTACTACTAGTCATTACCAGCTTACACCCAAAATTTTTATTTGCATATAAGGTCCCCTATTATTATATAATTAATGTTATGTTTTACAATATTTTCTAAAAGATTGGCATCTGTTGCTCTACTTGGATAATAACTGATAACAATTGCTTACTATATTTCTTCACTGGCTCTATATTACGAATTTCCAATGGAAACATCGTTGAAGTCGTTTTGTAAACAATATGAAAAACAAGTATTACGGTGATATATATCAAAATACTCAGAAAAGTAATAAAGATAGTTTCGAAAAATTATGAAATCGTAATGTTCCTTCTAACAGGCCCCAGCATGGCCACGTGGTTAAAGCACTCGACTAGTAATTCGAGTGTAGCGGGTTCGAATCCACGTCACATCAAACATGCTCGCCCTTTCAGCTATGGGGGTATTATAATGTGACGGTTAATCCCACTATTCGTTGGTAAAAGAGTAGCCCAAGAGTTGGCGGTGTGTGATGATCATTAGCTGCCTTCCCTCTACTTTTACACTGCTAAATTAGGGACGGCTAGCTCAGACAGCCTTCGTGTATCTTTGCACAAACAAACCAAACCAATCCTTCTAACAATATTTTTATTAACGTGCTCCATGCAGTAACCACGTAATATGTAATATTTTTATATTCTAACCCTTCAACGATCCTGTCTAAGTCTGTTTTCTATGTAGCACTGTTTAAACTGCTTGGCTTTGTAAATATTTGCTGTAAACGCGTTTTTAACCAATTTTGAACTTTTTGCATGGTATTAGTTTTACAAACAACAAAAGCACTGACAGTTCATTGTAACAGAACTTATGAGGTCATCCCATAAGTAATGTCCCATAATTTAATACAAAAAGTGTATAATCATTTCTGTCTTTTTAGAAGGCTTTAATGACTAAAATGTGTAGTAGGACGTATGTAAAAATTTTAAAACAAATAAAAGAAACTAACACAACTCCACTTTTTCAGATCATTAATCAAATAAACCCTTATGAAGATGGATGTGTTTGAGGAGCACATTAGGCACATAATGTTTTATGAGTTTAGAAAAAGTAATAGTGCAGTAGAAACTACATAAAAAATTCAAGGTGTTTATGGTTTATGGTGTTGAGTCTCTCAATGAAAGAAAAAGTCAATACGATATCAGAAGTTCAGATCAGGTAACTACAGCCTGTTGAGTCTAATGATGACTTACTGTTGGCTGCACTTAATGAAGATTGTGCTGCAACAGTTGAAGAACTAGCACAGAAGCTTAATTTAACCCATTCAACAGTTTACTTATCTGCAACAGCTTGACAAGGTGTCAAAACTTGTAAAATGGGTCCCCCATGGTTTGACAGAAGCCATCCTTAGAGCAAGAGCCACAGACAATGGTTCAGTGCAGGTAAACTGGCTGAAGCACAGTCCAAAATGGACCTCCACCCTAAGAAAATCTTGTTAAGCGTTTGATGGGATATTGTTGGTGTGATCCACTTTGAGTTGCTGCCACTCAACGTAACGATTACATCAGACTTCTATTGTCAACAGTTGGAGTACTTGAATGTTGCACTGAAATAAAAGAGGTCTGCTTTGATCAATAGTAAAGGTGTATGTTACACCAAGATAATGTATGGCCCCATACAGCAAGGATACTTCAAAGATTATAGAGCTAGACTGGGAAAAACTTCTGCATCCTCCTTATTCTCCAAAGATTGCAGAACTATCTTAATGGGAAAGATCTTGGAACACATAAGATATAAAAACTACTCTCTCTAGATTCTTTTCCTCTAAACCCCAAGAATTTTATAGAAGCGGCATTCAGAAGCTCCTGAATCGTTGGCAGGAAGTAATTAATAATAATGGAACATAAACATACATTATTGATTAAATGACATTAAAAGTGTTTGAAATCCTTTCTCTTTTTCTAAACCTAAAATTGGACATTACTTCAAGGATGACCTGGTATTTAACTCTACTTCCACCTAGTTAGCTATCTTTTATAAAAAAAAATCGTAAACTCATGTGCTATATAATTGTAGTCAAATATTTTTAGCCTTTTTGTAAACTTTTTTTTCAAAACAGATGAAAGAGAGAAAAATAATTATAAATATATGTACACTTACCTTCTCTTCAATGTCATTAACATCTATGTCAATCACTGAATGGACATTTTTAGGCTTATAAGGGACATTATCATTCACATCTAAGACGTTGATTTTTCCCTTCAGAATGAAAGGTTCTGATGGACGCACTCCATTTTTACTTCGAACTGTGCACTGAAACTCAAACTCTTGAATCGCTTCATGTTGATCTGCGTCTAAGTAAGACAAAAGTGACAGAGATCCGTCGGTTGATCCCACGGAAACAACGTTGTTTCCTGAGTATGGAAAGGAAGCAAAAACACTTATGAAGATTTAAGTTGTCTTAATTCCAAAACTGAAATAAACGGAAAGAAGCACAAGAAGAAAACATCTACACAGCTTTGATAACATTTTAAAACGAAACTTTAAAGAACATTAAAAAAAAAGAAAAGGCTACACATAAAAGACAAACATACAAACTTAGGTACAAACTACAATGTGGGAAGAATAAATACATTTTACAGGAGGCCCTGGTATGGTCTAGTGGTAGGGTATTCGACTTGCGATCTGGGGTGGGGGATTGGAATTTGGGTCACACCGAACATGCTCGCTCTTTGAGCCATAGGAGCATGATAGTGTGACGGTCAACCATACTTCCATTGGTAAGAGAGTAGCCCAACAGTTGGTGATAGGTAGTGATGATTAGCTGCTTTTTTTTCTATCCTATCAATGTTATATTAAGGGCATCTAGCACGGACAGCCCTTGTGTAGCTTTGCGCGAAAGTTCAAGCAGACCAAACCTTAACAGCCGAGGTTTCTGCTGAAATAGGATTCGATGTGAGGGATACATAGTGCCTACCAGAGTTAATTTCAGTACGTAAGCTTTGCATGTGGGAAAAAAGTAAGAATTAAACTCAAGAACATATATTGGTTCTAAAGTCTGAAATGTTCTAAAAAAAAACAATTGTTCCATACCAAACTACTGTTCACAGTCTGCAGTAGTTATGGGAAGGTAACTGTTCCTAATGAAACAGAAGTTATATAAATAATACTCTTATGTTTGGCTGTTCGGAACGTTTGTCGAAGATTTCTCGATCAAAAATTACGACTCTTACACCATTAGAAAGGCCTTTGTCCGAAAAGTTTGGATTGTGTATTGGTTTTTAAATTCCAATACTTCAACACTTAAACCATGTGTAAGTTCCTAAGAAAACGAGCACTACACTTAATACAAATTCTGTGGGCTTTTTCAAGTTATTTAGGTCTAAAATACGCATGCGCAGTTCGTTCAACCCCATATGCTTATCACTTTTTTTTCTCAGCATGGCCAGATATTTAAGGGTTGCGGGTTCGAATTCCCGTCACACCAAACATGTTCGCCCTCTTAGTCGTGGGGGCTTTATAATACCACGATCAATCCCACTATTCGTTTCTAAAAGAGTAGCCCAAGAGTTGGCGGTGGGTAGTGATGACTAGCTGCCTTTCCTCTAGTCTTACACTGCTAAATTAGGGACGGCTAAATTAATTAAAACGTATTAAGCTTCTTCTTCCTCTGGTTTTCTGATCGTCATTTAAATATCCAAAAGGATTTCAAGACCACTAAATATTAAACATTCATTATGCTATTGAGTAGGGGCCTGGGATGGCCTAGCGCGTTAAGGCGTGCGCTTCGTAATCTGAGGGTCGCGGGTTCGCGCCGGAGTCGCGCCAAACATGCTCGCCCTATCAGCGGTGGGGGCGTTATAATGTTACGGTCAATCCCACTATTCATTGGTAAAAGAGTAGCCCAAGAGTTGGCGGTAAGTGGTGATGACTAGCTGCCTTCCCTCTAGTCTTACACGCTAAATTAGGGACAGCTAGCACAGATAACCCTCGAGTAGCTTTGTGCGAAATTCCAAAACAAAACAAACAAGCTATTGAGTAAAAAAGTAAAAAAAATTAAACTACTATTAAGGAAGTAAAATATGTTTAACATATTATTAGTAGCAGTAAGATCACTGTGAAGGTTTGGTTTGTTTTAAATTTTGCACAAAGTTACACGAAGGTTATCTGCGCTAGCAGTCTATAATTTAGTAGAGAAAGACTAGAAGGAAAGCAACTGGTCATCACCGCCTACCGCCAACTCTTGGGCTACTCTTTTATTAACGAATAGTGGGATTTACCGTAACATAATAAGACCCTCAAGGCTGAAAGTACGATCATGTCTAATGAAATGAGATTCAAGTCCACGACCCTCTGATTGCGAATCCAGCACCCTAACCACATGGCCATGCCGGGCCCATCATGGATAATTCCACTTTATAAATAACATAAAGTATGTGATAGTTTAGTCATGTTAGTATACAACAGTGTATGCAGGATAATTAAGAAATAAAAAAAAAATCGTTGCGTATTTATTTATTTGCAGGGCAGTATTACAACATAAATTAACGCGGTAGGTGAGACACAAATTACATTATGACACTTTGTCTTCAAAAGCGTTAACAATCTAGTAAAAGGAATAGTATGAAGAATAAAACGTTAGATGTCAATTAAAGATGTAGTCCAAAATTTGGTCCAAGACGAAGTGATCTCTCTGTGAAAGAGGGTAAGAGAAAAAAAAATTAAGGACAAGAAGAATTAGTAAGCAAAGCTGCTTTCGTTTCTAGGAACACCAACATAACTAGGAATCGAGATAAGCTAAACAAGGGAGCAAGAAATGATATTCCCAGAGTAACCCAATAAAGATACCATTAGTGATGCAAAACAGACATGATGAATTGAAGTATCGACAAGAAAATACCAGAGAAAAGCAAATGAACTCGGCTGTAAAACTATTGGAGTAATGGATTGAAAGACTCACATTTTCTGAGATTGGACATAGAATACACAAATATCTTGCGTTTGGTAACAAGAGAAACTGGTACAAATACCGGTAATTTTGAGCGTTTACAGTATATATTGAACAATAATGGAGTAAAAAACTTATCATAAAGATGGCTAGAGAACCACGGAGGTTCGCCATGGCCAGGTGGTTAAAGCGTTCGACTCGTAATCTGAGGATCGAGGGTTCGAATCCCGGTCGCACCACACATGCTCACCCTTTCAGCCGTGGGAGCGTTATAAAGTGACTGTTAATCCCACTATTCGTTTGTAAAAGAATAGCTCAAGAGTTGGCGGTGGGTGGCGATGACTAGTTGCCTTCCCTCTAGACTTACACTGCTAAATCAGGGACGGCTAGTGCAGTTAGCCCTCGTGTAGTTTTGCGCAAAATTCAAAAACAAAAAACAAAACAAACACAATAATTTGAAAAAATATTGACCAGTGTGGTACCGTCAGCGAAGAACTAACGAAGCTTTAAAAGCCACAATTTTCAAAACTAAATATTGAAGGAACTGTATGAAAGACATAAGTTAGAGCAGTGTCACGCAATACACAATCGCACTTGGAGTTTTAATAAATAATTATTTGGGATATAAAAATACAATAGTATGTATCAGAAGCCTTAAGAGGTGCCAAAAGCACTCTGAGCAGATGAAACCATTTTTGATGATCAGTTATCGAGGCAAGTATACAAAATCTTACAAATCTATTTCTGTATTTATTTATTGCTAGAGCGGCATAAAGAGAAATCCCAGCTGCCAACCACGTTTGAATGAGATTAAGATTAGTTAACAAGAACCTTCACGAAAACTAAAATTTCAATCTTATCTCTAGAATGAGACGACAGTAGCATAAATGCCACAATGATTATTCATTGAAGACAGTCCGCTGTATCACCAAGTATCACCAAGCAACAAAATGGAGTTGAGATTTGATCCCCGAAGTACTCTACGAGAAAGAGACTTTCCAAGGTTGTGGGAGTTTTCAATTTTAATAAAGTAAGTTTTAAATTCAAATAATGATTTAGAAGCCATCTCAAAAAACGCCTTCGAGAAGGCAGTAAGTTGTTTGAAGAAGACCATCTATTCAGATGCCAAAATATTTAGATAACAATCACGTGTGACCAAGTCTCGTAAAACAGACTTCTAAAGTTGCAAAACGATCAAGGGTTTTTTTGCCTTTACAAAAGCTAACTTATTGAATAGGAAATTAGCCAAAATGTTAAGGAGACCATGATATGGGAGAGTTTATCGTACGTTCTATAATTTTTATCATACAAATGGATAGAGAGACTGGCTTATAATAAAAAAGTAATGCAGGTTTACATGATTTAAGAGAATAATGTTGACATATTTCCAATCTCACAGGCAGATTTTTCTAACCCATCATCTATCAAACAGATCTGAAAGAAATCTTTGGTGTGTACATCAAGATGAACTAACATAGAGTAGGGTACTCAAAATGGTTCAAAATACGTACGTACTTTTATTATATACTGTACAATCAACTATCATATTCCTATCATATGATATATCATATCATATGTCATAAAGCATGACATAAAGTGACCTATTTTAAATTGGAATTTGCATTAGTAAAATATACTATATAGAAGGCGTTCAAAAATCTTTATGTATGTCTCTGGTTGGGGAATTTACATTTCTTTTAATTTAGCATATAACAATAGAAGTATATCATTAAGACATTTTCCTGAGTAATAACTATGAATTTTCTGCGACACGCTTTAAATTTATAAACATAGATCAATCTAAAATGCATCAACTGTTTAATTATTATTTTCTTTAGAAATTTCCAACTCTCAAAACATAATCAAAAAGTGTGTAGTTCATTTAAATCATTTATTGCTGTTTGTTTGTTTCAGAATTTCATGCTAAATTACATAAAAGCTACCAGCGCATAGTCGTCCTAATTTTGAAATAATAGACTAGAGGGAAGAAAGTTGTCGAGAACATCCAGCACCATTTCTTGGGCTACTTTTGATTGGTTGACGACCAATGGGATTTCATTATCACTCGTATCATAACCTATAGCCTCAATATTCGAGGACCATATTTTCGGCAATGGGTAGCGAACTGTGAATCTTTGTATTAAGCAATCTGGACACACGGAGCGCTATCTATACACAGTTCCACATTGGCTACAGAAATATTTACTTGGATCAAACTCTTGTTTAAATGTTTGTAATTACAAAGTGTCGGTTTCAAAACCGTGAGCGAAATGTTGATATATTCACCCGTAGATTACAATGTTATTTTATTTTTGGACACTAAACAACTTTCAAGGGAAGACGATTCTATACGACGCTTGATTTTTCTTTCAACTTGAATATTTTGTTTTATTTCCTATTATATAGGCATATTTCTATAGCCATAATAATGGTAAATAAAAAACCTATATTGCGTAAATTTTCAAGAATGGTGTAATAAAGATAGATTTTGCAATTCAGTTTACTTAGGCCCTTTCATCAATGAATAAATATTCAGAATAAATGGATTAACTAAGAATAGTATAGGTCATGCTTTATTATCTTATGTAACTTTCAAAGCGTTTGAAACATTAATTCAATCACGTACAAAGCGTTCTTTTAACCTTTAATGGCACAACACTTACATATTGTCAACTTCCGTGAAACAGTTTCAAGATTGATAAATGGATCAATCGAACTTTGGTAGGTTTTCAATGAATGTATAAACTTGATCGGACATCTACTCATACTTAATAAAACTGAAGTGTCATAATGTGATTTGTTTGAATGTATGTGATAAAATAATGGTGTAAAAAAACAACAGTATTTTACATAAGTTCAGTTGTTCTACAATTTAGATCAACGTCAGAAAACACAAACGCATGAAGGATTATATGAATCTTATCCTTTCAAACAACAAGAAATATTCAGATGTTTATTGATACACTAGTTCGTAATGGGTGACACACTAATATTTCAATAAAAGTTTTTCTGACACTTCATTTGAAATAAAATTTTGTTTTGAATTCCTTATTAATTTAGAGTAAAACTAATTTTTCTCTTACTTAGGGAGAAAGAAAATGCTTCAGTTTAATCTATTTTTATTGCACGATTATCTTTTAGGAATCTTTTTCTAATATTATAGATGAAAGATGAGTGATTTGATACTGACCTTTCACTTGATCAATTCGCGCTATTAAAATCTAGCTGAATTGTTTAAAGTTATATAAAAAGTACTTTCAGAATGCTCTTCATGTATATTAAAGACAATTATCAGCTTAACATCTTTCACCTTCATCGATTTTTCCCTTCAAATTGAAATTCAAATCCCCGTATCGGGTATCTATGTGTCTGGTTTGGTCAAATTTTTTCAACTGTTACATTAATATAGCTTACGACCAAAGTGCAGCTATTTTTTTTTTGGGGGGGGGTTTAAACGGTTACATAGAAAACAAACTCATAATTGAGACACAATTTAATGTGGTTTTTAATCAGACCGGCAAAAGCAACAAAACACATTTACCAATATTCACTATTCCAAGAATAAACTATCGAACAAATATATCGTAGTTGTAGCAAGATATGACGTAAAATTATGCTAATTTGAAACATTTGTTTTAATTTTTGTAGTTCTTGAAATCCTTAAAGTTAACTTCAGGAGTACTGAACTTTTTCTTTCGGAAATATATATATATATATTCCATTTTGATGTGACTCTAATTCTAAACCTTGGGATATGGCCAGAATGTTAAGGCACTCGACTCGAAATCTGAGGGTCTCGGGTTCGAATCACCGTCACATCAAACATGCTCACCCTTTCAGCCGTGGGGATGTTATAATGTGATAGTCAATCCTATTATGCGTTGGTAGAAGAATAACCTAAGAATTGGGGATGGATGGTGATGATTAGCTGCCTTCTCTCTTGTTTTACACTGTTAAATTAGAAACGGCTAGCGCAGATAGCCCTCGTGTAGCTTTGCGTGAAATTCACAACAAATAAACCAAACTTTGGTTGTACCAAGTTTTACTTTTTTCTATCTAACAAAATTTGTTCTACGTATTTATTGTATACTTAATTAAAGTCAGATATACAATTATCATATTCCATGGTTTGGGCTTGGCCAAGTGATTAGAGTGTGAGGCTCTAGATCGAAAAGTCTGGGGTTCGAGACGTCACACTACTGAAAATGTTCTACTCTTGCAATTGTGTGCAATGGTGGGATGATGCTGAGCTATTGACTGTTTTCCATCTAGTCAATAGATCAAAATTAGGGAATGGCTTTACTTTAATCTTAGGTGTCCGTTAACAGCAAGTGCATATAAAGCGTAGTTTACTTAGAAAATTCTTATTCCTAATGTAATACGTAAACTGTACTATATTATATAAATTCATGTCCACACACGTAAACTGTACCATATTATATAAATTCATGTCCACACACGTAAATTGTTTTTACCTTTCCTATCAGTTTATAGCGTCGTAAGAATCAGTCAAAGTTTATAATTGCGCTCTCAAATATTATAAATCACTGTAGCCAAAATTCCGAATCATTTATTACGTGAAATACGAAAGTAGTACCTTTAAGCGTTTTCTATTATCATCTAACAATAGAGATAATACCAGTAACACAGAAAAAAAACAACTTTCAAGTGTAATCTTTAGTGTGGCATCCTTAGTATTTCACTACGATGTTGGCTGGGTGTGATTTAGTGATGGTACTATAAATTCGAAGATTCATGGTTAGCCTCAGGACAATAGGAATGTGGTGGCACTGTAGGCATGACATCTGGCAGTAGCGCAAGAATTAACAGTAAATGCTGCTGAATAGTTGTCTCTCCTGTAGCTTATATCAGTTCAAAATAAGGGACTGAAACAGTACTGTGAAGTTGAATTTAAGTTTTAGTTGTTACATCTCCCATTTAAAAAATATGAGCTTTTATTTTAAGTCTATTGGAAGTTTATCATAACAGATAGTCATCCCTTATAATAAAATCTAATGAAGTGACGAAAACTCGAAATAAAGATCACACTGTCATTCATTTAATTGGTATTTTCAAGTTGGGTCCACTTTTTGACATTTTTGGAATAAACGTATTTCAATGTGTTTGTCGAATATTATTTTCTTAGTATAATGCTTTTTTTTAATTCAAAGTTTTGGCATTTTCTTTTGAACGAGTTTTTATTATTACTTGTTTTGAAATCCTTTTCTTTTTTCTTAATTTTTTAAACCATTTTCTTTTTATGTTTGTTTTTTAAATATCATATCTGAAATCTAATACGTTCTCTTTTCCTAACTTTGGTCGGTAAACAGAAGGTTAAATACATTATATTACAATAATTCTAGAGCCTAACCATGTAGTTACAGTTCATATCATCGCATCCTGTCATGCCCTATGTTACGCATTATAATTTACTCTTGGACGAGTTTCCAATTTTATGTTACATACGTCACGTATTACGATTTCAAATAACCGGAAATTTGTACTTAGAAGTTAAACACAATCTTCTTTTGTAGCACAAAGATATTTTATTATACAAACGACAATATAATTTATAATAACAGTTATTACAAATATTGGTTTATATACAAGGGTTTTACAAACTTACAAACAATATGTATCTAAAACTGAATATTTTATCGACGGTCCAGATCCACGACATTCATTTTATGTTGATACACAGATACACTTCACTTGATAAGCATGCTAGCTCTCTTCTATTCCAGTCTAATGTGGTTTAGAAGCTTACTTTTCACTAAGGAAGATAGATGTCTGACATCCTCGTTGAAATACCAATGTCCAAAGTTAATTTTTTGAAGTTGAACAGTTGGTAACTTTCGAAATCTATAAACGTTGCTGGTCATATATCTCTAGTTTTCCGATTAATAAGCGTTTATAACAGTTAAAGCTTTCGAGACTTATAGTAAACTGGCTGTAGCAGATCAACAATATTATTCTTAAACTATCTCTTGGCATGCCGATTTATAATCTTTAGGTGAAATTATCGAAAGTTCACTTGGCAAAAATATTCGAAGATAAGTTAGTGCTTTCGTAAAATATATATTGTTGATTCTTACTCTCGGTACCTTGCTACAAATTTAAAGAATAGGCAGGACTTGCGTAATACACATTTAACACTATAAGTTACACACATGTCTAAACTATACATTAAACTGAAAGAAAGATAGATATTAAATCCGTTACATTTATCTCACGACCGTGCATCTTGATAATAACTCCAAATCGTAGTTTACATTACAAGTGGATCCATTGTAAGGTTATCTAAAACACACCCTTTCTGCCTGCAGACTTTCCATAATGTATCTAATGTATTAAGGCAACAGTTTTCCAACGTTTACTTCAAAAGTTTGATCACACAGAAATCCATAGGCGTTTGAGCCCAGAAACTTGACCGATATGTCTTTGTATGGAATAGACTAAATATCTATTGAAAGGAAGGCATAATTGGATCCTTATTTTGGTGAACCTATATTTATTTGGTCTCGTTTCTATCCAGATATTTTTCTCGCTTAATTTTTCGTAGTCTCAAATAAACGCATCTTTATGATGTAAGTGTACGAATATTTTGTGTCGAAGGACTGTTACATACCTTGCCAAAAAGAAAGATGTGGCATCACCCTACATATGTAATACCAAATAATATCAAAATGTAGTTTTGCTTTCATTTTGTGTCACCACAATGTTATATTGCTCGTGGTTGTCACATTACTTGCTTATTTAAATACAACGTAGAAATTTACTAACTTAGCATTGTAATAATGTATAATCAGAGGCTGGAATGCTTACAAAGTATGCTATAATTTGTTGGTTTTAGAATTACGTAAAAACAAAACACCAACATTACATTACATATTCGTCCTTCGGTCGGCCGGAAAAGCTTGTGGACTTACAACGCTAAAATCTGAAGTTCAATTTCCCATGGTGGACAGAGCGCAGGTAACCCACTGCGTATTCTTTGATAAATTGTTTAGGCAGAGTATTCAAGATGAAACTTTGTAGAATGGACAGCAACTGCTTATTGTGGAGACACAAGTGTAGAGGATGACGTTTCGAAAGTCTTCCGTCTTTCGTCTTCAAGTTCTTGGGCTATTCTTTGAAAGCTCTGATGTTGTTGTTGCCCCAACAGAATATTTTTTGCTGCTGCTATTTTATCCCTACGAGAACTTCCAGTTAACTTACCGACTAAGAACTGAGCATGAAGCAGGCTGGGATATACTGGTGTTATGTGTTGACTCCCACAGTAACTATCTTCTGTGACTATTGGTTCAAGTGGAATAAACTGGGACTCCTCCGCATTGACTTCAAGGTTGACAGTTGATCCAATTAATGGATTATTATATTTCTTGATAACGTACTTGTTGTGGGGCAGTTTGGGTGCAAAGTCATCTTGAAAAACATCACGTTTCAATTTTGGATCCTTGGATTGCAGATGATCAACCATTAGAAAAATCACCTGAATATTCTATCCAAGCACCAATTCCTTTAAGACGAAAGGCGAAAGGCTTTCGAAACGTGTCTCCACAACAGGCAGTTGCCGTCCATTCTACAAAGTTTCAACACAATGTGTAACTTTGCGTAAAAACAACAACGACTGGTTTCCTGTCATTCAATATGATAGCTCTTCTTCATGTATATAATTTATAATTAGAAAGTCATAACAACATACACCATATACTACAACACTCACACTACTCATAGTTACATTTAATTTATACATGTACGGCGTGCATGGGTCAGTAGCTTCGAATAGAGAAAAAAAAGTCTTTTGTAAATCATTTTTTATAAATCAGTATTCGTTGTTTATATTTTCTGTAGTGACAAAGATGTAACATTCAGACTAAACATTAAGACGTACTAAGTCTAAATCTTAACTACGTACACTACACGATAAAGAGAAGAAAAAATATTCAACCGTTGAGCATGCTAGTGTCCTCTACTTCTTTTTTTGTGAGGTGGAAATTAAATAATTTATGACTTTTTTAAAAATGTTTTCACGTATAATCACATCTGAGTTTTAAGGCAGAAATAATACTGAACCTCAAGGTTACAACAACAAAAGGCATGGTTTTTAAATACTTAACAAATTCATAAACCACATTTCTGTCTAGAAACCATTCTATCAGATATTTGTTTCCAATGCGATTAAGTTTTTAGTACTTACATAAAAAGTATATGTCAGTCTCAAAAATCTTATGTAAATTAAACTGGAGTTTCATTATGATGTCAGAAACTATCGTAAAATGAAACTGAAGTTAAAGTTAATACAAGCCTGAAGTTGTGATAAATGCTAAGTGTATATAATTACCACATAAAAATGTAAATGTTAGTATTTCAAAATTATTTGCATATTTCTTACCGGCGTTTATCAAAGGTTTGGTTTGAATTTTGCGCAAAGCTACACGAGGACTATCTGAAACTAGCCGTCCCTAATTTAGTAGTGTAAGACTACAGGGGAAGGCACCTAGTCATCACCACCCACCGCCAACTTTTGGGCTACTCTTTTATTAACGAATAGTGGGATTGACAGTCACATTATAATGCCCCCACGACTGAAAAGGCTAGCATGTTTGGTGTGACGGGGATTCAAACCTTCGACCCTCGGATTATGAGTCGAGTACTTTAACCATCAGGAAATGTCAAGCCTTATCTAAGGTAGAAACTTAGTTGAACTTTGTTGTCTGACAACTCCGTATAATACATAGCGTAGTTTTAGAGTTTTCATAACTATGAATGAGCAGAAAACTAAATATTAGCTGCTAATATAAACTACTACAACTGTAAACGGTCTGTCACTCCAAGTTTTGCGTAACTAAATATTTTCATAAATTCTTAAGTTAAACCCAAATTATTCGCATATTTCACCCAGAGCTTTACTCTGCACTGCTTTTTAAAGTTATATAAACTTATAAAACGAAGTAATGACTGAGAGTTTGGAACTTAACCTATGAACATTACATTATAAAATAGAAATAACTTGATCCATTTACTTAAAACACTCGCAAATGTCCCAGCATAGCTGTATTTTCAGAGCACTTGATTCTCAATTTGAGGATTGCGGGTTAGAATCCCCGTCACACCAAACATGCCCACCCTTTCAGCCGTGATGGGGCGTTATAACGAAACAGTCAATCCCACTATTTATTGATAAAAAAGTAGCCCAAGAATTGGTGGGTGTGATGGTGATTAACTGTCTTCCATCTAGTCTTATACTGCTAAATTAGGGACGGCTAGCGCGGATAGCCATCGTATTTTTTTGCGCGAAATAAAATTGATTGTATTCTTGTTATTATTAAGAGAAACATTCTGCACGTTTATTCTGATTACTAAAGGCAGCATTATTAAGTCAATTACTTTTATCTATAACTGTAAGCTTTGCTTTCTTTCTATGGATAGACCTGGAATCATTATTAAATATTTTTGTGTGTTTTATTCCAGATATTTCCTGGTGAGTTGTTAATGGTCAAATGCTTCTCTTGTACTCTTTCCGCAACACCACTTTCTATCATCAAAGATACAAGTTTTTAAAAACATATATTCTAAGACCCGTTTACATGCCAATAATAATAGTATGTCTAAGGCTACTCAATTAATTTGTTACATACACATATGTATAAAGAAAAACACTTCAGTTAAATCAGCCAAAAAGGATACGCGAAATTATGAATAGAACAACAATAACTTACAGTTAATGGAATTAAACGAACATGGTGGCTATTTCAAGTATGCTTTTAATAAATCGATTTATATACATATTTATGAATGTCGTTGTTGTTTTGAATTAAGCACAAAGCTACACAATGGGCTATTTGTGCTCTGCCCACCACGGGTATCGAAACCCGGTTTCTAGCGTTGTAAGTCCGCAGGCGTACCGCTGAGCCACTGGGGGGGCATTTATGAATGTTAAAAAATATAGTGCTTTATTGGTTCCTCCTAGTAAAATTATAATTAGCTGTTAATCGAGATCTAATTATAGAAAAAGAATGAAAAAGTAAGTGTTAGCATTATTTTATTAAATTCGATTCCTTTTCATAAATAATACAGATTTATGAGACCGACCTTTGTTAAAAATCTCATGCTTGCATGTTGAAAGCTATTGATCAGTGTGGATACTTAGGCTGTAATATTATACACTATCTCTTGTGCACAACCAACTGTGGTTTATGTAACACACCAAGAAATATGTGTCAGTAAGAACATAAATAATATAAGAAACTTAAACACAACGACTCTTCTTGGTAAATAAAAAATGTCCATAATGACAAAATTTAACAGGATCGTTTGAGGTCTATAGTTGAAATATGAAACGACAGTGAATATAAAAGACGGCTAAATGTGAAAAATAATTTATATGCTCACCCTTGGTCACCGTGTATTGCGTTTCGTAAGTGGGACACACATGGGCTATTGTTTGTGGGCGGAGTTGGTCGAAGATAACGTCAGGTTCGAAAGATTCTGGAATGTCATACTCAGCAATGGAAGTTGTAAAACAAAACTGAAAATTCGGCCGACACAGGTCATTAGTGTCGGTTATACTGCCACTCAACACATAGGAAGAACTGCTATATATATTTCCTTTAGATTCCTGGAGTTTTATCGTAAAGTTTGTTCCTGAAAATAAAATAGCGTTAGTCTGAATGATTAAAATACCTCAGTCGAAGTTATAAACAACATCAACAATATCAGAAACCGTTGACTCAAAACTTTTTAAAACTTTTATCGGAAATAAATATGTTAGGAATTAATAAAAAAACAAACTAACTAACAATAATGATAACATTCAAATCTCTATTAACCAAATTAAACGTATGTAGTTGAACAGTGTCATTGTTAATGCATATGTTATTTTGCAACATTTTATATTTATTTCCAATATCGTTTTAATCATTTACAGGTGTGATTATTAATGAAATACTAATTTAATTATTATTTATTTTAGTTTTTATAAAGTTTTTTCTTCTCCTTTATCTTTGGAAATTTTAATTCACTTGAATGAAAGTGTTCACAAGATAAAAATAAGTTTACAGTATTTAGAATTTATTTTCAATATTTTCTCAATTTTGTTTGTTTTGAATTTCGCGCAAAGCTCTTCTACGAATATCTGCGCTATCCGTCCCTAATTTAGCAGTGTAAGACTAGAGGGAAGGCAGCTAGTCATCACCACCCGCCGCCAACTCTTAGGCTACTCTTTTACCAAGGAATAGTGGGATTGACCGTCACATAATAATGTCCCCACAGCTGAAAGGGTCGAAAATGTTTGGTGTGACGGGGAGTCGAACCCACGACCCTCATATTAGGAGTCGAGGGCCTTAACTACCTCGCCGTGTTTTTTTAATTAAATCCATATAAATACGGTCACTTTAGGTAATTTTTATTTTCAAGATGAAAACTTACATCAGAGTGTCAAACGTATTTTTAATTAAATATTAAAGGCTTAGCAGATTCCTCTAAAAGTATTTAACATCGCCGTGAAACTGAAAAAATATTGTTTTAATATTTTTACTTTGTTAAGATCAGCGTTTCGAGAAATTTCTTTTTTAAACCTTTTTAACAGTCGATAAAAAACACACCAAGGATTAAATAAAGATAAAGAATGAAAAGAATGTTTAAAAAATCATAAACATTATACATCATTTTCTTTGTGTTTACACTTCGTATGTGAAATGTGGTAGAAGATGTAGTCCAGAAAACTGGATATTCTTACTAATATCTAACGTTGAAATTTTTGCCGAATGTCTGGTTTCTAAGTTAGGGTGACTATATATATAAATCCTAAAAGTGTAAAAATGGTCTGTTTTTTTCTTAGGAAATGGTTCTTATTTCCTTAACTTGACCTCATTATTACCTGAACCAACAGTACAACTCATTAAAGTATAGTAAAAGAAGAAAATAAAGGAAAAAGAGATACAAAACAGTTTTCGTAATGTTTATATAAGGTAAATTAAACACCCACGGAATTGTTGGTTTTAAAAAGGCATACAGCCCCCTAGTGGCACAACAGTATATCTGAGAACTTACAACGCTAGAAAATGGGTTTCGATACTTATGGTGGGTAGAGCACGCTGTTACGATTAAATTATGTTGAAATATTCCAGGTAAATCCTTCAAAAACACTGTGCTGCTTCATTACCCAATCAGGTAGTCCAACGTCATATTGAATCTTTCTTGGACATATGGTTCTTTCAACTTCTGTTTGAAGGAATCATAAGCTGATAATTTAGCGAGTCAAAAATGTAAAAATAAAATAAAATATTACAATTTAGACGGCTCTACCCTTACCAAAATATTAATGACAATTGTAGTAATTTGCTTTTAATTTAAAGGTCATTGAAAACAAGAAAAAAAAACGGAAATGTATTTTTATTCTTGATTTTTTTGATACTTAAAATCTCAAAAACATTCGATAAATTCATGTATTCTACTAGACGTTAATGGTACATAAATCTCACACTTACCTAAGCTTAGTTAGTATAAGTACTCTCAGAATGTTAGTGCTCGTGTTGTATTTTAATCTCAGGCTTTGTGTAGTGTTCTTTTATCTCAGTATTTTAGCCGAATGATGAAGTATTTAATAAAACATATCATGTTTATGTTAAGATTATTATTAAGTAGTTTTTTAGTGGTTTCATTGATCAATGATGAACCTTAGATATGTCAGTTAATATTCGCTCGATAAAATATTTATATTTACTTTTAAATTGAATAATTACCAATATACTGTTGTTTCGGCTCCAAATGTTTAGCAAGTGCCAAGTGTCCTGTTGAAGGGTCGAACGTGAATAAATCTTTTCTTTGGTACTTAGAGCCATCTTTTTCTTGTAGAAATGCACTTGTTATTTGATAGTTTACTGCTCGTCTACCAGAAGGATTGTTGTCGTCCGCAGGTATACTGAACAGCTTGTACAATGAAACACCAGGTGGATAGAAGACTGGTATAATAATGTTTACGTTTCTTTGTGAGAACAAAAGGCAGGACCCTAAAAGTAAAGAAGAACGTACACTAGTTAGTGTTCATATATACATAATGATGTTTCGTTTACTCATATCTAAGTTAAATTTTTCACAAGTAAAGAAGATGAGGGAAATTTCACTGTATGTGTTTGTGTGTTTGTTCTTTTAGCAAAGCTACATTGAGCTATCTGCTGAGCCCACCAATGGGAACCGAACTCCTGATTTTAGCGTTGTAAATTTGGAGACATACCGCTGTACTAGCGGGGGGCTTCATTGTATATGATCTGATATTTGGTAACATTCATAAACTAGATTAGTCGTTATCAACAGACACAAACCATTTTTGGCAGAACATTGGTGAATAATATTCTAGATATGCCTACCAAGTTTCATTAAAATCTAGTGATTTTTAACTGAATTATAAGGCAAACATAGTGTAAAAGAATCGGTTCCCATGCGAACAAATAGGGATATATTTACCCTCCAAAAACTAATCACTTCAAGTTGGATCATAGTCAAAACATATGTCAGCTTTATTTTAAGTTCATTGAGCCGTTTTTGAAAAATCTTTTTGACAAACGCACATACAATCAAATAGACGCACAAAGATGGTTTAGTTTCGTTTGTTTTGAATTTCGCGCAAAACTACACAAGGACTGTCTGCACTAGCCGTCCCCAATTTAGCAGTTTAAGACTAGAGGGAAGGCAGCTAGTCATCACCACCCACCGCCAACTCTTGGACTACTCTTTTACAAACTAATAGTGGGATTGATCGTCACATTATAATGCCCCCACGGCTGAAAGGGCGAGCACGTTTGATGCGACGGGGATTCGAACCCGCGGTCTCAGATTAGGAGTCGAACGCCTTAACCTACCTCGCCATGCCGGGCCATACAGAGATATAAACATACGCAGGGGTGAAAACACAATTTCCGTCAACTTAGGTGGTAGAGGTAACTATCAGTAATCAGTACGAATGCACTACCATAGTCAGTAATCGTTATAGAGTAGTGTGCTCAACTGATGAAACAATGCATTCTAATCATTATAAGTAAGAACTCAAGAAAATTATACTTAACTGGACATATTCATCAACAGATTAATTTTTAGTTTCACTCTAAGAGAGTAACTTGTTCTAGGAATATAAACAGAATTGCAGTAAACACTGAAAAGTTTTACCTCCACATTCAAGCATGCTGTACTATTATTGATAAAAAAAAAAATGGCTTACGTGAGCTAATAAAAGAAATAAGATAAAATCAGAGACAGTGTTGTTCATCGTGATAACACACTTCTTGATTTAGCTTTCACATATGTTTTAATAGCTTTAACACGGAAACGTTTATTACTTTCTTTCGAATATTTTCATATCATTTCTAGTATATCTCTCATCTGAACTTCAGGTTTGCATTAAAATACAGTTTATTCTCTGTATAGTATGTAACTAACTACATAACAAAATTTGGGACACTTTTATTCAAAACTATAAGATGCGTAAATTGAACCCCCCATCTCGATCTTCTCTTACCGAAAAAGAACTATTGGGGTAATTCATGTAAAACATACTAACTTCCATTCATGTTATATAACATTTGGGTGACGGTTTTAAGTAATGCTCGTTGGTTTATTTACATATGAGGTTATTTAATGTATAATAAATCTTTATATTACTTAGCAGGCTAGAGGTCCTGTAATCAGATGTTGGCTAGTAGCAAAGTTAAACATGGTGTTGTAGCCTTATAACATAGAAACAATTTGTACTGACAAATTACTTCAGTGAATTAATGAATTACATTCAATTAATTTAAAGTAATTAAAATTTGTTAACATAATGAGTTTGCTTGAATGCACGAGTTAGTTTAGTTGAATAGTTTGGAATTATTAGCTTTTTGAGGTTTTCAGATTAACAATCACTTTAAATCCATCATTAAACTTATTTTTAACTTGTACACTTTGTTATATTAGGTCAAACAACAACTAAATTTAATGTGAGTATAGGTTGTTTACCATTATTCTGTTTTTAGGCATATATGACAAAGATTTGGTTTGGTTTGAATTTCGCACAAAACTACACGAGGGCTATCTGCGCTAGCCGTCCTTAATTTAGCAGTGTAAGACTAGAGGGAAGGCATCACCACCTACCGCCAACTCTTGGTGTACTCTTTTACCAACGAATTTACCATCGCATTATAACGTCCACACGGCGGAAAAGGCGAGAATGTTTGGTGTGACTGTGATTTTAGGGTCGCGGGTTCGAATGGACAATATGACAAAGGACAAAAAACTAAAACGGTAAAATCAAGTGTAAATCCCTAAATTTAAAACGTACTTTAGACAAAACTAGATATTAAAGGATACTCAATGTTATTGTATGTTTAGGCTCAAGTCATGATATAACACTACAGATAAAAATCGGTTTTCGGTCTTTTTTTTCACATCAAAATATTTTCATCAAAAGAAGTGCAATTTAAACCGCTCGCCCCATTGTTTCAAAGTTATTTTATTTTTGTTAATTCGAACATTCGCACGCGGTCGGACGAAGGCCCCAGTAGAGAAGTCTAAAGGTCGTCCAAAACAAAATATTTCAAGGTGATAAAATTCCAAAGGCTTCTAAATTTTATATCGAAGTTCTTTATGAGTGGCCCATCGATTTTTGCAACTCTATGTGCTTTCAACTATAACAACAAAAGCATTTAAATAGAATCGGGAATGCATAAATACATTCTTATAGTTTAAGGTACCATTTGTAATATTGTAATGAACAGTAAGTTTAATTAAACCTTAATATGTCTAATATTTTTATTCCACACAGAATCCATGAATCCCTACGCGAATCCAATGTGGATGAGAAAGAATAATTCAACTAATTATACCATTAACACAATTCAGAATATATATAACGCATACCATTAGATTTCTTTCTGTCAATTAGCGTAAACGACGTATTTGAGAGTTCATAAATGATACCTATTCTTACAGTAGGTAACTAAAACTTAACAATGATTTTTATCTTATTTACTTCCTGATAATTAAGTTAAATTGTTTTGGAATTTCGCACAAAGCTACTCGAGGGCTATCTGTGCTAGCCGTTCCTAATTTAGCAGTGTAAAACTAGAGGGAAGGCAGCTAGTCATCACCACCCACCGCCAACTCTTGGGCTACTCTTTTACCAACGAATAGTGGGATTGACCGTCACATTATAACGCCCCCACGGCTGGGAGGGCGAGCATGTTTAGCGCGACGCGGGCGCGAACCCGCGACCCTCGGATTACGAGTCGCACGCCTTACGCGCTTGGCCATGCCAGGCCTATTAAGTTAAATAAAAAGGATATATTACTGAACAAGTAGAAAAATGTTTATCAAGTCTTGAGCTATTAACTGCTATTTGTTTTTAATTCAACAAAAAACGTGGTTTTCTTAACAGTGATGCAGATAACTGTGTTAACGTCCCACATCTACATCACCCCTCACTGCCTGCAAACAGTTGTGAGAAGATGACTGTTCCCCAAAGTGAAGAAAAAAAAAATATTTGAAAGATAAAAATAAGAATAAACATAAGGTACTAGTGTTATTAGCATTATTATTTTCATTTTTCTGATTTTGCTCAAAGTATTTTAGCTCAAAGAAGTAATCGGCATGATCTAAGTTTTAACGTAACACTGTACTTGAAGAAACGATGAACCTGTTATTTGGAATGAAATTCACAGCTTTAAGAAAGTTACTTTTTATTCCGAGTAATACTTTAGAATATCCGTATACAATAGAAGCTTATTCAACGTACCATTAGCCCATGTTTATGACATTGTACAATTGCTCCTTTCTATGTGTGTATCTTCCTTTCGCATTTCGCTCGTTCGTTCATTAGCGTACCACAGTACGAACGAAAACAGCCCTTATTTATGCACTGAGCAATGTATAACTTCAAGCACTTTAACATTAGGCGGTTGCTTACTTTTATTAAAAATTAAATGATGTCTGAATAATCCACTTAGCGTCAAATATGCATCCTAATTGTTAGCTTCAAACAACAACACCATCTCACGTTATGTCTGTCTGACGTAATGCATTCATTTTATTTTCACTTCGTAGAGTTTCAGCGGTAAGTCTGAGGGCTTTCACTGTTAGAAACCGATTTTCGATACTCAAGGTGGGCACAGCAAAGATAGCCTATTGTGTAGTTGTGATATTAAAAATACATAAACAAGACTCTATTTTCACGAAATCGTATTGGTTTCAATATTAAAATTTGTGAGAAAATATTCACTTGAAAAATTTTGTTTCATAATAATAATAATACTTTAAATTAACATTGTGTTAATTTTTATATATCTTAGATATATATTAAAACAACAGACAAAACGGCACAACTAGTAAGATAGGTGGGACTGATAGATAGATAAATGTAAATGAAAGAAATCTATAATTTCATTTCATGCATTTGTGTTTTTTAATTTCGTGCAAAGCTATTCGAGAAGCTAGCTGCATTAGCCATTCCTAATTTAGAAGTGACAGACTAGAAGGGAGGTAGCTAGCTAACATCAACCATCGCCTGGTCTTGGGCGACATTTTTAACAAACTATTAGGACTATTACTAAATATCCCATAAAAAATGCTGTCTACAAAATGTAGCTTGAACGAACAGGTAGTATTAAACATGTATGAACTATTATATATACTTGTGTACATGCAGCTGGAAGTTATACCTGTGATACAATATCAATTTCAATTTCGTCCCTCTACTGCCATGTGAAATATCTATCAAAGGACAGAGTTTATCTATGTACGTATATATGGAACTAATTTAACCCTTAAACAGGGAAATGTTGCAGGTAGCAGTCTTAATTGATGATGACTGCCGTTTAAGGGTTAAAGTCATAAAAGTAACTTGATGAGAAAAACAACAACATACACTAATAACAAATTTTAAAAGTACTAAGTATTTTGTGTTAGGGTTGTTTTAATACGATTCTTAGAAAGGTTAAGTAACAGTTAAAGTTCTTTCAAAAAAGTAAAGTTTAAATGTTATGTTTGTGGATGCACCCTCATTTTTCAAATGCATCCATAGACGACTAACGCCTGTTATCATATTACATTGCTAGGAGTTTTGAAACATCAACACCTGCATTTTTATCAGCCGCACCCATTTTCATGAAGTTTCATAATATGGATGCAGCAAGTATGAAAGCATATTAGATGCACTACTGATCAATGAAGGACGAACTGTACTCACACAGGTCGCCGATCGAACAAACATAAACCTACCTAACTTCGTTCTGGAGCCTTCTGTCTCTCTAATTATTTCGTAAAATAATTAACTTGATTTTAAAACTGGGTTTCACTGTTAGTATTTAAACAGACTGGGAACCACCTACACTGAAACATATATAAATTCTTTTCTCAACATTTTGAACTTGCTTTAAATAACAGACCTTTGGTGTCGTTATCTCGTGTTTTTATTGTGATTTGTTATCTTATTTTTATACGGCAGAAATTCTAGCCATTAGTATATAAGAAAAAAGTTTACATAAAGAAATGTATTACAACAGAGGTTCCAGGCTGTTAAGTTATTGTATTCTTCGTTCTGCGCGCCTTTTTACTTACACAAAGAAATGTTAAATTTGAGCTTAAGAATGACATTGAACGGTATCATATTACTGAGAAGTTTTTTTTAGTTTTATTATATAATATTCGAGCCCTTACAAATTGAGAATAAAAATAATTTAATGTGGCTGGTTTAATAGGGCAACCACTTTCAGGTCCCTGCAGCCAGTTAGAGCGAATGTGGAGTCTTGACTAATTTAGTAAATCAACTTTATAACCTTTAGATCAATAGTATCTCCTGCCACTATGTTTTACATCGACTGTAAGCTTTCCTACATGTAAGGTTACAAATCCAGTAAGCTACATTTTACCCTTTAAACCCTGTCTTTGCGCTCATTTTTACTATTTATTGATTGGGTTACAAATTTTATTTTTGATACTTGTAGCATAAAACCAAACTACACTATTCTATGTATTAAACCCTTAATACAAGAAATTTATTTGAAGACCTGTCATTTCGTACCGCTTCAATACTAATACAATCACTCAGTAAACCATATCGCTAATTCTCATTGATTATTGAGCAAATATTTCAGATGATGAAGGTAAAAAGTTTACTTTCACACTAGTAAAGGGCACAAACCTTCTAATAACTGTTCGTACTTAAATACTAGCTAATTTCTTATTATTAGCGGAGTAAGTTAGTCGGGTATGTACTCTTTAGGTAAATGAAAATGCACTCGATGTAGAACTGACTTTATATTTGGATTTCCGTACATGTTTTGTTGGATACAGTTGTTTCGCTAGTCAAAGACAAAGAAAAAAGAATATACAGTTTATGACCTCAATCTCGGGAAAATGTGACAACAATACTTATAGTAGCATAAATATCCATCTGTAGCAGACTTTACAGTGATATTAATAACCAGGTGATAAAATTATTTCCTACCAACTCAAAACAAAGTCAGGAGTGGATCTTCCTGTCAAAACAGAGACATTTTTTAATAATTTTGCTTAACAATTTTTCACAGCGTTAGAAATGGTGACATTGAAGTGAACCGAACGTACAGAATGCATAATAGAAAATTATATACGGGAAATGAGGAAAGCATCTTCACAGTATCAGTAAATATATATATCTATGGATACTTATGTGTGTGTATAGATTTATTTTAAAATTTAAGAGGTCATTAACAAAGAATGCAAAAATATAGTAGCTTTTAGTTGGTTTGTTATATCTTTAAGAATTTCAATATTCAAGCTAATAAAACATACTCAATATGTTCATAATATAATTTAACTGCCAAATGAGCATAATAAACAGAAACAGACACTCACTAAATCTCTCCTCCGATTTATTAAAATAATAGACAGATACATTAGATAATGGTAAAGAGTTATGTTCATTAAAGTACATTAGATTGCAAACAAGAGGAAATTGAGGCAAAAGCCTTTTAATTATGTTATTTTCTTTATTACTTGATTCATAAAACTTTAAAAAATTATAAGTTGTAACGAAATAAATATTATTGATAACTTAAAATATCAATAGGAAGAAATAAGTTCATATTAAAGCAAACAGAACTAGACTTTATTTTTTGAATTTGGCACAAAGCTACACGAAGGCTATCTGTTCTAGCCATCCCTAATGTAGCAGTGTAAGACTAGAGAGAAGGGAGCTAGTTACTACCACCCACCACCAACCCTAGTGGGACAGATCTACACCTTATAACGCTCATACGACTAAAAGGATGAGCATAGTTGGTGGGACAGAAATTCGAACCCGCGATCCTAGGATTATAAGTCTAGCATCCTAACCACCTAGCCATACTAAATCACAGAACCAGGGAATATTGCAGATTTTTCAGGCTCAGTTTGCCTTTTCACATAAGTTTAATGTCGTTAATATTTAAATACGTTTTTACAAGTTGAATTGTTTTGAAATGAATATTGTGCAACAACAATAAATAAAAGGTTTGGTTTGAATTTCGCGCAAACTACTTGAGGACTATCTGCGCTAACTGTCCCTAATTTAGCAGTGTAAGACTAGAGGGAAGGCAGCTAGTTATCACCACCCACGCCAACTCTTTAGCTACTCTTTTACCAACGAATAGTGGGATTGACTGTCACATTATAACGCTCCCACGGCTGAAAGAGCGAGCATGTATGGTGAGACGGGGATTCGAACCCGCAACCCTTGAATTACGAGTCGAGTGCCTTAGCCACCTGGTCATGCCAGGACAAATAAAAGGAATTACCGATGATAATTAATATAGGGTATAAAAATATTAAAGAAAAGAATTATCGAAATGAAAAGAAGTAATAGTATTTTGTTTGTTTTTGAATTTCGCGCAAAGCTACACAAGGGCTATCTGCGCTAGCCGTCTCTAATTTAGCAGTGTAAGATTAGAGGGGAGGCAACTAGTCATCATCGCCCACCGCCTACTCTTGGGATATTCTTTTACCAACGAATAGTGGGATTGACCGTCACATTATAACTCTCCCACGGATGAAAGGGCGAGCATGTTTGGTGCGACTGGGATTCGAACCCGCAACCCTCAGATTACGAGTCGAACGCCTTAACCCACCTGAACATGCCGAGCCAAAATAATAGTAAGAAAAATAATAGGGGAAATTATACTATACCGTAATGAGAAAAATAACAACATATTAAGTGTATGACTAAGTAGCAGGCCCGGCATGGCCAAGCATGTTAAGGCGTGCGATTTGTAATCTGAGGGTCGCGGGTTCGCATCCCCTTACACTGCTAAATTAGGGACGGCTAGCACAGATAGCCCTCGAGTAGCTTTGTGCGAAATTCAAAACATAAACAAACAGACTAAGTAGTCTTATATTTATGACAGATGGTTTGTCATTGGATTCTGAAGGTATTTGCTGGATTTAAAATGTAAAAAGATAGAAAACAGAGCACCCGACCTTACTCTAGTATTAACAAAAGTTAACACATTTGAGAGGGAAAGTGAATTAATTTGTGACTACATTTCCAATCTGTTAACAACCCTATGCCCAAAGTCTCTAAAACAGTTACAGAGCTGAAAAGCCTATTTTTATAATTTCTTAAATTGTTATTTAAACTGAATTCCGAGTTTTCGTTTGTTTTGATATTTCCTCCCACGTTATAAACCAACTTCATTTAATTTTAAATGTAGTTTGTGTTTGGAATGTTTATACGAAGATGACTTGTGATGTAATATTTAAAAAACTTTTAGCTCCTCAGCCAGTTCCAATATTGTAAGAATATCTTACTACAGTCTGTACTCTTCTGAACCGATCATACCATTTTAGTTATATATTTAAATTTGATAACTGATATTATAGTTATTTTCTTTAACGATAAAAAATACAAAGAATTTAATCTAACTTTTGATAATGAAGTTAAATTTTAAAAACAATGAAATCTGGCAAAACGATATCCTTGAATACTTTGAATATGACAGTATTTCTTTAATCTTATATTCTGTACGAAGCTATATGTTTGTACTTAATGTATATTTTGATAAGAAGACATGTGGTCTAACAGACGCTAAACGAATTTTAAAAGTAACCAGCAGAAAAAAATGTATAATGTATGGTATACAATGATATAATAGGAGAAAGTGCTTATTTGAGTCTGAGATATATGACTATTGTATTTATTAGAGGTTAACCTAGGACATATAATAATACTACATTACCTCTGTTTAAAAATATATCAAACGTTCAAATACTCTAACACGCATAACCTTCATACATAAATCTGATTAAAAACATAAACAGATGGTTGTATAATACAAATTAACTGAGAACCTGAGGTAAACAAAGTGCCATTTATTTATTGAACATCGATGTAGAAGTTAATTTTAAAAAATTCAAATAAGATTTAATTACACATCAAATTTCTGGATAGAATTTATGGAAAGAAAAAATTTAGTCAAATTTATTTTGAGTAGAATACATTTAACAAATGAGGTAGAAAGAGGCTTAACAATATTAAAAAGTTGCTAAGACAAAATTGAAAATGAGTAATTTGAACCTCATTTTTCACGACGGTGTAACGTAATATGAAAGACTTTTAGTCACATAGAGAAGAGAAATAAAAGATAGGAGGTTTTCGTAAAGACTGTCTTGTCTTCAGCGCACTAGGCAGAAAACACCTACTACAAACAAACTATTGGTCTTAGAACTGCTTCAATTCGGCGATGTTTTAGGTTCTCACTAATATATTTTATTTTTTCATCTGTTTCATGGTTAGTATTGATTCGACACTAAACATGATTGTGAAAAGAAAAATAATATCCATCGTTTACTCTGTAATGTACGAGAAAATAAAATTGACATCATGACATTGTTTTTGATTCATGATAAGTTATACTATTACTTTAACATTGTTTTTGATTCATGATAAGTTATACTATTACTTTAACAAAACTAAGTTTCAAGGAAAATTATGAACAAAAAACACTGCTTTTCTACTGTGTGAACCAACAGATATCAACTAATGTTTTAAATGTTATTTTTTCATGTGATCTAAAGTTTAGAAATACATCTAAAATAAAAAGTGTGAAAATATATTCAAAGCAGGTTTTATTCGCATTCAGCTAGTAGGATTACACGAAATAATACATATATTTGGTTAATAATTAAGTGCGTTATTCATACCTATATTAAGGGGCCTGATATTTACGTTTGAAGAGTTATTAGTCACGTACTTGAAGATTGTATGCGTGAGCAGTCATCGTTTACATTAAAGTTATTAATATTCAAACAATACGTAAGGAATCTAATATATACATCAGTAAAACATTCGTGGTGATAAAAGTAAAATGTTCTCATTAGAAATACCCTAAGTAATATATTTATTATTGGTGTTTAACTTTCTTCTAATAATAGACCTCTTTTATTTTATTTTTTTGCTGAAGAGCTCGTATTCTGGCATCATGCCCTTTTGTTATAGTTGTAACGTCCAATCGCTGCATTACTTTCCTGATATGTAAAATAAACCGATTTACAGGCGACTCTTGATCGTGTACTTCGCGAGTGTTCGATTAAGTAATGTAAGGAAACTTTATCTTAATGCTTTAATTTTAGTAGGTTTTTGAAAATGTTTGGCCCAACGTTAAGGAAACTACGCAAAATAGCGACTATTTCTTTTAAAGATATTTTATAATTCGTTGTTTTGTACAAAATAACACAGAGTTGAAATATTTTCCGATTAGGCGTTACTTGATTAAACAAACTACATTAGTTCTTCAATTTGTAGAAAGAATCAACAAATTAGAAAACTATTCAAATCAGTGATGATGTCGATGAAAATCTTTCACTGTGTCTCAGAATTATATACTTTGTCAACCTAGCGTTTCAGTTCTGAAATGGAAAACAAAACAAATGATAGCATTTTTAGTCCACGTTAAAAAATAACACATAATGTATGAAAATATACAAATTGTCAGCCTACCTTGAATAAACATAGCAGCAAAGATCACTACTTTTATAGACAGAAGTTGCGACAGATCCATGTTAACTGAGTTTAGAAATACTGGTTTTAGAGTGTCATGTCATAGTTCTGGCAAGTCAGAGAGAGACTAAGCCAGCCAAAGTCTGCGATCAGGTACGAGTGCTCAGACATATTTAACTGGCGTCTCCTTTCAGGACGAGCAAAAAAGACACATAAAAGCTATGAGCCCACGTGAGGAAATAATCTCGCTCCTAGCACGCTTGCGTCGAAAACACAGACACACACACACACAGGTTTCTATTAACTCAACTAGGAGGGGTATGTCTGGCCGCGCCCTAGCGAGCAGTAATTAGTGTTTGATCACATTAAAGGTGGAGGCGTAGGGAATCCTATTGAAAAGGGTTTAGCTTCACAAATATACATTGATTCCACAGAAGTGTTTTGGATCTAGAATTTATAATGAAGGACGTTCTGTTGTGTATAATAAAACAAAGTACGGAACGTGTTAAAACCTACGCACAAATACATAATCCAACCTATTGCATTAGAAACACTCTCTAAATTAACAAGGATGGGTGGGGGAAACGTAATTTCAAAGGCTTACTGTGGGCGAATTAGTGGAAATATCTATATAGGCGGGTTATACATTTACAACACTATAAAATTACCACAATGTGAGTTACAACAGATATGTATTTATTACACATTTCTACGTAAAAGCAAACACTAAATTACCGATGTTTGCTGATAATATTCCTTTTTAGTTAACAAAATTCACAATTCAAGACATTTATAAAAATTAAAAACGTGTTAATGCAATTGCCAAGTTAAAAAATAAATATTTCATTACCTCTCCATCAGTTTTCTAGACTTTTTACTTATGTCTATTATAAAGTAACATTTTACAGGTTTGTTATAAACATCAACAACTAATCCAAGTAATACAAAATTTACAAAATGTATCTTAAATTTACTATTCACTATTTAACGTAAATTACAATGTAAACCAAACATCCTAAAATTCACAGAATTCAGACTAAAGAAGTTCCCCGAATTCCATTATCAGCTTAGCCACTTGAGGGCGTGGTGCTGCACTGAGCTTACGGTGACCACGTGGGAAGCACATATTTATATTCGACTTGATCTTTTATTCGTTTGAAGATGGTCTAACATGTCTGGCCATTGTTTGATTAAATTTTTTGTTCCGACAATCCTTTTATTCGTTCAAGTTTTGTGTAAAGATTGCAGACTTAAATAGGTAACAAAACTACCTACATGTATGTAAAACGTCCACCAAACTTATACATTAGTTATCTTTGAAATAACTTATCAGTAGTACAAGGATTCTTTAAACAAATTCTTGAACATAAAGAACGTTTGACTGACCAGTTTATTCGAACACTTGTAATTATACATCAAATACTTTACTTGTATAATAAAAAACCTGATTGCGTGATGTGTCAAAGAGACACTTGAGCTTTAAAAAATACAGCCATATTGCAACTAAACTGTAAAATAATACGTAAGAACAGGAGGCTTTAAGATTTTAAAAAGAATTGATTGCGGCCTGGTGGTTAGCTGGCCAGGCTATGAATTTTATGGTCCATGGTTCCTGCCCTGTTTCTACTCAAACGTATTTCGCACTATAGGCTTTGGGCCTGGAATGGCCAGGTAGTTAAGGCACTCGATTCGTAATCCGATGGTTGCAGGTTTGAATCCCCGACACACCAAACATGCTCGCACTTTCAGCTATGGGGGCGTTATAATGTGGTGGTCAATCCCACTATTCGTTGGTAAAAGAGTAGCCTAAGAGTAGGCGGTGGGTGGTTATGACTAACTAACTTCTCTCTAGTCTTACACTGCTAAATTAGGGACGGCTAGCGCAGATAGCCCTAGTGTAGCTTTGCGCGAAATTCAAAAACAAAAAACATTATAGTATAGGCCCATACGTTAAAAAAATGATGGCCAAATATCAATATTCGACTTAAGTAGTCTGAGAGTTAGCGGTGAGTGTTGGTGATTAGCTTTTGTCCCTATAGTCTATCAGCTTAAAATTAGGGATGGCTAATGCATTGAAGTATTATGTTTCTTTTCGCAACTTTCTGAAACAAGTAAACAAGAAGACCAACAATACAGTCTTATTAATGTCCATTTCTGTGACTAGATATTCAGTCATTTATCATTTACTGCAGTAATCAAGTGCTGGTAACTGACCGATAAAAATATAACTGAACAAGCTTTTTAAATGAAATCAAACTAACTAATTCAATCAAATGTGATTAGGTTTTAATTGTGTTGAACCACACTGTGTGAAGGACACGATAGAAAATGTCATAGACAATCGAAAACTGCTGTTGCTGTTTCGCTGTTTTGAATTAAGCACAAAGCTACACAATGGGCTATCTGTGCTCTGCTCATCACTGGTTTTTAGAGTTCTAAGTCCGCAAACATATCGCTGAGCCAATGGGGGGCCAATCGAAAACTAGTCCAAACACTGCTCATGTGTAATACAAGTAGTAAAACATATATATAGTGGCGTTTAGAGAACAAACTGTTTGAGGCTGAATGGCTGTAAATGTATGAATGTTCATGAGAACTACTGAAATATCCATAAATAAGTCTAGTTGCACATAACTGAAGTATTAGAAATGAACTAACAAACACATTCTTGTTTTCGAATCACAAAGAATAAACGTCTGTCGCAAGTCAAAGGGAATCAGGAGTTATAAAATATATAATGGTAACACAGTGCTATGTTGTATAGTGTTATATAACCATTATGCATAGCTATTGGGTACAGGTGAGGACACAAACATTTGTTAGGCAATGTATAAAGAAAAGATCGCAAAAAATGAAATCATTATCGTATTTAGATTATAGTATAGTTTTCAGAGCACAACTAAAAACTACATAAAATCTCTGTTTACTTGTTTTAGGGCAAAGCCATTTGAGTTATATGTTGAGTTCACTGTGGAGAATCGAATCTCGTATTTTATCATTTAATCTTTTTCCCATTAAGTAAATCTGATTAATCTAGAAAATGAAGCGGTGTTTAATACGACGTTATTTTACATTGTTTTAATTGTGGCACGAAACTTATTGCAAATAAAAAGTTTGTTCACAACATTAGGGTGAATTTTTTTAGGCTACAAGAAAGTTAAAAGAGCTTTCCTTTACCGATTTTAGTTGCTCTTGAAATTGATTACTTAGTCTGCCTGGAGCTTCTCTTATACAAAGCTGATCATCTGCTGAAACAAGCAAATAAAAGATTAACTCTGACAAATGTTTATCGTCTTTTGAATTCGAGTGTGTAATTGATACTGAATGTCATAGTAGGAAATGAATCTTTGGATACGTCTAATAAATCTTTAAATTTCATGGGTGGATTCCATTAGATTTGTTGGTAGTTTTGTATTATTTTAATATAGAGTGTTTTAAATCGTTAATAATAAATTGCTACATTCTGTAGGATATCCAAGAAGATGTAGAGAATATGGAAAAAGTGTGGGTTTAGAAATGAGCATAATCAAATCTCTTCTGTTTCAGAGAGGTGGTGATTTGTTAACCTGACATCAACTAATAGATTTAAGTTATTTCCTTTTTCTGAAACCTTGATGTAATGGAAATAAAACGCTAAGCTCTTTCTGTGGTTAGTAGTGAAAAAGGATAGTATAAAAAGCAAAAATTGTTTGCTGAAAGTTTACGCAAGCGAAATGAGTGGCAGTGATAAATCACTCCTTTACTGAAACAGTCATAGAAGGCGTGTTTATACGGCTCTAGTTAATGCTGTACTACAAAGAGCGTATAACTGCAGCTACGTTTAAGCTTGCTAGCTGAGAAAAACTGATTTCAAAAATGGAATACAACTAGTTTGAACTAAACAATACCTTGAAGTGTAACCTATATTTAGGAAACCAGTGTTTATATACTGGAGCAACACGAAGTTTGAGTTTCATTCTCCGTATAAGCTGAATAAAACATGATGATTCGTACATAGAACATTCATTAATCATGCTGTAAGCTCGCTGGGTCTTTTTTTTCACCTATATTAATAAGGCTCAAGTACCCTCCCTCTTCCCATTTATTTATTTGTATTTCGTAAATGATGCCGTATTTATACGAATAAATGGAATTCCCTGGGTTGTTCAAAGGAGAAATTAAAAAAATATATATTTATTATAAACTCCAGGGAATATGGTGTGATTACTAAAACATGTATTACATGAGGAACTCTAACACTAAAATAACTTTCACATAATGTTTATCTAACAACCTTATGACTCTTCATCGTGTTTGCAAATCCAGGATTCCCCGAGAAGTCATCGTTAAGTTTATGGAATTACAATTTTAAACTTCGGGATTTGGTTCCCCTTGGTTGGCATAAAACAAACAGCTCATTATGTAGCTTGGTGCTAAAACAAACAGGGCCCAGCATGCCTAAGTAGTAAAGGCACTCGTAATCTGAGAGTCGCGGGATCGAATTCCCGTCACACCAAACATGCTCACCCTTTCAGCCGTGGGGGCGTTATAATGTGACAGTCAATCCCACTATTCGTTGGTAAAAGAGTAGCCCAAGAGTTGGTGGTGGGTGGCAATGACTAGCTGCGTTCCCTCTAGTCTTACACTGCTAAATTAGGGACAGTTAGCGCAGATAGCACTCCTGTAGCTTTGCGCGAAATTCGAAACAAACCAAACCAAAAACAAACAGATCAGATCGAAGAGAGAATTTCTGGTCAGTTGTAATCTAACTACAATGATCAAAGCTTGAAACAGTTTGTAACTTAATGATTAACGGAGAAGTTGTAAATACTCTCACAAATCAATGCACTAAAAACTTTAAACTTTTAATAATTAAAATACGAGGACATTTTTAGTTGAGTACCCTTGCTGGTATCAATATTTTCGTTCATAGTCACAACAAAACTAACAAGGTTAGAGTTCTAGTTTCATTTAAAGAGACAAATAGGATTTCAGTACTGAGATCCGTACACCTTCGCGAAACATTCTTTAAGTTTTCAATAACAATGTGCTTACGGCTTTCATAGCGTTCCAGCAACAGTATTCTCATATCTGTTTCAAATACTGCATTTATTCGCTGTGCATTCGTTTTAAACCTAGAATCAGTTATTGGAAATAACATGCTATTCTCGCATTAATGTACAGCCTCATATAATATCATGAGCATCTTAACATTGTTTATTCATCTCTGGTGCCTACGACGATCAAAAGATTGACGACCATGGCCAAATAGTTATTAGATCTTGATCATACTGTAATATCGTCCATTAATATTGGCTCTTCTTCTTTCTGTAAATACTGAGTCGCATGTCCAGAAAATTCCGTCTTCTTTCGATAAACTTCTTTGTTGTGCACTTTAGATTTCCACTTGATATTGAGAATTCTACACTAACACCATAATTAAGCTCCATGGCTCAATCATTGCGTTCTTATGTTGGAATTTAGTCTTCAAATTTGTAAAACACTAATGAATAGATACAGCATCATAGAATTATTTTCTCAGTATGTATGTTTATGTTACACCTTAACATCTCACCGTTAGATCAAAATAATGTTTTGCCATATTGATCCTGCTTTTTATTTCTTCTTCCTCCGTTATTCAAAAGTTTCTAAGTGTTTACATTATTTTAATTGCTTTAGTTTTACTACTGTCATATAGATTGTATGCTACATTCTAGATTGTTCGCTAATTATCATAACTTCAGTGTCATTCTATACTTCTTGCTTGTAATAATAAGAGATTTCATCGTAATCTGTATGTCTTCATTGTGTAGTCAAATATTAGCAGACAAAGATAGGTTTTAGTTTGGTTATTAATTTCGCGCAAAGCTACACGAGGGCTATCTGCGCTAGCCATTCCTAATTTAGCAGCGTAAAACTAGAAGGAAGTCAGCTAGTCATAACCACCCACCACCAACTCTTGGGCTGCTCTTTTCCCAACAAAAAGTGGGATTGACCGTCACATTATAGCGCCCCCATGGTTGAAAGAGTGAGCATATTTGGTGTGCTGGGAATTCGAACCCGCAAACCTCGGATTGCGAGTCTAGTGCCTTAATCACCTGGCCATGCCGGGCTCCGACAAAATTAGGATACATTAAACTCAATTATGATTGGATAGTTATATATATATATATATATATTGCTATATGTTAATTCTTGTCCGTGCTATTATGTAAGAATGATGCGAATGACATCCCTACTATCGTATTTGCATTTTTTGAAGGATCTTTATTAGCCATCCCTACATTTTATTCCGTTTTTGAAAAGTATTTTTTTACCTCTTTGCTTGTTTCTGTTTTGTATACGCAGTGCTTCAACAGACATAGGATAATTATGTTTAAACCAAGTTCGATATACAATGAGGTTTCACCTGTAATATTTATTGTTTATCAAACCTTATGTGGTAATATTTAAAAACATCTCAGAACCTGTGATTCAGTAATTACATATATATTGGTATAAAACAAAACAACGAACAGTATTGTAAAGTTCTGATTACCTGTTGAGGAGATATTTAAAATACTGTTTAGATGAACAATCAGAGCCATCCCTATGCAAACAGTGCTCCTGCCTGCCTAACACCTAACCTAACCCTTGTTTATAATAAATACAAACATAATTTATTTAGGCACACAATAAATAAAACAAAATGATTTTAAAAACCTGCAAATAAAGATTGTAATAAATTAAGGAAAATTTTGTAGGCATTATATACTCAAACTACAAATCTCTATTTTGAATCCGTCGAATCTAATTATATGTTTATTTTGTTTTCTGGCTTTTATGCTCAACTATTTGCAAAGTATTAGTGTAATGATAATAAATAGCTAGTAGCTGCCTGTTACAACTTTCACTTCAAACATAATATAGAGGATGGCTCCCTAACAATACTGATTGTTTAGTGTACAAAGCATTGAGTACCTACTTGTTACAACCATATAATGTTTATGTATTATTGACTAGTAATTTCCGTTTCACTCTATATTGAAGCTATTTAAGGAACATAACATATATATAAGAAAGCTAACTTTAAGGGGCAACTGAACTATCGTTTACACTAGAATTATGTTTTTTGTGTATTTGATACGTGTTCATCCTTTGCAGTCAATAGTAAAGATTTTAAAGTGTTGTTTGAACTGAATCTTTACTGTTTAAATTGTTTTTTGCCCAAAATGTTCTATTAGAGCTTTGTGCAGTTTATTGCCATCTCTATTATGAACCACTATTGTTACAGCTACGAAGTACTGCAATAATATGTATATAAAATATTCATAGAGAAGTTTATGCTAAATAATATTCTAACTGGGATTAGTATTTGGATCCTCAAAAGTACCTTAAACAATACGACGGCTAAACAACCAGATCAGAGTTCCCAAAAGTCTAGACAAAACCTTTTTTAATTGTGAATTTTGACCGAAGAAAAGGCATCCAATCATCAATAGCTGCCGACATATGAACTTTGTCGATCTTTCAACCAAATAACGGGATTTACTGTCACTCTTAAAATGTACACACAGCTGAAAGTGCGGAGAATGTGGAAGTGTTTATCGCGGCTCGAGCTTAGGACATTACAATCCATATCTCTACGCACTAAACAATGAACCACACGTAATTAAAGTATTTGGTCATTTCGTAATTCTAGATTTGATACGAAAATAACTAGGTTTAATCATTTTTGTGTAACTAATTTGATCCACGGATAAACTAAACTGAATAAGATTGGATTGGAGCTTATAGAAAGTTTAACGATATAAATAAATTAGTTTTTTTTTAAGTTTAAATGTAAATGAATTTTAATTTGTTTCCACTCAAAATGTCATAAATGCCGCATTAAGCCATTCAGACAAATATACAAGAACGAGAGTCTAGCTAGTAGTATATTTTGTATTAACTGTAACAACTCGGAGTCGTTACCCCTCTAGAGACATTCGATATGTTGTTTCATAAATGTGTAAAACATTAGTTTAAGACTTACACGAGTTTTTTGAACAGAAGTCAACGACTGGGATCTCTTCTTTTTTCAGTCTTTGATAGTACATGTGACGCGTCATCGTTACACTGAACATTATAGTGAATAAATTTTACTCAGAATCAACAATAGTTTACTGAACTCAGTTTAACGAACTCTTTCCTATATACCGTCAATCGATCTATAATCTACTTTGTTTTCCTGTTTTAGTTTATATATTAAAATAGCGTAGCGGAAGATTTCCGTTTTACTAATATTTTTAACATGTAAACTACTGACATTCGCTTTCAAATGATTTAAAATTTTTCACGAAATAGATAAGTCTTATATACTTTTTCTTTTGTTTTCTTGCGAAAAAGATTCTCGTCTGTGGCCTTATTCCCTAACCTCTATATATACATATAATGTATAAAACAGTTTCAATATACAGCGAAGAAGATGCTGAAACCTTGATAGTTACAGTTTTTAACACCTTTTTCACGATCACTCAAAATGCATGCATGCGCTAGAGAAAGGCATGAAGTTTCTAATGGCTGAAGCTAAAGATACTCTCTGATGAGAAATAGAGTGTCTTCAAAATGGCAATGATCCAGCATTTCAGGTCTTACAAAATGTTTCAAGACTGCTCGAATTGGAACAGTTTGTGCCTAAAACTAAAAACAAAAAGTGAGGTACATTATTTTCTTGTCACTCTAAATATATTTTGAGTGTATGATGTTATAAAAAATCTAACTTTGATTGATAACAGAATTGTGAAAATACAAAGACTTAGATAATTTAGTTGAAAGTATTTTTATGTAATTTTATAATTATTTTATGGACATTGCAAGTAATCTTAAGATATTTTATTTGAATTATTCGTGTATAGAGTGTAATTCTGGTGTAAATCTTAAAAGTTTAGTTCTCTCTGTTTATATGAGCTACCCCAAACTACCTTTCCTTTTATTCTTTCGTCAGGTATTTACAGCAAGCTATTTTACCTCAAATACATTATTCACAACTTTAATATAAGTTACTTGTCTCGATACATCATCTTCAGACTATTAGTACAGGATACTGTACCTTAATAGAATTTGAGTGCATTAAAGTAAAACGATTTTGGACCTTTACCACGTCGTTACTGTTCATGTCGCTGTGTTTGATCAAGCCCTATCTGAAAACTCATATCGATAACAGTCTTGCATAGCTCAATTGTAAAATGTTCTTTGTCAAACACACACCAATAATTTCTGTTAGCTCTCTAATAACCATCTAGTGTACGAAAACGATTGTTTTTCCTAGCGCCCATTTCGATAGCCTGATTGTACAAAATTCCGTAGGTGTAGGACTTGAAAACTTTACTGATATGGAATAGCAAGAATACTTGTCTCAATTTCAAAGTATTGATGTTTGCGACTTTTAAACGGATTGTGTTGCTTTTGCATATAAGTATTCTTCTTGACTATATTGAGTGCTGGGGAACATAAACGAACTTTGCCACTGACTTTGGGTTAGTGGCTTTCACCAGTTATGAAATGCCACGCTTTGCTTATCACGGCTGGAGACACGACTTGTTGCAGATCTTTTTTTGGATGGTTCTGGTGTTCCAAACTGATCCATATTTTTTTGTTTTCCAATGTATTAAGTGAAAAGGATATTTTAATCATAGAAGATTTAAATCCTTCACAATCTGAAAATATCTTTATGATATAAACATAGGAATATTTGGTGATTGGGAAGGGCTTTTATATACCCTTCCCCAAACGGTCAGTTTTTTGTGCCATCATAAAACCTATCTAACGCAAAATAATCTCAAGGTATAGTTCTAATACATTCCGTTCCACAGTGACTTTACATCGGCTATGACTGCCACATGTCTTTCTGATTTCTAAATACAAAATAATTTCATGATAACGTACTCAACCCTCTGCGTATCTGTGTGAGTCTTTTAATAAAATTTCTCGTTCAGATGAGCCTTATTCAAACAGGCAAAACAAACTCTACTTTTAAAATGAAAATAATGAAAGGTTTATTATTTAGTAGTTTAGTTGATTGAGAACGAAGTACGAACGTTAATTCTTTACTTGTTTTACTTTTCATCGCTTCTTTTCTTCAGAAAAACCTAAAAGTTAGAAAACGTTTATTTTTATTTCATACGTTTATCCAATACTTAAATATAACAATATAATCAATAGCTCTAAAATTTTGTGCTAAACATCACATGAACGATGGATGTTTTTCCCATATTCTTTTTATTTGCCCATTGCAATTTTATCGAATATATCAATATGATTGCAGAGAAACTTTTTTCTCTCATTTTTCAGCCCAAATGACGAATTTTGGAACAACACAAAAGACCTAAGAACCTGTTGGAAACAAAATACAGATCTGAAATGATTATGAACCCACGATGAGCAAATTGAAAGAAAAGTAGAAAAGCAATGTCTACAATCAACGTAATTTTTATCACAAATTTTAGGCATAATCAATTTTCTTTCGCCAGCTTTCGTCGTTTAACTCATAGCTCTTACAACAATATGGTGTTATAATTATGATTTCACTCAAATTAGAAATATGTGAAATAACAATTTTAGCCATAAGTCTTAATTACTGTGTGCCTTAAGACTACATTTGGGCAAATATAAACAGTTTTTATTGTTTTCAGTAAGAGCTACTGAAAAGTAGCAGAAACGTTCAATACAATGTTTAATTTGAAGGCAATAAACGTATTTATGCAGGTATTGGTTTATCGTTTAATTTTAATGTCACGCAAAGCTACACGAGAGCTATCTGCGTTACCCGTTCCTAATTTAGCAGTGTAAGACTAGAAGGAAGCCAGCTAGTCATCACCATCCACCACCAATTCTGGGGCTACTCTTTTACCAATGAGTAATTGGTAATTAATTAAATGTGTAATTAACCGGAAAATTATAACGCCCTCACGGCTGGAAGAACAAACATGTTTGGCTTGACGGATATTCGAACCCGCGACCCTCAGGTTCCGAGTTGAACACCGTATCTAGCCAAGGTAGGCCCGAGGGTATTGGCCATAAGTACACGTGTTATGCATATATGATATATATATGAACCTAATTTAGAAAATTTTCATTTTAAATAGTTTTCGTACTTAGGGTACACTTTTTAGAAAAGCAAATTCAGTTTTGTAATACCCATAAGCTTGGGGATTTGATGTTCTATAAGTCTGGGCATGAACGACACTTGATCTTTTAGAATACAGCACAGACTTTTGGGTCGAAGGAGACGTGTTTGTAAGTTCTCTCTCTGCGCATACATTCGTAAATGCATATATGTGTATATGCTCTAAGGAGACAACACAAAATTGACAAGTTCTGTTGCCTTGTTTACTTGAGTGAAACATCAGGCAAAAATGATCACCAAAGCTAAATTGACACCAAAATATGCTTCATCGTACGATATGATAGTGACAGCTTTTGTCTGTAAATTGATGAGTTTTTAAACACACATAATATGTTATAAAGAATCTCAAAAGTGTAATTAGAGATTAGAAAATAAGTTCAAGGATATAAATAAAACGTTAAATGTATAAACGTTGGTTGATTGAAATAGTTTCTTAATATGTTATTTTCTGCTTATCAGACGACATTGGGCTTCAGTCCAGTGCTTAGAACAATATTTTGTTTTGTTATTTATCGATCAATAAGTTAGTATGTGACGTCGCGACGTTTGGTCTGACCCATTTCCTGCACTGCTGCTGGAAGTTCGGAGAGCCTGTAATTTATTTATGTTAGTGAGTTTTAATATTATAACAGTTTCCCGAAAAGTTAGTAACTGAAGAAAAAAAGGTTGATTGTAAATAGGACTTTTACAAAAAAGTATTTTCCTTTAGTATATAAAAAAGAGTATACGAACGTGTTTTAAACACATTATTTTCTATGGACGTAAGCAGCCTAACAGATGAGGTTGGTAGGTCGTAACACTAAATTTAAGATTCAATTAATGCAGTAGACATAATGCAGATAGTCCATTGTGCACCTGTCCTCTTAAACCAACAAACGTTTATTTTTAATTAAAATAAAATTATTTAATAAACACTAAATAAGTGGAAGTCTTCATAAAAACTCTTAATAGCGAATGACAGTTCTACTTCATGATTTGTTGGTGTAATATTACCAGCGACATATCTAGATCTTTCTTTGCTTATAAATAAAATTCCACGAAAATATTCTGTAAACTACTTATTTGTTAATGATATATACTTAAGAGAATACTTATTATTAATGAGTTATATGCTGAAAAGGTTATACTTATAAATCAATGAATGAACTGCAAAAGTAGACAAGTGATGAATGATTGGATTGATTGACCAAGATTGAAAAAACCTCTAAATTAAGAGATAAATGGCTGAATCTATGGAATTTATCACATTATTAAAAATTTAACCTTTAAACATACAATATTTTAGTGATTCAACATTTTACGATTTCCGCCTAATTTTTGCACGCCCTCTCATAAAGAACCATAAATATTAATTTGAATTCGTGTTTTTGTATGATGGCCTATTCCTTAGATTATTTTTATTTTAAATGACCTATTCTTCTTGCTAGTATCTATTTTTTCAATAATATAGTTAAGTTGTTTATCGTGCATGTCAAGTTTAGCAGAATAAATTTAGAATGACGTAATACTAGTAAGAGGTTATGTGCATTTTACCACGTTTGACTGAAATACGTAACTGATTGTTTTGTTTTTTAAACTGAAGACAAATGACATTAGTAATAAAAATAATGTTTCATAAATGTGTTCGCTTTTGTTTTAAAGCAAAGATACACAATGAGCTTTCTGCGCTCTATACACCACGAAGAATCGAATCCTAGATTTCCTCACCGTAAGTATGAAAACTAACCAATTGGAGGACTATCTCGTAAATGAACACTAATCACATGATAGCTTGAAGAAAATATATTTTCAAGATGTGGGTACGGTCTTGTCTAAATATTTGTATATTTTGTAACAAAGAAGATCATAATTATTAATGGCCAGGTAGGTTAAGGTGTTCTACTCGTAATCTGAGGGTCGCAGGGTTCGAATCGCCGTCGCACCAAACATTCCGGGGGGGCGTTATAATGTAACAGTCAATCCCACTATTCGTTGGTAAAAGAGTAGTCCAAGAGTTGACGGTGGGTGGTAATGACTAGTTCCCTTCCCTCTAGTCTTACACTGCTAAATTAGGGACGGGTAGCGCAGATACCCCTCGTGTAGCTTTGCGCGAAATTCAAAAACAAACAAAAAACATAATTATTAAGATGGAATACAAATATACTTAAAGCTGTCAAACTGAAAAATGCATATGATGTTAAACATCTACCTATGTAATATGTATAATGAGGCAGGTTCTATGGACATTATGAACGATTTATTAGAATATCAAAGAATTTAATGACCTGTAAAAAGATGTGTTATTTAGCATTTCATCTATCACAACGAAACTTTATCAAAACACATATAATGAAAAATATTAATATAAAATTATTAGAAATAGTGTCCTTAACTTCATATTAATTCATATTAAGCATTCAGTGCTTGGCTGGTTTTCTTCGTACTCTAATAACCCCCGCAAGGTGACGTGGCAACGTGGCATGCTGTCTTTGAGATAAGTGATTTAATCTACCGTGATTTTATCAAAACGTGTCATTAGAAAGCGCTGAAACGCAACTACAGTAGCTGGTTTAAGGTCATGTTTATCAATTTTACAGCTAAGTTTTGCCCAACGTATCTAATATGATTACAATCTGGAGACTTTGCTGGCCATTACGATCTTGTAAACTCCTTTTAATTAAAATAATCCTGTAAAATATTTGCATTGAGGGCAATGGATTTGTCATCTTGGAACACAAAATTATTGATAAACCTTATCTTAGAGTATGAAAGAAATATCGTCTCCAAGTGACTCCTATATGAGGAGTCATTGGCGTTTCGTTGAAGAATATGAAAGCAGTGTTTTCACCATGATGAGTAGCTGCCCAAACAAAAACTGCACCATCTCCTGTGGGTTCTCTGTAAAAAAAAAACTGTCTCCACTCATTTATTCTCAAAACGAACAACAAACACGAATAAAACTATCACCTTTAACAAGTCAGAAACAGGACTCATTTGAAAAGAAGGCATGTCACCAGTGTCCAAATTGTAAGCTTGCATACTGTCTTGTCCAAGTACTACAGTAAAGTCCCGGCATTGCCAGGTGGGTTAAGGCGTTCGACTCGTAATCGGAGGGTCGCGGGTTCGAATCTTTGTCGCACCAAACATGCTCGCCCTTTCAGCCATGGGGGCGTTATAATGTAAAGGTTAGTACCACTATTTGTTGGTAAACGTGTAGCCCAAGAGTTGGCGGTGGGTGGCGATGACTAGCTGCCTTCCATTTAGTCTTACACAACTAAATTAGGGACGGTTAGCGCAGATAGCCTTTGAGTAGCTTTGCGCAAAGTTCAAAACAAACAAACAAACTTCAGTGAAGGCAGTGAATTTTGGATAATATCGGTTTCCAGATAGGTTTTTCTGCAAAGTAATCTTATTTGGTCAGTCTGCTATTCATTGTACTTCTGGATGCTCTGGAATGAATGTGCTCATGCCATTCCTGTCGAAAGGTGTTGCAAGACTTCTTTTGACCTTGACGTGTTAACCTGATCAAAACACGGTCATCATTTGGCAGTAAGTTTTTGGCGTCTATCAGGGAACTTTCCTGAAACAGTGTTTAAGATGGTCCGATGATATTTCAGGATTTTAGATACAGCTCACTGAGGGCATTCTACTGTTCTGGCAGTGTTCGTTTGCTTAATACCATTTCTAGACAGTCGAACAATTTGATGCCCTATAACTTCTGTCACGTGACGAGACACGACTCTACACCAAGTATAGAGAAACTGTTTGAAAAAGCTTTGATTTGTTTCGAAAACAATTATAACAAAAGCACACTATTTTGTACAAAATAGGTATGTATATGTATTTTGACGTACATATGCTCGAAACAGCTTACACGGACCAGAATAACAACTCTTCTCGGACATTTACTCAATAATTACTTTATGCATGTAGAAAATAACATGAATATAGAAAAATATGCGAATATTTTTACCAAGACTGTATTGTGCGTGTCTTAAATTTAAAATCATCATTGATATCCACTAAAATATTTCATATCTTTGTACAAATATTTCATATTCCAAATGACTCAATAATTATGTTAACGGTGTGTAAGTACGACACTAATGTTCGTTATTATAAAACTAGGCACTGATTAGTTTGATTTTCCAAATATATTTTTAATAGATTAAGCGATAAACAAGTAGAATATTGAGTCATTTGATTAGTTGAGTATCTCTAAGCTGCAAGTTCATTGACCTGTATAAAAACAGTGTTTCAGGTGCTATGCTGCCCTTAAAATTGCTACCGTAGGTAATGAATGTTCAATCTGGTGTCATGAGTACACTCTATTGCCTAATAACTCGATTTACAATGTCATAAGGTTCTGAGTACGATAGCGAAACCGATTTAGACTATGAATACATAACTTCATAAACCAAAGGCATGAAACTTTATGAAATGGAATGGCTGATTTTGTTTCGTCAATTTGTTTAGGAAAAAAATACAGCTTGTCATAAGTCTTTATCAATTTTAAATTCTTGTTTAGTTTTCTTTTAATTTTCACTTAAGAAATAAATATTTTGTCCCGGATTAGTTTGGAATATGTTTTTGCAGCTCTTATTGTCCTAAGCTCCCTGCTATGCGAGTTTTTTCTTTTTATTTCATAAAGAATTTTGAAATTAACACTACACTGCCTTACCATAAGGAAGTCTTTCTCTAACGTGATTAATTCACTCCACACGCAAACATTATATTATTTACGTTTGTCTTTCATTCAGTATAAAAGTGATACAATGGTTAGTTGCGTTTCGTTTTCATTCGATATATGTGATAAATCGAGTACTTGCTTTTGATTTGCATTCGGTATGCAAGAGAGATATCGATTAGTTTGATTTGTCGGTGTGCAAGAAAGTGACTGATTAGATTCATTTGTTGGGTAAGAGTAAGATGTTAATTACATTGGCTTTTATTCACTACACAAATAGAATATTGATTAGTTTGATTTGTCAATGTGCAAATAGTAGTCAAAATTTAAGAATTTATTAAATGCCATGTTTTTTATATGGCATATAAACGGGAACATATGGTTACTTTGATTTTGAATATATAATTAAATCACTGATTGTTTGATTTGTCACTACATTAGGTAAGCTATGAATTATTTGGTCCTATTCAATATTTACAGGAGTTATTGATTTGGTTTGATAATGTCCAAACAGCTTTATGATGAGCTTGATTAGTCAATATATAAGATATTGAGTATACTATATTAAAGTTATTTTGAATATGCAAATCAACAACTCATTTGAAAAATTCAGCGTATGTCGCGGGGGAACGGATAGTACTAGAACACCACTTTTAATATTATTTAGCGTTACATAGTTAATGTGGTGACATAACAAAAATTAGGAAAGAGTATATAAGAGGCTTTTCCCAAGAAAAATTCTCATAAACTCAAATCACATAGATATGTTTCGATTGGTGATTTAGAATTTCCTAGAAGATGATAGTCCTTGTACTCAATGGCTTTTTAAAACAAATAATTATGGAATAACTTAGATTACCAAGGCTATCCACAAGGAGACCTGCCCCACAAAGTCATACCCCAACCATCGTAATCAAAGTACGGCATCTTATAACAGTCGAACATTCTACGAAAACAAAAGTGAGAGGAAAATGTGCCCACATGCCGCAGGTAACAGTATGTAACATAATCAAGAAAAAATGATCTGCGTGGAAGCATGGTCAAAAGGTCAACCTATAGATTCATTAAGACAGGGCTTCTAGTTATGCCTACGTTCAAATTCCCGTACTTGAAATAGATGGAGACTGAAAGTGATGTTCATGCTATTCCATTGAAAGACATACTGGTCAAATTTCTGTACGCGAGATCCTATAGATTACTGTGCGATCGGACTGTTGAAACTGATAATAAAGAAGCGTCGTCTTTGTACACTAGAAGGACTATGGAAAACAATTGGGAAGAGTAATGTGCATTATGCATGAAAGCTCTTTATGTCGTAGTATTTTAAAATAAAATATATGCACGATCGTAAGATAGGGCATGCATGTTTAGACATGGGGACTGTAATAAAATTTTATTACAACGTAAGCCATCTTTGTACAAATAATATTATGTATGAAGTGATTTGTTTATACACTCAATTTGTTCAATCAGATGTTGAATCATATTCAAATAATTTATCATTAGCGTAAATTCCTTGTTATAAAGAATTATAAATTCATAAAATAATTACCAAAAAAATCACATTTTGTCATAGGAAAATAGCATTAATATTGGTCATCTTTATTTACTTTCATACTGATATTTAATGCTAAAGGTAAGAAGAGTATGGTATGAGATATAAAAAAGTTCTAATAAATAACTGAAAACAAATATGACAGACAAACAATTATTTCATCAGAAAATTTGATGCAATAGTTTTCCCATCTCTGTAGTTATTATACAACTAACTGCAGAAAAATAAAATTCCAGTGTAGACAAAATTACCAGTCATACAACGCTTTCTGATATTTATGTGACGAGTTATCCTCACAAAGAACGTGTAATCTATAATAGCTTACGCATCCATCCAGATCAGGACGTCGACTCCCATGTACCTTTCATGGTAGCCTAAAGGTATGTTCTGGGTTTGGTGACAATCGGTCCAACTATTCGCCAATTTTAAGCAGACACAACACATGGGAAGAACATTGAGACCCCGATGAATGACACTTGGGTCAGTTTAAATGCTTACCCCTATGTCATTCTAAAGGGAGGTCGAAGGGCTATATGGAAAGTCTGGTAATAGTCAGTCTAGCGGTTCGCCAGTAATAAGTGGACACAGATACAGACTTTTATCAAATAATGATTTAGATAACGTTAATATAAATCATAATAAATGCTATTTAACAAGATCTGAACTATGCAATAACATGCAATAGCAAATGTTCAAATCTTTTTTTTTCAACCTTCATTTAATGTTCCTAGGATAACAAAATATTTATTCAGAGAGGAAATATAGAACGAAACCTTGTTTGTTTGCAATTTTAAACAAAGTATTAGATAATGGGTTGTCTGCGTTGTGCCCACCATAACTATAAAAACCATATTTTTTGATAACCCTCAAGTTTACCACTGAATCACTGGGGGTAATTGATTGTTTGTTGTTAAACAAAATTACACAATAGAATATATGTGCCATGCGTACCATGTACATCAAATCCCTGTTTTTAGCTTGAAAGTTATAACGTTTACCAATGAGTCACTTAGGGAGTGACAGTATAAACTTAACCAAAAGATAAGTTAAACTGTAAGCGATTGACCACGTTTGCTTGCTCTTTCCTGTAAATAAACAATTATAGTTACCAAAGACACTTGGTCGTAGTAATTTTATAAATGGTTTATGCGGTATATTATTTAACCTTTCTTGAATTTCATTTAAAGGTTTTATTTGCTTAAACAAAAAAAATATAAACAAATAGTTTTTATTACTGCCATTAAACGTTAGATTTCTTTGAAAAAATATATACTTTCCATTTAATTTTCTTTTCTTAGTCGAATTGTTCTCTATCTATGTTCAAACATTCAGTATTTTACTATAGTTCTCAAACTTTCATTTACTAAATTTGTATTACAATATTCTTCTTAGGATCTTACAGTTATTTGTAGGGCTAAGAACTTTTATTCAATGCATCTCGTTACCAGCAACTGATGTTATATGGCTTTTTTTATTCCAGACTCACAGAGACAATTGTCTGTGAAGAATATGTACTCAGTACTATAGTAACAGTTGCATATTGTACGGTACATTATTGATTGATGAGCATGAAAGTCCAATTTTAATGATTTCGAGGTAAAAAGCAGTTTCCAAATCTGAAAATTTTTGAGTACATTTTTAGTTACAAAAACAAATAGAAGCCAACGTTTCATGGTCGCTACAAAAACAAATTGTGAGGCAACCATGTTATGTTATCCAATTGAAATATATATATTAGTTATCTTAATTCATTCCATTTAATGTGAAACAAAATATTCTTAAATGATCTAGAAAGTAGAAATAGCCTTATATGTTCTAAATAAAAATGACTTAATACCACCCCTCCCTTTTTGTTTATACCATTATGATATTTGTATGTTGCTGGATATAATTTATTTTTTACTAATACTAATTAATAAAGGCGTAAATATCCAATCCTCCTGCATGAAAGTATACTTCTAACAGAGGAGAATTTAATTTTTATTTTTTGAGAGGAGGTAATAAAAACACGTTACTGAACTCTTGCTTCCAATAATTTTATTATTTTGTTTTTATGGCAGGAATGACCGTTGCGAAATTTATGCAGCGGACATTTTAAATTCAAAACGAGACTTGTGGAATAATCTTTAAAATTAGCGTTCGAGGATGATAACGACATAAACTTGACAAAGAAATCTGACTCGTTCATTTGGTCAAAATCGCTGAGTGTGACACTATATGAATGGTATTACTAGTGAGTATTCGTTGATCTTGTAAATATCTCTGGCTATGACACAAGTGTTTTTAAGTTCAGAATCTACTCTCTAACTGCACAATGAAACACGGAATGAGTTTTATGAAACTGACATTTAAATTAATGTTTCGATGGCTTCAAAATACTTTATATTGTAAAGTTACTGTGTATGGTTATCGAAAATTGGAGAAAACGGTTCTAGAAGTCTAAACACTAACATCCACACTTTCTATTACTATTTTATCATGAGTAATAAGAGTTGTGTTCACGTTAAAAATTTGCCTAAAGCTGTTTTTATATAAAAAATAGTTCTAAATAATATTCACAATATGTTTATGGGCAATGCGTTGACAGCGTCATTATTGTGATAATTTAATATAATTTTTATTGACCTCTCTTTAGTAAGATTGTTACGTAAAGTTCAAACCTGCTCATCTTATTGTTCTGAATAAATTTTACTATTCTATTTTGACAAGGTTATCTAAATAGTATGAAAAATGGGTGTAAGTTGTGATAACTTTGTCATTTCATTATAAGTTCTCTACTTTGAAATATTCTGCATGAAGCAAGGATATATATATATATATATATATATATATATATATTTCACGCCTGCAATGATGAAAATTTCTTTATCTCAGATCAAAATGAAACCTGCAGAAGAAGTATAAACTGGTGACATCATATGTGAATACAAATAAGCCAGGAACTTTGCAGTCATGTGTGTGTTTTTCTTATAACAAAGCCACATTAGGCTATCTGCTGAGTACACAGAGGGGAATCGATCCCCTGATTTTAACGTTGTAAATCTTTAGACTTACAGCTGTACTGGTGGGGAACTTTCGCAATCATATTATTGGAATTATGTATGTAACCGTTCATTTGCGAAATATGAAATCTATACAGTTGATATTACAAATAATAAGCAAAACGTCCTATCCAGAACATGGAACACCACGTAGTGAACTGAAGTGTTTTTTTTCAAAAGTGGTAAAAGTATTCTTATAAATAAAATGAATGTTAATTAAAATTGTCCAAACATAATATATTGACTTTAAATCGTCCTTTAAGATTTCGACACGAAAGTTGTGATATCCAGTTTTTATAACTTAACTCAAGTTTATTATTATCGCACTATTCACATACATGCCTTAAAATCAGACTAAATTGTTCTAATTTTATAGATCCAAACTTTTCATCTTTAAGTAACAAATAAAAAAATCTCATTATTGTAACGCGTTTTACTGATACAACAGACAACACAATAATAACAGATCAATAATTTAGATGCCTCTTCACAACCACGAAGTCTATAAACAAATTAAATACTTTACTAAACAGTATACTACTTTGTTATGTGTCATATGTATTCACTTGGCTGAAAACGCCCATTTTTAAAAACTAATTGCACTTCAAAGAACTCATGTTTGAAAATTAAGGAAGATAAGTTATAATATGTTAATTAAATTACGCCAATTAAGCATCATTGTACAAAACCATTCAGTAAACTATAACTTTTGTGTTATCTTTGCTCGATCTATCTTGTAAAGTAGATGTAATGTTCGTCATCTCTTGGGGCTGGTGTACTTCTTAGTGACATGTGTGTGAAACTGATGTCCTGCCATTACGTATTTAAAACCATGGCACCAGGATACCGATTTTGTTTTTCTTTTTTTGTTATTTCATTCGTAAATAAAAAGTTGTTAACTTTTTCACATATCCGCCATTATGAAATAAGATTGAGATTTAGTGAGTAATACACAGATAATATGATGTGACCGCCTCAAAAGATTGACGTTTGTCCATAAAATTGACATATTTGCTACAAATATCCGAAAATTTAATTACAAACTGGGTGAGAATGGAATGCAAAGTGATAAAGGCAAAATTTTTTGATTGGATAATACAGGATAATTTGCTAAAAATGCGTTCACAGTGTGCAAATCATGTACTATATTTTACGACATAATATATCACGTACATGTATGCACGCATGCACACGGGTAACTACATGGTACATAGCCTTCTTCTTAATCCTGAGTGTGTAGTAAAGAGTGTGCTTCAGTGTATAATAACCTCGTAAGTGTTTTTTCATCTATAAAGAGCAACGCAAAAATGGCATATTAAAGGTGACAGTTTAAAACTAAAAATTAATTCGTTAAACTCCTAAGAGTTTCTAAATATGGAATTCTCCATATTTAAAAAGTGTATGCTTATCAATATTGATGATACATACAGAGGAAGTATTTGTACGAACTGAAAGGTATTTGACGACAGATTATCTACAATGCAACCAAACACTGATAAGTTAAGTGTCATAGAAAACTACTCTAATCTATACAAAGTTAAAACAGTAGGAATACCAGTGAATTATTCTCACTAAACTGTCTATCTAATTAGAAAATGTATAACATTTAGTAATGGTTTGAGAAATGTATGAAGGGATTTATTTTCTGTGTTGACTTATGTACTGGTATGTAAGGCTCCAAAATACTATAATAATATATACTGAATGTTGAAAATTTCTAGGCTTATTATTAATATTGAAACATAATATAATTAGAGTATTTTTATACCACACAACAGAGTTCTTAGTAACGCGCTTGAACTTCCTTCAAAAGATTGTCCTTTATCTCTTGTACCCTAGCAGTTTCTTAAACCTTTATCTTATGGAACTTTGTGTAAACGCAGACACTAAGATTTGGAAGTTTTTGTCATTATTTGAATAGAGAGATACAACAGTGTTACTTATCTTTTATATCGTCCATTATATGAAGTTTGAGATTATGTTCCTCACTGAGTTTCGTTTCCGAATTGCCAGAGTAAGTAAAACAAGCAAAGAATTCAGGAAAAGAATATTACCCAAAGGATATTGAGGGAGTGATTCACTTTTCATCCACCATAGAAGTTTTTTGTGATACAGATGGAATAGGGATTTTAAATCACTTGGGGGATAGTAGTAAGGTTAGCATGGGTCTTTATAGGAAGGATAAGGTTTTGATGATTGGTCGAGATGATAAGTAAAGTGTCACAAGTTAGCTATGAACAAACAGAGCTAGATAACAAGACCTGAGAGATAAAGAGGAGAAAAAATTCGAAAGTTGACTTTAGATAATGTGGAAAGTAAAAAAAAAAAAAACCAAGTGTACAACACAGAAAAACCTTGATATTTTTTCCCTCTCTTGGTTTTGCTTTTACCATCACAGTGTCTGTATTTGGTATAATTTATTTTTCTAATAGCGATGTACGATTTTCAATCACAGTACATAAATACATACTTTTTAATGTATTGAATCTGAATTTTACGTGAGAGAAAGCAATAAAAATGGAGAATTAAATGTTATTTAACTTTTACGCCTATCTTGAAATGGTGGGGTTCTTTACAAGACTCGTTTTTTATTTCTGTAACTTTAGTCTTTCCTTCTTGATGTGTTGGTTTTTATTGATAGAGGTGAGGCGGTCTTATCCTGTGCTCATGGTACTTGATGAGGTTTGTTACGTATTATTATTTACCTTGGACGAACCTCCGATTTAATATGTTACGTATGTTACCTATTACGATTTCAAATGACCTGAAATTCAAATATGAACTTAAAAGTTAATGAAATGTCAGTGTGTATCAATTTTATGATATTTACCAACAAGACTGACACACAATTTTCTTTCTTAACACTAATATATTTTAATATACAAACAATAATACAATTTATGATAACGGTTATTACAGATATTGACTAAAATACAAGAGTTTTACAAACTTACAAACTATACTTCTATATGATTTGGAACAGAATCTTTTACAGACGATTCACGGAGAGCGAATTCTTTGTTAACATTGTTACATTTCGATTAATGGCTAGCCTCACCCTATTTACAAGATATCTAATGTCCTCCTAGAAATATCCACGTCCGAAGTTAATTCACTAAAGTTAAATTGTTTTGTAATGTTCGAAATCCATAAAAGTTCTTGGTCCACTATCTGCAGTTTTCGGAAAAAAAGCGTTAATCACAATTATAGCTTCCGAAGTTTATTGTATACTGACTGTAGCAAACCAACAATATTATTTAACTGTCTCCCCACGTGTTGCGATGACTGCCTTTCATACCCATCAGGCGAGATTCTCGAAAATTCAGCTAGCCCAACAGTACTGGTATTTACGTAGAGATATTCATTGTTGATTCTTATGCTCGAGAATCTTCTCCAAATATAGAGAACAAGCGAGACTTTCGCAATACACTCATGTATTCCTAAATATATATTAAATTGAAACAAACATAGATATTAAAATAAATGTATAATAGTACATCCGTTACAGGTTCACCCTTCTATGTACTCTATTTACAATATTCTAAAAAACGTTACTGAACCTCAGCTGTGCTTGTCACTTTTCATAAAACGCAGGGTTTACTGTGGGCACTATTTGTGATAACATAGGTCATATGAATATAGGATTCTTTGCCATCTAAGAGAAGTATTGTGGAAATTATAGGTCAGTTTGTTTCTATTTTATTTCTTAAAATATTTCCTACCAAGTGAGAAAAACTCCGCCTTTAATGTATGGAAGTTTATCTGACCTGTGAAGTTATTTTATGTGTGTGCGTGTGTTATCTGGGCAGTTTAATTATTATTCTGAGTTGTTTGTTTTGTGTTATTTGTAATTTTAAATAATTGCTGGCTGATACATTAGGCATTGCTGAAAATCTGTATTTTATAGTTTAACGTACTAAATTGATTTAAATATTTTTATTTTGGCATTTAGTTTGTTTAAAGCTTTGAGTATACTTAAGTAGAGATATGTGTTTGGCTGTGATGTGTTTGTTCCACGTTAATCTGGTGTCATATGTGAAGTCTATGATTTTGTTGTTTTTGTGATTTGTTTTCTTTTTTATTAGACTTGGTTTATCTCTGCCAGTCTTTTACATTATTTCTGTAAAATATACGAAATGGGATTTATTAAGAATTAGGGTTACTCTTCGTTTGAAATACCACAAATGTATATGATTTGTTATATATTGTAGATGTTCAGCAGTTTGCACTGGGCTTTTAGAAGAACACAATACTATTATCCCATCCGCAAACTGAGATGCTTTCGTGTGCGTGTTTCATCTACAGACGGTAGATTTATACCGTTGAAGAATAGTGTGTAGAGTAGTGGATCTATGACTGATTGGAAGTAAGCACAAAACTATACAATGCTTTATCTGTACTCTGATCACCAAAGGTATCCAAACCCGATTTCTAATGGTCTGAGTCTGTAGGCATACCATTACGTCACTGGGGAGGATTTGTGACTGAGCCCATTTAGTGTTTTGCGATTTACGAAGTGTGGAATACATTGTACATATATTGTTAGTATAATGAGATTTTTTTCATTTTATATCTGATCTCGTCAAGTCAAACTAAGTTTAAAACGTTTAGGACAACGTGGAAGGCAGCTGCAGCACAGTAATTTGTCTTTACGTTCTAAATTGTTGTTTGTATGAGTCTTTTTGGTTGTCTACTTTTCGTCAAGTTTTCCTTAAAATGTTTTTAATTTCTGGTAACAACCGATTGTTCTCAGTGAAGCTTAGTTGTCTTTTGGTAACGATTATTTCAATAATATTTCCAGTTGTATTAGTTAAGCCTTTTGGTCTATAGTTTTTACGTTCATGGTCCGTTATATACACGTGGGTTTATGTGTCGATGAGGAAAAATGTGAATTAGAATGGGCGAGAGGGTTAATTTAACAGGAGTGAAAAGCATATTGGTTTTTAATACTATAATGCTTATCAGTGTATAATAATTAGATTAGTGGACTGGGGTTACCTAACTCGTATATTCATTTAACCAATAGCATAAAGCTACTTTTCCCACATATGTTGTGGTATTTTTAGGAATGTTTCATTGAGGGCAGAAGGGGGGTTAAGTGTTTTTAAACACAGAAGAAATTTGCTTTTTTTCTTTCATTGAGAAGCAACTATTTATTTTTTCCAAAAAAAACAGACAAAATTACTTCAAGCTCTCTTTATACAGTTACTAAACTACCATTAAAGTAATCTCTGAATCTTATCTGTATTATGCTACCTATATTTTATTGTACGGTCATGTACAGCAGTGGCACTATATGGGAAAGGTAAAGGTGGGTCTTTACTTATATAGTTAAAAATGGATAATTTTCTTTTCAACTTTGAATGATGTCGAATTAAAAGCATCATCTTTATTAAATTGTCATAATTATGATTTGGGAAAGCTTATTAAATTACCCTCTCTCGATATCTAGGAAGCAGTAAATTATATCTTGTCCAGCAAATACAGTTTAAATGTCCTTTCCTTTCATGACTTATGAATAATTTAGTAGGTAATAGCGTACCAAGTCTGGCATATGATCACTTAGGCCCAATTGAAGTAGGCCATAAAACGTCAACATGATGTATATCCAGCTGCACCGTTTTCACAATACAGTGATAAGTCTCTTGACTGCTGACCTGGTTATCATACCGAAGTCACATACATCACTGTTACATAAGGGAAGAAAAATAATTAATCACTGTTTTAAAAACATATGTTTTCAAGATTCTCTTAAATGAATCAAATGTCTGCGAATCTATTCTTAAACTGTAAACTTTACATTAATTTTATTTTTTTTCATATTTTTAACCTATACATATAAAAACAGATTCACAACATAACTTTTCAACGTAAACCTACCTTTAAAAAATTTAATTTTAATGGTTTTTAGTCATTATAGAATTTATAGTTCCTGGTTGAAAATACGTATAAAGTCCTATATGATTATTATGTGTATTTTACTATTTGGTGTTGGCTTTTTTATTTAGATTTTATAATAAAATATGTTATTGTCACTTAAATTAAAATATTTCATTGGACTCATATATAAAACTCAAAAGATTTTTACAATAGTTGATGTATCACTTTTCTGTAACTGTGATTATACCAAATCTATAAATACTTCAGAACTTAGTAACTATCACAAACTAGACGTTACTAAAACTATTGGGAGCTTGCATTAAACTACTGATAAACCATTCGATCGAGATCAATGTGTGTGTGTTTTTCATATAGCAAAGCCACATCGGGTTATCTGCTCAGCCCACCGAGGGGAATCGAACCCCTGATTTTAGCGTTGTAAATCCGGAGACATACCGCTGTACTAGCGGGGGACACGATCGAGATCAAACCTGTACATTTATTTTGTAACAATTCATCGTAAATGTAGCTTTAGTCAAATATAATTTACATCATATCCTTTTTCACTCTTTTCTATGTGTAATGTATGTTCAAATTTAACTTTATTTCTGTGTTACGTTACAAAATGTTAGGCCCGAAAATAAACTTTTGACGTACTTCTCACAAATTTTCTTGAACTTTTCCTAACCCATTAATAAAGCTACAGTGCCCATGCGTGGCCTATGTTTAGCAACAGATATTCAAAATAGTCAACACAATCTAAACTTTCTCTGTGCCTTATCTATCTATGAGGTTATGTTATTTCTTCAACAGAAATAAAAGGTTCTGTAAGGTTTCTGATTTGAGTTTATTGCCATCTAGTGACAAGTAATCACGTTATTTGGAGAACTATACTTTAACGAACGTTTACGCTTCCATATTTGACACTAAAATGGATTGATTCAACAGAAATGCTTTAAACAGCACAAGATTTACGATTTAATTTGTGACTGTTAACTTTTGTGATAAATTTCTGTTTAAGTTAATAATTACTGCTTAAAGAAAATATGGCGTAATTAAAAGATTCGATTAAAACGTTTTGGTTCCAGATTGAGACTACGAACTTCATTTTAGGGTCACAACACTGTTGATAGAGTTTAGTAATATAAATAAAAATTCTTTATTTTTTGAATAGCTATATTGTCTCTTTGATAACCCATACACTTATCGAAATAAACTTTGGAGAAATGTCTGTGAGGTAAGTGGAATTGAGATAGCATTAGATCTGTCATTGGATAAGTAAAAATGAACCAAAATTAAATTATTCACAAGTAATCGTGTCCTTATTTACATACCAGGCTCTAAGTGCGTCTATTAAAATCTGACAAAATCCAGATTGAGAGAAAGTGTGTTTAGAATAAACAATCTAACCCCGCAAATAACACATCGAAGGCATTACAGATAATTAAATAGCTTATCATCGCAAATAACCCAAGAGCTCAGGTGTATATTACAGACAAAGTAGGAACATCTCTGCTCTTGAAGATATAAACAAGATAATTCTCAAGGATTTACGTCAACAAAAGCAATCCAAGAGTCTTGTTTATATGCTTCTTTCAAGGCAGATAGATAAATGAATGTCTGATTGTTACTGTTACATGCTGAACCAGTGGTGTTTAACATCTGTCAAATGAAAGTATGCTGCAATGTTTTCCGAGCTACGTGTCTACTTAAATACGTGTCGCGGTAAATACCATTTGTTATTGTTTTCCCGTTAATGAAACATATAAAAATGTTTTAGTGCAGGTTGGTAAAGTTTTCCAGTAGATTTATGGTGGTTCCAGGTTAAAGTCGTAGTAGTAAATTTAATATCCAGAACGTCGTGACAAAGATAGATGTCCAAATCATAATGTCATATTCTTGACAAGATACGAATACAAATTAAATTTCGTACTATATCATTAGCAAATACAATGACTAAATCATCAGATGCATTTTCCATTGGTTTCTGCACCTTTGGGTTGGTTACTCAAACGGGCCCTTGGTCAATAAATTGTGGAAAACATTTGCAGAGGAGCAGGACAATATCAGCTTTTATGAACTGTATAAAGTCCTCCGTTATCGGAAACTGTGCTGCTGAGGACTATCCAGGACTATCAGTAAAATACTGTCGATGATATAAAAGAGATACTTCAAAACCTAAGAACTCATCCTTGTATTGTCACATAGGTGGTGACGCCCCTCTGCGGATTGGTCGATTATTTATTCAAATATTGTACTTTGTAAAAAAATAATACATATCGAATTATTTCAGAGGAACTTTTCACGCCTAGCCCCAGGAATTTAAATTAATTTTTTTAATGAAATAGATAATGAAAACTACAACAAGATAAATAATTCATAATGTTTTAAAGAATTACATTAAAAATCAACCTACAATATAATGTTCCTTGGTAATCTTGTTTTGTTTGCTTGTTTTGAATTTCGCACAAAATTACACGAGGGCTATCTACGCTAGCCGTCCCTAATTTAGTAGTGTAGGACTAGAGGGAAGGCAGCTAGTTATCACCACTCACTGACAATTCTTGTGCTACTCTTCTACTAACGCATAATGGGATTGACAGTAACATTATAATGTTGAAAAAACTATTTTACCAACGAATAGTAGAAATGACCATCACATTATAACAGCTCCACTTGTGAAAGGTGAATATGTTTGGTGTTACGGGGACTCGAACTCGCGACCATGAGCTTGCGAGGCAAGCTCCCTAACTACTTAAATTATTTTTATTTATTTATTACTTTCATTGTCCATTCATATAGTGTAGGTAGTTAATTAAGTGAAATATGTGGCACTATAATTCGAATCAAACGAAGTGGTTTTTATAAATGTCAATAATTATCAAGGAGTAGGAAATAGTACTTCTAGTACGTATAGCTGCTACTGCCATCTAGAGATTGAATGAATAATTTGGCATTTGGCATTTTGAACGTGTTCAAAAAATAAAAGTAATCAATTTCAATTAGTTATTTTAAACATTTTTAATATAATAATAAACGAAACGAATCAACAGTCAAATATTAATTAAATGATCTATCTTGAAAGATATAGAAAAATATGCTTGATAAAAGTAGATAATATATTTAAATTTAAATTATTTATAATTATGGCTTATTCTCAACAATATGTCATTATTTCATATAATTTTACATTTTTCTTCTAAGCATTTTCACTAGGCCGTACAGTTGAAATTATACACTTCATACTAATATGGATACCAAACTGACTAAATAGTTATAATTAATGACTTGATCGAGTTTTAGCCAGTAGTTGGTCTGAAAGTAGGAGGTATGGACTAGTTTGTTCTCAAAGTAGCAGTTAAGGACTAGTTGGTCTTTTCCTCTACAGCTGCTAAGAATCCCACATATATCACGTAAAAACTTGGAAGGAAAGGTAGCAACCAAACTGCCCCCCGGTAGTACAGCGGTATGTCTCTGGATTTACAACGCTAAAATCAGCGGATTGATTCCCTACGGTGGGCTCAGCAGATAACCTGCTGTGGCTTTGCTATAAGAAAAACACACACAGCAACCCAGCTCGTCTGTGCATTTTCGGCTGGTGATCATTTACAAATAATAATCCTTGCGATTTATATTTTTTAAAATAGTTATAAAAAAGTGTTAGTAGGCGTGAGAAAGTATTTTTATTCGATGACTAAAAGTTTCTCATAATTATTTAGGGATAGAAAATGTCGCCGTAGAGAAAAAGGTACAGGATGCAGCCATTCTGAGCCTGCCCTTTTTCTAAAAGTATCATTAAGCTTTATCATTAATGTGACAAAGTTACAAAAGATATAGTATATTCGTGTGTTTTTATATATTATTTTCGGTGTGCATGTGATTTTACTGTCAACTAAAACAAGTCCTGTGAGATCAATGATCTTAATGTGATGTAGTGAAGTTTAACCATATATTACTCTCTTTGATTATTAGACAGTTAATGCTAATGTTAAAAGATAATTGTTCTTTGTTGTTTCGAAATTTTACTTACTTGACGACTGTTTATTAATGATATCGGAAACAAAATAATTCAAAAACCTTTCACAGCAAATATCCATGAGGAGCAAAGCACAGATGGCCCTTGGGTAGCTCTATGATAAACAACAACCAAAATCAAAACAATTCACAGCTAAAGAACATTTTTAGCTTTCGTTCATTTTAACCGCAAAGTTACACATTGAGCTATGTGCACTCTGTCCACCTAGAGAATAGAATCTTGGAATTTTGTGTGTCCATAAACCTACTGCTGATCCACCAGGAAACCACATGTTTATAAAACCCAAACAATTTTGACTTTTAGTTTAATATAAAAGCGATTCGTACTGATAAGTTAGAACACTGTTTAGTACAGGAGTAATACAATCAAAGCAACACCATCATTGTATTCATGGTGGAAACGATGGTCAAACTTCAAAAGTGTTTCACATTTCGTCTGGCATGGCCTGGTAGATTAGAGGTTTGACTTGTGTTATGTATTATAATTTATCCTGGACGAGTTTTTTGTTTATGATACGAATTAATATTTGAAATAGTCTGAAATTTTAACTTAATTAAGTGTCGATGTGTGTCAAATTTATGATATTTACCAATAATATTGATGGACGCAGTTTTCTTTCATAACACAAATATATTTTGATATAGAACTACCAAAAACATTATAATAACAATGATTTACATACAAAAGTTTTACAAACTTACAAACAATACTGAGTCGTCTATCTGGTATGAAACTGAATATTTTATCGACGATTCACGGTGACCGAATTAATTCTATGTTGATGTTGTTATAATGATTAGCCTCACGGCGTTTACAAGCTGACTTTTCTCCTACAAAGATATACAATGTCCTCGTAAAAATACCAAAGTCCGCAGTTAATTTACTGAAATTAAACGGTTCGAAATTTATAAACGTTCTTCGTCAAATATATAGTTTTCCGATTAGTAAGCGTTTATCACAAATATAGCTTCTGAGGTTTAGAGTATATTAACTATAGCAAACCAACACTATTTAAAACTGTCTCTCCGCGTTGCGTTGGATATCCTTTATAATCTTTAAGGCGTGGTTACCGAAAGTTCAGATAGAAACAATGTAAAACATATATTTATTCTTACACTCGAGAATCTTCTACAAATTTAGAGAACAGGCTGGACTTTGTAATGCTTGTTTAACAATATAAGTTACATGTATTTCTAAGTATATATTAAACTGAAACAAGCATCGACATTAAAATAAATATACATTAGTAAATCTTCCTTAGATAATGAAAAACTGTCTGATTGTTTTTAACCTGATATTATACACACACACACATATTGATAACAATAAATTAAATATAATACCTTCTCAAAGAACCATACAACTTCAAAAATCATAACAGTATATAACATAATGAATGCAAATAATTTTATGATCATAAACTAAAATAGCACGTCAAAGTGCATCAACACAAATGTTAACTTTGTGGCAAAGACCCAACACAACAAATGATCATGCGACTGAAAGGTTCTTCGAAAGCTTAAATAGGTTTCATAGGAGCAATAGGATTTTTGTTTGGTTTTTTTGACCATCTGAGAGATATGATATGTTTTACAAAACTGAAAAACATCTTTCCTAATTTATGGGCAATAAAATATCTCAACTTTTTCATATGTCTTATTGATTCCTAAATGACCTCATATGGATAGTTTATGAGCAACTTTCAATATTGTAGAATGATATGCTTTGGAAACAACTATTTGATAAACTTTATCTCAGTCCTCTGAAGCTGGCATATTTTGGTCTCCATTTTGCTTATAAGCTCAACATTTTTGAAAAGAAAACCGTTTAGAATTTTCTTCAATTCATCTTTTATGAGAGCATAAACAGTGTGGAGATATATAGATCCTGTTCTTGTTTGTCAATCAGTTTATTTGTAATAAATGAAACTTCATCAAATGAACCAGTTTCATTGAATCCATCATTGTCGCTTACCAATGAATTGTCAGGAAAATTACTTGCAAGATCCCATTGGATCCAAAAAAATGTCTGAGACAATTCTATAATGTCATCCTTGAACACTCACATATCATTTGCTGTTGACTTAATTTTTTAGCCTGAGCTCGACTCACAGCACACGAGGGTAATAAATCTGGATTATCCTCAACAACAACATCATTCTTAGATAAAAAAGTCATCGGCTCGTTAATTATTTTGGGTTTGACAACAACTTTTTCCCCAGCCAAATCGACTAATGTTAAATAAATATTATGAAAAGGAAAATTAGCAAGGTTATTCTCAATACCCTGAGTAATAACAGACTCACTAGTGGCAGAACTCGAGTCTAAAGACAGTGTACCTTCTAACAACAATGACTGAGCCGCCCCAGTATTACATAAAATACATATGGATATGGGATTAGCAGTGTCATTTGTCAAAGACATAAAACCAACAGACACTGAAGGTCTAAATTCCTCTCTTACTACATCAACCTTTATATCAGTGGCCAAATCAACAACATTAGGAGATCTGGTGAAACTACGTCCATATGTGGGCATGAAAGCACTGAGAATTGTCTCCTTTTCTTCTTCTTTTTTCCAAAACTAAAAACTGGACACAACATGACCAGGTTTTTCTATGAAAATGTCAGACTGGCCTTGTTTATTTTTATGAAATTTTATCTCTAATATACGAATATTTCGAACTGGAAGAATTTTGAACTTTATTGGTCTAAACAGATAGGGATTTTTGTCGATATGGTAGGAATTGATTTTTATGAAAAGTCCTTTTATGTGTTAAAATGTAATAATCAGAAAGAGCAGCTACTTCCTCTAGTGTTTTAACTTCTTTTCATCCAGTTAAGTTTTGAGGTCGTCATTTATTCAACGTTTAAATCCCTCAATTAGACATAATTATCTTAATTTGTCGAAAGTGTTGTCAATATTCATAGAGTTACACCATAAATCAAAATAAACCTCTTTTTTGTGGACGAATTCCAAATAAGTTTGACTATTTTGCTTCTGATAACTTCGAAACTTTTGGCAATAAGCCTCCGGTACTAACTCGTATGTTTTGAAAACAGCTGTTTTAATACGTACAATCTTCTAGAGAGGGGGCATCATTAGCTTCTTGTGCTTTACCAGTTAGAACACTTTATCATTTTTCTTTGGGGCATTTCTAGGTTTGGACAACTTTCTCAAAATGTTGCAAATATTTATAAACTTTATTTTCATTAAATGGTGGTGCTTTAATATATGAATTGACTTCAAAGTTGTCATTTTGCTTTGGTCGATCGGAGTTGAGTCTAATTTCCACTTCTTTCATTTTAATTTCTTTCTCGGCTTCGATACAAGTTTGTTTATCCTCGAGAAGTTTACTTTTTTTTTCCGTTTCGATACGGGTTTGCTCTTTTTCTGCTTCCATACGAACTTGCTTTATAGCGGCTTTGATATAGACTTACTCAAGCTTGATGTGTTTGACTTTTAGCTGGATTTATAACTTATCTTTATCACTCAACTTTGATTGGCTAGCGGAGACATTAAAGTATTCCCTTAATGCATCCTCAGACAACAAGTCATCATCAACTAGTATTTCAGTAATATGCTTTTTAGTTCATTTTTTCTCATTAATTTCTTAACCTCTAATTCTAAAAGATTGGCAGTTTTGAGCAATTCACTTTTGTTATATCTTTCTAGTTGTTAGATAGTGGGTGACTCAAGAAAATCTTGATACACAGACATGACAAAATCTTGTTGGCACTGATAAATGTAGATGACATTAATATTTGAAATTTAATTTAGATCGAATTTCGTCTCTGAGCCAGATCTCTGACACGATCCCACAATTTATAATGTTACGTATAATAATTTATCCCGGACGAGTGTGTACTTTATTATATTGTTAACTACGAATTCAAATAGACTGAAATTTTAATCTTATTTAAGCACCTAATAGTTTTGTTTGTATATAGTAAACATATTGTTGCATCTCATTCAGTTTTCCATAAAAATGTTAAATGTCTCTCTGAAACTAAATGTGCATACAGTACCTTAAACATCGTTAGAGACTCTTTCAGATTTATCATTTGTTTATAGTATGTCATTAAGGCTTCGGAGACGGATAAGACTGCAGATTAGTACACTTTAGTAACGCTGAATACCATATCTGAGCACAACGTTTTTACGTAGAAATAACTTTGTAAAGCTTACAACTCAAAACTGGAACAATTTGTATAAATCATCTATTGATTTAATGGGCTTAATAATGTAATTAGCATTCGCAAGGATGATACAAAAATCAAAGACAGATTCGTATTCTTAGCAGCGATGTTCGGAAATATTGTAACTTAACTTGAATTACGATAAAAAATAATCGTCTCTTTATTGAAGTAATAGTACAAAAACTTCAATCATCTGTTATTATAGGCCCGGCATGGCCAGGTGATCAAGGCACTAGACTCGCAATCCGAGGTTCGCGGGTTCGAATTCTCAGCACACCAAACATGCTCACTCTTTCAACCATGGGGGCGCTATAATGTGACGGTCAATCCCACTTTTTGTTGGTAAAAGAGCAGCCCAAAAGTTGGTGGTGGGTGGTGATGGCTAGCTGCCTTCCCTCTAGTCTTACACTGCTAAATTAGGGACAGCTAGCGCAGATAGCCCTCGAATAGCTTTGCGCGAAATACAAAACAAACTGTTATTATACGTGTACGTGCAGAAATACTGCAGCATCAGAAAGTTATCGCTCGCAAAGACTGTAACATCAAAACAGCAATATTCACAAGTATATAAAAAAAATCCCAGAATGATTGCTACTTTATTAAAGTAAGTCCACAAAAGTTTTCTTTTCGATAAATATTTGACGCTGAGAATGATTATTACATTAGTGAAGTAATTCAACAAAAATTCTCTCATCATTTAAGATATGATGTTAAGAATGATTATCACCTTACAAAATTATCGCTACAACAGCTTTTGTCGTCAGTCAAGTAACGTTGAGAAAGATTCAAAAGAAATCAGTATTACCAGCAAAGACTGTATGTAGCATTAATATAGTCGTCGAGGCTCAGAGAAAGTGTCGCTTCACTGAAGAAGTCATTGTAATTATAACTTAATATTATGTTAAGAAAATAAAATTTAATTTTCGTATTTAAGATAATGCACCTTTGTTCTTATTTTCTTCAGTTTTTTTAAAATATGTACGTTTTTGCAGCGAACTACGAAGCTTTGTAAATTTAAGATTGTAGATTTATTCATGTAGCGTGTTTGTCGTTTTATTATAAGTTTTTAAATCTATATTACTGTTATCGAGCTTGGAAGATTAATTGTTTATATACTTTTAATCAGAGTGGCAGAATTTATAATATTACTTAAATGAAAACGGCAGTATAAATGAACGTATTTTTTCAACATTGAAGAGAAGTATGGAAGTTAACATTCTTAGGTATTTTCATAATACAATAACTATATCTTGTTGTTGTGCTCAAAACTTAGATTTAGAACAAAAAAATTTTATCACCTTTCCCGGAAAAAAAAAAAACTTTGGAAAATATACATTAACAAAAATGAATGAACAAATATTATTTTTGAGAATATGTTCAATAAATACTATACATAGTGAAAAGTTGAATTGAAAGCATTGCAGACCAGTTGTGAGATCGTGCTTGAACTCAACCAGCACATGGTTGTCCGAGTAAAGGCAGGAAACCCACAATTAGACAACAGGAATAATTCTGAGCATTACAGTATTAACTATCCAGCCATTAGACAGTCCACGGCTTTGTGAGTAGATAAATTACAGGAAAACCATTCTCTTGCGTAGAGTAATCGCTTCAAATCGCAGCCAGTGTATATGTACAGTGTAGCTGTTTTCATTTCGAGCAGTGAAATTAATAGCCATGTCTGAAGTCGGAGGAAACTTCTTTATGCATGAATTATACGCAGATTTTGTTAATGTTTATATACCTTTCTTAAGTATATTTATAAAATATAACAATTATATCTTGTTTTTATCCCAGACGTAGGTTTTAGACATGGGATCAATACTTTTCGCTTGTGAACGATATTGGAAAAGTCGGTTTGTTTCTTTGTTTTCGTCCCTATGTTTTTGTACGCCAATACATGCTACCCTCGTAGCTTAATTCTTCGTATAAAATTAACTTATAAAAAATGAGATCTCATCCTTTGGTTACGTATTGGGTTCTCTACTTAACATTTTACGTTAATGGCTGTAGACCACCCTGTTAAAAATGAGGTTTAAAATTAAAATTTAGCATTCAGCAGTTCATTCAAATCGCTAAAACACGAAATAATCCAAAGTTATCTAAACTGATTCCGATGAGTTTTTGCGTTTCATATTTTACAGGGGTAAAGTTTTTTGCGTGCTTGATTGGGTATCAGAAGCATCAAGGTTAGAGGATGCGAAATAACACTTTAAAAAAATCACACTTTAATCTGTGTGCGTGTCATAAGAGTGACAGTAATTCAGATTATTCAGCTAAGAGTATCTGTGTAGGCAGTAGATGTTGGTGACTGGTTACACTTCTTCTGCTGTGTAGGCAGCAGATGTTGGTGACTGGTTACATTCCCTCTGCTGTGTAAGTAGCAGATGTTGATGACTGGTTACATTCCCTCTGCTGTGTAAGTAGCAGATGTTGGTGACTGGTTACATTCCCTCTGCTATGTAAGCAGCAGTTGTTGGTGACTGGTTACACTCCCTCTGCTATGTAGGCAGCAGATGTTGGTGACTGGTTACATTCCCTTTGCTGTGTAAGTAGCAGATGTTGATGACTGGTTATACTCCCTCTGCTGTGTAGGCAGCAGATGTTTCCGACTGGTTACACTCCCACTTGTGCCCCAGTGGCACAGCATTATATCTGCGGACTTACAAAGCTAGAATATGAATCTCGATACCAGTGGTAGGCAGAGCATATTGTGTAGCTTCGTTCATAACTTTAAATTAACAACTACCTCTGCTCAACAGTTTTAAATTACGGATGGATACGTCCAAGCCACTTACGTTGGAAATACCAAATATTTTTTTAATGTTTATAATCACACACACATATATATTCTACCAATTTGATAGTTAAGAGATTAGAACTTTACAATCGTTGATTATTTATTTAAATTTTTTAGTCATAGTTTAGTCATCTGTAACAGGGCATAACCAACATAATTATAACTATAAATTACAAAAACTACTTCTTAAGTATTTTCAGTCATATCAGCTAAAGAGGCCACTGCCCTGAATTTAAGCCGGGTAATTTATTATTATATCAAACTTTTTTTCCTTATCATTTGTTTGTATATTTCTTGAATTTCACGCAGAGCTGCTTGAGAGTAATCTGCATTGGCTGTCATTAAGTTTGAGCTGATAGATTAGAAGAAAGGCAGACAATTAACAACATCCACCCTCCCAACAATTGGGTAACTTTTTTATAAACGAATAAAGGAATTGCAGGCAAATTATATCACCCTCATGACTGAACGGGCGAACATGTTCGGGGAAAAAGATTAGATTTCCACTACCTGCAGATTTCGGAGTCGAGAGCCATAATCACCAGGCCATGCCAGTCTCAAGTTCTAGGTACTATGAATTGTATAACTTGACATAACATAGTAAAGAAACTTTAGTCAAGAGTTTTTCTTTATGATATTCATACTGAAACCTGTATAGCGTCAAATTATGATAATATGTTTCTGAATTTCGCGCAAAGCTACACGAGGGCTATCTGCGCTAGCCGTCCCTAATTTAGCATTGTAAGACTAGAGGGAAGGCAGCTAGTCATCACCATCCATCGCCAACTCTTGTGCTACTCTTTTACCAACGAATAGTGGGATTGACCGTAACATTATAATGCCCCCACGGCTGAAAGGGCGAGCATGTTTGGTGCGACGGGGATGCGAACCCGCGACCCTCAGATTACGAGTCGAACGCCTTAACCCACCTGGCCATGCCGGGCCTCAAAATATAATAAAGAAATAAAACTAGTAACACATTTGTGTGTCTTTAAATTAAAAATATAGCATTGTTCAACATGTGTTCAGTGAAACTAGTTGACTAATTTTGTAAGAAAAAGAAAAAGCCACAATTAATATTCCATTATGTTCGAAACGACAAAGCTACACACAGATATCCAACTTTTAAAATACCCAGTTTTGTTTTTCCCTTTAACATTTATGGATCATAGCGGATCCAAATGATATTAACAATACTACTAGCACGAGAAACACAATCTCAGCACATTACAAACGTGATGACAATGATTTTGTACGAAATGTATGAATTATAAGCTTTTAAGTGGTAAACATGAGGATTTATGTCGCTAAAAAATCAAGATTCGATACCCACGGAGGACACAGAGTAGATAACACTTTATGTAGCTTTGCGCTCAAAACCTAACAACAAATAATTCTAAGCTTTTTTTAGATTTTAAAACAGTAATTTAAAACGTTAGATTTTAGGTGGACATTCGTGTGACGCGACATGGCCAGGTGGTTAAAGCACTCGACTCGTAATCTAAGGGTCGCGAGTTCTACTCCCCATCATATAAATCATGTTCGCCCTTTCAACTGTAGGAGCGTTATAATGTTTCGGTTAATTTCACTATTCGTTGGTAAAAGAATAGCCCAAGAGCTAGCGATTGGTGGTAAAACTAATTGCTTTCCCTCTTGTCTTACACTGCTAAATTAGGGACTGCTGACGCAGATAGCCCTCGTTTAGTTTTGCGTGAAATTAAAAACAGACAAACAAACAGACGTTAGAGTATCCTCCGCCGTGTGAGTCAGCGGCTAGTTTACGGACATACAATGCAAAAGTCCGAGTTTCGATTTTCCGCGATAGGCAGAGTAAAGGTCATCCATCGTGTAGCTTTGCATTAAGAGAACAATAGCAATATCTTGACATTTGCACTAGAATGACCAAATGTATTGTGAAATTTTAGTTTGTTACATGATTTCTGTAGTATTTGGCAAAAATCTATTTGTTCTCTGTCCACTGTGAGGAATCGAATTTCGGATTTCAGCATTTTAAGTCCTTAAACCTGTTGAAGGACGATTCCAATATAATTTTTCGAAGAATATTAATTCTCAGTCATTCACTATGACCTGGTAGTTGGGGTGCTCGACTCGCAAGTTGCGGGTCGTGGGTTGGAATCCTATCATAGAAAAATAGTGAACTATTCGAAAGCACTCGAGTTATGGGTCTCCTTTTAAAAACCACTGAAAATAATCGTCCTTTCAGCCGTGGGAGTTTTATAATATGATTCAATTTTACTATTCTATTGGAGTAGCCCAAATGTTGGTAATGGGTGGTGTTAATTAGTTGCCTTCCCTCTAGTCTATCATTTCTAAAATCGAGACATGCAGGTGGCTCTCAGGTAGTTTTGTGTGAAACTGAGCTAACAAACTTTTAAGACCACAGTTACTCTCAAACATTGAAAGTTTTAACCCTGATTAGACATATATATATATATTAACTAAATTGTTTAGTGTAGATGAATATAAGATGCAAGGTCAATACGAGAAGATATGTAAGACCACTTTTAAAACTTCTATAATATATTTATATAAACTTAGCAAGTCCACAAGATCCTGAAATTTTACTTATCCTTTGATTACAAGCATGTTAAAATAAGATGTAATGCAAAAGCCGTGGACTTATATCCTCAGTTTTAAAATTAAGTCGCATTTCTTAAAGAACGTTCGTATAATTCGAGCCATCGCATTATAATAGCGATTAAAAATTAATAAATTAAGTTGTTTTCTACCTACGTCAGCTCTTTAGATAATATTTTATCATCAAATAGTGGGATTGGCCGTTACTTTGTAACGCCCCCACGGCTGAAAGGACGAGTATATTCGGTATGACGGGGATTCCAAGAAACTGCGAGTCGACAGCCTATCCATCAGACTATGCCTATCTCAAAGCTGCTAAATGAGTTATCTGTTCTGTGCCCATCACGAGTATCAAAATTCAGTTTTTAGCACTTGAAACACTCCAAAAAGGCATAGCTAAACAATACTGGACACAAAGTTGTTTCTACAATCCTATTAATAGAAAATGTTTATTTGTAGAGCTATCTGCTGTGTCCATCGCAGGGAATCAAACTCCGGATTTTAGCGTGGTAAGTCCTCGGACTTACAGCTGTCCTACCAGAGGACTGGTAATAGAAGGATCAATAAACATTAAAAATTATATTTCGTAAACTATTTAACTTTATTACTTTATATTTTCTCATAGTTTTAATCGTATCATGAAAGAAAATATTATACAAATGCTATAAAAATGAATGCACTAGACATATGAAAAAAAATTGAACTTTTTTTTTCTTTAATTTAAATTTGCTTACAATGAGAACTAGCGCCCCCCACCAGTGGCACAGCGGCATGTTTCTGGATTTACAACAATAAAAACTGGGTTTCTTTACCCCTTGTGGGCAGAGCACAGAGAACCGCTTGTGTAGATTTGCTATTAAAGTTATTTTAAAATATTTGGTAGTTTTGAGTTCTACTTGTATCTTAATTATATAATCTGTACAGAAGATAATGTAGCTATTTTGGAAAACAAATATCTATTTTTTTTGTATAATATAATACTACAAAGGTTCTTCAATTTTTCTGTACGATTCATGGCTTTTCAAGTTCTCTCACAAATGATAATAGTAAAGATTAAAAATTTATGAGAGTCAAAGTAAATTAAGTCTTTTAATGACCGACTTCAATAAACAACACATGTAAAAACGTGGAAAACAAAACGATGGATCGATCTGCAAATTGGGCCCGGTATGGCCAGGTGGTTAAGGTACTCGACACGTAATCTGAGGGTCGCGGGTTCGAATCCCCGTCGCACCCAACAAACTTGCCTTTTCAGCCGTGGAGGCTTTATAATGTGACGGTCAATCCCACTATCGTTGGTAAAAGAGTAGCCCAAAAGTTGACGGTGGGTGGTGATGACTATCTGCCTTCCCTCTAGTCTTACACTGCTAAATTAGGGACGGCTAGCGCAGATAGTTCTCGAGTAGCTTTGTGCGAAATTCAAAAATAAACCAATCTGCAAATTCTTCGCATCACAGACACCCTCTGCATTGCCAGACAATTCGTGTTGTCGTTGTGTCATTCGCGCGCAGAATAGTACAAAGATGTTTTTATAAAATAATTTCAATAACTATATAAATACACATTTAACTTTATTCACAGATAATCACAGTAAGAAATACCGATAAAATACATAAGTACGTCTTGAATGTATTCTAGTTTCAATGAGCGAGCTGTTGATTAACTCTAATTTATAATATGGTCTGGTTTGCGTTGTAAATACCGTAACTTTACTACACTGGTTTCATAGAAATTATTAAACGAACGAAGAAAACAGTGAAATACAAAGAGACAAGATATGATGAAAATACGTCTAACAGATTCAACAATATTTCTAAAAATAGGAATAGTTTAATAAAACACTTCAACATTTAAACAAATGAGAGTATCCAGACGGCAATAAATGAAGACATTAGAGTTAAGGCGAGACTAAATGGCTTGAAACTTTCAGATTACATGGTAAATAAGATGAAATATTTGAAACTATACTGATTTTATACCTGGTAAATGAGATCAAATATTTGAAACTACACTGATTTTATACCTGGTAAATAAGATGAAATATTTGAAACTACACTGATTTTATACCTGGTAAGTAAGATGAAATATTTAAAGCTACACTGATTTTATACCTGATAAATAAGATGAAATATTTGAAACTATGAAAAAGTGTAACAAAGATTTATATAAATTAAAAAGTGAACGTTCATCTGAATAAAAAAATTGGCTTCAGACTGTGAATTCATTAGGATATTTAACATATAGAGTATAGAATTGCAGCTCTTTGCTCGTGAGAATAACACTGCAATTGTGTATATACCTAGCACTATTGGGTCGAGAGTGGCCGAAACATTTATGAATTGGGAATTTTATAGTTTGCATCCCTTTGCCGCAAAATCACGATAATTGTTTGGGGACGTGGACGCGTTACAGTTTCTATATAAATGTGGAAGCCCACCTAGTTAGAAAATAGTGCTTTTGCTTAGTTAGTTGCGTGCCATCTATCAATTTAGAATTACGGACGATTTGTTTGTTTCCTTATAATTAATCATAATTACGTCTAGTAGAATACATTAATTTATCAAGTGTCTTAAAGATTTTCACTATTAGAAAAATCTTTTCTATGGTCTTTATGTTAAAAGCAATTTAGCACAATCGTCATTAACATTTTGGTAACCTAGAGTAGTTTTCATAGTAATTTAACCGTAACAGCGTTCTGAAAAACGATATTAACGTTTTATTTTATGAATACTTCTCATAATGTCTTATCTCAATCCGGCTCAACGTGAGATAATTTTGAACACTTTTGTGGTTTTCTTTCTGCTATCAGTGGTAACCCATGCTGCCATTAATTTAGAGACTATTGTTCTTGACACCTGGATAATATATACATAAGAACTGCACCTATCAAATGGACCCCTGGCATCATCTTCTTGTTGAACTTTGCGAGATCTCTTTGGAAAACGTAACTGATGTCTCAACTGAAGTGTAGTAAGGTTGGCTAGTCCTTGTACTCGCATACATATCTTAATTACTCAGGAATAAAATGTAATCCAACTTGTACGTCAGCTATGCAAACTGATCCATTTATGGAATGGAATTCACCAAGATTATTGCTTTATTTTCGTCAACTCTTCCACACGTACACATGTTTTTGTGTTTTTATATTTATAACAAATCTGATCATGCAATGTGGTAGGAAATCGAGTTTTTAACTTTTTAATGAAATACCTTACACGTATAATTTCAACAATGAAATGTTTAAGGCCCTAATTATTCTACACTTCTCATCTTCTTGTAATTAAAAGGTATTGTATACTTGATGGGATCATTTTATTTATACATCTTTTATTGTTTGTTTGTTTGAAATTAAGCACAAAGCAACACAATAAGCTATCTGTGCTCTACCCAACACGGGTATCGAAACCCGGTTTCTAGCGTTGTTACTCTGTAGACATACTGCTGTGTCACTGGGGAGCGTTAGAAACAGTTAGCTTAGATAGTTATGTAGCTTTGCGCAAATATCCGAAACTTGCAAATCTAGCACTCATTTGTTTGTTTGGTTTGAATTTCGGGCAAAGCTACCCGATGGCTATCCGCGCTAGCCGTTCCTGATTTAACAGTGTAAGACTATAGAGAAGTCAGCTAGTCAACACCGTCCACCGCCAACTTTGGGGCCAATCTTTCTAACAAACAGTGGGATTGACCGTCACATCATAACGTCATCACGGCTGAAAGGGCGACCATGTTTGGTGTGGCGGGGATTCGAAATCGCAGCCGTCATACTGCGAGTCGAGCGTCATAACTACCTGGCTATGCCGGGCCTACAAACCTCAAAAAATGAAATAATATATCAGGTTAATTGAGAACATCCACAAAAAATTCTGATGTAATTCTAATCTCGTCACAACAAACATGCTCGCCTTTTCAGCCGTGAGGACGTTATAATGTGGCTATTAATCCCACTATTCGTTGGTAAAAGAGTAGCCCAAGAGTTGGCAGTGGGTGGTGATGACTAGCTGCCTTCTTTCTAATCTTTGCGCGAAATTCAAAACAAACCAAATCAAACATATTTACTGGAGTTGCTTAGATACTTATAAATGTATGAATATATATATCTGTTTATTTATGTGTATAGTGTAGTGAAGTTGCAAACATGTACATATATCTTAACTTTTAGAAAATGTATGTGCGAACTATTATACAAATAACAATACAACATATAATAACGGTTATTACAAATATTGGTTCATATACAGTAGTTTTACAGACTTACAAACAATACTGAGTTTTATATCCAGTCTAAAACTGAATATTTTATCAATGTTTCAGGTTCACGATGCGTAAATTAATTCTGAGTTGATATTTTTATATCTCGCTTAAGCTTTTCTTACAAGCTGACTTTGTACCGGCAAAGATATTTAATGTCTTCGTAGAAATAATAACATCCGAAGTTAATTCACTGAAGTTGAACGGTTTGTAATGTTCGAAATCTATAAATGTTTCTGGTATATTCTGTAGTTTTCTTTCCAATAAATAAGCGTTAATCACAATTATAGCTTTCGAAGCTTATAGTGTATTGTCTGTAGCAACCAAAAAATATTCTGTTACTATCTCTAGGCGTACAGGTTTATATACTTTAAGGCGAGATTCTTGAGTGTTCAGCACTATTAGAAGATACGCTAAACCATATGTTGTTGATTCTTGCTCTCCATAACCTTCTATAAATTCAGAGAACAGACGGAACTTGAGGAATACACATCCAACAATAAATGCCATATTGCATCAATCTGAAACAAACGTAGGTATTAAAAATAAATAAAATTAAGGGTTCGATTCCCCTAGATAGACTCAGCAGAGAGCCCAATGTCTCTTTGCTACAAGAAAAAACACACATACATTAAATAAATATATATAACAGTCAACCTGTTACAACAGTGTTTCCGTTTGTATTTCAGAGCTATAAATATATATATGAATACAGTTTGTTAGACGTACGAATAATGTATTTAGCACTATCATTTTAAGAATTATATTTAAAAGTCATAACTTCCTGATAGTATTATGTACGTGGGCAGTGTTTCAGTTTCTTTACTGTAAAACCAATGAAATGATCTCTATGCTTGTCGCAAACACACAGCCGCTTTCCATGCCTCCTAACAAGACATTTTCTACTGTTATTATCTATATAAAGTTTGCTTCGTCATGGAACTCGTTATGCATGTGTGGCAATTGACGTGCGTTTATGCGTTTGTAAAAAATTTCCTCAGCACAAAAGTGTATTAAAATAATTATTTTCTCAGGATTTGTTTGTAGAAATATAGTGCTTAATAGGTAACTTAAGTTGGAAGTCTCCAATTATAAACGTGATAAAAATATATGTGTATATATCGCGAAAAATATATCAAATTAAATATTCGTGTGTTTTTTTTTTCTGTCTCGCCAAAACCACCTCACTGTGTCGAGGATAGCATTCTCGAAAGAGATTTTATGCGCTTCATTTCAGTACTATAAATCCCAAGTTACCAAATATGAACTGGATCGTAGAATAACTTTATACATAAACCCTCTCTGTATGAACTGGAGCATGGATATTGTCATTGAATTCAAGATTTAATCTCATTAAATGGGCACTGCTGTCATCTATATACTGTCGCCTAGCATGCATCAAAAGACATTGGTATTTAAAAATAACTTACTTAAATACTTAAATGAGATTTATTTAGATCGCTATATAATTATAAAAGTTAAAACCAATTTATTTATTTTAACCTGTTTGGAATTCTTGAAAGCTGGAACAATAGGGCGTTTTCATGCATAAAAGAATTTCAAACCTATAAAGTTTAAAAGATTAAAGTGACATCTTTTGCTGACCGAATAATCTAACATAGTACTCAGTAATAAACAACGTACAGGGTGTTCGGAAAGTCACTGTACAGTTTTGAAAGCAGCGATAACAGCATTCATTCAGTCTATTTCAATCCAGCAACTGATAGCGGTGTTTAGAAACAAAATAAGAAGGATCCAAGTCTGTATTGATACCAACGGGGTCACTTTCAACATTGTTTATAATTGTCATTTATATTTACCTCCTGTATTCTATATTGAAACATGTCTGTTAATAAATATATAAGTGCACAGTGGCTTTCCGAACACCCTGTATATGTGTGTAACAAAACACTAGAATATTGTACCTTGTGTTTTTCTTTCCTTTATAAATTTATTTGACCTGTTTCGTGACTTCACAAGTCAATTTTCAGGATATAATTTTACAGAGAATTCTATTAGTCTTTTAGTAATTTTAATAATAGTTTCACAAATTAGTATAATAATCTTGTGTTTTGTTATTCGTATCACGGATGAAAAGTATTTATGTTTTGGTTGCAGTATTCTGAAAAAGTATTGGACAAGAGAATATTTTGTCTTTCTTTCTATTTTATGTGGCTAATTTTTCCGTGCAATTAGAGAATGTAAATTTCAACACTATAGTAATGCTTCACTGATCTTGTTGACAAATGAACGAGCCAGGGTGAGAACACTTATCATTCTTTAGACTTCCCATACATTTGTACTAAGGGTATGTCATTAGGGTTCTGCTTGAATGAACATACTGATCAAATTTAGTGGCTGAAATAAGTGTGATGGTACCCGGTGCAATGTCTTAACTACGTAAAAAGAAGTTTGAAAGCACATGATACCGGTATATGCTAGGATAAACCAATTTAATAGCACTCCACAAATAAATCTAATTAAAAACAGTGTTTAACATTATATATTAAGTTTTGTTGTCATGACATGGCCCAAAAAGCGTATAAATTGTCAGTAGAGCAGAGAGTTTGCATAATTTTTTTTTCGTGATGTTGGTTGGACTCTCTGACAAATTACTGCAGACTTGAAATGTTCCCCAAACACTATCAAGTACACCCTAGATCATGAGACCAAGACAGGTAAAGTTGAAAATAGGAAAGGAAGAGACAGAACACCTAAACTCAATGATACTGATGTTAAGTATCTTTGTTCATGTAGTTTTCGATACAGAAGAAAATCTGGCCCTGATCTCAAGCATGAGATAAATAATCATGTATTAAATGATAGAAAAGTGTCCAGATCTACAGTATCAAGAAGACTCAATAAGAATGGAATATTCAGTCGTGTAGCAGTTAAAAAAAAAACACATTATTTCTGTCTCCAAATATTATCAAGAAAGTGGAATTGAATAAAAATAGCAAACATTGGACTGTTGATAATTGGAAAAGAGTTTTTTGGATGGATTTATCCATGTTTGAAATATTTGGTTGAAAGCTTAGGTTGCACGTCCAGTGTAAGAAAGGTGAAAGATACCTTAATGCATAACATCTACTATGAAGCATCATGGAAACAGTGTGATGTTTTAGGGATGTTTGTCTGCGGAGACGACACGAGATATTGGTAAAATAGATGTAATAGTTGACCAGCACAAGTACCAGCACATACTAATCCGTCATGATATACTCAATTATTTGCGTTTATTCATTCGTAAAAAAATCTACTATCAAGATGATTATGACCCCAAGCTCGCATCCAACCAATGAAGAGATTACATAACAAAGAAAGGAGCTGCTGGAATCATCCAAATGATGCAATGGCTCCCACAAAGTTCCGATTTCAACTCGATTGAGCAGATCTTGGATTTGATAGATCAAAAACGTGACAAATCAAAAGTTACTTCCAAAGAAACTTTTTGGGAGTGTATTAGATACATTAGGAATAAAATCCCAAAGGACATTTGGATTAAATATATTGCAACAATGTCTGAAAACTGTCTGCAGCTAAAGATGGACGCACAAAATATTTACTGTGTGTTGAAATCGAGCACTTCCACTATTTTATGTTGTATTAAATATGAAAATCGAAAAATGTTTGATGTTTTACCTGTTATTTACCTTCCGTTGTTCTTTGAAAGTAGCCTGAAATCTAATTTTTTACTCTGTCCTAACACTTTTGCCCAGTATTGTACATACATATTCATTGAAACAAAACAGAAATATTCGTTCATATCATCCTTTAACAATATAAAGATGCGACTAAATTTACGTAGGATTTATGGTTTTTAATATTGCCGTCTTGCGTAACGTATCTGTTATAAAAATACCTTCAGTAGACTATTAATAGATAGATTATGGCGCAATTTGTAACGTGTAACATGAACAAAATACAATTCTTAACGCTGCAAAAACTATAAAATTATGTGATACGTTTTGCCCACCGCATAACACTTTACACACCAACATGTTCCGTAAAAAACACACCACAATACAAAGAGTGCAACAATAAAAAACTGAACTCGCCTTCAAATACTACACAAGAGCCGCCCACCGTAACTTTCTAACCTCAGACTTCAACAAAATTGCTCTCACCCCTAAATCCTGGTGTAAATATTTATCTTCATCAACTTTATTCACGATAACACTAACATACTTTCATGAACTTCAAACTGAATCTACAATAGCTAACGTATCATTCTAATATGGTGTCGTTTTATGTTCTCGTATCTCACTATCCCTTCACTCGGACACTAGCCAGGCTATATTCGGTGCCGACTATAGAAAGTAGGTTTTCTCGGGGCACTTCCGTTCCCTTCCGTATCTAAAATCTGAAGCATTAGATCTATAGATTCCAGTCAGGGCACCTTGATACATCAATCTATGTAGGACTCTGACTAGACCCTTTTGGTTCGGTACTTTGCTTTGGTTGCCGTCGGCTTACCCCGACAACAGGCTCCTGCAGCATTCTTGCTTTCGCTTTCACTTTACCTACCAGGCTATGCATCATCACCTTCACACAGACAACTTCAGCCCATACGGGCCTGAACAAATGTCAGTCTTTCAGCATTTTACCTCGTGCGAGGTGAAAAAGGATTATTTAATATTTGAACATCATTTGCGATTAATTTTTCTTCAAAAACAGTTAATCTCATACCAAAATAATTGCCAGAAAGAAAAACAGCAGAATGTTTTCTACCCTACCAATATTTATATTTGTGTCCCTAGTTCTCACCATTAAATACGGTAAACGTTAATGCATCAACACTATCAATGCCTTTAATAATCTTACACACCTCAATCAGATCCCCTCTAACTATCTTTTTTTAAAGAGAAAAAAACTTCAGAGATCTTATCCTATCCTCATATGATAACCTTTCCATTCCAAGTTTTACATTAGTAGCCCTCCTCAGAATCCTTTCCAGTAATTCAATGTCCTTTCTGAAGCAAGGAACCCAATAGTGAATGCAATACTCCATATGTGGGCTAACAAATGACATATATAATGACATTATAACCTCTTTTGACTTTATTTAATATTTCTGTAGATACAATCTAGCATCCTATTTGCTCTGCCTCTGGTCATCAGCACACTGCTTGCATAGCTTAAGAGATCTATACCTGGGTATATTTCATAGACCTATATTTCATTTCTATAATAAATTCTACATACTGTTTTACTGCTTGAAAAATAATCGGTACCATAAGAATGTTTAAATCATAAATTCACAATATACTTTAAAAGAAGTTCATAGTAGCTTTGTAAAGTATTTTCAGCCTGAAACAAAAACTTTAGATTTAGCATAATCTACCTTAGATAAGTCGGAAGCTATCACAAACACTAGATGGCAGCACTGGCATGATTTTACTTGCAATGTCGTTCCCCATCGTGATGTTATCTTGTGTGAAGTTTAAGCTCTTAGCATGTAGTTCACAAAACCTTAAAACAGCCATTTTGTTGCTAAAAAATTAATACTACGTGAATTGTATCACTATGTAATAAACATACAACTTGTATAATGAAGTGAATGAAACACATGTTTTATAACAAGCGAATAAAGTTATGTGAAGATACAATGTTAGAAGAATACTGTCAATGAATCCAATATTTAACGCGAAGTATATACTTTAAAACTGGAAATATAGTGACTGGAATTATGTATGAAACAAAATAATTACGTGATATACGTAATAAAATGAAAAGCATAATATGTCATACAGAGTTTCTGGTATATGTGAAACGGTGTGTGGCAAAATATATAAATCAAATTAAAGGGCGTGTGGTCGCTCGGTGAGCGGGCCGTGTGCTTACGGTTTTACAAAGCTAAGATCTGAGGCTCGATTCCTCGCGATGGACATAATAGATGACTATATGTGACTTTGTTCTAAATATGAACAAACAAACAAGAGGGCATACAAAATAAATGACACGGTATTTATATATATATATAGAGAGAGAAATGAACGACATAATGTATTATAAAAATGTATATTACGAATGGCATAATGTATTATATACAATAAATAATCTGAAATATTCTACAAAGTGAACAATAGGGTATATGATATAAAACAAACAACTCAATATATATATATATACACACACACACATACGGAACATGAAAACGCTGGCTATCATAGAAAGTGGACGACATGATATATGATACAAAAGAAACAAAAAGATATATGGTATGAAAAACATAGCAAAAATGCATGATATGATACATGAAATAAAGTAAAAGATGATTTATGTTATGTAAAGAGAAAATATTATACATGGCGTATAATTACTGGTATAATGTAACAATAAATTATTTGATATGATGTGAGGAGTAACGTAATTAACACGTCTGAAGAAACAAGTTTCTTTACAGCATATAAGACAAAAAAAGTACACGATATCATAAAACAAACACCATCGTAATGAGAAATATGATATATGATATAAAGAAAATGTACTAATACAAAGTTATCATGATGTATTAAGCAAACTAATTGACTTAATGTTTTTAACGCAGAAATTGATATGACTAAAAATATATTCTTGATACGATTTATTTCTTATACAGAACTATATGCCTTATGATACAAAATAGGTGATGTAATACGTGATACAAGAAAATGATTAAATTAGTTGTATTATATATGACACATAATTACCAAGTTCATAGATGATCCCAGAAAATCTGGTATATGATTACAAAGTTAATGATTTGTTATGTAATACAAAGTGAATGATATATGATTACAAAGTTAATGATTTGTTATGTAATACAAAGTGAATGATATATGATTACAAAGTTAATGATTTGTTATGTAATATAAAGGAATGATATATGATTACAAAGTTAATGATTTGTTATGTAATACAAAGTGAATGATATATGATTACAAAATGTAAATAACGCGATATAAATACAGTTTTCTGACATTAATTAATTTATCAACTATTTTAATAAATAAAATAAGCTAATTTTTGTTTATGTTTTCGTTTATGTTACTTAATGTCTTTTTTTAGATGTTATTGAGTTAAACATTAAAATTATTCAATTAATTAAGAACACCAAGAAAAATACTGAAAGAGTATAAAACGTTATAATAATATTTTAAATTAAATTCGAAGTACTCATTATATTTGAAGAATTTTCTTCTTTTTTTCACACTATCGAACAGTGAATTCTAAGCATAAGTGAAAGTAACTGTGTTTTGACTGAACAATTTTTATCGGGGTTCTTCTTAATTAATCCACTTCCCAAATGGCTGGCAGTTTTCGATCCATAATGTCTGTGCTTTCATCCGTGATAACAACCGTTCATTGTGTCCTATAATCACGACTGTTTGACAAGAGACGTTTATACTGCATTATACTTATGACCAATATATGACTTGTAGCCCGTGCTGGAGACCTTCTAAACGCTTATTTTAAAATTTTAATTACAGCCCTCTACGTGATTGACTGCATTCATGCAATCTACACAGCTCACGCTCACAATAAATGCGTCCAAACAAAAGAATGACTTTCAAAAGCTGCAGCCATTAGGCATTGCATTTAGCCGGTTTACATTTTCTTTAATCAACAGCTATAGTTATGCATCATTAATACGATAAATAAAGATGTGTACTGATAAATTCGACTATCACTTCCTTGATTTTCTTAATGTTCGTAGTTTTTGTAAATCTGCCATAGTTTACTGGAAAAACAGCAACAAAAACACATGAATCCAACTACCCTAGCTTCCCTTGGCACAGCGATATGTCTACGGACTTATATCGCGAGAAATCGAGTTCCGATACCCGTGGAGGCAGAACACAGAAAGCCCTTTGTATAGCTTTGTGCTCAATAACAAACGACAAGAGCCAAGCACACTTAATAAAAATTGTCAGAGTAATTGTAGACTTGCTAGTCTTACATCAGTTGAGAAAAATGTTTTAGAACAATTGAAATAAGATTGTTTGTAAAGTCATTTAACAAAATGTAGTATTTTATTGGATAGTCACATGAATTCACTAAGAGAAAATATTGCCTTACGAATCTTTTGACATTCTTTGTGAATGTTACTGCTTATGTAGATGAGAGGCTTATAAAAATTATCTCTATAGGTGTGGGAGAGGAGGTAGCTAATTGGATAGAATAGTAGCTAGATGGAATAAAGTAAAGAGTGGTTATAACCCAAGTTCAGTCAAAGTGGACTAATGTCACAAATGGAGTACCTGAGAGTTAGGTAGGGCCTTTGCTCTTTTTTGATTTACAACAATGACATATATAACAGAATATTTGATAAATTTCTCAAATTTGCTGATGATATTAAGGTTTTGGATGTTGCTAACCATAAAGAGGATGATGCTACTTTACAAAAGGATCATTTAATGAGTTGGGCAAATAAATGGCAAAAGGATTTTGATTATGGTAAATGCAAGATATTGCATGTGGGTTTTAATAATTTGAATTATAAGTATAATTTGGATTGGAGTGACCTTAACAGTGTCATGAAAGAAAGGGATTTTGATGGTTGATTAATCCCCTAAGCCATACAAGTAGTGTGTTGTTGCTAGTGATAAAGCAAATATTTCGGTGAAGCATATGAGTATTGTAACAGAGCTCGCGCCATTTTCTACCAATCAATTGCAAGAAATTCATAGTAATCATTGGACAACGTGTCAATAGCAATTAAGAAATAACGAGAGTGGAAGCAAAGGTCAAGATGTACAATACTTACTATAACAACAATGTTATGGACCATTTTTTACTGCACAAAAGTATTGGCCAATAACGTATGGGTTCATCAAAATAAGGTTTTCATTTATACCTTCTCTTCAAGTGTCGTAGGTATCAGGCAACTGGAAAATGAAATAAATCTCCATGTTATTCCAAACAAGACATATTGCTCAAGTAGCCTGATATAATGCCTATGGATTTTTACGAAATCGTACTGTTGAAACAATGGCTAGGAAATAACCCTTTTACACCAAATGGATTATGGACATGAATCGTAACGAGTTGTTAAGGTTCCAAAATAATTTTGATATAATGTACTAAACCTCTATACAGTAATAAATTAACAAACAGCGATTTGCAAGCGTATTCATATTCATCACTCAGGTATAATACTATGCAGTATATTTTGCACAATAAATATCATTGTACTTATAAATCCTTGTTTCTTAATACACTATCAATCAATGAGTTTCACTTCCAGAAAGCCAGTCTCGCACACCCTGATGTTATATAGCAAACAATAATTTGTCAGTATTATTATAGTACACAGACTCATAAGTATTCTTAATTTATCCAGCTAATTATAATGCATGTTACAGGAGAGTCAGAGTAAAATATCAACAGATGCGAATCACGTCAGCACTAGTTCTAAAATCTGTCACACGCTACAAAAACTTCGTGCATATTAAATTACAAGCGGAACGAGTTATTTATGAAGAGATATTCACAGTTTTTATGGACAGTTACAAAATTTACCTTTAAATAACCAATATTTTTACTTGAAACAGCGTGTTATTTACTAGGTATTCAGCGTTGATGTTAGAGAATAGTTTTCATGTTTCTTTATTTGCCCTTTAGCGTAAAACTGTACAAAAGTTTACCTGCGCTATGATAACCTAAGGGATCAAAGCCTGGATTTTAGCGTTGAAATTCCTAAGCTTACTTACCTCTGAACTGTTTGGGAGGAGGGCACTTCTTGCGTATATTATAAGGTATATATCTCAAAATATATGATAATGAGATCTTCACAAAATATATGACATTGAAGTCTGGTTCACATCACATTATGAAAAGCTATATGCAATACCAAACAGTATATTAATTAACTTCCTATAAGAACGGCCCAGCATTGGCAAGTGGTCAAGGCACTCGACTCGTAATCTAAGGGTCGTGGGTTCAAAACATATCGCCCTTTCAGCTATGGGGGCATTATAATGTGACGGTCAATTCCCCTATTTGCTGTTAAAGAGCAGCTCAAGAGTGGGTGGTGATGACTAGCTGCATTCTTTCTAGTCTTGCACTCCTAAATTAGGAGTAGCTTTGAGCAAAATTCAAAAACAATTCTACAAGAACAACATAATACAGTAGTTAAAAAATATCTATTTTTATACCTGTCGTAGAATATTGTTCGTTAAATTATATTTCTGGTGATTTCAGGTTTTGTTTAACTTGAAACAAAAAAGCAGAGATTTCATTTCGGTCAGGTGTTTGTAAGTACTTTGGAATGTTTGTGTATTTACCATAACACAGTATTATAGCTGACTGTGACAGGTCATCGTGTTGGAAATATTATTATTGTATTTGTTGAAGTTTCTTTTATTTGTTACTTATTAAAACGGAAACTAACATTAATTTTTCAGTAAGTTTCCTAAAGTAAATTGTTTAAGTAATATTATTTTCTACTGTTATACTCGAGTATTCCATACAACGCTCCATATGTTCGATTCAGTTTACGTTTGAAAACAAAATTTACCTGAATTTTTCTTGCAATGTTTTAAGGTTCCCAAAGGCACTTACTAAAATAAATTCAGTCTAATTTTGAATACAACAAAGAATTGTTTTTCATAACTATGAAAGAATGATAATGAAATAAAATAGATTCACCATGCTGTTTTGGTTGTTATATTGATACAATTTGCATAATGAGTAAATAAGTCACACATCATACAAAGTTTTACCACATTATTAAGGAACGCCAACTATTACAATTCACATGTTTAACTGTTTAAGTAACAAACAGTTAAAGTCACACTTAGTGACATAAAGCAGTTAATATTTATAATAAGCACATGATTCATTAATATTTTTGTTTCTTAAAGGAAATGTTTTTTTTTAGGTCTTTAATGAAATTTTATTGTTTTTCTACGATGAGCAATATAATAATGCATTTAACAGTTTTTGTTCTAGAGTTATTCGCCCGTTTCTTTAACGGACTGTATTTGTTATCGCAGTAGTATATAAAAAATCTGGGCCCTGTTGCTACAGGCGACATTTTCACTTTATATGTGTGTGTGTGTGGTTTCTTATAGTAAAACCACATCAGGCTGTCTGCTGAGACCATCGAGGGTAATCGAACTCCTGATTTTAGCGCTGTAAATCCGTAAACTTACCGCTGTACTCGCGGGTAGCATACTTTATATACAAGTACAATTAATACTGCTACAAATACACTTCCTCCTGTAAAAATATGTAAAACGTTTTCCGAAGAAAAACATGCAAAAGCAAAATTGTAAACGATGTAAAACCAGTCAACACAATATTTTAATAAATAAGGTATTCCATAATAATGGAAGCTAAAACCTCATACAACAAAGCATTTGTAATAATATCAAGCTTTGAAACCGTATCTTAATTCATTGCCAAGCAACGTCATCATCAAAGTGAAGAAAAAAACCCTCTACACCCACATCCGCCCCTTAATGGCACAGCGGAATGTCTATGAAATCACAATGCTAGAATCCGGGTTTCAATATCCATGGTGAGCAGAGCATTGTTGTTGCTTTGTGTTTAATTTCAAACGAACAAACGAACAAACCACACCCACATTCACACACAAAAAAGCCATTGCAGGGAAGCTGGGCATGTCTCTTAGTTACATTAGCGAGAAAATAAATAAGGGTTTATTGTTGACTGAGATTCACAAGCCAAAAGTCATACACTAAAAACGACTGTAATCACATTTTATTTAGTCTCCAGATACAGTTCTAATGGATTTTTCTGTCTTTAGTCTGCTTAAGGCTTGTTTTGAAAACTGATGTGAACGTTCAGAGTGAGATCTGTGAACAATTTTTCAATATGTGTGATATAAAAACAATCTCGGAACAGCAGAAATTGCCGTTACAAACAATATTATGTTGCCTGATCATGAGTTTGTTTTGTATTCCGCGCAAAGCTACACGAGGAGTGTCTGCGCTAGTCGTCCATAATTTAGCAGTGTAATAAATACCAAAAGGACCGTCACTTTATAACATCCCCACAGCTGAAGTGGTAAGCATGTTTGGTGTGACGGGGATTCGAAACCGCGATCCTTGGATTACAAGTCAAGCGCCTTAACCACCTGGCCATGCTGGGTCTCTAAAAAGTCACTTATCTAAGAAACATTTTCCCTTTAAATTTAAAACTCAATTTCTGTGAAAAATAAAAGAAATTTTGTTATGTGTAACAGTTCTCTAATAAGCCTACCACTGGCACAGCGATGTGTCTGTGGCTTACTACGTTAGAAAATGGGTTTCGACACCCGTGATAGATAAAGCACAGATAGCCAATTATGTAGCTTTGTGCTTAACTTCAAACAACCTTGCAAATAACCTGAACGACATCTTCTGCGACATATTGTCTGAATGGGCGGGTCAAAAACCCTAATAGCTTTCTATAATTTTGAGCTGTTCACTAGAGAAAAGTTTATCACTTAACAACACGTGCCGCATACACGTTTACTCTTAATGGAATAGTGGGATTAAGGTTTTCTGTTATAACATGTCTGTAGTTGAAATTTTGAAATCGATTCACCGGTATTGTGGGATCACACCTCCTAATCTGTATCACCACGTTCAACCCGCACAAAACAAAGTCTATCAGGTTTCAAACCATCACCTATAATAACTCATTATTCCACTTCTGATAGATGTTCCCCTCTTTTTCCCATTTCTTTTCTTTATGGGTAGTATGGTTATCGTCATCACATCAGCTCTGAAAGGTAACTATATGTTATAACCTTAAATGAACTAAAATAAAACAGTAAATAAGTTTCTTCTAAATGGACGATAAAGACTGCTTCAGTTGCACTCTTGTAGTTCCTTTGAAAGAGGAACTCAACTAATTTGTGTTCCACGTTTACTATTGGGATACTAACTCGAATATTAATTAGGGTCCAGTCAAACTAAACTATATTTTTTGTAATAATATTAGAAAGAAACGACCTTGTAACGTTAAAATGTTGTTTTTATTTAATTAGACACTCAACGTTTCGCTTTACAGCTTTTTCAGGAGCGTTCACTAAAACACAAACCGAGACTGACAGCACAGAGGGCTTCAATTTACACAACAGAAATTAAATAATGTCTTACCTTTGTGTACTTTTATTATAATACCTTATAAGGGTTATGCAATAAAAGAAAAAACTAGTTAAAAGTAGGCTTTATATAGAAAAACATACTACGCATATTCTAGAATTAAAAAATATCAACAATGACTACTTTTAGAAGTTGTATTTTATTACCATACGACACTGAGCTTCTAAACCACGACACACACTGGGAATACACCAGCTAGACTCTGTTTGGATTAGAAAATCTATAGATGTTATGTACAAAAACATGGAAGTAAAAATGGTCTGATATCAATTGGAACTGAAATACACTAACTAATGTTAACTTAAACTGAAAATACTAGCTGATGTTAACTTGAACTGGAACATAATAACTGATGTTAACTTGAGCTGGAATATGCTAACTGATGTTAGCTCAAACTGGAACACGCTAACTGGTGTTAACTTGAACTGGAACACACTAACTGATGTTAACTTGAACTGGAATATGCTAACTGATGTTAGCTTGAACTGGAATATACTAATTGCTGTTAACTTGAACTGAAATGTACAAACTGATGTTAAATTGAGCTGTAATATACTAAGTGATGTTACCTTGAACTGGAATAAACTACATACAAGAGGACACAGATAATTTCGTACAACAACTGAAGTTAGCTTAGATTATTTTGTTTGTTACACAATTTTTTGCGCGAAATTATAAATGGCTGTCCGAGCATAGTCATTTCTAATTTCAAGTGAAAGACTGAGGAAAGATAATTATTCGCGTCCACCGCCACTTTTAAGGATACTCTCCTGCATTAGAATAGTGGGATTTCATTGGCACTTGTGTAACACACCTACAGTTAGAAAATGGAGCAGCACGAGTTTGTGGCAATAGAAAAAAACACCATAAATCCTCTAATTCATTTTTCGGGCAAAAACAACTAGGCTGTGCTGTGCTTAGGCTAGAATAAAATACACAACGGAAAATATACCTACAGTTACGACAGAAAGTGTTCGTACCCTTGCGTCCCGAGTAGTTTTTTGCTCATAACGTAAAAAGTATCACGATTAGGCTAATAGACGTAGGATATATTATAAATATTATATTAACACACATCTACATAAATTTTTATGTAAATTAAACGACAAATAAACTGTTTATAAACAAATAACCAAAAATAAAAGGAGCAGAAAGTGTTCGTACAGTTCAGAACGTGTGAAAAGACTGATATTCCCGTAAAAAATTTGTTTAGTTTGAGAATAAACTACATTATACCATTCCAGAACTAGACACTGGGTTCATAATTATTGGAATTTAGCCAGCAAAACATTTACATCCGGCAATTTAGCGCCGTCTCCGTCATTATCTGCTTGGTTATCATAGCGAACAGGAAACAATTGTCCAGTGATTTAAAAAAATCGTCTCATGTGTCTCTTTCCAGTATTGCTACACAACTTAATGTGCCAAAATCTACTGTTCAAAGCATAATTGCCAAGTTTAAGCTGACAGGATCAACTGCTAACCTCCTTCGTTCCGGACGCCCCACCAAAATTCCAGAGAGAACCAAGAGGAAGGTTCTCAGAGAAGTTAGTAAGAACCCTCGTTTAATACGTAATGACATATAGAAAGTGGTAAGGGAAACTGGGGTTGAAGTAAGCACCTCTACAGTTATGAACATGTTACGCTTTTCTGGGTTCAAAGCATGCCGTCCTCGTAGAACTCCATATTTAAAGCCTGTTCATTTAGAAACACGATTGAGGTATGCAAGAAAGCATGTAGATAAACCCTTTACTTATTGGAAGAGTATTCTTTGGTCAGACGAGACTAAAATCGAGCTTTTCGGCCACAATGATGTTTGCAATATTTTCCCTAACAAGGGGGAACGAAATATTTCAAAGAACACCGTCTCTACAGTTAAACATGGAGGTAACTCTATTATGCTATGGGGTTCCTTCAGCTCTTCTAGTGTAGGCAGCCTTCACCGCGTCAACGGAATCATGAAAAAAAGAAGAGTACGTTGATATATTAGGCACTTATATCAAGAATGACGCTCAGAACTTGCGGCTTGGGCGTCGTTGGATCTTCCAGCACGACAATGACCCTAAGCACACATCGAAATATGTGCAATCCTGGTTGCAGAGAAACTACATAAGCGTTCTGGAGTGGCCATCGCAGTCAACTGATCTCAACCCAATTGAAAACGTTTGGCATGAGTTGAAGACCAGGATTCATCAGCGTCATCCGAAAAACTTGCAAGAGCTGGAGGCCTCCTGTAAAGAAGAATGGAAGTAAATACCAGTCGAGTATTGTCAAACGATCATGGAGGGTTATGAAGAGAGACTGAGCCAAGAAATTCACCTGAAAGGCTACACAACTGATTATTAAAGTGGACGCACGAACACATTCTGCCCCTTCTATGTTTGGTTATTTGTTTATAAACAGTTTATTTGTCATTCAATTTACATAAAAATTTATGTGGATGTGTGTTAGTATAATATTTATAACACACTATACTTTCATTATCCTAATCGTCATACTTTTTAAGTTATGAGGAAAAAACTACTCACGACGCAGGAGTACGCACACTTTCTGTCGTAACTGAATGTCAATGTAATCCGTGATGACGAGAAAACCCACTTGTAGAGAAAATTATATGTGTAAAAACGGCTGGTATGGATAGAGAAAGCACTATGTAGAAGAGCGAACAACGTTTCGACCTTCTTCGGTCATAGTCAGGTTCACAAAGAAAGAAAAAGGTAACTAACCGATAGCTGACCACACGCCTTCAAACGCGGTTGTGTAATTGAGTGTAGGAATGTAGTGGGCGTGCTTAAATGTTGGATGTATTAAGTAATATAGGTATAAAGATGTTTCTTTGTATTAGTGTATTTTGGGCTTGAGTTGTCATATAAGCAGGGCTTCTTTAATTTTGCATTTGTTTAGGTTTGTTTCTTTATTTAGTATTTGGATGTTTTCTGTGGTTAGGTTGTGTTTATTTAATTTGCAGTGTTCTAAAACGTGTGAAGGTGACTTTTTGTGTTTCGAGACCCTAACCCATCAATAGACATTCCCAGCAACAAACTAGCAACCCTCATAGAATTCATTATGATGAAGACAAACTTCATGTTCAACAACCACAACTATATACAAACAAATGGCCTAAGCATGGGCAATCCAGTATCATCAGTTTTAGCCAACATTTTTATGACACAAGTTGGAACACAAGCAACTAACACAGCATTACGTCCACCACTACACTGGTACAGATATGTAGACGACACGATTGAAGGATTCACATCTACAGAATACACTTAATTTTTTCAATCACGTTAACGCTATACATTCCAACATTAACTTCACATGTGAACAGGAAGAAAGCGATCAAATATTACTTCTTAACCTCAAAATTACAAGAACCGATACACAATTTAAAACAGGAATCCACCAAAATATCACTCACACTAAAGTATATATTTCTTGGGACTCAGCACATGAAACAAAACAAAAACTCAACATTCTAAGAAACCAAATAAACACAGCCATAAAACTATGCTCACCAGACAAAATTAACGACGAATCAGACAAAATAAAACAATATTTCATCAACATCTCAATAAGTTTCCTCCACAAACCGTAGAAAACATTATACGCACACACCTAGACAGAAAGCAAAATCAACCAACAAAAGTAAATATATCTCACGAATCAAAAAATCACGAAACCATATACTACTGCATACCATATATTCCCGACATCAGCAGAAAAAATAACCAACAATTGGCAAAAACTGGTAACAAAATATGACATTCCAGTTAACAATACATTTATTCAAATACCAGGCACAAAACTAAGGTCTATACTATATAAAAACTACACTGACAAATAGCACACCAGCATTATTCATAAAATACAACGTGACAATTGCCACAACTTCTATATTGGAGAAACAAGTAGAGAAATGGAAACCAGTTTCAAACACAAAAAGTCACCTTCACACGTTTTCGAACACTGCAAATCAAATAAACACAACATAACCACAGAAAACACTCAAATACTAAATAAACAAACATAAACAAATGCAAAATCAAAGACGCTTTACTTATAACAACAACTCAAACCCAAAATGACCAATACAAAGAAACACCTTTATACCTATATTAATAAATATAATCAAACATCTAAGCACGCCCTTATACATTCCTACACTCAATTACACAACCGCCTTCAAACATGTGGTCAGTTATCGGTCAGTTACCTCTTTTTTTCTCTGTGAACCTGACTATGACCGAAGAAGGTCGAAACGTTGTTCGCTCCTCTACATAGTGCTTTCTCTATCCATACCAGCAGTTTTTACTATGTCAACGTAGTTGATAATACGCTACAGATATATAATAGAAACTCAAAAATGCCTATATCTGAACTGGATTTTCATATTCTATATTACTTAATAATTATGAAAATGCGATAGAACAATTACTTTCTTTGAATTTTACTTTAATAGGCTTATATCGCCCAAGAAAATGTTGTTGTTTTTTGTAAAATATATTTGGGCAAGTTGTAAATGGGTGAGTTACCCAGAAATAACATTATTCAGTTGAGGAAACGACAAAAATAATTTATTTGGATTGTTGCTTCGAAATAAAAATATCCAGTAAAGAATAAAAGCAACAAAGATACCTATTTTTGTTGTAATGTGAAATAGATATTTAGCCTTTGTTTAACAATGTACACATTTGAGGGAATATTTCCAAAATTAAAAGTTTAAGAGCACAACTGAATGTGAAATGTATTTGTTTCTGTTTCCGATGAACGCTTTCAGTACACGTGGTTTATGTTGCTAAATAAGTTTTTATTACAAAAACAATTACTTGAAACTTGAACGTCGACAGGCAGGTGTTTTTCGAAACGAAATGCAATTATTTAAGACTAGTAAGTACGAGCAGTTCTAGTTAGTAACGTCGTAAACTAAAGTGGAACGTTTCAAAGCAGGTGTTGTATTGTTGTACCTATTAAGAGATAGGTATGATTAAATAAGACGTACAAGCAGTATTATTAAATTTAAACGAATGCTAATGAAGAAAACATTTAAAGCATTGCTTCATGAGTTTTCTATTACCAAATGCATAACCTCCTGAAAAGAAATGCCAACCCTGAGTAGTAATAGCTTTCAACAAGGTTTAACATGTCTTCAAATTTATTCAAAACTGAACGCATGCTGACATTTCAATTTTACCTGCCTTGTGCATGTTCTTCTCATAAGAAACGAGAACAACCCTCGTAAAAACATTCGGCTTATCTTTTCTTGAGGTACCGACAGGTGGCAGCAAGCTGAGTCAGGATTAAGCCAGGAAAGCAACTCTGCGGGACATGTCATAAATTCTCTATCAGCTTCCTTTGATCTTATTTATTAATATTAACTCTCTGTATACTTCTCACTTGATTACCCTAGCTATTCATTTATTTTTTAACCTATCTTCCAATCTTTCTGCGAATATATTTTGTGTTATTTTAATAAAGCCCCTTGTTAACTTGCATTTGTCAGACTTTTTAAATAATACAAAATTCTGGAAGTCGTAGTTTTTATATCCTTAACAACGTCAGAGAAAATATTCTATAGGTTTTGGTTGTATCATTTATAATTACTGGCATGTTGTTATCATACAATTACAAAATTCATGAGACTGGTCTACATTTCGATATAATGGCTGACGCTTAAGGACTTAATATAAATACTGATAGAGTCAAGTAACTTAAAACAAAATCAAAAGGAAGGACTGTGTTAATAACAGCAAATCCAACCTTTGACTAATCACATTAGTTTGTTATAACTAAAATCAAGAAGAAACAAAAACAAAAAACGCTGCACTAATTGAAAGGATCCCAGGGTTTAGGGTGATGTAGATGTGGACGTTGTCGGCATGACCACGTCATTTCTATATCTATTATTTTTATTGCTATTGCTATTCCTTCACTTTAGGTTATTTCTTTATGTGAAATTGGCGAATGAAGGTTAAGATGATAGACGTTGTTTCTCCACCGCAATGTGGGTCGTACTTCAACAATCACCTCCAAAACCTAGGGTTCATTTTGTGTCCCACTTTATAGCTTGGACTCTGGGACTTTTTCTATTAGTGCAGCCTTTGTTATTTTTTATTTTTGTTTCGACTTGTTTTTGGTTATAAGAAAACTAATATATCATATATGTGAGAAATAATATTATTCCATGGCGGCTAAACAATGAAATTGAAGGCTTATAACACTAAGCATAGGGGTCTGGTCAAATAATGATTGTAATAGATTTGCCCTAAAATAAACCAACACAAACTAAGAACGATAACTTTTAAAAATAATTTCGCTAAACTGTAAACTAAAATTACAAAGTTTTATTTGAAGACTAAAGTTTAAATTAAATTAAAATTGATCTTGTTAAACCTATCAAGAAGTAATAGCAAGAAATATTAATTCGGTTTGTTTTGAATTTCGCGCAAAGCTACACGAGAGCTATCTGCACCAGCCGTCCCTAATTTAGCAGTGTAAAACTAGAGGGAAGACAGCTAGTCATCATCACCCACCGCCAACTCTTGGGCTACTCTTTTACCAACGAATAGTGGCATTAACCGTCACATTATAACGCCTCCACAGCTGAAAGAGCGAGTATGTTTGGTGTGACGGGAATTCGAACTCACGACCCTGAGTCGAGTGCCTTAAACACCCAGCTTATTAATTCGGAAAACACAGGTTATGGTACAAACCTGGAAGTTTCAGTAAGGATTTATTGTAAGAGCAACTATTCCACAACTATTCAGCTAGCTACGTACTAAACTTTAGAAAATGTAAACCGTTGTTACAGCTCCTCAGTGGCACAGCGATATGTCTGCCGAAGGGCCTGGGATGGCAAGATGGTTGAGGCACTCGACTCACAATCTGAGGGTCGCGGGTTCGAATCCCTGTCACACCAAACATGCTCGCTCTTTCAGTCGTGTGGGTGTTATAACGCTACGGTCAGTCCCACTATTCCTTTGTAAAAGAGTAGCCCAAAAGTTGGTGGTCATGACTAGATGTCCTCCCTCTAGTCTTACACTGCTAAATTAAAGAAGACTAGAGCGGGTGACCCTCGTACAGCTTTGCGGAAAAGTCAAACCAAACCGATGTCTGCGGACTCGCAACTCTAGAAAACGGGTTTCAATACCCATGGTGGCAGAGCACAGATAGTTTATTATGTAGTTTTTTGCTTAATTCTAAAACGACCAAACCGTTGTTACAGCTTTCAAAGTATTAGTTAAGAAATGTCCAAGACATTTCAAGTTATTTTACAAACTACAGTACTTGTTACTTAACATGATGTATGAATGTCCCAGTGGTACTGATGTTCATAGCATACTTTGCCTTTCTTTCTCTTTCTAAAAATAATTTGTTTAACTAAAGCTGTTAAATTTGTCTTTACCAGTGAAAAACGTTACTGGAATGTTTAAGCCACACTTTACACACATTTTCATGAAAGATTAAGATAGACATTTTCATTTTATTAAATGTCATGATAATCTTAAGGATACAAAGCATTTTATTTGTTTGTATAGAACTGTACCAGGTTTCTATAATTGTGGCTTTAGCGTTTATTTGTACAGAAGTTTACTCTGTTGGCGGAAAGCAATATCAAGACGGTTTTTGAAACGACTTCAGCATGACATCACTCTCCTCATAATGACAATAAAAGAAGTAAATGTATTCTAATCATTACTTTAAACAGTTATATTTAAATCACAAAGTTTTCTCAAATGTATACACAAATAAAAATTATATAAATTACGAATTCTATCATTTCTAATAAATTAAAGCTCTAAAAAACTATAAAGCTCTAAAGTAATAAGATGTCCATGAAATCCATTATATTCTAAAAGTATCCTTTCAGTCCTAACGAATTTTGTTAAATAACATTGTTAGTGCTCAAATATCTATAATTTTAAACATTGACACTAATATATATTCTGATGGTAAAATGTCGTTGAAACTTTATTCTGATGTATTTGTGAATCAAACATATTAAGAGGTAATTATATTAGACATAACTTTTTAACATCATAAAGTGTTCTGTTTCAGTTATACCTATTTCACTCTTCCCTTACATTTTAAAACAAAGAGCTCCTTCATTTTTCTAATATATTCAGATGTTGTAATGAATAATTCTATCTTTTGTACTATTGATGTTTTCTATTGTCAACATTTTTTACTGGTCGAGGAAAACGTTATTATTTATTGATATTTAATATTTTTTAGCTATCTTTACCCTCTTTCAGGAGAAGTATTGCGCAAATTTATGTCGAAGATACCCTGAGAGACGCAATTGTTTGATTATAAATTCTGGAATAATGACTGTTATTCTACGCTGTTAGTGCATCTGTATGGTTATTAATACACGACTATGTTATCATTGCCTGTGTAGAAGTATGCATGTAAATTTTGCAAAGTGAGTGCTGGAAACTTGCTCCAGAAACTACTTCCCATCTGACAAACAGCAGCTGGTAAATTACGCTTAAATACTTGCGGTAGATTTAACCTTCATACTCTAGGGAGTGTCCTTCACATTGTACGAACTTTAACCAAATGTAGACAGTGTCTGGATTTAAATCTGCCTAGTGCACTTTTAACTCTGCTCGCTAGAAACACAAAATAAGGTTTAACATACACTACATCCTTTCACATATGTTGGTGTACCCATTATCTAGATTTCAGGGCGTCAAAATACACGGATTGAGGGCATTGGAAAATGTTATGTTGTTGTCTGATGTAGTTACAGCAACAACAATTACATAGACGACATCGAAATGTCCTACAATTTAAATAAACTACGTAAAAGAAGAGAAGTGTAACCATGAAAAAAGATTGGTTGATTAAATAAAACATATCAAACATAAAGATACTTTACTGGAAAATGATGTGAAAAGCCAGTGAGATATGGTATAATCATACATTTTATAGTTAGCAGTTATTTCTTGTCCATTTTTATCGTCCTAACTACGTTTGTAAGAAACAAGGCACGCGGCCACTGGCATTTCGCGAACGGAAGCAAAGAAAAATATTAGGTCATTTCTACGTATTAGATCCTTTCCTCTTCCTTGAGGATATGTTTGAAAAGGCGTTGCAGAAACATTAACGAAGAATAATCTTAAACTTCACAGCACGCAGTTTCACTCATTATCATTAAGAGAAAAAATACGCCTCACAAATTTTCAGTTTGCAAAATTTCTTTTTTAAGGGATTGTATATCCATGAGAAGGATATAAGTATAGAGGTGAAAAATCAGAGGTTCTTCCCGGATATAGTCCGAGGATCGGCTAGCAATTACACAGTTGTTTCACGTTCGTCTAACGAGAGGTCAGTTTTTTGCACGTTGGGGTAATCTTCGTGATGTCCTGAGGTCGAGAATAGCATACAGAGCGTCGCGTGGCGTAAACCCGATAGGAAATTGATGCCATGATGTGGGTTCGTGCGGTACGTTTATTTTCATGCTTACTGTTACCTGCGCTACCTGCATCAATGAGATTCGGATATTTCCATGATCGTGCATTTACCTGCCTTCCTTTCAGCATATAGAATTCAGAGAACCGATAACGTACGTAACTGTTATCCCACCTTGATCATATGGTCACAGATCAGTCACTTGACATTGAGATGTAATTGTTCTGTTTGGACAAGTGAGTAATATCTACATGTAAATATCAATAGTTTGTTTAGAAGTAGAAAGTAGTATGTTTGTATCATTTGTTAGCCTTTAGGAAAAAATAAAACAATATGATATCACTCGTCTATAAACGATGTTGATTTAGTAAACAGCAGTTCACACGTGTTTGATAAAACTTGATCATGTACTAAATTGAACATGAAATAACAAATAGTGATGGAAATTTGACTATCACTTTGATTAAACAGAGACGTTATGTAGACCCTAGACTAGACGATTTACAACTCATGTTAGTTTAGTTTAAAGCTGGCAATTTTAAGATTACATGTGGCAATCAGTTATCATTTCTATTTTTAGACATGCCATAGTAGCTCAGAAAGTACAAAATATAGACTTTTAGCTCATAACTCTGTTGTCTGTTTACTAATCTGAGACCTAATTGCAGTTTTCGACTCCGAAACTCAAACTCACTAGTCAATCCCTCTATCCGTTGGTAAAAGAGTAGCCTAAGAGTTGGCGGTGGGCGAGCATGTTTGGTGTTACAGGAATTCAAACCCGTGACCTTCGAATTATGAGTCGAGTTCCCTAACCACATAGCCATGCCGAACCCAATCAATAAAGAAACAAATTGTGAACCGATTTCAAGACCCCTTTAAAATTTAATTCGTTAGAAATCAAGTAATTTTACATGGTAGTTATTTATAAAAATGCACGTGAATGTCGCCTGAGCTTTTGGTATGATTATTTTAATTTGACATCATTTTATATTTTTAATGAACCATACGAATGCTTTGATTAAAAGATGTTCGCGAATCACTTTATTTCGATATTAGAGATTGAATGGTTATGATCTGAATTTTCCCAAAAAATTAAAATAACGAAGAAACTCTCTCACTCAGCTCGACAAGAGAAGCTGTCGACTTGGTGTCTTCCTTCTGGTATGGCGCAAACTCTCTCCAATTACTTGTTGTTGATTTAGTGTCACAAAACGGGCTATCCGCGCCTTTGTCCACCACGGAGGAATCGAAGCTGGCATTTTATTTTTATATGTCTATAAACTGACACACCAGGTGACGCCTGAATCAATCCAGGAAGAAATTTATAATTACAGAAAGAAAGAGTTTTTTACATCCGCAGTAAATCTGACACTTAAGACGTAAAAACTCAGCTATATATGCAGGAAGGATTTGTATATACTGAGTGGAAAAGCCTAAAACGTAACGTTATGTGGCTTTCCAGTTAAAGAGAGAGAATGTATTCTTTGTTTAGTACTTTTCGTGCATTCTAAAATAAAGGTCTGGTTTCTGTTTTGTTTTTTATACAAAATAAGAAGAGCGTCGTAGGAACTTTCTGGCAAATGAACACTGAGGTCAGAGTTCAAAAGGAATTCCCTCTTATAGTTTGCGATTCAGAGAACTAAAAAGTACGTAGAATTTGCAAATAAATTAGTTTGTTTTATGAAGTTATTTCCTACTATGTATGTACGGTGTGGCCATTAACTCCGAATATTGAAAATGGATGAATGATGTATCTATCCTGAGACTAACAACAACAACAACTCACAGTCATTGCACCCAATGTTACTCAACTAGCTCACAAAAATAGGGCTTGGCTTGGCTAAGTGGTTAGGGCCCTCGACTCGTAACCTGAGGGTCACGGTTTCGAATCCCGTCACACCAAACATGCTCGCCCTTTCTTCCGTGGAAACGTTATAATATCACGATCAATTCCACTATTCGTTGGTAAAATAGTAACCCATGAGTTCGCGGTGGGTGGTGATGACTCTTTAGTCTTACACTGTTAAATTAGGGGCAACTAGCTCAGATTACCCTCGTGTAGCTTTGCGCGAAATTCCAAAAATAAACAAACAAACATACACGTTACTCTTTAAATGCGCATGGAATTGCACTTCAACGAATATAAGCAAAAGATGGATACAAAATATTTCAGTCGATTTTTTGTATAAGAACATATTAAAGCTTAGCAAATATTTTGAAAAGGTTTAATGTTAGACGGTAGAAAAACATTATAAATGTATTTTTAATAGTATTAGCTACGATAAGGTTTAGCCCTAACTAAACTAAAACAAAAAAACATGCCCCAAGTAACTGTGTTAATTTATTTTTATCGAATGCCGGTCATACTCAATACATTCAAGAAAAATTTTGAGGAAAACGCCTGTGGAGCCTATGGTACGAAAAAAAACTACAATAAAAGATGGAAACTTATACCACGTGGTACACGTTGTTTTTAAATTTTTGTTTTTGTACATAATGTAGGCTTAATTAATGTCAGACATAAGAGAAGTAGACTAACATATTTAGGTGTTTGTGATTATAATGCTCCTCGGTGGGCAGTATGTCTGCAAATTTACAACGCTAGAAACTGGGTTTCGATACCTGTGGAGAGCAGAAAACAGATAGTCCATTGTGTTGCTTTGTGCTTCACTTCAAACAAATAAAAAGCAATGAGAATTTTTTATTCTAGAATTTTTAAAAAGTACTCTTGCAATAAAATTACTGATTTGACAGCTGATGTTTTACAGGTCTCCGGTAGTTGTAAATATTACATCTGTATTGTTTTGGAACTTTTTGTCATTTCCTTTTAAAGTATTATGCAGCACTGTTTCAGAACATCTAAGGACTTAAGAGTCAAAATATCAAAAACTAATAAATATATATATATTGAGAAAAAAGTCATATAAAATTCACAAAAATAAATGTACTTGTTTTAGTGCAAATGTTTTTCTTGTAACAACAATGAAAACACAGAAGTTTTCTCATCACTTAGAGATTAAAGAAATGCAATTATTTTTCTTCCAGTATTGAATTATTACAGAGTCTAAACTGTAACTATTACATTTTATTTACAAGTTATTTGTATTTGCTGCGTTTCTTTGTATTCGATTGTCTCTTACGTTACAACTTTTAACTCTATATTCTTCTTAGCGAAAAAAATGTGAGTAAATACTAGTCGCTTCTATTATTAAATCATTTAAAATTCGCAACATTAATATCACGTGACCCCTCAGTGACGCAGCCGCACGTCTGCGGACTCCCACGACTAAAACCGGGTTTCGAAACCCATGGTGGGCAGAGCACAGATAATTAATCATTTGTGCTTAATTCCAAAAATAAATAAACAAACAAACGACATCATGTGTTAAGATTCAAAATAAGACGAGACACAATTAGCTATACAAGTCCTATTATCGTGGTAATTACGAACCGAAAAAATATAAAACAAATTAAACCGTCAATGATATCAGAAGTCTTATCAAATACTACCTGTCATCAGTTCATCCGAAGTCTTATCAAATACTACCAGTCATCAGTTCATCCGAAGTCTTATCAAATACTACCAGGCATCAGTTCATCCGAAGTCTTATCACATACTACCTGCCATCAGTTCATCCAAAGTCTAATCAAATACTACCTGTCATCAGTTCATCCGAAGTCTTATCAAATACTACCAGTCATCAGTTCATCAGAAGACTTATCAAATACTACCAGTCCTCAGTTCATCCGAAGTCTTATCAAATACTACCTGTCATCAGTTCATCCGAAGTCTTATCAAATACTACCTGTCATCAGTTCATCCGAAGTCTTATGAAATACTACTAGTCATCAGTTCATCCGAAGTCTCATCAAATACTACCAGGTATCAGTTCATCAGAAGACTTATCAAATACTACCTGTCATCAGTTCATCCGAAGTCTTATCAAATACTACCTGTCATCAGTTCATCCGAAGTCTTATCAAATACTACCAGTCATCAGTTCATCCGAAGTCTTAACAAATACTACCTGTCATCAGTTCATCCGAAGTCTTATCAAATACTACCAGTCATCAGTTCATCAGAAGACTTATCAAATACTACCAGTCATCAGTTCATCAGAAGACTTATCAAATACTACCAGTCATCAGTTCATTCGAAATCTTATCAAATACTACCAGTCATCAGTTCATCCGAAGTCTTATCAGATACTTCCAGTCATCAGTTCATCCGAAATCTTATCAAATACTACCAGTCATCAGTTCATCCGAAGTCTCATCAAATACTACCTTTCATCAGTTCATCCGAAGTTTTATCAAATACTACCAGTCATCAGTTCATCCGAGGTCTTATCAAATACTACCAATCATCAGTTCATCCGAAGTCTTATCAAATACTACCAGGCATCAGTTCATCAGAAGACTTATCAAATACTACCTGTCATCAGTTCATCCGAAGTCTTATCAAATACTACCTGTCATCAGTTCATCCGAAGTCTTATCAAATACTACCTGTCATCAGTTCATCCGAAGTCTTATCAAATACTACCAGTCATCAGTTCATCCGAAGTCTTATCAAATACTACCTGTCATCAGTTCATCCGAAGTCTTATCAAATACTACCAGTCATCAGTTCATCAGAAGACTTATCAAATACTACCAGTCATCAGTTCATTCGAAGTCTTATCAAATACTACCAGTCATCAGTTCATCCGAAGTCTTATCAGATACTTCCAGTCATCAGTTCATCCGAAGTCTTATCAAATACTACCTGTCATCAGTTCATCCGAAGTCTCATCAAATACTACCTTTCATCAGTTCATCCGAAGTTTTATCAAATACTACCAGTCATCAGTTCATCCGAGGTCTTATCAAATACTACCAATCATCAGTTCATCCGAAGTCTTATCAAATACTATCTGTCATCAGTTCATCCAAATCTTATCAAATACTACCTGTCATCAGTTCATCCGAAGTCTTATCAAATACTACCACTCATCAGTTCATCCGAGGTCTTATCAAATACTACCAGTCATCAGTTCATCCGAGGTCTTATCAAATACTACCAATCATCAGTTCATCCGAAGTCTTATCAAATACTATCTGTCATCAGTTCATCCAAATCTTATCAAATACTATCTGTCATCAGTTCATCCAAATCTTATCAAATACTACCTGTCATCAGTTCATCCGAAGTCTTATCAAATACTACCTGTCATCAGTTCATCCGAAGTCTTATCAAATACTACCAGTCATCAGTTCATCAGAAGACTTATCAAATACTACCAGTCATCAGTTCATCCGAGGTCTTATCAAATACTACCAGTCCTCAGTTCATCCGAAGTCTTATCAAATACTACCTGTCATCAGTTCATCCGAAGTCTTATCAAATACTACTAGTCATCAGTTCATCCGAAGTCTTATCAAATACTACCAGGCATCAGTTCATCAGAAGACTTATCAAATACTACCTGTCATCAGTTCATCCGAAGTCTTATCAAATACTACCTGTCATCAGTTCATCCGAAGTCTTATCAAATACTACCAGTCATCAGTTCATCCGAAATATTATCAAATACTACCAGTCATCAGTTCATCCGAAGTCTCATCAAATACTACCTTTCATCAGTTCATCCGAAGTTTTATCAAATACTACCAGTCATCAGTTCATCCGAGGTCTTATCAAATACTACCAGTCATCAGTTCATCAGAAGTCTTATCAAATACTACCAGTCATTAGTTCATCCAAAGTCTTATCATATCCTACCAGTCCTCAGTTCATCCGAAGTCTTATCAAATACTACCTGTCATCAGTTCATCCTAAGTCTTATCAAATACTACCAGTCATCAGTTCATCTGAAGACTTATCAAATACTACCAGTCATCAGTTCATCCGAGATCTTATCAAATACTACCAGTCCTCAGTTCATCCGAAGTCTTATCAAATACTACCTGTCATCAGTTCATCCGAAGTCTTATCAAATACTACCTGTCATCAGTTCGTTTGAAGTATTATGAAATACTACTAGTCATCAGTTCATCCGAAGTCTTATCAAATACTACCAGACATCAGTTCATCAGAAGACTTATCGAATACTACCTGTCATCAGTTCATCCGAAGTCTTATCAAATACTACCTGTCATCAGTTCATCCGAAGTCTTATCAAATACTACCAGTCATCAGTTCATCCGAATTCTTATCAAATACTACCAGTCATCAGTTCATCCGAAGTCTCATCAAATACTTCCTTTCATCAGTTCATCCGAAGTTTTATCAAATACTACCAGTCATCAGTTCATCCGAGGTCTTATCAAATACTACCAGTCATCAGTTCATCAGAAGTCTTATCAAATACTACCAGTCATCAGTTCATCCAAAGTCTTATCAAATACTACCAGTCCTCAGTTCATCCGAAGTCTTATCAAATACTACCTGTCATCAGTTCATCCGAAGTCTTATCAAATACTACCTGTCATCAGTTCATCCGAAGTCTTATGAAATACTACTAGTCATCAGTTCATCCGAAGTCTTATCAAATACTACCAGGCATCAGTTCATCAGAAGACTTATCAAATACTACCTCTCATCAGTTAATCCGAAGTCTTATCAAATACTACCAGTCATCAGTTCATCAGAAGACTTATCAAATACTACCAGTCCTCAGTTCATCCGAAGTCTTATCAAATACTACCTGTCATCAGTTCATCCGAAGTCTCATCAAATACTACCAGGTATCAGTTCATCAGAAGACTTATCAAATACTACCTGTCATCAGTTCATCCGAAGTCTTATCAAATACTACCTGTCATCAGTTCATCCGAAGTCTTATCAAGTACTACCAGTCATCAGTTCATCCGAAGTCTTATCAGATACTTCCAGTCATCAGTTCATCCGAAATCTTATCAAATACTACCAGTCATCAGTTCATCCGAAGTCTCATCAAATACTACCTTTCATCAGTTCATCCGAAGTTTTATCAAATACTACCAGTCATCAGTTCATCCGAGGTCTTATCAAATACTACCAATCATCAGTTCATCCGAAGTCTTATCAAATACTACCAGGCATCAGTTCATCAGAAGACTTATCAAATACTACCTGTCATCAGTTCATCCGAAGTCTTATCAAATACTACCTGTCATCAGTTCATCCGAAGTCTTATCAAATACTACCAGTCATCAGTTCATCCGAAGTCTTATCAAATACTACCTGTCATCAGTTCATCCGAAGTCTTATCAAATACTACCAGTCATCAGTTCATCAGAAGACTTATCAAATACTACCAGTCATCAGTTCATTCGAAGTCTTATCAAATACTACCAGTCATCAGTTCATCCGAAGTCTTATCAGATACTTCCAGTCATCAGTTCATCCGAAGTCTTATCAAATACTACCTGTCATCAGTTCATCCGAAGTCTTATCAAATACTACCTTTCATCAGTTCATCCGAAGTTTTATCAAATACTAGCAGTCATCAGTTCATCCGAGGTCTTATCAAATACTACCAATCATCAGTTCATCCGAAGTCTTATCAAATACTATCTGTCATCAGTTCATCCAAATCTTATCAAATACTACCTGTCATCAGTTCATCCGAAGTCTTATCAAATACTACCACTCATCAGTTCATCCGAGATCTTATCATATACTACCAGTCATCAGTTCATCCGAGGTCTTATCAAATACTACCAATCATCAGTTCATCCGAAGTCTTATCAAATACTATCTGTCATCAGTTCATCCAAATCTTATCAAATACTATCTGTCATCAGTTCATCCAAATCTTATCAAATACTACCTGTCATCAGTTCATCCGAAGTCTTATCAAATACTACCTGTCATCAGTTCATCCGAAGTCTTATCAAATACTACCAGTCATCAGTTCATCAGAAGACTTATCAAATACTACCAGTCATCAGTTCATCCGAGGTCTTATCAAATACTACCAGTCCTCAGTTCATCCGAAGTCTTATCAAATACTACCTGTCATCAGTTCATCCGAAGTCTTATGAAATACTACTAGTCATCAGTTCATCCGAAGTCTTATCAAATACTACCAGGCATCAGTTCATCAGAAGACTTATCAAATACTACCTGTCATCAGTTCATCCGAAGTCTTATCAAATACTACCTGTCATCAGTTCATCCGAAGTCTTATCAAATACTACCAGTCATCAGTTCATCCGAAATATTATCAAATACTACCAGTCATCAGTTCATCCGAAGTCTCATCAAATACTACCTTTCATCAGTTCATCCGAAGTTTTATCAAATACTACCAGTCATCAGTTCATCCGAAGTCTTATCCAATACTACCTGTCATCAGTTCGTTTGAAGTATTATGAAATACTACTAGTCATCAGTTCATCCGAAGTCTTATCAAATACTACCAGACATCAGTTCATCCGAAGTTTTATCAAATACTACCAGTCATCAGTTCATCCGAGGTCTTATCAAATACTACCAGTCATCAGTTCATCAGAAGTCTTATCAAATACTACCAGTCATCAGTTCATCCAAAGTCTTATCAAATACTACCAGTCCTCAGTTCATCCGAAGTCTTATCAAATACTACCTGTCATCAGTTCATCCGAAGTCTTATCAAACACTACCTGTCATCAGTTCATCCGAAGTCTTATGAAATACTACTAGTCATCAGTTCATCCGAAGTCTTATCAAATACTACCAGTCATCAGTTCATCAGAAGACTTATCAAATACTATCTCTCATCAGTTCATCCGAAGTCTTATCAAATACTACCTGTCATCAGTTCATCCGAAGTCTTATCAAATACTACCAGTCATCAGTTCATCCGAAGTCTTATCAAATACTACCTGTCATCAGTTCATCCGAAGTCTTATCAAATATTACCAGTCATCAGTTCATCAGAAGACTTATCAAATACTACCAATCATCAGTTCATTCGAAGTCTTATCAAATACTACCAGTCATCAGTTCATCCGAAGTCTTATCAGATACTTCCAGTCATCAGTTCATCCGAAGTCTTATCAAATACTACCAGTCATCAGTTCATCCGAAGTCTCATCAAATACTACCTTTCATCAGTTCATCCGAAGTTTTATCAAATACTACCAGTCATCAGTTCATCCGAGGTCTTATCAAATACTACCAATCATCAGTTCATCCGAAGTCTTATCAAATACTATCTGTCATCAGTTCATCCGAAGTCTTATCAAATACTACTACTCATCAGTTCATCCGAGGTCTTATCAAATACTACCAGTCATCAGTTCATCCGAGGTCTTATTAAATACTACCTGTCATCAGTTCATCCGTAGTCTTATCAAATACAACCTGTCATCAGTTCATCCGAATTCTTATCAAATACTACCAGTCATCAGTTCATCCAAAGTCTCATCAAATACTTCCTTTCATCAGTTCATCCGAAGTTTTATCAAATACTACCAGTCATCAGTTCATCCGAGGTCTTATCAAATACTACCAGTCATCAGTTCATCAGAAGTCTTATCAAATACTACCAGTCATCAGTTCATCCAAAGTCTTATCAAATACTACCAGTCCTCAGTTCATCCGAAGTCTTATCAAATACTACCTGTCATCAGTTCATCCGAAGTCTTATCAAATACTACCTGTCATCAGTTCATCCGAAGTCTTATGAAATACTACTAATCATCAGTTCATCCGAAGTCTTATCAAATACTACCAAGCATCAGTTCATCAGAAGACTTATCAAATACTACCTCTCATCAGTTCATCCGAAGTCTTATCAAATACTACCTGTCATCAGTTCATCCGAAGTCTTATCAAATACTACCAGTCATCAGTTCATCCGAAGTCTTATCAAATACTACCTGTCATCAGTTCATCCGAAGTCTTATCAAATACTACCAGTCATCAGTTCATCAGAAGACTTATCAAATACTACCAGTCATCAGTTCATTCGAAGTCTTATCAAATACTACCAGTCATCAGTTCATCCGAAGTCTTATCAGATACTTCCAGTCATCAGTTCATCCGAAGTCTCATCAAATACTACCTTTCATCAGTTCATCCGAAGTCTCATCAAATACTACCTTTCATCAGTTCATCCGAAGTTTTATCAAATACTACCAGTCATCAGTTCATCCGAGGTCTTATCAAATACTACCAGTCATCAGTTCATCCGAGGTCTTATCATATACTACCAATCATCAGTTCATCCGAAGTCTTATCAAATACTATCTGTCATCAGTTCATCCAAATCTTATCAAATACTACCTGTCATCAGTTCATCCGAAGTCTTATCAAATACTACCTGTCATCAGTTCATCCGAAGTCTTATCAAATACTACCAGTCATCAGTTCATCAGAAGACTTATCAAATACTACCAGTCATCAGTTCATTTGAGGTCTTATCAGATACTACCTGTCATCAGTTTATCCGAAGTCTTATCAAATACTACCTGTCATCAGTTCATCCGAAGTCTTTTCAAATTCTACCTGTCATCAGTTCATCCAAAGTCTTATCAAGTACTACCTGTCATCAGTTCATCCGATGTCTTATCAAATACTACCAATCATCAGTTCATCCGAAGTCTTATCAAATACTGCCTGTCATCAGTTCATCCGAAGTCTTATCAGATACTTCCAGTCATCAGTTCATCCGAAGTCTTATCAAATACTACCAGTCATCAGTTCATCCAAAGTCTTATCAAATACTACCAGTCATCAGTTCATCCGAAGTTTCATCAAATACTACCTCTCATCAGTTCATCCGAAGTCTTATCAAATACTACCTGTCATCAGTTCATCCGAAGTCTTATCAAATACTACCAGTCATTAGTTCATCCGAAGTCTTATCAAATACTACCTGTCATCAGTTCATCCGAAGTCTTATCAAATACTACCAGTCATCAGTTCATCAGAAGACTTATCAAATACTACCAGTCATCAGTTCATTCGAAGTCTTATCAAATACTACCAGTCATCAGTTCATCCAAAGTCTTATCAGATACTTCCAGTCATCAGTTCATCCGAAGTCTTATCAAATACTACCAGTCATCAGTTCATCCGAAGTCTCATCAAATACTACCTTTCATCAGTTCATCCGAAGTTTTATCAAATACTACCAGTCATCAGTTCATCCGAGGTCTTATCAAATACTACCAATCATCAGTTCATCCGAAGTCTTATCAAATACTATCTGTCATCAGTTCATCCGAAGTCTTATCAAATACTACCACTCATCAGTTCATCCGAGGTCTTATCAAATACTACCAGTCATCAGTTCATCCGAGGTCTTATCATATACTACCAATCATCAGTTCATCCGAAGTCTTATCAAATACTATCTTTCATCAGTTCATCCAAATCTTATCAAATACTATCTGTCATCAGTTCATCCAAATCTTATCAAATACTACCTGTCATCAGTTCATCCGAAGTCTTATCAAATACTACCTGTCATCAGTTCATCCGAAGTCTTATCAAATACTACCAGTCATCAGTTCATCAGAAGACTTATCAAATACTACCAGTCATCAGTTCATTTGAGGTCTTATCAAATACTACCTGTCATCAGTTCATCCAAATCTTATCAAATACTATCTGTCATCAGTTCATCCAAATCTTATCAAATACTACCTGTCATCAGTTCATCCGAAGTCTTATCAAATACTACCACTCATCAGTTCATCCGAGGTCTTATCAAATACTACCAGTCATCAGTTCATCCGAGGTCTTATCAAATACTACCAGTCATCAGTTCATCCGAAGTCTTATCAAATACTACCTGTCATCAGTTCATCCGAAGTCTTATCAAATACTACCTGTCATCAGTTCATCCGAAGTCTTATCAAGTACTACCTGTCATCAGTTCATCCGAAGTCTTATCAAATACTACCAATCATCAGTTCATCCGAAGTCTTATCAAATACTACCTTTCATCAGTTCATCCGAAGTCTTATCAAATACTACCTGTCATCAGTTCATCTGAAGTCTTATCAAATACTACCTGTCATCAGTTCATCCGAAGTCTTATCAAATACTACCAATCATCAGTTCATCCGAAGTCTTATCAAATACTACCTGTCATCAGTTCATCCGAAGTCTTATCAAATACTACCAGTCATCAGTTCATCCGAGGTCTTATCAAATACTACCTGTCATCAGTTCATCGGAAGACTTATCAAATACTACCTGTCATCAGTTCATCCGATTGAAAACAGTTCTGTCTTTCGTCCTTGGTTAATTTGACTCCAAAATAATGAACAACGTAGTTTATTTAACATCTCACGTACTGGTTATAAACAAACAAATTTAGTTTATATTACAATAACACTCCTAATTAAATTGTGTAACAAACGTATCTATTACGTATTTTCTTCTCTAAGTTATCTCGCAGATAGCATATTGTTTTGTATTTCAGCATTACGGTCACTGTTATATGTATAACAAATGAATTTATACAGTTATAGTTTCAATAGATCTAGATTCTAAAAATTTATATAAAAGATTTATCACTGTATCTATTAGTTACATTACAGAATAATTGTTATAGTGATGAGAATACTTAAAGATTTAAAATAATATAAGTTGATTTAATTCTTATGAAAACCTCACATAATTTACTTGTATGTGCTTTTTATCATTACAACAGTGAATTGAGAAAGAACATTTTTATAAACAAAATGAAATAATTTTACGTCGTAAAACGTGTAGAATGTTCCCCTAAATTAAACCACTTCAATATGCTTTTAAATTGTTTGTCAAACCATATCTGCATAATGTGCTTTCATGTATGAGTTTTTCGCTACATTTACGTGAATGTGTAATAGATGAAGTTTAACAACTCAGAAACATGAAAGCATCAGAAGATCACAACTGTTTAACTACACAAGTTGAGTATGTTATATTAAAAAGATTTAAAACCTCACCGCTCAGTTACAGTCCATGTTATCTGTCGACGTGTAATAGATGAAGTTTAACAACTCAGAAACATGAAAACATCATAAGATCACAACTGTTTAACTACAAAAGTTGACTATGTTATATTAAAAAGATTTAAAACCTCACCGCTCAGTTACAGTCCATGTTATCTGTCGACCTCATGATACATTGACAGTGCAGCTTTCATTCCAAAAAGCTACATCGTACTGATGTCATGGCCAAAACACACTACTCTTGCCTACGCGCTTCCCATAATCAGTATATTGCAAGACGACGATGATTTCCAGATTCTGTTTTAACAATTAGATTGCAAAGAAATCCACTGGCACTGCGTCCGATAACCTGACCATTACTTCTTTATATGGAAGAGCGTAAATCCACGTTTTATTTTCCAGCTAATTAAGGTATGTTGAATAGATACATCATAAAAAGAGCTTGTGTTCACGTAATTATTTCGCTATTCTAGATGGGGAATAATCTTGATAATGTTATGTATTGTTACATTAGACACGTGAACGATGTTTACTATTGACGTTTGTGCTCGTAGCTTCTCACCTGCTATAGGACGCCGGACTTTACTTACCATGCCTACGGTACAACTTACTGCAACTGTCTTTCTGGTGACCTCAAAGCGACACGTATTTCTTGCTGCCTTTCTGGTGACCTCAAAGTGACACGTATTCCTTGCTGTATTTCTGGTGACCTCAAAGTGATACGTATTCCTTGCTATCTTTCTGATGACCTCAAAGTGACACGTATTTTTTGGTTTCTTGATGCCATTAAGTATGAATGATATCATCATTTTTGAAAATCAGAATCCATGACCTGAAGCTCATCTTTATGATCAGTGTTTTCCATCTGAAAGGAATCTTCTTACATGCTTTTCCCGAATTCAATCACTTTTCGCTGGCATCACACTCCCTACAAAGCGCCAAACAATGTCTAAATGTCGTTTTTATACAATCTGTTCCACCACGACTTTCATCATCTATTTTTATCACATGACTGAATATTCGAAATCACTTTAATATAATTTACTAAACCCTCTGTAGTTCACATATTTTTTGGCGACTCGATTATATTTAAATAAATACACTTATTCAATGTTTTCAGTTCATCATTTTCGTGAAATGCGCTTTTAGGAACTTGAACAAAACCATTGTTATATTCACTTTACTTGAATAGAGTTTTCTAATACAGGAAATGAGCCATTTTATAATAAAAACCCTCTAAATATTTATATTAATACTATACACTTAATCAAATTTTACATAGTTTAAAACGTCAAAATACAGAAATAGCTAAGATTATACTATGATAATTTTATCATATTTAATTGTTGTTGGAGTTGCACCAGGGAAGATTAATAAAAAAAACAGAACAAGAACCTGATATGGTGATTCGCCAGGTCGTAGTCTTCTTGCAGTTTTTATGGGGTTTGTTCCAGCTTACTCGACAAAATAGAAGTTTGCTGAAATGAAAGTAGTGATGGCTCTCGTGAGTTTCTATGATAAACTATCTTTCAATTTTAACAAAATGGCTGTTTTATCGGTCTTCGGGCAATCGATTCACTCTATGTTCAGGTATTTTGCACGTAGATAATGTGCTGAACGCTATGTATCAGTATCAACTCAATTCATTTAACACGTTTAAGTCAATTTCACGTTTCCCTTACCTCTCGTCCGTTTCCGTAAAGCTATACAAAACTCTGCAGGGGTCTCATGCAATGCAATTTGTTTTCAGATGTTAAAACACTCTTTACGAGTGTTCTACAATAGAGTCGTTAATTAGAATAAACAGTAGTATCCTGTCCTTACGCTGTGTATTAACTCTGGTGATATTTTTCTCGTCGTAAAAACACAGTTTGTTTGTTTTTGAATTTCGCACAAAGCTACTCGAGGGCTATCTGTGCCATCCGTCCCTAATTTAGTAGTGTAAGACTAGAGGGAAGGCAGCTAGTCATCACCACCCACCGCCAACTCTTGGGCTACTCTTTTACCAACGAATAGTGAGATTGACCGTCACATTAGAACGCTCCGACGGCTTAAAGGGCGAGCATATTTGGCGCGACGGGGATGCGAACCCGCGACCCTCAGATTACGAGTCGCACGCCTTAACACGCTTAGCCATGCCGGGCCAAGAACACAGTCGATGTTATTTTCACTGTAAGCAAGCTATTTTGTTTGTTTTTATCTTGAGAATAATGGTTACAGCAAGGTAGTACAAGTAAAACTTCTATAGATTTTGTATTTGTTTTTAAGTTTTCATCTTCAGTGGGGATGTGTGTTTGTGTGTTTTCTTATAGCAAAGCCACATTGAACTATCTGCTGAGCTCACCGAGGGGAATCTAACCCCTGATTTTAGCGTTGTAAATCCGTAGACTTACTGCTGTACTAGGGGGGGGGCTTAGTGGGGATAAAACAAAATAACTTGAAAGATCTGTAGTTTCATTTTTCTAGTACCTAAATAAAATTAAAAAATAGAGCTACAGTTCGTTATCTCTCAACTAATATCTATGTTACATAAGCTGTTAGTTGGAGATTTGGTTTAGCAGGCCAGCTTAGAACATCGTTTGTTATGTGTGAAGTTCTATTCCATTTTTGCAATGACATTGAAGAGTAAACATCGTGTGGTTGGGAAACATCTGATGCTAATTCAGATCTCGGTGTTATATTTATGTTCGATTTACTTAATTAACACTTCAGTCTCTTATCAAGCAGCCACCAATGTTTTAATTCTCGAGAACCTTTGAGTTAAAAATACTAGATCAAAATATTTACATTCACTGGTCTTTAGGTAAATAACTAGCTTTAAATATAGGGGTTATATTGAGGAAATATATAAATGTTTATTGTTAGGAGCTATGACGAATTCTGCTCAAAATAAACATGAACTGACAGTAGTTGCCATTGACAACCAAAGTAGTATAATTTTTATCAGATAGAACAGTTTTTGATGAATAAAACAAATGATTTTCTATACGGAATACAAAAACACATATAAATATAATATTGTGTTTCAAGATCTTTACTGAGGGTTAATATGAAAATGAGTTCGAGGTTCCATTTTGTCCTGTTCCATCGTTGGTAGTGGTCACTTGATTGCTGAAAACAATCTTTTATGAAGAATGGCAAAGTTAATCTTAGAACACTAATTTTGAGAGACTTTTCATAAAACTCTTTTGTATATAAGAGTGAGTTTTCAAGAGACAGAAAGTTACAGCAAGATCTAATATTTGGTTGAAATAATTACTGTAGTTTTAATTTTTTCCACCATCTTTTTTATGGAAAGAACCACTGATTTAAAGATGTGAAAATACTTGGTTATTATTTTGCTAGAATTACTAAGAGACTTGTCCAGATTAAAATAAATTACTTTTTTTTGGTTAGAGTGCTACTTATTCATAGTCATAGCCTCAGATTTGAATAAGGCTTTGTCACAGCTTTCACTGGGGTATGATTTTAAAATATATTGCTCCAGTGTGAATTTCCCTGATTTCACGAGAAGCACTGAAATGTTGTCTTCTAGCTGTACGATGGTTGATGATCTCGCTATACAAATATTCTTCCCAGAAAAAAAAATGTGCTGTGACCTTTAGACCTTCAGCCATAAAAATAACTTTTGCAACATTACATCTGTTGTACACCATTAATCAAATACATAGGTGCTAAACATGTTGTCCATGATGATACAGCAGTTTGTTCCCATAAACTGAGGTCAATAATTTTTGTATAGAGAGTATTGACGTGAAGTTTAATGCTATCTTTGTGGAGCCACACCTTATTAGTGAGTAGCAGGCTCGATCCCCGTCACACCAAATATGCTCATCTTCTCACCCGTGGGGGAGTTATAATGTACTATCAATCCCTTTATTCGTTGGCAGAAGAATAGCTTAAGAATTAGCGATGGTGATGACTAGCTGCCTTCCCTCTAGTCTTACATTACTAAGTTAGAGAAGGTTAAAGCAGATAGCCCTCGTGTAGCTTTCGCGAAATTCAGAAACAAACACACAAACTATACCTTATTGACATTCACTCAATTCGCATATAGTATTCCCTCACGGTATAACGGCGTTACCTTGACAGTATACAGTATTCCTATTGGAATTTTTCTCAATCTCATTATAATTGTTAACTCAACCACCATAATCCTTACACGGACTTTCGCGACACCTTATTTCAATACAGTATTTCCAAGACCTTCAATAACAATAAAATGCCAGGAGTTCTGCAACTTTAAATACCTATACGCTTCTTCCAATGTGAAAAAGCCCGGCATGGCCAGGTGGGTTAAGGCGTGCGACTCGTAATCTGAGGGTCGCGGGTTCGCATCCCCGTTGCACCAAACATGCTCGCCCTTTCAGCCGAAGGGGTGTTATAATGTGTCGGTCAATCCCACTATTCGTTGGTAAAAGAGTAGCCAAAGAGTTGGCGGTGGGTGGTGATTACTAGCTGCCTTCCCTCTAGTCTTACACTGCTAAATTAGAAACGGCTAGCGCAGATAGCCCTCGAGTAGCTTTGCACGAAATTCAAAAAACAAACAAACCAATGTGAAAATCTACTTTAATTTGGGAAATGCAACTCGTACAACTTCTAATGTTTGGTTGTACGTTCGACTCGCTTGTGAATACCACTCATTTGTCATTCTTGTTGACCTGAATCTTCAAAATGATCTTGTTTACTGCCCAAAGGGCGATTCTACTATAACTACAGTCAACTTTATGTTCTGAGTTATTTTCTTTGATATCTCTAATAGCCAATTGTGTTGTGGTCTGTTTTTCATGTTAAAATTACGAATTTCCTTGTATTACCAATACGGTTCAGCACTTCAGATACAGCTTCTTTACATACAGCCTCCCTCCACGCCAGTGGCACAGCGGCATGTCTACGGACTCACATAAACCGGGTTTCGATACCCGTTGTGGGCAGAGAACAGATAGCCCATTGTGTAGCTTTGTGTTTAATTCCATACAAACAATCAATCAATCCTTGCATACACGTTTTATAGACACGGAGTAGGAACACTTAACTTCGAAAGTCATCTAACGTAATCTTCCCAGAAGAAATCAACTAATTGTACTTTAAAATTACCACATTTCAATTAAATTGAAACAAAATGAATAGGACTTTTAATCTGTGTAGCCACAGGTCACGAGATGGCCAGGGACTAAATCATTCGATACACAAACTCTTACCATAGGTCGTGAACGACCCTCCCTCTTAATTAGCACTATGTAGGCTACATTAAACTGTGAATAACTTCATGTATCGGAGCTATGCATCGTATCGAATGATATGTAGTGACATGTAAGTAACAGAAAGGTAGTTTGAACACAAGATTTTTTATTAACGTGTTACCTGATGACATAATTTGTCTCTTTATTGCCGTCTTCTTCTTTTCGACTATTGAATATACTTTGATGAACGTCTCAGTTTTCTGCTGTTAAGTTTGATAGCAAGTCCGGCATGGCCAGGTGGTTAAGGCGCTCGACTCGTAATCCAAGGGTCGCGGGTTCGAATTATCGTCACACTAAACATGCTTGCCCTTTCAGCCGTAGGGGCGTTATAAAGTGACGGTCAATCCCACTATTCGTTAGCAAAAGAGTAGCTTAAGAGTTGGCGGTGGATGGTGACGACTAGTTGACTTCCCTCTAGTCTAACACTGCTAAATTAGGGACGGCTGGAGCAGATAGCTCTAGTGTAACTTTGCGCGAAATTCAAATTTTGATAGAACTTATTGTATACAACAGAAATTATTTCGAATAATTAATTTATCAGGTCATTCCATGAGTAATGTCCGAAAATTTAACACTGCAAGCCCATCATCATTTCTGTTTTTGTAGAAGGCTTTAATGACTAAAATATGTAGTAGGATGTGTATAAAAAATATTCAGACAAATACAAGAAACTAACCCAACTCCACTTTTTCAGATCATAAATTAAATAAACCCTTATGAAGATGGATGTGTCTGAGGAGCACATTAGGCTTTTAAAGCTTTATGAGTTTAAACAAGGCAATAGTGCAGCAGAAACTACACAAAACATTAAATATGTTTATGGTGTAAAGTCTTTCAGTGAAAGATGTCGAATGTGCTTTAAGAAGTTCAGATCAAGTGACTACAGCTTAAGTGATGCACGATGTTCAGGTCGTCCAGTTGATTTTAATGATGACTTGCTGCACTTGATGAAGATTGTCAGAAGGCAACCTTAGAGCTGTATCAGAGTTTGCATTTGCACTTTTCTGCGCTCTCATGAACGTAACTCACCTCTTTTGGACAGGTTAGTGATTAGAGATGAAAAATGGATATTTTATTAAAATGTTAAGCGCCGCAGACAATGGCTCAGTGCAGGTAAACAGGCTAAAGCACAGTCCAAAATGGATCTCCACCCTAGGAAAGTTTTGTGAAGCGTTTGGTGGGATATTGTTGGTGTGATCCACTATGGGCTGCTGCCACTCAATGTAACGATTTCATCATATTTCTATCGTCAACAGTTACAGAGCTTGAATGTTGCACTGAAAGAAAAGAGGCCTGCTTTGATCAATCGTAAAGGTGTTGTGTTACACCAGGATAATGTATGGCCCCATACAGCAAGGATCACATCTGTAAAGATTGAAAAGATAAACTGGGAAAAACTTCCACATCATCCTTATTCTCCAGACCTTGCCTCATCTGATTATCATATATTCCAAAGTTTGCAGAACTATCTTGATGGAAAAGAGCTTGGAACACATGAAAATGTCAAAACTACCTTATATACATTCTTCCCCTTCAAGCCCCAAGAATTTTATAGAAGTGGCATTCAGAAGCAATTGATAATAATGGAAAATAATGCTGTACGGAAAAGTTTTACTTTAGAGAACCAACAAGATTTATAAAAATACACAATGGTATTTTTCGTCTCTAAAGCAGTATTAATAGCTTCTATCATACTAACACCATGGAATTTATATTAGCAGTTCCATGTCATCACCCCATGTAATTAGTACAGCCGTATTGAGCATCATTATTAATGCTAATTGCTTTACATAATGTCACGTAACGCTAAACGCTCCTCAATTATTATAAGTTCATAAGATTTGCTAAATTTGTGCTGAAAAGTTAACAACGAATAATCAATAACAACCGTCCACCAGTACGACTCTTCTGAAAACTTGAAATAAAGACTGCTAATCTTGTTTGATTGGCCTAATCAATACTTATGTAACAGCACGTTCTTTCACCTTATATTTTTTGCTGTTCTAAATCAGCCGTCTTTAGTCCGAATGACAAAAATCAAAGACGGTCAACTTTTACTCTTAGGTGCAAGTGTAGTAAAAGTGTTAGGCTCATAGCTCGCGTGACTTTTTGCGTAGGCGTGTGCAATTTTTTTTTGTCAAATTTGAGGAGTTTTTGTTTAATTTATTTCTACATGTGGCTTATATCTACACCAAATAAGACGCTTAATAGTTGGTTTCAAAGATCTATCAGTTTACTAAATTTGAAAAAAAAAGAATCCATAAAAGCTAAGTATATTTTTCTATCATGTAAAATTTCCGAACTTTTGGTGAAAAGAAGAAAAGAAAGAAGGAGAACTTAATCAAAATTAGATAGTTTTTTATCTTGGGTTTTCCTTAATGTTATGTGTAGTAAGGGTTCACGGCAACTCATTCTTTGATAATGTGGGATAATTTGGGCTTACACAGTCCGAGATAGGGAAGGTGGAAAATCGTTAAACTGTCAAATTACCACTACTGTTGCTAACAAACAAACATTATGTCCTGCAGGTTGTTCTGGCTATATGACATACAACTGTGTGTCTTGATACCACGACTTTTCAAACTTATGACAAATTATATTTGCCAAGGTGTAAGTGATGTGATTTTAACAACTGTATCTAGTAGTTCTTGCATCTAAAAGCTACAATGCTACAGTAGTATCTGTAAAGTATAGACTGTTACAAAACTTAGGTTATTGTTATATTCGTGTTTGAATAGTGTGAAGTTCTATCATTTTCATAACCTTTCGTTCTGGCTTGGCCAGATGGTTAGGACACTCGACTTGCAACGTCAGGGTCGTATGTTTGAATCCCCGTCTCACCAAACATGCTCGCCCTTTTAGCAGTATGATCATTATAATGTTTCAATCAATCTCACTATACGTTAGTAAAAGAGTAGCCCAAGAGTTGACGGTGGGTGGTGAAGGTTAGCTGCCTTCCCTTTAGTCTTTTACTGTTAAATTAGGGATGACTAGAGCAGATTGTCTTCGTATAGCTTTGACGAAATTCAAACCAAACTATTCACAACCTTTGGGCACAGAAGTGGTTTATGAATTTTTTCTTAAAAGTTTGACTAAACTTCTAAGTGGTATGTACCATATTGAACAATAAAAATACTTACACATGAGTAGGATCCAATAAATGTTAGCAAGTTTGTATTTTTATCAGCTATTATAATGCAAAATACTCAATTTTAAGGTGTTTTGTATGTAAGAAAATAAAGATAAATATATATATTTATTTATAACTGGGAGAGTAAAATACATCATATCAGTTTTTGAAAACAGGGTGAAGACGTTCCTTTATATATGTTCCTTTCATAAAAGAAAATTTTAGTTTTCCTTTGTTGTGGAGATTGTCCTTCTTTATGTTCCTTTAATAAAGGTGGCCCGGCATGGTCAGATGTGTTAAGGCGTTCGACTCCCCGTCGCACCAAACATGCTCACCCTTTCAGCCGTGAGGGCATAATAATTTTACGATCAATCCCATCATTCGTTGGTAAAAGAGTAGCCCAAGAGTTGGCGGTGGGTGGTGATGACTAGCTGCTTTCCCTCTAGTCTTACACTACTAAATTAGGGACGGCCAGCGCAGATAGGCCTTGAGTAGCTTTGCGCGAAATTTAAAAACAAACAAACCTTTAATAAATGAAAATTATTTTTCTGTATTTTTGAAATTATATTTATTTATGATTTTTTCGTAAAAGAAAATTATACCTGGCCCCGCGAGTTAAGGCGTTTGACTACTAATCTGAGGGTCGCAGGTTCAAATACCCGTCGCACCAAACATGGTCGCCTTTTCAGCCGTGAGGGCGTAATAATTTTACAATCAATCCCACTATTCATTGGTAAAAGAGTGGCCCAAAAGTTGGCGGTGGGTGGTGATGACTACCTGCCTTCTCTCTAGTCTTACACTGTTAAAATAGGGACGGCTGGCGCAGATAGCCCTCGTGTAGCTTTGCGCGAAATCCAAATAAATAAAAACAATAAAACAGACTTGCACTACCGGCAGTATCTATTTGTAGGCCAGGAACTTGTAAATGTGCATGAGGTACCCTCCACTGTGTTCTTGGCCTAGCATGGCCAAGCGCGTAAGGCGTGCGACTCGTAATCCGAGGGTCGCGGGTTCGCGCCCGCGTCGCGCTAAACATGCTCGCCCTCCCAGCCGTGGGGGTGTATAATGTGACGGTTAATCCCACTATTCGTTGGTAAAAGAGTAGCCCAAGAGTCGGCGGTGGGTGGTGATGACTAGCTGCCTTCCCTCTAGTCTTACACTGCTAAATTAGGGACGGCTAGCACAGATAGCCCTCGAGTAGCTTTGTGCGAAATTCTAAAACAAACAAACAAACAAACCACTGTGTTCTTACACACGCACACACAATTGCACATGCGCAAAGATGTACCTACATATGTCTCATATTGCTTGTTGGTCTTTTGTAATAATTTCTCTTTGCTATCTATCTAGTACTAGCACTTTTAATGTAAGCCTCAGAACGCATTTTTTTCTGACTAGTAATTCTAGTTTTATTTTCAAACACCACATATTTAAAGGATTCGTAACTAAACATAGCATATTCTAAAGCTCAAATATTTTATTTATTCATAATTCAACAGAAAATCTGTCGTTTTTGAGATAAAAACGCTGAGGATGAAAAAAACCAAAACGCCTCCCTGTTTCCATTTCTATTATTTAATTACAATATAAATCTCATCCATAATTATTTTTATAGTTTACGAAGACAGCTTTCACGTATCCCTGGTAATTTTGCTGTAAGAGCATAAATATTTGTATATGTTTTACTCTACTACTGAAGAAAGTATTTGCGTAAAATTAATTTTCAGGCAACCGTAACAAATTGCTACGTACCCTCCTAGTGAGTAATCTGGCATCCAGAAAGGCAAAGCTCCGCCCACCGGAAAAGATCTGACTACTGTGTTGGTTGACTTTTACGTACACCTGAAGGATATCTACCAGTAGCAACTCTGGATTGATCGTCATGCTAAGCCGGATGGGTGATAGCGAAGAGAAGGGAACGGAAGAGGGGGTGGTGCAGGTGAATATCATCACTACAATGGGATTCTACGCTAGGTTGAGTAATTGCAGTTAAATGACAGGATACGAGTAATTTTGATGAAATATTGTGCGCTGCAGGAGACTTATTCAAAAACAACCCGATGTTTTGACATCTCGTGACACATTGTTGCCATAGAAACTGGCCTCTCAAAAAAAGCACAGAAATCATTCACATGGAGATTTTTTTCAAGAAAAATGAATAAGCCTGGCAAACTCATCCATTAGATAATTTATGAAATAACTAGATGAAGCCTTAAAATATAATACTATGTATATTTCCTTCTATCAATCGCAATAGAAAATTGGCCCCTAGGTAAATAGTTCGACATTAATCTCGTGAACGCAAAAAGGTGAAAAAGTAATGAACTGTTTTCTTGGGTGATGCACTACATGGAGTTCTTCACAACTGATGAACTGAAGTAGCCTTCCATTACCCTCTCCCCTCTCGTTTTGTAATGTTTAATTATTTCTTCTTCATAACACTTCGGTCCAAAATGTGCCTTTGTTTCTTTAGTCGTTCTACATAAAATACATAGATTCTTTCTCCTGAACAATTAAGGGGTAAAACGAGAACAATGGTGGTACATATCTTATTAATTGACTGGTAAAAACAAGCCTTAGATACAATATCCTAAGATTGCCTTAGATTTCAGTATTTACCAACCACGTTGAATAATAATTTTGAATATTCTTAGGTCTTATTTAATTAAGGAACCATTCTTTAAATTAGTGCACTCATCAACTTAATTGTTTTTATTTAAATAATAAATTATGTATAGACAATTATTACATTGTTATGCAGGTTCGTTAGAAGCAAATTCTCTCTTTAGGTTAAGTAATTAAAATTAACATAAACTCATACTGCTAAAATCCGGGTTTCGGTACTCGTTGTAGACATTGCTTGGCCCCATTGTGTAACAATGTGCTTAACAATAACCAGAATAAACCTTAAAAAGGAAATGTACCAATACTCCATTTTTTTAAGATAACTATATTTTAAAACCATTCCCATTTCTTGGCAAAAATAACGTAACCTGTCACACTTTAATATAATTTATGGGTCAATTCTAAAATATTAGTATATATTTAGTAAAATGTCAGAATATGTATTCATTTCGCGAGACTACGTTTGACATCAAACATTCTTCACACCGCAAGCCGTATTATAATATAACTTACGCAAAGAATGAGTGTATTGAACTCGTACTTTAAAAGATTTAAAAGCTCTTTTACGTTACTTACGGAATCTCACCGAAGACGTGTTTTAAGGACGTGAAGACGTGAGGCTTAGTCGTCACCTTACATGATTCACGTGACTGTTTAATTTTTTCTTTCGTGATTGCAACACTAGGCGTTCCAAACAATTTTCGTGAAGCATATAAAAAGAGGAAGCTATAAAGGTTAAGTGTTGCTGTATTTTTCCCCATTGCTATAAGAATATAGATTCATAGTGGTGACACTTTACTCAGAACGGTTACGAATAGTGCTGAATCCCGAGCCATTAACACTGCTTTACCATAACAACTTTTAGACACTAACTCGATGGGTATCCTGTACATTTATGACTGCTTGCCCATTTCAGAAGTATATGTCGGTCTTTGCATGCTAGTTATTGACTCGTAAAGACATTCGAATCAGTAAAAAGCAGAATTCCTTTCTCTCTGTCTTTTTATTAAACATTTCAAATAACACAATTATTTAATGTTACACGTAATACTCAACTATACCAGCTGACTATAACTCAGATAACTATATAAGAATATGTTTTCCACACAGCTTCAAATTATATGGGAACCATTAATGAGGATAAGTTTACGTTCTTTACTTGTGTTTTGTATAGTCCAACACCTGGTATATAATACCAGTTTACCACATACTCCATGTTCATCCTCCATATGCCATGAGCTGCCAGCTGCTCATCAAACGTTTCGTTCTATGTAGTTGTTCGATTCACGATAACATGTATAATGTTCAAGTAATTTACATAAACTGTGTAATAATATCACTGAAACTTGCTTCTATGATTCAAGTGGAAGTTTATCTGGCTATTTGGCTATAATGACATATAATGTATTTTTGTTGAAACCATCCCTTGAACGATAACAGACTGTAGTCTCTTTGATTTGTTAGATTTTAGAATTTTTTGTCTTGTGTATTTGCTTAAAGATCAAATAACTTCACCAGACTGGTAACTAAGACGTTATTTTGTTTATTAATCAGATATCTCAATGCGATTGTTATAAGTAAGTAGTGTTATATATATCTGTAATATTTCTAACAAAGCACTTCAAGTGAAAACGTGAAACACGCAGGTCCACATTTCCAAACTTATCTGATTATATAAAATTGTGTAATATTCAGATGTTTCTAGCTGCTTCTTATATTTTTCAGAATTTGAAAAACTTAAAAATGTCTAAAATACGTGATATCAGGAGTTATGTGCATCATAGAATATTATATATGTGTATCTTTTTTTTTCCTCACTGACTATGAGATTAAAGGTTAAAATGTGTTGCAATAAGGTATCTAAAATATTATATAGTATTGGCTCACTCGTTCTTATCAGGAAGTCTAGATGATGGTTAAAAAGGTAAACAGGCCCGGCATGACCAGATGGTTAAGATACTCGATTCGTAATCCGAGGATCGCGGGTTCGAATTCCCGTTACACCAAACACGCTCGCCCTTTCAGCTGTAAGGGCGTTATAACGTGACGGCCAATCCCATTATTATTGAGAAAGGAGTAGCCCAAGAGTTGGCGGTTAGTGGTGATGACTAGCTTCCTTCCTTCTAGTCTTACACTGCTAAATTAGGGACGGCTAGCGCAGATAGCTCTCGTGTAGCTTTGCGCAAAATTCAAAAGAGAAAATAAAACGAAGGTAAACAAAACAGTGACTATGTCGTTCCTTACACAATTTATATAATAGTATAGTTTTTTAGTGATGTTAAAATGCAGATTATACTTAAAAAAGATTAAAATTTCACTTATTCATCATTATCCCAAAACAATTAAAAATATTAATTAAAATCTTATTATTGTAACTAAATAATCAGTATAAAAAAGTACATTGCATTGACATAGTTTATAATTTTTAATGTGAAAAACATAGTGAAATGAAGAATACAAATAAATAAAGGCGAATGACCGAAGTATCAATCTATGGATCTACTAACGTTTATACACAATCACTTCGATATGAAATTAAACGTTTACTCTGGTTTTACGCTTTCTGCACTATTGAATATAACTATCCCGCAAACGACTTTTTTTTAACTATCCAACTCCAAAATACTTTATGCATTTCCGCAAAAATGTATTTATTCAATTATTTTGGCTGAGTTGGCACATGTTTGTGTATCGCAGGTGCTGATAAAGGAAGTAAATATAATTAACTCATACATTAACTAGCTGTAACAACAACCAGGCGAATTCTGAGTAAGAGATCCATTAAAACTTAATGACAGTTTCTTGTACGACATTTTTATTAATTCCGCCCTCGCTTTCTTTTATATCTTTTCATGTTACGTATATAGTTTCTTATTTGTTTATGTTTGACTCAAATGTGACAAAAGTTTTAAAATATTAAATGCAAAGCAAAATAACGTAATCTCGTTCCTTACCATCTACTTTAATAATACTCTGAAAATGCGCGCGACCTTTATTTCCACGAATATGAACAGAAAGCCCACCCCGGTAGTACAGCGGTATGTCTCTGGATTTAAAACGCTAAAATTAGGTGTTCGATTCCTAGGCTCAGCAGATAGCCCTATGTGGTTTTGCTATAAGAAAAACACACATATGAACAAAAGGCGGATGTAAATTTATTTTAGTAAACATTTTGTACAATCACATATTAAAAGCTTATCAAAATTTAAAAAATTCCAACGCTAATTCATAAACGTTATAAGTTTATTTATTGATAATATTAAATACTATTAAGAGTAGCCCTAAATAAACTAAAGAAAAAATATACAAGTTGCTGTGTTATCTCTTATCGAATACAAGCAGTACCTAATAAAGCCTTAGTTAATATTAGGCCTAAGAGAAATATACTTTTCAAAAAAAGAAACGGAAAAGGCAAAATATGATACAAATTGTTAACAAGTTTATTCCGGGTAGTTCTGTATGACACGTGTGAAACTTTGCACATTCACTGCTGAACATCCAAAGTCTGCAAAGGCGAAGTCCACGCTCACTAGGTGAAGTTTAACGTCACTCAACGTCAATAACGAGTATGCCCCCCCGTGAGCATCAATAACTGCTTGGCATCTCCTGCCCATGGAAGCGATGAGATGACGAATCACATCCTGTGGAATGGCTGTCCACTCAGCCTGCAAAGATGCTGCAAGCTGAGGTAGAGTCTGCGGTTGAGGTTGTCGCCGTCGCAGACGTCGGTCCAACTCGTCCCAAAGATGTTCGATGGGGTTTAAATCTGGTGATCTGGAGGGCCAGGGAAGAACGTTAATGTTGTGGTGTCTCAAGAAGACAGTGGTGAGTCGGGCTGTGTGAGGACGGGCATTGTCATGTTGCAAAACGTCGTTGACGTTCACCATGATGGGTTGCCTAAGAATCTCGTCGACGGTTGCGTACGGTCTGATTGGAAATCCTACGCAGCCCTGGTATGGTTGAGGCAGTAGACGTCGCAGTGGTGGTCCAATCCCGAAGATGACGTAACCGGAGGTTGCGATCTTGTGCGGGCGTGGTCACACGAAGTCTGCCAGATCGTGGACGGTCACGAGTTGATCCATGTTGTTGGTGACGATTCCATAGCCTTGTGATGATGCTTGGGTGGACATTCACAGCTCTGGCAACATCTGATCGAGATTCACCTGCTTCCAAGCGACCAATGGCGTTGTTGCGTTGTGGTTCAGTCAGTCTTGGGGTAACTGTATTGCGTGTCGGTGGCTTAGCACTGAGCTATGGAAACCGAGAACCCGTCATTTTTATAGGGATTTTGCACATGTTGCACTTGCAGAACATGCAGTGTTCTCAAACAAATTTATTGGACACGCATGCGTTTTGGCGAAAAATCCGATGTTTTCCTCCGTTTTCAAAGTGCACAACTTTTATTGTCATTTTGGTCTGACAATCAGTGCCTTAACACGTTTAAATAACATACTCTGAGCTTGTAACGTTATTACATATATTTCTCTTTAAAATAACAAAAATATCCCTTTTGCGTTTCTTGTTTTGAAGAGTATAGATTTAATATAGTTAGGTGTGTTCGATTAAAATTATTTTGTATTATACCATAAATTTTGTATTTAAAGACATATTGTTGCAATAAATATGCTAATCTAACAGCAAATGTTTTGAAGTCTCCACTAGTTTAAAAATAAAATCATAACACATAATATAATATACTTTATAAAGTCCAGAAATAATCTTAACAAAATGTTTGTGTGATTTGATTTGTCTCACTTCTTAAAACATCTCGGTTTATATCTCGGTTTAACTCAACACGTGGCCCATGTTTTCATTTTTATCACTGTTGTTGTTAAAATGCATTGTACTGAGTTCTTATGTCATAAAAATATACAATCATGAATATATCAAGAAAGTTCATATCGTGGAGACCATTTTCACAAAATTCATAATATTACGAGGGCATCAACTTACTGAGATATAAGTTTTATGTGCATTATCAGACGAAACACCTCACACAAGAATACTGGATATAGTTTATTTCCCTCTTTTGTTTCGTAAAAGTAAGTATAGATCTTCTAAGAATGAATGGTAATAAGTGTGGTTGTGATCAAATAGTGAAATAATAATAACCCTCCAATAGATTTGGAGACTGCAGATGGAGCGTGATATATCCAGACTCAATAATGTTTGTGAGTCAAACTACAGTGAATGCCACTGAGATTTATCTAGTATGGTTGTTTACAACCATTGCCGAAGACAAAAATATTTAAGTAGTGTTATAAATGGTACTGTCCAATTAGCACGTCCCATACTAGCACAGCGGTATGTCTGCGGATTTATGATGCTAGAAATAGGCTTTCGATACCCGTGGTAGGCAGAGGAGAAATAGCCTCTTACGTAGCTTTGTACTTAACTTCACACAACTCAATTAGGGTATAATTTGTTTCATACTTACCCAACCTCATGAACTTAGTTTTAGGTTTTATAATATCTAAGTTTGTGTTGTCTAAGGAAAACAAAAATATACTTTTCACGCAATCATTTATCGATTAAAGATACGTGCTGGCCTTTTTTTTTAATTAAATAGGTATAAGGATTTAACAAATGAAGGTCACCATAAAATTTTCAACATACAATACTTTCAAAACATTTATCATATCATATTAAAATTTAATCACAGTTGTAATATTCGCAGAATATTATAATTACTTAAATATGTCATAATGTGGAATACAAGTTATTCAAATTTCTAGTCTGTTGACAGCTTTGTTTTGTTTTTTTTGTATATATATATTTTTTTCTTTTTAGCATAGATAATGGTATTGGTTCTGCCTTATGTTTTGTGACAACGAAGAACACGTAATAATTACACCAACTGTATAATAAATCACACGACGGCAGGTGGCGGCCACAAGCTACTTCTTTGACGATAGTGACATGCATTACAGCTGCATTAATTGAATCTCAAAACGTTGGAAACAGGAAGATTCAATAAAACTTTTACATATTTATCGTTGACAGGATGAATTAGTTGCATATAATTGTTAGAGTGTAAGATAAGAGCAAAAAAATATGAATATCGCTATGTGTAAACACACTAAAATATTGTGAAACCCAATTCATCCAAGCGTGTGATCCAAAAAGTATCAATATAAAACTTGAGTTACAAACTACAAATTAAACTATACAAAATAGAAAAAAATGCTTTCAGGAAATAAAATAATGTAAGGCGGTAAGTGAAGGTTGCAATAAGAGAAATGTGTTGTTGTTTTTTTGCGAATTAATAATTCTTCACTGTCCAGAAATTGATTATGTCATTAATTTCTCATATCGCTCATTTTAAAGAAAAAAGACAAAGGATGTCTCTGAGGATAATATGAAAATAAAAAAAGATAATACATCTGATATGGCTGGAGTTTGGGTTAAACACCACACAAATTAAGATAGATTTACATACGTTCAGCAGCCTGCTTTAATATTTAATATTAAGTTGTTAAAAAAGGAATAAGATATTGTTTGTGCATTATTTATGATGGGATTATATGTATTCTGTTTAAATCCATTATCTCATTATCAAAAATAAATTGCACGGTTCGTCCTTGTATCATGTAAATGCTTGTGGGAACAGAACTAATTGGTAAGTAATATTCTGAATGCAGTTTCAAGGTAGCCTTTTTTGATAGGTATACAGCTAAACATCCTGTTAGTTGGATTTTTCACAAGTATATGTTTCTATTTAAACTACTTTTCTGATTGTATTATTAAGACCTTAGCTTCATGTTAGTTAGATTTTCTCTCTCTAGTTCATGTTGCTATTCAAATTCCAATAATGTTTTCGGTTCTATTTGTTCTAAATTTTCAAGAGTTCCTCTCTCATATATGCACGGATTTGGTTCAAAGTAATGAAAACTTAGATATAACAATAAAAAGAAGATATACTATCATAGTTCCCCAAAATAGTTTTGTTTTTAACTGGCTTATTTTGTTATCTTTGTATGGAATGGTCTTTAGTGAACTTGATTAAGTAAATAATTCTTAATTATTAAAATAAAATAAACCTGGAATAAAACGATTCATCACCGTTTCATCGTCCTGTTGTTAATTTTATGTCATTTCATAGGTTTATTCTTTTTCCAAATGTTAGTTCTTTAAGTTTTAATTATTTGTCTTAATTTATAAGCTTGAAACTGAGAAATCAAAACAATGTAAACATAAACAGAAGACAGTCTGGAACTGGTTCCTTTTATTTATAATTTTATGTGTTCATTTCAATTTATCAGCTTTAACTATACTCTTCGGAAGGTTTCAACCAAGTACACCTTGGAATAATACAAGCATTAAGCTTATTTTATAAACCGTAAATTAGCAATATTTCCTTCTACGATAAATGCAGTTAGTGTAATACAGTTTTACAAAGCCACTATAATGTATATTAAAGTTTTAAATAAATCTTTTCATTTTGTTATGAACATTCTGTCGATTGGTTTGTTTTTTTATGTTGAATATTGAGCAAAGCTATACGAAGGCTATCTGCGCTACCCGTCTCTGATTTAGCAGTGTGAGACTAGAGGGATGGTGGCTAGTCATCACCATCCACAGCCAACGAATAATGGGATTGATCGTAACATTATAACACCCCCACGGCTGAAAGGGCGAGCATGTTTGGTGTGACGGGGATTCGAACCCGCGATCCTCAGATTACGAGTACCCTAAGTACCTGGTCATGCCGAGCCCACATTATATAGACAATAATTAGATTAGTCAATATTATATTAATTTCACATAAAAAACAGACTAGAATTATTGTTTATTTGTTGAAAAGGAAGCACAAAGCAACACAATGAGCTACCTCTGCTCTGTCCATCACATGTATTAAACCTGGTTTTTAGTGTTATAAACCGACAGACAAACCGCTGTGCCACTAGGAGCTTAGGCGAGAAAAGTGAATTTGTAAATTGTGTGCTCATCACTACCTGCTTGGTATCCTAGCAACAAAGTAAGGTTAAAACTTATTAAGAATATAATCAGCAATGTTAACACATTGATAGTCCTTGGTTGATTCTGTTAGCTTTTGTCAGGATTAACACATCGAAGATAGAACAATGCTGCATTATAAATCCTTTGGTTTTAAATATTAGTCATCATTCCTTCGTCATATACTCAAATAAATTTGCCAACCAGTTTAGGATAGCCGTCATACAATTTTTTATGGATTGTTTCATGAACTAGAAGCAATTAAAATATTAAAATTGGTATTATGTTACTTGAACGTTTGTTTTTACTAAAACAGTCATACTATGATTAGGACTGTACACAACCTAGATATTTGACAGAACTTCGTATTATACGGATAGTAAATATAAGAACTTGCAAATCAACAAGTCACGTGATAACCACAGCCTGTATAAAGCCGCAATAAAACAGCACTACTAGATTTTCATTTTGATGTTGATTGACGTCACCGTGGGTAATATTATGCCACCGAAAACTGATCGCTTATGGAAGACCCCAAGGGACAGCGGTAAGTCTTCAGATTTTAAACAATAAAATCATGGTTCGATTTCCCTTGGTGGACACAGCAGACAGCCCGATGTGGCTTTGCTCTAAGGTACGGCTATTCTCTGTACTTAATAATATTGGAAAACAAAAATATTGATCAGTTTGAAGTACCAGGACTATCCAGAATGAAACCTGCAACATATAGTAACCAATTTGCAGGAAAATGGGGCGTTTTGTCACAGGTGATAATCCACAAACAGAAAGATCAGTGGCAAAAGCTGTGTATGTGCTTTAAGCTACAGTATGCAATATAATAAAGAAATATATTTTCCTTTACAAAAGAGATCAACACGTTATGAATTCGCCAAGACAAGACTTTCAATCTCACTTTCCGTTCAACTCTTACTTCAAGCAGCTGGAGAATAAAACGTTAATTCATGCTTTTCCGTACGAAGACATACTCGTCGCCGGATGCAGCTCCTATGAATCTCTTTTCGTGCGGAGTTTTGAGCTGAGCGTTGGAAAAAATCGACGTCCTCGTAAATTAAATGACTTATGAAAAGCCTACAGGTTGGGGTGCTACGATTTTGACATGACAACTGTACAATAAAGCCTTTTGCTGAGAAACCATTTTCAAAATACACATCCGTCAGATATAACGTACTTAACTGCCTGAATATATACTCTGTTTTTAGTTTAGTGTGGCCTTTGTTGTTATGTGTATATTATTTTGTAATAAGCTAAATGAATCCTTGTAATATACGAATGTCAAGTAGAGAAACTTTGTGTTTTATGGATACCAAATATTTACGCTACTAACAATAGTGTGTTGGGATATAAAGTTAGTGATAAAAAAAAAAGCCAATAGCCTGAAAATAAAGACATAACAAAATCCATCAACATGCAAAATTGGATGTCAAAAATCTACGTAATGTTGAACACCAGTAAAATAAACAAAAATTTAACTGCCAAAAAAATACACCCACAATTTAAAGTAAATGTATATCGTAATTGACCTATTAATAGCTAACTGTATTATAATGGATTCATTCTTGCATATTCTATTTGACAATGAAACAATTCTTGCGGGAAATTGTGATTAATAAGATCAAATTAAAGCATTTATACATTCTTTGGAAGGTCACTTTGGATTACAGGCTGCAAGCTTCAGACTCGTGATCAAACGGTTGCTGGTTCACTGCTGGCCCGTGTCATGTTTTTGTGTCCTTGTGCAAGCAATCTACCCAGCATCCCGTCTAGAGGGAATGGGCAACATACCATTTTCATCAGTTTTACCACTTGAAACCTGAGTTCAACAGTATCAGACTTATATGTCTTAAAATATAGTTGGAATGTTTTGTTTGGAATTTCGTGCAAAGTTACACAAGAGGTGTCTACGCTAGCCGTCACTAATTTAGCATTGATAAACTAGAGTAAAGACAGCTAGTCATCACCATCCACCGCCAACTCTTGAAATACTATTTTATCAACAAATAGTGAGATTGCTCGTCACTTTATAACACCCCCACGGCTGAAAAAGAGAATATGTTTGGTAACGACTTGCCAAGATAAAGCAATGTTTGTAATAAACGTTTTTAACACAAGCTTATGCATAGCTCTGTTTACCGCTCTGGAACAAAGTATGCATTATGTTGCTCCCCAGTATGCTTATGGAATCACAATGCTAAAGTCCGGTGTTCGATTTCCCCTGGTGGACAGAACGCAAATAATTTTTGTGTAGCTTTGCGCTAAAAGAAACAAATTATTCTGTTTTGTTTAATTATTTTAGGATAGTAATTGAAAGATTACAGAATAACTTTAGAGGTTGCAGTTCGATGTCTTAAGTGAATAGCAATAGGCAAGGAATTAATAAATTTATAATTCCTAAAAAAATATAAAATGTATAATCATAAAATAACGTAAAAATATCTGTAAATATAGTTTGAAAAGTATAATAACGTATCGATTAATATCTTAAATCTATGTTCTTACATAAACAAGATAGAATTTTCTGGTTACTACAGCCTTTTGAAATCTCATAAGGGCTGTTCATAACAAGGTTAAGCGTTTTGTGTCAGGTACACATAACGTCGAATATGAAAGGTGTCAAACCCCTAACCGTTAATTTATTAAGTTGTCTCGTGTGAAATGAAATTCAACAAATTGGCCCTGCACGAAGAAACTCGTTCTGTATTCATAACCATTTGCACGTGGCGCCCATCTGGCCATCAGGAATACACTTAATTCACTCTTTACTCATTTCAAAATTGTTCATCTTATTTGCTTAAGTGTTTTCGCTTGTTAAGGTAAATATTGACCGGGTCTCGATAAATTATGCAGTCCTTGATTTATTAATATGACTAATTGGAGCATTCTGGTTTGCATTACATGACCTTCTTGTCCGTTGAGGAATCATCTCTAATACACGCATACTCTCACACATAATGGGTATTGCGTGTGCTGAAGACTATCTGTCGACTATTGTTTTCCATTTTACAAAATCACGTACACAACTTATTGTATAACGTGAACAATTGTTTTCTGGTTGAAGTGACATGATTTGCTTTAGATAAAAATTTCTATAGTGTTATCTGAATATGTTAAAAGTACATATATATATGTGTGTGTGTATTCATTGGCATATAATTACGTGAGGGAATTGTTTTCATTATTCGGAAAACGAATTTCCTTATACCCGATTTATTCATTAGGAAAATGCCTCTAGTTCTGTAAGTGTGCACTATTATGCATACAAAAAAGTTTTAATGAAATATACACGTCCTTGTTAGGCGCAATTAATTAGTAATCGTTTAATTACGAAGAAAAGCAAATTAAATGGTTCCAACATATATTTTGGCTGAATTTAAGATGAACGAACGTGTTAGCAATAAGTTTATAGCTTAAGTTATAGAAACAATAATTTTAGTTGTTATTGTTCTAAAGTGTTGATAGTAGTTGTCTTAGAGTGTCAACAGTGAATGTTTTGAAGTGTCAGCGTTGGTTTTGCTGAAGGTAAGTTGACGTTATAAACTCTCTAGGAGTGTCAATAGTGTTATAAAAAGTTAACAATAATCTAAACTATTGTGGCACTCTTGAAGTGTCAATAGTAGTTGAACTAGTCTCAGTAATGTGTTAGAAAGTCAGAAGTGATTGTTCTAGAATGTTGTGGTTCTCTTGGAATGTCAGTGGTGGTTGAACTACAGTGCCAGTAGTGTGTTTGATATTCAGCAGTGATTGCTCTAGATTGTTGGTAATCGTTTTTGAGACATTATTAATGGTTGTCGTAGAGCATGAACAGTGGATTTCTGGAGTCTCACCAACGATTGTGCCAAAGTGTCAGTAAGAAATGCATCTAGATTGTAACTAGGTTTTTTTTCTTACCCACAATGGCTCGACGATCAGTCAACGTCTTTCAACGCTACAAATATGATTTTGATACCCGTGATGGGCACAGCACAGATAGTTCCTTGTGTAGTCTTGTATATAACAACAAACAAACAAAAACTAGTGTTTTTTACATAGTTTTATCGGTGTTCTTAGGATCTTAGTTCTATCAGATATCCAAAAGTATTAGTAATATTTGCATTGGAAAGTTAATAGTGGAACTCTACAGTGTTGGTAGCAGTTTTGTTAGAACTATCATCAGTTATTTTCCTAGAACTTTATCAGTGATTTTTTGTAGTGTTAGTAATTGTTTGGATAACGTATAAACAGTGATTAATATAGATTATAATAGTGTTATTGGTAGTGGTTTTACAAGTGTTTCGATACGGATTATTCGAAAATGTTGGTGATGATTGTTTTAAGATGTTTTTTGCAACAATGGATTAACCGTTAAGCTTGTTTCATTATGTTGTGGCCTTATTTCTTAGATCACTATGTGGAATGTTCTATAAAAAAAACTAGCACGGTCACAAATGATTTTTCAAATTAATAAGGGTTTGCCAATATGTAGCAATACTATTGACAGTAATTACTTGATTGTTTGTTTGTTTGTTTGAAGTTAAGTACAAAGCTACACATGGGTTATATGTGCTGCACCTACCACGAGTATCAAAATCCAGTTTCTACCATTGTAAATCTGCAGACATACATCTGTGCCACTCGGGGGGCGTACTGATTAGTATTCTATTGTTTTGTTGTTAATGGACGGTATTGCACTTATTTAAATGCTTATATCCTAAATTGTTAACTTATCCTGTTAAACGTGAAGAAGCTCCTTCACTTATTTTTTTTTAATTTTATATCGTGAAAACTTTTATTTGTCCCCAGCGGAACAGCGGTATTGTCCGTGGGCTCATGTCGCCAAAAACTGTGCTTCGATACCTGTGGTAGGTAGCGCACAGATAGCTCATTGTGCAGCTTTGTGCTTATTTCTAAACAAACCAACTAAGATTTTTGTTTAATTTCAAAATTCAATATTTGTTTACTTGTTGTTAACACTTAGATTAGTAAAAACGGCTAATACATACATTAAAACTTATAAAAAATATTCTAATGTTATTATTGTACAGTAATTCGAAAACGTTTGATGTAATTTATCTTTGTAGTATTTTCTTTTACCGGTTTCGTAACAGAAACAAAATCAAATTACTGTCCCTTTATTAAATAACAGAAACAATAAATATTTGAGAAGGTTCATGACCTTATAATTAATCAAATAGTGTTACCACAATAAATTAAGAATAGTTCATCAACGAACTATTTTGAACTAGAATAAAAGTTAAGTACAAACGCTCCAATTTTTTATTATTCACAAGTTCCTAATTTTATAATATAAATTTAGTGCAATATTTAGTCACCAAATGGTTTTCTATTTTTACTATAGTTTGTTTACTTTGAATTTCGCGCAAAGCTGCATGAGGACTATTTACGCTAGCCATTTCTAATTTAGTAGTGTAAGACTAGAGGAATAGTAGACAGTCATTACCAACCACTGCCAATGCTTGGACTACTCTTTTACCATCGAAACGTGGGATTGATCATTACATTAAAACGTCTCCACAGGTGAAGTGGTGAGCTTGCGACCCTCGGATTACGAGTCGGTTGCCTTAACCACCTGGCCATGCCGGGCCATGTAAAAATGACAGAAAATCCTATACTTACAGAAACTGGTACATCAACTGAGAGAAATTTTCCACTTTTGTTGTTTTATTATTTATTGAAAGCTATCAAGAACTTTTAAGGTCTATATTTAAAATTTGTGATTATTTCTTCTTAAGACTTTAAAAAAATTATAGAAAATAACATTTATTAGTTCAAGTGATACACTAGAGTATCATTCCGTTTTAATTAATTCTTTACGTAGTCAGTTAATCACCAAAGGATTTGGATGGTTGGTTGATTGTTGTTAAGCGCAAAGTTGCACATAGGGCTATCTGGATCACATATCGTAAGGCTGCTGTCTTACCACTGACGGAGGAAGCTCAGAAAAAACTTAATAGACAAAATATTTCATAGCTGAGCGGTAAGTTTTGGGTCTTAAAGTGCCTAATATTCGGGTTTAAATAATACTCGCTCTGGGCAGAGCTCAGGCAGCCCGTCGTGTAACATTGTGCGTTACAATAAATAAATATTTCGAATCGACATGAGTTTCTTTTAGTTGTCAGAAAAGCTGATAAAGTGTTACCTAAATAATAATCTGCTTTGTATTTCGTCAACTATAATGTAAGGATATCGTTTTTCAATTCAAACTGAATAAACAACAACAACATCCTTTTAATCAGTTAGAGCATTTTATTTACAGAGGTCAATAGTCATTCTTCTTTAATGTTTGATTTCTATTATTACTCTGCAGCTCTATGCTAGTCCCACTTCCGTTAATTCTTTGGAATCGTTTGATATATACATATACCTGTCCTCGACTCTTTATTCATACGCATTGCTACAAAAGTTGTATTTCTGTAGATTTCTTTCTCTTAAAATTGTCCACATTACCTTGTTTTCTCTGTACTATGGTATTAATATTTGTACTATGGTATCAATATCTGTACTATGGTATCAATAGCTTCTCTTTGTATTCCTGATTTTTCACTCTGTGCATCGACTGATTCATGCCATCTTTCATATGCACCACAGCACAAATCTTCCAGCCTTTTCTAATATACATGATCTTTCATCCATGACATTGACCAATGTACGAAAGCAAACAACACAAACCACTTGGTAAATCTTATTCTCATTTCTTACACAAGTTTCATGGATCTTCTATCTCAATTCTTATTTATCTTCCGTTATTAGTGAATGAATAATCCAAATAATGAAATGAATCTATCTATTCCAAGATATTTAACACTCGATGAAACATATCTATTTACGTTTCACAGATACATCTACTTACTTATCCATCTTGGTTGTCCTATTCTGTTTCTGAAATCACACGGATCTTCTCTTATGTTGTAATCTTTTTTTTTTTTTTGCTGACTCTTTAGAGTGTTCCCCCAAGTGGCACAGTGGTATGTCTGTAGACTTATACTACTAGAAACAGGGTTTCAATACTCCTGTTCGGCAGATCACAGAGAACTATTTGCGTACGTTTGTGCTTAATAACAAACAACGACTCTTTACAGAGTAACAGGTAAAAAAACTTTGAAATGTGGCCCATCAGATTGATTGTTTAATGGTCTGCTCAGATTTATTTAATTAACTTAGTGTGTATATATATATAAATTAATATATCCAATGCTATAAATCATGTTGCATAACCCAGTATCTTTGACCTCATCGTGCGCTTTCAACATTATTGTAGCTACTGCCTAATTTTCTACTGTTTTTATTCATCTTCATCATGCTATTTTCCTAACTTAAATTCATTATAAATATATCGCACTTGTAACGATAATATTTATGTTTCTTATTAGTAAAATACAGATTTCTAAACATGAACATATTTCTTTAGCGATGGTAATAAGTTTGCAAAAATTTATCAGAAAACATGATAAGTAGTAATAAAAAGAGCATATTAACGTGAACTTGCGAGGGTATCCATAATAAGCCATGATTATTTGCAATATTTAGCGACTAAAACAAATAATTTTTTTTAATTAAAGTTGAAATAACTGTTATGTCCTGTCTAGAAACATATTTTAAAACATGAAACGTTTATGTTTACCAAAATCGTATAGTCATTATATTACGATTATGGTTGAATATGATTTCGAGATCGTAGCGAATTCCGTATGTGTCTAAAGTCTCTCCATGTTCTAGGTGCAGAAAACTAGAATTTGATATTTTATGGTTGAAAATAGAGAAGTTTTTATTGGCTAAGAATATTTTATCCACATAGGGTATACTGAAATTATTTGTCGAACCTAATGCGCATATATAAAGCATTCACTTTTTGTTATTTTATCATAGAAACAGGAAATTAAAACAGCAAATAATTATGGCAAATATTATAATTACAGTAATTTATATGTAACACACGTATATATATATATTTCATAAACGTGATTAGACTCAACTATATTGGTGTTTTTTATCACACATTCAGGATAAATAGGCATTTTTATATTACACGTGCAGTAATTACTAACAGAAAGCCCGGCACAGCCAAGTGGTTAAGGTTCTCGACTCGTAATCAGAGGGTCGCAAGCTCAAATCCCCATCACACCAAACATCCCACCTCGTTCAGCTGTGGGAGCATTATAATAAGACGGTCAATTTCACTATTCGTTTGTAAAAGAGTAGCCCGAGAATTGGTGATAGGTGTTTATGACTAGCTGCCTTTCCTCTTTTCTTACACTGCTGAATTAGGGACGGCTAGTGCAGATATCCCTCGTGTAGCTTTGCGCAAAATTCCAACCAAACAAACAAACCTTACTAATAGATATAACAGTCAGTGTTATCACAGGCATTTAACATTTCTAAGTATTTGAGCATTCATTTATACTCTAAAAGTAGTTATATTTGTTTCAAAATAGCTTTCTTATAACTACATATCACGCTCGTAGAGAGACAAAGAAATATAAAGGTTTCTATTATACTTCCCCCTCAGTGGCTCAGCGGTATGTCTGCGGATTTACAACGCTAAAAACCGAGTTTCGATACCCGTGGTGGGCAGAGCACAGATAGCCCATTGTGTAGCTTTGTGCTTAATCCAAAACAACAACGGCATCTAATATACTATGCTGTAAATTAAGTATTTGGTTGTATAATGATATATATACAGCGAACCATCAGGTCTTCCACAATAACATATACATATATTTTGACATAGAAAATATATTAAACATTTCCTTGTGTGTATCCATGAATATGCCGTGTGGCAATGAACAAAAAGATAAAAAGGCGCAAAAATCCGTTTCGCTCAGTGTAACGTAAGATTAAAATCTAAAAGCAGAGAAATAGCATCGGTAACTTGCTCACGTTGAATTGTATGGATAAGCAATTGTATATATAAGTTGATTTATGGACTACAGACAGTGAAACTATGCAATTACTGAACAAGAAAACCAGATATTTTTTGTTTGCTGTTATGTACAAAGCTGCACAATTGAACATTTATTTTGTGCTCACCCACACATATGGAAGCTGAACCTTAGTGCTATAATTTGTAGAAAAAAGTCGTTCCTAAATTATTTGTGAATTCATTGGATATTTAAGTCTTTACTAATAATTGTAAAATCTCAGCTTTGATTTTACTTCGATAAGCACAGAGCAAATAACCTATTATAAATGTTTCTTCTCAAAATAGCAGCAACAACTACAAAATCTTCGTTCTTATACAAAAAATAAATAATTATATGTGAAAATTGTACGCGAAAGGAACAAAATTTTAAAACTGAGTACGAAAAAATAGTAATTGTCAAAATGGTATACATTACAATTTGAGTGTGACACCTCAAGATAGCATTTTATACACAAACAACTCGATATTGTTTGCATGACACCTTAAAACAGCATTTTATACACGAAAAGTTGGATAATTCGGCGAAGAAAAATTTATCTTTTGACATCTATCATTATTCTTTACTTTTATACACACAATGAGTCAGTCTAAACTACGTAGGTATAACATTTTAAAGACCTGGAATATCCTCTGTTTATATATATATGTATACACTGATGGCCAAAATCTTAAGGCCAGTGAACATAAAGAAAAAATTTTGCGCTATTAGACTCAATCACTTATTTGAGTAGAGCTTGGAAAAATGAAAATAAGAAAAGCGAAAAATTTGGCCAGCAGTGTATATGTGATTAAAATATGTACTTCATAGCTTTAAGTTTCAGATTTTCATATGTAAATATCATTATGAAACGAAAGCTTTGTTAATCCTAGCTCATGGGTTGAAAGTTATGTTTTGTTTTGTGTAACCGAAAGTTTTGCTAGTCGCATCTCATGGTCATGGTGTAAACGTATGTTTTTCGTATGTACATGTCATAGAAGCTCAAAACTTCTGTGTATTCACTGTTTTTGCTGAACGTGACAGTCAAACGAATCTATTTCTTTTTATAACACCTTTTTCGACAAAATTATTAACAGCGTTACGTGTACTAGTCGCATCTCATGGTCATGGTGTAAGCGTATGTTTTTCGTATGTACATGTCATAGAAGCTCAAAACTTCTGTGTATTCACTGTTTTTGCTGAACGTGACAGTCAAACGAATCTATTTCTTTTTATAACACCTTTTTCGACAAAATTATTAACAGCGTTACGTGTACTAAACTTTTTATTGAACAAGAAAGTTCCGTTCAAAGTGAACATGTTATCAGATCAGGCATTGAAAAATTACGAGACATCCTTAGCTTTAAACACAAATTATTTTTTTTTTAAAGAAGAGGTTCTTAAATACAGAATATCGCTCACGTTAAATCTCTAACAAAGTTTAATCTCCCATAATATTTTTACACTAATATAAATATCAGTGAGATGTAACAGAAATTATGATATTGACTAATGATCAACATATAGTTAATTACGTAGAAAAATTTTTAAGTTCGAACTGTGAGAGCTTCCACCGTTCTTTAACGTATGTTAATACTAAATAAAGGGTTCATTAGGTACCTCAATGGTTTAAAATACAATGATAGAGAAAATCGTGTTTTGATGATCAGGATGTAAATAGGCACATATTTAAGCGATTTCGATAAAGTTGGAAAATTGAATAGCTGAAAGTATTCAAGGATACTGATGGCCCGGCATGGCCAAGCGTGTTAAGGCGTGCGACTCGTAATCTGAGGGTCACGGGTTTGCATCCCGGACGCGCCAACCATACTCGCCCTTTCAGCCGTGGGGGCGTTATAATGTGACGGTCAATCCCACTATTCGTTGGTAAAAGAGTAGCCCAAGAGTTGGCGGTGGGTGGTGATGGTCTTACACTGCTAAATTAGGGACGACTAGCACAGATAGCCCTCGAATAGCTTTGTGCGAAATTCCAAAACAAACAAATAATCAAGGATACTACTCAAGTAATAGTATATATAAGCATTCACTTTCATGATAACTGACAAGAGAAATTTTCATAAACTTAAAACCAAACATTATAGATTTTAAATACTCTACATCACCAACATAACGAATATTTTATAATTTTGTAACAGGACCACCAGAACGGCTCATAAGAAATGTCATTCCTGTGAGTCTACAAACTCATTTCACTGTGCGTTCTACAGAATACTGTTATTACATATACGTAAAGAGCAGTAAATTTAAATATGTAGCATGCAATCATATCCACAAATACACATTACAACTGTCTAAAACTTTAAATAACTTACTATATGTAGGTTGTATAATGAAGCAATTACTGTTTTTAAATTAACAATACCATACTTTTGTACAAAATATTAGTATAAAAAGTAAAAAACTGGTTTTGTCGCCGTCAGGTGTCCTCCTAGCTCATACAAGGTAAAAATGAACAGGACATGAAAATGTTGGAAGTAGTTTCCTGTTCTTTGTACGTATATTTTGTCTCGAAATGTTTTTTTTTTTACTCTTTAACTTAACTAACACATACAGCATTATCTACTTACAATTAATTCCCCTTTTCTTAGGGCTATTAATATAGAACACACAACAATAAATTCAAGGCAAAACATCTAATTTAGTAATATTTCTACTTGCCAGCCTCAGCCAATTGATACAAAGTAATACCATATGAGAACAAGCTGTTTCTTACAGTAAGTAAAAGTGGTTTTCCCAGCGTAAAAAATCCCCATGCATTTAAATTGATGTCAGTTCCCAACATTTCCAGGATTAAAGCTTTGACTTACAGCTGGTTTTTTAATTCTAACTCATCACCTCGTTTTATTTTCATCTTTCGAAGCTCTACTCAAATAAGTAACAATGCAAAATGCATATTGTTTCTTCATGTTCATTGGCCTTAAGAAGCAGTGATAGCAGGTAAGTTAGTTAAGTTATACTGTCGGTTTATTGACTCTTATTGAGTGACACTATTTCTTACTTACAAAATAAAAAATGACACTTTAAAAGAACTTTCAGCACCATTTCGGTACTAGGGCAACATCAAATGAAGGCACTAACTCTGAAAAACGCAGTGCTAGTTCTTATCCTCATAGGTCTAGCATCGAAACCGAATACTGAAAATTGTTGTTTTTTATACAAGAGTTTTTATTATCCTCTCCTGTGTGATTTACTCCTAAGAACATTCTCTGTGTATAAGACACACCGAAGAGTTTGGATAATACGTGTTTATTTCCTAATGGCTACCATTAGGTAACGATCTCATTAAACCTTGAACTCCTTTAAACACGTACTCAAAACTACTAAATATTTATAATAAAACAGGAACGTCAGAATAAAACTTGTATACTTTGTGTTCAATAGCACAAAGATACGGCCACGTGGTTAGTGATCTTGACTCGCAAGCTGAGGGTTGTAGATTCGAATATCCGTCTCACCAAACATGCTCGCATATTATGTAGTAATGGAGCGTTGTAAAGAGCTGGTCAGTCCCATTCTTTGTTGGAAAAAGAGTAACCCTAGTGTTCACGGTGGGTGTTCATGAATAGCTGCCTTCTCTTTAGTATTTATCTGCTAAATTAGGGAAGGTTAAGGCAGATAAACCTCGTGTAGCTTTGCGCTAAATTCATAACAAACAATGCAAAAATGTATATTTATATGCCGACATATACTACTACTAAACTCAAACTGTCTGTACCTGCTGCTTGTTGGTTTATATGATAATAGTCCTACTCCCTAGGGGCACGACGGTATGTCTGCGGACTTAACAATGGCAGGCAGAGCACAGATAGTCCTTTGTGTAGCTTTGTGCTTAATTACAAACAAATAACCTGTTGTGAGGGCTGCCGATGTGTGTTGCGCTCCTGAGACAATTTCATAAGAATATTTTTATAGCTTCTAAATAAAAACATTAAATATATATTGATCTTTATTCTCTGCAATGAATACATATATAACGAAAAGTACTTGTAGCTTTTATTTTCTTAAATGTAGCCCGGCATAGTCTGGTGGTTAAGACTCTCCATTCGTAATCTGAGATCCGTGGGTTCGAATCCTGTCTTACCAAACATGTTCGCCCTTTCAACCGTGGGGGCGTTATGATTGGGTGGTCAATCCCCTATTCGTTGCTAAAAGAATAGTCCAAAAGTTTGCGGTTGGGTTGTGCTGACTAGCTGCCTTCCCTCTAGTCTTACATTGCTAAATCAGGGACGGCTAAAAACCTTTTAAATGTTTATCTGATACATCGTGTCTTCCTTTCATAATATTCTCTAATGTAAAAATAAATCAATGTATATTTTTTGATGACTACATAGTACTGTTGCACAGTTTTCTTAAAGTGTATTATATAAGGCAGCTCTTGTCTACTATCATTTAGAATCCATGAGCTTCACAGTCCTTAGCTTTACAATTTCAGTTAAAAGTACGTGACATAATAGCAGTAGACGAAAATAATGATGTCAGATAAAAAAATTGAACCTTTCTCGATTTATCTTTCTGTATGGTGGACAATTTTCTGTTTAGGGAATATATACTTTTGGTTCACAGTTTTAAAAGGTACTGCTTAAACAAACGATACTAAATTTTAAAAATTCACTGAGTTGTTTTTATTCTATGGGTGTCAGATAACATTAAAACATACACGAGGTGATTGGTTTGTATTGAATTTCGCTCAAAGATACATAAGAGTTATCTGCGCTAGCTGTCTCTAATTTTGCAGAGTAAGACTAAAATAAAGGCAGCTAATCATCATCACCCACCGCCAACTCTTTGGCTACTCTTTTACCAACCAATAGTGGGATTGATCCTTACATTATAACGCCCCCACGGCTGAAAGGCGAACATACCTGGTGTGACGAGGAATCGAAACCGCGACCCTCAGGTTACGAGACCAGTGCTTTACCCACCTAACCACGCCGGACCGCACACCAGATGAAGTCTATTTATTCGCTATTCTGGAAGTACATTTGCTATGTTTCTTGGTATTGAAATAATCTCGCAGCGTGAGCAATTGCTTCTAATAGCGGTTTTGCCGCTATTCTTAATTTCGAACTACTGATCACCAACATCTTACCGTTCATTTTAAGATATTGACTGTCACTCTTTTAACACATCTAAAATGCAAAAGATATTTTCTGGTATAATTGAGATTCGAAACCAGCTCGTCATCTCCGAAATTCAGAGCTCTGCCACAGTGCCATATTGCATCCAATTGGGACATATTAGATATCTAAAAATATATTATTTATTTCCCAGATAGTCACGAACCGTTACATAAGTGTCCCTTATTTAGCAGTTAATAGCTATCATAGGCTAGTATTTCTGCTTCTCATAATTATAACAATTTATACTTGTTCAAAAGTAAAGAATATTTATGTAATTTTTGGTTACTGAACACAATTAAAGGCATCTCCGAAAACTTGATTACCTATAACCTAATTTGTTTATATTGCCTTTCAATAAAGAAATAGGCCCGGTATGGCCAGGTAGGTTAAGGTGTTCGACTCGTAATCTTGTAACACCAAACATGCTCACTCTTTTAGCTGTGGGAGCTTTATAATGTGATGGTCAATCTCATTATTCATTGGCAAACGAGTAGCTTAAGAGTTGGCAGTGGGTGGTGATGACTATCTACCTTTCCTCTAGTCTTATACTGCTAAATTAGGAACGGCTAGCGCAAATAGCCCTCGTGTAGGTTTGCGCGAAATTTAAAACAAGCAAAACAATAAGGAAATATCTTAAGTTCTAAGTTTGTTTTTCTCTGAGTGTTTTTCTCACAAACACATTAAATTCGAAATATTTTTTGACAGTTTACCCTGTGATAAGCTGTCAATGAACCAATCAGACCGTGTCGTACCAGCATAATGCCAATAAAAGTAGAGGCAATAATACTATTTCTTCTATGCGGTGATGAGGTAATTGTTCTCGTGATTCTTAGGATAGACATTTCATATGACAAAGTTCTAAGAATCCATGTTTCGGTTGGTGAATGCTACTCCTTTCTATAGAGTGAAGCAAAATCCATGTGTTTGTATAGAAACCTTGAAGAGAACACATAAAATTGACACTGTTGGTAATAAAAATGGTCGAGATACAAAGTCTTCCTCTAGTGATGATAGGTAACTCAGGTATGATCTTTATGTGATAAGCGAAAATCCAGTAGAGTTTTCGTCAATGACGTAGCTGTAAGCACGAATGTGAATGTTATCTCCGAAACCGTTAAATACACGATAGCACGAGATAGCCTCACTAGATTTATAGGTGCTCAAATACTACTGCTTGGGAGAGATGACTAAATGAATACCTGAAATGGTCATAAGTTTTCAACCAATAGGATGAGTTAGGCTAGACGTGATTTTTCTTACTAGAATCTGTTGTTTTTTTTCTGTTCATAATCAACAACAGTTTATTCAGTGGTATGAAAGAAAATGTTTAACATCTACATTAAAGCATGGTGGTGGACCAATATAAGTAATGTGTATTTCAGCCAATTGTGTTGAAGATTTACACAAAATTGGTGGTATCCTGTCTGTTGATAGGTGTAAATATATTCATATCTGGCCCCCCGCTAGTACAGCGGTATGTCTCCGGATTTACAACGGGGTTCGATTCCCCTTGGTGGGCTGAGCAGATAGCCCTTTGTGGCTTTGCTATATGAAAAAACACACAAACACACACACATATTCATATCTGTAAGAACAATCTTTCAGAAACAATACTTGTTCATTAGGAATACACATACCAGTACGACAATGATACAAAGCTTAAAGCAATTATTTCTAAAGGACACCTAAAGGGAAAAGAGACTAGTGGAGGGTCAAAACCATTCTTTGAATTGTAACAACTGACCATAAGAGAAGGTCAGTCTTGGTTAAATTGTATGCAGTGGTATATGACTCTTAAAGTATTTCATAATTATAAGTTAATGAACTTATGGTAGCAGTAAAACAATGGGTGCTGCTCTGTTTGTAGCAAATGCGAAATAATGGTGCCTTATAAAACTAATTTTGTGTTCTATTGTAATAATAACCTGACCATTTAATTTCAATCATTTTCTGTTTGTGGCTCCTGTTTGTGTATCACATGTTATATAAATGTTTCTAATACTGTATAATACATTAATTACGTTTTGCTACAAGCAACTTGCTTAGGATCTATATATTTGGTTCGCTATGAATTTCTGAACAAGTATTAAAATGTTAAGTAATAATATAATTGTGAGAAAGGAAAAAGCTCGCACAGCAAATCGTTTGGAACGGGAAAGAATTCTTCAATCATAACCTCCATTCCAAATCCGAAAGAGGGTTATTCGACCTCAAACAAGTATTGCTATTTGAGCTAGCCATAGCTTCTGGTATCTTTATAAGATGATAAACCACTATGTGAGGTTCTCAAAGGTTAAGGAGTCAAAAGTTTGCAAGCTTCTAGCTGCATTTCGAAATCAACAAAAATTTTCATGAACATTTTTTTGTCTCTTACATATCTTACAACATCTACTTACTAGTTAAAACAGTAACTGATAACATGCCAGGGCCACTTTTGATTGGATAGAGTTTCACGAACAGTCTGATCTCATTCTCACTCTGAATTCTGGTAAACATTTTTTGTTTATTTTCTTTTATAGAGATAAAACCTGAATAAAAATTTTAATATTTCCAAGTCTATACATCATTATCGATTTATGTCCATTATTTATCTGACTCTTTATTAAACGATTCAATGCTATGATAAAATATATTTATTTCCATCTTCAGGCCAGGGCTTAGCTTCCATAGGCTTTTACAACGCCTAAAATAGCCAGTCTTGCAACACAGTTAACAATGATAATATACCGAGCTGCGATAAAATACAATCACGAAACTGATCAAAATTAGATCCATCAGTATTTAGCAGCATCACGTTTTTCATGTTCGAAAGGGTTCTTTTGTGGAACTATTGAAGGTGTTTCGGACAATACCACTGTTTTCGGAAGTGCTGCAATTCATATGGTAGGCCATTGTATAATACGACGTACTGGAAAACAACAAGAGTTTGACAATTTAAGAAACAAACAAACAAAAACAGAAGAAGGAAAGAAAAGTCTATGTGGAAAATATTTGTATATGACTTTATTAAACGTTTATTATGCTACTGTTTGTGTAAAACTAGTTCTCGATAGCCGTGGCGGGCATAACACAAACAGCCTTTTGTGTAGATATGTGCTTAATAACAACAAACAAAATTCTTTTTCTTCAGAATATTGAATCTCAATATGTTTTTAAGTTTATAAAAGAGTGAGAGACAAATAACGATTTCCTCAGTTGGATATTTTAAAATATTTATAACCATCCTGTAAAATGCTTTTAATACACCCATACTGTTTGTGGGTCATGTATGTAGGACTTAAAGCAAACTTAGAACCAAGTAATTTTAACAACCTTCAGTTTTTACCTCCGTTTTCGAATAATTATAAATCATGTACTTGAATGTATGTTACTTTCATAGCCACTCAGATTAGTAGTTTTAATAGGCCTTAAGGTGGCAAGAAAATGAAATAAGGGCCTACATAACGTGTGATGCAATCTAATTATATAGTAGTGAATGCTCTTCTTTAAGCCCGGCATGGCCAGATGGTTAAGGCACTCGACTTGTAATCTGAGGGTCGCGGGGTCGGATTCCAGTTACACAAAATATGCTCACCCTTTTAGCCGTGGGGACGTTTAAATCTTTCAGTCAATTCTCACTATTCGTCAGTGAAACAGTAGCCAAAGAGGTGGGTGGCGATAACTACCTGCCTTCGATCTAGTCTTTTACTGCAAAATTAGAGACGGCTAGCGCAGTTAAACCTCTTGTAGTTTTGCGCGAAATTCAAAAACAAACAAACCGTTCTTTAATCAAAGATGGGTTTCGAAACGTCTTTGTTTTTTCACAGCACTTGTAAAACTTTCTTCTAGATAGTAAACCTCATTCAAGGGATGTTAATGTATATTTATAATATAAGCCGAACTTGTTAATCACTGAACATTCTGAATGCCACTGTTCCAACCCCAAAACGATTTTAAACCACATGTAGAAATATTGAAAACGTGACACGTCATTAATAATCAATGCTGACAACAAATTAAGAATAAACTGTACACAAATACACAAACTAAGAAGCAGACAGTTATAGACAAATTACTCGTGATTGCATTTTTCACTTGGTCATCACAATGAAATTTCTGTTCTAACGTATTTTATGCTAATAGTCTATTTGTTTGCAGACTGATACAGAAAAGTACATTTCTTCTTGCAGCACGCCATAAACCACGACAAGCCAATTGAGAAATACTGTAAATAGAACTTATACGACCTATAACTGCAAATACTTAAAACTATAGATAATTTTTCCGTCAAAACTAAGTTATTTTATCATACAGCTTTTTAAAATTACCTGTTCCCTTTGGTAGGCCTGGCATGACCAAGCGTGTTAAGGTGTGCGACTCGTAATTTGAGGGTCGCGGGTTCGCTATCTGTGCTAGCCGTCCCTAATTTTGCAGTGTAAGACTAGAGGGAAGGCAGCTAGTCGTCACCACCCACCACCAACTCTTGGGCTACTCTTTTACCAACGAATAGTGGGATTGACCGTCACATTATAACGCCCCCACGGCTGGGAGGGCGAGCATGTTTGGCGCGATTCGGGCGCGAACCCGCGACCCTCAGAATACGAAGCGCACGCCTTAACGCGCTAGGCCATGCGAGGCCTGGCATAAACAACCTTCCAAACCACAACCTTTCTGTAAATAATCCAAAACATCATCCTTGTCGTTCCCTTATACTCATTATAATCATGTTTGAAAAGAATTACGTCAAGTTACCCATTTCAATATTAAATAAACATAAACAAATTTTTTAAAGTTTCTATATTAATTAGATCGCGTCCTCTAAAATAGCCTATAGACTTTCTAACATTTATCTAGCAGTCCTTTAAGGTATTAGTTGGTGCCTTTTGGCGATAGGTTTTAAATTATTAACTTTGCATATGTAAGTTTAATTATTATTTTAATACCGATAAAATTATGTCTAATTTCAGAGGAACTAACAGTTCGCTCAAGTCAGCATTCAAATAATCATTTTAACAGCTTCTGAATGGTTTTTGAAATCCGTTTTTTTAGCAGTTTAACAACCTTGTTAATAAAGTTTTTTTTTAATAACAAAACTCTTGGTTATCACTTTATGTTTCTTTTATCATTATCATTTAAATGCAATTAATGGTTTAAAGTTTCTTTAACTTGAAGCATCTAGACTTAACCATTTTGTTAAAAATAAAACAAAAACTTTCATTCAAATCATTTTCGAGTTGGATAAATTGATATAAATACTACAGTATCTGGTCTATACTTATATTTTCCTGCAGTGATTAAATTGGAGGACTGAACAATAACACCCTTTAAAATTAAGAAAAACTTATTAGTATTTTTATTCTATTTTCTAGAAAATGAAAAAAAGTGATATGGTCAAGTATGACCAGATGGTTAGGATGTTCAACTCGTAATCTGAATGTCGCGGGTTCGAATCTCTGTCACACCAAGCATCCTCGCCCTTTCAGACGTGAGGTTGTTATGTTGCGACTGTCAATCCCACTATTTGTTGGTGGGTGGTGATGACTAGCAGCCTTTTCTCTAGTCATACACTATTAAAGTAAAGACGGCTAGTGCAGATAGCCCTCATGTAGTTTTGAGAGAAATTTAAAACAAACAAATAAAACAAAAATGTGAGATATATTTCTGGTACTAAAGTTTGTATAAATTTAATTCAAGTACATAAATAAACTTTACAGGAAACAAAACTTGCTGAACGAATAGTAACTCCTACATTCGGAAAGTATCAAATCCAAGTTATTTCAGTATTGTAGTAACCTTCAATGCGTTAACAAATTATTAGTGCTTTTGTATATCAATAACTTGCTGACCCATTGTATAATAAATATGCGTGTAAGTAATATTGTATAAAACATGCAAAGTATAATACTTCCATAAATGAGTAAAAATACAGTTAAAAGTTGTTCTTCTTTGTAATAAAAGATATAACTTTGCGGCTTCAAGTATCCACGTCCCATAAATATGTATAAAAAAGAGTTAACAATTCTGGATCGATTACCTTAATTTTTGTGTGGTAGCTAGAAATTATTTAACAGCGTGCATGGGTTATTTTGTTTTAGGATTTTTACCCGAAAAGTAGGTTAAACGAAAACCTAAAATAAAGTACATTTCCAATTGTTTTTATACCTTTGTCTTTAAATTTAAAACCAAAAGTACAAATCAGTTAAATGAGTCAATTACACAGGCTTGCAATGGTTTTATTGTATTGAAATTTTTATACGTTTTACTGTGATTCCAGCATACGGAATCCAAAAATGATACCATTTTTCTTCATCACGTACAGATTTTTCACAAAAAGTAATTCGTACTTTAACATAAGTGAGTCATTTTCATTGAAATTGGGTCGCATTTTATTATGCTTAAAATGTTACAACCACTAACTATAGATTTCTCTAGAGCAATCGCGACGTAAGAGTCTTACCTATCGTTCTAGAAATCAAACATAATAAACATAATAAAAAATGTTCATTGTTGCAATTGAAATAATAATTTGATATAATTAAGAGTTTTCTTTTCAATTTGTGATAAGTCGTTACGTGAGAAAAAACAAAAGAATGTTATTTTCGAACACTGTGCAGGTGAATTATGAAAAATCCATTGTTAAAACCGAAACGACTTTTATGAAGTTTAAATCCGTAGGCCTGTGTTATTATCTTCCACGAAACATTATATGCAATTAGTATCTAATGAGGTCAATAGGGATTTAATAGCAAAAGAAAGAAGGAAGAGGAACATTATCTAACATTGTCCTGTATACAATGATTCCTTTCTTAACGGGTACCACAGATTGTTTCTATATGGGAGATGGATCATTCAGTCTTAACTCTTTAGAACAGAATTGGTAAAGAAGCAGAGATAGACAGAAAGAAGTCATAAATTCTAGTACAAACAAACTGTATTTTTCAGTTTTATATATCGATATCAGTTTTACGTTATTACGAATGCTAGGAGCATTATTTTAAAATTTAATATTTATATTCAAATAGTTAGCTAAATGTAATAGATATTGTAAAGCTCCTAACTGAAGTTATTTTGATAGATTCTCCTAAGTGTATTGTAAATTATGATTATTATAATTATTTTTATGATAAAATAATGTACATGAAAATTCTACAAAATATTGGAGGTCAGTATGAAGCAGTCCTCCCAAAACTTAGTTCGAATACGAATTATGGATTACTTTGAAGTGTTTTTTATTATTATTAATGTAATGAAGAGATAGAAACATTTTCTCGGTTTTTGATTAATAAGTCTGTAAAGTGTAATTGTATTTACACCAAATTACATGGTTGACATTAAGCTTGAGACTTTTCATCTCACTACAAAAAATTGTCCCTCTCTAGTACAGCGATGAGTCTACGGTCTAACAACGCTAAAATCAGGGGGTCGATTCCCTTCGGTAGGCTCAGCAGATAGCCCGATGTGGCTTTGCGATAAGAAAAAAACACACACACACTACAAAAAATTATCCGGAACGTTTAATATGTGAGATGTAAGAAGAAGTTTCTGAGGTTTTGAAGGTGGATTTTTACATTTTCCAGTATAAACGTACGCAACGTCTACAAGGAGCGACGAAGCGGATGTATGCATTCTCTCTGACCGCTCTTGTCATTCTTTACATCAGATCCAATACTTTAACGAACATGGCAGCGTATACATTTATTACAGGTGCGAACGGACGCATTTTGACGCACCTTGGTACAAAAAAAAAAAAAACAATACATCGCGTGTGAACCTCGTTCCACCCTCCACTTTCATGTATACTTGTAAGATTAACATCATTCTCTTAGAAGGTTTGCAAAATCAAACGTCACGCGCCTAACTAACTACAGCCGCAAGGTTGAACCACTGAAATTAATTTACACGTGGAACGACGACAGATGGAGAACGAACAGATATTCGAGGGCCATGAGAGGTGTTTGAAATAAAGCATGTACGTATGAGTAAACTCACATTGTGTATAAAAGTGTCTGCATTTTTAACTTCTCGACACTCATTCAAGTCGTGTTAAACGCGCCAACTATCGGAAAATTATGTTTGATTATAATACGTTTATTTTTATTCTATACTGTGACGTTATGTACAAGTTGTATAATGATATTTAAGGGACACACAACTTAAAAGCTATAAAAATACATTTAATATTATTATTTTTCATTTTAGGTTTCGACTTCCAGGTGAATATAGATGCTATTTAATATATAATAATTTATAATGTACGGAACAAATAATTTTTAAATATACATATGACGTGTTCGATGTCTGTGCCGTTCACAGAGGCATTGTGATACACAAAGCTGATCGCACTTTATACAAACCCATGGTGGCGCAGTTAACATTGATACATTTAATACACAGTGAATTCCCAATCATACCACAGGACAATGCAACCACTGATAGATTTATAGTTGGAAGTATATATATATATCACACAGACCTGTTTTGAAAAACGATAAACATTTAAACTATTAAACTAGTAAACCATGTACATTCAAAAAGCACAATATTTCGGCTTCTCCCCAGAGACACCGTCTGAGGACAATACCCGTAGTGGGAAGAGCACAGGTACCCCATTTTGTAGCTTAGTGTTTAACTTCAAACACACTAATAAAATAATATTTCGAAAAATATTTGGCACATCAGACTGTTTGGGATACCAAGGTACATATACCACAACTCAAGTCAATCCAATCAACGCCGTCATCCACAGAATGAAAAAAACGTAACGCAAGAGAATCTTCAAACCATAAAGCTACTTGTGTAACGAAGCTGGCATATCTTCTTATACCGTGAAAATATAATAAACGAGAATTTGAAGTTGATAAAAACATAAGACAACTTTCCGGCAATATCTCAAAATGAACATTTTAAAAGAAATGTAGCCAAAGAAAATGGAAACATAGCAGTTCTACTTAAACTGAACTCAATCTGTAAAGTCTCCCAGTGCAGTTCCAATGGACTTTTAGACGTTTATTCTGTTTCGAATTCCCGTTATACCAAATATGCTCGCCCTTTCAGTAGTGGGGGCGTTACAAAGCTATAGTAAATCTTACTATTCGTTAATAAAAGAGTAGCTTATATTACATACTATAATTTATCCCGAACGATATGTATCTAATTTAAAAAGTTTGCCAACAAAATTTATATACTAGTTTTCTTTCTTACATAACGGATTTTCTATGATATATATATTTTAATATTAATATTTGTTTTAGTTATATATATATATTTATATACATGTAACTGATATTATTAAATGTGTATAGCAAAATTCTCACAAATTTACTGAATTTGTAAAGATTCTCGAGCGTAAGAAATAAACAATATACTGTGTATTTACGTAAAATACCAGTGATTGGCAGTATTATTGCCAACTAAACTTCGCTTCTTCTGTGTGGGTATTTGGGTAGGTTAATTTTTGAATACCCAGAAGGGTCAGGTGCACGAGACCTCTTCCTTCATCTCTAACTTTCATGTCGTCTACTCGTTGGAGTGTGTTATTGGGTACACTTTGGGCCAGAGTATTACACCGTACTCAGGCCCTTTTCGGGGCAATGTCCATGTATAGTCTTGATTTGCCCTTTTTTCCATATTTCTATTCGTTTTCTTGTATTTTTTCTTCACTTATATATATATATAATCTTTTTTATTTTTTCATATATATTTATCGGAGAGGTGAAGTACTAATAATAAAATAACAGAAAAAATAAAAATAAAAAATAAGGTAAAATATAATAAAACTAGTTTTAAGCGTCTAGTTTTATATATCGTAAATATATACTTATAGGAGAGAGGTACTTAGTACTATGTTCATCATGTACGTAGTATCTGTCGAGAACACACATTAAGTCATTTTTATGCCAATTCTCATTAAAATAGTTTAGTGCGTTATGCAAGAGCCTTACAGATATTGTTTCTATGTTTGTATTCTTGTGCATGAATGTGGATGAAGTACTACATGGTACTTTATAGGTTGAAGTTAGAATTGAATTTTGTATTCTTTGGAGTTTCTGTAATTGTTTTGTGTTATGTTTATCCAGGCAGGAGATACGTATTCTATTATAGGTCTGATGTATGTTTTGTAGATTTTTATTATATTATCAGGTGATGTTCCTTGATTTTACCTGAAAGACTTCTTGCACCAACTGAACTTTCAAGAGCCTTGCCTTAAAGTTTATAAATCAAACCACGAAGAGACAGTTTTATATTGTTGATTTGCTACAGTTAGTATACTATAAATCCGAGAACCTGTAATTATTGATAAATACTTATCGTCGGAAAACTACAGATATCTGACCAGTGACGTTTATAGATTTCGTACATTACAAACCGTTTAATTTCAGAAAATTAACTTTGGATGTTAGAATTTCTAAGACGACATTAGATATATTCCTTGGTGGAAAATCAGCTCCTAAACGGCGCACGTTTTACTGATTTCACTAGAGTACAAATTCAACATTAAGCGTCCCTTAAAGGTGAATTTTCAACAAATTTAATAATTGCCTTACAAACTGTGCTTTGGTTAGGTATAATTCCTGTGTGGTTGCCATATTTTTAAACACTTTAGTTTTAAGTAAAAAATGAAACAAAATATGTAGGTCCTCTAACTTAAGTTCCTCTCGGTCGTTCGGCTGTTTCCGTGATGTTTTACAACTATGACGTAATAGTTGCCAAACACGCTTCGTTGCGCACCGACCATTTTGTTCTTTTCAGTGCTGGTGTTTTATGTAAATCTATCGGTGCTTTTTTCGGATTACATACTTTGTGAGACTATTTCTTGTCTTGATATTGCTACTTTATGTTTGTTTTAAGATAACATGGTTTACTGCGATGCTTATGGTTGTAAAAACGGTTCGGCATCGGGCAAAAGCTTCTTTTCGTTTCCATGCAAGCAGAAAGAACCGTCAAAGTGGCGACAGTGGGTGTGGATGATCAATAGGAAGAACTGGACTCCTTCACACCATGCAAAGCTTTGTCAAGATCACTTTGAACGCTCATGTTTTGTATCGGATCCCACTATTTTGGATTCCGTGTGTTTCAAGTAGGATCATAGTTTTGGATAAACAGTATCTTTAGTTGTAGGTTAAACTCAAATATACTATTTTAGGTTTAACTGCATCTTGAAAAATAAACACTCGTGACTTGGCTTCTCATCACCGAAGAGACCATTCAAGTCAATAAATTCATTGTATGATGCTTCCAAGACATCGATATTCAGGCAATTTCTATCAAAGCCTCGAGTCTGGGTAATGCACTCTTCATCTTTTAATCGGTTTGACACTTTGTCGTATGAGCGACAACAAACGCACTCTCTCCTGGTTGGCATCTGCTAGCATAAACCACACCTATAACTTGCACAAACATACGGAATATGTCATATAAATTATGCATTTATGGTAAATATAAAATTAACTATTCAGACTGCCACATCTAGTTTGATTTTATAGACAGAATTATGACGTATAATTGAAATTCATTTTGTTACGAGTCATAAATACCCGGTACAATGATTGTGGAAGGGCCGAGAATTAGTTACCATAGTCGGCAAAGTATAAACAAATAAAATCCAGTTTGTGATACCAATAATTTATAAACACCAGACAGGTTTCGAGATGCTTAAAATTGCACGTGAAATAATACAGACCATATTTGTTGTCATGACTTAGGCTTACCATTCTTCCACTGGAAATATGACCGACTCGCAACCGGCATGGGCACTATCAGTATCACTCACAGTTCCGCTACTCTCGCTCGTGGAACTGTCCTCATCACTAGAACTTGTCAGATCTGTGTCAAAAGTAACTGTTCTAGATTCGTTCAGAGTAGGTTCGAATTGATATGGTGCTACTCGACACTGTTCAGAACACAAAGTCAAAACAGACTCCGCCTCTATTTCTCCGTATGCACTGGCCATGTTTATTTACATTCAACGCGCTAGCGTTGGCGGTTTGTTGGGCAACTATTACGTCACAGTACTTTTCCTAGCGGCAAACGTAAAAACTAAAACGTTTGGATTGCCGCTCGGAAAGGACTCTTTCTGCATCAAGTTCTATGTTTCATTTATTAGCACATATGTTTTATAAAAAATGTGAACCTGCAAAATTAATCAGTATGAGAAGTTCTTTTTGCTGCAAAGTTTTCTTTTTTTGTAAAATTCACCTTTAAATGTGACGGCGTTTTAGTGTCCACTGACTAAGTGACAAAAAAACATACTGCGATATTTACTGTGTATGGTGAGAGTGGTGAAAACAGGTAACCACTTCTGCCTACTTTAGAAGAAATTATTTCATTGAAAATAAAAGTTTTGTTTGACAAAATGTTCCAGGTGTTTAATTTACAATACCACGGTTTTGTCGGTGCATATCCTTATCCTATTAAAACTTTAAAAAGTTCGGCATGGTCAGGTGGTTAAAGCAGTCGACTCCTACTCTGAGGTTTGGAGGTTCGAATCCACTTCGTATCAAACATGCTCGCTCTTTTAACCATAGAAACTTTATAATGTGACGGATAATTCAACGTTTTCATGTAAATTGTATTATTTTTGACAATACATTTATATGGATATTCATATCACTGTTATCCCAATTTCAAACATCAAAGTAGCTTTACGACTGCTAATTAAACCAAAATATAGCTTTAAGAATCAACTGAATAAAGACAGAAATAATCGATTTATTTTTTGAAACCTCCAAAACGTTTAATAAATGCTTCGAGGCCCCGCATGGCTAGGTGGGTAAAGGCGTTCGACTTGTAATCTGAGGGTCGCGGGTTCAAATCCTTGAAACACCAAACATGCTCGCCCTTTCAGTCGTGTGGGCGTTATAATGTTACGGTCAATCCCACTATTCGTTGGTAAAAGAGTAGCCTAAAGTTAGCGGTGGGTGGTGATGACTAACTGCCTTCCCTCTAGTCTTACACTGCTAAATTAGAGACGGCTAGCGCAGATAGCCTTCGTGTAGCTTTACGCGAAATTAAAAAGAAATAAATGCTTCATATCATTATGTTTGTGTTTCGCTTTATTATTAAAATAAAATAATTTTTAGTGTTATTCAGTGCTGTTCTAAAGTTAATTCTTAGACGAAATGCGTAACATAGGAACAAGATATTTTTCTTACACGCATAAGGCGTCGCAGAAAGAACACTCTACAAGTTTTGGTAATTGACACTAGAGGCACTACTACTGCTATTTCTATCAAGCCTTGCACCACATTCCCCTGATCTCATTTCTACTGAGGACCGCTTCATGTGGATTTCTATTAGCCTTTCCTTAAATGAAACATAACTTTGTGACAAAGATCTCTATGATTATTGAGATGTTTCATATCGCAATGTCAAATGACATTGTCAGGATGGGCGCAGTGACTGCAAATTCTGATGACAACAATGAACGAGTGCAACATTGGCGTCTTTAGTGCTATTTCCAACAATCTTTGAAACCCAATCGTTAAACTCGTGTGCAAAATAATTCGCTTTGTGTTATATTATTTGTTCTACAGACTCTTCCAAGTATCCATACAGGATATTATTGTCACTCCGTACATTTTTATAAGCAGTATTTGTTTATTGCATTGTGGTGCTTTATTATTACACGCGGTTGAGAAAGATATAATAAAACGATTTTGAACAAGCAAGTCAGCAAGTCATGTGAAATTCATAGCCAATACAAAACCGCAGTGGAATGTAATACATCATAACTTTATTTTGGCATGTTTTTTTGGTTTAACTAAAGAGTTGTGGTGCCATGAAAAATCTATCGTTTTGGGGAAGGGCATGCAAAAGTTGCACTGCTTGATTCGCCCTAGGGTAGAGATTTCTGTCCAATAGGCCGTTGAAACTAACACTTGGAAACCGTCACCCTCGTATACTAGATAAATCAAACAAAACAGACAGATGTGAGTGGTGTGCTTAGTGCATGATAATGTAAAGAAGAAGCAGTGTAAATTACGCAGCAAAAATGTTGTCAAGATGCACGTTCGTCAGATATAGTGTTACCAAACATAACTATATGAACTGTAATGATATTCTCAGGTTCGAAATTGTTTTAATATAAAAAGTGTTTGAAGATGCTATTTGATCTTAATGAAGTATATATATAGGAATTTCATATGTTTGTAACTGTTGCTTGGACGTTCTTAAAGATTGAAATCTTTAAACTAAACTTTAAAATCGTCATTCTCGAAATTAAATGAAATAGATGACTAAACAGGTAGATCTATGTTTCTCACTTACCTATTTTATTGTGCGTTTTTATTTTTGCTGACAGATGAAATGTCAATAGATTATCTGTGACGCAATGATCGATACTCGATTTCTAACGTTAGAGATCTTCAAACTTACCGCTGAGCCAGTGAATGGTATGTTATTAGCTAAAACTGTAATATCTAATTTTTTTTTTTTCCGTATTGCCTATATATTCGGCTGCAGGCGGCTCAGCGTTAAATCGGAGGGCTTATAATGCTGTACATGGAGTTTCGATATCCGTGGTGATCAGAGCACAGATAGCCCATTATCTAGTTTTAAGTTTAACAACAAACAAAACGAAAGCCTATTTACTGTAATGGTGTACTTTATAAGTTATCTTGTATGATTACAACCGATTATCTTTGCTCTAGTAATAATGAATTTTTTTTTATAGCTTTAGTGTAACAAATAAAGCGTGTTATGTTACTTTCTCTTATATTTTAAAACACGTTGTTAATGGTTAGGTGTATCCGTTTGTTGTTGTTTTGTATTATTTGATTTGGGTCAATACTTCTCCCTAGCCTGTTAAATCGTTTTCTAGTCACCATGTTCTATTTTCTCAGAGATACAAAACATAAAACGTAAATAACGATTAAAAGGCACAAATATTCTTGCTGAATACCTGTCCACTAAAGGGATATATAATAACTTGAATCACCTGTTTTACTGTAAAAGTTCAATTCTCGTTTTTCTATTTCGATTATTTCAGAGGTCACAGAGTTTGATGTGAAAGGTTTGTTAAATTATTTTCTGAACTTTTCTTCTCACATATAATGTCTATCACAAGCTGTGGACAATTTGTGGCTGTAGTAAGAAATATTTTCAAGTTATAATATAGAAGCAGCAAACATGTTTGACAGTGCTTTGGGTTCAGGTATTACATGCAGTTTTAACTGTCCACATTTTACTAAGGCTGTATATACTTAATCTAGTTAGTGGTTTGTATTAAACTTTTTTTGGAACTGCTAATGGCGAGAGTCCTCATGAAACTTGAAAAATCTGAGGAACTTTTGATGACAAACAAAATATTTATACACTGTTCAGAAACATATATCTACCAAGAAAAAGAGAAGAAAAATTTTTGGTTGTTGCTAAGTGCAACAACCTCAACGGGCAACTTGTGCTTTTCCCACCACAGCTATCGAAATCCAATTTTAAGCTTCATAAGTCCTCAGTCTTGCCGCTAAATCCATTTGGCTAATGTCCCAAGTTATTATTTGTTTCTATGACTTAAGATTTATGTATAAATGTAACTCTAAGTTTAGCTAATAGAAACAAATAAACATATTTGCCATAAGTCTCGAGTATTATATTTATAATACTCAATTTTTTATTTAGTTAAAATGATAAGACATATTATTCTTTTATTTGAAGACTGACTAAAGAATTTATTGTTAAGAAATGAATTATACTTATGACAAGGAAATTATTCATAATTATACTTAGCCAGCTTAGAACAGGCTTCACACCATTATAGTAGTTGTTGTAACAAATTAGTTACATCAATAGTGTTCCTACCATAATTGTGTTTACTGTGTCCTAGTCGGCCGATGAGCTGTGTAGTGACAGAAACGTTTCGTTTGTCATGGATATACCAGACGTAATGTAGTTGAACTAATATTATTTATACATTCTATTATTCTTAAATAACTCCAAGAAACTGAATAATGAATGCCATGTTTAAAAATATAATAGACTTAATACTAATGTGTTATGAGAATGATAATAATTATCAACTTTCTCCAGATTAGTTAATGTGTTCATACGATAATAGTTGTTATTAAAAGAACCACTGTTTACAAGAACTAACTAGAATGTTTAAAATTTTATTTTATAAGAACTGTTCTTTGTTTGTTTTTTAAGTTTCGCGCACTGCTACACGAGCGCTACCTAATTTAGTAATGTAAGACTAGTCATCACCACCAACCGCCAACTCTTTAGCTACTCTTTTACCAACGAATAATGGGATTGACCATCACATTATAATGCCCCCACGGCTGAAAGGATGAGTATCTTTAATTAGAAAAAGAATCGAACCCCCGAACCTCAGATTAAGAGTTAAGCGCCCTAACCACATGACCATGCCGGTCGTCCCACAATTGCTGCTTAAAGAAGCAAATGCTAGAAAGAATAAATATAATATTTAAATATTTCATTCGATAAGATTTGAAGTTAAAAGAAAAAAGCTTAAAAAAATAAATAATACATTTAAATATTTCCAATTAAGACGTAACTAAATATAGATTTTCGACAGGTGTATCATGGGTCACTATGTTCTTTACACATATTTGTATTGTTTTACATCTATAACTACCTAAATAAACAATTGTCTGAGCTCCTTAATTATGCTCTGTTTTTTAAGAAAATCTGTACAGTCACTATCTCAGTTTATATTAACCTGGTTATACTGATGAAAAAGCAACAGAGAAACAAGTTCAAATTATTATCAACAAATTTTAAAGGGATTTAGATAAAATTGGAATAGTATTATTCACTTGACTCAAGAGCATTGTCCGTTTCCAACACTTCCATTATAATGATAAGTGGTTTAACGAATTTACTATTATATATTTATTTTAATATCTATCTTTGTTTCAGTTTAATATATATTTAGAAATGCATGTAACTTACACTGTTAAATACGTGTTCCGAAATTTCGGCCTATTATCTAAATTCGTAGAAGATTCTCGAGTGTAAGAATCAACAGTGTACTATGTATTTAAGTAAAATATTGTTGCCAACGGAGCTTTTGAGAACCTCGCCTAAATATTATAAAGCGACGCGCCAAGGGACAGTTTTTATAATATTGTTGGATTACTACAATTAGTACACTATAAACCTCAAAAGCTATAGCTGTTAAAATACTTAGTTATTGAAAAAACTACAGATATTTGACCAGAAACCTTCATAGATTTCGAACATTGAAAGTCATTTAACTTCAGTGAATTAACTTTGAACGTTAGTATTTCTACATACACATCGCATAACTTCATTGAAAAAAAAACAACCTAAAACTCAAGTGTGAAGAAGTTAACTTCCTGTTAAATAAGCTGCACTGATATCAACTCCAAACTACTTCGTTCATCGTGAATCATCGATAAAATATTCATTTCCAGACCAGATGGAAGACTCAGTATTGTTTGTAAAACTTCTGTATATAAATCATTATTTGTAATAACCGTTATAATAAATTGTATTATTGTTTGTATATTAAAATATATTTGTGTTAAGAAATAAAATTGTGTGTATCAATCTTGTTGGCAAGTGTCATAAATGGGATACATATTGATATTTAATTAATTTCTAAATTAAAATTTCAGGCTATTTGAAATTATAATACGCAACATAATAATTTGGAAACTCGTCTGAAATAAATTATAATACGTAACAATGGTTGCTTTTACAATCATTAACTTTAAACAAGACTTTAATACTTCAGTGTTTTGTGAAGTATTTCGTGTGCACATTACGTTACGCTGGTGAAGTATTGGACAACTCAAAATTGCTATAAAAATAACTTAATTGTAGATGTGAAAAAAGACAACACCTGCGGTTAACTTGTTTTTTACAACAAATTAATTGAAATGTATGATGCTGTTATTTGACTATGAATGACAATGATGAACCTCAATTTTTTTAAAATTAAATTTCAATATTTCAAGAATGGTTGGATTGAAGGCCCCAAGACAGAATATAAAACTTATCGTTAAGACATACTTATCGTAGGAGGAAAAGATGATTTTGCGCGTTTTATACTTACCCTAATTAATTTACAAATTTAAAACAATTTTGGCAAATCCAGTTGATAAGATTTGGGTGTTTGTTATACACTATTAGCTTCTGTTTTATTTTTTAAGTGTTCACTTTTAACCTCCTGCAGTTGAATTTCGTAACTAAATAAACAACAGATAGTACAGAAATAACCTTCGAACTCAACTAAAAACAGATACATGATATGGCTTCGTTATGTTTTCTTTGTTCTAGGAATACGAGAAGAGCCACAATGTCAAACTGAAAAGCAAACCTTCTAAATTTTAGCTTATGGAAGATAGAACGGAAAACTCTGCAGGCGTCCAAGTAGTTTGTTTGTACATCGGAAGTGAATATTATAAAATAATGTATATGTAAATGATCGAGTGTAAATAACCCCTCTCGCTTAGCAAGTCACGAAGTCACGTAAAAAAGAGTCTTTCTCTTTAGGCAGACACTTATAGCTGGTATCAAGTTTAAGAAATCTAAGACAGCTCGTCATATTTACTGGTTACGTATGTATATGCATACCTATCTTGCCTGCTTGTTTGGATTATTTTACTACTATAGCCTTCCCCTCACCGGAAGTTCCCCAGTACTACCTGTACTCCATCCTGCCGTTAGGTTATCTGTAAATCAGCCATGAATGAACACAAGAGAACTTTCCCACAAAGTGCTATTGTGGAAATGTTTAATTAAGCTGTTTGTTCATGAAGGGTTCAATATAATACAAAGAACATTCTTGAAGTTTATCTTTTATTTGTCATTAAATCTTGTAAATGTTAAAGGAGTTTTTGTGAAGTGAAATTGTATTCTTGCCCTAAATAACAGGTGACCTCAAAGGCAAACTAAACATGTGTGTGATTTGAATTTATAATTTTTTTTTCCTTTCACAAGAAATTAACGTGTTAATTATGATCCAAATATACACAACTAAGTTACTTAAAAGAGAGTGTTTATATCTATAACTTGATTTTATATTATTGGCTTAAATGTGACTGGTTATATTATTTTTAAAATAAAAACGTGGGCCCTTTTACATATAGCAGAAATACTCAAATAATTGGTACTAAAATGCTTTAGATGCTCCACAGTAAATGATTTTGATATCAGTGCATTCAGGAGAAAAACCTCTATTTGATTATATGGAACTTCAAACCATACCTAAACAGAATAATTATATTTAAATGATGAAAAACTGTTAAAATGTACCTAACAGCAAGTTATTTTTATTAACTTCACAAGCAATAGCTCCAGGATAAATGCCTGTTTGGCTTCATTATAAATTTTCTAACATGATTGATAACCACGGGTTATATTATACTATAATGGAACTCTTGCTTATATGATACTGAAAAAACCTTTTTATTACGCTTTGTGCAATCCCAGCTTTGCGAAATTTTTATTTTGTATGAATATAGTTTTGCAATAGGGGTCATCACGATTTTCCCGTTTTATCTCCGTTTCCCGTCACGAAGAACTTTATTTTTCTCCAATCTCATGGTGCAGATTTGACATCATGAATACGTCACATGCGGATCTAATGTAGTGGCACCACGGGTAATCAGCTAGTCAATATAATGTATACCTCTGTGGGTATGAAATTTATATTGAACATCCTACATATCAACTTAGCCTGCTAAAATGTTGAATAACTTTATTTACTTTTCAGGCTTCACAACCTTCCATAAAGTCATATTGATTAATTTATTTACGAAATAACACGTTTTAGGGCACGATCTACTAGAATCTCCAAGTGGTTTTTTGAGATATTGTATCAACACGACATTTTTATTGTCTGGAGAAAAATGTTATTGAAGTGTAAAATTTCCAGAAGCTTTAGAATTTTTTGCTTGATTTTACCAAATAGTTTCCTGAAAAACAATCACTTTAGGACCTCTTATTTAAATTTTGCACTAAACATTTGCAAGAAAATCTAAATTTGCTAAAAACCAGAACACCCAGCAGTTGCTTGTTCTATAATAGTAATTGTCGCAAAGCTGGTAAATAGAAACAAATAATGGGTGCTTGCGTGATTTCCGTTAAATAGGGCAGTGCTGTAAAAATGAGGGACAAAACCTGTGTGTTTGTGTGTTTTTCTTATAGCAAAACCACATCGAGATATCTGCTGAGCCCACCGAGGGACAAAACCTAATTAAACTTTATCGCCTGAGATATTAAGTTTATTTCGAAACTGTTTTCATTATCTAACAATGCCACTTCATCTATTATACTCTGATCTGGATATTCTTTCCAGGTTCATAAGTTTAATGTGTATGTTTGCATTAAATATTAATTTTTGAGTCGTAAACGTATCACTTCTGCTTTTGCATCTTTAATCGGATTATAAATAAATAAATAAAGTCCGGTTCTCGTCCGATACCTAAAGCTAAGCAACGTCGGGACCGGTTATTACTTGGGCGGTTGACCACCTGGGAATACCGAGTGATGATGACATTAGAGCCCGGCATGGCCAAGTGTGTTAAGGCGTGCGACTCGTAATCTGAGGGTCGCGGGTTCGCATCCCCGTTGCGCCAAACATGCTCGCCCTTTCAGCCGTGGGGGCGTTATAATGTACGGTCAATCCCACTATTAGTTGGTAACAGAGTAGCCCAAGAGTTGGCGGTGGGTGGTGATGACTAGCTGCCTTCACTCTAGTCTTACACTACTAAATTACGGACGGCTAGCACATATAGCCCTCGAGTAGCTTTGTGCGAAATTCTAAAAACAAACAAAACAAACAAGCTTTGTGCGAAATTCAAAATACAAACAAAAAACAGCTTTAATCGTTTGAATTGTAAACGTAGCTTAAAGGTATGTGTACGTTTCTTCCAATTTAAAGATATGTGTACAATTTTTCGAATTTAATGATATGTGTACGTTTGTTTTTCTATTTAAAGATATATGTATGCTTCTTCCAATTTAAAGATATGTGTACATTTTTTTCCAATTTAAAGATATGTGTGTACGTGTCTTCTAATTTAAAGATATGTGTACGCGAAGAGACAAGCCTGGGAAGGAAGTACGACCTTGGAGTTTAACCTGTCGCACTTCCCTTGTATTCACCAAGATCCCCTTTCTTCTGCATGATGTAACACCAGTTTCTGTTTACCCGTTACATTATACCTGTGTTCTTGCAATTATTCTGCTACACGCATAGAACTATGAAATGATGTTACAGGATTTTGTCTCCTTTTTCTCCTTACAATCTCAAATTCTTTTTTGGCAAACCAGAAAACACCACTTACTGACAAGCTTGCGTAAATAGCGTAAGTATAGGCGCCCACAGTTTCATGTTAATTTGGGCATAAGATACAATTTTTTTTCAGAACTTAAAATTAGTTATAGTTATTGTCCCTATTATGTAAAATTGCAAAAAAAGTTGTTTACTGCCCGATGTTAAGCATGGGGTACAACAAAATTCTAAGGAACTTACATACTGACGTACCACTTGTAAATAATGTACTAAACTGATGCAAAATGTAAATTCTCTGATTAGAAACTAAAAGGGTATGTAAATCTTGTTAAACATAAACAAATAAGCTAATTAGTACTATTTGTGTGTGTGCTAAATCCTCATACATATTGTCTGCCATTTCCCTTAATGTCCTTTAAAAGATAAAACTGAAATGGTCACTATTCGCGAGTAAAACATGAATCTGAAAGACATGAGCTTTAATGAAATTGCTATCTAAGTACTGAATATAACATTAAGCTCCTATAAACTATACATATGTTGGAAGTAACCATTTGTAACTTATATAACAGATACTTCTTGATAAGCGACATGTCACTCATATTATATTATCTAAAGTGTTTTCTTGCTCAAATTACAAGATGTAACTAGTTTATTTGCATAATAAATACACACATGACCACACGGCTGTAAACATGTACGATTGTAATTTGACATAGTTCTGCACTGATTGATATTGCTTGCACAATTTCATGCTTTGGTGCATACCATGTTCCATTTTCTGCAACTGCATCCTACAGCATACAATGATTTCCAAACACACCTTTGGTATTGGTAGTATACTCATCAGTTTGGCCACTGAACTCCCATTCCATTTCTGATACTTGTGAAAAAAAAAAAGTCACTTTGCAAATGGCTTGGTAACGAGCTTGCTTGATGTGTAGCGATACTGGTTGCTAAACATTTTTTTCTGCATGTTACTTTTTTAAAAGAACACCACTCTCGTCTTATGACAATTGTCCTCTGTTGGAAAACTGTATAATTGACAGAGACATTTTTCTGCTTACCTCGATGTTTCGTCATCAAGGTTGCTGATACCAAGGTCTTTAATGAAGTTGTAGCAAAATACAAAGACATTTGACGTTGGTTTTCACCTATGCTTTGAAGATACAGCATACAGATATCTACAGTGTTTACATAAAAAGCAATAAACACTCAGCTAAATGTTCTGATGTGAACCTGGAAATTTCCTAGGCAGGAATATATCTGTTTGTTGTTGTTTATTTTAGATTGTCACTTTAATCCAGCATTTTTGCAGGGCATGCTTTTGCAATAGAACAATAAGAGTATGAGGACATCAGTCAAATACTACAATTCCGTTTGCATCTGCCAAAGTGCAATGTAACACCAGTTGAACATCAGCTTCTTCATGAACGGCTTGTAGAGATTATATATTCAGACTCTGATTTCAGCATACAACAGCCGTCGATTCTTTTCAACATTTGAAATAACCACAGCTTTTTTCTTTACAGTATTGCTTATCAGATGCTGTAATACAAATTCTGAAATATCTTGCTTGTTCTCTCCTAGCAATATGAACAAACACAAATTACTTGAATATGATGATAAATGTAGCCTCACTTTTGTCTTGTTCCATCTTTAATTGAATGTTTATGATGTCTATCAAGTGCAACATCTTTAATTGAATGTTCATAATATTCATCTATCAAGTGCAACATCAATGCTCTTTAGCTCCTTTTCCGTGACATAAATTGTCACCAAAAACTGTAGCGCTTTTCGGCTTACCAACAGTTATGATGACTGTTAACTATTTATAGTCAGACGTCCTGACATAAGTTGGTGGGCTGGAGAGGGTACTGATACTTTTTATTAGTTGGAAGGTCAGTCAAAACAGACTTGTTTCCATAACAAAGACTGTAATTTAATAATGCTAAAGATGAAGATACAAACTTCAGTTTGTGCTACAGAATCTCATACATATTAACTGCTCTGTGAGCTTTAAACCAATTATTAGCTCTTGTAAAATGTCTATATCTGCTTTCATAGTTGCTTGTGTTCAAACTATCCTGGTTTCTGTAGACGCTGCATATAATAATGAACATATTACAATGTGTTTTTGGTTTATCTTTTTAAAGGTGCATCCAGTCCTCTTTGTGCTCTCCTTCCTCATTGAAAATGATGAGCTCCTCTTGAACAAACTCTTCCAATTTCACTTGTTTTGGTCTGCTGCACTTAGGAGAGTTTGTTGAAAGCATTTTGTCTCAAGATCCTTATTCGTTCTGCAGCATCAAAGAAGATGTTTCATTTGTTAATGTGTGAAGTTTCTTTAATTCTGCTGAAATTTTGTCTCCTTCCTCATTGATCTACTTTTTCTTTATTGTACAATTTCATTCTGTGATTTTGTGATGTATCAATGGCGTGTAGGTAGCTCACAGCTCATTTTACTGTATTAGCTGATTCTACCACAAGCACACTTTGGTAAGTAATCTTAAGGTAAGAGAAATTTTCTGTGTTACTAACTCAACGTATGCGAAAACACTATAAATCGAAAACAATAAGGTACGCTTGATGTAACAAAGACATATTTCAAACGATTAGATGACGACTCAAAACCGATGATAAATATTTGACAGGATATTTATAACTGTAGCGTTAAGTAATACTATTTTATAAATTCAGGTTTTTAAACACAATTTCTAAACAACGTAAGTGCTGTTTTTAATAGTGAAAGTAAAGAACACGGTATTGCTGTTGAACTTTGTGTAGGGACAGCCGAGAGCTATCATCACTAGCTGTCCCTAATTTTGTTTCTGTTCGTTTTGTTCCTCGTTAAGCACGAACTACAATGGGATATCTGTTCTACGTCTATCGGGGATTTCGAAACTCTATTTTTAACGTCATAAGCCCCCAGACTTATCTGAGGCGATCTAATTCTGAAGTGATACTATAAAGGAATGGTTGCCAGTCAGCCCAACCCACTTTAAGGGATACTCTAATCGAATATTGAGACTTCATTGTCATTCTTATAATGCAAAGGTGTGGTGGCGTGAACCCGGATCCACACTCCAGTAAGATAACCACTGGACCACGCACGACAATTTTATTGTTGCATAATTGATAAAGCAGTTTACATGATATCGTGGCTGCAGGTAAAATTAAAGTAATTTTTTTTTATATTTACGTTTAGTTTGATCCGAAAACTCCATTCATCTGTTTAATATTATCAAGTTATCTGTATAGATTCGCAGTGGTTCTCGTGACGATAACGTTTGCAGGTACCGAACTGTTACGAAAAATTGCAGCTGCAAATGCGGTTTCACCGTACCGATAAACCTCATCGTTAATTACGACGCAGACCAGTTGACAAAAGGGCCAAGATAGCTTGTTCACACAGCACGAGGACAGTTGAGCAGACGAAATTTGCCCTTAACACTAAAACATTTCTACGTTATCGAAAATGGAGTTAAAACATGAGCAACAATATTAGTAAACCTAAGTTCAAGCCTTTAACTTTCCAAATTTATTTTCGGATTGTGTAGCTGTAGTTGAGTAGAGGTATATTTTGATTTAGGCTTCATGTTACTCTTGCTTGTATGAATTGTTGGAATCTTGATGTTAAAATATATTTAGCTGTATTTGTTTTGTTGTTCTTAAGCGCAAAGCTACACAACAGACTATCTGTGGGCACTACCGGTATCGAAAGTTGATTTTAAGCCTCGTAAGCTTGCCGACGTACCGCTGAGCGTCTGAGGGCCATTTAGTAGTAATAAGCAAACAGGGAACTTAAACAAGGTTATTCAAAAGGCCAGCTGCAGCTGAACACCTCATCCTTTTTCGATGTGCTAGGCTGGTGGTGCGGTTTAACAATCACCTAGCAACAGTCGTTGCTTTACTGATTTCTATCAATTTTTATAGAGGTATAGAGGTAGAAGACAGTTCAAGGATTAAAAATAAAGAATAAGAGAGAGAGAATAGAAAGTAAAAATCAAAATGTTGCTATGGAGATTATGATAGAGGATTATTTTGCCTTGCTTTAACATAATGAATATGAATTAGTGCGTAGTTTATAAGAACAACACAAAATAAAGACCAAACTAGTAAACTATTCTCTTTATTGACAAAATTAATTCATGACCGTTTAATCAAAATGTTTCTAAATAAAATATATTTTTTAATAGCGAAGTTAGTTCAAATCTAAAGAACAATTATAACGAAAAACCTGACTAAAGTACGTTCAAATTACGTGTGTTTTATATACACCAAGTACACAAAACAAGAAGGATAAAAAAGTTGTTTATTGAATTCTCTGTACATAAAATACTGAGGTTTACAACGAAGATCAGACAAATAAATTAAATGATGTATATTTCAATTATATCTGTGCTCATTGAAGTATTGACACCAATGCCCGTACTTTTAAAAAACATATATAGACTGGGAAATTTTTTATCTTAGTTTCTTTAATGAACAGTATATATAACGTTGATAGGTAGGGAAAAAAACACATACTGCCATACTGTAGTAAATACTAGCCGTAATGCACATTAATTCATGTTCTATGGATATTATATTTCATTTTCTAACTGATGCAATCTTCAATAAATTAATTATTTTTAAAACACTTCTGTTGTACCAGAACGATCAATATTTGATTTTGTAGAACAGTTATAAGGTTAAGGTTTTCTGAAGAGTACTTATAAGGTTAAGCTTTCTGTAAAATAGTTATAGGGTTAGACCTTTCTCTTAACAGTTAAGATCGCGTTTTCCTCTCTCAAACACTCTTTTTTTAACGTTTATTCCTATAGGACAGGCCCGGCATGCCCAGGTGGGTTAAGGCGTTCAGTTCTTAATCTAAGGGTCGCGGGTTCAAATCCCCGTAGCACCAAACATGCTCGCCCTTCTAGCCGTGAGGGCTTTATAATGTCACGGTCAATCCCACTATTCGAAATTCTAAACAAAAACATTCTTATCAACATTGTAATAATGTAAAAAGCTAATTCCCTCACTATTCCTTAGTGAAAAACAAAGAGAAGTAGCCCATAAGTTAACTTTAGGTATATATGTTTATACTTAGCGCATTAAGCTGTTGTATGGCAAATACGTTCAAAACGGATCGCTGACAGTCAATATTTCATATTAGTACTTAAAAGTAATTACAGTGAACTATATATTTTATTAAGTATTTACTTTGTATTTGCAAAAAAGTTGAGCTTAAAATATAAGAAACTGATTTTACAGAGTTATATAAAAAGTTTCGTGTTAATTAACCTGACGAATAACTTGATAAATTTGTTATTGTAAGAGTGATAAAAGGCGTAGCCCATAAGTTAACGGTGGGCGGTGATTACTAGCTACCTTCCCTGCAGTCTTACACTGCTAACTTATGAACGGCTAGCGCAGATAGCCCTCGTGTAGCTTTGCGCAAAATTCTAAAGCAACCAAACAAGCAAGAATGATAAAATGATACAAATAGGTCACCCATGAAGTCACGAATACCACAGTAGAAATATATTTTTAATAATGATTCTGATCTACTTTAAAAGGAAATAATATATTTTAGTGATAAGTATCCTTAGGTTTCTTGGATTTTGCATGTAAAAGCCACAGTAATATGATTTTATAACGAACTTAAAGTAATAAAATCAAATAACCTCGAAGAGTGATCTTCAATGCTCTACATCCGATACATCCACATTTATCACATAATTACGTACATTCTTTCCGAAGAGGCTACTCTCGTGCGATTTTACTTGCTATGTCAATTTCAATCCTAAAAAGACATAGTGCTTGAATAAATTACCGTATGGCTATAGTTCAGTGGTACAAGAATATGTTCCTCAGTGAGTTAGCGTTACGCTTATCACTTACATCTCTAAAATTCCAGGCTCGAAACTCTGCGGTGGACAGAGGATAGATAGTTTGTTGGGTGGCTTTGCACTGCAAAGAACAGGAGAGTTGCAGAAGATGCTACCAGTGAAAAAAATTCACTAACTTGTCAGTAATAGAGATATATGTTTGTAAAATTCAAGAAAAATGTCCAAGTGATAGTAGGAAATGTTTTTATTTACGTTTAGACTTGAAGGACTGGAATAATGAAGTAAAAACCGTTACTACTTAGTGATGCTAAACGAGTGCATATAATAATGAATAATATGCTGGGTAAATTCCCAGAAGGAAGTCTACTCGTTTCCTGGTACCGTAATAAGTTTTCAGAGAATTTTCAAAGTATCTAAATGTCAAAAACAACCCAACTTATACAACACCACGTGGCTTCAGAAAGTAGTCTACAGTAAAGGTAAAATGCTACATTTTACAGCATCTTTCCCATGATAAAAGATGTCCAAACGTACATTTATCAACCACCATCGGCCAGGCATGGCCAGGTGGTTAAGGCACTCGACTCGTAATCTGAGGGTTGCGGGTTCGAATCCCCGTCACACCAAATATGCTCGCTCTTTCAGCCATGAGAGCGTAATAATGTTACAGTCAATCCTACTATTTGTCGGTAAAAGAGTAGCCCAAGAGTTGGCGGTGGGTGATGATGCCAAGCTGCCTTTCCTCTCGTCTAACACAGCAAAACTAGGGACGCCTAGCGCAAAATTCAAAAACAAACAACCACCACCCATGAATTAATTGTCACAGACTTATTTTATTTTCTCTTCTTTATAAACAAGGGCCTAGTAAGTAGCATGTACAGATTCTGAATCGAACTATTTGTGACCCTTTGTTGCTTTTTCAGCATGGCCAGGCGGTTAAGCCATTCGTTCCGCAGTCTGAGAGTCGCTGGTTCGAATCTCCGTCACATCAAATATTCTCCTCCTTTCAACCGTGGGAGCTTTATAACGTAGGTCAATCCATCTATTCTTTGGTAAAGAGTAGCCCAAATGTTGGTGGTGAGTGGTGAGGGCTAGCTGCCTTCCTTCTAGTCTTAAACTGCTAAATTAGGGACGGCTAGCGCAGACAGCCATTACATTTTCGCGAAATTCAAAACAAACCAAACCAAAGCTTTTGCCGCAAAAATATCACTCTTCACGTTAAAGCTGTGGATGCACCGTAAGAATTGTTTGTTTTGAATTTCGCGCAAAGCTACTCAAGGGCTATTTGCGCTAGCCGTCCCTAATTTAGCAGTGTAAGACTAGAGGGAAGGCAGCTAGTCATCACCACCCACCGCTAACTCTTGGGCTGCTCTTTTACCAACGAATAATGGGATTGATCGTCACATTATAACGCCCCCACGACTGAAAGAGCGAACATATTTGGTGTAACCGGGATTCGAACCCGCGACCCTCAGATTACGAGGCGAGCTCTCAAACCACCTGGATGTTTCAGGCCAAAGTGTTTTGATAAAGGTGTAATGTCAGTTGAGAATGAAAGTTGAAGTACTTATGAGGAAGATTTAATAAAGTAATTCTTTATATACTGGAGTTGTAATGCCATAAATATGTAGTGGAGCTTTGGGATAAATCTATATATGACTTTCATGTTGTGAGACCTTTTAGATTTCCTCCACCATCTAGAACTAGTGTGACATTTTGCTTCCTGTAAGCATTATTATGTTCTATTATGTGTGTAAATTTTGAACTAATTTCTGTAAGTGCATGATTGCTGTAAGAACTTAACGAGGTAATTATTTTGAGAAAGATACTTCCAGCGACTGAATAGTCACTTTCTAGGCCGTAGACTCAAGGATGGGTATGTATGTGTGTGAGCATAGGTAGTACGGTGAAAGTAAAGGCTATTGTTCATAACGGTATAGAAAGCTCATGTCACGATTACGTGAAAGATTCATAACACTTTTATCTATGGATAACTAATTGCTGGAAGTTTTGTGTACGAACATAAAAATGAGTGCTTATGGATTTCTTTGTTTAAACAGAGTATTAATAGCTACAAGGGTTACTTATTATTGACGAATAGAATATGATCTGAAGCTTTAACATTCTTCATCAGAATTCAAAATATTTTAAAACTCTAAATAAACCAAACTAAAGAAAATCAAAAAATATTATGATCTCAGACAGGATAATAAGTTTTAAGGATGTGGACTACTGTGACTTAACAGGCATTGTAAACAGTCAATTCAGTGCAGATGTAATGTTAGAATCAGTTAGGATTACTTCGCCTGGAAGCGTACATATACATGTTTAGCACTACGTTTAGCCAAGCTATACTGAATATTTTTATCCGTACTATCAATACTACTTACAATAATAAAGATTATAAGCAAACCAATTCACGATGTAGAACTTCTCTGGCAGCAAACCTTTTTCTCTACATTACCACTTTTAATCAGAGACATGTCGTGGCGACAACCACAAGGGCACGCCTGAACTTTAAGTGTTCGTAGTATATCTTGGCACATCAGAAAAGAAGGATGCGAGGTTCGGCAACCCACATGATGAAAACAAATGCTGAATATCTGAGAGGTTGATTAACTCTACATGAATTGGGCTTAATACAAAAATAATGTATTTCCTAGGACTTGATGTTTAGAGGGCTTAGTTTGCTATTTGAGGGTTGCAAGATTGAAATCCGTCACCGAATATATTTGCTATTTCAACAGGTTTGACAGTCAATCACAATATTCTTTGATAAAGATTGGTCCAAATGCTGGCAGTGGTGATGTGTCTCTGACTTCCTTCGTGTTTATCACTTCAAAATTAGAAATGGCCAGCGCAGATAGTCCTTGAATAGCTTTGTGCAAGATCAACAAAACAGACTTCTTTTTTGAACAAAGAGAAGTAAAAAATTCAGATTGTTGAAGACAGTGAAAATGTGTTAGTTTCAACGTTTCGGCAAGGTTCAGAAGCCAAAACCAGGTGAAGCAGACAAAATAGTTTAATTAAGATTCCCCTAAATCTCAGATCACTTATAATGATCATTACGCACGCTTAATGCGTACACATTCAGACTAGTGTGTAGAGAGAGCCAAAGCTTATCGTCCATGATATTGATATTTGCTAACCTTTTCGACAAATTACAAGAAATGGTACATCTGCTGCCCACAATGAAATTCTTGTGGAAATAAAATAATAGAAAGCTATGAATAAGTTTTATGTAAAAAAGTATTATATATACTTAAAAGTTAGAACAGTGTAAACAATATGAAGTGTATTCTTATTTATTAATTCTATTTTCAGCTGAAATAAATTTTGTGCTTGATGCTTATGGTGAACCTGGTGAAAATTTGCTTTATCTTCTCTTTGTTTATCTAGTTAACAAAAATATTTTACGATTATTATTTATTTAACACAGAAGATATGAAGAGCATCTGCACACTTCCTATTAACAACATACGCAATAATCCATGATAACTTTACATTTGCTTCACCTATCATGATGACACACATTGTTTGTCCCGTATTTCCAATTTAACATGGCAGTTGACTGATGTCAATATTTTCCTCTCATCATCAAATGTACGAATTTTGGCAAGAAAGGCGAGGCTCGAGCTGTCCAAATTTCACAAGACTTTACCCATTAACAGTTATCCTGTACAAGAAAAAAATGAAAATCAAGACTAGGTCCCTTGAAATAGTGAGCTGAAGTCTTTTTGTTTGATGTATGAGTTTTTCTTTGCTTATAAAGAATAATTCTCATGTATATAAATGTGCAAGGAACAAGTAACACTGCTGTGTGTTTTGCTCCAATATTTCGTGGCAAGTAACGGACAACTCCAACATCATGGATAGAGTAGTTGCTTGCCTCAAGAAAAAGAGTCAATTACATTTTATGTTTTCATAATAAATTTCGTACTGTATACCTTTTTCAGGTAACTGGATAGAAAAAACACATAGGTATATCTGAGTGCATGGAAACTTTGTACGATAAACGTAACATTTCATATAATTTACATTGTTTTGCGTATTATAACTTATTTCGAATGAGTCTCCGATCTATTATATTACGTACTTTACATATTGCTTATTCAAATAATTAAAATTTTAATTTGAGATTAGTAGTTAATATGTGTTAACTTTATGTTATTTGCCAACAAGATTTATACACATAATTTCCTTTAAGATAAATACATTTCACTATAGAAACATAAGAATAATACAATTTATAATAACGGTTTAAATTTCGCGTAAAGCTACGCAAAGACTATCTGCGCTGAGCCGTCCCTAATTTAGCAGGGTAAGACTAGAGGGAAAGCAGCTAGTTATCACTACCCATCACCAACATTTGGGATACTATTTTTCTGATGAATAGTGGTTGACGAATTCTGATTGATTGTTACGTTATAACGACCCCACAGCTGAAAGGGCGAGCGGGTTTAGTGCGATAGGGATTCGAACCCGCGACCCTTGGATTACGAGACGAGTGCCTTAACCACCTGACCATGTATGGTTGTTACATAGTTATTACAAATTATTGTTTATATGCAAGAGTTTTACACGCTTAAAAAATTACTGAGTCTTATATCTGGTTTAGGACTAAATATTTCATCGACGATCCAGGTCCACGACGAGCAAATTAATTCTGAGTTGATATTGTCACACCTCGCTTAAGCTAGCTAGCCTGATTGACCTCATACAGCTTATTTTTACCGATGATGATATTTAATGCCCTCATAGAAATTATAATGTCCGAAATAATTCACTAAAGTTGAACGGTCTGTAATGTTAGAAATCTATAAACGTTGCTGGTCAAATTCTGTAGTTTTGTGATAGATATATATTGAATACAACTGCAACATTCTAGACCTATAACACATTGACAACAGCTATCCAATAATAATAATTTTCCTCCATCTCTCAACTAGTAGCTTTTCAGAGGAATCACTCGAGTTTGTAGAAATTTCAACAATGCTGTTGAGCGTTTTCGTAGAACATATATTTTGACTCTTACGTTCACGAATGTCCTACAAATTTCGATAACAGATGAGAGTTGCGCAATATACAGTCAAGAATATGTGTCACATGCAAAAAAGAAAATTATACAAAAACTAGCGTAAGCACTAAAATAAGTGTACAACAGTACCTCTGTTACAGTTGTAACCAAAATAGTTACTTGTTATTTTTGAATTTCATGCAAAACTAAATGAAGACTATCTTTGCTAGCCATCCCCAATCTAACATGGTAGGACAAGAGGAAAGTCATCTACACCGACCGCCATCTCTTAGGCTACTATTTAACTAATGAATAGTGTAATTGACCGTCACATTATAACGCTTCTACGGCTGAAAGGGCGAGTATTTTGGTGTGACGGTAATTCAAACCCTCGACCCTCAGATTACGAGTCGAGCACCTAATAGCCTGGTCATGCTGGACTAGTTGTTAAGCTCAATAGGCTATCTATATTACCCATCGTGAGTATCTAAACCCCATTCTTTGTTTTATTAGCCCTCAGACATAACGCTAAGCCAGAGGGCGAGAGAAGGAGTACTAATAGTACTAAAACGTGTTTTATAGTGAATTGAGAAAAAGTAAAAATAAACAAAAACAACACGAACATTCCCAAAGTATAATTTTATAACTTCGTATACGAGACGATTTTGTTTCGATTAATATTAATTCCCTAACAGAGCAAGTTACAAATGTAGATGATAATAAAAATTAGTCTGGGAATGAATATAGCTAATTAAATATATTTTTCTGATGTTCGTACTTATAAGTTAGATGTCATGTTAATTATATTTTGGGCCGTAATTCTAATATTATTTCTAGAGGTTTGGCCAACTTAGGGTAGTCCTAAATGCATATATTAGTTGCCATACCCAGACTACGAAATTTATATTATTCTAATACATTTTGTTTGATCAGCCTTGCTTTGCTATTCTCAACAGATTGTATTCAGAAATATTGTATTTGTTGAAACCTTTATAGAATGAAGAATTTAGCATTGGGATTATATCCGCAGTTCATGAAGACAGTCAAAATGAATTACGTAATAAAGTTTGTGGAATTTTTAATTCTAAATCTTTGTTTCAGTTATGCTTGTGAGGAGTTTTATACGTAATGCTTTCTTTAATAAATATAATATAGTTAAATGTAAAACTTAAATTTTTAGGTAATACATTTTGTACTCGTGGGCTAAATAGTCAGATCATATATCTCAATCTTTCATATACAGCCATCTAACATTTTGAGCTATTAACCAGAGAGCGGGCATTACCTCTCGAACCTGAGACCCTTTGAACAGTGGTTCGGCAAGTTAACCACTAAACTAGATCTTAAGATAGTGAGGAGTATTAGTTTGCTTACGTTTTTTTAATTGCCAACAAAAAGTCGACTAGAAATTATCTTGTTTCTGGCTTAGATCATTTACAGTCCCTAAAATTCCGCTAATTTCATAAAGTAATACAATATTTTGTTCAAGTATAAATCAATATCATTTATTTGATTTGAATTCATAAGAGTATTTTTTTCGTCATTACAAGTCACCCAATGAACATTTGTCGTCCTTAGAGAGTCTATTTGAAATATCACTGTCCAGTTTCCTTTATCTTGCAAAATTCAACTGTTTAATATCAAATTAATCCTTACATTCAGTTAGCCTACTTGGCCTTTTGACATACATTAAAAAAAAGTAACACTTCACCATACCTGTACATTATTTTAATCATATCCCGAAATAGCAGCACTGACTTTACATGTTTGATTATGTATTGAACTGCACACTAACATAGTTTGCTTGTTTTATGAAAAGTTTATATTGCCTTCAAGTTACGCGAAGCATTAGCGTAAAGGCTGTTCATTCCAATACCGTACTACAACGTTTATATAAGCAAGTTTTCACTTCACATATCAGTATGCAGTTGTCGTCTTTGTTACTAACTGTAATACAAGCACTCGATCTAATCAATTGGTTTATTTAAAAAATATATTCACATGATCATGTGAATCATAATATAAATTACCTTTGTGGAAGAGCAGTCTGTTTCTGTAGTCTGAAGCCAAGTACCTTGAAAACAATTTTCTTCACTCTTTCTAAACGGTACTTTAATTCCACCTGTTACCACTATAAAACAGTTTCGTTCAAAACACAACAATGCTATATTTTACTATGTATATTCGATGTGTCTTCTCTCTAGATTTTACTCGTAGCCAGAAGTGAAAACAAAGAAGCAAGCCGACTTATTCATAATGTAACCAGTTCTTTTTTTTTTGTTTAGTTTTAAATTCTGTTGTGTCCCAGGTACATTGTGCTCGAGCAGAATAATTTATAGTAATCTATTTTTCGCTCAGACAATCTTGTGCTTTGAATATACCGGATGTGGAACAGAAGTACCTACTTATATATTTATGCAGTCCTTAACGTTGTCGGCGCGGATTCTTCCCACACCAACCACTCTCTTGTTCTCAAGTGATGGCTGGGATAATATTAATTACAGGTCGCGGATAAAAGCGACCTTATTATCGTGTGTGAAAATACTTCAAAAAAAAAACTTCTTTTATAGAGTACTCTTTGTAGGTTTGTGACACGGAATCTTCAGTAATCTATTTTATTATGTCTTCGTCAAACCATTAGTTATGTCACTCCTGCACAAAAGTGATCCTATTCTGGGGTCTCGCTCACTAGTATTGTATTTTTTTCTAAAACAATTTATTTTAATAAGATAATTTTATAGAAATTTGTTTTTAATTAGGCATGCTTTATTAATGTCAAAACAAGTAAAAAGTCAACGTTTTATGACTTGGTGATGGCTCACAAATCATTTTACAGACACTTTAACATGACGTAATTATCGAATTAAACACTCAAGGATTTCGGACTTTCAAAACTTTGTATATAGGGTATCACTGCTTGCAGAATTTTTCTTATGTAAGTCTGCTTAGAAAAGCGTAACTTGATTTTAATAACGGTAATCTTATGCAATTAAAATAGGGCGTTCCTAACGAACTCAATCTGCTGCAGTGGTTTTGAAGTTATTTCAGAATCAGATGATAAGTAGGAAATTAATCACCCAATTGACCAACGTAAAATTTAAAGCACAATTAAGTCTGATAGAAGAAAATTACTTAAAGAGTAGATCTATGCAGCAATTTTAATAAAAATATTTTTTGTAGTAGAGAGTTGTCAACGCTTCTTAAGCCTACAGACTAGCCAGAAAACATCTAATTACAAACTCTGCACCCACAGATTTACATGTAATTATCTCGCAACATAAATATATATGTATATATATGTATATAACGAAATAAAAATAATAATCAATAATCGTACTCATGTTATAATAAAAAAAACATGTATTTATTGTAAGCTTTCCAATTCATTTTACTGCAACTATTTAATTAATGAACGGTTCTAAATTGATGAAATGTAGAACACAAGAAACTAGAACTATTGCACTTCTGTCTTGTGTCATTATTCTTAGGCGTAATCTGAGAATCGTGGGTTCAAATCCCCGTCACATCAAACATGGTCGCTCTTTCAGCCATGAGGGCGTAATAATGTGACGGTTAATCCCACTATTCGTTGATAAAATAGTAGCCCAAGAGTTGGCGGTGGGTGGTGATGGCTAGATGCTTTTCCTCTAGTATTACACTGCTAAATTAGGGACGGCTAGCGCAGATAGCCCTCGTGTAGCTTTGCGCGAAATTCAAAAAAAACAAACAAACATTATTCTTAGGTTTTCATAAGTACATTTTAAATAAGTTTCAAAATTTTGACCATATCTAAATTAATTTTTAGAAAGCTTCATGGTAGCTCAGTATCAACTCTGTTGGCTTATAAAGGTTAAAAATCGGTTTTCGATACATATGATAGACAGAGCGTAAATCACTCGTTGTGTAGTTCGGTGATTAAAAACGAAAAACAAGTTTAAAAAGAATAAATGCGAAACATGTGTATCATGAACATACTGTTGATATTCACTCTTGTACGTTTGATTATTAGGACTAATGAATTTACTTGGCATTAAATTTTGTTTAAACTTTCGTGTCTTCAATGAACTGAACACTGAAGAAAAACAATTTATTTAAATAATTGTATATGGTGTGTTTGACTGCAGATAACTGAAAGATGAAGTAGTTGTTGACATGAAAGTGCACATTTAAAAAAACGGAATTATGTTATGTAAGATAAAGTACAATATAAATGACAGAAATTTAGTTTGTGTTGGATATTCAAAGGACTTTAACCGTTGTGATAGTCGCCTCGTCCAATGACTAGATAGGTGATAATTTTTATTAAATATACTGACTCTAAATTGTTTCACATTCTAAGTTTTGCCTGTTTAGCTACTGCTGTCCTTAGAAACTTAAAAATATTCTACATGCACGACAGCAGAAACTGTGATTCTATTTTGGGCCTTTTACGTAGAAAAGAAGTTGATCTCATTCAGTAACCTCTACATGTAGCATTTCGAAAGTATGACCATTACAATAACCGTTCTATAACCCAAGATTTAACTTTGGCACATTTTTCTTATCGCCACACATTAGAGACAAAATTTCAGATTTTATGTTCCATCTGAACAGACAGTAACCAGCAAGGCCATTCATGATTAAAACTAACTGGGGAATAAAACAATCTTCCATTCTTTAAGTCTCATGATCATAAACCACAGAGGTTTTACAGAAAACTCAGAAATGCGGGCGTTTAAGTACATCGTCTATGCATCAACCCAACTCAACAGTATAAAAAATGGAAGTCATAAACTGTCTATATTCTCCAAAATTAACAAGATTTGTAACATAAAACATACTACAAGAATTATACATAAATCGCTGCGATTCTCCTTGACAATTATTACCATCAATAAATAACAAAGAATAAAATAAATAATCAGGAAAATAATGCCCTCCATATCCTATGTCAGAGGTCTCTCTGAATACATAGATAAAGGATATGAAAGAATCACGAGGTCTTTAGTATCCGCATCAGAATACATCATTGCCATAAAGCGTTTACTAAATCATCTAAAGATTTATTGTATAGTTAAAGTGAGAACTCAGAAACACAATAGGTATACATGAGTCTCTGATAGTGATCTACCTGCAATATCTTCTCATGTTAAAGAAGTTCATATGATAAAATGAAATAAGAAAACATAGAGGAGCATGTTACACAGTCAGCCTAGCAGAGAAGTCAATGGATACCTTTCATGTGATAATCAAATAGCTAGTTGATTCTAATTCTAACGGAGCTTAAGCCCGGATGAATGGATCTGTTCTCTTTTTCTATTAACAAGGTTCAGAATCGAATACCAGCTCCTGACTAATTAGTAATTTGTATCTAATAATAATATAGAAAACATAGTAAGTAACTTGTATTTCACGTAAGTCGTCGTATAGACTACAGTTTATTGGTAATAAGAGCTTCCGAGTGAAAGTAAATGAGAGTGTAGAACAATACATCCACCACACTATATCTGCTATACCCGGTTTCGACGAGGCCTCCGGCCCAGTTGTCTACAACCGGCTGAGATACGACAAACACAGCCTTGCCGAAGCGCTGTTTGAAAGTATTTGGAAAGGACATTTCAGTCTAATGCCGTATGTATTAAGTAACAACATTACATTAGTTAGTGAAACAGCTTAGTAGCAGTTATAGAGCTGAGGAATGTACAGAAACAAAGAGAAATCACTAGCAGAATTCTTAACGAAAACTTCCACTGCAGTTTCGAAGTAATGAAGCGTACACTGAAGGCGTTAGACTTTCGAAACGTCTTCCCTACACTTGAACTGCATAAGAATATTATAGAGCCACCAACATATTTCTATAACTATTTCTGTAACAGACGGCTGACTCTCATTTTACAGTCAACTGAAGCGTCCGCTTGTTATTGTAGTTTTAAAGAGTTTATTATATGATATAGATATCTTGTTTAGTTGTGGCTAAACACAACACTACATAATGAATTATCTCTGTTAATACCATTGCAGGGATCGAATTCCAAATTTACCTTTATTAGCCTTCGAGTTTACCGTTTAGTCAGATACATGCAGAGATGAAAGTTCTGGTTAAAATAGGAATGGTTTCCATATTGATGTTACTTTATAGCACTCCGTAATCATTTTAACATCCAACTTCCAGAGAATGAAACAACGGCCGGAGACGAGAGAAACGGGGTACAGTCACTTGTATTGTGATCTGCGTTGAACGGAAGTATTTTTCGTGATTTACGAGCGATGCACCTGTATTGCAGAGACGTTTCAAGACCGAGCTTAGCAGAAACACTGAATGTTATTGACCCCACCTTAAGTAAAGATATTCGTTAACCCATAATTCCATTCATCTTAAATTTTTCAAACTTGTCTCTTAAGGCTATGAAAGTGCACCCATGCTTATTTAGTAAAATTACTTTAGCTAAAAAATAATCTTGATAGAGGTGTGACTACACATGATTTACTATCATATAAATATAGCTAAAATACTTTAAGATAGCCATGGTTTAGAGTTTGATTAAATTTCTATCTTATCGAAGATTATACGAAAATACTAGTGATATCTACAAAATAGTTGGGCCTACAAACATTCGTGTCACAAATGTGTTTATGCAAGTTCATCAACGTCTGTTTCTATAAAATCTTAAAGGCTGCTTTGAAAATACTTTGTTCCTAACAACTGAGAGACTAATTTGTTAGTGGTAGATTTTATAATCAATAATAGATTTATATGAACATATACGTGTAAAAAAAAAAAACTCATATATTTACATTAAATTATGAAACAGAGGAAAACTAATTTAAAGATATAAAACCACATCATTATAGGAACACCTCAGGTAAACATTCAATAAGGATTCAGCTTATGTCTTGAAACGTTATAGGTGTAAAGAGAAAAATATGCACTGCACTCAGAGACCACTCAGAGAATATAAAATTTAAAAATGAAACTAGAGGCCAGACTACCATAACTGAATACACGTGCATGGTATCTAAAATACATATAAATTAATTAATGTACATGCATGGTATCTAACATATATATATAAATTATTTAATGTACATGCATGGTATCTAATATACAAATATAATTAATTTAAAAAATTAACAACAACGATTTTACAGTTCAATTGTTATTTAATCAACTGAACAACAGAGCTCTAGAATTAAGATATGTTTTAGAATAAGATGAAGAAAAGATATATTTTAGAAACTCACTTATCCACAAATACGGCTAAAAATCTTTATTAACAATACATCAGTCACAACCTGATGAGAATGAAGTTCTCAGATCTAATGTGATCAAAGATAAAGTTTGAGTGAAAGAGAAATATTTGTTTTTTAGAGCAAACTCACACCAGGCTATCTGCTATGTCCACCGCGGGAAATTGACCTCCAGATTTTAGCGTTGTAAGTCTAGAGATTTACTGCTGTCCTGCCACCAGATGACACGTGTGTTGAATGAAGATGGTCAGTAAAGTGTACTAACACTAAAGTGTTAATACAGTGTGTTTGTCTTTGTAGCATGCTTGTTATTAGTCTACAAATGATTTTGTTTGTTTGTTATAGTGATTTCATAGCATTCTTTATTAAAGTCGTACACACTGTATCCAAGAAATGTTATATGCCACCTATATGAGTAATTTTTGGTAGCCAACTCATGACTACCGTCGTTTCTTTACTAAGTAATCCATCACAATCCTACTAGTATGACACTGAGCGTGGCTTTGCATAATCCCTAGTAACAAAGTACTGTTCTATTAAACTCTCACTAGTATGACACTGGGCGTGGCTTTGCATAATACCTAGTAACAAAGTACTGTTCTATTAAACTCTCACTAGTATGACACTGGGAGTGGCTTTGCATAATACCTAGTAACAAAGTACTGTTCTATTAAACTCTCGAAAGGTCGTACGGATTGGTCAAACAGCACTTCAAAAAGAAATAAGTTCTTCAAAGGCCAGATATAATATTTGATAAGCTCACATTGATGCTTCATCAAACCACAAATGAATGTACTCTTCATCCATGGTTTGATCGAGACATAAATATGTCAATTATTAATAAACACAGAACATCGACTCACCTGTATAAACAAATTTCGCGTCGCTGTACAGCCTATTACTGGGCTGAAACAAATCTGATATTGTTGGGTCAAACTCGCGAAGTTTATTCCTGATCAACTGGTGACTGATAGCCATTTCACTGCACGCTGTCCTAAAATTCAAATTGAATCCACGATCAGTTGAACCAGGATTGTATAATATTACATTGTACAGATATTACTCGCTAATGGTATAGTTCAATTTATAGAACCTCTTCTATGCTCTCTTTTAAACAGATTAATTTTTTATAATGCGTCGTCATCCTACCCGCCACAGACATGGATACACCAAAATATATATGTAAAAATGGCTCGTTTGGGTTGAGAAAATTTTTTACGTAGACGAGCGAACAACGTTTCGACCTTCTTCGGTCATCGTGAGGTTTACATATATATTTTTCTCTACAAGTGGGTTTTCTTGACATCACTGATTATACACCAAAATGTACTGCCAGTAGTTTACGTGTGTTCCTAGATTCCATACCCAGAAAGTAATATTGTCATGCAATAGTTTGTTTTGTTTGTTTTCGAATTTCGCGCAAAGATACACAAGGGCTATCTGCGCTAACCATCCCTAACTTAGCAGTGTAAGACTAGAAGGTAGGCAGCTAGTCATCACCACCCACCGCCAGCTCTTGGGCTACTCTTTTGCCAATGAATAGTGAGATGAGATTGACCGTAACATTATAACGTCCCCACGGCCAAAAGGGCGAGCATGTTTGGTGCAACGGGGATTCGAAGCCACAGCCCTCGGATTACGAGTCGCGTGCCTTAACCACCTGGCCATGCCGGGCCTCGTGCAATAGTACAGAAACAATAACAATATCTGAACAAACTTACAAAAACCAAAGCAATAAAATGTTGAATGTGGAGATTAGATGTCTCTGTACAAGAAGCTCCGAAAACAAAATGCACAGAAACAGTCACAGATTTTGTTTATAGAAGGTCATGTAAAACTTACAATGAGCTTACTGCATATCATTTTGTGTGGAATTATAATTAAGTGTAATTTGCCAGATGATAACAGATGTTTGGCACTATTCCTCTTTCGATGTGGAATAAGACTATAAAACGAGTACACACACATATATATATATAGCTTCAAGTGAAAAAACAAACAACAACATAGGTTTTAAAACAAGCAATTCAAACTGTTTTTATGTCGATGATTAGATGTGAGTTTAAAAGTTCACTAGTAGTTTTAAAGTTGAAAATATATTAAAGATCAATAGTTTCTATACATAAAACCGATAAAAAATGTGAAAGGTTCATGCTAATTCAAACTAATTTCTGGCTTATGGTCAAATATTCACAATGATTGGCTTTAAATTTAACATTTTAGTTTCGTTGCTATTGTTTTTTTTAACGTATTCCAGTACTTATTTTGAAAGATAATAGAAATACCGGTAGACAAATTATATAAATGAATTTCAAAATAATATTAGGGCAGGGAGTGCGCGAATGTGTCAGGTGGCGAGTCGGAAGATCCAAGATTCATCTGAGACAAGCTGATTAACGTCCTCCGTACTTTCAAATTTTATAAGTGACTGTGACAGTCAATCCTACTATTACGATTATTCATGTAGTGGAGAATACTATTAACTGGTTGTCTCACCTGTCATCAACAGTTACAAATTATGAAGGAATATGCTAGACATATGGGCGTTCGGGTTGAAAATACAATAAAGCAAATACTAAAGTGTCGTTTTGCTGTGGAAATAAATCTAAAGAGAACCTGCTCTCTTTTTATTTTATTAATTAGGGGGAAAAGTCTTTAGTCGTGCATATAACGCTGTTGATAACTACGAGGGCTGTTCAAAAAATACGCGGACTGACATCATAAAACAAAATGTACCTTATTTAGAAGTTACAGGTCTGGGACCCCTTCAAAGTACTCTCCTCCACAACGCACACACTTATCCCAACGGTGTTTCCACTTGTTGAAACAGTCCTGGTACGCTTCTTTTGTAATGTCCTCCAGCTCCTTCGTCGCATTTGCCTTAATCTCGGGAATCGTCTCAAATCTTCTTCCTTTCAAGGGTCTTTTGAGTTTGAGAAACAAGAAAAAATCGCAAACAGCAAGGTCAGATGAGTAGGGGGGTAGGGGTGGGGAAGAACAGTGATCGAGTGTTTGGCCAAAAACTCAGAAGTTCTGAGAGTGAATTTCGCAGCAACGCGGTGCATCTTCAATTTTTCGGTCAAAATCTCGTAACAAGATCCAACTGATATCCCACACTATTCAGCTAGCTCCCTGACAGTCAGACGTCAATTTACCCGCACCAGTGTGTTGATTTTGTCGACGTGTGGGTCGTCAGTTGACGTGGAAGGACGTCCAGGACGCTCATCATCTTCAATGGACTGTCGACCATCCTTAAAACGTTCATGCCACTTGAAACATGCCGTACGCTTCATAGCAACATCACCGCAAGCCGTGTTAAGCATAGCAAAGGTTTCATTCGAAGATTTTCCAAGTTTAACACAAAATTTCACAGCAAGTCGTTGCTCCTTCAGATCATTCATTCTGAAATCCGCCAAACGAAAAAATCGCACTTCACTTAAAACCGCGTAGCTAATACACAAATGAAGATATCTGCAATCGGGAAATGGCGTCGTAATCAGCTTATCTGTGCGAACCTAGCGACACCAAGCGGTTTCCCTGGAACCAACTGGAGCCGCGCAATTCAAACAGTCCGCGTATTTTTTGAACAGACCTCGTACAGTACGAACAATGGCTCATCGGCAAGTCTGAAGAGAACCCATTGTGTAGCCTTGGACTTAGCAACAAACAAAGGAAAAACACATATCATTTTTAGCAATCATAAAACGAGAAAAATGAAAACCTTTTATCTTTTTCGTAAATTATTTAAATTTTACTTACAATACGCTATCTTTTCTATAGTACCTTACTAAAGTTCATCTTGATTTAAACATGTTAAATTCAAAAGGATATTTACTTGTAAAATAAGATGGCAACATTTATTGGATATTTAATGTACTAGTCTTCTCTTAAGCCCTTTGGACATCCACTTTCTTACGCCCTCTGGCTATCTAATTTACCAGCATTCTCTTAAGACCCAACATACTGGAATAGTAGGTTAATCATCTGAAAGCTTACATGAACTGGATCATGTAATTAGCATTCTATCAGTGCACGCAATTACTTCTATTTTTTATGCTTTGCTTCTGATTTACTTACAGGCAACTTAGGGTTTTTACCGTCCAGCTACCACGGTCCGTAGCGCCTGTCTATCATAATTACACAAGTTCAAGTTTTATTATAGGCATATTCAGATGGACGTGTGCGTATTCTGATAGTTCTATGCTTACAACAACATCATTACTTGAATTACGTATATTGTTAGCATCTTACGAGTTTATCCACAACGCCTCATAACTTTGAGGCGTAAGAATATATTACATGGACGTATATGGAAGTGTGTTAGTATACTTCAGTGAGCAATTTCATCACCGTTCATGTTACATGCTTGACCATATTTCATATAACATTGAGGAGAAAAATAATCAAGTCTCTTTCGTTTCTTGTACATATCTAATGGAAATAAACATAAATAATAGGTGCAACGTCAATCAGGTACTTTTGTGAGACGGCTGACTTGCAATTTATGAGATGACTAAGGTGACCAAGTCGTCACGGATAACCATTCTGCCAGTTTAAAGTCTACATTCTTTCACTTGGAGCAAATATTATAAACAATTAAAATGTCTTTAGGATAGTGGAAGGTTTAGGGTTTAAAGTTACGGATACAGAAATAAGATATTTCTGTTATTTTAATTATCATTATTCTTATGTATAATTTTTACGAAGTGTTTAGTTAAATGAACAAAAGCTCTAAAGGTGACACAGATTCTCCGAATTGTCTTTTTAATAAACAACGTTATGTTTAAACAAACAATCGTATTGAGTCGATACAAATAAAATAAACGAAAACAATATTGGTAACATAAAGCTGAATTCATAAGGCTAAAATTTGATCCTTAAGACAGTTAGTTTGTAATAATTACAACAATTTTTTTCTTTCGAAGCACAAAATTTAGTTCGACATTAAGAATAATCTGTAAATGTATATAAATAACAATTTTTTATATAAGGTAGTTAATCATTCTTTCATATAAGATCTAGCAACATGAAATTTAGGTTTATGATTTCAAACGGAAGAAGAAGAAACGCTACAACCACGCAATAACTTTTTTGTTTGTAATCAGAAAGACTAGATGGCTTGCATAATCTAAGCATTCTACCGTGAAACATGTTCGTTATAACGTATCATCGCATGCCCAAGTATGTTAAATTTTAATACACGATACTGAGTTTTCAGATATGTATATATATTTGCTTCTAAGATAAGTTTGGATATGATGTATAACTTTGTGCATGAATTGTATTGGTTGTTTATATATGTCACAGTAAACATTATGTTGATATTTTTGGAAATATTTGTTAAGTTTCTTCATGATTAAATGTACATGCATATAAATATTCACATATCTGTTATTCTGAGATTATACTGTCAAAAACTGATTTTGTGGTATACTAATAACTTCACTGAAATAACTTTCCAAAATTATTCTAACAATATTTCTTAAGCAAATGCATCACGCTAATTTATTCACATTTTGGAAAGGAAAATAAATAACAGATAGTCCAATGGATAATTAATTGTGAAGGTATGTTACCCATTATCTAAGCAACTAAAACATTTTTAGTGATAAGTAAAAAACTATACCTCTAAGCCAAACAAACTTCTTACATTCTATCAATACAATAGGCCTACTTTTATTTACTTGTTTCTGTCTTCCAACTAGCATTGACGAGGCGTGAATTCGACGAAACTTGTCTGTTGCACCGGCAGTAGTGAATCGAAGAGCTGATGAGGCTCCTAAATCACCTTTTTTAACTAAAATGCACTAAAATGAAGATAAAAAAGTTTTAAAATCCTCTTGAATTTGATCTCAACGTTTCTCGATCTATATCATATAACACTTTAAGTCAAACTTTTTATTCCGTTTCAAAACTTACTTTCGCTGCTCTTAAACAAGTAATTTTCAACTGGTTTTTCAAGAAATATGGTGAGAACAAATATGAGTAGGATTATCATTTATAATCGAAATTGGAACTTAATTAAATAGATAAGAATGTAAAAACCCGCTTGGAGTATATTGGCATCAAAATCAGTTTGTAAAAAAAACAAAAATCATCAGGCACAGCTAATTTACACAATTGTCAGAAAACATGTAGCTTAACGGTTAATAAAGACACACTTTTAAACATGTAGCTTAACGGTTAATAAAGACACACAGAGAACATATAGCTTAACGGTTAATAAAGAAACACTTCTAAACATAGAGCTTAACGGTTAATAAAGACACACTTCTAAACATGCAGCTTAACGGTTAATAAAGACACTTCTAAACATATAGATTAACGGTTAATAAAGACACACTTCTAAACATGCAGCTTAAGGGTTAATAAAGACACACAGAGAACATATATCTTAACGGTTAATAAAGATACACACTTCTAAACATGTAGCTTAACGGTTAATAAAGACACACTTCTAAACATATAGCTTAACGGTTAATAAAGACACACTTCTAAACATGTAGCTTAACGGTTAATAAAGACACAGAGAGAACATGTAGCTTAACGGTTAATAAAGACATACTTCTAAACATGTAGCTTAACGGTTAATAAAGACACACACTTCTAAACATGTAGCTTAACGGGTAATAAAGACACAGAGAGAACATATATCTTAAGTTAATAAAGACACACACTTCTAAACATGTAGCTTAACGGTTAATAAAGACACACATTTCTAAACATGTAGCTTAACGGTTAATAAAGACACACAGAGAACATGTAGCTTAACGGTTAATAAAGACACACAGAGAACATATATCTTAACGGTTAATAAAGATACACACTTCTAAACATGTAGCTTAACGGTTAATAAAGACACACTTCTAAACATGTAGCTTAACGGTTAATAAAGACACACATTTCTAAACATGTAGCTTAACGGTTAATAAAGACACACACTTCTAAACATGTAGCTTAACGGTTAATAAAGACACACAGAGAACATATATCTTAACGGTTAATAAAGATACACACTTCTAAACATGTAGCTTAACGGTTAATAAAGACACACTTCTAAACATATAGCTTAACGGTTAATAAAGACACACTTCTAAACATGTAGCTTAACGGTTAATAAAGACACACTTCTAAACATGTAGCTTAACGGTTAATAAAGACACACTGAGAACATGTAGCTTAACGGTTAATAAAGACACACTTCTAAACATGTAGCTTAACGGTTAATAAAGACACACTGAGAACATGTAGCTTAACGGTTAATAAAGACACACACTTCTAAACATGTAGCTTAACGGTTAATAAAGACACACTTCTAAACATGTAGCTTAACGGTTAATAAAGACACACTTCTAAACATGTAGCTTAACGGTTAATAAAGACACACTTCTAAACATGTAGCTTAACGGGTAATAAAGACACAGAGAGAACATATATCTTAACGGTTAATAAAGACACACACTTCTAAACATGTAGCTTAACGGTTAATAAATACACACAGAGAACATATATCTTAACGGTTAATAAAGATACACACTTCTAAACATGTAGCTTAACGGTTAATAAAGACACACTTCTAAACATATAGCTTAACGGTTAATAAAGACACACTTCTAAACATGTAGCTTAACGGTTAATAAAGACATAGAGAGAACATATATCTTAACGGTTAATAAAGACACACACTTCTAAACATGTAGCTTAACGGTTAATAAAGACACACTTCTAAACATGTAGCTTAACGGTTAATAAAGACACACTGAGAACATGTAGCTTAACGGTTAATAAAGACACACACTTCTAAACATGTAGCTTAACGGTTAATAAAGACACACTTCTAAACATGTAGCTTAACGGTTAATAAAGACACACTTCTAAACATGTAGCTTAACGGTTAATAAAGACACACACTTCTAAACATGTAGCTTAACGGGTAATAAAGACACAGAGAGAACATATATCTTAACGGTTAATAAAACACACACTTCTAAACATGTAGCTTAACGGTTAATAAAGACACACTTCTAAACATGTAGCTTAACGGTTAATAAAGACACACAGAGAACATGTAGCTTAACGGGTAATAAAGACACAGAGAGAACATATATCTTAACGGTTAATAAAGACACACACTTCTAAACATGTAGCTTAACGGTTAATAAAGACACACTTCTAAACATGTAGCTTAACGATTAATAAAGACACACAGAGAACATGTAGCTTAACGGTTAATAAAGACACACACTTCTAAACGATAACGTTATTCTTTCCTTACGATGTTCATCAAGTAATACATACTGCGTTGTAGAAAAATTAGACATTAAAATGTATGCTTGTATAATACAGTCTGCCTGAAAAAATAAAAAATAAAATTTTTATTGAAATGTATTTGGTATAGTATTAATTTATATGGTTTGCCTGTTCCTATGTTTTGCGAGTAAAACATTTTACGTGGTTAACAATTTGGTTTTGTTTTCTTCTTCTGAACTGACAACAATTAGAAATTTAATTTATGTTGTTTAGGAAAACGAAAAACATGATTGATTTTGTTTACGCAAGTAACAATTAAGATATTTATGCTTTTTTTGTTTTTACACTCGAATGATATATTGGTTGTTGTTACGCGCAAAGCTACATGGGCTGTCTCTACTCTGCCCATGTAAAATTATTTTATCTTCCTTTTTCTTTTCTTTTTTTACCATACGTCTGGATTACAACCATCAAAATGTACTGATACTATTATTTTTACGGACAAAAAAGCAGGTTCGTGTAATCATGACCATAGGTAATGTATTGATATAGAGGAAATGAAGAAAACGTTATAATGATATGAGTGATATATCTGATACTCCACAGCACGGTTGGCTAGCTATGGAAAAACAACTTTCCTTCCATTCTCTAACTGATTGTCATAATAATTTCTTAATTTGGTATTACAAATACAGTGTTACTTAATATAAAAATTTCCGGAATGTAGATTATTCATCAAATGACGTAATTTCCGCCTTTGTAGCTAGCAAGCTCAGCAGTTTCCTGAATTAAGTGGAAAAAGTTTTATTGTCATGCAACCGAAATACACTCCTAATTTTTTTTTTCGTGACCTACGTAGCAGAACAGTACTATCCACCTATCCAGAAGAGCGTTGAAAAATAATAAAACGGTTTTCACTCAATGTGATTAAACTATAAAGAATGTCATAGCCGTAAATATTTATACGTGTTTGCGTATATAATTTTGTTAAAGGTTCGAACACAACACTATAAGAGAAAAAAAAAGTTCATACTTTATATTTTAGCAAGATAGTGGAAATAACAAAGAAATAGGAAATATACATTTATACATACATACGTATGTATATAGTGAATAAGGGAATAACACAAATAAAAAATACTGGTGAGCTAAGCAAATAAATTATTTTAGTACCTGTTAAGTGGTTGGATTGATAAAATAATCTCAGACAAAGCAGTATCTCACAGCACATGCGTACATTGTAGAAATGAGTCACGGGAAACGACCTCTTCTTTCATTGGTTGTTTTTTTATATGTTTTTTCTTCAGGCTCCAGTTTTACATCTAACTTCTATTTCCTTTCGTTCTCTTTTTGTTTGATTTTCTCTTTAAAATGTGAATCATTCTACATCAGAGTTGATGTCTATTACTAGTGGTAGTAAAATAAAGAGCAATAAAAAAGGTTATTCCTTAAGCTGCAATAGATAAATAAATTCAAAACCTCAGTTACTTGATCAACGCGCTAAGCAATACGTTTACAACATTAAAAATATATGTATAGGAAAAACCATTTATCAATGTGAGCACAGTGAGTTAAGGAGAGAGCTATAGAACCAATCTTTCTTTATTTACTTTCATAAAAAAAATCAGATTTCAAAATATCTATTCAGCTACTTGTCATATAACGTTGAAACTACACTCACCCAGTTTTGTAGAATTCAAATTCAGTTACTTATATTTAATAGCCCACATTCACACACGTGGTGGCTAGCCGGGAATTCTTAGAGTTTATAACGCTAAAAATGGCATTCAGTAATCACAGTAAGCACAATACAGATAGCCCATTGTGTAGTTTATACGTAATAATAAATATGCAAAAATGTGTGCATGGTGACAATAGTCAATACTGATTGATTTAAATCTAATCTCTGCCGCTTATATCATGATGATAAAAGTCAGTAACTCATTAATAGAATAACAGTTAAAAGCACAAAGGACATCTACAACTCTTCTTTCTAAATTACTTAAAAAACTCGATTATTTCTTCTTATAAACAAAATCACTCTCTGTGTGTTTTCTAATAATTGAAAGTAATTTTATTACAATATCGTGTGCTGATGAACATGTACTTGGTAAATTACTTACGAATTAGCCAATTATCTTGAAAATACCCTAAGAAAGGAAGTTCAAAACTACTTAAAATGACTCATCCATTGAATTTTTCTATTATTATCTTGTTCTTTACAGACATTTCACATGTCATGGACCGATTAAAACGAAAATTTATTCAGAATATCAAATGCCTTAAGTTTTACTTCGATTTCAGAGAAGTTTAAGTTGCTTTTAATATCACTAACAGGTGGGGCTGTATTGCCTACAAGAAGGTGAAACGAAATTAGTTTTCTGCAAAAGTAAATTATGTTATTATATTTCATAGCTTTTTTCCCTGATTTTGTTTACTTCAGGAGTTTCTAAAACAATAATTGTTATCTTGCCTAAGCAACAACATGAAAATGGATAAGAAAGTTGCAAAATTATGTTATTAATTAGCTTTTTTTTTAAAATACGGATATAGTCATCATGAGCTAAACATCCCTTGAGTGTACTCAAGAGGCATAGACCCATACATTGTGTAAATGTAACAAGTTTTCGTCATGGGTCTATAGAATAAAGTTCTCCAGGTTTTGTTTAAAATACAATCTGCAGAAGCAGTATGAAACCCAAACCTACATTTTCATAAGAACAAACTAATAATTCTTTCGACCTATCTACAAAAAAGCCACAAGAAAAGAAGCAAAATGAATTATATTCAAAGACATGAGTTATAATGGATGAACAGTTTATATCACAAGAAATCGATACATTCTTTTTTTTTAATAAACACAATTGTTACTCTAACATTGTCTTGCAAATAAAAGTATTGTTTGGGACATTCTTAGGCGCTATTTAACTTATATCTCCTAGAGTATATTTTAAGCGTATACTTTGCAACGCTTACAGTGATAACATATAAACTTATTAGTACAAAATCCGATGTGTTAATGCTTTTCGGTATTCCCACTAGGATTACAAATTCGCAGAATTTTACACATTTGATTATTTGGAATATGAGGACATAATATCTCAGGCGTTTTTCAAAGCATGAATACATTTTACTTTGACAACAAAATCTCTAAACTGCCGAGATTAAAATAAAACTATTATCATAAAAATTGGAACAATATATGGAGAAGTGAGTGAAATAATAAAATAATTTGGTTCCAAATTTACGTAAAATATAGGCGACCATCTTATTTGGTTTAAAACAAAAATATATTGTTACAATGAAATTTTGATACCTTTACTTTGTGGTTAACAATCCAATGTGTTTCCATTAAATATATTGTCTGTACTTCTTTCTTTCATGCTTTGGCCAATAACTTTGTGGCTTGAAACATCAGAACGAAAAATAAGTAAACGTGTTAGGTTTTTACGGTTCAAGAAACTTCTTACGCACTTTCTCAAGCCCTTCTGATATTTTGAACCGGAAACAGAAAAAGGAAATAAAAAAGGCGGGCGACAATTATGAAAAAGTATTCAAGGTGATTTCTTTCAAATTTGATTTAATTATTTACCTTTTATCCACAGTTACCTTTGATATTGGAAAAACTCATGTTTCTCTCTCTCTCTTACTGCAAGCCTCTCAATGAATTAATGGTAAGCCTACATACATACGACGCTAAAAAGCAGTCTTCGATACCCGTGGTAGCTGATCACGGATAGCCCATTGCGTAGCTTTGCACTAAAAAAATAACCCAAACAGCCGTCTTACCGTAAAAGCATGGGAAACTGTTCTTCCATTTTAAAATAAAATGATGGCATTGAGTAGTTTTTGCATGAGCAGATGTAAATCGTTGATTCATATGTTATGAAAATATTTCATAGTCTGAAATATTAATTTCTCATTGTTATGCATAAATAATTTATGACAATGAAGTCACAGTAGATCTATTATAAATTAAGTTTCTTGTAATAAAAAAAAATGATTTTGTCCGCGTGTGGTTACTCTATAAACTAAATCCTAAAAACGAATAATAATAATGTCCAAGGCCTATTCTACGAAACAAGTCGTAAGACGTCTCTGTATATCACAGTATCAATTCCAAGCAAAGTGAGTACAATACTTCTGAAGTAAATTTATTTTGTTTATCATAAACAAGAATAGGTGTGCGCTATGGACTTCTCAGCTTATCAATAACCCTACGATTTATTTCAGGTTATATCTTATACGTAATAATAAACTTTACATTCTTACGTAAAACTTCTTTGGGAAAAAAAAAGTAAGGTTATTACATTTTAGCATTAAATATTCTATAATATTAAAATAAGCATTACAAGATAGCCATCATTAATAATTAAAATATACTAAAGAGATATTAATAATAACGGACGGACATGTTTCCCATTTCTATTAGTAAACAGAATGGCTATTAACATTAAATACAAAATTGGAAAACTAAAACTTCCGTTATGCAGTTCGAAATAATTTGCCTCCTGGTGGCACAGTTGTATGTCTACGGACTTATAACACTAGAAACCAGGTTTCGATAGCCGTAGTAGGCAGAACACAGATAAACCATTGTATAGTTTTGAGTTTAACTTCAAACAAATAAAACAACGGGATATATCTTTATTGACTTCATAAATAATCATCATCATACCATTTAAGGCGCAAACTAGTCTGTATTGCTAATCTGATATTAAAATCATGTTTTACCAGAAAATAGCAAAGATTAAAAAATTATAAGAAAGAACTGATTATACTTTATTACATTGCACTTTTTCACAACGGATTATAGTTGTACACTGGTAACTAAATTCTCTAATAAACCTGAGCTAGATCAGTTTAAGGTATTCGTATAATGTAGTAGTTTCTATGTCTAACATACTAAGGTGGGCTAAATGAAATGTTAGTTCAAGTCCTTGGTGTCCTCAGGAAGATGTGCAGATGAAAACAGAAAAAGCATCTACAAGTTTATAACTTACTCTTCATTTAAATTAAATACTTGAGCCTAAATATCACATGTTGCTTGGGGAATAAACATTAGCTAACTGGTGAGAGAAAATGTAAAAAAAAACAGTTAAATATGTGCCCAAGTTAAATACGATAAATAAACCATTAAAATACAAAAGTTCAATAAGTATTTATGTTTGTTTGTTTGTTTTGGAAATTTCGCACAAAGCTACTCGAGGGCTATCTGTGCTAGCCGTCCCTAATTTAGCAGTGTAAGACTAGAGGGAAGGCATCTAGTCATCACCACCCACCGCCAACTCTTGGGCTACTCTTTACCAACGAATAGTGGGATTGACCGTCACATTATACACCCCCACGGCTGGGAGGGCGAGCATGTTTAGCGCGACGCGAGTGCGAACCCGCGACTCTCAGATTACGAGTCGCACGCCTTACGCGCTAGGCCATGCCGGGCCAAGTATTTATGAAGGTTCATGTATTGGTAAACCGGCATGAATATTAAATCACAGACATTTTCATGCAAACTAAATGTAGTATGTTTTGACATTATCTATTACTATAATTTATTTTGAGCTTAGAAATTCTGGCCTGGTGGTTAAGATGCTTAACTTGTAATCTAAGGGTCGCGGGTTTGAATCTCCCACACAGCAAACATGCTCGACCTTTAAGTGGTGGGGGCCTTTATAATGTTACGGCTAATCCCACTATTCGTTGGTAAAAGAGTACCCCAAGAGATTGGCGGTGGGTAGCGATGAATAGCTGCTTTCTCTCTAGTCTTACATTGCTAAATTAAAAATGACTAACGCAAATAGCCCTCGCGTAGCTTTGTGTGAAAATTCAGAACAAACAAATAAGCTTTACAAATCAATCACAAAGAATGCAGATAAAGTGCATGACCTGGATTTAAAATTCGATAAAATAAGCATTTCTTATACTTTTTCATGCCTAGAAGATATAATAATTCAGAGTAGCGTACTAGAGGCTAAATAATTTGGTTTTAAGTTTGTTGGATCATCCTTTAAGGAAGTTCTCACGTTCAGCTTGAAATTGTAAACGAAGAGAAAAAAACATCTTGAAGAAAATGAACGTGTTTTTATGATATAATAATGTCTTTATTCTGACAAAAGAAATGCAATATTTCTGTTAAGAAAGCCTCTAAACTGAATGTTAATCAATAACAACAAAAGTTCTTACTAGCATGGCCCTGTGGTTCGGAATATGCTATTCACAATCTGAAGGTTGCGGCTTCGAATCCCGCATACCCTTTTAAATGTGGAAACATTATAATGTAACAGTCAATTCTATTATTCATTGTTAATGAACGACCTAAGAGTTGATGGTGGGTGGTCTCTAGTCTATTACTTCAAATTAGAAATGATCTAAAGGTTAATAGCCTAGAGTACCAATGTGTTAGTATTTGTATCATTTCATTCTCAAATCTCACCAGCTGTCTGAGAACGATGGAATAATTTTTCATTCTTTTCTCATTTTTTAAAAGGATATTTGTTTTTAAAAAATCAGAAAAATAGAAGTTGAAAGTATTTAATGTTTAACACTCAACTGAAAATGCAAAAAAAATATTAAGGAATGTAAGATGGAAAATAAAAAATAAATTAACACACATACAACAATTCATAATACTATATGCACATTAAAGTCCATTAACAAGTGTTTTTCATAAAATCCAAGTATAAGTTAGAATAAAAATATACCTTTCATTCGATATTTGGAGTTTATTCTAAACAGCAACATATGTGAGTCATGAACCAAACAGCCAGATAAGAAATCGCAAAATACAGTTAAAATCAACTCTAATTTAAAACTATTGAACAGAAGGCGGACAACCAATGTGCAGCACCCACTTCTTCTCACTCTATTGTTCCCCAGTAGCACAGCGGAATGTCTACGGATTTCACAATGCTAGAATCCAGGTTTTGATACCCGTTGTAGGCACAGCACCGACAACTCATTGTGTAGCTTTATGCTTACCTTCAAAACAAATAAACTCTCTGGTCAGTAGCTCAAAATTAGAGAGACAGACTTAGTTTGTTAAGTTACATTTACAGTGTTGAAAATCGAAGTTCTATTCACCGCGATGGGCAGAAATCAGGCCCCTATTTAGTTTAGCGTTAAAAACAGATAATTTGTTCAGAAATAAAAACAATTTTATTGATAGAATTATCTTTACTTACCAAAACTTGCATCTAAGTTTTAAACTTTATTGCCATGATACGTTGGTCAGTAGTATGTAAAAGAAAAAAACATTTCGTTAATAACACAGTCTTCCAGGTTTCCCCAAAAAGATTTAAATGTTAATATTGAAAATAATATGGTTGACAGTCATTGCGGTAAATCAAAAATTAAAGGGAAAGACTGTGTCTTAGTTTTCCAGCTTAATATACGCCCATAGCCACACATTTCACTATCATCAACCATACAGCCGAGAACTTTTCGATTCTTGGACTTATTAGTGGTCCAACAGACATTCACAAGTTGGCAGTGGGTGGTGATGACTAGCTATCTTCCCTTTAGCTTTAAACTGCTAAATTAGGGACGGCTAACGCAGATAACCCTCGTGTAGCTTTGCGCGAAATTCAAAAACAAACATCCATGTAGGCTTAAAATTGAAATAGTGAAATAAAATTCACAGTCAACATCGGAAGCATGGAGAGCGAGTATTGAATGATCTGCACCTGATACACTCTCCGTCAATAAACGTCTAATACTAATTCAAATTATTTTTACAAACAGTAGACCTATGGGCACTACACAATGTTTAATAAATCACTAGAAGGCGCTATTTAGAAAAGAGGAAAAAAATCTATAAAGATCTCAAATTGAAGACATCTACCGAGGATGTTTCATTCTTTGTAAAGAAACGCCCATAAGTCAATCAGTTCGGACTTGAAGTCGATAAAGATCTCAAACTGAAGACATCTATCTAGGATGTTTCATTCCTTGTAAAGAAACACCCATAAGTCAATCAGTTCGGACTTGAAATCGATAAAGATCTCAAACCCACCGAGGATGTTTCATTCCTTGTAAAGAAACACCCATAAGTCAATCAGTTCGGACTTGAAGTCGATAAAGATCTCAAACTGAAGACATCCACCGAGGATGTTTCATTCCTTGTAAAGAAACACTCATAAGTCAATCAGTTCGGACTTGAAGTCGATAAAGATCTCAAACTGAAGACATCCACCGAGGATGTTTCATTCCTTGTAAAGAAACACCCATAAGTCAATCAGTTCGGACTTGAAGTCGATAAAGATCTCAAACTGAAGACATCTACTTAGGATGTTTCATTCCTTGTAAAGAAACACCCATAAGTCAATCAGTTCGGACTTGAAGTCGATAAAGATCTCAAACTGAAGACATCTACCTAGGATGTTTCATTCCTTGTAAAGAAGCACCCATAAGTCAATCAGTTCGGACTTGAAATCGATAATGATCTCAAACCCACCGAGGATGTTTCATTCCTTGTAAAGAAACACCCATAAGTCAATCAGTTCGGACTTGAAGTCGATAAAGATCTCAAACTGAAGACATCCACCGAGGATGTTTCATTCCTTGTAAAGAAACACTCATAAGTCAATCAGTTCGGACTTGAAGTCGATAAAGATCTCAAACTGAAGACATCCACCGAGGATGTTTCATTCCTTGTAAAGAAACACCCATAAGTCAATCAGTTCGGACTTGAAGTCGATAAAGATCTCAAACTGAAGACATCTACTTAGGATGTTTCATTCCTTGTAAAGAAACACCCATAAGTCAATCAGTTCGGACTTGAAGTCGATAAAGATCTCAAACTGAAGACATCTACCTAGGATGTTTCATTCCTTGTAAAGAAGCACCCATAAGTCAATCAGTTCGGACTTGAAGTCGATAAAGATCTCAAACTGAAGACATCTACCGAGGATGTTTCATTCCTTGTAAAGAAACACCCATAAGTCAATCAGTTCGGACTTTCTTTTCCAGCATTTATATTTAGTTCAAGATTTACTTTCAGCCCTATTATTTTCAACTTTAGCATTTAAAAATGCTTAGAAATTTGGAAGACTGTGTTAATAACGAAATGTATTTTTCTTTTATATACCATTTATTACCACTAACCAATGATTCATGGCATTGAAGTTTAAAACTTATATGCCAGTTTTGTTAAGTAAAGATTAATTCTATCAATAAACAGTATTTTTATTTCTGAGTTAATTATCTATTTTTAATGCTAAACTAAACAGGAGTCTATCTAGCTGCTTTCTGCCCATCGCGGTGAATAGAACCTCGGGTTTTAACACTGCAAGTTCAAAAACTTGGCTCTGACCCATAGGACACATTTATTTTTGAATAAATGTAACTTAATGATTTGAATTTGTATTTTTTGGCAAAGCGAACTGAGCCTATTTCTAATTTTTAGCTACTGACCAGGAAGTTTATTTGTTGGTTTTGAAGTTGCGCACAAAACAACACAATGAGCTAGCTATGTTTTTCCCACAACGATATCGAAACCGTTTCTTGCGTTGTAAGTCCGCAATCATACCGCTGTGCCACTGCAGAGCTCTGACCAGAGAGAAGGCAGCCAGTCAGTAACATTCTAACACCAACACTAGGAGATTTATTGTGACTCTTATACACTGCTGGCCAGGGTAAGAAATGCCTAACAAGAGTTCTCAGTAGTGAGTTGCACGGCTGTCATTGCGAATAACTACAAACAAAACTTAAGGCAAATGAACTGTATAACCTGAAGCTCCACTGTTCCATAAAGAAAAAAAACTTTTGACGTCTCGTGTTTGGTGCTTCTCAGCAAAGTTTAACCAAACTGTTTCGTGGTATGGAAGGAGGTGTTGTCTTTGAAGATGTTTACGGTTTTTAAAGACTTTCTCTCGTAGATGTCGTCTTATTGTTCTTGAGCTGCATTTTGCGTCCGTAAGGGCCTTAATCTGGTTCGATGATCGGCTGGTGTCTTGTCAGACAACCCGTCGAATCCTCCTGCTCAACGCCGGCGAAATTTTCTTGGGCCGAACACTTGAAATTATCGTTTCGTATCCCTCAGGGTCTTTTAAGAAATTTGCAAAAGCAGTTTTACTACGCTCAACCTCACCAGTGATGGTACGTTGAGACAGAATCTTGCTTTCGCAGCTTGAGAATTCTGCGACGTTCAAACTCTGTCAACATTTTAGTTTTTACCATGTTTTTACCCTACTTACATAGGAGATGTCAGTGGGAGATGTTGACAACGCTAATGCTTGAACACAAATGCCTAAATTTCGTTACGTGTTTACCGATTAATGCTTCATTTCAGTATGGTCTTAAACTTTTGACCAGTTAGTAGTTAGGCTAATTTCATAATGTTCACATTTTCCGTATTAAATGCTAAAAAAAGTTTTTTATTTTCTGTTTTCGTATTTTCATCTTTCGAAGCTCTACTCAAATAAATGGTTGTATCTTACAACGCAAAATAGATATTTTTTCTTTATGTTCATTGGCCTTAAGATTTTTGGTCAGCAGTGTAACGCACCCACAATTCAAAGTTTGGAATGTTTTGTTGTATCGAACGTATTCGAACCTGTTTCATCATCTTCGAAATCCAAAGCTCTACAGAGGACTAATACGCCTCCTTTTACTTTCGATACAACCCAGATATCTGCATTATAATAATTTGAATGGAGTGCTTTACATTAGATCAATCGATGTAAAAAAGCTAAATGTTTAAAATATCTAGCTAAAAACAATGGAAAATACGACACAAGCAACATTAGTAAATATATATATATATATTGTGTCTCTTTCAAGATTTTAGACATCTTGGTCAAGAACTCCAACTTAATGACTTAATAAAATTTTTGAATAATAGCCACTCAATAAAGTAAAAAAATAAAATTCCAAGCACATCTATTTGTAGCAATATTTATTGTAATTAGTTAAATTTTCGCTGAAATTATTGGTTCGTTTTAATTATCTTCCCACCCCCTCCTATTCTGTAGATCCTGTTTGTGAATCATCTGTGTAAAACAAATTTCCGATAACAATGCTATTTACCAGTCATAATACAATAATGTGTTATATTTATCTTTATTAACGTAGTTAACTGTCTTTTAGTAACGCCAGTCAACAGTCTTTAGTATCAGGTTTATTCTTGAACGTATATGGGATCCCCATCCTGCAAAGATGTGATTCATAAGTCTTCAGTGACATATTTGTCTAGACTATCATGTTCAAAATCTCTTTTGGAATAAGATTCTTTAAACTGTACTAATGTGGTTTATCGCCTTCAATAACGTAATTCACCAATTTGTTTTGACATGATTTGTCATCCTTTAGTGAAGTAATTTGCTAACATTTCGATATCATTCATCAACTATCACTGATGTTAATAGTTAAACTTGGATAATGCAATTTATTACACCAGCTGTTTGTAATGTTATTTACAAATCTTTAACACTGAATAAATTCATAAGGTTTTCAGGAAAACGAATCGCCAAACAGTCCTAATGTACTCTAACAGTTTCAGTAATCATCCACCATAAAACTAACAACTCTTAATGATTGGGTTTTTGAAATTCTATTTCTATGATCTTTCAGTCTTGAAGAAGCAAGCTCCTCTGCCTGTTAATCGTTGGTGATTAAATCCACACGACTACGACAGAACGATCTACCATCTTTGACAAATTACTCTTTGTAAAGGATTTACTGTTACGCATTTATTTCAATACCTACGTTTGTTTCAGCTTGACGCTTGTGACGTATATTGTTGGATATGTATTACGCAAGTCCCGTCTGTTCTCTAAATTTGTAGAAGATTCTCGAGAGCAAGAGTTAATAATACGAGTGAAAATACTAGCGTGTCTTGAAATATTGCTGAACGTTCGAGAATCTTGCCTAATTGATGTAAAGGCTATCAGAGATAGAGTAACAGAACAAATATATTGTTGATCAGCTACAGCTAGTGTACTATAAGCCTCGGAAATTATAATTGTGGTTAACGCTTACTAATTGGAAAACTAGAGAATCTGACCAAAAACGTTTATAGATTTCGAACGTTATCAATCGTTCAACTTCAGGAAATCAACATCAGATGTTAGAATTTCTACAAGAACATTAGTTATCTTCCTCGGTAAAAAAGTGAGCTTGTAAACCGCTTTAGGCCGAATAAGAAAAGAGCTAGCTAGATTTCCCGGCAAGTGAAGTGTATCTGCGTATTAACATAAAAGTAATTTGTGCCTGGTGAGCCTAGATCGTTGATAAGATATTCAGCTCCAGACCAGATAGAAGAGTTAATATTGTTTGTGAGTTTGTAAAATTGTTGTGTAAAAACCAATATTTTTAATAACTATTTGTAATAATTGTTATTATAAATTATATTATTATTTGTATATTAAAATTAATTTGTGTTAAGAAAACAAAATCTTTTGGGATCTTTTCAAATCCCTTACCAGACTCATAAGCTGCTACAATTTTCTTTATGAAGGCCTCAGACAGCTCTTTTACTCTCACCATGGTGCTCACTCTCACAGTCAGGAGCACACCAAATTAAATGTCTAAAGTTTAAATAGGGCAAGCCTCATTCAAAATGCTGAGTAACGATCTTCTAATCATGTGCATCTGGTGTGATACACCTCTGTGTGAGTTGAGCCATTTTAAGTGGGAATAAATGTGGGGGTGTCCTAACTTTTTCCTCAGTTAGAATATGCATTTTTGTAGAATTACATTTACATAAGATCTTGAAAAGTCTTTTCTTCAGTTTTAATTGTTTAATTATATTCCTATAATCTCTCAGTATTGTTGAAATTGAGATTAAGTATCTATATATCCAAAAATGTTACAAAAATGCACAGGCTTTCATAGGGTGTCCTAACTTTTCCACATGACTGTAACAGCCCAATTGTCTGTAACTCAAGTAGGTACAGAATGAAAGAGGTATTCTCTTTATTACATACGAAAACCTATCGGTTACGTATGCCATAAGCAAAGGCTATGGATTTCTGAGATTGAATTGTTGAAGAGACGAATATTATTCTTTGAATATGACGGATTTATGGCGAACTCTTTCATAATGGAAACTTGGATATAGTAAGGCGTGCCACTCGTAATCTGAGGGTCGCGGATTCGCGCCCGCGTCGCGCTAAACATGCTCGCCCTCCCAGCCGTGGGGGCGTATAATGTGACGGTCAATCCCACTATTCGTTGGTAAAAGAGTAGCCCAAGAGTTGGCGGTGGGTGGTGATGACTAGCTGCCTTCCCTCTAGTCTTACACTGCTAAATTAGGGACGGCTAGCACAGATAGCCCTCGAGTAGCTTAGTGCGAAATTCCAAAACAAACTGTTGTCATGACGCACAGTAGTCGGATAGAGCATGTCCAAAAGTGACGAAATGGACTTGTGACGACGTGATGAGGCTCCAATTTCATTTTAATATGGCGTAATCAACATCTGTACAAATAGTTACATTATCGATTAGAAAGAACTTGCTTCTTTTAGGCCAACTTATAAGTTTTTCCATTTCAAAATTGTCTAAGACTCTAATTACAAGTATACAAACACGTGTTTAAGATTTCAAATATATACTGGGTTATCTGAAATAAAACAAAATTAGATTTTAATTATCATTCATAAAGAACCGATAATAATTTCGACTGACCTGCCTATACTCTTTAAGTCAGCTGTCTCTAAGTTTTGAATAATGTCATCCTTTCAGTTAGAGCTGCTGACTAGAGGGTGTGTGTGTAGCAAAGCCACGACGGGCTGGACTAGAGGGATGGCACCCAATCAGTTGCACCAACCTCTTACCCGACTAATCTTAACTGAACGACAGAATTGCTTTTCACGGTTATAATGCCTCCTAGCCGAAAGTTTGGAGTATGTTCAGTGACATGTCAGTAATTCAGTTTAAGAACTTCTGATATGCAGCCCAGTACGTAAGTCTTATATTGTCGCTCTAATCATTATTTAATAATTTTCCATACAAAACTATCTGTTATAATAGGTTATATCAGTAGTTTCTTGTGTATAAAATCTGAATTTGTTTATCATAACTCTCAGGAAAAAAAATCAATGATAAAAAAGTTAAATACCGTAAATGTTTGCAGATGTCATGCTTTAGGTAAATAGAACATGAATGTTTTTTATATCATACAAACAATGTTTAAAAAAACAACATATAAAAGTTACATTGTTTCATTTATTTTTAAAACACGTAAGCCTTGTTTGAGAAAACTCCCATTACAACAAATATCCTCGTCCTTTCCGCTGTAGGGGCGTTATAATGTCACTGTCAATTTCACTATTCGTTGGTAAAATAGTAGCCCAATAGTTGACGGTGGGTGTTGATGAATAGCTCCCTTCTCTCTAGTCATACGCTACTAAATTAGAGACAGCTTGCGCAGATAGTCCTCGTATAGCTTTGTGCGAAATTCAAAAACAACGAAACAAAAAATATGACAAAATATCTGTCTTTATACATTTACACCTATCGTTTCTTACACGAATTATATCAAGGAAACATTACACTTTATCCTCAACTTCATTATGAAAAAATCGTTTCAATGTACTCCTTGTATGAGTAGAATAATACAATATTTATTTTTCACTACACAGTAGCATCAGGTTTTTAATATTTGCTCACAAGACACCGAAGTGTGTACCCAAACATATCAATCATTCAGTAAATATATTTGTGGTTTGTCTATATAAAGAAGAATAGTGTACGTATTATCTATAAAATACAGTTTGTTCATGTCTTTTACACAACAGTGAGTGACACAAGACAAAAATTCAGATTATCGTCCAATCAATATCGAGCACTAGGGTTACGTGCTGTTAAGTGGTTCACACGAAACACGGTCACGCTGTCACACAACATCCGCCCTCCTCTTGGTAATTAGAACCAGTCGTTATGTTTCTCAGCAAGCTGTCCTCTCTCTATTAGAAAGGCATAGGTACAAAGTTCCTCTGCAGGGAACATACGGATAGAGAAAAAGTAATTAAATCTGATTATCAGATAAAAAACAACAACAACCACATGTGGGACAGTTAATCTGAACCGTGCACGGCAGTAGACACGCAGTAACAGAATGAAGGAAACAAGAAGAGACTGCATTGATCTGCTTATGTCGGGCTGAATTCTGTCGTTTTGTCTGCATACTGATCGTCGTGGCGTTAATGTTGGTTTTAATGGTAGATCTGTGTCACTTGTATTCACTCATGCACTTAAAGTATAAGTAATTTTCGGACTTATCGCCTAATCCTATATATTTCAAAGTGCTCACTGAATACACTCTCTTTTGGTCCTACCTGACAAGCGACAATAATTGGACTCATTGAGATTCCACTGAAGCAAATAGTACCTTAATGGACAGATGCGACGGGTGTATGTCTGTGTGCCGTCCTGGGGTGATTGCTCCGTTTCTGGCCGTCAGCCGTAATTACAGCCACCAGGGTATAAAAGTGTCTATGCGCAGGTTTATTTGCTGTCCATTTTTATACAGTAGGTTATTATCGTAGAAAAGAAAACATATAGATATGTAGACTTAGTTCTTTGTCTTTCGAGTTACGTGAACAATTTGTTTAGCGTGTTGCGTTCAGAGTGAATTATTCTTAAACAACTCTTACGTTACAATACAGCAACAAAGCTTATCTAGTGAGTGACCGAGTTCCCACGCGTGGTCACTCTTTAATTTCTACCAGAATCCGGTTATACACTCCAAAAGGAGCGAGGCCATTAACCAAATTATAACATTTAATAGTTTGATTAAGCTCTATGTTTGTCTGGAAAACTCGACTTTTCCCGACATTCCTATCTTTATCACAACACCCAGCAAGGTGTGTTTTTGTAGGTTACGCCACGTATAGAATACCTTTATTTATTTCAAGCTGTGACTCATAATAGAAGAATTTATATTTCACTTCCTTCACTTCATACAAAAAACTTTTCGAGTGAATTGAAAGCGATGTTGTTTTAACCCTACTTCTATGCAACACGAAATGCCACGCGATGTGTTATTATTATTACTATATTTAGGACACTCATCGACAAAACTACAACTCTGTCACAACGCTCATGTATATTTAACTGAAGTTATTTTTATTTTTCTATATGTGTCTATATTTTTTCCTAGAAATAGTTTCTCCAGTTCTTTTAGATAAATGTAACGATTGTATCTATTTTTAATGTTGTTTTTACTCCTATACTGTTTAGTTTTCCTTGCTTGTTTTTAGATGTGAACTTCTATTTTAGTTTTTCCCTTGTATCGGTTCTTCTTCAGTTTTGTTTCTAATGTACTTCCTAAGGCCATACATACTTCAGCCAGTATACTTTGAAGAAAAATAGGTATCAAGTAATTGAAAAAGTTACATACAAAATTCTGTTTTGAATATTTATCTCCCTTTACTATAATGTTTGTGGAATCTGTGAAATAACCATAAATTATTTAAATTTCTCTTGCACAATTTGCTGTGGTTCATATTACTTACCCCAGAAGTTCGATATGCGTGTAAACTATACTACAAAGAAGAAGAAAAGCAATCGAAACAAAAACACGGGTCAACATATTTTTACATAATAAAAACCTGACAAATCTGCACTTCAAAACTTTATAAAATGTTTTGTGTTTAAGGAAATACAACGAAAAGTTCTTCACAAATGAACCACACTTAATGTGAATAGCTTTTAAATTACACATCATATACGGAAGAGCACCTTCTTATTGCAGTGTGTATTACAAGGACTGGATGAAATAATTGAAACGCTTTTAAATATCTACATATTATTTATTAATATAGAGTTGGTCCTCTACGAGTAGATAATACAGGATTAAAATGACCATTACCGTACGTCAAAAAAAATCATTCAGCTGTTGGTGTTGGAAATCTGCTGTGAAAATTGGTTTTACAATTACTATAGATTCTTCATAACATATGAATTTGGTGAATGTGGTGACCCAGTTTAAATGTACAGACGTTTCTTCGTGTTCTTTGAACCAGTTTTTAACATTTGGTGTTCTGTCATAATGGAATAGATCACCCCGTTTACAAATAGTGTTCATTATAGGATGAATCCAATCAGCTCTAAGGTTTGAGTAATAATTTACTGTCATTTTGCCTTTCAGGCTATTTCATCACAGTGTCTACAATTAATTACATAAGATATTCATGTCTTAGGCTTATGGTTTATACCACAATAAACACATTCATTCAATAGGAACAAGTAGAAAAGTCTATTCTTCTGATCAAACTGCATTCTTCCATATACCTTTGATTTATTTTTTTATATTCTTAACACCATTGTCTTCGAACCTTTGCATCTATAGGTGTTATTAGAGGTTTCTCAGTGACAGACCTTTCATAATAATCTATCTTGTGAAATCACCTTTGAGTTGGTTTGACAGAGATTGGCTGTTGTAAGCTAACGTCAAGTTCTGCGCACGTCTCTGACGCTATTGTCTTTTGTTTTCATTTACTACGCGCGTTAATGCCCGTCTGTCACGATCTGCCAGCTTTAGTTATTTGACAACTATTACATTTGTCTGATGTGTTTCTGTTTTTCAACATCCATGCTGACATAACTTTTGACACTGTTCCCCAGGACACATTCATTATTTTAGGTGTTTGTGTCACTAAGAACCTAGCTAAATACTCATCTTTGGAAGTCTGACAAATTTATTTACTTTAACATTTTTAGAGTCATACTTTGAAAAAAAACAACAACTAATACACTATTCATATACAGATAGATTCACCAGTGAAGAATAGTTTAACTCACAGTTGGAATGACATATTGTTACGTTTCCTCCTCGTACAGATTTCAAAGCTTGGCATTAAAAAAAGTGAGACGTTCCATTAATTTCTTCAACACCTGAATGTGCTAATCTCTGTTATTCTTATGTGGCATACAGGAGATGTTCTCTATTCGGATTCTGTCATGTAAATGCAACAGTCAGAATATGAGGTTTAACGAAACTGGCGTTGTAATACCAATAAAACTATTTCTTTCACTCAAACAGTAAAAAGTACTATCATAGCTTCGGAAGTAAGTTTAAGTTATTATTATTACACCTGCAATTTTTTTTTATTACATCCATAGATATGCGATTACATTAACTCATTTACAAATTGTACAAAGTGTTATATGTATATATACATCATGAATATGCATGTTGATTAGCTACAGTTTTCCTTCAGATATAGGGATGGTTTACACTTAAAGTCATGTCGTAAATAGACAACAGTCTCGTACATGAAAGAATCCGCATTGACCAAGCTTATAAAATGTCTTCAAACCATGATCAGTGGCTGAAAGGTAATTGGCTATACTGTAAAAAAAAAAGACATATACGTAGCGTGATTGTTAAGCAATGTATAACAAAAAAAGGCACATAAAATTTTGAAGAAGTGAACTTTCAATGTTCTCCATGACACTGGACAAACTCATGCAATAGCGCGTTTGAAACAATGTACACCAATACTACGTCAACTGAAACCAGACCAACGCCATCATCCGCAAAATGATGGTTATGGTTGCAAAAATATATTTCTTCGACACAGCAAATTATTATAATGAACATGAAGATATTTTCCGAAACATAATGAGATAGTAAAGTTAAAATTAACAAGCTTAACGTTAACGATCATTTACAAACAATTTAAGATCAACATTTATTTTACTGTAGAAGTACGACCAAAGAAGCTATAATAATAGCAACCTTGTTTGGCTTGAAACCTATAAAATATAAAGCAGCTGTGATTGGTTTATGTTCTGCAGTAGAATGCGCTTGGAAACCGTAGTCCTGATTTGAAGTTTTGTGTGTGTTTTTTTCTTATAGCAAAACCACATCTGCTGAGTCCACCGAGAGGAATCGAATTCCTATTAAAGATTTTGTGTATATGTTTATTGCATAACACTAAAGTAAACACTAAACCTGTTTTTTACCACTCAGAACAAGTGTAAACTTTAATTAACAGAGCTAGGGTCTAGTATTACCATTGGTTTACTTATAATCGTGACATAACGTTTGAAGGACACTTTTGGGGCAGTTGTGTTAATTCAAGTAGCAAATTTCCATATGTTTTTCTTTCTATGAGTCAGTGGTAAGTCTACAGACTTAACTCAACAAAATATGGAGTTAGATTCCTGGCTGATGTCAGAGAGCAGGTAACATATTGTTCGGTTTTTCTCTAAAAAAAACAAACAAATATCCTTTATGTCGGGCAATTTTAACACAATATTAATATGAATTTAGAGTATATAAGTATATATATCTGCGGTAAACTTGAGAAACAATCTTAATTTATAATAATAACATAATCTATCTATCTATCAACATGTCGTAGTCTCATGGTGATATGCGAAAATATAAAGCTTTGTTTTGGTTTAGTTTGTCGTTGTCGTTATTAATAAACAGAATCTACTTTGTCCATTACTGGTACAGGAACTCAAATTTTTAGGGTTATAAGCTCTCAAATCTGTCACTTGGTCACTGTTAGGGCGTAGAGAGAAGAATGTGAGAAAACCTTTCAACACCTGATTACACTCTGTCGTGTTAAAGAAAAAAAAACACTATGCTAAGTTTAGCAAGTAAAACAAATTCTGTCATGTGTATTTGTTTACACCACTCATGTATATATAAACCTTTCAAACAAAACAAACCTACGAAACGGTTCTAAAGATCATGTAGCTTTACAAACTGAAAGGGAGATTGGAACGAATTTGTTCATGAAAAAGTCTAGAAGTTGTTTTGTGAACTATATACACCAAACCATATATAAAAACCAGCTGTGAAATTGTCATTAAGCCTTTTCGGAATGAATGCGATATTCTGAAAGTAGATCGTTACAGGCTTGTTATGAACGCAATAATCTGAATGTAGATCGTTACAGGCTTGCAATGAACGCGATATTCTGAACGTATCTCGTTACAGGCTTGCAATAAACGCGATATTCTGAACGTATATCGTTACAGGCTTGCAATAAGCGCGATATTCTGAATGTAGATCGTTACAGGCTTGCAATGAACGCGATATTCTGAATGTAGATCGTTGCAGGCTACAAGCGTGTTTACTGAAACAGCATGAGATCAGACTGACTAACAAAATCTAAGTTTTATTTGTGGTATCTTCAACGTTAATATTAATGGGTACTTTCAAATTTTGAACTCTATATGCAGATTAATTAATCATACATGTGACTTATACAGTCCCTGTCAATAGCTTTATATGTTTATTTGTTTTTGAATGTCGCGCAATACTACACAAGTGTGGTATTTGCTCCAGCCGTCCCTAATTTAGCGGTTTGTTTGTTTGTTTTTGAATTTCGCATAAAGCTACTCGAGGGCTATCTGTGCTAGCCGTCCCTAATTTAGCAGTGTAAGACTAGAGAGAAGACAACTAGTCATCACCACCCACCGCCAACTCTTGGGCTACTCTTTTACCTACGAATAGTGGGATTGACGGTCACAGTATAACGCCCCCACGGCTGAAAGAGCGAGCATGTTTGGCGCGACGGGGATGCGAACCCGCGACCCTCAGATTACGAGTCGCACGCCTTAACACGCTTAGCCATGCCGGGCGAATTTAGCGGTGTAAGACTAGAGGGAAGGCACCTAGTCATCACCACCCACCGCCAACTCTTAGGATACTCTTTTACCAACAAATAATTGGATTAACCGTCACATATAACGCCCTCACGGCTGAAAGGGAGAGCATGTTTGGTGTTACAGGGATTCAAACCCGCGACCCTCATATTACGAGTCGAGTGCCTTATCCATCTGGCCGTGCTAGGCTAGCTTTATAATATGAAACACCCAATTGTCATACGTGAAAATTATTTACCATTTCCGACAAAGACGGCTTGTGCTTTGAACTGAAATAGCGCTAAAAATTATATTTGGTTATTTGTTCAAGCCGATTGTGTTTTATAACTTTTCGTATTTATTTAAGAGAAAAAAAATCAAAGTGCGATACCAGGCCCTGTTTTATAAATGTAAAAAATAATCATTTCACGTTTTAAGAATTTGTTTACTCATTAAATCACTAATTATTGTTTGTTTTAGAATGCCGCGTGAAGCTACGTAGGGTCCACGTACGCATAGCTTGTCATAATTTTCAACTGATAGATTTGAGAGAAGGCAATCAGTCAAAATCACCGATCTCTAAGTCTCAGGTTACTTTTCCGACAGAAAATGGATTTTTTTTCAGTAGTGAATCCCGAATCACGAATTTCTATTCACACTTCGAACACATTAATCACTAGGCCAAAGTTTTTATGATAATATATATTTTTGTTTGTTTCTTATGGTAATACAAAAGTACAAAAACATGTTACTTAGATTGCATTTAGTCAAAGAGCTCTATAAGTGGTATTTATTTTTACGTATGTATATACATTATTTTCTGTGTTCTAATCAGAGTTTTCTACAGTCCAGATACAGCAAAAAATGCAATTACTAAATGATATTAACAATATTCTTTAATTAATTTTCAGACAAAACAAGTTCTGGATGACCACTCATGTACTCTGATATACAAACGTCTAGTATAGGAACAAGTATTCGTTTGAGCGTCTTCTAAATCATCTTGTACCTGTTCCATGATAAAAATGCTGCAATATTCATTCATTCGATACCCTATTCTTAAATAAGTTACTAGCCAATCAAAGTGGAAGCCCGCATTATCTCCTATTAAATTTTCTGACCAATTAGAGATGTATCAATGCCTTCACTGGGGCCTGGCATGTGTTTAGTAGCATTCCAGAACTTTTTACTACACTTTGGTCAATCTGTTAACTGAAAACATTGTGTTTTTTGTTACGTTTGTAGACCACTAAAATTTGCCTATCAGATCACATGATTGGTCATCCGACACTTGTTTTTCTTAAAAACAAAACTCAGGAGTTCCAATGGCATTATGTAATAAGAACACTTATGTAATACTATCATAACTAGAACATAGAAAACTTTGATTTTCACATATACTGTTCTGGTTAGTTTGTTTGTAGTAATGTGACGCTTTATAAAATTTTGAAATGGAATTTCGATACATGTGGCGGGAAGAGCACAGACAACCCATCTTGTAACTTCGTACTTAATTACAATAAAATATTGCTTGAAAATATAAACATTTCTGACCTTCTTGTCAGTCAGTAATAACTCAATAACTTGAGAGCCAAATGTTTCAAACTTACTGAAAATGCACTCTCCAGTCTTTGGATCAGGTTACAGTGTTTAAAAAATATATTATAATAATATGTTAACCATGCTTCTAATATTACAACTAAACCAATCATATTCAATATGTTATCTTACGATCTTTAACAAAGAAAGAATACAGCGTAAACGTGTAAATGAGCTAATAATATAACCATGATAGAGTAATACATAGGTCCAGAAAAAATCATTGACGTGATCTAGGCTTATCTTGTAGTACACGGAGTAAGAGTTAACAAACACATTTCAATACAGTGAAAGACCTGCATGATGAGTTGAAATACAGAAATTGAATGTTTGCATTGAGTAAACTAATTATATCATATTCATTGTAATATCCACACTTGTTAATATTTCAATAAATGAACATAATCTTATGAGCACTAAATTCTTCTGATCAGATTTGGGAATTCATGCACTTACATTTGCAAGGAATTAAAATTCTACACTACATATTTATTAGCAAAGCTCTTTCAATTTATTATTTAATAGATAAACAAGTTAACCCCTAGAGAATTTTAAAATTTTATTATCATTAGGTCTAGCCCTCTATAAATGTGGTTCAGGAAAATTGATTTAAAACGGACGTCTCTTAGAAAACTTGACCAAACACTGAAAAATGTTTACATCAGTTAATATATAAACATGGAATATGTTTTTCTATTATTTTTGCATATTGTTTAATTTTTTAAAAATTAATTAATAATCACACAAACCGTTAACACAGTGAATAAACAAGTTTGTTAATATCATTTACAAAGTGACGATGATGCGTTAAATATGACGACTAAATAACTCTTACATTAGTTTTACTTTTCTATTTGAAGTTTCGATACTTGTTTCAACTGAAAATAACTCAATTTCTACATTCGATTCCTATTGTGCTTCGAAAAATCGTTAAAGTTTTGTTGAAACTATTGATAGGGGTCTCGCAAAATCATATAAACTATGCTAAAAAACACCTAAAATATCAACTTTTCGGTGAGCTCATGCTATAGATGGTGGTAGCGAAAAATACTGTTTAAAGGGAAAAAAGATTGACTATGGAAACAAGGGTACGAATGAGCCGTGGGAACTGTGGCTGAAAAAACCCCTGAAGGAACTCACATCCTTTTTTTTTTCCACTGTAATCATAGATATCCGGTGGAAGAAACTTAGCGTCTGTTATAGAGAAACCAGTAATTTTGAAGTAGCAAACATGTGGGCCTGTGAGATAGGAAAACATATTTACACACACTTTCAGAATATGAACGTTGACGCTGGAACACGAAGATATCACCAAACACAAACAGTTTCAGCCATTTCCTTGTTCTCCAATAAAGAGGGTATTTGATCATCATTCTTAAGCCTTAAGAATACCAACTTTCCATGTAAGCGACTATCTATCCTAAACGTATCTAAGAATGTTAATGAAATATTTATATACAAAACATGTATTTTTCAATATATTTAAAGCATTAAACATTAGATCAGTAAGACGTACGTACAAAAAGTACCACAAAGTATCACCGTCAAAATTTCAAATGTAAAAAAAAAATATTTAAACTCTGAGGTTAAAAAATGGCTTCTTAATACTTTATACGCTTAATTGAATAAAGTTTTGTTTTCTTTGTGAAACTAATCCTGAATGCTAAGATGGTTTGATACTTCTAATCAACTTAAGATTGTAATAATGTAAAAAAAAATATGAGTTACGAGAGGTTTTACGAAACCTAAATTTTGTGTTTACTGACATAAGTAATATAGTCAAATGCAGGATTCACAGGGAAATAAAAATGGGAGTTTGGTACTTCTAGAATGTAACCTTGTTAAGAGACGTGCCAAATTTTTTATCTTTTTAAACAGAAATTTAAGTATTTAGTAAGACTTTCAAGCACGAAAGGTTTGGAAATGTCTGAATCTTGCTATTATTGACGTTGGAGTTAACATACAGAAAGAACAATTGTTTCAATAAATAATATATATATAAAAGGTTTTCTATATCAAGCAGCCAAGTCCAATCAAGCTCCAGAAAGGACCATCAGTAACAAGTATTATTATTTTGTTTGGATCAAGATCTAGATCATTTTGCCATCTAAAGCTTGAAATATTTTGAAGTGAATTTTGTGAGGTTTTTCAAGTAACGTTTTGATATAACAGGAATAATAATTTTAATTGCTAAGTTTTTCCGCAGACTGAAGTCCCTGGTTTTTAGGGATTTTCTTTTTTGGTCTTTTAGAAATACTAAAGAGGGATTAAAAGTTTTACCTACTGCTAAGTTGCTTAATATTTCTTTATTTAAGCCAAGAATACGCGTAGAAAAAAAAAGAGAAAGAACAGGTACCATTATTAGTTAAAGTAATAGATTTTGCAGTAGCATAAATACTCAAATACATTTATATTTTTTGAAATTCTTTTGTTACATATTAAAGAAAATACCTTTATTTTGTACGTGGAAGTGTTAGTGCGACTAATCCAATCAATTGCTGTTTACAACCTCTGTGTTGTTAAAACTATCTCCTAGAACTCGGCCAGAACAGTTATTGTAAAATATTTATATGTTAGCTAAACAGTTTATCTATGATCTGTTTTAATATGTTAGTGAAATTTTATATTGCTTTGTCACTTATACTTGCATCAATCAGAAGACGAAGGGATATCGTGGAATAATGATGCACGACTCCATCTTTAATTTTCAAAACATAGAAATACGGTTTAAGATCAAGATAATTTAAATAATATCAACTATCAACAAACACTTAGATGCACTTAAAATTATTATGATCTAAAACGTAGAGGGTCAGTTAGTAGAGCGCAAACCTCCACCACTCGGAGTTAATCATATTCAGCGCTCAAAAACGTAAGTAAATCTATTTGTATGTCCGTCGTTTTCAACGGACAAGAACCATTTGTTAGCGTGATAATGCAAAAGTATTCTACATATGTCCACCAAATTTCGTCGAAATTGGATCATTTTTGACTGAGTTATAGAGAAAATAATAGTGTGAAAATCAGTGTCAATTTCAAGAGAGGGATTTTAGGATTTTGCGACCTCACTATGAGCTTAACCATTCAAAACTTAATCATTCCAAAGTTTGGGGTCCGGCATGACCAGGTGGTTAAGGCACTCGTCTCGTAATCCGAGGGTCGCGAGTTCGAATCTCTGTCACACCAAACATGCTCACCCTTTCAGCCATGGGGCGTTATAAAGTAACAGTCAATCCCACTATTCGTTGGTAAAAGAGTAACCAAAGAGTTGATGATGGGTGGTGATGACTAGCTGCCTTCCCTCTAGTCTTACACTGCTAAATTGGGGATGGCTAGAGCAAATAGCCCTCGTGTAGCTTTGCGCGAAATCCAAAACAAACAAAACCAATTCGAAGTTTGGTTATATATATATACCAACCTTCGCCTAAATCCATTTAGCTGTTCTCGAGAAATGTTGGTGACAAACACACACAGAGGAGTGAAAACATAACCTTTAGCCAGCTTCGAAGTCTGAGGCAATAAAGTAGACAAATGAATACAACTAAAGCAAAGGGATCTGGATGTATCTATACTGCATGCACATGTAATATCAGGAAAAAAACAAATATTTTAAGGTAGAAACGTCAATATGTTATATTTTTGTGAAATATCAAATCTAATTGAATATTGCACATTTCAGAGAGTTGACAACAGTTCCATGAAGAGATGGCCTCTTCTTCTAACTTACTTTATGAATATAAACCAACAAAAGCTTTAAAACGTGTCACGAAAATATATTTTCATGAATTCCAGTAAATTATATTGTATCATTTCCATGTGTGATTTTTTTCCCGTAATCTTATGCAAAAAATAAAGTGGACCTTACCCGCATTCAAAAACTTAATTAACAAATAGAATTGAAATTTTATTGTACATGGCATTTTAGGTGTAGGAATGTTCATTTGAATCCTAATTAATTAAGTTTTCTCCAATCTGTGTCTTCTTTATCTTTTTAACAGTCTCTCGCTGGGACAGCGGTAAGTCTTTGGACTTACAACACTAAAATCAGGGGTTCGATTCTCTTCAGTGGACACAGCAGCTAGCCCGATATAGCTTTGCTATAAGAAAACACACACTTTTAACAAAGAAAAAATCCTACCTGTCTCACAGAACTACTCTCTAACACTATTATGTTATCTCTCAATATTGTAAGGACTCAACTCGCTGACTTTGTATTTCCAAACTGACTTCTGAATCATTATAACACTTTAATAGTTAGTGTACTACATTTTGCATTGTTCATTATTGTTACTTATTAAATTTCTGCACTAACTATGCCTAATTTTGAAGTAATGGATGAGAAAGAAGAAAAATATTCATTACCACCCACCATCAACTCCAGGGCTACTCTAGTCCAATACTGTCATTTTAGACGTCATTCTTATATCGTACCATGACCTCAAAGTGCGAGTTTTTGGTAAAAAGGGACACAAAAACAGATTCATAGTCCAGCAAGCAAACCATTGGATTACGATCGACCATATAAGTTTTGTGTTTTTGTGAAAAGAAGACGAAAAGTATCATTTTGTGGATAATTTGTTTAGTTTTTAACTTCCTAGTTTTTTATGTTAGGGTTAACAATATTAAAACGAACGATGACCTTGTGATAATTGTTTCTTTTTTATTTAGAACATTTCCTGTATTGTGACTGTTTTCTAGAAATTACGATAAACATTTTAAGCCTAATGTTTCTTACTGAAAGAGCTACGCGAAAAGTAACAACAGATAAATTTTACCAGATCACGTATACGTTGTGAATAACAAAATTACATCAAATTTGTTAAATCAGATATATGAAACACTAAGTTAAGTGGCCATGTTCTCGTTTTCATTAGTCATCAGTGAATATTACATGCATAACAAAAGCTGCTGTTTCTATGAATAACAATAATTTGGAGTTATGTCCTGGTTTAGTAGTTCAAGTCACAGCGTGATGCAGTTTCTCATTAAAAGGATCATTTTAACCAATTCCTAAAGAACGTTTTGCTGGTTCTTCCAGGACAAGAATTATAATTAGTTTCTGAGTCAACAGTGAGTGTACAAGCTTAATATGCTAAAATCCGAGGTTCGACTTATCGGGAAGAACAAGGAGGTGATAGCTAAAAGTAACCACAATTTGCTTTCTGTTACTGATGTTTATGCCTCATCACAGATTTTACCACAGTGGTTTTAGCTACAGCTATGTCGCATTTTCTGTCATTATTTACAAAAGAAATATATAAGTGTATATTTAGTTATACCAATCAGAAAGATGTAGGTAAATACATAGGTAGGCTGAAAGGTAAAACTATGAAGAAACTGATAGATATGTAGATATGCAAATTTGAAGACAAGCGGACAAGCAGGTAAGATAAACAGCATGTAATCACATGGAGACGGAAAGAGATGCGCATAGACGCAGATTTCCTGCAGAAGCACATATTGCCCATTAAAACTATAATGATAAGAATTCATTTAAAATTTTGAAATGAAGAGGGTCTACAGTGCATGGAGAGGAATTATAATAGATACAAAAGTTTTACTGCTAAACACAGAAATGATTTGCCAGCTTTATAACCTACAATGTAACTCGGCTCCAAAGAGAGAATATTTCCAAAAGTTATCATAGAAATAAAGTTTATATACATATATATAATAAGCAGCAGCGTAAAAAAAATATGTTGACAACCTCTCTTACACAGCTTCGTGTAATTAAATATTATTCAAAGAGATGTGATTAAGTATTTACACATGCAGTACCAATTATTATTCTTACGATAATTGATAAATGAGACATTGAAGCATTTTGATATGTGCTTGGTTTGGTTTGTTTTGAATTTTGCGCAAAGCTATACGAGAGCTATCTCCGCTAGCCGTCCCTACTTTTGCAGTGTAAAACTAAAGGACAGGCAGCTAGTCACCACCACCACCCACCACCAACTCTTAGGCTACTCTTTTACCTAAGAATAGTGGAATTGACTGTCACTTTATAACGCCCCCACGGCTTAAATGGCGAGCATGTTTGGTGTGACGGGGATTCGAACCCGCGACCCTAAGATTATGAGTCAAGTACCTTAATCACATGGCCATGTTGGTTCTTGACATGTGCTCCAAATGATTCCTGCTTTACATGTAGCTATTGGAGAGTTACTCTAATGGATCAAGAGCAAGAGGTCGGGTTTGAAATATTTTTCACATACATGAATAGCCAATATAACTAATCCGCAATAAATGAAACTACAAATTTTGAAAGTTCTCAGGCCCCAGTGAAAATAATTCCGCACATAGAAAGGTGTGTGATGTTATTTACATACTTTTTTTTGAAAATGTATATACTCTTTCTCCAGAATTTACATTAATTTAAGTATTTTCCAATATACGCGCACCAGTGTAGGGTTCTAACGGATCCGACACTGTCGTGTAGTAGGACATTTTTCAATGTTATCTCGTAATTTCTCAAAAAAATTAAAGTATAGCTGACTGAAAGTTGAGCCTGTATTCACTAATAAAATGATACTTGTACGAAGACACTTAAATTCCTTAACTCTGCTAATGACATATTGAATTCTAATGAATTTTACAAGGATGATTATAAACAAACTGTTAAACTGCAATAACCAGCTTGTAGAACTCAAACTGTATCCTTTTCTCTTTCGGTTTGCATTGTGTTAATAATATGAGAGCCATTTGCTGCTTATTAGATATTTAAAGCTGTTAATTTTTAATACCTATTATGCTATAAAAGTAATTTGCTGCTTGTTAGTTATTTTTTAAGCGAGATATAGTATAAGTATATGTGTTAAAAGTCTTCCACAGCGATAAACATTCAATATTATTATACTTCACAGAGCCGAGTTTACTACCACGGAGAAACTTTGAGGAAAAAAAAACTTTCTTTATTTAAGTCGGGTACAACTGTTCTCCCCACCTGACTGAACAAGAGACTCCAGTTTGTCGTTTTATCTGCTGTAGCTGGGACCTCAGCCCACTACCTCCACAATGATTAGCCACGCGCAGGAACAGATGCTACTAGTGCGAGGATTACTTTTGAGTTCAGTCTCACTGTAAACCTTCACAATCGGTGCACATAAAAGCAATAGTAACTCAAGGGTCGAACCAGCCCCCGCCTCTTAGGGATGGACATCTTACATTGCCCTAAAGGCACATCTCGTGACATTACTATTAAAATCACTGCCACTCATTCATTGCAGAGGAAGTGACGTCATGGCAACTGTCCACAAATCAAATCCCGTTTGGCAAAGCAATTAGACCTGGGTCCCGCTAGTGCAGGTAAGTCGGTAGCGAGGGTGCCTTAAATCGGCTTTCATACACGTAGCAGGGGTAAAGTAACCCCCGATCGGCAGCCGAGCGAACAGCGCCGTATGTGAATGTACTCATTCAGCCCATCGAGATAAGATTTTCTCAAGAAATCCAGCTACAACATTTCTTAAGTGCACTAAACAGGTAAGTCCCTTGTTCAACCACTTCTGTTCGTCAAACGGCACGTGCTACAATGGTCAGTATTTCATTAACTAGAGACTACTCTAGTTTTGGTACGTTCGTGTTTAAAGATATTTGCTAAGTTGTCCCCAGATGCACGCTTCTTGCTTGATCGATTTTGCTATCACTTATTTGGCAAAATAAAACTGTGCAATGTCCAGTTTCGGGAACGTTCCAAAATGACGTAGTGACGTACGAATAAATTAAACAAAACATTGTGTTTTTTTATTTTCCTTCATGGAATCTGATATTTCTTCAGTTGTTTCTACAAGCATTCAGTTGTCAGGTTTAAATAAAACAGTTTAGTTTTATTGCTACGGTCAAACTATTCCAATTCAAGGAATTACAAAGCAGTAAAGTTAATTCTCGATATGGAGTTACGTTAGATTTGTTTGTTTATCTTACAGCAAAGCCACATAGGGATATCTGCTCAGCCCACCGAGGGGAATCAAACCCCTGATTTTAGCGTTGTAAATCCGGTGACATACCGCTGTACTAGCGGGGGGCGTTACGTTAGATAATAATTACAAAGTTACCTTCAAATTTAACAGGAACTGATCAACAACGTGAATGAAGAATCTTTCTAGACATGCCAAGGTCGAGTGTGTTTCAGTTTTTTATTTTGTTTTTCACTTTTCAATAACGATAAATAATTTGCATGTATTTTCCTTTCTAGAAATGCCCGGATATAGTAGGTTGCAGTTTTGGATTTTTTTTTTTAACTTTAAATAACAACAAACATTTTGCAGGTATTGTCTTACTTCTTTTGTCCTTCAGCCAATCTTTGCCATCTTCAGCGAAGTCCAAAGTTTGCATATCTTCATCATTTAGAATCATGCCACCTAAACAATCCCTGTGTTTGTACAAGGAAAGCAAAAGTTTCTTAAGACTGTGATTATGTAGGAGAATATTTTTGGAGAAATTCTTTGTCATTGAATTTCAGGATTATTAGAAATTCATAATGATTGTTTTTGTTAAATTTGAGACTGATCAATATATATATATATATATATACTATGCTGCTTTCCTTTTTACTTTTATGGTGCCTTTAATCTAATTCGTAGAAATAGTCTAAACTTTCCTTTTGTCTTATTATCTGTTTTATTTTCTCAGAGTTTGTTCATATGTTTTGTTACCCAAATGACTACCTTGCGTAAGATATTCAGTAGCTCTATTTTGCATCGTTATAGTGTAAATTTTACCCGAGTTGTAGACATTATTTTTATCGTATTCAAATTATGTGATAATGTTTAGCCGTTTATTTTAAATCTGTTCGGTTTTAGTGAGTGATTTGATTGTTTATTTCAATGCATGGCCACATAATAGTATATCTGCGCTCTGTTCATCGCGAAGTAATGGAGCTCTGGATTTTAGCGATGAAAGTTCGCAGACTGATCCACCAGGGGACCTAACGGGTTTTTGTGTAAATTTAGTAATATCAGCTGTATTTCTTATCTGCATTTTTATCAATATGTTAATAGAGTCCTAGCATTACTAGTCCAGTAGTTGTATTGTTTTATTCAGCTCAGTAATTAATAGATCCACACCAATTAAAATAAAATAACGACACCAACGTTTCAACATGCAAAATAATGCCTGAAGATGGTGGAGCATATCTTGCTTTTAACCCAATATAACTTGCTGTCAAAACTTCAGTATCGTTATCCTCTTCCAATACAAATAAAAGGCGCTAGCGTAATGAAATTGAAATCTCTACCACTTCACATAAAGGGAGTTTTTTGTGCTTTGCCTTACGGAAATATTGTTAGATATTTATTTTAATTACACAGACCAGGAGGTGATTTTAAATGCGCCCAATTTTGCGCTCTCATTATCAAAACGTCGTTAAAATAACACGAATGTACTTGGTTTAACGAATCTACCGATACAGAGCAACAAACAAATTCTGCTTTTATCGTTTCTCATAAAATATCCTCATTTTTAATCTCAATTGATTTTTGTTTGTTTTAATATGTTTATTGTATCGCAAGACTATACAATGAGTTATCTGCCTCTATCTATCGTTTGGAATCTAACCCTGAACTGGTAAGTCCAGAATTTTCCGCTGACACATCGATGGACATGTAGATTTTTGACGTACACAAGCTCTTCTACTCTTAGTAAAGTTCTAGGCCAAAAACTATTATTTGACGACTCATCATCCTGTAAAGAAAAAAACCCGTAAAGTGACACTTCTTATTAACCATCTCAGAAGGAAACGGGGTGATTTTAATTGTCTTCTTTGCAAGTCTGTACTTCGCTTATCAGAATTTCTCATCCCTTAGATATACTTTATAATTTAGAAAAATCTTAAACGTATAGTGTTTCTAATTGTTTAATTAATGTCTGGAATAATATTAATGAGACAGCCTAACAACCAAATGTTGTATGGAAGCGTTGAATTATCGACTTTCCCAGGCTGCGGCTGAGTTAAAAACGGAACAGAGATCGAGGTAAAAGTCGCCTAGGGGCCAAAAGTCAAATAGGAAAGGAATAAACTAATCACACATTCTATGACAAAGAAAACAAGAGTGATATCGAATGTTGTTCGTATGATTCTAGTTGTAAATTTCTTTGGAAATTAAGACAGTGATAAAACGCAACGTGTATCCAAACAAACCGGCTGTGTAAAGAGCATCTTTCGGCTTACCTGTTCCAGGACTGGATGTGGCCGATGTAGCGTAGTTGATATATTATTACATATTCTACTTTGCGTTCACTCATACATTCTCGGAAATCTTAACGTGTTATTTTTCTAAGCTATGCGTCTATCGCTTCTTAGATTAGACAGAGTACGTTGTAAAAATGCTTTTAATATTTACGTTTTTTCGTACTTGTTACTACGGGAACGGCGTTAGTGAACTTTGAGAGACTCAAATGACGGGTTTAGTCTATCTTGAAGCAGTAAACTTGAGGCTTATAACGCTATAAATGGCGGTTCAGTGCTAGTGGTAAACACTTCGTAGGTTACCCATTGACCATTCTAAAACAAACAAAAAACGAAATCTATATTGAAAAAAAAGAGTTCCGATTTTATTAACTACAAAAACACAGAGAAAATAAAATGTATTTAACTATGAGCAGAACACGAATCTGACTTCAAAATATTCCTTACAGAAACTTCATAGTAAGACTTGTAACCTATGTGTAGGTTGTTGCTATCTCGAAAACTACTGTGCACTGAAATAGCGAATAAATGTTCATAAATTACATTAACGATTCTATATATTTTAAGTTTCTCATTCTATGGTTACGTATTTTTATACTAATATATATATATATATAATGTATAGATTGTGTTATGAAATGTTGTATTATGTCCCTATACTGAGTAGGTTTTGGTTTGTTTTGAATTTCGCGCAAAGCTACTCGAGGGCAATCTGCGCTAGCCATCCCTAATTTAGCAGTGTAAGACTAGAGAGAAGACAGCTAGTCATCATCACACACCGCCAACTCTTGGGCTACTCTTGTACCAATGAATAGTGGGATTGACCGTAACATTATAACGCCCCCACCGCTGATAGGGCGAGCATGTTTGGTGCGACGGGGATTCGAACCCGCGACCCTCGGATTACGAATACTGAGTAGTGTGTTATGATTAGGTTTTCCATGAACGATTATACAATGTAAGTATAACTTCATATTAGTTTCAAAAATGTCCAAGAACACGTCATATAGTGTTTAAGAATTAGTTTCTTTGGTTATTTCCCGTTATTACGTCTTGTGCGGTGATATGTACATTGAATAAAATGTTTACAGTATATAAATATGTATTAGCATAACAATACATCATATTTAATACGTTACGGTACACTGTGTATGGGTTATGCAGTACTACGGTGTTGCATTGTGTGTTGATACTGTACTAGTATGAAAATATATCATATTTAACCCCCCAGTGACATAGAAGCATATTTGGGGACTTCCAACGCTAGAAACCGGGTTTCGTTACCCGTCGTGGACAGAGTACAGATATCCTCTTGGGTATTTGTGAAACACAATATTTAATACGTTAAAAATACACCGAGTATGGTTAAACAACATTATGGTGGCGAATTTTATGGTGACATTGAACACTTCAATGGTTATTTTAATTGGCGAGCAACGATTTGTTTTGGTGTAATCTACAACTCTAAGCTAAGACAAATTCTCAATAGGCCTAATTCGGAGTTTCTAAGCTTCATTGAACGTTGTTTGGCCAGAAATGTTGTGTTATACTTCTTGTCTCATATTTCTAGACCCACCACCCGGAGGACGCAGAAGGCTGCTGCTAGCAACCAGGGTGTTGGTTCAAGCACAGAGACGATGACTTCAACTGGAATCTAGTGCTTATAAAGAAAAATCGTAAAACTTCAGACTGGCTCCTACCACATTCTCGTACGTATTGAAATCCAAACCGTGAGATTTATTAATCGTTGATACTGTACAATTTCGTATTAACCACCCATCAATTGTTGGAAGTGTTGGACGAAGGGGAAAACCCTTTGTGAGCGATTTAATGCAGGAGGAATATACTCACCTTACTTCCACAGTCGCCATGATGGACATGTCTCCTGGGTTTTCTATCTCAGGTTCCACTATCCCAACGGATTCGGAAACCAAAAAAAAACGTGAGCATTTTAAATTGTAGTTTACAATCAATTATTTAGTTTTATTTATACTTTAACGTGTAAGATATACTTAATTGGTAAGTTATAATAATATATTTAAATATATGTATCTTCTAACAATCATCAATATATATATATATATTTATATATTCCACTTGTTTCTATATCATTTACTGCCTCTGGGATTCATATATTGGATCCTACTAAGAAATTTTAGGTTTTCACCTGTTACAACACTCAATGTAAACACCTGACTAATAACACTGACTAAAATTACTCATTACTCTTTTTTTTTAATGTAAAATGCATTGGAAACATTAACAGGATACCTTGAAAATTTAATTGTAATATTGATTTTATTTTGTTTACATTCGTTGTGAGACGTAATATTGTTAAGAGCACTGTACATCAACAACGTCGTAGACCCGCAAGCAATTTAGATAGAAAGAAGACGATGAACCTCATTGGTATTTCTGAGGTTAAATTATATATGGTTAACTGAAAGTGAAGTTTTTTATTTTTTTACGTTCATACAACAACGTCAACATTCACTCTTTGGTACCAGAAACACAATAATAAAATTCAAGATGTTTCAATTGCATCTAATGTTATACATGCGTATGGACCCCCCAGTTGTACAGCGGCATGTCTGCGGACTTATAACGCTAGAAACAGGATTTCGATATCTATTGTGGGCAGAGCACAGATAGCCCATTGTGTAGCATTATGCTTAACTAGAAACAAACAAACAAAACAAAAACGTGCAATGTTATACACCTGTTTACTTAATCGCAATTCTATGGAATAGTATATCGTCGCTTACAGCAGGAACCGAGCCCTGAATTTTACCTTTATAGACTCCTAGTCTTCCCGATGAGCAAAGAAGGGGCAGTATTGTATATATATTAACATTTTTTACTACTTTAATAGATATATTATAATTTCATACAAATCAATGAAAATCACGACACTACATATTTTTCTTTTTAATTTTAAATGTTTTTTTTTCAAAAACTCGAAACTGGCGTAGCCTGATGGTTAGTGCGCTATAATCGCAATTTGTAGGGCGTGGGATCAAAACCTGTCACCAAGCATGTTTGCCATTTTACTAACTGGGACCTTATAATGTGGTGATCAATTCCATTATTCGCTGATAAAGAATTGCACAAGAGTTGGGGGTTATGATTCTGCATAGATGCCTTCCCTCTTGTCTAACACTTCAAAATTAGGGACGGCTAGCACGGATAGCCTATGAGAAGCTTTGCGCGAGATTTAACACAGTCAAAAGATCAGAATTACTTTAGGCAGTTTCTGAACTTTTACTTTCTGTGTCTGCTTGCATTCAACTACACTTGAACTAATCGAATGACTTATTTGCCAGACCAAAACTCCACGTTTTATTACTTACAGAAATTCCAGCGTGGGAAGAGTCTCTTACTTTTGGTGATGTGGTTTAGCTTCATTATTGATAAGAAAATAATAATAACTGTAAACAGAAATGTGTTTGCATCGAAACAAATAAATACATTGTAAAACTACATTTAAACAAAAAAGTATATATTAGTATAGTGTTCAGTAAACACTATAACACCTCACAGTAAAGCACGTCAAATAATTACAAGTAAAATGATTTGTTTGTTTGTTTTTGAATTTCGCGCAAAGCTACACGAGGGCTATCTGCGCTAGCCGTACCAACTCTAGTAGTGTAAGACTAGAGAGAAGAAAGCTAGTCATCACCACCCACCGCTAACTCTTGGAATAAGCACTCTTGTTTAAGTATATGTATGCGTGCGTGTGGAATGTATTAGGCTGTTGACAAAGTAAATTATTTGCAATAGTATTCTAAAAATCATTTCTTGGGAAAAAATGGTGATTGGATTTTTTAGTGTTTTAAATTATCTTTAAAAAAGACTTGAAGCTCACACTTAAGGTGCTTATCGTTTATTTTCGTACAAAGCTTGAATATTTTTAGCACATTATTAAAATTAATAATTAAAATAGTTACAGGACAAATTCCTTCAAAACAGACAGAGCGAAGATAGCGCATTACGTCGCTTTGAGCTGAAACAAACATATTCTCTATAAGTTTGTTTATTGAACATGAAAAAAACCACCACCTTCACTTCAAATGTACAGGTTTAGTTGTCACTCAGTTTTAGTTTATATAACTAAATTATTTCAATCACTGAGAGTTGGAGATATGACCAGTTGAATAAGGGATCCAATGGTTTTCATCTCTTTTCTCGTGTTTTAACAATGTACACCAGATACTCCAATCTTCAAATGTTATGTGTTTAACAATGTACACCAGATACTCCAATCTTCAAATGTTATGTGTTTAACAATGTACACCAGATACTCCAACCTTCAACTGTTACTAACTCTTGATATTATACCAACAATTCCACAAACACCGTAATCAAACTCTAGCTCTCCTAAAGAAGGCGCTTAGTTTCAAGTTCTTATTTGCCCTAGAAACATTTCGTTGTAATAGAGACATAATTATATTGTAAATTTAGATTATCAACTTTACAGTGATATGCTCAGCTGATTGGATAATAGATCAAATTGTACACACGTAACGTATTTGAGTTTCAGCTGCACACGTTTTGAGGTAACGTATTTAGAAAAGTAAGAAGAATTCATGTGACGAATTTGATATTCTTATGTGAAAATCTTATGTATTCAATATGTTTGAGCTAAGTTTATTTTCTTATACGTTTAATAAAAGTAATCAAATAGAAAACTCTAACTTATATCATTATTATCCAGTGGCACAGTAGTCAGTCTGCTAGAAATCAGGTTTAGATATCCGTGGTGGGCAGAGCACATATAGCCCTTTGTGTGGCTTTGCGCTTAACAACAAATAACATAAAATTATACAGTAGTTGATAAATTACAATCACGGGTCATAGTTTCAGTGCATTTTTGTTTTTCATATCTCTTTTGCAAATAAATGTCTAGAGCAAATAAAAGTACTTCGAAACACAGCAAGAATGCACAATTTATTTTTTTGGTTCCAAACAGATATGCCAGAAAAACATAGAGAAAGACAAAGAACATATCTTTCACGCCCCTTCCCTTTCTCTCATGTGTCAACACGTGAGGGTCGCACAAAGAGCCCCCTTCCCTGATGGTAGCAGAGTAACAGTCGTCCGCTACACAACTGGCACTTGAACTATATTTAACTTAATTTGTGTAAGGCTAGCGAGGTCTGTTTCTGGACCCTGTATTCCAGCTAATATCGTTCGGTTCAGGTTGTGGAATATGAGTCTGCTCCTTTTTTATGTTCAGTAATTTTCCCAAGACTTGTAAACAAGAAATATCCACCTGTTTGTGTGTATATCAATATCTTCTTTCATTTTTCTGTTCCTGTTTCTAGCTCTTTTTTCTGGTATTAAAATTGCTCAGTTGTGTACTGGTTATACATAAACGTGTAGCCAACCAATATTTCTATGACGTTCCTTTACGAAACAAGAAGGCAAAACATCACTAAACATCTTGAGCTGTAAAAGTATTTCACAAATTACAAGGAAGAAAAAAAAAATGTTGAAACTCATCGCCATTTAAATAAACATTTCATAATTGGTTTGGAAATGAAAAAATATAAAATAAAGTAAACGTAACTAGCTAACGTCTTGTCGTTAAATGACGTCAATGTTCATAAATGACGCTATAAAAATAAGAACGTTGAGTTATCAAACTATATACGATATACGCTTACTTTCTGAATCAAACATTCATCATTAAAGGTATATGTTTCTGCATGAAGAACTAACATTGCATATCAGCTGCCTCTGCTGACGTTATTAAGTGTACGTGATTTCAATACAAAATTTTTGTACTCTCGTTAAGTTCTTTCTTTAAGGAAAGAATCTCAAAAACTGATAAAAACAAAAAGTAAAAATAAATATTAAGAAAATAGTCGCAGATCTATAAGTTCAAGGTTCGTCTTTCGTTGCCAATAAACACGGTCCACATCTTCAGGTGTGTGCGTGTGTTATAAAATTAACAATTAAACTCATTATTCGAATCAGAGCGGATAAAAGCTCTTCTGAAGATGGCTGCTGCTCACTGACTGCCATCTAAAGTATGATAACACACTGGAAATCTTGAGAAGATATATCGAATAACAATATTAATAGCTTGAAATTATTTGAGACACAACTATATGGGGCAGAGGGATTCTTAAGAAGCAGACAGTGTTTAATAACTTCGGATTCCATCTGACAAAACGTTTTCGGGAAAGAGGAAAACAAAAGGTTTGGATACTGCCAGAAGTTGGCAAATTATTATTTTATTTCTTGGAAATAAAACATTTTGGAAACTGCTAGAGAGTTATCACTTCAGACTGTGTATGACGCAATGTTTAGGGACGTTGGAAAGCCTGAGAAGCTATCAGCGACTAATAACTTCAGATTACTTATGACACAATGTTTAGGAAAAAAGGAAAGCAGAAAGTTTGGATGATGCCACCAGAAATTTATAACTTATAATTCTGTATAACACAGTGTCTTGGGGCAGCGAAATATTTGAGAAGCTACTACAGATTTATCACTGTGGACTCTGTAAGACACAATGTTTAGGGACAGTGGGAAGCTCGAAAAGCTATTCATGATTAGTAACTTCAGGCTGATTTCTGGCATAGCGGGCTGAAACACTGAGAAGTTTGAAATTTTCAGTTTTTATGTGATTTAATGTTTTAGACGAGTAGAAAAATTTGTGAAGCAGCCGAAAATTGAAAACTTTAGTTTCTGTAAGTTCTAAAAAAAAATTAGTGTACCAGATTGAGTGTCAAACGGTTTTTTGGAACAACCAAAAGATCCATACGAAGAAAGTAAATAATTAATCCAAACCTGATTGAGAGATGTGCTATGTTAATTAATATTGTTTAAAATCTGAGTTTACGTCTTTACGTTCGATGTTCTGTACACTAATACTTAACATTTAGTTGTTATTATCCAGTTTGTCTTGTGGTATGAAACACCATGAAACAAAATAATTCTATATTAACAAAAATACTTATATTCTTCTTATTCTCATCAAGAAATCTTTATGTATTTTTGGCTTTCATACTTGGTCATTAAAAACCCAAACTCTGTGTATTTTTCTTGCAGAAGTAATATAATACTTGGTGGTTATAAAAACAGCAATAATAAATATTTCTATATGTGCCTAAGTAACTTAATTATTTTCTTCTGCAGGATAACAGTAATATACAAAGATGTCTTATTTCATCAGATTTGATAAAGTTAATATATGAAAATTAGACGAACAAAATATGTTTCAAATTTTACGGTCTTATAGAGATATCACTAAACTACTGAGACCGAAAGGTTGGAATTGGAATTGAAGAAATAATTAAATCAAAATGAAAATTATTAAGGCATAAAAATAATGTTTTTAAGTAAGAATCAACTATTCTTTCATTTAAAGCAGAAGTAGTGTATGCAGCACAAATCCAACGTAGTAAAGATTAATTTTGTGTAGAAAATTGTTATGTAACCGGTTTGGTTTGTTTTGAATTTCGCGCAAAGCTACTCGAAGGCTATCTGCGCTTGCCGTCCCTAATTTAGCAGGGTAAGATTAGAGGGAAGGCAGCTAGTCATCACCACCCACCGCCAACTCTTGGGCTACTCTTTTACTAACGAATAGTGAGATTGACCGTCACATTATAGTGCCCCCACGGCTGAAAGGGCGAGTATGTTTGGTGCGACGAGGATTCGAACCCGCGACCCTCAGATTACGAGTCGAATGCCTTAACCAACCTGGCCATGCCGGACCTCATGTAACCGGAAAAAGAAGACAAGCAATCAGTACAAGAGAAAAGATAAAAACGATGGAAAATAAGCAACTATGTAACTAATGGGAAGGATTATAGATCTTTCGTGTCAAAAAATTAAAAATCTGAAATTACGAACAACATTGAAACTCAATTCAGGGAGCTTTTTGAAGTATGAGAAAGGAGTTCGAATCAGGGAGAAACAGTAAGTTTGTGTAATTCATTGTGAAAGCATCTGCACAGTGTGTATAATAAAAAGAAGAGTTGACCACGTGTAGGTTTTCTATTAAACACATAAAATAAAAGAAACAGTTTGTGAAAAAAGTTTATTAATATATTCATTTTAACCTTACCACTCGCATTAAACTTTTAATTTGAGGATGTAATCTAGCTGTACATGAATTTCGTAGATCAATGCTTTACATTTGATACCACTTGATTTGAAACCCCTAAATGGTAAAAACGTACATTTTTATCTTTCCAGTAGAGTTGTATGTTCTTTGTAAAACATACAATTGATAGTGTAAGCATTTCATGTGTCAGTGTGTTTCATCAGGTGTTATTATTGATGAGATTGTGCTGCAGGAACTTTTGTCCTATATAATAAGTAGCTTCAAATCGTTGTAAATATGTTGTTTGTTGAATTTTGAGTAAAGCTGTTCAAGGAATTTCTGTGTTAGCCATCCCTAATTTCGAAGTGACAGACTAAAGCGAAGACAGCTAATCAACACCACCCTCCACAAGGTAGTGAATTACCGTAATCAAATTGTGAATTTTTTCTGTCAGTCTTATAACATATTCAAGCGCCTCTCCCCTTCCCTGTCCAAAATTCAGTGCTTGTGCTGTTGGGTTTTTTTTTTTAAGCGGTAATGGGGCGAATACCACGGAATTTCTGATCCACTATGAGAAATACTGAAAACAAATGTTTAACGACTACTAGACAAAAAATACACGGTATAAAAAATAAAAAGTGGTAAGTGTAAAGTGGTATAAAAGAAGATATTATTGTAGGTTCTATACTGCGAAGTATATGTTAATCAGCCCTTATGTACAGCAGAATAACAATGATCGAAACTAAGCTTATTTTTTAAGAGTTTAGCAGATTGGATAGGTTACACTACACGACATAAAACCCCTAAGTCTTTCCTTGATTGTTTAAACAGTCGCGTAACAATGTATTTTATTTTGCTTTTACTTGTTTACTGAGCCCCTAACCGTCATGAAATGATGTTATCTAGAATAATATATAAATATATATACTAACTAAAGTACCCGTTCCCCTGGACGGAAGTTATGTAAATTCATTGTCAATGAAACGTTATCTTAGGACATGAAAATTTCTTCCTTTGTATGTAATTGTAAAAAACTCAAAAACATTCATCTGCAAACACACATAATGCGAATCCGTAAATTTATATGTATCTCCGTAAGGACTCAAAAATCCTCCATGCTAAATTTGGTGAGGGTCCAGTAAAGGGGGAGGAAGAGTTGTAAAAAACGTAAAAGCCCATAAAACCCGCAAAACATAAAATTCATAATTGAAAATTTGTCGGTTTCTTCCTATACGCCCATTAAACGTCCAGAGTAAATTTGGTAAACATCCGTTTACAGGAGGTGAGATGGTGATAAAAAACGCAAAATGCTAAACTGTAAATTTGTATGTACCCCTGCATGGACTTGATAAACCTTCGTTTAAACATTTAAGACTGTCTAAACTGATGAATAAAATACATCAGTAAGGCTTCACTCGTAAGAGTTCTACAACAGTAAATAACAACGTTCGCGACAGCTACTGATTAGTACTGGTTAGATGTTTATGGCCTGTCTGTTTAGCAGAATGACCTCGCAGGTAATTCAAGAAAACATATGTTTTTTCACGTTTCTTTTAGGAATATTTAACCTACACAAAAGCCCTATGTGTCACGTCACATTTGATTTCTTAAAATAAGAATCATAAAAGTCAGAATACATTTATACAGATAGAATAGTTCGATTACTGTCTGCTCATTACGATTTTAGTGATGTGCTGAAAGGTAGGCATGAGGGGGAAGGTTTTCCATGAAACTTTATAAGTGTTGGGAGTGTTGGTATAATAAGCCTAAAGTAAACACTTAGTGTTGAATCATCTAGAACCAAGTGTATAAAATTTATCGTGAAAGTAAAGATTCAATTTTAAACTTAACTTGTTTCTAATTGAAGTTATTTTTTGTTATAATCCTAATGTTTTTGATAAAAAATAAACCACTTTAATCAACAGAGACTATGAGTTAAGAAAGTAACATTGTTTTTCCCCAGTTTTGTTGTCTTCACATTTCATTTTACAGTTTCTATACATAGACTAAAAATAATATTAGGTTATACTTTTGTTCCCATGCAACATTACATAAAAGCCATTATTGAAAGTAAGTGTTATCAAAACGCACTGGCTTAGATGTTGTTAACCTAACTGATTTATATCAATAATTATTTTATGAATACGCCACAAATTAATTTTATAAATGGCTTTAACTTTTATTGGCTCACAAAATAATTTATCTATGTTTTACTGCCCCGACTGCACTTTTCTGTCTCTTCGTTTGGCAAGCTTGATTTCACACAATTTATTTATTTCATTTAACTATGAAATGTAAGGTTAGTGTATACTATGAGGTGAGGGTGGTCGTTCTTGTCCCGTCATTTTTGACAGGCCATACGCAAGTAATATTATAAACATCGAAGGTGTGACTTGCAAGTTTATTGGGGCTGTAATCTGCAGTACTAAAGTCAATAAACAAAATAATTAATAATGTATACGAATGATTATTACCTGTAGTAACAACTGCAGTGAATTTTTCATCTCTACTTTAGTCTAAAGGGACAATAATCTGTTGTATTCAGTGAATACGTTCTTTGATAATGAATACGTTATTAATTACCTACAATAACAATAGCAGACGAAATTCTATTAATCTTTGTCATAGTGCAAAGCTATTATAACATGTATTAATCTGTATAACTCTTGCTAGTTTATGCAATAATATATTGTGCAAAATTGCAGAATATATTTTATACAATTGATGTACCTTAATACATAATATTCAATAAATGTATCGAAGGAACTTAAAGAGGGCGTTCAGTCATTATAATCTGCTTAAATGAGCGATCATTAAATTCTATAAACAGTTAAAATGACATATGATTAGACTCCATGACAAAATAACAGATGACATTCTATTAATTAGTTTGCAAACAATTACTATATTTATCCGGCAACGTTTACTAATTGTTTGCTATACAACAAGCGAAGTAAAATGAACACCTAAATAATACTCGACTACATATACTTACGATAACATTTCCTTTTTGATGGTCCTTTAGGAACTTAATTAAACTAGAGATTTAAAAATCAGGATTTCAAACACTACCTTTGTCCATCACGTCTTACTAACTGTATCGGACAATAGATACTCATCAGATAGACCTATTACGAAGTAGCAGTGAAAGGCTTTTAAAATATATTTTTATGAATCTTTGATAAATTAATGTAAGACTCAAAACTTCTATATTACTTAGACATTTCGAATGTAATAAAACAGCTTGTTCTATCACATTTCTGACTTGAAATCAATGATTGCATAACTAATCACTGTTTTTTAATTAACATAAATTAGTCATTTTTCTGTTTTAGCCTTCTATATTTTGAGTTTTGGATGATAAAATTTAACACTGGGTGGTAATTATTGATCGAACTTACTAGAAGAGACTGCAGACCATTATATATTTTTCCCCACGTGATCGTTTACCGTATTTTACTATATTTTTTGTATTATCAATTTCGAAGTAATGTCATGAAACTCTCTAACTAGTTCTCAGTTGATAAATTACAAGCCAGTGAACGTGTAACTCACTATTTTCATATAAAAACCTGGTCTGTTACATTATTACACTACATTTTTATCGAACTAACGTCAAATCTCGATGACACGAGGACAGTTCTTTTCAGAATACTTTCCCAATTATAATAAGATGGAAAACAGGCTAGCTTGGTAAAAACGAATTAAAAGGCATCTGGTCGCTCAATTATTTCATTTACTTATAGATTTGGATAATCGCTTTCGTATAGTTTTATACCTACTTACGGTCAACTATTTATGTGTCTGTGTTTTGATTGCCTTTCTTCGAGTTCCAGCACGTATTTTATTTGACTTTTTAGGCATTTATGTTTTCTTTGTCATGACAAGGAATTTCGTTATATCACAGTTGTACTTTTCAATGCTTGTATGTATAGTGCATATTAACTCCTGGACTTTCTAGACTTCGTGTTGTTAAACGTGTACCAGTATTCAGTCTAAGTTTAATATGTTCAGTATCTAACCGAAAAGATAAAAATATATATATACTTGATTCTGCTACAAAGACTTTCACCACAAAGGAGAAAAATCAAACATTTTTATCGGTTTATGACATTTTATCAGCAACTTCCTATAATTGATTTCGCTAACATAGCCAAGGATGTTTCAATGTTCTGTTATTCTGAACAATATCGTAGAATTGAAGAAATATACATGTATATACAGAAATACATGACAATAAATAGTGCACTGACCGCTCCACAAAGGACATATAGATTGTAATGAAGTAGACAATAAAACAAAAGGTCAATGAATAGATAAGTAAAAGTTAAAATAATATCCGATTGCTTCTATTTTTCGTTGTAAAAAATCGAGAATACAGATGATTTTAAATTGACAACAAGAAGGATAATAAAAATAAGCTAAGATAATCAGTAAAACAGTAACAAATATAAAATAGAAAGAACAAGTGTTGGAACAAAATAAAAACGTTCACTGATGTCCTTGGAATTGGCTTAAGACCTTATATTTATTTTATTAGAGGTATTATTTTTGGTCTTAAAATTATACAACAGTAAAGCTTTAAAATGGTTAAATGAACGGTTGAAGTGTTATGCTTCGCATTTACCAATGAAAACGCTGCAGGTTTCAAGGCCAATGCGGTCATATCTATTTTAGCTTTGTTTATGGTAGAGCCAGGTACAAGTTTCCAGATTTACGACACTAAAATCCATGGTTCGTTTCCTTTCGGTGCACAGAGTGCAGAAAACCCATATACGTTAAAAATCAGCAACCAATATTAAAGACCCCTGAACATACATTCTGGAGTCAACACGATAGCTTCGAGTGTAGTAACGATAGTTTATGTTGTTAACAGCATCGTAACTTAGACAAAAGGTAGCTGTCATAACGATACATATATACAACTGGTTAACCGCAACGACTCGCATACTAATGTATTAGTGTGTGGTTACACGGGCCATGTATTTAGTACCTACAGATTTGTTTTCAGCAGATTCCCGAAAATTCAACGTCCAGTTACTCCGAACTTAGCTTTATGACTAAAGGGATGTATACATAAGTGTGTATTACTTCCCATTCTCTATAAGATTATATTCGGGTAGCAAAACTGTTAAACGATGTAATGGAAACAAAGTTTCGGAACAAGGATACTTCATTGTTCTTCATGAAAGCAAAAAATACTCGCACAGGAGGGCGTTTCGAACAGACACTGACTTCGAAACTAGATTTCAAACCAATCCGGAACAACATTTTCAATCACAAAGTAGAAACCGTATTTAAGAGAGAGAAACCTCCAATAAGATGAATCATTACGATGAAATAGGGTATACCTCGTAGTATAAGTAACACGATAAAAAAAAACCAGCCCAGCATAGCAAGGTGGTTAGGCTGGTCGACTCATAATCAAATCCCCGTCACACCAAACATGCTCGCTCTTTCAACCGTGGGGGCGTTATAAAGTTACAGTCAATTCCACTAATTGTAGGTAAAAGAGTAGCCCAAAAGTTGTCAATTGGTGGTGATGACTAGCTGTCTTCCCTCTAGTCTTTCACTGAAAAATTAGGGACAACTAGTGTATAGCTTTATGCGAAATTCAGACAAACAAACGATAAAAAAATGATTTAATGTTGCTGAAGGTTCACACGTTTCCAGATGCACCCCGAAATCAACGATGGCTTCACGAGAAAGATGACTAAAAAAAATTGGAATCACTCAAATCCCATAGGACCACACACCTGTCGAGTTTTCCAATTCAGCCCTTATAAGTACTTCTAAAGGTAACAAAGGACCTGGAACATTGTTTTTATAAAGTGCAATTAGCCTTCTGTGTAACAGCAAGAAAACAAAACATGTGCCAATGAATATCAACTCCGCTACTCCATATGCAATAGGCCCGGCATAGCCAGGTGGGTTAAGGTGTTTGACTCGTAATCTGAGGGTCGCGGGTTTGAATCCCCGTCGCACCAAACATGCTCGCCCTTTCAGCCCTTACACTACTAAATTAGGGTTATACACAGATAACCCTCGTGTAGCTTTGCGCGAAATTCAACAACAACAACAAAACATATACAATTAAAGCGTCAGTAGTTGAAGTACGTCCATATCCTTTAAACAAAATTTTAAAAAACTATCCTGTTGGACATTTTGTCTTCGTTCACCTTTAAAGTTAAAGCATATATGACACAAATACTAGTAACGTTTGGAGACTTTTAACAATATCATTATTTTTACCACTAATAATGATGAAACGACTCAACGAAAGAAAATTTGGTTATCTTGACGGGTGATGGAGAAATATGTAAACATGAGAGTGAACACATGTCTGTATTATGCGTTATCCATTTTGCTGTGGCGTTTATTTGATACATATAATAGTGAAGGTGTTTCTATCCTACTAGAGTGGACCATTTGCACCCTATACTCTTTCTATTTTGCCGTTAAGCTAATCTTCTGTCTCTTCTTTTCTCATTAACTTTCTTTTACTTCACCCTAAAAAAAATCTTATTTTTCGTTTCATGATTAAATCGTTCTCTTTCTCAAGTCGTCGAATGCATCCTTAAGTGTGTTTATAATTGGGGGCTAGCATGGCATCCACACCTGCTGAACACCTTGGACGTTTTACACTTTCAAGTTAGTGTTGAATCAGACCTCGTTTCCATTTCTACAAATCCCTCCCAAGCTGGTGCAGCCCACGAATTTACAACCCTAAAATTAGGGGTTCGATTACCCTCGGTGAACTCAGCAGATAGTTTAATGTGGCTTTGCTATACGAAAACACACACACTCTACAAATTCAAACACTCAGATATTTTGTCTCTTTGTCTCAGCAGATCCTCGCACGTTTTAACAAATAGTTTGAGATAGGTGGGTGTTCCATATAATGTATTACAATTGTCCTGACCATCGTCATAATTAGGGTAAAAAATCACACAACCTTAATGAAAAAATAATAATAACTTAGTTGAATACTATACAATTATAAATCATCGTAAATTTCTGTATTTTGCATAAAATATTGCGTATTCAAGTAGATTTTCAGAAGAAAAGAATAAATGGTGGGTTTGGTTCCTACAAAATGCTTCAACATTTTCACTGCCTTTGAGTCAGAGATTGCTTGTTAAAGTATACTTTTAAAAACAAAGTTATTCAATTTTATCTCCTTTACATGTCTCTTTTTTCTCATTCAAAAACAGTCAATATAAAAATGTTGTTTGTACTAAATTTATTATATGTTCCAACCTTCATTACTCCCCACCACGGCTTTTGTGTGTATTGGAATTTTGTATATGGCCCATGAAGTATGTTGTAGTATAAAAGGTGGTTAACTGCCCAAAACCTCTTTGATTCAGCTTACAAGCCAAGTAGTTCAGTCAAAGCGTTTCAAAAGACAAATATTTTAAACAACGCTACTTTGAAATTAGTGGTTATTTGTTATGCTCTTTGCAGTCTTCTAGTGCCACTCAAGGTGGCGTACCGCCTTAGTAGTTCAGCTTCGATGAGCAAATCACGACATCAGATTATTAGCATAGCTCTCTTAGCGGCACGCGATATTACTTAACGTTTGCTATTGGTTGAAGTTGGACGCCGGCGCTTGATGTCTTCATGGTACACGATTCTGGCCGACAACGCCCGAATTTAGACAAATTAATTGACATTACTTCCGCCCTTATTGTATCCACCAGTGTCTCTTTAATAAACGTAATATGTAATTTCCCTTCCTTCTGTATTTCGCAAGATATACCACACCAACTCTTAACGTTGGCGTTGCTACGTGTTCCGCAGGTATAGCATCCATTGTCTCTAACTCCGGAAATCTCACAAACATTTCTGAACAGCTGCAGTGTTTGTCGCTATTCTTATTGTTGCGCTTTCTACAGGCTACTTCCTTCAGAAAACCTTCTTAATTACATTCACACAATACTAGTGTGTTATATCCTTCATGGGAAGTCATTGTTCCTGTATGTCAGCAATGCAGACTCAGATATTTTTATGATAAATCTATACATGTTCCTCTTCATTCAAAGTCAGTAGAGCAAACTCATTTCCGTATTTACACAGTGAAAAACCACCTAAATGTTAGGTATCCGTCAGAATCACGAGCTTGAGAAGTGTATATGTACAGTATAATAGTGTTTTTTTTCTCTTCTATGTTTAATTATCACACTTTTAGTCGACCTTTCCAATCCGTGAATTTCTGATATAACCCTTTCTATAACTTGCGTGGTTCCAATGATAATACTTCAAAAGTTATGTAAATTTGTAACTTGTGGAATGGTCTATAAACTCTGAGAAAACAAGTATAAAACAGTGACGTAAGAAACGAGGGGGGCGACCCCGTTTTTCTACCTGTCTCAGTACAAATGCAGCAGTTGGCTCAGCAGATAGTCCAATGTGGCTTTATTCTAAGAAAACACACACACAAATGCATCTAAAATAGGAAAATTATTATCAGAAAAATACGGAGAATTCATGAAACTTAATCTGGAACCCAAGAACTTCTCAAGTCCTAAAGCGAGCCCTCGATCCTGGCTTTAATGGGTGTGAATGCGGTGCAAATTGCTTCGCTTTGTTCGTACAAATAAACTTTGTTCCTCTTCTATTAATTTACCTCCTACAACTCTGTAAAAGATGCAGTTTTCTTTTCTCAAGTACAAGATGCCAATTGTCACAGCCTTTCTAAAAGCATAGCAATGAAATTTATACTATGATCGCTTAAAACTTTAAAAGATTCGCATTACAGTTGATTAAACTTGTTTCCAACTTTCGTCAAGTGTATAAAATATTTAGGTGAACGTTTATTTTCTCTCTACCGATGGAGCAGGGTTAACGTTTCGAACTTACGATGCTAGAAGTAGAGGATTCGATTCCCCGTGATATACAAAAGCCAGATAACTAGTTAGGTGACTTTGCACATAAATAAAACGAAACTTCCTATGTTGGACACTTCCTGCATTTAAAGACATAGATTGTCATATGATTACGTCACACGCATGAGAAACTATAAAATTAGATACTTAAGATCCATAACTGAAAACACTTTATTTGGACTTATAACGCTAGAAACCTGGTTTCGATGCCCGTGGTGGGCAGAGCACAGATAGTCCATTGTTTACTTTTGAGCTTATACTACAAACAAACACTTTCATATACAAACCGATTTCAATTATTAACAAATTTTCTCGAGTTCGGTTCAGATCTACAATTTAAAAAACTGTATTTACTTTTATAATTATAATTCTGAGATCGTGCGGCTTTAAAGTTGATATTTCTAATTATATATTGAGCACTTTACCAATAGTTTTCAAGCTCTCAGAGAAACGATGTAATATCTAATGATTTGTTTCGTTATAATAGTTTTGTTCTCGAATAAAATCTTTAAAAACTGAATACGCTGGGTAGAATGCTAGGTTCAGATCAGTCCTTAGAATAAAAACATTTTAAGGCACCAAGGATATTCCTATAACATAATAAAATCGTTATAGAAAACACGTCGTTGAAATAAAAACAAATCAACATGGATTTTTTTTTCTATTTCAATGTTGTGTTTTTACAGCGATCATATTCTATTGTACTAATTTTCTAATGTTGTGCGGATTATAATTCTGAAAAATTTGTTACTATAATCGAGATATTTTGTAATTTTTCAGAATTTTTAGTGTACACTAGAGAGATGTAAACATCTTCTCAATGAAGTTATTTAATAAAAACAACGTCAGGTTTAGTAATACAAGGACAACTTACATTACCAGCCCTGATGAAGTCGCGTGGGTTAGTAATACAATAACAACTTACATTATCAACTCTGATGAAGTCGCGTGGTTTAGTAATACAACAACAACTTACACTACCAGCCCTAATGAAGTCGCGTCGTTTAACAATACAACCCACACTACCACCCTGATGAAGTTGCGTGGTTTAGTAATACAAGAACAACTTACACTACCAGGCCTGATGAAGTCGCGTGATTTAGTAATACAAGAACAACTTACACTACCAGACCTGATGAAGTCGTGTGGTTTAGTAATACAACAACAACTTACATTACCAACTCTGATGAAGTCGCGTGGTGTAATAATACAAGAACAACTTACATTACCAGCCCTGATAAAGTCGCGTGGTTTCGTAATACAACAACAACAACTTACATTAGCAGCTCTGATGAAGTCGCGTGGTTGACCAAGTTAACATACTCACAGTTTTATTTTCATTTCTACACCTCTGAAGTACTAAGGGATAGGTGGTACAAGAACAGCTTGTATTACTACCCTTGACGAAAGGAGAATGGTGAAACTTTGGCTGAAATAAAGTTTTGTTTCATTATTGTGTTTGTTTGTTTGAAGTTAAGCGCAAACTCATACAATGGACTGTCTGTGCTCCGCCCACCACGGGTATCGAAACCCCGTTTCTAGCTTCGTAAGTCCGAAGACATATCTTTGTGCCACTGGGGAGCTATCTAGAAAGTAAAAAAATAGTATTTTTATTAGCTTTATAGGCGAGTTAGTAATTGGAGAAACGTTAATATTATTATATGAAACTGACATAATTGACTCTCAAGCAGTGTTATTATAGTTCATGCAACCCAACTGTCATTGTGTTAGCTTACCTAATGATGTGCATTGGTTGTTTCTGAATTGAATTGTTGAAGCATACAACGGTTATGGTTTACATTATTAAATCACACCTACTATAGGGTTGCGTCTGGTTTTATTGTTGTAGCAAAGTTAAACGTGCCCATATTTATTGTTGTATCACATCTAACTGTAATGTCTAGTTTTCATTACTGTATAACATCTAACTGTAGTTTCAGGAAACATTTCAGTAATAATGACGTATAATAACTGTATATTCCTAATATCTATCAAATATTATTGAACAAATCGTGACAAAGAGAGAAATCGTATAAGGACAAAATATCGAAACTTTTGACATAATCATATTTACAGTAAACCCTCACTTACGAACCATCGCGAAGTGACAATACCAACCCATAAAAGTCTGAAGTGAGGAAATTGTACTTAGATTGATAAATATTTGATTTACTTTAAAACACGAACAATAAAACTTATTTTAACTAAATGCGAGTCAATATTTATTGTTGTTGTTTTTTTGCTACAGAGCTACACAATGGACTATTTGCACTCTGTCCACCGCTGGGAACAAACCCCAGATGTTAGCGTTATAAACCCATAAACTTACACGAGACAAGAGACGTTACTATTATGATATGTTTTAGTTTCCAGGTGGGAATACTCGACCTGCGCCCTGAAGCGCTCGCAGACATACGTTTCCGAAATACAGTTGTTGTTTTACGGCAAATAATCCAGATTTTTTATTAAATATTATTCTTCATGCTCTCCAGTATACAGTGTCTCATATTCGGTACGTACATCTATACATTTTTTTTATAAATGCATTAGGCGTGTGAAAGCGGATTTTTTTACCTGTATATGCTGTTGTTGTTGCCTTGAAAAGGTTTAGGTTTCTTTATCAGGCACGCAAAGAGCAAAAGAAAAACAACATATATTTAAGATCTCGAAATGTTTTCTCTCTGACCTAACAAAAAAAAATAAAGTAATTTTGAATCTTGTGGAAATTGTCCTCTAACAGAAAGTGCGATTCGCTGTCTTCAGATTCCAGACACAATATGAGCTAAGATTAAAAAAAAAAAAAGATTACACCCGTGTTTCTAAACTCACTTTCTTTATGGCGTCCGATTTCCTGTAAAATAAGGTGATATACTATTGCCGCTCACCTTGAATCTACGTCAGTTATTCTAAGTGCTCTCAGTGTAGAGCCTGAAGCGTTACAGAACCAATCCCAATAAAGATACACCGTCCGATGATGCCTAGTTCGAGAGACGGTATAAAGAGTTGCTAGCCAAATAATAATAGCCCACGGGAACGATGAGTTCTGCCTCTTCCTGCGAATTTGGAATTTTTATATTTATTTAGTCGAATTCGTAGCTCATTGTTTTACTGTTGTGAAGCTACTGTAATGTACTGCAGTTTTTATAAGTAATCTTCTAGAAGGAAAATGCGAAAAAAACAGACAAATATTTTTCACTGCAAATACGAATAAAATATTTTTCATATACCAACGTAGCAGCACGATGAATAATTCAATATATTCATAACGATGAATAAGTTCAGTATATTCATAAATTATCTGTTAACTTGACTAATTCGTTGTGGAAAATGTCGACAACTTGTTTGTTACGATTTGATCTTTCAAATTAAATTATTAACTGATATATATCAGCTAATAACGATATTTATAAGCTAACTTCGACCACTTTTATTTTTGTTCAACGTCCACAATTTGTAATGTTATTTCCTTTGTACAGAGAGCACACATAACGAATATTCCTTCTATTTTTCATTTCTGGATACCCGTAGAATGATGGTTAACTGATACTGGGAAGAGAAATAGGTTTTATAAAAGTTAAGTGTGTGTGTCTATGTGTGTTTCTTATAGCACATTGGGCTATCTGCTGTGTCCATCAAATGGAATCGAACTACTGATCTTAGCGTTGCAAATCCGAAGACTTACTGCTGTCCCGTGGGGAGGGGACAAAAAGTGAAATAATAGAATGTTTGTATTATGTATTAAAATGTGTATTTACCATCACCAATGTTATAAACACCTAAAACACTGAATGAGAAACAATGGTAGATGGCCCTAGGAAACAGTCCGACATGGCCAGGTGTAACGTTAGAGCGCTTGACTCGTAATTTGAGGATTATGGGTTCGAACCATCATCACTCTAAATATGCTCGCCCTTTCAGCCGTGAGGGCATTATACGTCAGTCTCGCTATTCGTTGGTGAAAGAGTAGCCCAAGAGTTGGCGGTGGGTGGTGACGACTAGCTACCTTCCCTCTACTCTTACACTACTAAATTAGGGAGAGCTAGCACAGATGTCTCCCGTGTAGCTTTGACGAATTTCAAAACAAAGAGACACTGAGAAACATATACTTATGCCTAAACCTCTACTATTCCAAATAACAGTCATAATTAGACTTAAAAGCATTATATAGATATTTCTGTATCTCCCTTCTACACTTTCTCTTATTATTCATCTTAAGTACTAGTTTACTGAGTATGTATGTGTGATTAATGATAAGAAGTTAAATAAGCTGAAATTCTGATTTATTAAAATTTATAGTTCAACTATTTAATTGTACTCCAAATTTCACTTAAGTACAATACCTTAAAAAGGGCAAGCTTAGTCATCCAGTTCAATTGATAAGGTTCGTATTTAAATCAAAATATCTAGAGTAAATTTTTCCTTGTTCCAGGGCCTGGCATGGCCTAGCGTGTTAAGGCGTGCGCTTCGTAATCTGAGGGTCGCGGGTTCGAGCCCGAATCGCGCCAAACATGCTCGCCCTCCCAGTTGTAAGGGCGTTATAATGTGACGGTCAATCCCACTTTTCGGTAGTAAAAGAGTAGCCCAAGAGTTGGCGGTGGGTGGTGATGACTAGCTGCCTTCCCTCTAATCTTACCCTGCTAAATTAGGGACGGCTAGCACAGATAGTCCTCGAGTAGCTTTGTGCGAAATTCCAAAAAACAAACAATCCTTGTTCCATTTTACTGCACTAATGTCAGATAAGATGTCATAAGACATTTCAAGTAACTGATCAAGGTGTACTTGTGGGGGTGGGTGTGAAACAGCTTATAATAAGTTTATAAGAATTCATAATGCTATATATATATATATATATATATGGTTTTCGTTTCTCTTAAGCCTCGCCTATCTGCTGAACATTGCTTTTTTTTTTTAAAACAAAACCAGTCACAAAGTATCTCCATATTTCAGAAATATATATTCTGGGAAATGCGGGCGGAGCAAAAAGAATAATTTAAAGTAAACTATTTATCACCTATCCATAATTTATCTTTGTGTATAATTTGGTAAACAAATCAGCATATATGACAGTTTAGTCATTTTCTATTTGACTTTTGTCGTATCTCTATTTTGACCAACCGGTAGACCAGAAGTTTATTGTCTTTCAATGCTAAAATTCTGCGTTCGATTCCTCTTGGTGGATGAAGCATTTGTAGAATATCATGTTTCTTTATGTTTAGAGGGAGAGAAACTCTCTATAAGAGTTTCTTAGTCTGTGATAATTTTTGTTTACAAAATTCATAAGAGTTACAATAATAGAATCAAATGTTCGTCAAGATTTTTAGCTGTTTATAGCCCAAGTGATTTCTTTTTAATAATTGCACTTTAAAATGAGACCATTATGAATCATATTATACGTATATATGTTGTTTTGGATTATACTATTATTGTGGCAATTTAAAACTATTATACATATAAGCTACGTTCACTAATTATTGTAACAGTTTAAAAAAAATTCACAAGAACCTGTTGATACAACAGCTTATTTAACGTCACTTTGTATTATTCTCGTGTCTCCCTGGTGTTTCTTGCTGGTACGACGCTAATTCTGCGTATTTACAACGCTAAAATTACGGGTTCAATTCCCCTCTGTAATACAGCAGATAGCCCGATGTGGCTTTGCTATAAGAAAACACACACACACTCTCCCTGGTAGAATGATAAAGTAAATTATTATATATATCATGACTACTTTATATCTAAATAAGTTATGGAGTATATCAATACTACTTCATATCTAAATAAGTTATCATGTACATCATGACTACTTCATGTCTAAATAAGTTATCATAAATATAATGAGTACTTCATCTTTAAATAGTTCTCCTCTGGTACAGCGGTAAGCCTACGAATTTACAACGCTAAAATCAGGGGTTCGATTCCCTTCGGTGGAGTCAGAAGATATTCCAATGTGGCTTTACTATATGAAAACACATATTAAAAGAAGTTATGTATATGGCAGGTACTTCATATTTAAATAAGCTATGATGCGTATCATGAATTCTTTATGTCTACATAAATTATAATGTATATCATTAGTTCTTCGTATCTAAATGCATTGTCATGTCTGCTTTGTATCTAAATAAGTTTTCACGTAAATCATGATAAGTTCATTTCAAGATAAGGCATCGCGTAGATAATATCTAAACAAGTTATTATGCGTATCATCTCTTCAAAACTAAATAAGCTACCACGCGCATCATGTCTTCGTATCTAAATCATATATTATGTACATCATATCTACTCGATATCGAAATAAGTTATCATGAGTGTCATGTCTTCATAGCTACACCAGTTATAATGAGATTTGGTTAAAATCAAGAGTTCTACTTCATACTCATATTCTCATGAATTATTTTCTCATTTTAAAGTTTTTGCACTTAAAGTAAATTATTAAGAGCTTGTAATCGAAGAAATCAGGCTAAATAAATTTAGAGGTAATTTACAAAGTAATCAAACCAGTTTTTTGTGGCGAAGTTATAACATCACAAATCAATACACAAAGAAACACAAACCTATAGCTATTAGAATACTTTAAATCACCCGTTAGATATCCTGGCTATTAATGACATTTTATGGCATAGTCCCAATAACATCAAACGAGATTCGGTCAGTTTATGGTTGCCCTAAAGCCATTTTGTTTGTCACAGCGCAAATCGATACAGTTGTTTTCTTTACTATCTTGAGCGCGAGAAAAGCCTCTAATTTTTACGTTGCAAAAGCATAAGCTTTCTGCTAACCTATCAGATGACCCTAAAACCAACCATTAAAACTTTTAAAATAATCTTAATGCAGTGCAGAGGTTTTATGGAAAATTCCAATGTATATTGTTGAATGGAAAATACTTGTTCCACTTTCATGTTCTTCTTTCTTTAAAGATTATCTTGCCTTTAAAGACATGGAAAGATATTTTAGTAGCAATATATAATAGTAAGTTCATTAGACATGTAAATATGAAAAGCCACTGGAAAACCTAGTCCTCCCAGAAGACTTTGTCTGTGTATTGGTTTTACAAAGCGCATACTAAAATTTTGTCATGTGGTCCCCAACGTGATACACCGTTAGCCCTAGCTCAAGGCTTTCGCCACAAATACGCTAAAATAGATAACATGTTTCGTGAGCCACCTGACGTGGAAACAGCGACATTAAAATATTAACCAAGCGAGCTTCGCATTTGCTGGTCGTGGAGAAAGACTGACTGGACAGGTTCTGGCCAGAAGATTCACACGGTCACGTGATTATTGTTCTGTCTCCTTGACATCTCATTTCCGTTCGTCTAGGACAGTATGAATGAGATAAGGAAGTTGATTAGATTGAAATACAACGTCACCTACAGGTACGCTATTGCCTACGTATAAATATATGAACAAAATAAAATAACTTATTAGATAGTTAGTATTTTGGTGTTTACAAAATCTTCAATGGCCGTGAATATACATATATATTTAACTCCATCACTTTAGATAAAAATATCTCTATGAAATACCAGAATTAGACGATTTATGCATACGCTAATTAAAGTTTTTAAAATATAGTCTTAGAGGTAGAAATAGCTGGCAAGAATTATGTTACAACGGTCTAAAGTAAATACGCTGCAACAATCAGGGTTAAACAACAGCAACAACAAAGAAAAAGCAATCTCTACAACAATAACAACACTCAGAAATAAATTCAGCGCTTACTAAAACGCCATTAATAAACCCATGCATGGCTAGGACTTGACACTAATGTTATTAAATAGTACATCTCAAACATCAATATTACTTTACATAATGGAATCAGGAAAAGGACCAGAAAGAAAAAAACAAAATTTCAAAAAAAAAATCAAACACAGTATTCCAAACACACTTTTCAATATTAATAACAATATCGAGTGATAAATAGCAATGATTCACTAACTGTCTCGTGAGTCTACAGCAGGTTGCTCATTCACTGAGTAGATCACGAGAGTACACCTCAAGTGATCATAAATTTAGATAATCTTCTGCTGCATTAATAGTATCTGTACGTACCGTTAGGGAAGCTGGTGTCAAGTTCATCATACTTACATATTTACTCATAATACTAAAAATTCATAGATAAACTAAACGATAGAAGAAACTAACAAATGATCGAAAAGCACAGCCATAATCATGAAAAATTAGAATTTGCTCTCTCACAATGTAAAATTTATCACTAAACATAGGAACACTTTTTCTCGATAAAATCAGAAGCTGAGACCGTTTGCTTTCAGAAATTGTTGCTCAAAATTTACACATTTATGAATATAAAAAAAGAATTAAAATATAAATTTAATATCAGATAATGTCACCTTGTTTTAGTATACATTTCAATAAACTACATATTATCAGTGTTATGTATTAGTGTCTCCTTTGCTCAAAAGTATAAATAAGTTAAACATATTAGTTACGTTTAATTTTTTTTAGTTTTGCGCAAAGCTACTCAAGAGCTATCTGCGCTTGCTGTCCCTAATTTAGCAGTGTAACGCTAGGGGGAAAACAGTTAGTTAGTCATCACTACCAACCGCCCACTCTTTTACTAACGAATAGTGAGATAGACGAGGATGTTTGGTACGACGGGGATTCGAACCTGCGACCCTCAGATTACGAAACAAACCCTTTAACCCACCTAGCGCTGCCGGGTGTTACGTTTATTAAATAATTCATTTCTAAAGTATTTGTAATGTGCACCACCTCTTGTAATTTATTTTTATCTGCGGTAAATAATAAGAGTATTTATATAAAGTATTTTTAAAATTTTATCAGAATTTCGAAGTTATTTATTTGTTCTAACAAAGGATTTTATGTAAGTGTGACCCTATTTTAATTTATTACACGAGAGAGGTTTACATATGATGCTTTATATAGAATTATAAGTTTGTTTCGCGGACTTATCGATATTGATGGTACCAGAAAGAGAGGTAATTTCAACAACAACAATAATTTGGTTCAGTTTCTTTGATTTTCTTCATATGTCTCAACATGGCAAAATAAGCGAAAATGTTTTTCTTTGTTTAAACGATTGCTGTTCCTTTCTACTATTCTCATATAAACATAAGATCCTCTGAAGTAAATTTTAAAAATACACTTTAATTGTGACAGTATTTACTGATATCCAAAGATGCAGCTGAATCTAAGGTTCAGTTAAGTGCTGTACTCACGCCATCTGGCGGTAACTGATACGATGAATTTTGAAAAAAGCTACAGTGATTGTGATTGTAAAAACTAGATGAAATAAAAATCGTAACAGAACCAGGAATTAGAAATTTAACAAATGACAAACAACTTCTCTAATGACTCCTTGTATCAGATATAAACAAAATGTTACAAGCTAAGTAAAACTTGTTTTTTTATACTTGCCTTTCATTTGTGAAAAAAACTTATAAAACATTAAGCGACACTAACCAGTAAATCATTAAGAAAGAAATGGTGAGACTGATATTTAAAAATAGCATAAAGAGAACGTGCAGGAAAGTCGTGTTTCGTGATTGTAATTTTGTTTTTAATTTTTAGTGTGTCTTAGAAAATGATCACAACTTACTAAGAAAGAGTATTGAATTAGCAAATTAATATTTTTTTTATAGCAAATGTTTTTTTTTACATTTTAAATATTTTTATCTTGATGTGTCCTACCATGTTATCTTTCTAATTCATAATTATTAGTGTGCTTTATGCTAATTTTTAGTACATATTTATGGTAGCATATATGAAGAACAAGCAACTAAATAATGACCTAGGCAAAGCGGAATGAGTTGCTATGAAATGTATAAAATATTATTATCACAAAATCAAGTCAACTTTAGAATTATATTTTTAAATAAACTACTGAAACGCTTTGCTATTTCCTCGATGGAACTCTAAAATCTGGAATTCAATGATCTGCTATGAACACAACAAATAACCCAATGTGGCTTTGCTCTGAAACAATCAGTCATCCAACGCTTTGCAATATTTATTCAAATTTTAAGACACTACAACGATTAGATTCATTTTGTTAAAAGTTAATAAAACTGCAAAATTACTCTGAAACTCTCACACTTAGCCTTACATGCAATGGTACGAAAATTAAAAACACAACTTTTACTTGTTTATCTAAAGTCTTCAACTCTGTTGCATATTGTTTATTGCTTCTTGTTGTGAAATGTATTGTGACTTAACTGCTTTGCATCTCTGATTGACAACCCTATTTTTATACGGAAAGATATATTTCGTTTTATTTATGCTATTACAATATGTGAATGACTTTATAACAATATAAGTTATTGGAAAACGTCTAATTTGATCTCTATGTTGGGGTTTTCAATTACTATGATCCATAAAATATTAATATTTTAATATAGTATAAATTATGCTGATAAACTGGCTTAGAATTATTGGTGCAGATCAATGAAAATAAGGCCATGTCACAACTGAATTATGTCGTCTGGTTGTATAGTGTTACTCCAAGTAAATAGATGGCGTCTTATTCACAGTTTTGGAGAATGTTATTGTAACACGCGAAGCATGTGTTTATGTTTTAGTAAAACTAAAGGATATAAAGCGTTATTAAAAGTGTATTCTTACTTTCAATACCTAAAACAACTATTTAATTGTAAAAATTATCATTTGTAATATTCGCTTGTTTTTTTTAGATTAAATAAACTATTTAAAATCTTACTGTATATATTTTTTAATAAGAATCATAATTTTAATTGTTAAAGAAAATATTTATTACTTTAAAACTTTATTTGTTTTTCAAAATATTAGTTTTCATCTCAAGAAAAATAGAGTAATTCATTTCATCAGCTACAACGACATGATTATCAGTCTGAATTTACCTAGATATACTGGGAACCTGTTAAAATGTTTAGTTCTTCATAACTATTGTAATTAGATCATTATATATATATTTTTTAAACTTTTAAACTAAAAATCTGAAACATGGAGTCTAATCAGGTGCAATATTTAAAATTTTAGGCCTAAGAATAAAATGTGTTTTATTATGTGGATTTATTTCAAATCACTGAAGGCTTCTGAGACACCGAAGCAGATACTCAAACAACTATTTTCTTTTACAATTTTCTACAATACACAGAGTTGAATATCGATAGCTGTAACAGTAGCTTTCTTAAACACATTAAACAAATAGGAAAACATTCTCTTTAATTGACACAACATGGGAAACGTTACGCTACAGGGAATAGTGCTCCAGTATAGGAGTTGCGCTCTATGTGTGAATTAATAAAAAATAATATCGATTTACAGCAGGTGATATTTGTTTACACAATTCGTTCGAACGTGTGGATTCTCGAGTTATGCTCTATGTGTGAATAACTGAAAAAATATCGACTTAGCAAGTAGTATTTATTTACGCAAAATGTTTGAACGTGTGAATTTTGTTTTTTGTGGATGTGTGTTTTTACGTTTTCATAAAACAGAATATTCTAAGTGCATTCACTTAACACAAATGTTTTGTACGCCACTCGTTACATAAGCAAGGTATCTTTTCACAATTTAAAAAAGCATGAGAATGCTTAATACGTTGAGCTTAAAAATCTGGTTAAATTTTCAAAGAGATCTTCAAAAATTCTAAATGTCAACCTGTCTGACGAAAAATTCTTTCATCTCACATTACTTAAATAAATGTCGTGTTCATCACACAGGGAAGGCAGCTAGTCAATAGCAAACCTTGGGTTACTTTTATATAATCGAATAGTCGGAGTTGACTGTCATTTTTATAATGCACACATAGCTGTAAAATGTAAAACACTTTTTGCAACAACGGGACGCGAACCATGAACTCTAATTGTTGAAGGTACAGGTTATTTTTATTGTTTACACGTACAATAGTCTACATTTTACCACCACGGAAAGTACTGACAGTGTACACCACGTTTTGAAGATGGTGTTGAATTAATGTTGACAGTTAGTGCAAAGTATGTTATTAATACATAAAAACTATAAAATGTGAAATCAGTATGACAACCTTCGTTTCACTAAACAATTTCACATACAGTTAATAAAAAAGATAGGTATGTATTTAACACATACAGTTTCTCATCAAGTCATATTCTAGTAACTAAAAGTATCTTAAATATTAGTTTATCGTTCTAATGATTTCTAGTTACTTGTTGCTCTGGTTAGTCACCTATAGAATCACTTCAGTTTAATTAAGAAATAATTACTATATCTTCTGTTAATTACTAGATACCAACTAGTTTTCATCCTACGTTTCGGATTCTTGTATGTTGTCACTTTTAGAAGGTTTAAAATTCTGTGTTGAAGATGTGGGTATTAATTAACTTGTGATTTCTTAATAGCGAAAGACTGTTGTGTTGATATCCACTCGTTTGAACTTTATTCAACTAGCTTAAGAAGGAGTTACCCAGTTATTTACATATACTGTATGAAGGAGCTATCCACTTGTTACGAACAGCATATACATTGTAATATGGACTTATCTAGTTATCAAAAAATGGCGTAGCTAATTGAATAAATATTAATAAATAAAGGTGTTATCTATGGTTCTCAGACGACAGAGTAGTTGGCAGAGGAAATATTATGTAATGGAGTTATCTGTAGCTTGTTAGAATATAGAGAAGGTAACAGAGTAAATATTATATAATGGAGTTATGTAGTTCATGGTGTTTAGAGACATATATGCAATAAAATTATAAAATTAGGTTATTAATTTTTTTTTTACCAAAGAATTTTCCTGCGGAAACTTTACTATACAAACAGACTAACAAAAAACTGAAGTAGTGAGAGTTATGTTATTTAGAACGTATCCAGTTATTTTAAAATACACTTATCTAAGATTGAAATACATCTTAGTGCATTTAAGTCAGTTTTCATAAATATCATCCATACACGTATGACAACTACCTTTTTGAGATACATAAGCTATACAAAACGTCAACAACTTTTATTTATCTTATGAATGGTGTAATTCAGTTGTAAATGAGAACATTCCATAGTGAAGTTCGTATCCAAGTACATGTAAATGGCTACAAAGTTTAGCATAGTTCATATAGTATTGATTAGTTCGTGAGATACACAACTGTTATTTCTATTATGGAGAGCCTTACAGTTCAAGTGCTTACAGTAATATGTAAATACCATAGAGTGAATATTATTACCTAATCAGTAAAAAGTGTAACTACTATAATACTGCAGAGTTGAATTTCACAAATGGAGTAATCATACCAATGACTGCTAGAATGTATATTTTTGAAAGATCTGTGTTGTTAATACTGTACAACGTACAACGAACTGACTAATTAGAGTGAGTAGCTGAAGTAGCTTAGCCAATGTCGTTTTATTTGTCAGCCACCCAGCGGCGCAGCGGAATGTTTGCGGACTTGCAACGCTAGAATACGAGTTTTGATACTCTTTGTGGGCAGAGCACATATAGCCCATTCTGTTGCTTTGTGCTTAACTTTAAACAAACAATACATTTTGTACTCGATGGACTCCGCACTGTAAGTACCGCTGAATGTAAGTACCGTTCAATGTAAGTACCGCTAAAAAATGAGATTAAAATATATGTTAATAAAACGTAATTGAAAAAACAACAACAACATGCGTAGATGAAACAGGGCAACAGAAAAAGGCAACAATAAGTACCGAAATCTTTTACTTATAGTACTAGTAGTGACTAGCTATGGTGTTCTGTATTAGCATGTCTAATGCTGTATAAAGAGTGAAAAAGACGTCTAAAACTGTTTAACTTGGTGTTCACACTGTCTAATAGTGCTACAGGCACCTCTGTATTAACTACGCTATGCTAAAGGTAAACTACCTTCACTTCATCTAGTAATATATATATGCTACAAAGATTCCTGTATATTCCCATTTTGACTTGATAAATTTAGCTATTAAACTTGAAGACAAAGTAAGCGAGTTGGACCGAAGGAACAGAACTACACACGCGGGCAATGATGCAGTCATGCACGCCCCGCGCGAGATCCAGGACCCCGTCGGCGTACGTGTTACCGCTCGCCCGTGGCAGCCACGGAGAGGTAATCTTCCGTAGACTGACTCTCTTTTCCAGCACGTTTATATAGGAGGTTTAATCGCCACCAAAATTCAAAACCTTCTTCCTTCTGTCGAGTTTCAGGGAGTGCAGAGTTGGCACGCGATCAGCCACTTTTCTCTCATGCCGTTTTCTTGGGAAACTAAGTAGATAGTTGTACCCGTTAGTAGGTATGAGAAGACGTCCACGTGGTGAAAGGATATGCACATCTGCACATTTGTTGTTTGATACTTTCGGCTGTCATTTGGCCAGGTTATCCTTTCCGATGCTGTGCATAAACCAGTTGTAAATGTTTGACCAAACTTTTGTATTTATACTCTTATCGTTGTGCTTAAAACACAGGAATAGTACAACATTTTAATGATATTTGTTCATCAGAATATTACTATAACATGATGCATGGTGAGCAGCTGTTGATGACAAATATTCATGTGTGTTAACCTGTGTAGTTAGAGTCTGTATGCACTTTTACTGTCATCATAAACTTCACCATAATCGTGAGTACTGACTGTTTTGACTTGTTACTGAGATTGTATTAACAGTCACCACATAATATGATTCTTTTAATACTACGACAACTCTTTTTTACCATAAAGAGCTTCAAGTTTATTACACACTTATATTTCTGATGCACTGCAGATTAAACAAAGGTTGTGTTTATATGGTATGGTATTTGGTATGTTGAACTTCAACGGTATCTTACGCAACACCTGAATCGGAAAGTCGGGTAAGAAATACCTGGGTTCTGGAATAGCTGTTGCTAATTAAAACAGTTGATCAGAGAGAGAGAGAGACCAGCCAATACGCAGCACCTAAAAGTACGAAGCAAATTCAGCGACTTAATTCAACTCGAACCTTGGACTGTCAGACTTTACTATACGCAGCCTAGTACGATAACCACAGAGCAACGCCCAACTCGTGCGTACCCAACAGTAATTGCATCTATTGAACAAGTTAGTATAAAAAGTTATTATATTCTATATAATACATTAGTATATATATAGTTATTGCCTTAGATGTAGGTTTAGTATAAAAACAGTCCATAGTTGATGAGTTAGTACAAATCAACAGATACAAGGTTTATTTGTTTTTGAATTTCGCGCAAAACTGCACGTGGGCTATCTTCGCTAGCCGTCCCTAATTTAGCAGTGTAACACTAGAGGGAAGGCAGCTAGTCATCACCACCCACCGCCAACTCTTGGGCTACTCTTTTACCAGCGAATAGTGGAATTGATAACCGCACGTTATAACGGCTGAAAGGGCGAGCATATGTGGTGTGACGGAGATTCGAACCCGCGACCTTCAGATTATGAGCTAAACGCCCTAATCACCTGTTACAAGGTAAGAGATAAGTTAGTGTAAAACAACAGTTACAACATAAGTGATAAGTAGATACAAAGTAACCTATCATCAAATAGCAGTTTCCACATATTCTATACGTTATTACGAAAGCAGCACATTTACTATGTTTCTACAAACGGAGCACTTAAGATAATACGTCTTGTATAAAAGCGGAGGAACAGGTCGTTTTAATGTCAGAAAAACCGTACACACGTGTGCAATAATAACTTATCTTGCAAATCTCGTAGATGTATTTCTGGTTATGGATAGAAATGTATAGCAGCAAACCAATCAAAACATATCCTGTTAAAGAAAACAAAACACTATCGTATGTGAGTCTGTTTGGATATCCATGATTTACATTCTTTTAAGCGCTGATGGTATTTTGATAAGAAAATTTCGGTTTTCGAAGGAGAATCCCCAACAAAGTTTTCTCAGAAAAAAAAGTTGGGTAGATCGATGCAACTCTACGAAGATCTCTTTCTGATTTCATTATAATATAGCTGAATTGCTGTAAAAACACGAACAAATCCTCAGTAGCCGCGGCTGTATTTAAAACTCAAATCGGTAAAAAGATGGAGCCATGAGCTACAAGTAGAGTGCTTGGAAGAAAAAAAAGGGAGCCATTCTACGAGCCGATATGACGCAACTAAATAAAAAAATTAACTGTTTTATTAATTCACACAATTATTGCACGGTCACACTACCACTTAGGTTATATTAATTCACACAATTATTGCACGGTCACACTACCACTTAGGTTATATTAATTCACACAATTATTGCACGGTCACACTACCACTTAGGTTATATTCTTTTAGCACGTTTTACCGCCTGGCTATCTATTGTTATACCCAATTTTTTAGCAGTAATTTTAAGGGCTTATAACGCTATAATTCGAGATTCGATCTAAGCAACAGGCACAGTAACACCAAATAAACAAACTGTCCATTAGTTGATTTGTTGTTTTATTTTTAACTTTTTATCAATTTAGTGTACAAAGAGAGCAATCCATTAGAAGACAAAAGATAGTCACGAAACTGTTAAACAAATAACACAGGCACATTTTTCATTACTACAACACATTTTAATGACTGCTTTGACACTAGTTTCGTTTTTCCTTTCAGAAATACACAACACGTATTTGGTAAGAACGGTAACAATAATAAAATTATGTATATTAAACAGACTTACGTAAAAGAAACATTTATGTGTTATACGTTCAAGGAGATTAGAGATCTATACATCCTCTGCATACACACTACTTTGCAACATACACAATAGCTTTATTTGCCTAGTTGTTCATAACTGTCTAACATTTCCACTTATGACATCAAGAAGTGGAAAACACCTTTGACATTAAGAGGTGGAGCCCTAGAGTGTACACAGTGGTCAGACGGAGTACGTCAAGTGTAGAGGGCTCTCAATCAACTACCTACGGGTGGCCTCTTATCATGAAAATAAATAAGCGACTAAAGGTGTGACTGAAAGCCAAACAATTGGGTGTACTTTTAGGTTATTCGGTAGAATTACCTTCTGCATCGTTCAAAAAGATTTGACGATAAACTAAACTCGTTTAATTAAGGTATCTGTCACGCATAAACTTCCGCTGATAGCGAAACAACAAGCAACATGTCTCTCGCTCTATCTCTCATTCCTTCTGAGAGTTTCTGTCTGTCTTTCTGTTATTCTCACCAACTTTTACAAATTCTTGAGTAAATGTTTTATATCAGTGTATAGATTAATTTAACGTGACAGTATCGCAGAATCCCTGCTTGGGAGCTTCAATATCATCACGTGCGAAGTATGAAGACGTTTAATATGTCAGTCAGGAATCACATCCGAAGTGTTTTTCCTAAAGTAAGAATTTCAACCCGAGACTTGATTCTAAATGGTTTGGTGTTGAGTATTTTTCAACCTGAATGGTTACGTACGCGTCACATTAAGTAAAGAGTTGGGTTAAGGATTAGATGTAATATATTTCTGATTTAAAGCTGCTAGTCAAGGAAAAAGTAATCACTCAGAAGCACTCACCGCCAACATGGCTTTGTAACCACTGTCGATAAGTCTTTAAAACACTTATGTGTAACCTTGTCTTCCACATCTGAAGAAAACCTACATAAAACTGAAAAGAACATTTTCTAAACGATTGTCTTTACAAGAAGCAAAACGCTGTTAAACAAATATTTTTATTGTCTTGTAATTTTGCAAAAGATTGAAGATGGTTCTTCTTTTAGAGTCTCACCAAGACCATCCAGTGGACTTACAACTATAAGAACCGGGTTTCGATACTCGTTGTGGCACGGTGTAGCTTTGTGCTTAACTATAATCAAATAAACTCTCCTAAGGTCATCGATTTTATAATACAGTTGAATATTTGGTAAACGTATGACTCATTTTCTTCTTCATGGCGTAAACACGACAAAGATAAATAAGTTTGTAAATGGTGTTCCACGTTGGCTGAGTTGTTTACAGAAATGGTTTATATGTATATTTATCCAGGAAGACACTACTTGTATCATGAGCCATGGTTTTCCAGATTGCTTCCTTTTCCTTGTTTAAACAGCAACGTACAAACCCACACACATGCATGTATATACAGAATACATTTATATGTGTGTTTGTGCACATAAGGGAGATCTGAGCGTACTTCTTCTTACGTACGGTTTGCAGTGGTTGATATGAATGACCCGTTAAACACTTCACTGCCTCAGTAAACATAAAATTATTTTATTATATACATATATATATATGTCTTTGAAGTCGGTTAATAAAAAACTGGACTTCGTACATGCAGCTTATTATATGTACATTAAATTAATTATTTAGTATTTAAAATTATTAACGTTTTAGTTTAGATTTGTTATTGTTTTTTTATGAAACTAAACGTTTCATATCAACAAAACATTAACTATTTAAAATATGAAATACATTGTGGTTACGTGAATAAGTTAAGCAAATAAGGATACAACTATATATATATATATATGACATTCTATAAAGTTAAACATACGCATTATAAAAACATTCAGCTTAATGTTACATGAATTACAAGTGGAACATATATGATCATGAAACAATCTTTCTTATTCTAGACCTGTGTAGTCCTCGTGAGACAAAATGAACAAAAAACAGCATCGAGTCCATTTTACTGTTGTAGCATAAATGCACTAATAAAAATTTACATAATGGGCTATTTGTGCTATGTCCACTACGGATGTCGAAAACCCGTTTTAAGAGCTATACATCTTCAGACTTACCGCTCAGCAACTGAGAGGGGGGGGCTTTGGTATATTGGACAAAATAATTTATATTATTCACAGTTTATTTTCTTTCATCTGTCTTAATGAATCTGAACCCAAATTCGCTGCACCAGCAAGCGCCATCACCATCTGGAAAATATTTTTCCTTCCTCTAACGAAGTAAATAAGGTTTAAATAGTATACATACTGAACTCGTTGATATATAGTATAAACGAAACTGTAGAAAGTTATTAATTAATTGAAGTAGAAGAAAAACTGTAATGATGTTAAAATTTACTCATTGATGGTAATTAATTGAAAATGTTTAGTATTGCACAACTACAAGCAGTGTAAACAATCATACTCACGTGGCAGATATTGTTGGATCCACTGCGCATGTGCCAGCTGCAACGGCACTGTCAACTTCATACGAGCAAAAATACAGTGTAATGATATTGTGTTTCTCCTCCATACACAACAAAATGAATTACGTTGGTGTGAAGGAACCAAATGCGAAACTGAAAGAAAAAAACAAATGCTCACCCGAAGAATGTCTTGAAAAAACAAATGCTCACCCCAGCCCCGAGGAATGTCTTAAAAGAACACAAGATGTTATTAAACAACCTGAGTAGCAATTTTGCACATGACAAGCTTACATATATAGATGTATGTGTATATGTTTATGTAAGGCACTTGTCTATCATTGCAATGAAAATATATTATTGTATCTTCAATTGTTTATATTTGTTCAAACTTTTCGTGCAAAGCTACAATCTGCATAGTCGGTTCTAATGTTGAGCTAGCAGACTAGAGAGAAAGAAACTTGGGTTACACTTGCCTGAATAAATATTAGTATTTAACCATCACTATTACAGTGCACTCAGGACCCAAAATTGCGGTACGCATTCTTACGGGTATCAATTCACAAGAAGGACGCACTGACCACTGGGCCACGCCATGCCATACTGTACAGTAAAGCTCAAAAATAGAGAACCTTTTAACACGAATTCAATCAATGAGTGTCCTTATCGAACTTTACAATAGATATGAAGACCATGGAGTCTCTACTGAAGAAAAGAGAAATATATATCACAGATATAGTTTGTTTTTTGTTCTTTGAATTTCGCGCAAAGCTACACGAAGGCTATCTGCGCTAGCCTTCCGTAATTTATTAGTGTAAGTCTAGAGGAAAGGCAGCTAGTCATCACCACCCACCGCCAACTCTTGAGCTACTCTTTTAACAACGAATAGTGGGATTGAGCGTAACATTATAACGCCCTCTACAGCTGAAAGGGCGAGCATGTTTGGTAGGACAGGGAATTCGAACCTTAGATTATGAGTCGAGTGCCTTAATCACCTGACCGTGCCGGGCCTAACAGACAGATATAGTTAAGTACTCAGAACGCATACAACGGATATATACATATTTATACAATAATGTGTATTCATTATAACACAATTTAGTAACAAGTACAGTTTCACATTTAAGGGAAAAAAGCGCTTTTTTATACAGGTAAATAATAATAATACTCAATTATGCGCACTTAAAATACCCAGTTAAATAATAAGAGCTGTAGATCCAATTATAAAATGGGTTGTGAGAATACACATAAAACAAGTAATATGAAAACAAATATTTGTGAAGAAACAAGAAGACAAACTGCACATATGATAAAGATCTGAATGCAACTTTTAACAATTGTATTAAGACTATAACGTATGAAAACTCTTTTACTGATAAAGCAGAGAACAACGATTAGACCTTTCTAGGTCATCTTTTTCTTGTTAACCAGAAGATGACCTAGGAAGGTCGAAACGTTGTTCTCTGCTTTATTAGTAATGGTTTTAATACCCGTACTAGCCATCCTGTGGTACATTTTTTTCAAGTGGATTTCCTGTCGTCACCTATGAAAGCAATGTTACAGTTGACTACAATGACAATTTATGTTTGCATACACATGCGGCTCAGTCTACGGACATACAACGTTAGAAACAGGGTTTAGATACCCGTAGTGGGCAGAGCACAGAAAGCCTATTGTGTAGCTATATACTTAAGTCAAACACATACATATATTTAATACTGTTTAATGAAGTAGAACATGATAACATCCATAACAGTTATAGTGCGCATGAAATAATAAACATGAAAAAACGACACAGTGAAATTCTAAAAACTTATTTTAACATGATTTTCTTAATAAAAGGTCATCTTTTCACGTATTTTTCTTAATGGCAACTTCAAGTTGACACATGTTTTTTACAAACTGATATTGCCATGTGTTTTTATAAAAGTCATATATCAGAGTATTTTCCTGATCTTTCTCAATATTTCTTTCGTTAGAAAAGACTGATCTTGCAACATGTTTATGCTCAAGCTGACCTTTTCAGGACGTCTTATAAAACAATGACATTGAAGTTTATATATTTTTTAGAAAACAGATTTCTTTAAATATGCTTTCTTAGAAGGTCCAATTTTTTAAAACATTTTCTGAAACATAACCCATGCAACATGTTTTTCTATTTAAAAACATATCCTGATTAATCTAATGATGGCCGTCACATCATGTTCACTTTAGTCAGAATTTTACTTTAATAGTTATCTTTACTTTTTTGTACTGAACCTTTCTCTGTCTTCGAGTGATTTGCAAAAAACAACAACTTTCTATTACATTTTCCCACAACCATTTTCATATCACGAAGCATACTTGTCTTATATTTACAAGAAAAATTCCAGTATGTACAGTGGCTAACCATGGGTTGGGTGAAAGAAGCAAAATTACTTTTATCTCGCGAGGCTGAATATAAGGAATATCTCATCGGATACCATATCTAAGAATTCCGTTCCACCATCTTGATTATTTCGACTATAGAATCGGCACAAGTCGTGGACCGTTTCCGTGGAGTTACTGAAGTAAACAACTTTTCAGAAAATGACAAGGATAGAGGTCGAAGCAGTAATTAAATGACTGGTCACGAGGGATGTAGTTTAACACCCCTATTTTAAGATCCCCATAAAAAACAACATAGCATACGTTAGTTTTATTTCAATACAGGTAGTGAACTATCTACAGATCTGAGGATAAAATGTTTCTAAAACATTTCGTGTTCAGATTTGTTTAAACATTATTATTCTCTTATTAACGGCATGATTGCCCCCTTCAACATTAAAGAAGTTTTCTGAACGTCTAAAACGCGAGCATCACGTGATGAGTGTCATGTTTTCCCATTTTATCGTCGAGCTGCCCCCCGCTAGTACAGCGGTATGTCTGTGAATTTTCAACGCTAAAATTAGGGGTTCGATTGCCCTCCGTGGGCTCAGCAGATAGTCCAATGTGGCTTTGCTATAAGAAAACGCACACACACATCCTTGAGTTTTATAATTAAAATAATTAATTTCAACAACTTATTTTATTTAACTATGCACTGTATGCCTTATATTCACAAATACAACTTGTTCTGTAAACATATGCTTGTCGTAAGATTGAAAAGATTTGTTACTGTGCTTTGTAACAGTACTTCTGTATCAAACAACGTATTCTACACAAGAACTAACAATATCAACTCTTTCTTTAACACAGCGGGGTTTTTGAAAACTTTTGTTGTTTAGTTTTTGTTAAGTAAATGAACATTCTTATTTGTATGCATAATTTTAAACGTTCCTCATGTACAATTGAAACTGACAAACTGAACAAAACACAAGGTATCATTTGTGTAGCATCGGTCATACTATTTGACAAAAACACGTTGCTGTTCGTCAGAAAACTTCTTTACCACAGGAAAAAGGGTTTTACTCTCTTTAATATTTTCTTCGAAGAAATCAGTCTTTTAATTCAAATCCACCTCTTTGATATTGAATATTAAGGTGGTCTGTATGTCATTCAAGATTTGAAATAAATATGTATTGCTTTCCTGGGATTGTATGCATATTAATTTTAAAAAGCTCATAAACTGTGAGTTGTAATGATAGTTATTCACCATTATTGGAAGACGTTGTATTAAAAATATAAACATTTTATTTATTAATCTTAAACATTTAATGGTGAACGTTTCTGGCAATTGCCGTTTTTCTACAGGGTTGTGAGCTAAGCGACAAGTTAGTCCATTTAAATTATGTTATTTGGCAGATATATCTGTACATATAGCAAATAATAAGAGTGATGTCTTGAAATAACAAATAACCAAAACGAATTATAGTGGCCTAGTAGATAGTGTATCGGGGTGCAGATTAAAGGTTCTAGTGTAAGAGACATTATTCCGTGTTATAAAAGTAACAATCAACTCTCATATTCGCTGGTTATAAAAAAACGATAAAAATCTTATGGCAACGGGTGCTGCTAACCTCTTTTATTTTAATTAGTAGAATAGAAATTACGGAACGTTATGTCTGAACTCTATGGTGTTTATGACCTAGTCATTTTAGGTCTAGTGTAAATAATTGTTCTTTAGACTTAAAATTCCGATTTCATAACTGTAAAGCATAAATAATTCAGGATATAAAGAAATCAAAATTTCGATGCATCACAAAATAACAAACTCGAAAGTTTTCAGAAAGTAGATATTTCGTATTCATAGTTGTTGTTGTCCAAAACACCGCAGGGAGACAAAAATATTACTGTAGTCTATAAAGTCTGTAAAATGAATTGCACAACTAACGACTACTGTCTCTGGCGCCTTTCAACCGACTTGATTTGTCTTAATATTACGCGAAAGACCTCGTTAGTGTTGCATATAACAGATACGGTGTAGCTGAAATATTGTTATACATTTTACTTTGTTTTCGTTTATACATTCTTAGCACTTGAAACGCTCTAAAAACAATTAAACTAGCTTGTTGCTTTGCCAATTAACCTGAATCATAAGTAAAAGTAATTCGAGTAAAAATGAGTAATAATAATTGATGTTCGGAAAAAATGAATAAAATTGTATTAGCAATTCTTACCATAATTCTGATGTGTAAATTACTCACATGAAAATGATAATAATCACAAACTGTTCCACACCATTTTTGCAATATGAAAATATAAGTAACGTATCAACCACTATTCTGTCTACTGTATTTCAGCCAATCTAATGAGCCTTAGCGGAAGGTGAAAGACCGTAATGTTAGTGCACGTGCATAATATGCTTGGTATATTGTTATATGTTATTCTTTACTTAAATTCTTAGAATTATAGGAGTGAAGAGCCAGTAAATATGTGCAAGGAAAGAAAATCAATTAGAATTAGGTATGAAGTATCAAGAAAAAATGTATAATCAGTAATGAGACATAATTATACAATGAAACAAGCGCATGTAAAAATGTATCGAAGAAGAACAGGAATAAACTAGTCTGAGATGTTCATTCCAACGTATAAAGAACAACTATTCACAGAATCCGAGCTATCTAACGCTTATTTATAAGCCTTAAGCCGGTGTTTCATCTAACTTCATTTCTTTCGTATATATTTTAGTCAGGGTTGCTACAAATTTAATTTACAAGAAAAAAAAAACTTGCTGAGAATGAGTTGAATTTGAACGGATTTCTCGTCAATGCGTTTTCAACACTAACAAATGAATGTAATTTTGACTTTTATTAAGTGTGTGTGTTTTTTATAGAACAGCCACATCGGAGTATTTGCTGTGTTCACCAAGGAGATCGAACACCTAATTTTAGCGTTGTAAATCCATAGACTTACCCCTGCATCAGCGGCGGACAACGTTTAAGGGCAAAACGAAATATTTACTGATAAAAGTTCTCGTAACTGGAATATTGTTTGCTTAGAATAAACAGATCAGCGATTAATTACTCAGTAACGTTTTACATTCACAAAATAAAGCTTGAGTTGTTGATCTTGAAAGCATGTTTTCTGGTCATAAGTCGAAGTGTTAAGTATGGATTATCCCGAAACGACGCCTATGTACATATATATTACCTGTATCTTTTTTTTTCCTCCCCATTAAATTCTGTATTGTCCCATTTCCACAATATATATAGAATAAATTCACTTAAGTTTATATACTTTCATTCTTTTCAAATGTTCGTACAGACAGATAGCACTGAGTGCAGAATTTGGAGCTGCCACGGACAAGACTTATGGAATGCTGCATCTTTTCTTTAAACTAAAAACAACTTGTTTAATTTTTTAGAATATCGCTGTCCCTAATTTAGCAGTGTAAGACAAGAGGGAAGGCAGTTAGTTATCACCACTCACTGCCAACTCTTGGGCTACTTTTTCACTAATGGAAAGTGGGATTAACTGTACATTATAACACCTCCACGGCTGAAAGAGCGAGCATGTTTAGAGTGACGGGGTTTCAAATCCGCGACCCTCAAATTAAGAGTCAAGCGTCTTAATCACCTGGCCGTGCCAGGCCACTAAAAACGGTCACTAGTGCCCTTTACAACTGCGTCCCCTGCTGGTACAGCGGTAAGTCTACGAATTTAAAACGCTAAAATTAGGGGTTCGATTCCTCTCGGTGAACTCAGCAGATAGCCCGATGTGGCTTTGCTATAAGAAAACACACATATACACACCCTTTACAACTGCTTTGTAACATTAAAAAACACACACCAGTGTCCTTTACAACCGATTTCTGACATTACGAACAGCCAAGCTTCGGCCTTTGTTTAGTGTGGCTTCGTAGCTTCTTGTTGCTGGAAATCTGAAAACATTGTTGGTGTAACATAACCGGCGGACAGTTATAAAACATCTCAATCAGCCAGCCATCCCATGCTCCCAGCCGGCTATCATTTTAGATCGTCGTGATTACAATATGGATGCACGACCAAAATGACGATATCGTGTTACGTGGTGACATTTTCTCTAAAATATTACTATAGCCCATGGGACGTTGTATTCTGTGGTGGTGACCCAGGCGGTCGGCTCTCATGTACATCTTTACAAACCTTAGACGCGGACCAACGCTCCACGCGCTAAATGTCGCGTTGTATATACTCTCACTGGGCACTTGCGCTTTGTGCGCGTAAATTGTGACACAATATGACTCTGGCAGATGGCACTGTATGGGTCTCTCTAGACCAACTGTACACTTCGACGTGAACAATTTATGCTTGACTGCATCAATTGTTATACTATTGCTGGATTTTTCTTTGACTCACGTTCGTTCACAAAATTAACGAGCTCGTTCAAATGCTGCTTTTATGAAGTACTTATAACTCAACAGACATACAGAGTGATAGATAGACGGAGTAACAAACAGCCCTAACATAGTACTTCATTTTTATAAATAACAGATAGGTCGAATGAGAGAGAGATAAAAATAAACGTAATGAGATGCTGTAAAGATATACAAAAAACAACCAGCAACAAACAAAAATTTCGAAGAATACGTGACTAGAAGAAGCAACAGTGAAAGAACGAATATTTTGAAATCTCTGAAAAACACGACATTGTTACAAGCATATACATTCATACAAAAAACGCAGACTTCCTTGGGGTGTTTCATGGGATTATAACATAATACCCTTAACGGAAAGTAATTTACAAACAAAGAAACATTATGAACAGGAACATAATAATCTTAATGAAAAAAGTCGAGGAAGACATCATGTTACAGTAATAAATGAGGTTTTAGGAAAAGCGTGCGTATTTATAAATATTTCAACACAAAATAATACCAGTAAAGCTTGTACGGTAGCCGCCACTATTTTTGTTGTTTTGAATTAAGCACAAAGCTACATAATAGGCTATTTATGCTCTGCCCACCACGGGTATCGAAATTCGGTTTTTAGCGTTCTAAGTCCGCAGATATACCGCTGAGCCACTTGGGGGCCTGCCATTGTTTTACAAATATTTGTATTCAAATATAATAATTATAGCATTCATACGTAAGTATATGTACATATAAAATCTAGATTGGGTATATGCTAAATAGTATAAAATGCAAAATAAAACAAACTTAATTTCGTATACGAGCCCGGCATGGCCAGGTGGTTAAAACACTCGACTTGTAATCTGAGGGTCGTAAGTTCGAATCCCCGTCATATCCATGCTCGCCCTTTCAGTTGCAAGGGTGTTACAATGTTACGGTCAATATATAATATTAATATATTTGCTTATATTATAGTGGGATTGACCGTAACTTCATAACGTCCCCACAGCTGAAAGGGAGAGCATGTTTGGTGCGACGGGGATTCAAACCCGCGACCCTCAGATTACGAGTTGAACGCCTTAACCCACCTGGCCATGCAGGGCCCTCGTTAATAAGAGTATCCCAATAGTTGGTGGTGGGTTGTGATGACTAGATGCTTTCCCTCTAGTCTTAAACTGCTAAATTAGGGATGGCTAACACAGATAGCCCTCGTGTAGCGAAATTCGAAACAAACCAAACCGGCATAGTCAGGTGGTTAAGGCACTCGACTCGTAATCCGAGGATCGCGGTTTTGAATCCCAGTCACAGCAAACATGCTCTTCCTTTCAGCCGTGGGAACGTTATGATGTGACGATCAATCCCACTATTCGTTGGTAAAAGAATAGCCCAAGAGTTGACGGTGGATGGTGATGACTAGCTGTCTTCCCTCTAGTCTTACACTGCTAAATTAGGGACGACTAGCGCAGATAGCCCTCGTGTAGTAGTTTTGCGCGAAATCCCAATAAACAAACAAGCAAACAATTTCTTATGCAAATATGTATATATTATTATTATTTGCTGCGGTGTTTGAGATTCCATGGTTTGTTCCGAAAAAAAAGACAAAAGTAAAATACAATGCAAAACATATACATGATTATTATATGCATCGAACGTATGTTCAATGCGTGATATCTTTGTGTCTCACGACCGTATATGCCTGACCTTGTCTCTTTCCTTCTTATGATTGTTCTAGTAATTGTTGTTGTTTTCTTATTCTCAACATCCTATCTCTCACACCAGTTTACTTTGTAACTAAAGTTTCATAAGAGTTGACATCGTAACTTGAAACTAGTAAAGACGTATAAGCTTGAAAGTGGTGGGCAGAGCACAGATAGTCCATTGAGTAGCTTTGTGCTTGATACATACAAACAAACGTATGTAAGCATAATTTCTGAGACAGTGGGGAGGATATGTTGTGGATAGAAAAGTCTTCTAGAAAACCTGAAAGATATGTTTATATAATTTCATATGCAATATAGTATACACGTGGAAAGATGTGATTTAACTTTAATATTAAAATGTCGTATCGATTGTACGTTTGCAGTACCTCATATGTACTCCTTCAATTGATTGCAACCTTTTGAACTTTAGGTCAGTGCCCTTTCAAATACATGTATATAAGCAAGACACGTACGTACCCACTATTTACAAATAGACAGATTGATGTATTCACGTGTTAGTATGCAAATACAATTCTCGAATAACGAAGTAGGCAGCTACAAAGTGCTTTAGGACAGGAACGATAATTCATATAAAATATTACCGGAAACACATAACTCTGCTGTATTTAACCTTTAATTACACTTTTTTTTTTTGTATGACCTGTTTAATGATTAAATGAGGTTTGAATTAAAATGGGTAGGTGGTTTGGTGTGTCTTTAAGGTAACTAACTATTCAAATTATCATAGTAGTTTTGTTTTTTGAAAACTGTATATATGTAGTGACATGATGCATACCTTAAAATGAATATATATTTATCGATATATTATTGATTATGAAATAAATTAATAGTTATATTATTAAGAGCTGGTCAAACAGCTTGTGAAAGTTTCGTAAAAATTCATTAGTACTATTTTTGAACCAGAGTTACCACGTAGAGTTATTATATGAATGAAAACAGAAAGTGTTCAACTCATTATTATAAACGCTTGTTTTCCTCACAGTTTTTCTTAATTATGGATGTCAACTCACTCATATGTATTTTTTCTCTGTTTACTGGGTCATTACCTTTCTGGGATTATGATATATGAATTTGGTATCTGTTTACTGAGTTATTACCCGTCTGGGATTCATCATTTATGTGAATGTATTTTCTGTTTACAGAGCTGATAACTTCCGAGAATGGATCACTTATATCAATTTTTTCGTCTGTTTAGATCGTAGCTGTTTTTCTGAAATTCATCATGAATATGAATTTGTTTCTGTTTAATGAGTTATTACTTTACTGGGACTCATCATTTATGTGAATTTATTATCTGTCAGAATGAGATTAATTTTATATCTGGATTTGGCATCTGTTTACTTTGTTGCCGCATTTCTGGACGCATCAGTTTTATTTTTACAGCACGAACTAGTTAGTGGTGACCAAATGTTGCTACACGCCACCTTAAGTTACACATCTATAATATTTTAAGGACAGATTATTCCAATTACATTAAAAAAAAGATTATTTAATTATCATTGAATAAAGTTTTTAATAATCTTTTTTATGTATATAAAGGTAAGACAATCAAACATGAGCTAGATCTTAGACAGATTTTTATTTATTTATTTCTCGTTTAAGATAGCTATGAAGCAAAACGAATAATAACGATAATAATTATACATAAATAAAAATAATAAATATATTGATTATTATAAGCAAAATTATGGTAAGAGATGCAAAGAGCAAGCGTAGCTAACATTTAATACGCACGGATAAAAATAACATTTTTAATTTACAATAAAAATCAGTTTCGATGCTTTTAAATACATCATCTACATATGTATAAATCACAAGAACTGTTATATAGATTAAGACGTCACTTGATTGAGCAAAAGGTACAAATACTGTGATGGTTTTCTGTTTCACACTCCAGAAGATGACGTTTTGGGAAGCTTCGAAACACGTAGAAGGTATTTGATGAGTTTCAAATAAATGAAATTTTAATATGTGCATCAAACTTTCTTATTTTTTTATTATATTTATTTATGATTTTACACGAGTATCCAAGAAGAGCTTTATTCCTAACATTTGTGTCGTTAAATTGATCTGGGACTCGAAATAAGCAACCAACGATGAGAGCTTCTGGTTCATTTAAGCAATAGTTCCAATAAAGCTGTGGTCATATTGTCGTCAATCAAATGCACAAGGAATATTTACATAGTGTACACAAGCTTTGTGTCGTGCAACGCTTCAACAGAGACTTAGGCTTCTATTGTGCTAGTGACATACGTAAAGAAAGGGCTGAAAAGGTCATTATCAGTTAGACTAAGTGAAATATCTCCTTCCGGGGAAAATAATGTATTTGTAAATATGTATCACTTAATTGGAAAAAGTCCTGCCCTTACATCGTTGGCGCCGACTCAGGGCGAGAAATTGAACAGTGGAGAGCATCAATGTTTGAAGTTTCGTGCCGAGTTTGAAGTGATAATTTATCAGAGACCGTTTCGTGTATTTCAAATCACGCAATTTTCCGAGACAACTGTAAAGTATTGATCCTAGATATCTTTTAAGCCTTCCAGGTGTTTAAGCATATATGCATTCGTTACCTTTGAAATAATTACTGTATCAGTTTGAATGAGTGGTTGAGAAAACTGTTCCTCTGAAATCTGGTTACCATTGGCCATGAGTGTCTTCGTTTCAAAATAAAAGTATGCTTGGGGTGTGTAAATCGGATATCTGGTCTTTCTTTTCTTAAAATAAATTTTGGTTTGTCACGGCTGTTCCAAAATTTGTGTATTCACATCTCCTCTTTAAAGAGTTGATGAAAAAAGCTGATAAAAGTCACTTCATACTAAGGAATATTTAGTTTAAAAACGTTTGCTATTTTTAAAGCGTGAATAGCTAAAAATTTAAGTTTATTCATTTTCGTTTTTCGTCTTCAGGTTTATTCATCAAACCATATTTGTTTACTCATTTTAATTAGTCCAGTGACAGTTACATTAATTTGTTGGTTCTTATGTGGTTGATTTTTTATGAGAATAACATTTTAGCTCAACGTATTTGTTTAGTATTTTCTTTTTCTAGACCCCAAGTCATAAAAATGGACTACTCTAGAATGAATAACTGATAACTCTAATCCACTTTAGAGTCCAAATATATGGAATTGCCTCAGACACCGTATTTTTGAAGGATATGGCCAAAGTTTATTAATGATTCATTTATTAAAGTATTTTGTTGTAAATAGTAATACAAAAAGAAAGAAAAACAATATGAACTAGACATGATCTTCTGGTTAGTGTGTCTGGACTGTAAATCCTAGGATTCACCGTTGTCTTCTTACTACAGAAACGAGCTCTTCACTTTAGAGTCATGGGTGCGCTATAAGAGTGACAATCAAACTCCACTATTTGTTCAGGCGAGAGAATCCTGAGAGTTGACAGTGAACTTTGTTTTCTATTTAATCTATCAGTTTAAAGTTTAGGAATAGTATGAGAATAGATAACTCTTTGGGTAGCTTTGCGAGAAAAAATCTGAAAACAAAACTGAACAGTTTAACATCTTTTAAAAGTTATAAAAATGCTAGAATATCACAAACAACGGCTTACAGCTGTTTTTTTTTTTACCTTATGTTACACTTGTAGGTTCAGCATTAACTTTGTATAAAACTATAAATAAATCTTCAACACATACACACACACATATATAAACATTATCGTATGATCACAAACAAACGGTATTATCAAATCTCGAAAGCATTGCCTTTAACTTTGACGCAATGAAAATGAATATGAAATGAGCAAACAACGTGCGTTTTTATTCGGAACTTTAAGAATTGTTCATGTTTAATCTATCCATTCATTTCATTTTCCTTACAATTCACCTCTCGTAAATCTGTTATACTCTGGCGCTTCTAGGCTAGTTTTTGTCTGATTTTTCATTGGAAAGTCCTGAAAATTATGATAGATAAATATATTTATTTCTAGAAATTTTTCATAATTAGTGATACAAGAAAAATACCTAAGTCATGACAAATTAAGCAGTTGAAAATAACATAACATAGTGCTGCCATCTAGTAACAAGTAAGAAAATGCCTGGAACTATTACGTAAATAGTAATACTTTTTCCTTATTACTAGTATTGCATGATTATTAATGTTTAGAGAAATTCAAATGGCAATATTCATGTAAGACGAAACTGTACCACGATAACTGAGAAGAAATTATATGTAGCTGAAAATATTCTGTGACTAAATTTGTTCAGTAAGCACATGTACACAGCATGACCAATCATTTGTCCTCGTCTAATTTAAGCGATCAGATTTATGGCTGAGATAAGACGGCATAGAGATTACAAATAATATTTCATATAAACTTGCTCATCCTTTTTTAATCGTATATTTTGTTGAATATTGTAATATATTGGGTATCTGATGAATACAAATTAAGTAACATCAATAGTTTTAACTTTATCTCTAACCTAAGATTATCATATCAAACATAATCAGTGATGTCGAGAAAACCCACTTGTAGAGATATATATATGCAAAAACGGCTCGTTTGGGTTGAGAAAATATTTTCTCAAACATATCAAACATAGTTTTTTTAAAACTTATGTACACATTATACGTTAAACGAATATGTAGTAAAAATGTATTAATGAGGATTTTCAATCAATAAACACAGAACCAAATGTATGCCATGTATTCCAGAAGCATAATACAAAATAGAACAGTAAAATGAAGGCCCGGCCTGGTCAGGTGAGTTAAGGAGTTCAACTCGTAATCTGAGGGTCGCGAGTTCGAATCCCCATCTCACCAAACATGCTCGCCCTTTCAGCCGTGGGGGCATTATAATATGACGGTCAATCCCACTATTCATTGGTAAGAATAGCGCAAGAGCTGGCGGTGGGTGGTGATAACTAGCTGCCTTCCTATCTTACACTGCTAGATTTAGGGACAGCTAGCGCAGATAGCCCTCGTGTAAGTTTACGCGAAATTCAAAAAATAAACAGAAACAGGAAAATAATTGATGAGAAAATAATAAACAAGAATCAGGTTCACCTTAAAAAAATCTTTACTTAAAGTTGTTGACTATTACTCGAGTGAAATACAGTGGTTACCAACAGACAGGGAAATAAATTGAACTGAGTGTATAATTCCATCCAGCCAGTAGTAATTAACACATATTTTCTGGTTTGTAGCTTTTTAGACTACACAGGGAGACTCAGCACTAGTAACCGATCTTTTCTCATTTTTAACACACCACATATCTTACGCATGCTCAGTTATTTACATATGTAAAATAACTGTTCAACTATAGGATTTAAAACGAAAGGTGTGCTCTTTGATTGGGTATTCCGTCACCCGTTCTGGCTGCATTACACGCTTGCCTGGCCCGGAATCACTAAATATCACCAGTGATAAATGGAGATATCATACAAGAAGCGGCGAGGTGTTCCTGTTTGTCATAACCATCAGATTCTAGTCAATTGGATAGTTTATCATCTGGACAGCATGGTAATATCGCGCACTCTCTATTCTCGTTTCCATCGTTCTTTTAAACCCGGGTTAATTATGTTCCCGGATGTAACTTGTCTCCTTTCAGCAAATATTTGCTGATTAGAAAAAAAAAATGAATCAGCAGAAATATTTCATAAAAGTGTCAAGTTTTAATTTATTTAGAAAACTTTTATTTAAAGGGGAAGTTGTTTGAATGTCTACACAAATATTAGAAGACATGATTTTGGACTTTTCCTATTGTATTTCATCTGGTTGCCTGCATAAAAACAGTAATGGATGTGGTTTTATGTTGCTTCTTGTTATATTGAAATTTACATCAAAACATATCCAGTTTAGACTTGATATACAGTATGTAAGTACTAGATGCAGATGGCATCAATAATACATTACTTTAAGAAAGGTTATTTTCTAAGTTACTTTTAAATTGGAACACGATTTTTGAAACTCATCACACTATAGGAATATCTTCATGTTATCTCCCAAAGATCCATCTTTACAAACTTCAGGAACATTAAAGAATTCCGATCTGTGCTTTCTCGATTTAGGGAAAATATCACTGAAAAATGTACATCATTTTTGGACACTTTTACAACTGCTACTATTTTCTTTTTTGCATCAAAGGTTTAACTGAAATGAAAGAATGTGATGTTCTTGGACAACATGCCACATTAAGGGCAAGTAACGAACGCAACTAGTATTCAATGCAGGTAAGAAGAAAACAGTTCTCATTACTGCAGTTTCGTTCCCACTTAAATTGTTATTTTGTGTTATTCACAAACACCGGCCAAGGTTATAAGAAATAATATTGCTTCAAACGAGATGTAATCTGGTAATGTTCAATCACTGACCTTATAATTTATCATAATGAAATATCTCACTGCTTATTTACGGATTCTTAACTTTGAAGTTTATGAGCACATAATATAATGATTAAGTAAATCTATAGAATATTTTCTTTTTCTTATAATTTTCATCTTAGATACAGCATAATTGGAGTAAACCTTACAAACTTGTTATGAATATCCACACGCACAAACATCCGTGAATCAGTGGAGATGTATTTAAATACTTAATGTGTATAGTATAAAGCAATTTCCCTACTTAATTACCCAAGAAAATACATATTGCATGAAATCTTATCTCGAAGGACTCGTCAACGAAGGTGCATTTTGTAAAGATATAAATCTGCAGGTCAGAACGCTTTTTCAGTTTAAATTGAGCGAAATGATATAGATGTGTTTATAAATATGCAAGTTTTTGACGCCCTTGAGCATTAGTTACGGTTGGATGGGCAGAGTGGGCTAAGTTAGGCTTTTTTTCTCTTACCTGTCCCAAGGGAGAACTTGTGACGTCACCAGCGAGCACTGCTTTGCACGTGCAGTATACTGGTTCGATCTTGCTCGCATGTGTGCTCCCAAGTTGAGAAATGGAGCTCGACATAATGGTGGGAAGCCTACGATGATAGAAGCAGGTTTGGTCGCGAGAGATAGATAAGCATGGCTGGCTCGCCCTCTATACATAGCGCTGTCTCCCAATGTCACGCTCTTTGACTCGTGCATAAGACCTGCTGCTTGCAAATGACGTAATTATTTATGGAAACTCTGCGGTCGCTAAGCGTCATTTTGTAAATCTCTGACCGAATTCACGTTGTTCCGCTCCAATGGCTCATTTGCTCCTGGCCATTATCATCCACTAGTAAACTAGTTTTAATGTTAGAAGTTTCATGAACATCTTAAAACTTCAATTACTCAGAAAATACAGCTGGAAGATACTGATTAGTTTACTATTCAATACTTTAATTCCTTTCATAAATGCCAACAATCTATATAGTTCTGGCTTTATTATTCATTTGTGAATCACTGAATCATTATCTTCCATATCTAGTCATCTGTAAATCATTTTCGTTTCAGCACATTTGACACGGAACAGAGCATAGCTCCATTTATCACGAATAAGTGTTTAAAGATGTATAATACAAATTCAACATTTTAATATGTGTGCCTCGGTTATTGACACCATTTTGATACAGCAAAATATTTAATTAATTTGGTTCTTGATGTCACTACTGCTTGAACTAATTGATTTCATTATGGCTAATAATAACATTCACAATGTACCGGTAAAACTGAATAATGGTAAGATAGTCAAGAAAGATATTTCTATTTCCTTAACATTACACTTCTTTAAAGTTAACATACGACTCATGTTCGAGCATTTGTATCTGGTAAAATAGAGATTTCTTTTTCGGTGAACGTATGCTAGTAAATGTAATAGAAACACCAGAATAGAAACGAAGTCTTAACTTCCATAGCTTCCCCGTATTTGAACGTTCAATGTACATTTACACAGGTACATCACTCATTCAGGTTTAGATAACTCTTACTTTTTAATCTCAAGTATCTATCATAAGCCTGAACTTTATGAGGTGCATTGACAATTACTGCGCATCCAGACCTTCGTCTCTGTCTTTGTTAACGAGTACCTTCAGAGTCTCTTCTCTTGGCTTGTTATATATATTCGTGTGTTGGAGGAAATAACAGAAAAACACCTTACCTTTTTTAACTGCAATTTTTTTCGTTTCTGAGAAGAGAATATATAATCATATGGTAATCCATCTGTGCATTAAATTATTCTATACCACTGAATCTTGCCCGTATACAAATAGTAGATTATTGTTTGTTCTTGTTGTTTTCAGAGAAATATTATAAAAATTTCGATATAAGAAATTATGTCAGATTTATAGTGTAGTTGATCATCTAGGTGGATTATCTGTGACACGGTGCTCTAAATAACACTGTCGAAAGTTATGTAATCATGAACGTACATCAGACCAATACAGCAGTGGTCAAGACACTAAGCTGACAGACGAGGAATAGTGAAATACTAGCAAAATACTAAAATAATTCGGAAGGAACAACATAATATCAGTCACATTGACATGCCTGCTACTTTAAAACCTCTAAATGTAAAATGGTGTCAGAAACATAAAATTGCACCTAAGTTCAGTAAAATAACGTGGTTTGACCAGATGAATTATTTTATATACATTTTCTGTCAAACTGATTTGTTTATATGGAGTGAAAATCAAAAGAGGCTTACAACCCAGAATGCCTTGTATTACCTGTTAAGTAGAGTCTGTGATGGTATGAACAGCAACTTTGTTTGTATATTTTGTAGCAATAATTCGAAGCGTACGATCTCATTGAAAAGTAAAGTGACAGATACTGATTACTATAAGACAGTACAAAGTTTAGTCAGGCTAATAAAAGTTTTGAACAACGTAAAACAAAAACATGTATAATAACAGTAGCTATGGCTGAAATAAAATGGATTGCAGTGGATTAGAGTTAAACTGATATGCAATCTCGTAGTAAAAACACAACAGGGTAAGCATACACTTGGATAAGGTGGACATATATAAACAAATTGGAGAATTCGGAGTTTCCTGACAATTTGGCTTTGATGTCTTCCAAATTATAAAATGTGGTTAAGGCACTCGACTCGTAATTCGAGGGTCGCGGGTTCGAATCCCCATCACATCAAATATACTCGCCCTTTCAGCTGTGGGAGCGTTATAATGTGACAGTTAGCTGTGGGTGGTGATGATTAGCTACCTTCCCTCTGGTCTTACGCTGCTAAATTAGGGACGGCTAACGCAGACAACCCTGGAGTAGCTTTGCGCAAAATTCAAAACAAACCAAAACAAAATTAAAAAATATGGAATAAGAACTACAAATTCTGAGGAATATTGAAATAATGTCGGCTCACAAATAAATACCAAGAAGGTAAAAATAAATAACTATACATTTAAAATTAGAAAAAAAAGGAAGTTCAGGAGACAGATTCGCTTGTGTAATTAAAATAATTAGCAAGTTCAGAGGGTTAAAAAAACATACAATTGGAATAAATAAATTGAATAAAATTTGGAATAGTAACAACGTTTCCATAAAGAAAACAAAAACGAAGATTTTTAACAACAATACAAAATCAGTATTGCTGTATGGATCATAAATATGTATAATGAGCAAATTTTAACATGGTTGTTTGAGAAGAATATTAAAATGAGATAGTCTACAAAACTTTTTAATAAAGAAATTTGGAACAGGATAAAAGCACAATAACTAAGTGTAAACTTAGAAGAAAAAAAGGATAAATCATATTTTAAGAATGCATGTAAAAATAATTCTAAGAAGGATAATTCATAAATGAAAAAGAAAAGTCGTTAGGCCTAAAAACACATAGAGGAGAACAGATAAGAATGAAAGAAATCAAGTTAAATCATTTTCATGAAAGACAGCCGAAGTTGCAGATAAAGACAGAAACACGTGGAAGAGTATCTTGAGGCCCAATAATCGAAAAGGGCTCTAAGGGAATAGGTAAGATAAGATAAATGATTACTTCGATCTCATTGCAGACCAAGCTCACTCTACGATAAACGCTTTATTCCCAAACATAGCTAGTCAGTTTCAAGAAGACAATGCACAAGTTCGTGTTGTTGAACTTGTTTAAAGAACACGGTATAGTGTTTGAGTACCTAACTTGGCTGTCACATTCACAATATTTAAATGTTATCAAGTTTCTCTGGTCAATTCTTGAAAGCAAGATTCGAAGTAGACTGTTAGCACCAACATCACATCAACAGTTAAAAGAAGCTTTGGTTAATGAATCTGTTCACTATACCATTGTCGTGTCCACAGTGCTTGTTTCATCAATTCTACACCACTTTACTGCTCCTCGTGGTGAACCAGTTCCATATTAATGAATAAAATGTAGAAATTAACAGTTATTTACATCATTTTGTCCAATCCCTGTATATACACAAAATATTGCATATTTTAACTGTCATGACGTGTATTGAAGGATAAATGTACATGGGCTGTTGCTACATGTTAGTCGTATATCAGTCATTTGCCAGTTTCATAGGAATCTCTGAAGTGACATGTTGCAAGCACTTTCTTGTTTTCAATGGAGATGGTCTTAAAAACGAAGAAAACGCGGAAAAAACCTTGTCAAAGTTAAAAGGAGCTGGAAAGTAATGATTCACAATTACAGACATAACTCCAGCAAATCTTTTCTTCCACTTCCGTTGGATCTCTTTCTCTCCATATTTTTATGGAGAAAAAGGAAAAAGCTTCTGTGTGGAATGTATTGTGAGGGAGGGGTCGGGTACATCGGTACGTCCAGTCTGCTGATGGTGGCCCACCATCAATTCTGGTCAATGAAACTGCCAAGTTTTATGGAAACATTCTCAGGCTGTCATGCAGAACGTCGTTGTGGTTCGCTACCATCTGAACAGACTCTCAGTTTTCCTCCTCAACTCCTACAAATTCTTGTTATGTTTGTTGGATATTTCCGCTTTTCGCACAAACTATTGTTTGTTACATTCCTTGTTTGAGTCAAGTGTGTAAGACAGGTTGTGTTACCGGTGTAACTTTGTCCATGGGCTACACTGAGAGACAGTTAAGAAAATAGACGAAATTCCTTACAATGAAACATTAATATTAGATTATTTCACACATAGTACATTAATAGAGAACTCCATATTTATAAAAAAAAATATCTTAAAACATTAGGAAGAGTTTGGGGAATAAAACAAAGAGTTAAAATTTAAATAAAAGAAAAAGGAAATAAGACTCTACTTAGTATTTATCTTCTGGTAATAACATGTATATAATTCTATCACGCCTTATCCTACTTTTAATATATCTCATTACGACCCTTATGAATATAACTGAGCACGTGTAAGTCTAATGTGGTCTAAAAAAACGTAAAGCACTGACTACAGTCTTGGCTGAACAATTACATATTATTAATTATGACTAGTAACGAGCTATATGAATGAGTTACATTCTTGTTTTCTTACTCCTTTGTTCTAATTTGATAATGACTTTTTATTTGCATATTTATATACAATTTAAATGTGTTGAGAATTCGATCTTGTCTACTTCCGTGTCATCATAAAAGCATTGTTACTTTCTAATCACCATCGCAACAAAAAAATTAACAAATTATATGTTATTATCACTTAATACTATCAGTAAACACCATTTTTGTTATAATTATAGTTGCCTTATAAATCTTTATTGTTCGTCTAGACTCAACGTAACTCATTTATTTTACCAAGCCATTGTTAACTTTGAATATTAAGTACTGAAACGCTAGTTATCTTCCCATCAGTACCGTAGTAGAGTTGGTTTTGTTATGTAAAACGACATCATAATATCATTGAATTATGTTGAATTGTATCATATTCAAGCAAAATTGTAATATCTATGTCAAAAATATAATTCACTTGTCGCATTTTGACAACATTTATAAAATTTGGTATTTCACTCAATTCGCATTCTTGTAATCAAATATTTTTACCTCTAACTATGCTTTTTCTTAAAATTTAAATAAAACATTCTCTGTCAATTTTGATACTATGAGTACTAATACTCCCTTCAAAGATTTTTCGCGGGTTCTAATACCCGTCACACCAAACATGCTCGCCCTTTCAGCCGTGGGGACTTTATAAAGTGGTGGTCTATCCCACTATTCGTTGGTAAAAGAGTAGCCCAAGAGTTGGCTGTGGGTGATAATGACTATCTGCCATCCCTCTAGTCTTACACTGCTAAATTAGAGACGGCTAGCGCAGATAGTCCTCGAGTAGCTTTGCACTAAATTCAAAAAGAAAAAAAACACAAAGATTTTGATATTTCTCACTGTTTATACACTTGCTAAAAGTATAAAAATTTAGAATACCTCTTTTTAAGAAGTTTGAATAAATTATCCCTCTTTACAAATGTTCCCCTCTAAGTCTACGGATTTACAACGCTAAAATCAGGGGTTTGATTTCCGTCAATGGACACAACAGATAGCCAGATGTGACTTTGCTATATGAAAACAGGATCCAAGACAATGTTTCACCTCCATGGTTACTGACTCTCGCTTTTAAACTAACTAACTTTTGATGACACATTCCTATTCATAAATACAGTTTTGCAAAAACTTGGTATCTCAAATATTTTACGTTACATTGATAAACCACAAGATACATGCTTTGTGAAAAATTATAATTTTAAGACTTGAATGTGGTAATGAAATGAAATCGACCACCAAAACTTCCCTAATTTTTATAAATATTCAAGAAGTTTTTCAACTATGTTTTAATTGTGGATAATTGTTCTAAGTTTCTTCTTTACTTGAATTGAATCGTCTTATTTTTTGTTTTGTATGGCTTTTGTATCTTCCAATAATATTTTGAAATTTTTAAGTTTCTTGTATTTGACTGGTAAATGTGTTTGACAACTGTTTTGTTGAAGTATAACCATTTCTTTCTAATGAAACGCCAATTTTACGCAACAAAATGCCGAATTTTTGGCAACAATGTTCAATACCTCATCTTGAAAAATACAAGCTATAATTACCAAATTATTTACCTAATTAGATTCTCACTTGGAAACCAACAAACCTAAAACTGCAAACAATCCAAACTTTCAAGATGTCTCAAAAAGTAATAAAAATAAATAAAAATGTAAAATATATAAAAAAATGTTTGGGTGAGACATTGTCCGTATCCAAAGAAAACACACACACATATATACACCCTCTTTAGGAACTTATTGAAAGTAAAACGATTTTATAGCACCCCTCTTTCATAAGCTTGAATTAATTATCCCTCTTTACACATTTGTTAAAAGTAGAACGATTTTATTGCACCCATCTTTTATTAGCTTAAATTAATTATCCCTCTTTACACATTTGTTAAAAATAGAACGATTTTATGGCACCCCTCTTTCATACGTTTGAATTAATTATCTACGTTTTTGCACTTGTTCACAGAGTTTTCAGAACTCAACAAAACACTGAATTGTGAACAAAATTTTAAAGCATTGTACAGCAAACTTTTCAAAACTCAAATAAAAACAAATAATATTCAAACATTCTTATTACTTGTGCATTTTCTTTAAAATACAAAATATAACATTTTTATCAGCATAAAAGGACATAAACAGCACACTGAAGACTGGATTTTAAAAATCGTTTTCACACTACAGCATCACATGAAAATAATAATTTAAACATTTTGCAATAGAAAATTTTTTGTTTGTTAAATTTAAAACATGTCAAGAAATATTTGTCCATAAGAGTCGATATTAGTAGGCCTTACACCTACTATATAGGTGTATATTACACCTATATATATTACACCTAATATATAGAGTTGTGATATTTAAAGTCACGGTCTGAAAGCAAGAATTATCGAATTAATATAGGAAAACTTTCTTTAAAACATTCTTATAAACACCATTTTAAATAATAGCGCCTTTAGGGACGTTAATTTTTAACTGACCCAATGACTTTATCCCCTGGATAGAACTATGTAGAGCTGACTGCGAGTAAAAATTGGCTTAGTTAAGAGCAACTCCAACGAACTAACACCCATTTCCCAAATTATGTTATTGTAAGGTAAAATTTTGCCCTTCGGTTAATAAGACTATGCGTGCATAATCACAGAAATATAAGGCAATACGTGGTCTTAATGTGTACTAGTCAGCTAGGCTGTCACCTAATAAAAATACTTTTATGGACTTGGCTGGTATATTTTACTGCCACTTTCTAATGTCTCCTTGGTTACAGAGATCTAGGCAATCTTTTTGTATAGCAAAGTTTTGACTGACAGGCTCTCTAGATCTAATAATTGTGAAATGTTACCAAACAATATAGACTGAAGGTTGTTTGGTATGCATATCCTTGGTTTTTTGAATAGGTAAGTTCTCATTTTATCTCTGTAAATGAGTAGTTATGTAGCCTGAAACCATGTTAAAATTTTTCATGGCCTGTCTTCCGAGACTAAAGCTCTCCACGCATGGCTGAAATGGTCTTTCACTGTCTGATGGCATATTGGAAACCTTTAATTTCCATAAAACTGGCTAGATGCCAGTTGTTCTCAAAGAAACTAGAAGACAACTAGGGTAACGCGTGTCAACACTAGCTTTCTTGGAAATATTTTTTTTTTATTCTTTGATTAGTTTCCTCAACTGAACTTCATACTTGAACTATACTTCGTGTCTGTTTGTCTACAGATGCAGATGTCATGTTGATAGTTGTTCCAAGAACTGAAGGTTTATGATCCTAAGATGAGGTGCTGGTAGACAAACGACTACATGGAAAGAATTGTTGGGACAAATAATATCGAGTTATTTCATGCAATTTAAATTTGATGGGCATATTAAGAACTAATTACAACTTTTTTATTTAATACACCATATACATATGTAAAAAAAAACCTTGATATTACTTGCTTCAAGTTTCTTACGAATTGGTGTAGATGAATCGTTCAAAGCTAATAATGTCTGTTTAGAGCCGGTGTATTGAATGAGTATAACTTAAACTTATATTTCCAAACGGATACGTATTTACCATAGCAAAATTATGTGGTAATATTTCTGACTGCTTCAGGTACAGGGACAAAATGATTTGAACAGACCCATGAGCTTCATGTAATTCTAAATGGATATTTGGTTGACAAACATGTGTCAAGAGAGATTTAACTATAACTTCAAATCCAAAGGGATTCTGTCAATGAAAAAACAATAAAGTTTTTTATTTATAGTTAAGCATAAAGCTACGCAATAGGCAATTTATGCCGTGCCTATCACAGGTATCAAAACCCGGTTTTAGCACTATAAGGCCGTTAAATTACTTGAGAAACAAATAAAATGATTACATAGTCACCTGTAAAGTGAAGTCCATGTAAAAACACCTAGTTGTTTTCTTCTCAACATCACATTTTCAAATATTAAAGCTCTAATAAATGTTAACATTCCGTTGTGATTAATGGGTTTATTTGTTTGCTTTACAGCTTTTGCGCAAAGGGAATCCGCGCATAGTCTTCCATAATACCTGGTCCTTATCTGACCTCTAATAGCGCAATTATGGCTCGAAATGGTGGAGCCCATTTTTGCGGAAACAGGACAAAAAACATAAACTCTTAGCTTCACACTTCGGGCAGGCTAACGCTGCACTACACCAGACCTCGATTATTAAGATAAAAATAATTGAAACATAAGTCCAAGCACTAAATAAAAAGAATATTTTAGAAGCAATTTTATGTTCTAAACATTATAAGCTTCTACTTAACCACGACCGGGTGGTTGGGGATGCTCGGCTCGTAAGTTGAGAGTCGCGGGCTCCAATCCCCGTCACACTAAGCAAGCTCGCTCTATCGGCCGTGGGGGTGTTATAATGTGACAGTGATTCCCACTGTTCGTTGGTAAAAGAGTAGCCCAAGAGTTGGCGGTGGGTAGTGATGACTAGCTGCTTTCTCTCTAGTATTACACTGCTAAATTAAGGAGAGCTAGCGCAGATAGCCCTCGTGTAGCTCTGAGGGAATTCAAAAAGAAACATACAAACTCAACACTACTAAAATCAAATTAAACAATTTTATTAATGTATCTTCCACATAAAACAATCAATTATCTGTACGTGAAATATATATAAGAAATTCTTGAGCACTTGCATCTCGATGCACAGTTCTTCCCACAATGACAAACAAGCGCAAGTAAAACTTACTCATTTTAGCAATCTCAACGATAACTGGAATGAATTATATCTTCTTGAAAATATAGAACACACTGGTATACTATTGGTGTAAAGGAAAAGATATATCAATAAATTTTGGTAAAGGTAAATTTGCTCGTTAAATACTGTTCTACTTCGGTATTATTATCTGTGTGAACTACATTATGTTTATTTGAGGCTTTCTAATAATAATTTTGGGCGAGTTCTCACGTACATTGATTTATCCTATTTTACAATACATATTTCGTTTAATTTACACTAATGTGACTTTAAATATCTATCTGATTCTATTTTATTTCATGTTCATTATCGCATTCTCACTTCATACAATATTAACTTGTTATATAGGTGAAGAATTTAACAATGGATTGAGCCCGAAAACCTTACTCTAGTAAGGTATTGTATAGTAGTGACTACAGCGGATGTAGTTCACCGTATTCACATTGAATGAGGGGTAACACACTAAAGTTAGGCCTTTGTTCATCCATTTAATGTCTGTACAAGTTTTAACTCTATTTTTGAGTACTTTAAACCCAATCAAACGCTAAAATACAAACTATATATGTCGCGCTTTACGAAAAAGGCGCCAAACAAAAACACCAGTCTTGCTTTTCTCGTAACAGTACACGGTCCATTTTGTGACTATTGATAAGACATCTGACACATCACGATGTATGGGACATATGAAGTGCCACTCTACAGGTTGTCGGGATGCATGTCGCTTGCATAAAGCTACCAAAATGTGACACAAGTAAAGGTGACAATAGAACAATGAAACAACGAGCCTTCAATGCATTTGCCCTAGTTTCCTAAATGGAAAGGGGCTGCCAGTTCCTTGTCCAATCTTGGAAAGGGCAACCCCAGTCACAAGCAGGCAGTTATATTTGATTTATAACCACTTATTCAGTTGTTTAGACTTCTAACCTTCTCTGTTTTGTACAGTGAGTAAAATGAAACTGAGCATAAGACTTCAAGGGACAAGTACGAAAGTTTAAGGAAGACAAAAGTGACGTTTACTAGCCCTACTATAAAATATGTTTTAACATTCTAAGATATTTCACTTTAATGAAGCACAAAATATCCTGATAACAGTTTAAAATCCCCCCAAAGGATTTGTTGGTTGTAGATAAAACAGTAAATTTATTAAATAATGTAATATCTTATAAATTACTCGACCGTCCCTTTAGTTGTTTTCACATCTCTTTAAAAGGCTTCAACTGAGCCATTCATTCTCATTCTTTCACTCTTTACAATGTTAGAATCCTGCGGCCACCAAAGCCTTTTGAATCTTTTGTTACAGAGCCCTTGAAGACATGAGAAACTTATGATAGCCACTTGAACGAAACTTCATGATATCTGGCCCTGTAAACGGGTCCTGCGCAGGACCAAACAAAGGGGATGGGGTGGAATGTGATATGTGTTCAGACTACCTAGGATTCCCTCCTTTATATTTTAATGAGAAACACATTTAACTCTTACGAGAATATTTTACTTTTTACACTTTAAGTGTTATCAAAATATATAACTTAAAAGTGCATTCATAAATGTTTAACATCAATCCCGAAACTTATTTTGAACAATATATTTAAACTACGCGTAATTGCAGCATAACGCATAACAGTAGCCATTGGAATTTGTCTCTTCCCATGGAGTTATTAGGAACTTTGCAGTAAATCTTCTGCATGTTTATTTTGTTTCGTTCTGCCCATTTACCTGCACATTCACGTATAAGAATGTTTAGAAACATTACACATAATAATTCAGTCATGTCACGTGTATTCAATAAAACGCAATAGGTCCATATTAACTTTTTTGTGTCAAACTTATAGATCTTCTATACGCTATACGTACTTTAGAAGTAAGATTATTTCCTCGAAAGGAGGCCGAAGTCCGCGTGGAGGGTCACCTGTTTTAACCAGTTGCACCATTATGCAGTAGCACGTCAATCAGTGGGCACTTAAATGGTATCACATAAAGGACACTTAACGCTGCGACATGTATTGTTGTGACATCAGTGAAACGAGCGCATGTATCACGAGAAGGATTATGCACTCTGTAGAGTACAACACACCATGGCATATGAACTTCAAAAGCAATAAATGAAACTGCTTGTTACTCTTAATTTTAGTTTTATTTATTCTTGAAACAAAACACTTTCAGTAATCCTGAGGAAGTACATCTAGTATTCTAGTGATACACCGTATTTATCAGTTCATTTAAAATTAATCAGTGTACGCTTGAGTATTCTTAATTTCTTCAATAATATTCGGGCCTTCATAACGAATGGCTAAAGATTAATAACCATAAGAATATACAAACAAGAGGTAAGTTTCATTTTACTTACCCCCAAATTGTAGTACCTTATTTCTTTTTTTTAATTTGAATTAATTATTTACTTGTGGAAGCAGTCAACTTTCAACAAAAGGGTGATATAGATATGGGACGTTGTGGGCTTGAGCACTCACATCTTGCTTTCCTAATTTCTATTTCTAATTATATGTCTATTGCTATTCTTTATTTCTGATGTGAGACTTGCGAATGGAGGTTAAGACTGATAGACGGTGTATCCCTACCACTATGTGGGTTTGTTTGTTTGTTTTTGAATTAAGCACAAAGCTACACAATGGGCTATCTGTGCTCTACCCACCACGGGTATCGAAACCCGATTTTTAGCGTTGTATGTCCGCTGTGTGGGTCCTACTTTCGCAGTCACCTCCAAAACCTAGGGTACGTTTTATAATTTCACATAGTAACATGTACCCTGAGATTTTTTCAGTTGATGCAGCGTTTTCTGTTTAATTTGTTTTTGTTTCGGCTTGTTTTCTGAGTTAAAACAACAAATTATAAACGTATGTATTGGTATATTTAGTTACAAACTACTATTCTGTGAAACAACTAATCTTCAGACAAATATGATTAACAGTTAGGACGTATTTTCTGGGTGACAATTAGCCACGAACTGCTTCTGTCGGACAAAAACAAATTGTGTCAACTTTTGAAGGTCCTTCCTTGAACTTTGGTTCTTTAAAAGAAAGATAATAGAAAACCTGTGTTTGAGGTATTTTATCTAAATGGCGCAGCGAGACATTTGTTGACTTCCTTATAAAAAACAAAAAAAAAAAAAAGTCATAATTATTATACACGAGCAAATATAGACGAGTACATTATCATGGCAATTTGGGTTCTCTGTTAGAAGCTTCGGTGTTGTATTTAACTTTCTATAATTAGGCTTACTGTACGCAGGATAGGTTTGTCGAAATATATCCAACTTCTCAACTCATTAATGATGTGTATGATGCATGGAAACAAGAGTACATTCAATTGTTGAGTTAAAATATGTGTATGAAAGAATGGGATATTCGACGAATTTAAGGAGGTAACAAAAACACAAACTTGAAATATATAAGTACATTTAGCACACTACGTTGCACACATACCTTTTCCATCACTCCTAGGTTTACTCCATAATTCTATGTCATCTTGCAATTTGACTTTTTACCCAATGACAAAAAAAAATCACGAACAAGTAGTACATGGGACTGATTTAAAGGCAAGAGTTTTCGAAATATTATTCTTTTTATGTGAAATGTACTGTAATAGGAAGTTTCTATATTATGCAAATCAAGACTATAAAATCTAGAATAAAAATTTATTAATACTCAACGTTTCGGCTTCTGCCTATATTAAGGACCAAACATTTAATTTTTTTTCGTATCTATGATTCAAATGATACGTTACAGAAAAACACAAAGTAAAAACAAAATATGTTATGAAACGCAACACCATAATGTATTAAGGGAAAGAGACGTTACAGGGGAAGAAATAAATGAGATGCATATTTGAATTTCGCGCAAAGCTACACAAGGGCTATTCGTCCCTAATTTAGCAGTGTAACACTAGTGTGAAGGCTGCTAGTCATCACCGCCAACTCTTGGGCTACACTCTTACCAACGATTAGTGGGATTGACCATATCATTTAACGCCCTCACGGCTGAAAGAGCGAGCTTATTATGTGTTACGGGGATCCGAACCCGCGACCCTCAGATTACGAGTCGAACGCCTTGACCAACCTGGCCAAGCCATTAAATTAGAGACTACACGAATAAAATATACTGAAAAACCGATTAAACATGAAGTTTAATTGAAAATGTTTATACCTCAAAACTATATAAAAGTTACATAAAATGTATTTTAATATATTCATCATAGTATTAGCACATTTAGTCAAAACTTTTTGTTTATTGTTTTAAAAAGACAAGAACAAATTAATTGTAAAATATACACGTACCAGAACCAGTGAGATGAATGAAAACCAAACAGGTACAAGTGTATAAATGTAGAACTCTTAAAAGTATTAAATATTTAAATCAAAAATAAAAGCAAATAAAGGAGTTACGGCTTTAATGTAATTGTTTAACGTGTTAACTGTAATAACTTAAGTACATCTGTATCTACAAACAGGCATTATACAAACCAACCTCTATGTAGAAAGTTCCCACATTTCATGAACAATTTCAGTTTACGTGGGAGCCCGGCATGGCCTGGTGGTTAAGGCAGTTGGCTCGTAATCCGAGGGTCGTGGGTTCGAATCCCCATCGTACCAAACATGCTCGCCCTTTCAGCCGTGGGGGCGTTATAAAGTGGCGGTCTGTTCTACTATTCATTGGTAAAAGAGTAGCCCAAGCGTTGGCAGTGGGTGGTGATGACTAGCTGCCTTCCCTCTAGTCTTACACTGTAAAATTAGGGACGGCTAGCCCAGACAACCCTCGTGTAGCTTTGCACGAAATTCAAACAATCTTCTCTATAAAGTACTATTTGAATTTTAGGCATAGAATTTTAAACAATTAACTTTTGCGAAAGGCGGAAGCTTTTACATTTGTATGATGTTTTGTAACAGTTTTTGATTTTACCAATAGAACATCGTAGTTGCATGGTTCATGCTCGCTAAAATAGCAATTGTAGAAACATCTCCACGAAATCAAGTTCTAAGACTTGTGTTGATAAGTTAGCAGCTGTTACTTAGGTGTTTTTTTTCTCTATAAAGAAGTATAACTTCAAATTTAAGTTTTATTTACATAAAATGTGCCCTTAACGGTTTGAAAGAGATGTAGTGTTAATTGCAGTATACTTACTTGTCTGGTGGACAACTTATATTGTTTAAAACACAAGTTCATTCAAGAAAATTATTACTTTTTTTTAAATAAGAGCAAAAAATATCGTACAAACAAGGATTAGTAGCACGAGAAAAAATTATTTGAAAAGATAAATTAAAAAATGATGTAAAGCAAAAAGGCTAGTATTAATCCTGTTGTGCAGTTCAAGGGTGCTGGCTAGTCACGGGCCGTTGAGCCGTGTAATGCTTCCAGCTGTGAACCGCAAGGCATGCGTGGCCAAGCCCCAAGTGTTGCTTGTTTGCGCGAGCTCCAAACCAACACCTCCGAGTGAAGATGCTGTTACGGAAAAGAAAGTATCAAAATTTCTATGTATAAAAGAAAACATAAAGAATTTAGCTTGCTTCTGTCATTGTTTCTATTAAAATCTGTTTTAGCACCTGTGATTTTTCGAAGGTCGTAAAAAACGTAAGATTTAGTTTTCTGTCATTGAGCGAGCAATTTGGTTCGAATACGGTTATTGTCAGCAGTCGTGAAAATACACGACAAAAGATAGTTAAAAACAATAAACAAAGGCTTCGAAAATATAAGTAAAGACCTGGTTAAGAGAACGTGTCTGTAACTTTTGTACATGAATTTCTCTGAGCCCGTACAGAATATACTGACGATTTTTCGTATGTTTGTGCATCCTAATGCAGATACATTTTGCATTACAATCCAGTGTAATGACATTTAAGTTCTAATATAAAGCTAACGAGTAAACTAAAACCCAAGATCGCTGCCGCTTCGCTTTATCAACTTGATCGCTTTATAGGACCCCGAATGTAATCTAGTTCTAAGGTTGTCACAAAGTACTGCTTTAAAATATGTATAACTAATGTTTCGACTACTTGGTCAAAAACATCTAGACAGTCATGAATAATTAGTATTGAATTATGTAGCTCAATTGTAGACACAAACTCCACTGAACCACAACTTCGTATTTACTTTGTATTGAGTTTCATTTCGACTACCTTCTTATTTCCTTTTCAGTTTCTTCCAATGAAATGTTTAAATAATATTTGATGAGAGGCAAATTTTCCAAACCCAAATTTCCGTCATAATGAGACCTTCATATTGGCCCCTTTAAGAGTCGTTAAGATAATACCACTTATATCCCTCATCTCTTTACCCAAAAGATTCTTAAGACAGTCAGTACTAGTTATTTCTAAAGAGACTGATTTTGACGCAGTACTTTGTGACAACCTTAGAATTAGATTACATTCGGGGTCCTATAAAACAATCAAGTTGATAAAGCGATCTTGGGTTTTAATACTTTTCTTACAATCGAAGTCTTGAGCTGCGATTCAAACCCTTAAGGTAATCCATGTTGCCCGAAAGTTTGAAGCTTTGACCATAAGAAAAGCAAATCACTGTACCAGATCCAGAAGGTCCGCTCTCTTTAGATAGTTCTACTGTATTAACGGGTGCGAGTGTAACTATATTTTATATTTCCAATTATAGAACAACTGGGAGAATATTTCGCACGGCGTGTTCAAGGGTAAACGAAACAGACTGTGCGGAGAGTTATAGTCCAATTATAAAAAGGAATTAGAATAGTAAAACTGCTGACAAGATACTGCTTTAACCGAATCGCGAGAGTTTAATAATTTCTGACATTTTCTGGACTCGTGAGTTACGAATTACTGTCCTTATTGGCACCACCAACTTTATATTGTAACATTGTTTATTCATAAAATGCTGGAAAGGACGATAATTGAAATAAATTTAAAGAAAATAATATAAAATCAACCTAACTTAATGCATTGTTAACATCATTAACGTAGGTTTTATTAACGTATTTCAATAACTGTGTACAAATAATGATAACAATTAATGGAATTTTGTTTTCAAAGGCTGTTAAACGAGATTACCAGTAGTGAGTTCGTAAACAGAAGCGATAGATACAGTTTATATATTTATATTTACTGTAACAATATGGTGGTCTTGTGCGATTAAAAACTATAGTTTCGTTATTTGAACATTTACATTTTAATGGTCACAGAAACGTTAATGTCACAAATTAATGGACTAGATTTACAGATACAGATCAAATAACTGCAATTTTACTTAATTATATTTAAAACTAAGAAAACTATAACTATTTTATCTTATAAAAATAGATCTAAATTACTTATGATCAATGACTTTTTCCTATAAAGTTAACTGTAGTGTAACTGGTCAGTTTTGCCATCTCGTCTCATTCTAATGTAAGATCAATGATGCGTATTAGGAGTCTACTTTCATTCTGAGAAAACTATAACTTCGGGTCTAACCCAAGAAAATGAAGAATTGGCTTTTTGTGTGCTTCAGATAATCATGGAATTTAAGTGACACTCCACTGATCATTTGTGACTAAAACAAGTAAGTAGCACATGATGGAATATTGTTGTTTGTTTGTTGTTGTTGTTGTTGTTGCTTTGCCATTTAGTTATTTTTGTGAAGATAACTTGTTCGGTTACTGAGTTGCAGAAGGCGGGAAGTGTCTTTTTTTTTTTTTTGGTATATATATTGGACCAATGAATCGAGAGACGAATAGTTGTACACGTCCCTTCGGTAAACATAACTTCCATGCTCTCATCACTGGCGTCAAAAGTCACATGATTTCAAGCTTACAATCAGCAGCGAGTAATGCTCCCCTCGCGACCGAATAACTACACGATTGACTTTTTCAAACCCTATGTCTTGGCGCGTGCTCGGATTGGACCAATTCTATTTGTTAAGTTCAATTATGACTGCCGCATGTGTGACAGAAATATCGGCGGGGCTTGTAGCATGGTAGATATCTGAGCGACTCCCGAACCCACCTTACCAACTCAGTACTGATATCAACATGCTTTGACTGTATCTTCTTAAGCAAGTGTTCACTGTCGGCTGTGTTAATAAGAGTGTGACGGTACGGCTCACGCCAGTTATCCGGACGGCCTCATCATCCTTCCCCCGACAGTTTCCGTGCCTGGGGTGGCAAGGCTCAGCCTGCACCGCCACGAACCCCCGGCCATGGACCTCACGACCGCCTACCGCTACAACGCAAGCATGATGGAATATTATTCATGTAAGAGTAAGTACTTGTCTTGTTAGATAGCCCCGTGGGGTACAAAGGCTCACGTGCCAACAAATCCGTTGGGGCTATATGGTATCGTCTAGACCTCGCATCCTGATTCTTTAAGTAGAAAAAAAAAAACCAAGGTTGTTTGGCGACCTCCAATGTATAGGTAGTGAAAATAATGTTTCCTGTGAATCATATGTTATATTTTCTTTTTAGTAGCGGTCTATATGATGTACCGGTGTTAGCGAACGCACAGTTTTTCTTGCGGCCTCGGTCTGTTTGCGCCCGTTCTGGGCTGTTAGGAGAGCACTTTTCAACACCTAACTTGATTATGACGAGCGAGCTTTCATTCGCAAGTAATGGGCGACTCTCAGAGGCTGTACCTACTAGTCTACAGTCACGTATTAAAGCGATAGAGAGGCGCGTTGCGTGAGTAGAAACTTCAACATTTCGTTGACCGGTGACGAATTGCTGCTTGCTAACCTGGTTACAGCTTTCGACCCTTACAGACCTGCGCAACTCGAATAAAGCGTCATATCGTCTTCGTCCATTACGCTTCATTTCGTTTAGCTTATCATCTATATAAATACCGCAAAATATGTCCAGTTTGACCATTTCTTAGCAACCTTTGATACCTATTTTCTTCCTTAAGTTTTTGACCCCAAACGTTCCTCCCTTATTGTAACGTTTTACGGATGGAACTTTTTCCCCTAGCCTGTTATAACTATATTTTGGACATCAAGTATCATTTAGCCAAATTAGGTTTGTATTATCCTTTCTTTTTCCCTTCTAAATTTGATGTTCTTGATAATGTGAAGCATTTCATTGTTAGTCTTACTTAAGTTTATATTTCCAGTTTAATTGTTTTATTTCGGAAAGAAATTCGTTCTTAAGTGCCGGCGTATACTATTTGAGTTAATTCGACTAAGAACAGTTTATTATTTGGAAGTAGAAGTAAATAGGATCCGCTCTCAATGTTAATAATCTATACCAAATTATATAGTTATTCCGACAGTGGATCATGCTGAGTCAGTGTTACCTTGACATGTGCCACAGCTTCATTAGTATATAACAGATTTTTGTAAACATTTGATTTTCCGCTTTCGATAAGTTAACAGCAGGTTAGCACGCACAAAAGCTTTGTGCGTGTTGGTGCGTGTGCCTGAGACCAATAATAGTGCGCTTTGTAGTCGAGAACGATGCTGAGGTAAAGCACATGTTTTCACTCCTGTCTACTCGTTTATCCGAATGTTACTGTAATACTTTAGTTGCATTAAGAAAGCGGTATAAGAATCTAGTAAGGTATGTAACAACAGGTAAACCTATGAATGTAATGATACATATTATGCTGTAAGTAAACAAAAACTTAAATTATGGTCGTTGTTCAAAATTCTGCCAAAATCAGTTTAGTTCTTTTCTAATGTTTATCATTTATTTAAACAGAATTTTCACAAACCTCGGATAATAAGTGAAAATAAGTAATGATACAATTTATATTCAATTTTATTAAATATATATCTAGCTGTAAGCTGCAAAACGTGTGTGTGTGTAAGCTTTATTAAACTATGCTTTACCAAAACTTTAACGTTGAGTTTTATCTTTTACCAATACGTCATTCTTGGATATTTCTGTGTCTTCTGCGTTAAAAACTTTTATTTATCAGGTCAGTTACTTACCAAAAGTGTATACATAGTATATGTATAATGAGTGAAGTGTACCTCGGGAAATTGGTTTTGGAATGAATCAAGCTATTGTATGTGAAGAGATTTTTAAAATCTTTGTTTTATGATCTTTTTACGTCTACATTTTTTAACCTCCATCTTTAGCTTCTAACTAAAACATAATTGATCGGGATAATATCACATTCCGTAATGTCATAGTTCTTAGTGATTTCGACCATTTTTTTTACTTTAAAAAAATCTTATTTCGGGTTATTTTTATCCATTTTCATTATAAATACCCCATTTACCTTGCTTTCATATGTTAATTATTCTATAGTTTCTTATTCATGCCCTAAATTGTAATCTCGGATCTATTTAAAACACTTTTAAATAGCTCTTTTCATTGCATATGCTCACAAATTTATAACATTTCAAATCACTTTCTCACCTTCTTTCTTCTACTTATTTGTCGTGGCATTTTACAACCTATCAAAATTATCTTGTTCATTGAACTCGCTGGCGTTTCTATGACATTCCTAAATAATTTAATCAAACCGATTGTCTGACATTTATTTCTAATCATCTTGTGATTTAACTTTGTAAAATTTTTAGAACATAAATCATCTTCTTAATTATACTTTCTAACTTTTCTGTAATACCAAAAAAATTACCTTAATTGCACCTTTTCATATTTCTATAACACTTCCAAATCATCTTCTGAATTGTATCTTCTGGCAATTAAAAGAACACTTGAAAATTATATTCTTTACTTCCAATTCCTGACATTTTATAATGTTTCCAAGTCATTTTTTTAAATTCGTACTTTGTAGTACCTCCAAGCTATTTTCTGAATGCATTAGAGCCGTGGCATTTCTATAACATTTCCAAATTGGTTTTTCAATAATTTTTGTAACCTTCATAAAAGGTTCATGAATCATTACTTTATTGCATTTTTTTACGTTTCTTTTATCCATAGATTTTGCATTAAAGCACATTTTTTATTAACACAGGCGCGTTTTGCGCCGGCGTGCTATCTAACAATCAAGATAGACATAAATCACATTTTCCAATATGCCTCTGTTTGACAACTTGGTAGTAGGAAGGTTAAATATCTTAGTTCACATTCTTAGAGATATTTTCTTCTATAGTTCTACGCCTGGTTTTACGTATGTTTCGTTATCTCAATTTTTTTTCTATTTATTTCTATTTGTTTCTTAAAATATTTCTGTTTATGTACTTAATTTTCTTTTTCAGGTTTGTGGCAGTTTTTATTATTAGTTTACTTCTATCTTATCTCCAAATAAAGATGAATTAATCATTTTGGTTTTATTTATAATTACCTTGAAAATATGCAGCAAAAATTAAAATGCTGTTATTATCTTTCACTTAAAGATTCCATAATGTAACCAAATCTGTTTTAAAGCTCAAGACGACCTACTGAAGATGAGGTAATAGAATCAAACTATAATCACTTCTGTGAAGTATCACAACATCAAATTGCTCATAAATGATTTACTATTGCTTATCAGGCAAAACCTAAGCAACTCTCTAAACTAAGGGTTAAATTACAAAGTAACCTATACAGCAAACCACTTTAAATGGTTATCCATGAATTAGAAATCAATATAGGGGTTTATTTGTTAGTGAAAAGTCTTGTATATATTAGATTATAGTTACATAATCTTGTAACTCTTCTCTTGTAACGTTTAAAAAACAAGTTCCAGGCACATGCTTCATCCATGTTCTTTCTTCATTTGAATTACGTGGGACTGTTGACTGTTTGGCAAATTAGCCTGAGAGGATTAGAAGACTGAGTTATGTTTTTTATCTTTACCGCCCTGATGAACAGTTTTCATAGACGTCACGTCATTGTTTACCTTAATAAACAGTACGTGCACAGTAAATAAATAAATAAAATTTAACACAGAAAATAGATGTATAAACAGAAACCTCTGAAGGTCCATATTGAGGGAGGAATGACTTATGTTAATACGCTATATATTAGGGAGAAAAAAAACAACATAGTCAAGTGCTGCACATTCGAGTTAATGAGCCGAACTAGTTTCGTCGGAAAAAAAAAGTATTATTATTTTTTAATATGTCCATTATGAATTTTGTGGAAAAAAGATGCAAGTGTCACGTCATCACAACAGTTAATTGCAATGTGCCAGTCAAATCCAGTGACAATCGTTATCGTTTTGTGTTTTACAAGGGAGATAAAAAAAGGTGATTGCAACAAAAACTTCCCATCAGGGTGAGAATCATATAAAAACATTTTATCACTAGATTACTAACACTAGAAAACATTTATTACTGCTTGTACCTTGTTTCAAAATCGCACATCTTCATAAATATTGCTGAACTATATCTGTTCGAACATATCTTAACTGGACTCATTGCTCTTCTCCCAACATTCTATCCAGTTTGATTCATTACGAAGTAATAAAACCAAAGTCATTTTTACCCATCTTTTTTTATAGTTTCGCAGTTCCTACATCAGTGAGTACATGGCACGAGCTATGGCCAGTTAAGATTTGGTAGTCTTGCTGTCGAATACTGGGTGTACGAGTATAAATATTTGGAATGGCCAGCTCCTTAGACAATCGCCTTCAAAATCACTAACGGTTTTTGTAATAGCTTTGGCCACAAATTTCTCATGGCCTAAGCCTTAAATTGTTGGATTGATTTGTGTTTAAAGAAATTAATACCATGAACACTTTGCAATTTCAGTTTATACCTGAAACACTTCATCGGTGTACTACGAAACCTGTTCATCTTAAAAACACTTCTTTTATGAATTACTGGACTTGCTGCTGAAATTTATTTGCAACATAAAAAATGTTAAACATCTTCCAGATTACTAGATTTTCGTATTTAATTTTGAAGCTAAGTCTGTTAAAATGCAAACAGTGTTAATAAGTATGAGTAAATTTAGATTATTACTTAGTAGGCAATGGAGTCGCATGTGAAATTAAATGCACTGGAAAACTGGATGTATGGTGACAATCAGAACTTAATGTTATTATTTTTACTGTGTGAAATTAAAATACCTACGTGGGTATTCAACTATGAGTTAAGGTGTTCAGTAGGTATTGTTGTCTTAAAATGGGCCTTTCATCCAATCACAGCAGAAATCCTCACTTCATTCATGGTTTAAATTATCAAACAATCTAAGTGTTCTAGTTAACTATGTATTTAATTTAACAAGTCGAGTTAATCACAGCTGTGAAAGGTTATCCTACTAACTGATATTGGACCAAGTAGCACAAAGTACATTTAGTTCAAAGCGACATTGTCGACTAAACAAGTTTTCGAACTTAAAGAACATGCATAATTTAATACGTTGTCAGAGCGTTGCGTGTCAAGGTATATATAAATTCATATACGCATAGATATAACCGCAAAGAGCGTTGCGTGTCAGGTGTTGTCATTAGCTAATGAAGGTCTGTTGTATTGGACGTGGCTGTGCGTATGCAATGAATAGCGATTCTGGACCTGATGTGAGGCTTTTCGTAATCAAAATGGGACATGACTTTATAAAAGACTTTGAACAAACTAGGAAGAGCTGTGTAAAGCCGCATAATATATTTTTTTGTTTATCTGTCAATTCCTGTTTACTTACAGTGTGGGGCTATCTGATCTCATGTGTCTTGATTAATTTAATAGCCATCTGATGTATCAATTACACGCTGTTATCGATTTAATTTTGTCTAATGTATTAATATTACACGAGAAACGAAATTATATGTGCATTTGTAAGAACCAGAAAAGTAAATATACGGGTTAGCAGATGTTCTGGAAGTCGCGCTGCGTTTTGTGTAATTAAATGTATATTTCTACAATGTATATACAGTGTCAATAGTATTATTTGAATATGAGTGTATAAATGCACTAAATATAGATTTATAAACCGTCAACGATTGTAACCTACTTTTTTAACAAAGAGCATATAATGAAAAATAAGGCTGTCTTATACGTATATATTATTTATATATGTAATAGATGAAGTTTCGCAGTATTTACGTTTTATCCCATTCACCTGCTGAGACACGTGTGTACAAAATCTTCTATTTCAAGTAGTCTCATACGAAAAATGTTGTAAATACAAATTCGCTGAACTATTACAGCAAAAAGTAAATAAATTACTGACCATTAATATAAAATCTTGTTAACGAATTACTATGTACTCGAGACACATATTGTACCCACGCTTATCTCTATGGAAGTTTTTAAAGAAATTATCAGTCGTTTTAGGTTGAACTTAACTTTGTGGTTTTATTGTTTGTCGGTTTTGAATTTCACGTAAAGCTACACGAGAGCTATTTGCCGTCTCTAATTTGGCAATGTATGACTAGAGGGAAGGTAACTCTTGGGCTACTCTTTACCAACGCTGAAAAGGCGAGCACGTTTGGTGTCACGGAGATTACAAGTTGAGCACTCTAACCACCTGGCCATGCCTGCCCAGGTTTTGTTAGGTAACCACATTTTAATAGGATTTGTATAACTGTGTAAGGACTCAGTATCCAAATTTGATTGCATTTGTAAAGTATAGATGAAAAGTCATATCTATATTATTAAGAAAACCTCTTTCTTGTTTCCAATAAATGGCGTGTATCTCATTGATTGAAAGCGTGTGTGATCAATTCCCTGAAGGGCAGTGAACAAATTGTAATTTCACATTAGAATAAATAAATGTGTTACGTATTTACTAAGAATATGTTTATTCAGTTGCCAAAACTACACAGTGAAGAATATTTTTATATCATAGATTAATATGCTATATTTCTTGTTTTCTTACTGCGTTCCGTTTCAGTAATTGTAATTAAACTTTATTTTCAGGTTACAATAAACTTAAATATTAAGATATTTTAACTCACAAACATAGTGATAAATTAAAGAAAAATAATTATACATCAATAAATGATGATCTGAACTTATATTGATAAAGACCACATAGTGTTAAGTTTGTTTGTTTTTTATTTTCTTTCATAATCAAAGTATAGTTTTCTCCGAACATTATTATATTTCTCCGGAATTAACATTATTTTTATGTACCATTCTAAACAACAACGAAGTATGCAGAAACCAAAAAGTTAATGGAAACGATGTTTATACAGATACAGGAAAAACTAGTTTCAAACTCAAATAAACTATTTGTGTTACAGAAGTAAAAAGACCAATATCGAGGTTTTCAAGATTGGCATTTCTCGTCAACTATATCGAATAAATATCTTTCAAATAAATTCTTCTGTCATTATGACGCTTCCCTGTAACTCAGTGGTAAACCTAAAGGAATATAACACTAAAAATAAGGTTTCGATACCAGCAATGGGCACAACACGGGTAGCCCATTTGTAGCTTTTTGCATAATGACCAAAAATAAACACTTCTGAAAACTTCTCTTAAATTCAATGGCACTAGGCTTGTATTTTTAACAAAAAGTTAAAAGATGAATATCTACTTGTGAACCTGATATGATATTTTTTTTTCAAGAATGCACATTGTACACACTTTTCTTAAATTTATATATTACCCCTGAAGAAGCATCTCTCGACGAGAAGAGTAAGCAGAACATTCCCTCTATGTTACAGGTCTGATCAGCTAATTCCCGTTGCATGTGCCACCTTACACAGATAAAGTGTAAATGTTCTTTTTCACAATAACATAATCTAAGCTTTCCAGCCGAATTACTTTTTTTACAAGTATATCAGCTCAAATTGGGTATTTATCAGGCATATTGTGAAAAGTAGTAGCAATATAAACTTGCAAGTGCCATTTCTCAAGCATGTTCTCAATTTCTTTTTTTCCCCCCGAATTAGTTTATGTATTGGAATGTTCATATAACATTAGTTTCATTGCACAGATCTCTCCCTCTCAGTGAATCACCAGAGCCAGGATAAATAACTTTGTGACCTAACCGTTTACGACAAATTTTAAAATGAATCGTTTATTTTACTTTATGGGGTTAAAATTATCGAACTCTACTTCGAATTTTCTTCTGTGTTTGTTCAATTTTTTTCTAAGTGATCGCAGAATAAATGAATAGGTCAAATAACGTTTTGGCCACTGAGAGATTTTCGACGAAGTATATTGTACAAAGAAGAAAGAGAGTGGTAACTTGTGCGAAGTTTCCAACACAGTTTCCTTTTGTTCTTCAGCTTCTTTATTAATTTTGAATGTCTGAATAATTGGTTTTGGCTTGGTTTGTTTTTAATTTCTCGCAAACTTACACCAGGGCTATCTGGGCTAGCCGTCCTTAATTTAGCAGTGTAAGACTAGAAGAGGAAGGCAGCTAGTTATCACCACCCACCGCCAACTCTTGGGCTACTCTTTATCAACGAATAGTGGGATTGACCGTCACATTATAACGTCCCACAGCTGAAAGGCCGAGCATGTTCGGTGCGCGGAGATTCGAACCCGCAACCCTCACATTATGAGTCAAGTGCCTTAACCACCTGGCCATGCCGGGCCTAGAGTAATTGAAGAACTCATGCGACAAACGCTTTTTATTTTCTGTACGTGCGTTATTAAATTAATACATAATCGTTCCGTAAAATATATACATCTATCGTGTATGAGAAATTGAAGTTACCAATTTTGTGCATGCGTCTTTAGCACAGTAGGAACGTAAAAATTAATTTGATAAATCATGCAAAAAATAAGATATACATTGAGTTGAATGCAGTGTAATTTTAAAATGTTTTGGCATATATACGTTTGTATGCGTGAAAAACTCTATGTTCAATTTTTCGTTACTAATTAACATAAACACAATTCCTGAGAATACCGTAATAAGAAAAAATACTGATAACTTTCATGGCGGAATTCGATACTTTTGATAATTTAAATATTAACTTTTTTTTTTGTTAGTTATGAATAAGAACTCGGCCTGGTCAGATGATTAGAGTGCTCAACTCGTAATCCGAGGGTCGCGAGTTCAAATCACCGTCACACCAAACATGCTTACCTTTTTAGCCCTAGCCGTTGGGACGTTATAAATCTATGGTCAATCTCACTATTCATTGATAAAAGGTTACCCCAAGAGTTGGGGATGGATGGTGATGACTAGCCGCCTTCCCTCTAGTCTTACATCGCTAAATTAGGGACGACTAGCACAGATAACCCTCGTGTAACTTTGCGCGAAATTAAAAAAAAACAAAACTTGTGAATATTTGTTTTTAAGTGAGATGTCTTTGTGCTTGTGAATTGACCATAAACATTTCTACATTTCTGTTATTGTCATTTTACGTATACCAAAACCAAGTTTTTTTTCGGAAGTATTATAATGTTTGGAAGTATCTTTATATACCTTCTAGGCCATGGAGGGGTGAACCAACTTGGCGGGGTTTTCGTTAATGGTCGTCCCTTACCAGATATTGTACGGCAGAGGATTGTTGAACTGGCTCACCAAGGGGTGCGTCCCTGTGATATCAGTAGACAGTTGAGGGTCTCTCATGGATGCGTGTCCAAAATTCTAGGCAGGTAAGTGATTATTTTGTACTTCTATTTTAAAACTTACTGCTGACAAGGAAGTGTTTATATCAAGCCGTGAAAAGATCCAATCTAATGATTTATTCACTGTAAGATTTCATATGGTTAACATGTTACTTGAAAATTTACTTCAGTGATGAACTTTAATGAAAATACAATATTTTATAGAAATAAACAGAAGGTTATGCTGATAAGTATGGTTTTTAAAACACTTATTTTTTAAATACTTCTGCCATTCTATGTTCCGAATGTCATTTCTTGTTTTCCTTCAGGAATAATCTCTTATTACTACTTTGTTAAAATCATATTTCTCTTCTTTATTGTGTTTATTTATATGCCGTCATACGGCATATATACAATATATATGTCATAATATATACAATATAGTAAATAAAATGTTTAAATGTGCACAAAACACATTGTAGCACATATGAACAGTACAGAGTATTTTATACAGAAAGTGAATTGAATATAAGTACGTATTGAACCTACATGTGTTGACCTTAGAAGTTAGTAAAGTATCGCTTCGCTTGTATTGTTACTTATTGTTGTTGAAAAGTGAAATTTGTTTAGTTAAAAAACAATTGCATATCTTTTAGCATAAGCGCTTCAAATGGATTTTATAATTCAACATTAGCACCACGGTATTCAAGGAAAGTTGACTGTCACAATATCATTCTGTTAGAATTATCAAGAAAGATATAGGTAGGAGATATGCTTGTGTACTTATCACACTAAACTAGAAAACAGAATTTTAACGTATATATTGTTTATATTTCACTGTAAGACTAATTAATGTACGGAAACATGAACCCCTTTGTATTGCAGAGGGAGTATAGAAACTGTTTTGTGAAACTTATTTTGTGTGTATAATAGAACAGTTGGATATATTTTAGAAAATGGTGTCCTTGGAACATTAGAACGGTTTGCACAAGAGTGTGTTTGGAAACAATACTGAAAAATAGTTTCTAACGATGGACAAACTGATATTATGAATAATAGTTTCTGAACGGCACTTCAATTCATATTATGAAAAAAAAAAAAGAATTTTTGTGTAAACAGTGCGTCAGTAGACGCACATACTGTTGTTGTGGCAAGCTATTCACTCTACAATTAATATCTCTTGTTTCGTTTTCCATTTGTGACAAGCTATTTACCTCAGATTAAATACGACTTGTTATTTCTGTAGTAAGCAAATCACTCCAAAATCAATTGTTGTGTGAAGAATATTTTTGAACGGCGCGTATATTGATAGTTTGAATAATATATTTTGAATGGTGTATCAGCTAATTGTATGGAGGATACCTCTGAACGGTATATGAGTTTATAATGTGGAAAATGTGTTTGAACGATGCATATGTTGATAGCTTAAAAATATTTTTTGAATGAAATATTAGTTTATAGTGTTAGAGAATGTTAGCTCTATACATATAGGCTCTTTATATTATCGCTTGTTTTAGTTATCTACGTATAAATATTATGACAACTCTGTAAGTTCACCGTCTCCTCTTATTTCCAGATTGGTCATTTTAGAAACTGACTATTTTAAAGAGTACATTTTTGTGTGTTCGAATTTATCGTTTTAGAAACTGACTATTTGATGAGTTGCTTTGTTGTGTTTCCGGGTTGATCGTTTTAGAAACTGACTATTTGATGAGTTGCTTTGTTGTGTTTCCGGGTTGATTGTTTTAGAAACTGACTATTTGATGAGTTGCTTTGTTGTGTTTCCGGGTTGATCGTTTTAGAAACTGACTATTTGATGAGTTGCTTTGTTGTGTTTCCGGATTGATCGTTTTAGAAACTGACTATTTGATGAGTTGCTTTGTTGTGTTTCCGGATTGATTGTTTTAGAAACTGACTATTTGATGAGTTGCTTTGTTGTGTTTCCGGATTGATTGTTTTAGAAACTATTTTATGAGTTACGTTGCTATGTTTATGAGCTCTTGTTGCTCGAATTTGATAAAGCTTTTATGTTACTTTTCGCGCTTACAAAACTAATGATTTTAGAAACAGATAGGCTTGTGAGTTACATGTTTGTATATGTCAGGACTTCTTCGTAATAATATAAATGTATTTTACACAGAGTTTAATAGATATATGATCAGTCTTAAATTCTACAAATAAAAGGATAATACTTTGAAACAATATATTCTAAAATCCTAGAAAAGAAGAAAATCAATGTTAATGTTCTACCAAGAAAGGTAAGTCAACGTTTCGGCTAAACCGGCTTCCCGAAGTGACGGTAACAACCTATTGTCTTTCTTAATAACGTTAGGACTTTCTCAATTGGCTGACAGAAAGTTCACATTTCAATAATTTCTACAGAAAAGACAACTGTTGGTGAAAAACCTATTGAAAAAAAACCATGAAATAGCTGGAAAACAAACAAATTTGATGTGTTTTTGTCCGAACACTAATGTTCTTGGCTATTTAGAAATTTTCTGACTAGGCAATTCTCAGGACCACAGAGCAAAGATACACGTTTTTGTTTTATTCAGTATTTCTTGGTATTTAGTGAACTTTAAAACTGAACGTTATACTTGGGATTCGAATTTCATACTATATTTGGTTACATCACAGTGTATTAATATTACGCCGAGTTGTTTAGTATATCAAGCTACGGTAGTATTCTGAAATTGCTTGTTCTACCATAGTAATAGATTAGCTAACCTAAAACTAGCTCTGGTACCTGTATATTAAATGGTTCAATATGATGAATTTCACTAATATTGCGTGGAATAATATAATTCATTGAGTTTTATTCAGCATAATTAACTGTTCAATCGCTAAAATTTAGTAACAGTATACTGAGTAGTCTAATATTCCTAAATCTGTTACGCAAATTATTCAATGATTTAATAATATCATTTTAAAGAACTGTATTAATATAATTTGTATTAACGTCAGAGTCCCAACACGTTTAGCTAATATGCTCAACAATAGAAGGTAAGGAAAAAGTGTTAAATTCCGAACAAAGTGCTAAAGTGAAAACGTTTCATTAACCGCCACTACGCCACGTCTCCTACTGTTATCACACGAACAACATTTATTCTCTCGTCTATCTCTTGATATTGATTTTTGATGCTCTCACCAATTTGTTTGCTACCATATTAATAACGCACGAATGTTTTGTTAAGAGAACTTATTACACTGATAGTCTGCGAGTTTTTCAGTTTACTAAAAGCAAAAGGTAAGTTGGTATCAAAGTATTGTTCTAGTTCACATATTTTATTACTCTCATAAAAGGCGTGGTTGTAAAAGTCTCTTTTAATACTTACCAATGTTTCCGAAAAAATAAATGTATGTACATTTGTGTGTATTTCACTGTAGTAAATAGTACGATTTACCTCATTCTGAGGTAAATAGCTTGTCACAATTGAAAAATAGTATAAAAATATGCTACTTCTGGTGTGTCTGACTAGTTTACCACAACAGCAATAAATAGAAAGAAGGCTAAATCTAGGGTAAATATCTTGTCACAATTGAAAAATAGTATAAAAACATGTTACTTCTGGTGTGTCTGACTATTTTACCACAACAGCAATAAGTAGAAAGAAGTGCTAAATCTAGGGTAAATATCTTGTCACAAGTGAAAAATAATATAAAAACACGCTACTTCTGGTGTGTCTGACTAGTTTACCACAACAGCAACAAGTAGAAAGAGGTGCTAAATCTAGGGTAAATATCTTGTCACAAGTGAGAAATAATATAAAAACACGCTACTTCTGGTGTGTCTGACTAGTTTACCACAACAGAAACAAGTAGAAAGAGGTGCTAAATCTAGGGTAAATATCTTGTCACAAGTGAGAAATAATATAAAAATACTCTACTTCTGGTGTGTCTGACTAGTTTACCGTAACAGCAACAAGTAGAAAGAGGTGCTAAATCTAGGGTAAATATCTTGTCACAAGTGAGAAATAATATAAAAACACGCTACTTCTGGTGTGTCTGACGAGTTTACCACAACAGAAACAAGTAGAAAAAGGTGCTAAATCTAGGGTAAATATCTTGTCACAAGTGAGAAATAGTATATAAACATGCTACTTCTGGGGTGACTGACTAGTTTACTACAACAACAATATATAGTAAGAGGTGCGAAATCTGGGACAAATAGCTTGTCACAACTGAAAGGCGAAATAACACAATAATTATGGAGTGGCTGGCTTGCTACAACAATTAATGCAACACTCTGTCAACTCTTGGGCTACTCTTTTCCCAACGAATACTGTGATTGACCGTCACATTATAACGCCCCCACAGCATGTTTGGTGTGACGGGGATTCGAACCCGTGACCCTTATATTGTGAGTCGAACGCCTTAACAACCTGGCCCTTCCGGGCTTAACTCTAGGATGAATAGCTTGTCACAACTGAAACGAAATATGACATACTAACTGTAGAGTGACTGGCTTGCTACAACAATAAAATAGTAAGACGTTGTAACTCCATTCTAAATATCTTGCCGCAGCTGAAAACATAAAATAACACCTTAATTGTGGAGTGACTTTGCTCCAATAGCAATAAGTATAATAATGATAAGTAATAGGACGTGCCAGTTTCGGGTGTTAGTTATTTTTCATTACTGTACTAACAAGAACTACTTATAATGTGACTGAATGCTACAAATATAGTAAACAGTTAAACGTAAGTGGTAATTATAGCCAGTCTGGCTTGACACAAATATAAGGACCACACACTAATGGTGGAGTAAGTAACTCGTCACAATAAGTATTAATTTTGAGTTGGACGTATCAATCCTAGGATTGACATAGCTGTAAAGAGTATATAACACACTAATTCTGTATCACAAATGTAATGAATAAAAACGCATAAATTACAAATAATTTGTTGTATAAGAAAATAATAAAGAGTAATTCAGGCAAGTTGAGATTTTCAAAAGTTTAATAAATACTTAGATTTATGTACTATTTGTTGAGGTAAACTTTACTACTATCACTGTGTAGTTACACAAACAAAATTTAGGGACGACTAGCTTGCACACCTGTACAAAAAGGTAAGAAATACTAAACGTGGTTTTAATTGTTTGTTAAAGCTGTGAGACGTATTAATTCTAACACAATCATTGTAAAGCACTTGTGCATCACTCCCTAAACATTGTGAAATACTCTTTAGTAACTCTCTTATGAGGTACTTACGCATGATTTATCTAAAGCGTTACCAAAGGTATGTTTTTTTGGTAACTTATTTGCGAAAAGTTTACGCATCACTACCTAAACCGTTGCCAAAGATATCTTTGCTGGAAACCTCCCTTTCGAAACACTTATGCATCACCACCTAAACCATTGCCAAAAGTCTCTTTCCTAGTAACTCCCTTATGAAACACTTAAGCATCACTACCTAAACCATTGTCAAAGATCTCTTTATTGGAAACTTCCTTTCGAAACCCTAATGCATCACCATCTAAACCGTTGCTAACGGTATCTTTCTTGTTTACCCCCTTTCAAAAATCTTATGCATCACCACCTAAGCCGTTGCCAAAAGTCGCTTTAGTGGTAACTCTATTTCGAAACACTTATGCATCATCATTTAAACTATTGCCAAAGGTTTCTTTTCCTACTAACCCTCTTTTCGGGTATCGCTACCTGAACAATATAGTTGATGCTCTAGAACAACTGAGTAAACTCAGCTTTCATGTAAGTACTAACAACTGGGTCACTAATCTTTATAGGACAAATGTCTGTGAAAATTCGTATAACAATGAAATTAACGAGCCTAGAGAGTGTTTGCTATACATGACCTGTTTAATGTACCTTTAAAAAGTTCGCAACAGATCCGAACTCTCATCGGCCTTCCCTCACTGTTTCTGTGTGATGGGCCCTCTTTCAAAACTGATCATTCGTTATAAATCGTGTTCACATTACAGTGATAAATTAACGTTCCCTGCATGAGGCCAAACGATATCAAGCTTGAACCCAAGGGAAAAGTTAACGCACGCGCGCCGTTATAGCGCTGAATCTCGTCCAAGAATAGTAGACACATATGCAGTCTATTACTACAAATTTCCATAACAATATCATCCTGTATCTCAGTACATTACAAGCCTACTTGTAATAATGCAGTAAAGTTAATTCGGCGCTCGACTATAGCGTTAGTTTTGGTAAAATGAACGCAAATGCTTCTGCTGACTAAACAGCAACCGTCGCATAGCAAAATACTTTATATAACAAGTTATTTAAATCAACTGTTATTTATTTTAGTTTTCATGTTTGTAATTTTTTTAAATATATATATTTTTGAGATTTCAAATGTTGTAATGTAATTAAATATGGATTTTTAATTATTTATTTATATACTGAAGTACGCATGACATTAAGTAGGCAGCTAAATGCTGTGAATCTAAAGTTATTGTTATATATCTTTTCTTATATCATTCCTATTTCCATACAACAATCTTATTATATGGAATTTTTATACTTATCAGCTATTTATCTTACTCAACAAGCAAAAGTTTCAATGTTTAATCCTTTTTCCGAACTACGAATATTTTGAATACTGAATTCGAAAAGTATATGCACTGACATAAAGTTATGGATTTCATTAAACTCCCTTTGTCTTGACATTATTTTAAATATTTTTTGTTGGTTGTTTTTTTTAATAAAGCAATATCACAAATTCTGCATAAGTTTTGCTTCTGAAGTGAATATATGGTGGTACTTAAGACTCACGATAAAGTTTGAACCTGTTTAGTAAGTTATAGCGGTTTCGAAAATATTGAACAAAAACCTACATTTATATATATGTAAAGTTCTGTTATTACCTGGGAATTAATACAAAGTTTAATCTTATGTACATAATTCTGATAATGCCTAGAATTACTACCAAACTTAAACCTGTATATAAAGTTCTGATAGTGTCTAGAATTACTGCAATATTTAACCTGGTATATAGAGTTTTGAAAGTGCCTTAAAATTACTACAAAACTTAAGCCTCTGTATAGAGTTCTGACAGTACCTTAGAGTTATTACAAAGTTTAAGTCAGAGAACCATCATTGTGCTTTATATTTGCTACAAAGTTTAGGACTTTATATTGCGTAAGTGTAATACGTTATATTTACTAAAGATTTTGATCCTGTATAAAAAGTTATGACAGTATACCTTAAAATGATTAGCGGTTACTATAAAGGTTAAGCCTGTATATACAGAATTATAAAATTACCTTAGACTTACTGAAAAGTTTTATCCTGTGTGCAGAGTTATTGTAGTGCCTTACATTTTTTACAGAGGTTAACCCTGAGATATGCTACAAAGTTTGTATATATTTACAAATTCGTTATATCATCTTTAATTTGCTATAAAGTTTGAGCTTGTATGTAAATGGATTGTGATACATAATGATCTACGATATACAATGAGGCTTAGGTAATTAAACAAAATTGAGTTTTTTGTAAACGACAAAAAGTATTTGTTTAAACAACTGACGTGGTTTGTAAGTTTAATCCACGCATACAGAAAATTCAACTTTCATCGTTGAAATTTCAGCATGGTGAATCACGTAAAAACAAAAATATGTATGGGTATTCACGTTTGTTGAAGTTGAGTCTATAGTGGGCTTTGGAAACTACGCCTTTTATATTAACTCCTTGTATTAACGCCTTGTATATTAACTCCTGGAGAATGTTTAATATATTTTTGTATTTAGAGTCAATGTGTTCGAGTACATTAATTAAATATAACAGTATGTCTCTAGAAACCTAGACGGATGTCTTGTGAGTTTATTGTACGATGCATTTCACTAAGTATGTGTGTTATTTTAAATGCTGTTTTTCCTAATTTGTGGGTAAGTAAAGCTCCCTACGATTATTTCGTGGCATCCAAACATTTCATAAATGTATAGGCGATCGTAAAGTATGAGGCTAGCTGGTTTCGTGTAAGTGTGGTGTTGCGTGAGCACGCGTACTTTTTGGTGCCTTTGTTTGCAAGCCGACAAAATGGTCTCTCTAATCAAGAAGAATGCCTTTGTAAAACTCTCCAAAGAACACCTCCCTGCCATATTATTCTACCGTTCGGACCTCATCGTTATGGTATTATACACGTAAGTTAAATTAGCAAAATTAAATTTTCGGAAACGCATGATTTCGAAATTGCGTGTACGATACTAGCCAGAAACTTGGCACGTGCAGAGGGGCCATATGGAAGAGTGTGGCGGGAAGTACTAGTGACAGCAGCTATGGTCAGTCTCATAGCGAATTTTCTGAGGTCGATGGTTTAGTTGTGGGTTCTTGTAATTGGTTATAAAACACACTTCATCGTGTTCCAACACGGAAGAGAATGAGAAGACAAACAGAATTGCCATCGAATCCGAGAAGCGATGCGTTTGGCGGTGAACGGAGAGCAAAGTGAAACTGACAGCGGTGTTGTTCGACTGATGAGGAACACAGCTCTCGCTGATTTTACTGTCTGCTTTGATTACGTTTCAGGCCAAAACTTTGGTGTGTTGGTTTAACGACAGCATCATCTTCTAGTTCATACTCATGTAGGATCTGGGGTCATTCCAGGCACAGTTTAAATAGTCCCAACTTTCTATCGATGGTTCTCTACATCGATGGGAATCCTTCCGATAAAAACCGGTAGTATGTTCTCAGGTTTCAACCTGTACTGAAGAACCGATTTGTCGTTCATCACAAGACGCCTACAACCCGGATCGAGTCTATTACATCCGGCATGCACCTCTTTATTCATTTAACTTAATATCCTAGCCTACAGTCAGGTTAGATTTCTGTTACAAGTCGCTCACAATCCGTAGGAATGCTTTATCAGCCGCCGCCTGGGAAAACGTAATAATTAGCCCGAAACTCCTCCCTTCACCCGCCCACGCAGTCGTCTTATGTGCCGCTGTAATCTAGATAGACAGATAAAGCTTAGGATATCACATGTTCTAGTCAACATTCAAGATATTTGTCATCCTTAATTTTTAGTTGCATTATGTTATCTGTACCATAAGGGAGAAGGAAAAAAATGTTATTGAAGTTTAGGCTTAATAAAAACTTTCTCAATCTATTAATGAAACCTGTAACTACAATCAACATTTTAAGGACATTTTAATTTGTATAATTCATTCTAGAAATGTGCATGGATAAAACACGTTTTCAGATTATTTGTAACGAAACACACATTCAAAACACATTAGTTAACAGTTTGTCAAAATACGTATATAATTAAAACAGAGAAAAATGTGTTACAAACTTCAGAATAGTCGTATAATTTATTCTCTACTCAAACATATAATCTGCTAGTTGTGTTTATCAGTGCTGTTTTTCAGATTGGACTCATTAACGACATGGTCATGATTTTCGTTCATAAGCACTCTCATTAAGCTATTTTTTACCAGCCACTAATTAATCAAGTCCGTATTGGTCGCTCATTTGGCAAGTCTCGTTGTTAAGAGATATAAATATCTGTCTGTTTGTCGGCTGTACATATAAATATACTGATGAATGAAATTCAAAGTAATATTTAAAACCAGGTTTTATCGTGATGTTTATGGACAGTGGTGCTTTTAGAGGTGTGTTCCTCAGTGAAAAAATATGTTGCGATATGAAATTAATATATGATTGCAAGTTGTCATTCTTTATTACATTTTCACTTTTAAAGTTAAAAGAAAAATACACACCATATTAGACTCCTACGCTTTGTACCTAAATACTGGTTTTGCACGGCAAGAGTTACTTTTCACTATATGCACGTTTTCACAATGAAAACACTTGTGGTTTACTTGTGTGCTCTACACTGTAGCAGTCAATTTTCATTCGGTACACAATATGTAATTGAATTGTAAAGCGACAACACCCTAACATCTATAGGAACTTTGTCACTTTAAACATAGTAGTATATTTTTCTTCCTGTGTATTGAAAATCTATATAACGATGCACTGGATATACACTCAAGAACCTACTTCTGTTTTATATACATACAGTGTAAATAAACAGTTGTTGTTTATGGTCCCATTGGTTTCTTATTCATAATGTTTTCATTTTTAAAAACATGTGCTCACCCAAGAGTTAATTGGATAAATTCGAGCTTAATACAGAGAAGAAATAGGCCCCTAGCATCACATTGTGGTACTATAAATGTCACAACAAATAAGTATTTCGTTTATTTTAGCCTCTCAAAAATATGATTATTTACGTTGATATTTTTCTGTCTCTTGATTTAACGAAAAAAGAAATAGGCATGAAAGGCGATGTTTAGTAAGGTGTAATAAAGAACTTTAAAGACATAAAGTAGTACAAGTTCTTAAACATTTTTATTTCCTGGTATACGCAGTTTTCGGGACACAGCACATACACGCGAATATTCGTATTGTATGTTACTTTTTCAGTCCACCTTGGTACCTTAACTTGTGTAGTGGGTTATTTCATCATTGTTATTTTTAACACAAGTTATTTTCAGCATATCCAATTCTTTTACTTAACTATTAAGCTTTTTATAATTTATTTTCACGAAAGTTATTTCATGTTAAAATATTACATTTTAAACCCTATACTTCTCTAGTTGTGTAACTTCTATTTATTTAGATACAAGCACATGATTACTATTATTTACTGTTCAGTAAAAATGAACCATTTCCACTTTGCTATTGCAATATTCTAGATCTCTTCATCACATCATGATTTTATTTAATGGATGATGACTGCTAATTTTGTTCAATCATAGTTAAAAGTATTAAATTTCGCTTAAAAGAAATTTTTGTACATTTGTTTCTGTTGCCAAGCTTTAAGGACAACTGTATAATTAATATACACCGCTTCGCAATTTTATAAAAACTTGTTTGTGAAATGTACTTCATTTCACTTAAAAGTTTGTTAACACAGGTTTATACAAGAATGATCAACAATTCCCTGTATAGAGTTGACTAACTTACAACAGATTCTTAAAATAAATAACGCCATTGGGTTTTCTTAAGCTTCCTGAGCCAGATTTAAAGTTATAAGTACATTTCAAAGCATCTGGGGGTATGTGTATAGTATTATATTCCCCAAATAGCTCATTAAAGAGAATAGTTTGCCTTGTCTACTATTTCTAAATCCTGAGTTATTATATCAAATTCTGCTCGACGATTGTCTAAGCTATTTTAATAGTATAGATCTGTGTTTAATTTAGGAGGCATAATATATTCCAACACTTCTAAACTAAATCACTTCATACCACTCATATCTGCATGCTCTCACAAGGAGGATGGTGGTTTTTCAGCACCCATTTTAACAATCCAATCGCCCAAAAATCTATAGGCTACTTTACCGGTATGTTTTCTTATGGTATACGAGGGTTGAAAGGGTAGTATGACTGATTAATCAGGGAGCATACGTTTTGCTGTGTGGTTTTATTTAGTGTGATAATATTTGAAACAAATTCTTGGATGTATTGCTCACAAGAATAGCTAATATTTTCATAATAAAGTACAAAAGAACCCTTTGAAATCCACATTTGGTTTTGCATAAATACTAGAAAAATTAAACTTTTTCTAGTACTCATGGCATCTAGCTAATGTCTCTTTTTGGTTTTAAACGTTCGCTTCGCATCAGAGGCCTGTTTTAGTTTAAAGATTTCAAGCGTGTTACAAGATGTAAAGTTGATAGCCCAGAATCTTCAAGAAAAACGCCTGCTCGGTTTGTTAGTCGTTAGTAATGTGTTTTACATTGGACTGAAGCCATGACTTAGTCCTTCTGAAGACCTTTTTCTCTTTGGAGCTGTCATTTCACGTGAGTCTGCGGTTGAGGTGATCCACAAAATTGTTTCCAAAGAACCCAGTTCATTCACTTACTTCCCAGAAGAGGAAGACGGGGCGGGGAGAAAAATCACCATTGTGAAAAGGAAAGATCAGAACAAAGAATACTTGTTGTGTGATGGGGTAAAATGAGGTGCTTTTACTTCCCCTCTCGTTTAGTATTGAAATGCCCAAGTTATATTAATAACCCAGTTGCTGTTTCTTTTTTTAAATCTTACCTACATAATGTCGTATATGAATGAGCTTACCTTTTAAAATGTTTAGTGGCACACTATTTTTTATTCGTCTAACAGACTTGTTTATCCTCATATTGCACACAAATACTGACTTTGTAGCTAATAATGAATACCCTGTATTTGTAGCCTAAAATAACTCCAAATTGACACATTTTATTGGTTAATTAATCAAGTAAGTTTTAATGTATTTTCAGCTTCATGATAATGATAAACAGCACGTCGTTTCTTGTTTGTTTATTTGTTTTTTTATTAAGTTACTTAATTAGCTAAAATCAGGACTGCCAGTTTTAAAAATATATTGGCAGATTTCAAACTGTCTTTAATGCCTTTATAATATTTTTCTGTCTCTTTTTTTTGTACTAGACGGTTGACAAAATGCATCTTTATTAAAGCGATTCGAACACAAATATTTCGGATATATTTTTGGATAATACATTTTCGTTAACTTGGTGGACAATAAACTTGTATTAGAAAGTTATTTATTTTATTTATCATTTATCAGTTTTCATTAAATGAGCTTCTTGGTGTGTTTTATTGAGTAGCGTCTTATTATCGCACATGTTTAGATGTTTTACTGAGCTATAAAAAAGTCTTGTAATTTATTAGTATACATGTTGAGGTGTCCTATTGAGCTTTAAAAAGAAACAGTACCTTATTATTGTACATGATTCATGACTCATTTTGTTGTATAAACAAGCGTTATATGCTGATAAACTTTCACATGTTTGACTGAGCTAGGTAATAATATGTTCTTTCAACAGATCGACTTTAATATTATAATCTGTTTAATCTAACACCTTATTAATTTAGTATAGTAATTAATAAATTTATCTCTCTTGGAAAATGCTTCCTTTAGGAAAGAGTACATAAATTTCTATAAAAATACTTTCATATAAGCACATTCTCAATTCTAATAATAATCAAATTAAGTTGTACTAAAACATATATCAAACTCAAGCAAATCAATATATCTTTAAAAATTACTACTTATCTAAATTTTTGGCTACTTCTTACAGCCTTCATTTTCAAACTCTTAATTTATTTACACAATTCTTTGTTTATCTTATTTTTTATTTCATGTTCATTCTTATCTCCCTTTCTTCTTTTCTCTTTAAATCATTGAAAGTCCTTGTCTTTTAACTTTATACCTCTTCACACTCTCGGGTTTTGTCCATAGGTTCTATTTTCTCTTACATTTTCTATACTTCCGTTATTTTACGATTGTCTGTTTTTTCTGTTCTCTATAGATATTACCAGTTTTTAATATTCTATTCCTTCTAATTCTTTGAAACAGTGTGCGTCATTGTTTATATTTTTATAATATGTACAATAAGTTGTTTGCTCCACTACGCTTCGGTTTTTCTTGTTATTCTCTTATATTTGTCAGACCTTTGACCGATTATTGTGAAAACTATAAACTTCCAAGTTCAATTCTTTGATTTTTTCTCATTTTCTAAATACTTGGTCAAAGTTCTAGCTAGTTTTTTTTTTCTCTTCTGTTATCATTTCTTCTTAATTCAATTAAACTTTTCATATGCTTGATTTAACACCTGTTCCAATGCATTTTCAATCATAATTAATAGATTAATTGAATTCATAATGAACTTAGAGGTATAAAAGCCGTTTAATATAATACTCTCTATTTTAATTTGCTTTAACTTATTAAATTTATTCTTCACTGATTATTGTTTTTATTTTATGTACAGAAAAAATAGTTAACAAATATTAATTGCATTATACCTACCGTTACATGCATTATTTTAGAAAGAAAGTAAACCCGTGAAGAGCCAGTTTTTCTTTTTCGTACAAACATCAATATTATAACACTGTAGAATTTTCGTTAGATTTCGTCGATAATAATTTTGTAATCTTAAAAATAAACCGATCGCATTTGTTTACATACGTTCGTTTATCTGAATCATTAGCCAAGTCATTTGACGTTTCCTTGCACTTTAAATTGTTTCTCAATCAACAATTATGAAACGGGTACTGAGACAGCTTGCTACAAACACAAATACTTTCAATGTGACCTAAATTGACGTAAGCTACATTTTCATTTCTTAGTTGTTACATAACTTACTGGTAGAAGCATTACATATATAAACTGACTAAAATAACTATCCTATGCAAAACAGATTACATCACACACACTAGAGGGCTGTTTGTTTGTTTTTCAGAATATTGGGACAATAATGTCAAAATGAATCATCTTTTGTATTCAGTTCTTGTTGTGATGTGTTTACAAACATAAAATAGTTCTCTGTTTTTTGCACTAAATCTCATCATTATTATTTGTTATGCAGATATTATGAAACAGGGTCCATAAAGCCTGGCGTCATTGGTGGAAGCAAGCCTAAAGTAGCCACTCCTAAGGTTGTTGATGCAATAGCTTCCTACAAGAAACAGAATCCCACCATGTTTGCCTGGGAGATCCGAGACCGCTTACTAGCTGACGGAATTTGTGACCAGGATAACATTCCCAGCGTTAGCTCTATTAACAGGTAAGAATATCATCTGTATCGTTTTACTTCTTTACCTATGAGGCCCGATGGTTCGAATCCCCGTCGCACCAAACGTGATTACCCTTTCAGCTGTGAGGGCGTTATAATGTAACAGTCAATCCCACTATTCGTTGGGAAAGAGTAGCTCAAAAGTGGGCCGTGGGTGGTGATGACTAACTGCCTTCCCTCTAGTCTTACACTGCTAAATTAGGTATGGCTAGCGCAGATAGCCCTCGTGTAGCTTTGCGCGAAATTCAAAACAAACCAAACTTTATACCAGAACAATAATACGGTAGATATAGTTAATACTGTAAACTTTGTAAACGACGCTCGCCCTTTCAGCTGTAAAGGCGTTGTAAAGTTACGATCAATCCTACTATTCGTTGATAAAAGAACAACCCAAGAGTTGGCAGTAGGTGGTGATGACTGTCTACCTTCCCTCTCGTCTTACACTGCTAAATTAGGGACGGCTAGCGCAAATAGCCCTCGTGCAGCTTTGCACGAAATTAAAAAACAAACAAACAAAACTCTTTACCTGTGTATTTACCTTTCTTCCCTTTATCACAATATGAGTATTTTCTAACAGATAAACGTGTTGTTTAATCGGGTTGTATTAGTGCATTCAGTTACTAAGATTTTGGTTTCAGAGCAATTATGAACTGAAAATTAAATATGCGGCCATGAAATAAATATTTCGTATTTGTTGCATTCAGTTGTTTTTTTTTCCAAAAAGGTTTTTGAAGACAATAGGTCAAGTTAGCTAAATTTCTCTGCGTTTTACCAAGATCAACATCAAAAAATGGTTGCTAAATCCATACGACTTTGTCTAGGCTCTTAATAACCAGTAAATCACTCACACCTGTATAGTTTAGTTTTAGAATGATAAACACAAGTGATTTTGAATATACAATTTTATTATTAATCGAATGATGTTTTTCTTAGGAAATCTTAACTACATCGTAACTGCGTAAACACTAAACCAAGAACATAGCTTAGTTTTATCATTTTCATGAAAGCAATAAGGTTTTGGTTTATTTTCATTTACATACATATATCAACTATATATCACTTCTGGCATAAGTTAAACCAGCTGTCTCCCTGCAGGATGTACTATGACCATTTTCACTGAAGAGGTACACAAGTAACTATTTGTTGTTTGCATATGTCTGAATTGTAGACTGCTGTAAATTCAGACGTTTAGGAGTTGCGCAAACATAAAGAAAGGCCGTAGTGATTTAGTGGTCATAACGCAGCAGTGCTGGTTAGTCCGTCACAAGGGGTAAACACATAACCAGTGGCGTATTCACTATGGGTCGAAAGTAAAGGAACGCCACGACTTCACAGGCCTATGACTTCCTGTAATATTTATTAATTTGGTGGAGATGATTTTTATAGTTTTCCTCTGGAGGAAGAGGAAGGAGGATGAAGGTTTACAGCAGGCTGGAAGCTTGAGGATTTGATGTACTGCAGTGATAGCAATACCGAGGAAAACAAGGAAAACTTGTAAACTATTTTATACCACTAAACAGAGATATCTAAATGTACGGGTCGTTTAGTGTTGGATGAATGGACAAACAGACAAGCTAAAAGATGGGGCAAGGTGATTGGTAGATAGAAGAACAAACAGAAAAGCAGAAGGATAAAGACAAACAAATAGAGAGAAATTCGTTTTCTTTTTATGTTTCTAGAAGAGCATTCTAATTCACGTAGTATATCAAAAAGAAATGCTAAGACGTGAGAACATAGCCTTAATGCTTGTCTAAATGACCCGTAACTTTGTTGCTAATGGCACTATTCAATGTATTCTCTCATACGAAAGGTCAACTAACTTCTAAATCTTAGCGTTTATAAAAGACATCAGATATAATCACACATGTCTTAAGTGCTCTCTTAACTATATCACTTTAATTAGTTGCTTATACTTCTTGAAAAGGAATAAGTAGCGCCAAAGTATACTTCTATACTTATCTCCTCCAGCCTGAGTGGCACAACGGTATATCTGCGGCCTCACAATGCTGGAAACGGGGGTTCGATAATCGTTATGGGCAAAACACAGATACACCATTTTGTAGTTTCGTACTTACTTACAAATAAACAAACCTACACTGATTATTTTCCTAAATGTGTTCGCACATTGTGTAAAATTTTTAACAATGCCATATAATAAACTAAATAATTGCAACGCTCCTACAATTCTTTATTTATATTAACTATTTTCTTCAAAGTGTTCACACACGATACTACATTCTTAATCACTATATATAATAAATGAAACATATACTACACCCCTACAGTCTTATACTTTTCACTACTGTTTTCCCTACGACACGTGGTATTAAAGGTCACTTTTTTCAATAGTCATCCATAACCTGCTGATGACCTAAGAAGGTCGAAACTTTGTTACTTATTTTAAATAAAAGCTTCTTTTGCTCAAATAAGCTATCTCTACCATGTATATATATATTTACATCACGTGACTTCCTTGTCATCATACATAATCCAACTGATGTTACGTGTATTATTTTGTTACTTTAATGAGCTCGTTCCATTGTTTCCTGATCTCTATTTTATTACATGTATTGTTTTGTTACTTTAATGTACTCGTTCCATTGTTTTCTGACCTCTCTTTTATTACATGTATTGTTTTGTTACTTTAATGAACTCGTTCCATTGTTTTCTGATCTCTCTCTTATTACATGTATTGTTTTGTTACTTTAATGAACTCGTTCCATTGTTTTCTGATCTCTCTTTTATTACATGTATTGTTTTGTTACTTTAATGAACTCGTTCCATTGTTTTCTGATCTCTCTTTTATTACATGTATTGTTTTGTTACTTTAATGAACTCGTTCCATTCATGATGAGGAGAAACTCACTTGAAGTAAAAATGTATTCAGTTGCTCTCTTTGTTAACCTGAAGTTGACCTAAGGAGGCCGAGACGTTGTTCTGTACTTTAATTTAAGTTTTAATAACCATATCAGCTGTCTTTAAAATACATTTTTAAATACGATTATCAGATAATGACTATTTCACTGTAGTCGTACGATTATCAGATAATGACTAATTCACTGTAGTCGCACGATTATCAGATAATGACTAATTCACTGCAGTCGCACGATTATCAGATAATGACTAATTCATTGTAGTCGTACGGTTATCAGATAATGACTAATTCACTGTAGTCGCACGGTTATCAGATAATGACTAATTAATTCACTGTAGTATCACGGTTATCAGATAATGACTAACTCACTGCAGTCGCACGATTATCAGATAATGACTAATTCATTGTAGTCGTACGGTTATCAGATAATGACTAATTCACTGTAGTCGCACGGTTATCAGATAATGACTAATTAATTCACTGTAGTAGCACGGTTATCAGATAATGACTAATTCACTGTAGTCATACGATTATCAGATAATGACTAATTCACTGTAGTCGTACGATTATCAGATAATGATTAATTCACTGTAGTCGTACGATTATCAGATAATGACTAACTCACTGTAGTCTCACGATTATCTGTTTATTTCTTTCATATCTCAACACGTTTCCGGTCCTGTTAAAGGGCAGTAATATTTCAAACCTGTTAAACGTGGAAAGTAAAATTAATAGGATTATCCTCTTATTTTTGGCCAAACGTTTTCACAGCTAGTGGATTACACTCCTTGTAAGTGTAATCTTGCACATAATATTAGCACACTTATAGGCTAAAGTTTTGTTCATCTTTTCAACCGTCATTTCAAGATGTCACATTTCAGAATGTAATTCACGTAACGATCTAAAATAATTAGTCGCTTTTGATGTAATATAATTTTTTTTATTTCGTGGTGAAACGACTACAAAAACACATCAATACGATTATATAGAATGTTTCCTGAAATCAACTACATAGTGCAATCAGTTACTGACACATATATCGGAAGTATTTGCATAATTATATGATTCAATACGAGATCTTGTAAAGGGTAATGTATGCCATAGATAAATAGACGGATGATTGGTTTTATAGATAAAAACATGACAGGATCTTATGCAAAAAGATAGGACTTCAGTGTATTTTATCATATAAAAGATAAAGATCTAAGATGTGAGGCTTTTAGTGCCTATCGCTTATTAATTAGTTTTCGTTAATAATTTACCGAGCCCACGCCAAACTTTTGGGATTGAAATCCCCACGAGAGACCTCACAAAGAGATTGAAAGGAGATATTCTATTAGAGAAAATTACTAACACCAAGGGTCCTATCAGATCTCTCCGAAACAAGCGCGGCTGCTTTTCCCGACGGGAAGGTCTGCAGAAAGTATCTTGTTGTATGACCGTGGTTTGTAGACGCTGAAAGCTTAAGTCGATTACAGGTGATTAGGCCCAACATCTAGGTCTGTGGTAGCTAGCTGCAGCTAGTCAATCATTGCTTGTATAGTACGCGTGTATACATGTGATTTTAAACCATGTTTGGGCCACATTAAGGAGAGAGGATGCATGAGCACGTGGGAAATGTCACTGATTTTGAGAAGTATTTATTATACAGCTTTGGAAGTTTCAGAGTATCGTGTGTTAAAGACTAAGCTGTATAGAAGTTTGGAGGACCCTCCAAGGAATTAGGCTTATAATAGACTCCCGGGGAGCAGTCCTTACAACCAGGTCAACAACTAATAAAATTTGAACTAGTTGTTGTCAGGGTGGTCTCTTAGTCTTTAGAAGCTGTTTTTGTTGCAATTTGGTGATTTTTCACGAAGAAACAAAAAGGAAACAAATCTAAATAATTTCAATACATATCTAAGTTTCCACATATTTGTGTGAGCACAATGAATCTTGATTTATACTCAAAACAGAATATTAGCCACGACTTTTTATTGGACAATGACAGAGGACATGCATCAAATTTGACGAAAACATCAACGTATTTTATTCCTTTTGAAACGTGGTTCTTCTTTACTTCTTACACAGATATTCGATATTTACTTTCATGCCATGCCTTCCACGTGTTTAACCTACCGCATGTGTATGCTGATTATGGTGAAATATTTTCTGTAGTGTATTAAAAGATATAGTTTGAGTAAAATATGATCATGATATATAGAAATCACGGAAGCAAAGAAAAAAGTCTGCAAAATTATTTGTAGGTTTTAAGATTAAAATCCACAAAATGTTTTATGATGTAAAATAATAAGGATGTAGAAAAAAATTGAGAATGCTGTCTAACAATATTAACATTTTCTTCAAGAATATATATGTATATCGCGTATTTTTGTGTATGTTTACATATATATAAACAACCTATCTGATTCATTGAAGCATAGAGTGAAGAAATTATATGCTGAGTATTATACTGAATATATATATATATGTATGTATGTATATATATATATAATAACTAAAGTCAGTATTTATCGAACAATTTAATCAAATTAAAGAGTCTTCATCGTACGCTAACTAGCACGAGATGAAATCATCGTTAAAAACAAGCCAAATGCATTACATAAAATGTGAGTGCGTTTATCGATAGCTTTAGCTTTTGTACAAGAGCTCGAGAATGAACCTGCACTTTCTACAGAGTTGTTCCTTTGTCTTGCACGTCCCGAGCGCTAAATGGCGTTTGCATGTACTGTTCTTGCGATAATTCACCATCGATGACCTTAGCCGAAGTCAATCAAACCTTTAACCACGCCTGGGAAGGTTTGTAAGTTTTAAGGGGTACTCCCCCCACCTATTATTCTGGTAGTTTGACAGCGGTCGAGCCATCTGTCTGCTCTTACTGTTCGCCGTTGTGTTCGTATACACGTCCAAGCTCGAGTCAAAGCTAGGTGACGTTGGTCATTATGGGTAGAGTGAACGATTTGATATTCGGGGCGAGAAAGCTTACTTCTATTCCATCTTATAGTGTATTCAACTCGAGCGCTATTGAGTTGATTTGACTTTAGTAAGTGCCAGTCTGCGTCATACCAACCGTGTGCAGCCAACCAGAAGAAACATTTCTGTGAATATATTGTCTATCAACTTCTCAGTTAATGTACCTGAGGAGTTACTGTCACCAACAAATGGGGAAAGGGGGGAATATTCTGCCTCTCAAACTGAACCCTTACGGAGTATGGCATTATAAACCGTCTGTCAGAAGTAGCATCATAACGCTTTATGAAAATAGATGGACTATGTACAATTAAATAAATCCTAATCTACGTCTTCTTATTGACTTTGCCAAATTGACAGTGACATTTCTCAAAATATCTGTTTTAAGAAGTTTTATAACATTGTTATTACTCATACGCATAACGTGTCAGATTTTTATATACTTTAATAACAAATTTTATTCATATTTTTCTTTTGACAAAACACTTGAAACCTTTTACTTAAGCCTAAATTCACAACAAATTACAAAATCAGATGTCTACTCTTTTGACATATCCTACATAACAGAAAATAGATCAGAGTAATATTCTTGATGTCTTTGTCACATATTTTAATGAATATTGAAGATAATCCTTTTAATATCTTTATATTAAATAATTTGACTTGTTTCTCCTCCTCATACAGTTCGATAGATTCACGAATTCCCCATGTTTTCGGTTCAAAATAATGACTAGTTTTAAGCTGATAAACATTCTAAAAATATTTAGTAGCTAACTATAAATACAGGAAGAGATAAGATAAAGAGATTAACGTAAAAGATACAAAGTCGTGTAAGTTGATCATTAAATTGCTTATTTTCGTATTAAACTTGTGTCCTTACGCGTCTTTCCTTCATATAATGGCTCCCCACTCCATGAAAATACGTCTAAACTGTCAGCTTAATTGTAAAAACGTACCAGACAATCATGACCTGGTAGCCTAGTTTTATTCATTTCCAACTCTGGCCTGCCTCTCCATCCCACCCCACACGTGTTGATGAAGTATGAAGCTGATTCTGATAACGTTGTTTTATTATTTCATACATAAGACATTGTTATAAATATTTTTATACACTATAACTGTAAAGTTTGACGCATATAAAATGCAACATTATTTATTTTCTAAAACACCTTTTATATATATATATATATATATATATATAGAGAGAGAGAGAGAGTTCAATATATGTAGAGGAAAATCCTCGTATGAAGATTTTTTTCCTCTATGTATACTGAATTTTACATGTAATTTTCTGTTAACTTATTTTCATGATTTTAACAATATTAGTTAATGCACTGATATAAAGAAAAACACTAAAACATGAATAAACTTCACACTTTAAAAATATTGCTTCTTCTTTCCTCTTAAACTTTGCTCTTACTTACAAGATGTTTAAGAGTCATTTTTAAACAGGTACAATGTCATTGTTCACGTTTAAATACTGAACACTGTTTTGGTTATTTACGTGTAAATACACACGTCATTACCTGTGTATTATTAAAAATTTCTGATTTTTGTATTATTTCTGTATTATTAGTCATTATTTTGTACATAATTTATGTTCATATTTAAAAGTCAACGTTTAGTTAAAAGAAGACGGAATACGCTTACATAGCTTCTCTAATGTCTTAATTGTAAAAATTATTTCAGTTTACTGTAGTGCATAAAGATATAACTTTAAAACCTATATACATTCATCTCTAGTCATCAGTTGTTTCAGAAATACCTTAACTACACAGATATTACACTCGTAGAAGGTAAAAAAAAACAACAAAAAACTCTCTTATGAAGATCTCCAAATCTCCGTTTCATATTATTCGATTCTCAAAATACATCAGACAGAAAGAACTGACAATTGCCAGAATGTATTCCAACGTAAATAAGGCAAAAAAAATACTTTTCTAGTGATCTTGACTTCCGATTTAATCTATAGATTAGTATAACCTTATATAAATTACAAACCTACTTTAAGGCATACACAAACATTAATCAAGCGTTCTAATTAAGTGTTGGTTCAAAGCACGTTCATACAGCACATTCTGTTGATTCGTTTATGTTTGTGTGTATGTGTGTGAATTTGACTAGGAACTGAAAAGACTTACTATTTAGCATAAACAAACCCTAATGCACTTGATTTAGCATTGCCATATTCAGTTGATAAACATAATTTGGTATTGCCAATAATCTGCGTTAATAATCTTTATGCTGTAAACGTGGAGTTCATGTAGCGTGTCTAATAATTCCACCAACGAATTCTTATTCCTGTCTTTACAGTTTTATGTTTTGTTCATGCTAGTATCAAGTTACATGCTTGAAGTTTTGTCATATTTTCTTCAGAAACAAATTTACTCGATCGGTTACAAACGATATTAATTTGATGCAAAACAACTTAGGGCACAAAGAATAACAACCAAGAAAACAAAATCTAAAAATGACAATCAGAATAAATAAACAAATCAGTATTGTCAGTGTTTATCGTTCTTAAATATACAGGATGTAGGGAAAATCTGGAACCATAAGTTTTCAACGAATTTCACAGAATGTTTTCCACATGCTCTCCTTGTAATTCGAAATAAGTTTGGATTAACATGTTTTGACAGCACCATAATCAGTTGCTTATTTGAAGTTTAGCAAAGCTGCAAATCACGTATGGTTTCAGACTCTTCAGACGCCTTGTCTAATGAACCGAATCATGAACATTAAAAATTTGTAAAAATTACTTATTTTAAAAAGTCCTCTAGGTGGGTCAGCGGAAAGACTGAAATCTTATGATGTTAGAAACGAGGGGTCGATCACTAAAGTGGGCACAACACAGACAGGCGTTCGTATAAATTTGTACTCAACAAAAATAAGCAAATGCTAAAAAACAATATAAAAAACACAAGGAAATTAACTCTAAATATGCGGATTAGTCATTACAACCGGTGTCACTGAATTATTTTTATTTTTGTAATAATTTGTCAATAAATATGCTATATATATAAAGAGAGAGAGAGAGATAAAGACATATAGATATAGATAGATAGGTATTTATAAGATATTTTGTTTACATTACTCTATATATTTGTAATAACAGAGCTTTAAAATAATTTGTTGAAAGTACAAAGCAATTGAAAGGAAAGTACACTTACGTCTAACTGCTTGGTACATTTCTGGTACTATGTGAGTATAATCATTCTATAAATTTCGTTTCATTATATTCTATCTTAAAGTTTAGTTATAAAATTGTTCCTATGAAACGTGAAAGGTTTGCCAGGGGATACTTGAACTGATGCATGCTGTCAATGTATGGGTTATTTAGGAAATTAAAGAGGGTGTGGGGGTCTGCTGTTCATTGTGGTTTCATAACTTTTCTAGGTCTATGTTGATACATTACTGATGACATGAGCGGCACGTTATGCACGACAGCCCGCAGCACGCGACGTGCATAAGCTCCAGATAATAACGAGAGCTTAATGTCTACATTTGTATTTGATGTATATGTACACAACTGTGTGTACATATCACAAATGTTGATGTAAAATGTCTAGTTTCCTGACAAGAATTATAAACTGATATCAGGAAATAGTTTAATCTTAAACTGTGTTATAAAGTATGTCTGCTAAAAAACTCACTGAGTGAAAAAATAAATTTTCTGAGAGTGAAACATTAACAAATATTCCCATAATGTTAGTTTATTCACATTATATCTGATATCACGTAAAAACTAAAACTCACTTGTATGTAAGATACATGTTATATTTGTTTTTTTTTACTCGTACTATTAAGTCTCTAATTGGTTTTAATATATAGGATCGTAAGGAACAAGGCAGCAGAAAAAGCAAAGCACACAACGGGCTCACATAATATGAATGGTGGAAGCCCACAACACCAGGCACCTGTTAACACCACCTCTGTCATCACTCATGCACCACCAACTGCTCACGAGGGAGCGCAACCTCTTCTTCGGCCATCTTATTCCATTAATGGAATACTTGGAATCCCAAATGTTGATCCAAACCTAAATATGAATAAACGGAAAAGAGACGATGAAACTGCTGGAGGTTAGTTTTTTTTTTATATTTTTGAAGCTTGTAATTCAGTTACATATTTCATTTACACATGTGTAACTACCAGTTTTGAAACCAAATTTTATTTATAACCCCTTATATCTAAATACATCTGATAGAAAACTACTAATATATTATCAAATATTTTTTTATTATTCTATTTGGAGATTTTTGTAACTGAGAAAAAATTTCCTCTAAACAAATAAATAAACAAAACTGAATGCATTTGTAAAGACAATATCACAAATGCAGAATCCTTATTTTAAAGACCAGATGAAATACAAGGATCCCTGGTTACCTAATTATGTATTCACCGTGTATTTGTTTTTCTGTAATTAATATATTTAAACTTAAATCTCGATTATTACTAGTAGTAGGCCTGGCATGGCTAAGCGCGTAAGGCGTGCACCTCGTAATTCGAGGGGCGCGGGTTCGCGCCCGCGTCGCGCTAAACATGCTCGCCCTCCCAGCCGTGGGGGCGTATAATGTGACGGTCAATCCCACTATTCGTTGGTAAAAGAGTAGCCCAAGAGTTGGCGGTGGGTGGGGATGACTAGTTGCCTTCCCTCTAGTCTTACACTACTAAATTAGGGACGGCTAGCACAGATAGCCCTCGAGTAGCTTTGTGCGAAATTCCAAAACAAACAAATTACTAGTAGTAGCAGCTTGCCTTAAAAAACGTTTGCACAGTTAATAATGCATAGTTTTTCGCAACAATAATCATTGTATTTTTATAAATCAACAAAGAAACTATAATTAAATACACAACCGTCTTAACATTTAATTTGGCCCGGCATAGCCATGTGGTTAAGACACTTGACTCATAATTTGGGGGTTGTGGATTCGAATCTCCATCACACCAAATATGCTCACCCTTTCAGCCGTGGGGGCGTTATAATGTGATGGTCAATCTCACTATTCGTTGGTAAAAGAGTAGCCCAAGAGTTGGCGATCGGTGATGGTGACTAGTTGCCTTCCGTCTTATCTTACACTGCTAAATTAGAAGCGGTTAATACACATAGCTCTCGTGTGGCTTTGCGTGAAATTCAAAAACAAAGAAAGAAGCATTTAATTGAGTACTTTTTTTACTCATAGTGTTAATGGCTAAAAAAAAAAATAAAAAAAAAATAACGAAAACTGCTGATTTTTCAGCTTCCAACAGCTTTTTTCATTTGCTAACACTGACTGTAGATTATTTAGGGAAAGTGATTCAAATAATCGGTAGAAGACTTAGACCTATAATATAAGGCCATTCATTCATTGATGACTGGCGTTTAAATAAACAAAGGACGTTATTTCGGAATTGCATTACAAACTCACAGCGACAGAAAGGCGAAACTGCTCTCTAGAAACAACAAATGTCAGTTTAATACCAAAACATATATTCCAACAATTTCTATAACAGCGATAATGCTAAGTTATATGTAGAATGGTAACAGAAAACGCCAGTCAAATAACAAATTTTCCTTTATTTCACATTTAGGTGTTTCTGATAAGCTTTCAAACATTTCATTGTAGCTGTCGAGAATATGAGCAAGTGACTGGAAACCAAAATTATACTTTATAAAGTCACTCTCCTTCAAACCAGGGCTTAAAAGTAGACTGATATTTTTATAGCAAAACAAGACAGATAATAAGTGCGTAGGTTCATATATAAAATATTAAAATTGTTATCTTATTTGTGACTGAAAGATAATTAGAAAGAAATATTCTTTCTAATATTTTGACAAATTATGAACTCTCAAATTTATATATGAATTGATAAAAAGCTCATGTTTTCATGCGCATGTAATTGGAAAAGTACGACATTTTGCATTGTAATACACAAGTATGAACTTGTGCCTGTTCATTTCTACAATTATGACCTTAACGTTCTATTAAGTTGTTAGTTTGGCTTTAAAAATCAACTTTCTGTTTGCCCCATTCATAGACGGTCACGTGCGCTTCCAAACTTTCATCAGGGCGCGAACCGTCTTTTCGTCTCGCACTTGCAGCCGTCGACACAGTTGGACGATCGCGTACAATCCGTTGATTGTACGTACACCGAACTTCACAAGAAATCTAGGCGTTCGAAACCTCGCATAAAAATGTCCTTGTTGCCTGGCTTCTCGTCATCCGCAGATTCATCCACATCCCATCCGGTGGTTCTGCCCAGTCTGTCAGGGTACTGTAGCCGAGTTCCGCTGAGCTTTAAGAAACGAAAGGACAGACCGTAGCTAGCCAACCGTGGAGGCAGGCTTTATTTGCATAGACTGGAATTGTCAGTAGCGGAAACTAAACTACGGCACAAGCTTCTCTCTGCCCATCGTGTCTTTGTCGTTTGGTTCCGGAAAAGACAAACAATCAGAGAATAGAGTGGGTGGGTGGGTGCAGCGTTGATTAGCTCGCCTATCACACTTCTAAACAAAAAACACAACAAAATGGCAAATAAAAAATGTCCACATTAATAAAACGGGCACTAAGCTTTATCATATTAAATCAGTTTCAATATTTGGGATGACATTTGAAACGAAAAATAAAAAAAAATCAAATAAAGACTTTGAAGTGAAAAATGGACCAATAGCTTTGGTTTGTCACTGCTTTGTACTTTCACCGTACAACTGGTAAACGTTGTTGCCTGTCAACCGTGTCAAAAAGGATTATCTAGCCAAAAGTCGTCCTAATCTTAGGAAATAATAGCTCACTAACAAACGCACCCAACCGCGGAATTAACAGACTTAGTTATAGTGTCAGTAAAAAAAATACAACACAATTGAGAAGACAAGCCTGATTTCGCAGATATAAAAAAAAAGAAACGGAACTCAGACAGGCGAAAAATTGTCAATGCTTTTTTTACTGATTAGAGATCGTACCACGTTGGTCAGTTATGAAAGTACTAGGCCTATTCTGAATGCACCTTTGCTTATTGGCTGTCAACTAATCTCGAGCTTCAGTGGTTTTGCTCGCCAAGAGTTCAACATCAGGAACCTTGAACTGCTTTATTTCCACCTAAACAATCCAAAAAAAAAAAAAGCTGGTTTTAACATTGGATTTTCTCACACTCTGTCTTTTGTTACTTTGACTTTCTAAAAGTCACCTTGTTTTCTTTCTAAATGAGAGAAAAGCGAGTGATGATAAAAAATATATGTAAACGTCATCCTGTAGCAGTAAATTAATATATACATTCAGACATGATTGTAATTTTATCAGGGGGGCATCTCTTTCGTCCTTTCTAGAAATAGAATAATTTTTTCTATAGGATATTCTCGTGTATGTCTCGTGTATATCGTGTATATTTAGGTAACAAAGAAATAACTGTCTTTAAAGAAGCCTCGGTTATGTAATTTTTCTTGCCTCATTAATAGGAAAACACTTAAAATTATTTTACTATATATTCAAAAAAATGTAAACACGACAAAATTAAAAGCTTAACGGAACACCACTTACTAAACCGGTTCAAATGTAACGCATTCCATGCAATGGAAAACAAAAAACAAACACGTGTCTTAATTTATTTCACTTCAATTTACTTGTGTTTGTGGCTGCTTAAAAAATAACTTAGTTTTTATATTTCTAAAGGTATTGCTATGTGACATGGAAGTATTATTTTTTGTTTTTATTCTAAGTTTCAGGCTTTAGTTCGCGTCATCCTAGTTGTTTTATTGGTGGAATGTTATGATATATATTACTTGGAAAGAGAGAGTTTGTTCAGAAGGGTTTAAGTTTTCAAAGCATCAGAAATTGACTGAACTATAACTACAAAATACAGACTAAAAAAGAAAAGGTTAAAACCAGGCAAAATTTCAACTTCTAAGAGACGAAAGTAATATTTCACTTCCTACTCTATAGTTCTGTGAAATTTCTTGTTTATGTCATATAATGTACAGATATTGGATTTCAAATTAATACAGTATTGTACGTGACGCAGAAATAGCTCGTTTCCGTACTTTCGTATTTGCTTCACATGTGGAACCGAATCATCTCTCTGCATACAAAGTATTTTTATTACAAGTTTAGAATATGAGTAATGTATGCACCGCAAGACATTGAAACATGCCCAGAAATCAGAATCGTTAGTTATCTGAATATTTTCGCTGTAGCGTTAATGTGAACAACGTTTCTCTGTCGCACAAAATACTTTGTAAAACGATACATTGTAGTGACAAATTATGTCTACCATTCTGATGGTTTGGCACTTTAAGCTGTGTTATTACAAGGCCAACGACACGACACGTTACAGATTTGTTGATTATCTGTTATTTCCTTGAATCCAATGGATTATGGTTACTAATACAACGACGTTTCACATGTAATAACATGACGTCTCAAATGTTGTGTCTGCTTTGAAACCGATAAGTGTTATTACGATAATCTACTTTTGAACTGCTCTATTGTGATTTAAACTTCTAACACCCTGGTTAGAGGGGAAACACGCGGCAAAGTGCTCGCACTGTGTTTTCTTTCTATCAGACTGTGTGCAATAGGAGTTATACCGAAGGTTCCTTATCTACACATGCCAATAACACGGTTACAGAAGCATAAGAGAGCACTAGACCTGAGTATATGGAGGCCAAAGATAATGTCTGCCTCGGACTTGATGGAAAATGTATTCCACTCTATTAAGTTTACAAAGGTCTCCTACTTGTTCATGGAGATAGTGACCAATTTAGTTTGTTACGTATGGCAAGTTAATTAGAAAGGCTAAACCTGGTTAATTTTCAAAAGAACCTAAAAAATTCGTAGAATAAAGACTTTAATTATGTAATATGCAGATAACAATGAAAATGTTGTTTAACGAGTTTCAGCTGTAACGGTATTTCTAGAAATACAATAGATATAATATGTATAGATGTAATCCTAAAGAAAAAGTTTGCATGCTAAACTTAACAATCACCTGCATTAATCAGTGATGTCTAGAAAACCCACTTGTAGAGAAAAATATATATGTAAAAACGGCTCGTTTGGGTTGAGAAAATATTTTGCGTAGATGAGCGAACAGCATTTCGACCTTCTTCGGTCATCGTCAGACTGACTATGGTATTACATGTACTTTTCAGAAACTGTACTGACAGGCTATGTACGAATGTAGGCAGTAATGAGAAACTGGGTCAAAGCACTTACAGCCAACTGACTTTTTAATGGATGTTACTTGCTGATCCCTCACTGGCTTTTCTCACACAAAGGTAAAAAACCTCAAAAAGGAAAGGATGGTGTTCACATGTAACCATCACATGTCCAGCTAGGTCGTTAGCAGACTTTACTTAATAAATGCCTTGCGATTTTTTCATACTCGAAAAATGAATCTCTGGTGTTAAAGTGATGATGCTCCCATCCTCAATGGAATATACGTGATTTAGTCGCCAGACAATCTTGTCTGCTGAAAGAAAAATTGTGTTTAGGAATGTTAACAATTTTGCTGACTATGGTGATGTAATGTGGGTGACATTTTAAAAACACATCGTCATTATTATTTTCTCTTTGTTTTTAATTACTTTGACATCAAAATTGTCGTCTTCAAAGTAACTGTGAGAATGAAATCATACACGATATGACTTAACAATTACATTCTAAATTTCACTGTAAAGGATGCAAGACTAGATAGAGAAAACTGCACGAAAAACAACTTGTCGGTAAAGTGTAACAAAATGTAAAGTTCGGCGTGGCCAGGTGGTTAAGGCACTCGACTCATAATGTGAGGGTCGCGGGTTCGAATCCCCGTCACACCAAACATGCTTACTCTTTCAGCCGTGGATGCATTATAATGTGACGGTTAATCCCACTATTTATTGGTAAAAGAGTAGCCCAAGAGTTGGCGGTGAGTGGTAAAGTATAGCTGCCTTCCGTCTAGCCTTATACTGTAAAATTAGGGAGGGCTAGCGCAGATAGCTCTCGCGTAGTTTTGCGCAAAATTAAAAAAACAAAACAAAACCAATAAAGTGTGAGATACCGAGAAACTATAGCACCAGAAATAAAAAGGTGTTCAATTGTAAAAAACGTTGCTATTGATACTACAAATTTCAGTCTACTTTTAGAGTTGTCATCCTAAATTTTACTAAAGGTTAGACTGTCTACACAAAAAAAAGTACATTTCGCTTCATTATGCATTGTCCAGTGTTTAAGGTATTATTCACCATAAGAAGTTCGAATACTTACAACTTGTACTACGTAAGTTTATTAAATCCCATACCGTGGAGTAATACTGAGTGTTATTAATTTGTGTAGTATATGATTCAAGGTATCTTTTCATTAACACTAAATCGGATTTTTTTTTAGAGATTAGTCTAATAAAAAAGGCTTAAAGTGGAATAAATTATCAAATGTCATACTCGGCTTACAAAATAACATTTAAATTATACTTTATTAAAACTAAAACTAGAATGGTTAAAATCAATAAACGGTATTAAAACGTTTGATCGAAAATTAAGATAGTATTAGTACGGGTTGCTGGTTCATTGGGTCTATTTCTAGAAAACCTACTTATAATGTATATTAAAATCTCTACTGTTGAAACCGCTTTCTTTTGGCCTTACAATGGTACAGAGGTATGTCTACGAACTCACAATGCTATAAATCGGCTTTCGATACCCGTGGTGGGCAGAGCACAGATAAGCTGTTGTGTAGCTTTTTGCTTAACAACAAACGGTATTTTACTTTGTTTTAGTCTTGTATACATAGCACTTTTACAAATCACTTAAGCCTAGATAATACCGAATTATTTTACAAACACTTTAAGTAATTAGACCGAACACGACCTAGTGGTTAACTTGCTCGAACTGTGAATCCGAGAGTTCATGGCTCACAGTTCGTTGCCAGAGAAATGCGCTCTGCACTTTGGGACCACGGTTAACTATAAGAGTGACAAACAAGTTATGTTGTTCAATCAGATGATAGCATCTGAAAAGTTGGTGGAGGGTGATGTTCATTGGCTGCTTTCCCACTAGTATATAAGCTCAAAAATAGAAACGTCTATGCGAACTTTTGCACGAAAACTAAAAGAAATAAAAAAGTAGCTCCATATTTACGAAACAAAGGTATGTATTCCAAAATGAGTTCGTATTTTTGACAAACATGTTCTTAAGTCCGAAGGTGGTTTGAAACACATAAGCTTATTCATATAACTTTGCATAATTCATTATATTAACAGTTATAGAAGTTTTTATTAATTGTGTGTGTTTTATTATAGCAAAGCCACTTCGGGCTATGTGCTGTGACCACCGAGGGGAGTCGAACCCCTGATTTTAGCGTTGTAAATCCGAAGACATACCACTATCCCAGTGGGGAACGGAAGTTATTTATAAAACAATAGTAAAGCTATTACTAGCAACCATGATTGTTGTATTTTAGAAGCACAACATGTTATAAGTAATAAATAGATTTATAAAATTTAATAGCTATTATCTTGAAGATCTAAATTAATTTATTCATAATTTTCTCAGCTCAAAAATTCCTTTTGATATTTTAATTATGATGTAATTTTCTATTGTTTATCCTTTCGTCTCGAAGCGATTGGTTCCTTTACATAGATCGATTTAAAACGATTGCATTTTTCAACTTGAAGCTAAAGGTCAAATCTTAAAACCCAAAGCACACCTACTGCTCTTGCATCCAAACAATATTTTACATTACCATAAACCAATATATGTTTACAGAATAGTTCACTTAGGTTGTGGTGACTTATTTTTTCCACAATAAAGATTCAGAGAGAAAGTTGTTCGTACTTAAAAACACAGAAAATAAACTTTCATAATATTGTAGGTAAATACAGTAACCAGTCTTCTTTAAAACCAGGCTATACAGAAATAAAAATTAAACTAGCTTTGTTACAATCGTAGTTTAAATAAGCACATGTACATTTTTATCATGTAACTTGTTTCTTATCGTTCTTTAGATTTTTTGTCTTTGCAAGTGTACACGATTATGTCAGGTGATAAGCACAGGCAAAACGTTATTTTAAACATTATTTACCTGTTTAAGTGCTCTACTTTTTAGACTTATTAAAGTATTTTAACACTTAAGTACTGGAATATCTTACGTACGACATTGTTATACAAACATACTTTTAATACGTACATTTAAAGGCTAAATTATTTTAAAGATGTTTTTACCATATACGATATTTTGTTTGTATTTTAATAATTACAAAATTATTACGTTAATTACTTTTTATTACCAAAAGTCCTTGCATTGGAACTTGTAAGCGCATGATTACAGTTTGCAATCATCTTAACGCGTTTTGTGTTAGTATTTATATTTATGATAATGAGCTTGAAGTATTTGTACAGTAGGATCTGAGTAATGGAGTATTATTTATAACTCATAATTGTTTTGAATAGAGAACGGTATGTAATGAGTAATGGAGTATTATTTATAACTCATAATTGTTTTGAATAGAGAACGGTATGTAATGAGTAATGGAATATTATTTATAACTCATAATTGTTTTGAATAGAGAACGGTATGTAATGAGTAATGGAGTATTATTTATAACTCATAATTGTTTGAATAGAGAACGGTATGTAATGAGTAATGGAGTATTATTTATAACTTATAATTGTTTTGAATAGAGAACGGTATGTAATGAGTAATGGAGTATTATTTATAACTCATAATTGTTTTGAATAGAGAACGGTATGTAATGAGTAATGGAGTATTATTTATAACTCATAATTGTTTTGAATAGAGAACGGTATGTAATGAGTAATGGAGTATTATTTATAACTCATAATTGTTTTGAATAGAGAACGGTATGTAATGAGTAATGGAGTATTATTTATAACTCATAATTGTTTTGAATAGAGAACGGTATGTAACTTGCTGCTCGTAGAATCTGTATAGTGGGTCCCAAAGGACATTTTTTTACAAGATCTGGGTTGTTGAGTATTTTTACAGTTGATAATTATTTCGAATAGCAGACTGCACGTATCTTGGTTAATGTATCATTTTTTCCCCATATTTCTAACTATACTTCTTGGCTTATCGGCGAATTTAATGAAACAATTTGCCCCGGTGTCTCTGCCACTAGAAAGCTAGTCAAAGTTATTTTAATGTTACAGTATGCGTTAACTTTGTTTTATCCACTCATCATTACAGCCAACAACGATGGCCGAAACATCAACGGAGAACAATCTATCCACGAAGAGGTAACAAAACGACAACGCACACAGTACAACGGTGACCAGCTCTACACCAACGTAAGTACGAGTAGATTAACACAGAAATGTTTACTAGAACGTCTTAACTCAATAATCTTTTTATATAAACGAAGGACGATCGAGCGAGGTTTATTACTTAGTTTTCTAACCTTAACACTATCAAAGCATTAATAGAAACTATAAGGTTAACACTAAAACATCTTGGTATTCGGTACATGTGACTATCTTCAAATACTTGAAGCTATGTAGCAACTTCTTGTTTCATTCCTAGTTATACAAGTTTATGATTTACACAAAGAAATAATATTTAAATATGCAAAGTAAGTAAAACATATAAGTTTTCTATATTTAACGGAGAAAAACATAAATATGTTTTATTAGTATTTTTTTGCAATATCTCCAAAATACTTAATAGCCTTACATTTGAAGTTTTAGCTTTTGAAAACACGCAACTTACTTTGTGAGTTTTGCCTTATTATCACTTTTGTAACCTTCGTAATAATTATTATGCAAAAACTTATTTATTTTTTTCCAAAATCAATAGCCTTTCACCAACTAATTCTAAATATTTCTTTCACATACATAAATAGTAGTTAGTTGGTCGCTGTTTTCAGCTGTGTTTTATAGACGTCCCGGAACCCATCGTTCCACTTCCGGTAGACGATGAATAGCGTTAGTTCTCATTTTTCCGTAGCTACTCTTGGGGATGGACATTAAAGAAGTCTCCCGTTGAGGCGTTTTGCTCCGCATCACATTTTAGCGACATCTGAACATGCTGGGACAGAAGAGTTTTTCAACATAATGTTGGCCGCATAAATTCAGAGCGATTCGTTATTATCATCAAAGAGTTCCGAACGACATTAGCTGCTTCATCGATTGTCCAAATTTCTGTGTTTGGTTGTTGTATTGCAATACGTTGTTGCTTAAAAATGTCTAAGAAAAGAAAAGAAATCTTTCACTTTTAGGTTTATTGTCCAACAACAAGCCTTGATAACGGATAACTTTTGATGGGAACGGAAATAACAATTATAGCTTAGTAAATTATATAGTCTAACGACATTGTTTTAAAGCACAACTCAATTTTAATTAAAATGCATTGGTTTATCAGCGGGATACCCTCACTGGTGGTAAAGCCAGGCGACTGACTTCTCTTTCACTTAGTAAATATTAATACAATTCCTTCAACTATCAAGACTTCACTGGTAGCTCACTTTTATAGCTGAGTCATTTTCTTTAGTTGTGACATAAAGTTACAGTTTGACTTCAATAGAATTGTATGTTTTCGATAAACGTAAGCTGGATATAAACCAGATGTCATAACGCATGACTTGCATGTAAAAGAAACTCAACAGAGATTTTCTGTGGCATGTGTTTGGTGAAAAAAAAAAACGTTCTCTACGTTTCTCTATGTGAACAAACGTATAATATACATTGCCCTGGCGTGGAAAGTAAACTTATCTATCTTTAATTAAGCTAAATAGTGTTGATCATGCGTTTACGTATATATTAAACTAACTTACTGTTAAACTTTATACTGTCTGTTCTCTTTGCTGCCGCAACACCTTACAACGAACGTATACACGGAAATACGTGTTAAACTTTATACTGTCTGCTCTCTTTGCTGCCGCAACACCTTACAACGAACGTATACACGGAAATACGTGTTAAACTTTATACTGTCTGCTCTCTTTGCTGCCGCAACACCTTACAACGAACGTATACACGGAAATACGTGTTAAACTTTATACTGTCTGCTCTCTTTGCTGCCGCAACACCTTACAACGAACGTATACACGGAAATACGTGTTAAACTTTATACTGTCTGCTCTCTTTGCTGCCGCAACACCTCATAACGAACGTATACACGGAAAAATACGTGTTAAACTTTATACTGTCTGCTCTCTTTGCTGCCGCAACACCTCATAACGAACGTATACATGGAAATACGTGTTAAACTGTATGCTCTCTTTACTTCATCTGACACATGTTAAAGTATATTGATATCACTGGGAAATTACACAAAATTATGTTTGTTAAAAACATATCAGTGTTTGTATTTTTTTGTGAAAATTGGAAGAGGATAATTTAATTATATGATGTACATAAAAACATTAGATAACAGTGTGTTGTTCTTACCGACGTGGTTTAAAAACAGGTCTATAGAAATACGGTACAAGACAGCACTGTTCTATTCCACCAGATGTGGCCCAAATGGGGGAAACAGGACGACTTAAAATCCATGATGGCGGACCTACCGACGGCCATGTCTAATGGATCGTCGTATACACTACAGCAGTTTGCCTCCGCCCAAGACCCAGTTTTCTCTCCCGTTGTAACGTCGGCCGGTGCCGAGCATTTGAAGCACGATGCTTTGGCCGTTGCCTACGATGGAGCGATCAATTCTATTAACGCTCAAGTGCAATCAACGGCAGTTTATTCTCCACCTCTCGGTAAGTAGAACTGCCTGTTTTTTGTTTTACAATTTATAGCAAGACACTTACAACTTGCTATAAAGACTGCTGCGATCAGATGTCTCATATTATTAATAATGTCAAATAAATCAGTAATTTTTGACAGGTGTGCAAACTAACATAGAATTAAAAAGTACTTTTATGATCAAATTCTCCAAACACTATGTTTATGTGTGTGCAATTGTGCGCTTTTATGGTGTCAAGGGCTATCAATGCGTTTATTTAACACTTCAAAGAAATATTTCTGTGTGTTTATTGATGAAATATAAACACTGTCATTCTTATTAAAATTATCTTGGTAAAAAAAACAGTGCGTTGATCAACTACATTAGATAAATTTATTTTAAAATTTTCTGATTACTAAAAAAACTATTTTAAAAATTAAGAACTTGTTTATATAATGTGTTAACTATAGCTCGTAATATAAAGTAAGGAATGCGCTTATACTTTGTACATATCAAATATTATAATGTACGTGTTTTGTTCATTTTTAAGTTATATATATGTATTTGTATTTAATAATTTACGTAACTATCAATTTTTTTCAAATACGCGTTTCAGCTAATTCCGTAACATTTCTGTTTTACTTCTTGTTCAAGCTAGGCTATATAACAGAAATATTTGCATGCTACCTTTGTTTCATAATGTATGCTATACACAACCTGGGTGTCATTCTGCTTGAAAGAGGAGACTTCTTTCTAATTGCTTTCAGTATAATCTAACGGTGAAGGAAACAGTTTCTTTACTATATAACCTGCATGATGAAATAACAAATCATAGTGTATATTTATGCACATAAACCATAGCCACCAATGACGTATTTAATTCACGTTTAATTTTGTTTCTTGAACAGAGTGCACTTTTTCGTGGGTTTGTTGTTTCACTTGCTATACAAATAATGTATAATAATAAAAACTAAAACTTAACACGACCATCAGTATAGCTAATTAACTATACTTTTGTTACGCATCTACGTGTAAAGATTAGGATGCTTTGTTTCATCTCTTGGGTTACTGTGAACGATATTTTCGACCCTAAACCCAATAATATCTGGAGTGCTAGTGTTTCAAGACGTTTTTTCTCTTTACAATTTCTTTAAGATAATACAAAACGATAATTCAAACAGTTAATAGTCATTTTTTTTAAAGTATATATATTTATATATACTAACACTGAAAGAGCGAGCATCTTTGATGGCGGGGTTCGAAACTCCGACCGGAAGGTGGTGAGCACTTCTCTGAATGAGTATTAATGTAAGCTTGAATCCATAAGAAGTATATGTTGTGAAAAATACCAAAGATATAATGAATACGCTTAAAATGTTAAGTAATCATCAAAGTAAAGCATGCACAATTAACGCTCTTAACTACAGATAAACTACCATAAACAAAATATCAAAGTCTCAACTGATTTTCTTATACTTTTAAACGTAGTACACACTATATAAAGTGAACAGACTGTCACGTAATCTTGAATAGCCTATTCTTATAGGCTGTGCGACAATATCTATATAACATTTTATTAACAAAATTTATTTGATTTTTGTACCACATTAAAATTCAACCTTTTGTGTAATTGAACATAAGGTAGTAAATATATAAATTAATAAACAAGAAACTTGGTACACGTTAAAGATTTTAAGAAACTTGGTATATGTTAAAGATTTTCTTTACATTCTTATACGATCATATGTTTTACCTAGATACACGCCTGTCCTTCACATAATCACGGGGTCTCATTTTTGCGTAAAAATACCTTAACTTTTGTAAGACACGTGTTGTCATATGTGACTATTTATACCCACTTTTTCGTCCAGTCACGTTTTATTTACTTAATTCGATACCCCTTTGCGCTGTATAGTAAAATAGACACTTTTCCTACAGTCACATTCTATATTTGCTAAAGTTACTTTTTTTTTCATTGAACATAATATCAATGATTTGTATATGGTATTGCAATGGTGCTTTGCCAATTATTCCAGACATGGCACCACAGATGACATGTTTAATATATGTTTATTTGGTCGACATTGAAGTTTCTGTAGAAAATTGCCATTAAGTACAGTCTTATGTATGGAAGAATATGTCACGAGCTTTCTGAAGAAGTATATGTATATATTTCAAGATTCTCTAAAGCAATCGTAAGCCAAACACACAACAATTTGCAAAAGGTAGCTTTTACTAATTCGTTATCTCCGTGGAAGAGAGAGAAGCCGCACTCTAGAGCAATTAGAGCAACAATGGACTTCATAGCCACTCGCTAGGCCAACCTAGAACGACGCCCTCATCTGCAAAGTAAAGGCTATATCTGTAAATGAGAACCACCACCACCCCTAAAAAAACTTGACGACACAGGACATATTTACTGCTACTGCTAATAAGGGTTACAGCTCACAGGTCGAAGGAGGTTTATTAGTTCCAAGCTATAGATCGAAATTAACAGCTGTTTTAATGGGAAAGATACCAATGTTTTGGTATAGTGGAAATGTGTGGAAAGTTTATAAATAATATGTGACCTAAGCCTAATTGCAGTCCTTTGTAGAAACTTGATGAAATGAAAATTGCCTTTTCAGACAATAGTAAGGAATCGTAGTCTTCAAAGTAAGCACGATGGACGAGAGAGAAAGACAACAAGTAATATCTTTCATCGTCTTCATAAAGCTCAATTAACCACTGTAGTTTATCTGTGTACACCCCTTAAATCCATACATTCATATTATCTGCAGTTTGCCTGTAGATGAATAAAAATCGCTACATATTTTGTGAAGTAATGAATGCTGTATAAAATGACCGCCAAAAGGCCTTGTTTAAATCTCTTCCTCTCAGTAATTCAACTCTGATCATATATTCTGTATCGTCTATTCACTCTATTGTATTCAAAGATATGTCTTTTGTTTATATTCATTTGATATTTGACTCACACAGGAACTCTTCATGAACAGTCATATGCTTTTAGTTTACACATTAAATGTATCTTGAACAAATCTTCTGTTCGAATTCTTGAAAGAGTTTAATTTATATAGATACATCCTTTTTTGGTAAATGTGTGCATTTTTCACTTTCTGCATGATTATAGGCCTTTTTTGTAACTTAACTTTAAATTTGCATAAATTCATTCATTTTTCCATAAAATCGTATAAGGTTTTGGTTTACATAAGTACATCTCTGTTTGTTCAGTTACTTGGTGTTTGATTCACATAAACGCATTTAACCGTTAGGTCGTTCGATGTTTAATTTACTTCTTTGCGTTCACTCAGTGAATATTTGATTCACGTAGATGTCTCTCTGTTTGTTCAGTCGCTTAACGCTTAGCTTACATTGACACATCTTCGTATTTCTTAGACAAATATTATATGCTTACATTCGCCTGTTTGTATATTAAAATCGACCTTCCGTTTATCGTGGTACACAATCTTAAGAGATTTCTTGCACTGAAATATCCTTCTTCGAATTACTACGTTATTTAAAATTTATAGCATTTTGTTTAGTTTTGTAAACACATTATATAATGAGAAACACTTTCTGACTTTTGTCTCAAATTTAAATAAACATTTAAAAATATTTATACCTATAAACAATGTATTTAGCAACCGAAGACATCTTACTTTATATCTATAAACAACATCATCATTCTAACACCATGCATTCATCAAATAAGGTCATCTATAGTACTTTACGTTTGTAAACAACATCATTATCTTAGCGCCACGCATTTAGCAACTGGAATCATCTTTCGTATTTGATGTCTGTAAACAGCCTCATGTTCGCGCTATGTATTTAGCAACTAGAATCATCTTTCGTACTTGATGTCTGTAAACAACATCATGTTGGCGCCATGCATTTAGCAACTGGAATCAATTTTTGTACTTGACGTCTGTAAACAACATCATCTTAGCGCCATGCATTTAGCAACTGGAATCATTTTTCGTACTTGATGTCTGTAAACAACATCATTTTTGCGCCATCCATTTAGCAATCTTATTTATTTTTTGTACTTGTTGCCTGTAAACAAACATTGATAAAATATTACAAATCAAGTACACGTTATTTTAAATCTACAGCTTAAGTTACTTTTCCTACTATGGCGAACTGAATTAGCTCACTACATGTAATAAGTCAATGTTTCAACATGTTCTTAAACAAGATATATGTGCAAATACCTCAACTCACACTCGACCTTTTTTTATTATTTCCCTTACGTCAACTTGCATGTTTGGTTTCACAAATGTATTATAACACCTATAATCCTTAGAACCACAAGGATAGTACTCGGTATCCAAGCCTGAAATTGTTTTATATCACCATTAATCCTGGACAATATCAATATAGTTAAAAAAATTGTAGTGCCGAGACTACTGTTTTACATATTTTTCACTCCTAGTTATATATTGGAATCACATTCAATTGCTAAACTTGCCATTTCATCATAAGAGTTTTAAGTCTAGTAATTATAGCTCTCTAGCAAAGTTGCAAATGATGCAACTCTATATCTCTGTTTGTACCCAGATCCACTAATCGTTTAAATAATCTGTTATTCTTCTAATATCTAAACTATAACTATAGGTCTCAATCTTCTAGAACCCATCAAAGTGTTACTTTATGTAATCTTTGGATTTGACCTTCTGTGTTTAAGGTAGTAAATAATTACATGTTTTAATCTTATGTTACTTTATAAATGTTCTGATCTCTCTTTTTCGTCCAAAGCTGCTAATAAAGTATAAGCTCTTTAAAGTAAAAAGCTTTTAGCTTTTACCACACTTAATACACTGCTGGCCAAAATCTTAAGGCCAATGAACATAAAGACAAAATATGCATTTTACGTTGTTAGACTCAACCACTTATTTGAGTAGAGCTTCGAAAGATGAAAATAAGAAAAGGGAAAATAAAAAAAAAAACTTTTTTTAGCATTTAATAGGGTAAATGTGAACACTATGAAATTAGTCTAAATACTAGTTGGTCAAAAGTTTAAGGCCATACCAAAAAGAAGTCCTAAACAGAGTAGGAAATGCCCAACAAAAGGTCTCAGTAGTGAGTTGCACGATCGTCATTGCGAATAACTGCAAACATTCGCTTTGGCATGGTCGATATAAGTGTTTGCAGAAGGCTGGCTGGAATACTCTTCCAAGTGGTGAGATGGCTTCACGAAGATCATGCGCTGTTTGGAATTGACGTCCATTTCTAAAGACTTCCCTTGCCATCCACCCCCAAACATTTTCAATGGGGTTCAGTTCGGGCGAACACGCTGGATGGTCCAATAGGATCACGTTATTCGCCATGAAAAAGTCCTTTGTCCTGTGAACATTGTATATTGCAGCGTTATCCTGCTGAAAGATTCAGTCATTTCCACACAAGCGAAGGCCTTCAGTCAATAAGGATGCTTTCTCCAACATGCCAATGTAGCCAGCTGCTGTTTGATTCCCCTGTATAACATGATGCTCCATTGTTCCATGGAAGGAGAAAGCACCCCAGATCATGATGGAACATCCTCCACTGTGTCGTGTAGAAAATGTCTCCAGTTGGATATCCTTATTATGCCAGTAACATTGGAAGCCATCTGGTTAAATTTTTTCTCATCAGAACGAAACCTTCTTCCACTTTTCTACGTCACATGTTTGGTGCTTCTCAGCAAAGGTAATCGAGCTGTTTCGTGGTGTGGAAAGAGGCGTGGCCTTTGAAGATGTTTACGGTTTTTAAAGCCTTTCTCTCGTAGATGCCGTCTTATTGTTCTTGAGCTGCATTCTGCGTCCATAAGAGCCTAAATCTAGTTCGACGATTGGCTGGTGTCTTGCTGGACAACCCGTCGAATCCTCCTGCTCAACGCCGGCGAAATTTTCTTGAGCTGACCACTTGAAATTATTGTTCCGTATCCCTCAGGGTTTTTTAAGAAATTTGCAACAGCAGTTTTACTTCGCCCAATCTCACCAGCAATGGCACGTTGAGAGACCTTGCTTTTGCAGCTCGACACTTCTGCCACGTTGAAACTCTGTCAACTTTTTAGCCTTTGCCATGTTTTTATCCTATTTACATAGGAGATGTCAGTGGGAGATGTTGACAACGCTAATGCTTGAACACAAGTGACTAAATTTCATTACGTGTTTACCAATTAACGTTTCGTTTCAGTATGGTCTTAAACTTTTGACCAGCTAGTATTTAGGCTAATTTCATAGTGTTCACATTTTCCCTATTAAATGCTAAAAAAGGTTTTTTTTAATTTTCCCTTTTCTTATTGTCATCTTTCGAAGCTCTACTCAAATAAGTGGTTGAGTCTAACAACGCAAAATGCATGTTTTTTCTTTATGTTCATTGGCCTTAAGATTTTGGCCAGCAGTGTATTTTATTATCTTAAAAACCCTAATTGCTGTAATTTTTAGACTCGATCCAAAGCATTTAAAAGTGTTAGTAAGTTAAAAAAATATCTAGCACCAAAAACGAATACGTCATATTTTTCATAACATTTCTTATCAAAAAAGTACTATGTTTATCTCTTGAAGGCTAACAAAGTGCGCCATTCTGCTAATACTTTACAGAAAACGGTTCGCTTAGTTTTCTAATCCGTATCAATATACTCAACTTTTGCTAGTACCAAGAGAAACTCTAATCCGTGTAATTCCTACATGGATATTAGTTTCAGAAGAAAAGACTAGGATGATTTAACCTTTTTATCCTCACAGGAAGTGGATCTCTGACTCCCTTGACTCCTATAGGAATACAAGAAGGGAAACCCATTGTAGGTCATCTAAACAACCTCATAGATGTTAGCTCCACAGCCTTACCCTACCAAGCAGGTGTGTACAGTAGCAATCTGACGTGTGTCCCCAAAAACCCAGTTATCAGATATTGACAAGAATAGTTATTAAGATATATAAACCAACTTAATCTAGCTCAAACTTGCTAAACTTCAAGAAGAATCTCCTCTTTCAAGAACCCAGTCTATGTTATAAGCCAGTCACAAGGTTAATTACTAGTAATTCCATAAAGTGTTACTATTTATTATTCAAATGAAATAATAGTTTTATTTTAATTCTTTAAAGCTATTATATTTTATTTTGGTTGTTAATATATATTTATTGGTATTATTTTTGATTGAATAACTTAATATAATCACATCTCTCTTACATACGTAAGTTTTGTGGTTTTTATAAACCAAAAGCAACGTGCGAAAGAAGAAACGATAAGCAACAGAAATAGTATTTACAAAAATATTCCTCTCAAAATAACTGAGTGAAATATCCGTTCGTTTCAAAGAAAATAAAACGTGTTTGATAAATAAATATTAACTTTTGTTACATGACTTAAAAAATGGTCCTTATTATGTTAGTAGAAACTTATTTTTTATTAAATATGTTTCAAAGTTTCAATTTACTGATTTTCCACACGTTTTTAGTGATGATTTATGTATAATTATTTATGTATGTGTTATTGTATCTACTTCCTTCTTACCGTGTTGGGAGAGGAATGTGCGGTGGTGGTGTCAAAGCCTGAAAGTAAAGATAACTAACTAAGTTATCTACAGCTTAAAAAATTACTAACAATCTGGGACCCTTCGATAGAAGGACTTTGATTTTACAGCATATTTATAGAGAATCTCAATCTATAAAACCTATTTTCATAACTGAACTAAGAACTGCATAAAATATAGTTCTACTTTTCTCTTAAAACCAAATCACGTTTTATTTTACATGTTCATTTGCATGTTAAGCCTTACGTCATGGATGTGCATGATTTGTTTCTAATATTTTGGCTCTAACAACCCACTTCCCAAAATATTACTTTCAACTTAACTACTTTGTACTTTTTCTGCTGTAGGCCCGCACGGCAGCTGGTTAAGGCACTCGACTCATAATCCGAGGGTCGTGGATTCGAATCCCAGTCACACCAAACATGCTCGCCCTTTCAGCCGAGGGAGCGTTGTAATGTGATGGTCAATCCCACAATTCATTGGTATAACAGTAGCCCAAGAGTCGGCGGTGGGTGGTGATGGCTAGCTGCCTTCCCTCTAGTCTTATACTGCTAAATTAGGGACGGCTAGCGCAGATAGCCCTCGTGTAGTTTTGCGCGAAATTCAAAAACAAACAAACCTTTGTTGAACATCATCAAAGGAAATGTGAGTGCAGAAGCTTATTTCCGTTAACGCATGCTAATACCCATGATGTTATTAATAAAAAATAGATTGAAAAACTTGACCCATTATTTATTAAAACATTCTTCCTTGCTTAAATTAAAAGATTTAATTTATAGGTATACTGTTAACTAATAAAAGGTTCTGTTTTATCGCTCAAGGACAGTTTATTTAAAGAGACCGTGTAGCTGAAATTATTGTACATTGTTTTGGTACTTTCATAAACTACCGTCTTATATATATATATATATATTGCCTATATATAAGCCTATATACAGGAATACTATAGTTTGACGAGTTACGATTCACTTTTGCTTGTTTAAAGAAAGCCACATCAAGCATTGGGACACACTCTTGTGATTTAGATGATACAGACAGTTAGAGATATTGCCAATTTGACAAGGTTTTGTCTTGTTTTAGAAGTGGTCCGCCAGTTATAAAGTATATTTTAACACTGTTACTCATAAGAGTCATTCCTGATTTTTATATTGTTATCCTAAACCAATTATATTAATTACTGATTTTTATATTATTATCCTAAACCAATCAGGTCCATTCCTGATTTTTATATCGTTAACCCAACGGCTTGTTTTTTTGTTTTGGAATTTCGCACAAAGCTACTCGAGGGCTATTTGTGCTAGCCGTCCCTAATTTAGCAGTGTAAGACTAGAGGGAAGGCAACTAATCATCACCACCCACCGCCAACTCTTGGGCTACTCTTCTACCAACGAATAGTGGGATTGACCGTCACTTTATAACGCCCCCACGACTGGGAGGGCGAGCATGTTTGGCGCGACGCGGGCGCGAACCCGCGACCCTCGGATTACGAGTCGCACGCCTTACGCGCTAAGCCATGCCAGGCCCAACCCAACGGCAAAGGACATTTTTTAGACAATAACGAAACCATTTACCGTGATCATATTGGTCATTAGTTCCAGGAGCATTTCAAAGAGGTACACCTTCTTTACTAACATGCAGAATTATCAGACAATAATCTCAATTTATATCTTTAGGAATGAGCTTGCAGGGCATGTTCAACACAAAAATTATCTTCCAACTACACTGCCACAGCTATAAAAGAAACTACAGGACACGACCCTAAGATACTTAACATCACCTGGTACAGTCCATGCCATTACCAAAGGCGGCACAATCCAATATTAATGAACTGCTGTAAATTAAGTGGCCGGCACTATACGTCCAGTTTGCTTTCTGTCTCTCTCTCTCTGATTTACTGAACAATATCTTGCATGTGAAATGCTTTTTTTTTTTCTAGTTTCATTTCTCAAAAGCTAATTTATAGATAGCATGTGTAGTTTACCCTCTCTTATGCTACCCTTACAAACTTGTTTTTGTTTGCATGTGACGTAGTGATGACGTGTTATGACGTCATACCTTCGCATGTTCTTCCACTAGGCGGTAGTGATATTGAAAACAGCCCATCTCCGGCGAAAGCGGACACCCCTACCTCGCCGTCTCTCACCGTTCTGCAACCAGTTCAAAATACGTCATTTAATGGTGGCACAAGTGGTGGTCCTTACGAATCCCTCAACGGTTTCGGGCAATACCCAGGCAAGTGACATCACTATCGCATAGCCCTCTGGGTACTCACAATTTACACTTCGAATTTGTGTGTTCTTAATTAACACAAATATATATATATATATTTAAGTTATATCACGATGTTTATGTATTCAACCTGAAATGTCAACTTTCAAGTAATGGTTTTAGCTGAAACGATCTTTTTATATTAGCTATTTTATTAGTTTTTACGCGTGAGTTTTTGTACCTTAATACTTAAATACGTGTATTTAAGCACCTATCGGTAAACAAAATAATTATTAATTTTTTGCTTAGGTTGATTTATTGGTATACATCCCACTGATTGTCCTTACACATTTTAATAAGTATAGTTTTATTAAAGAATCGCGTAACATCAGATCTTTCAGTTGATCACTTTCTGATATTTATGTAAAACGTGATGAAGATTTGTTCACACTTCATTCACACAGTTACTTTACTAAACAAAAAAATGTTTGTTTTTTTTTAAATTACGAGCCAAAGAAAGAAGAAGAACCAATAGGAAATAAGAGAACTAATCCGACGAGGAAAATTTGAATGTATTATCTTGCTACACATTCACATACAATGCTTCGTACGCGTTGAATTAAACCTTTCAATAATCATTTCATACCTTTAAATTATTAATCATGAAAGTAATTAACATAATTTCTCACCAATTATATCTCGTGTTTAGTTTGAAACGTTCAAGACACAATGCAGCACCTTGTTTCGATAGGTAGGTAGAAAAACAAATGGCTTTTCATTTCAAAGAACCAGATCTCTTTACCATGAACCAAGGTGACGAAGTTCGCAACTGCATCAGTAGAAAATAGGCAGAATGACTTGCACTAATTTAATTTTCGTGACTTCAAGAACTATAATGGCATACAAATGAGGGTGAATATATTAAAGTCGTCATACCAAAAACACAAATTTACTTCTTTTTGCTGCGTTTTGCGACTAAACTCGTCTGAAATGTTTCTTTTCTTTAAGTGCGTAAGTCGACAAAAGTCCACAAAGAAGAAGAGAGAATTGTAATCTACAACAGTCCCTTAACCTGATACCGAACTAATGTATTCTGCTTTTGTAGAATTTTGTCGACTTACGCACTTAAAGGGAAGAAAAATTCTAGGCGATTTTAGTCTCAAAACGAAGCAAGATGTTTAATGATGGCTACCAAAATGCGATCTGGAAATAATCTGGATGCATTTCAACTTTCTTTGATATTGGCATAACTTGAGGTGAATGAAACAGCCTTGATATGGCTTCCCCTTTTAACAAAAATATTTCATGATATGGCTTCCCCTTTTAACAAAAATATTTCATGGCTGTCTTATTAATGACGCCCTTTTAGATACAGAATTATTTGAAACTTAGAATTTGTCATGAAATTGCAATACATAATTTGACTTCAAGAATAATATTAACCTCACTGAATATCTCATTTTTTACATGCTGTATTAAAATCACTCTCGTGATGTGCATTGTATAAGCCACTGACAATGTTTTTAAAATGCACAGTAGTGAAAATTTTCTTTAAAAAATCAGGTCAGTACAGATCTTTTCTCTCGATAATGGTAAAATAACTAACTTCATGCATCACTCTATAAAACATAATCAACTGACAGTGAAATAAACTTCTATTTATGCAAAGATGTATCATTTTATCCACCAGCTGATCATGCTTCGATGAGAAAAAAATATCCAGAATGAAACAGAAAATTAAAATACATAACGAACTGTTCGTGACTTTCAAGCTTGAAAACTTTTGTCTATTAAAAAGTCATTAGCGTCTGTGGCCTAAAAGCCTTACAGTTCGTTGCATTTAGGACGAGCATTAAAAACTGTTTTTGTTAAGACTTGGAATACAGCAATACTATAGTTCTCTCATCCTTTCAGTGACAAGTGGGTGACTTAGCTTCCTTTTCTACAGTGTGGGTGAATCTAGTCTGAACTAAAAGACAGTGTGTCATTCATTCACGAACTGCGTCACAGTTGTTGTCCCTCCATTACCTCTTACCATTTGGAAAATAATGAAATAATATAAAATTAAAAGTACTACGCATGTGTTGAAGTTAAGTTTACCATGAATGACGATTTTTTTTTGTAAAAATATATTTTTCTTAAGTTCTGCAAGGTCACAATATCTTGTTTCTAGGGTTTTGTAATCTTAACTTTCGCCTGCGAACTCTAGTCTAGTGACATCAAGCGTTTATTTTTCAAACCGAATATTCTTATATTGTTTCTTAGTTAAATAGGCAGCAGTAAAGAAATATACATCATATGTTAAATGCAAGAGTACAGACAAAAGGAATGGGTGAGCTGAACAGAAAACCTACAAGTTATAATGCTACCCATTTGGGTTTATTAACATATTATTGTTTCTCCTTAATAACAGGGAGTGGAGTTCCAGGCCCTGGAGTTGCTGGCGGTGAGTATAGTTACACATCACCGTACTCACAATATCCATCAGCCGCTGCATATGGAGCCTACGGCTACGGGCCAAGTGGTATTATAAGTACGTTTTAATTTGTTTCTTTTTTAACCGAAAAGTTTCTTAATAGATACACACACGTATATACATGTATATATATTATCTGTTCATGAGTCGTTTATAAGGACTGTATGTTCGTATCATTTGTTGTTATGTTTAAACAGTTTTTAGTCTACACTAGAATTTTAACAGATCGTCAAGCTGTAAACGTTTTCGAGCAGATTAATGAAACCTCATATCTTACATTTACAGCTTGATGATCATGAATCGTTAGATTCTTTTTGTGAGCTTATAACTTGATGATCATGAATCGTTAGGTTCTTTGTTAGTTTATAATTTGATGATCATGAATCGCTTAATTTTTATGTTAGCTTACAACTTGATGATTATGAATCGTTAGATTTTTTTTGTGAACTTACAGCTTGATGGTCATGAATCGTTAGGTTCTTTGTTAGCTTGCAATTTGATGGTCATGAATCGTTAGGTTTTGTGTTAGCTTTATAACTGGATGATCGAGAACCACTAGATATTTTGTTGGATTACAGAATAATAATCATTAATCGCTAGATGTTTTTTGTCAGATTATAACTTGGTGATTATGAATCGTTAGACAGAGCCTTGATTACCATAAGACAAAAATTACTGAAGTATTCATTTGTTTGCTTGATAAATTTTGATCATTTATATGACAGACGTTTGTTTTTGCTTATTTTCTTTATTTAGACCCGTCCTACTACTATGCTCATAGTGCACGACCAGCATCTTCAAATGGCCCTGCTCTGAATGGCCCTCCCATCAGTCCAAATGCCTTTAAAACAGAAAGGTGCTAGTTGGTTAAACCAATTGCATCAGGATATTAACTGTACTATCCAATGGACGTCATAGTTGATAATCTTCAGAGCCCTCTAGTGTCATTATTTCTTCCACAAAATTCGACCTCTAAAATTGTGAGAAAAATTTGACCAAGAGGCATAACCAGTTGGACTATCAGAAGGTTCATATCAAGAAATTATCTTTAAGGTGTTCTACCTCCTCTCCAGACTAAGTCAATCGCATCCAAAGAATAAACGTTTAAAGATAAAAACAGACAAATAATTCCGAGAATGGAAATTGTGTAGAATTGTAAGTTATCTCCTATTTACATGTGCAGTTAATGACACTACAAGATATTGGCATTGGACCATGATGCTTTCGCTAAACGTTCAGTAGCTTAAGCCTAACATCGTTTTGAATTTGTGGTGGAGTCGACAGGAGAGGTAATCAAACTCTCACCTACTTTAACACAAATGAGGTTAACGATAGATATGAAATCTATAAAATTTTATCCACGTACTCAGTGTGTCTGCTTTTCCATGTTCGGTAAAAAAAAAGAAAGAAAGAAAAAACTTTCTCTGTTATCTTTGACTTACATACATTGAAACCAAAGATTCTATGCTATTCATGTTGTTAATTCATTCACATTAGGGTTTTGAATTATTGTCACTGTCAAGTTTCATTTCCATTTTGTTTTTTGTTTTGTTTTTTCAAAGGGACTGCATTTAACTTGGAATACTTATAAACCAGGGTCATTTTGATTTGAGTTGACTCGGACAGTACCAGGACCTCTACGATGGTGTTTCTAAAACATGAACAAGTATAACGGAAAACTAGACGTTCTAGGAATGACGTTATAAAGTTTTTCGTTCATATGTATTTCTCGTGTTTTTTTTTATGAAGTTATTTATGCTATGGAAGGTACTCATTTCTGTCTTAGAGTTCCTGGTGTAATAGATTTAATGATTGTACAAAGTAGTCATGCATTCATGTCATAGTCATATTTATATATAATGTTGTGTGTATAAGTTTAAATGAACTTTATATTCTGGAAGACTGAGGCTGCATGGTCTGGTTGATTTATGAGAGAAAAACATTATCAGTTATAAAATGGAAAAAATAACCTGTGTGGGAAAAGTTTTGAATGACGTAATACACTAAAATAATTCTACTCGTTACATTTATACTGGTCTGAATTATGTATGAATCTAATAATAGAGCACGTTTGCAAAATACTTACCTTGGGTTAGGTATTTTCTTTTTTCCTGCTCTATCTTTACCTTTTAACAAGTAGAATAGTAATAAAGAGAATAGGAAACCCGTTTACTGTATAGACATTAAATTATCTACTCGTGTAATTTTTACATAAATATATATATTTGCTAAAACTGACTAATGGACAGCTTTCCAATAATAACAACAATAAAAGGTAAAGAGTTCCAAAGTTTCGTTTATTCAAGACAGCGTAGTTTCAGTAATTTATTGCACGGGTTAGGTAGCGTCTGAGGTAAATATTTCTGTAGAAAGTCGAGAATTTATATATATATATATATGTATAAATATATTTTTCTTTTCATTTTGCTGTGTCCCAAATTTTGTTAATAACGAAAGGCTTCATTACTTAAACAATGGTCTTGAATACCTAATTATATTTGTTGTAATTTTTTTTTCAAATGATGTGTTCCTATTTATATGTGACCAAAGGCAGTAGCATCACGATTCTCCTGAGGCACGTATTTGTCCATGTTAAAAAGTAACAACCTATATTGTTTATTTTATGTATTAGCTGTTTGTTGATAAACATACGTTACTCTCGTAACTATCACTTGTAGCATACAAACATGTATTTCATTCACATGATGTAGACTCGCATACTAAACAAAGCTTCTTCTTTTAATTAAAACAATCGCCAAGAATTCTTAAACATGCCTAAAATAAAAGGATTTTTTAAAAGCTACTTGTATTACTGCATTTTAAAACTGTATAAATGTTGTTAAATTCTAGGGTAAAATTAATTCAGTAACTTTGTATATCGTCAGCGATTGGATACAGGTCACTACATGTCAAGTGGAAACTTTTATGAGGTTTGTTTTTTTCACATAGAAATTGTTATAAAATACTAGTAATGGCGCTTTATACTGAGATGTGCCACTTTAAGTTCATGTTTTGAAAATACGAATTTACATGATTTTGTGTCAGTTACATAGTGGAAAAGAATCAGTGCGTGCTTGAATAACTGAGAACGGCATGTATAAGTTATACACCATGAGCAAAATAATGTAAAAGCAGATAAGCACTTAATAAAGGATTAGTTTTTGGTACAGCCTGAAACTTAAAAAGCAACAGTAACCAAGTTCAGAACACTTATTTCCCAGAAAATATGAATACTTATGATGCGTAATTCAAATACGAACTTATATACGTTTCACTTGTTGATATTTTAAAACTACTCGGTATCCAGAAAAAACTATGGTCTTTCATTTGGTATGTTTTTTGTATAATCTTCATATATAAAAAAAGAAAAATAAAGAGAGTTTTACAGGGAAGCCACTTTCCAAGAAATTAAAAACGCAGTATGCGATAACATCACCATTGTGAGACTATTAAAACATTGAACTCGTTCGAGTTTCTTTTTTTTTTAATAACTGACTCTGATCTGATACAAACATTTGGACCTTATTGTGTTAGCGATTAACTGTATATATTAGTTAATGATATCAGCAAACCAGGCCTGTAGACCTTCTTGTAGGTATAAAATATTATATTTTAATGGAAGTGTATTTTACTCCTACTGCTGTATTTGATGTGGGTTATTGTAGTATAGATATTTATATTCCAGATTTTTTCTTAGTTTTTTCATTGTCACTGACTCCAGCTCAGATCTCTGATGTCAAACGCTGTGCTTTATTGTACGATTTTGTGTAAATGTTTTATGCTCAAAAGCTGAGGAAAATAAACACGGCTGTCGAGAATCAAGCGAATGATTTTATATTGCTGTTCTTTTATTACACTTTCACAATCAAACCAACTCTGTGTACAACTTGAAAACAGTTTTAAGTGAAAACTCTGTAAATATTTGTATAGAATAATAACAAATATAGATATAGGATGTTTCAAATCAATCGAACTTCAATTAAATATAAAGAAATAAATATTTTATACATTTTATATAAAATTAAAAGTTTAACATCAATAAGCGAAAAATAGACAAAATCGTGAAACCTGTATAATAATAGTATTTACAGTATACTCTATAAATGAGAAAAAAATATAAATATCATATAAATGCTATAATATTTTAGGGAAATAGAATTCCTAAAATCATTAAAACGTATAGTAAGAGTGAAAGTTAATGCAACAGAAAATCTAAGAGTTCTTCGCTTACTATGTGGATACTAATGTGAAAGGAAGATTTTTTTAAAGCCGTTTTACGACAAAAGTTCTGTGAAAAATATTTGAACTATAATTAAAATAAAACTTGTCATACGCTAGTACAGCGGTAAGCCTACGATTTACAACTCTCAAAGCAGCGGGGTCGATCCTCCTCGGTGATCTCAACTATCGGATGTGGATTTGCTATAAGAAAATACACACAAAATAAGATCGCTGAAATTTCTCTTTAGAAGACAAAAACAGAGTAAATAAAAATTAGGTTTTTTGTTTTGTTCCTGATACAAAATTTACACAGGATTTTGAAAAAGTGTTTATTGGCTGAAATCGGATTAGTGAGCAGAAATCTCCCATGATATTAATATATCCTCATTCCTAATACCATTTTCCTCCTACGTAAAAAGTATTATAAGCATTACAAGATAAACAGTAAAATGTGCTGTGTTTTAAAGGTTTTAATCAAAATTGGAATTTAAGTTTTAAAAAAATTTGGTTGGGTAGAGAATCTGTTTAGCTTTTTAAGCATAACCTTTCTGACATGCTGCACAGTTTAACCTTTTATAAGAATGAACATTTGTCTTTCTCAGAAGATATGGTTTGAATGCTGAAAGATGACGAAACATTAGAAAGCAATTAGCTTATAATTTGATAAAAATCACATAAATCGATAATAAACGAAAGACATCTTAGGCAGCTACTTCTGGAAGACAAAAGATAGATCTGAAATGCTACTTTTACATATCTCTAATTTTGAATATGGAATGGACAAGTTGAGTGGAATTTTGGAAAAAAAATATGTACAGTTAATGTGATTTCTATTTTTATTTCTTAGTAGAATAATTCCTAAATAAAAAATATAATTTTCAAATATGAGTCTTATTTTCATCTTTGATCTTTCCTTCATTAAAATATGTAATTTTCTTTAAAAAATATATAAGGGTTTACAAGTTGTCGTTCTGGAAATAATCAGAATTCCTAAAGACAAACTACTGTCTTCATTTTGTACTTTTAAAATACAAACGTGAATTCCGAAGGTCTTTAACGCTTTTCTTTTTATCACTTGTGATGTTGCCTTCTACTGACACAGCGGCATGTCTGCAGCCTCACATCGCTAGAAACCGGGTTTCGATACCCGTAGTGGGCAGGGCACAGAGTAGCCCATGGTGGAGTTTTATGCTTAATTCCAACCAATCTTTGTAATTTCAGTTTTTACGATCTTATTTTCAATACAAAATATTTTTTTAATCTTACAGATCAGTTCTAATTAAACATTCTTAGGTTTGGATTGTAAACACATATATTTCCAGGCCCGGTATGGCCAGATGGTTAAGGCATTCGATTCGTAATACTAGCGTCGCGGGTCCGAATTCACGTTGCACCAAACAAGCTCACCCTTTCAGCAGTGGAGGCGTTGTAATGTGACTGTCAATCCTACTATTTGTTGGTAAAAGAGTAGCCCAAGAGTTGGCGGTGGATGGTGATGACTAGTCGTCTTCCCTCTAGTCTTGCACTGCTAAATTAGGGACGGCTAGCGCAGATAGCCCTCTAAAAGCTTTGCGCGAAATTCCAAACAAGACAAACCATATATTTCCTGGTCACTAGAAATTCGCCAAGTAAATTATTTTCAGAGAAGATTTCTATTAGTCTTAATTTTATAATAAATTCGTATAGATCCTACCAACGTCATCTAACTCAGGAGTCCCTAAATTAAGGGTAAAAAAAGCATTATTATTAGAATAATGAAATATGCAATAATGAAATCTAAAGTTACTTCATTTCTATGTCTCTATGAAATTATTTGGTGAAGAATCTTCAACCAGGATGTCTAGTGTCAAGGGAGAATTCAAGTCAAGAAAGTTTGAGAATTCCTTATATGACGTGTGAGAAAAGGTAAAAGAGTTTGTATGTTTGTTTTGAATTTCTCACAAAGCTACACGAAGGCCATCTAGTGTAAGACTAGAAGAAAAGCCGTCCCGTATTTTTCAATGCAAGACTAGAGGGAATACAGCTAGTCATCACCACTCACCGTCAACTCTTGGACTACTCTTCTACCAACGAATAGTAGGATTGACCGTCATATTATAATGTCCCACAACTGAAAAGGCAAGCATGTTTGGTGTGACGGAGACAAAAAGGGAAAGAGAGTAATCTCTCTAATGAACCGATTTAAGAATAACAAACAATTCTATTATAGAAACTAAAATTTTGCAATATTTTAAATAGTTTTTTAAAACTTTGGGTATTGACTCTCAATATATTCCTTTCAAATATACATTTTTAAACAAATATATGGTTAAAGAAATCCAAACCCGTAAAATGTCTTATATAAGATCTACTTAGTTCTTCTTTTTAGTGTATTAATTGTAGATTTTAACCGCATTTCTATAACTTTCACGTGAACGTCAGACTATTGAGTAGTTTTTAAGATCACGAAATTATCAGTCTTTGTTTCACCATTATTTAGATCGTGAATGGCAAATCAATTTATGAGAATATCTAACAATTAAATGTGCATTATTTATTCGCTTCTGAAATTACTAAACACTCAGTACAGAACTCTTTTTAACTTGTATTAGTCAAAAACGAAGCTTACCGCAGACATTTTGTTTGAAATTCAGTTATACTTTGTATCGGTAAAAAATTACAAGTATACCTATGTTAAAAAGTAACATTTCTTTATATGATGCAAATACAACTTCTGTCACAAATTATACATGATAAATGATCTTTGTAATAGTAATGCCAGCTTTCGTTTGACACTCACAAATACATCAAGTAAATCTTGTTAAAGGCCATTTTTTGCATACATGGCTACAGACAGACAATAACTTTCTGTTCCATGTGTTTGACTTTCTTCGTAACCAAAGAATTATTTTGATATATCTGATACTTGAAATATACTTGCATCTTACTGTCTCACTTTGTTCCACATGCACAAAAAAAGTACTTTCAAAACTGTTGGACTGATAACCTAATGTATCGAACTTTGATATAAATAGGACTTTTTCTTTCCCTCATTTCAAGCGTTATTTAAATAATATCCCACAGTACGAGTTAGCATTTTTCTGTTAAAAAGAACATATTGAACTACCAGTGTTGCCCTGACGTACATTATATTTATATAAGTACTAGCATATAGCCCATCAAAAATGACAGGGCAAGTACTACCACACCTACCCCATAGCATACCTTACATTTCATAGCTAACTGAAATAGATAAATTTTGCTAAATCCAGCTTTACAAACAAATAGTAGAAAAGAGACGTCAAGCCAATCAAACAGTCAAACCTCGGTAAGCTTCTTTATCCGCCAATCAAAATTAACATCATTCATGAAATAAATTGGTGTATTCATAGAATAATTATTAGTAACAATCAGTTAGAGTAAGAACTTTTAATATGTGGAGAAGTTAGTACATTCTGATAACACTAAGTTCCAACAATGGCTCTTATATCATGCTGCAGAGCAACCAAAGTATAATCTAATATGAAAGTATGAAATATATGCAACAAAACTGGAAAAAATATTTGTTGGTTTCTTAATTTAGAGTCTCCGCTGATTAAATAAATTTATTTTCATTAAAAATGTTTGTGATATAATAGAAAATAGCTTAATTCAGAAATGATTTAAGTTAAAATTGAATCAATATTTTTTAATTTCGTGATAAACTTTATGGTGAGCGATCACACACTAGATCTATACTTTATGCTTGTAATACCAACACTCACTACACATATAAGGTTTTACGGCAAACCCAACCTCTCACCGCCGCTTTGCACCCCGTCACTAAATTTATAATAGGTAAACAGTAATCGAGCTATTCTATGTGTACAAATTCAATTTGTCTTTTATGACTCCTCCTATTTCAAGAAATCAAGCGTGAGGTGACGTTACACACAGATTTTTAATCAAGCTTTGATAACTTATGTAAGTTTTTAATTGCACCTTTAGCGTTCGCTTACAGTCATAAATCAAGTTAAACTAATAAGACGTAAAAGAATGGAAGCGACATGTAGAAATTGTTTGTTGTTTTCTATTAAATTTTAAAATGTCGGTAGACAAGATTTTTTAACAAGTAAGTGGTACACTAAGACTGTGAACTAGAAATAAGAACACGTTTATTGAAAAAGTAAATATTTCCATTTTACTTTCAGATATACCTGGTTTATCAATAACAAATGTTTTACTTCTATGTTAGATAGAGAAACTTTGGAAAATAAACATATGGCCAAATAAGATTCGAAAACTTTTAAATGCGTATCTAGTTTACTGTCTTTCTTCTTTCAAATGCTTTTCAAACATTGTAAAACAGAAAAAACGCAAGTTTAAGAGATGAATAGACCTCAAGATTTTGAGGACTATAAACACAATTGTGATCAGATCCATTCACTCTTCAGTGATTCATTGCATGCTGTTTACTAATATACTTTCTCCTTCTTTTAATTGCCAAAACATATCATTATTGAAAAGATACAAGTAACATTAAAAACGTTATTTTTACAGGAGATTTGAAGTTACAGTTCAACAGAACTTATGATATTATTCATTAGCTAAAGTAGGCTTGTTTAGAGGTATTGAATGTATTAGTTGTAACAGCAACTTACGACACGAACTATTTCAGTTGTTTAAACCCTTTATGTTATTTAATTAAGATATTGTAAAATGTTTATAGCTTTTGTATTGGAATGAACAATGTTTGGCAAAAAAAGAACAAATTTTTGTATACATGAGATTTATTTTTCTATTCTAAACAACCTTTGAAACAATCACATACTTTATGCAAGTGAAGAACTAAATGCTTCTTTAAACAGAAATTCCAAATATGAAACAAGATACAGGATCATAATATTTAATTATACCCCAAAGTGTAGACCCAATGTTTTTTGTTGTTTTTTCAATTTTGCAGAAAGCTACACGAGGGCCATCTGCCCTAGCCGTTCCTAAGTTTGCAATTTAAGACTAGAGGGAATGCAGCTAGTCATCACTACCCACCGCCAACGCTTGGGCTACTCTTTTACCAACGAACAGTGGGATTGACCGTAACTTTATAACACTCGCACTGCTGAAAGGGGGAGCATGTTTGGTGCGACAGGGATTCGAACGCGCGCCCCGCAGATAAAGAATCGAAGGTCTTAACCACCTCGCCATGCCATGCCGAGAGTTAGTCTAATCAAAGCATATTAGTATATTTTATCACATACTTTATTATAGTTCTGTTGTTATTTGCATTAAAACACAGATCTAGACACCAAAATTTGTTTGTTTATTACTGAAGAGAAAACTACACAGTGGGATATCAGTACTCTGGCCACCGCGAATATCGAAATCCGATTTTCAGTATTATATAAGCCATCTGATGTACTACTGAGCAACTGGGAGGTTAGATCAAAGTAAAAAAAAAATTATTTTCCGCAAACCACCATTTCATAGCCGCTGTAGCTCGGCAGCAAATACGAAGTCTTATAACGGTAAAAATCTGGTTTCAATAATCGAGGCTGGTGGAACACAGGTGTAGTTTTATGCCTGAAAATTACAAACAAATAAATCAATTCGTAAAAATAAAAATAAACACGTTCTGTCTGAATACTTTTTTCTATTGAATAAAACGTGGATTACATGTGGAATGTTAGAGAATTTTCTGTGATGATTAAATCTCAGAACACTCGTTTACGAGGTAGTTTAACTTGTTAAAAAATAAATAAAAAGAGAGTGGTATATAACGATCAAACCAAGTTTTTACTTCAGGTTCAGATTCTAGGGAACAAAGAGTTTTTCAACTGGTCCCGTCTCAGGCAGCTCTTATCAACATCACAAAGATGTAGTCTGTAATAATCTGGCTCTCAATGCTGAAATTCGACTACTGTGTCTCTATAGATGCAGTGTGGTATTAATATAAAAATAATATGTTTGGCTCTTAATGCCGTACACGTTAGGATTTTAAGCATAATGTTATTCCTATTTTGTCCCCCCTGGTACAGCGTTAAGTCTATGGATTTACAACGCTAAAATCATGAATTCGATTCCCGTCGACAGACTCAGCAGATAGCTCGATGTGGCTTTGCTCTAAGAAAACACACACTCGTATTTTTTATGGAAATTTCAAGTATATCTTGTATGATAAAAAATGTCCAGAAATAATTTAAAGTAATGTGAGAATGGCCATGTAACTAGTAGTACATTATTACTTAATGGTGTTATAACGTGTTAAAAATTACAAGTGTAAATATTTCCACAGATACGACTACAATTGGTTGAAGTAATCAGTTTCGTTAACGAGGTTGACCATATGACTATAATTCTACTAAATTAGTTCATTAAGCTTAGTTAATGATTAAATCGATTAGTTAACTAAGTGCCTTGATTAAGAACATCTGCTTTTAGTTTAACTGAAACTAATCCTATAGCTTTTGATTATTCACTAAATAATTTATTTTCATCATGAGCTACGTTATCTTAGATAATTTTTTGAAATCTTGAAATATATAACAAACAACCTTTGAAATATATTCTATCCTTTCTTTTAAGAAACGTATTTATGGTACATGTAATAACGTATGCTAAGTGAATAACCATGTCAATTTCCTAATTAGATTTAGAATATTTTAATAATACCTGGGTTGTTAAATCAATGTCGAACAAATCTAGAGCTTTTGTTCAATCCGGGATATAATTTGAACAAACAATTATATTTGTTAATTAGATGAAATGGCATGAACAATGATCGATATATCATACAGAAAAATTACAGAAAAACAACTTATAAAGACAAGACTTACAATCACAATACATACACGCGCGAACGAAAAACAAATTAATCGTTATTCCTAGAGAAAAACGTATCAATACTTCTGCACGTGGGCCCGGCATGAACAGGTGAATTAAGGCGCTCGATTCGTAATCTGAGGGTCGCGGGTTCGAATCCCCGTTGCACTAAACATGCTCGCCCTTTCAACCAAGGGGGCATTATAATGTGACGGTCAATCCCACTATTCGTTGATAAAAGAGTAGCCCAAGAGTTGGCGGTGGGTGGTGATAACTAGCTGCCTTCCCTCTAGTCTTACATTGCTAAATTAGGGACGACTAGCACAGATAGCCCTCGTGTAGCTTTGCGCGAAATTCAAAACTAAACTTCTGCACGTAGTAAAATATATAAAGTATAAGTTTTTGAAGTACCTGTTACTCACTGTATATCTCAGAAAGGCTAGTATGGGTATTAACACTTTTACTGATAAGCAAAACGCTTCCAGAAGAAGACAGTGAGTAACACTTCTTGATGACGAGAAACCCATTTGAAATAAAAAAAAATATCTCAGAACAGCTGGTATGGCTATTAACACTTTTACTTATCAGTACTTATAGGTAAAAGTTCTGAGATATTTTTTTTATTTCAAGTGGGTTTCTCGTCATCAAGAAGTATTACTCACTGTCTTCTTCTGGAAGCGTTTTTGTTTACATAATCAGATATTTTGATCAGACTTAAGAAAGACAAAAGTGTCCATATTACGTTCTAAGCACTTCAAATTCTATTTTTAACAGTTTCTTATCTATATTTAAATATGGTTTTATTCCAATAAGGATATTTATTTGTCTCTTAAGCCGCTACTATTTTTATATAGAAACAGAGCCTAGTCTTAAATCTTTCACAGAGCTACATTACTTATTTTAACCTAAAACCTCCACTGTCTCACACTGTGGTTGAGACTACATTATTTAACATGGAATTTGGTTGTGATCTTTAACTAGTGTTATCGTGACACACGTGTATGGCAATTCTAACCGTGAAACAGGTGTTATCTCTACAAAAGACATAACTGTTATTTTCGCCTGGTAAGTAATCCTGATCTTACGTCACTATCATGTCTTATACAGACTGATTTTTTATCTTAAGTGATTACCATCTTCACACAAATATTGATTCTAATCTTAAACCAGTTTTTCCTGCTACATAAAAATCTTTTCTAAACTTAACTGTTGTTTCCATGCAGTGACTCATTGTAGTTCTGTTATTTTATGCTATATTTAACATAGGTTAAATACAATCTTAATCCCGTGTTAGAGTCACGCATAAATAGATCTTATTCTAAAATCAATATTGTCTTCAAGTACATATCCTCTCTAATCTAAGTCTTTTGTTATATCTAAATTACTTCTATTCTTCAAACGGTATTATCCTGGTAATAATTTTAAAACTTTTTTGTTATTACATTTACTAATCTTAAACCAATTCTAATTTTAGTTCATGTTTTTGTTTTTTAGTTATAAAAACAACTAATTCCAAATTTTACTTGAATTTGTGTGTAGGTAATGCATTCCAATGAAGACGCGAGCCGAACCTTCAGTGTAATAGATAATTTGCAAAACTGGAATTAATAGGCTTTTATACTCAAATAAATATATGTCACCCAGATATTTCAAATATCTTTAAAACAGCTAAAATATAAAGATTATTTTTGCATAGAAACACATTTAGCCTTAAATCTCTGCTATCTTTAACAGGGACAGAGTTTAGTCTTGAACTTCCCACGTTGGTTTCTTACCATATAGAGCTGAATTAACTTCAATCCAAAGTAATATCTACATAAATACTAACCCTAAACTTATACTATTGTTATCTTCACCTTGATGTCAAGTCCTGATATAGATTCCACATTTAACGACATTTCCTTTATTATTTGCTCTTTTCTTCCAAGTGACGTTTACACTGAAAGTATTCCGAGAGCTGAATGATGGAAAGTTCCATAATCTCCGTATTTGACATATTTTATTTCCATGTAAATAGACTTAAAGTGCATATTTCACTCAATCGTGAGCTTCTAAACGTATGGTTTTAAAGCTTACAACTAGTGCTGATATTTTAAACCCATGAGTACTAAAGCATTAAACTTGGACAGTTTATGTTAATATGAAGTTATTATTGAAGTAAAGCTGAGTTATAACTCTTTCTCTAGTTATAGTTATGTTAGAGTGTCTAAACATCTTGCAACAGTTCTGATGAGGGGGTATTAATATGAAAACTTTAATCTAAATTCTTGTTATTTTTATAAGTATCTTTTTTCACACTGCAATAATGATTTCATGATAACTTAAGTATCCGTTATTATACAGCTAATCATCCTGACACTTACCAATGTTTTCCGTCATTCATATCTTTAAAAATGCCATAATTGTTCCATGTTATTAGTAGTTTGATGTAAATATTACAGACACAAATATATCAGATGCAAACAAGACTATAATTTATCTTTAGTCTTAGAAAAATAAAATAAAGTATATTATATGATACACCCTTACGTTTTGGATCGGATATAATTTAATTTACACTTCTAATATTCACACATATGTTAATCATACTAAATATTCAATTAGCTAAATAGACGGATAGACATGTGACATGTTTTGTATTGTAATATGAACACATAATAGTCACTTTACGAATAAAAACAAATGTAAGAAGAAAACATATTCAGAATGTTAACCTCAATTACGTATTAAATTCTTATATATGTATGTATATACGTATATTTGCAAAAGTATTCATAACAAATTTTTCATTGCAACAGCGTATTTCATTCTTGATGAGATTCGGAATTGGTATATCTAGCTTTGCGTGCATCAAAAATAGACCAACTTCATTTAGCATTTTTTTCGAAGTTGTATTACTTCCTAACATCTAATTCTAGGTAGATATACCACTGGTATATCTTAGTTCTTTCTACCGATACATGCCAAGTTTGCTTTATATTCTTCATTTTTCAACAAATCTTTGGAGACTTTCAGATTTAAAAAGAATATCCAGTGGATTAGAGTATCCGAGTACTTCTCATAGATCCCTCGTAGATACAGAGAATATATATATATTTTCTGACATACGTGTGCTGGTATGACTAATGTGCTAAATCCCAAGCAAACTTCTTTTTTTTTTTACAACAATTTTTCTGGACTCGCTATTCACAAATTCCCAAAGAGTAATATCTAAGGCTTGCAGCCCTGTATACTTCCCACGAATTTACTGACATACTGACTACTCTGTAGCAATGTCACTTCTATCCGGGTGTTACTATAGATTGTTCATCCGAGTTCCCTGGTGGTCTGACTCCGTATGCCTTTCATCAGCCTGTTTGAATATGCTCTCATCGATTGGACGTTCAACTCACCACTAAGTGCAGTCTCGGTGGGAATCAAAATCTACTCAATGTACAAAATCACTCACGATACCACATATTCTATTTGTTGCTCCTGTGATAGTGTCTGGGTCTCTTTTACGAGAGAAATAATTTGCAATCGTAAGGTCTCAAGTAAGGTTTCAAATAAAACAAATAAAGGAAAACATTGGAGTAGTTAATAGCCACTTTTAACAAATATTTTAAAAAATGAGTTTTAGGCTGTTATTGAAAGTACGAGTTATCTTTATACTTAGCTAAATACAAATTGTATCCACATATGTAAACTAAACTTGGTAAATACGAGTTCAAATCCATAATCCCTTTAGGTTTATAAAACATGCTCAACAATTCACAATGTCGAAATCTGTAATGCACAGTAAAACATACACAGAAAGCTTTGAAATAAATATGTTGATTACATTATTGCTAAATTTACAAAATTTAAAATATGTTTATTTACTTGTAAACACGGTCGATTCTTGTAAGCTATTTATTGGTCTGTTTTTTACATTTTTAATTATTGATTTTTAACAAAACTAGCAAAGGCTTTTGAATGAAAAACTCGTGCAAATGAACTATTTGTTAAATACATACGACTAGAACTTAAATAAACTGTTAATAAAGTGACTTTTAGCAGTTTAAGGGCAGAAATATACTCGTTTGATTTGATTGTTAATTTAAAAATTAAATAATCCAGGTATTTCTTACACAAACTCTGGGAAAGCTAAAGGTTTACGTGTTATGCATTTCTATGCTTTCTGGTAATGTTAACTTTTTTCTGTAAAAGTTTTTTGTGTTTCATTCAGTTATTCCATAAAAGCAAGAAAATTCGGGAGAAAACACTGTTGATAACTAAACTTTATATAACATTATGTGTGTAATAATTACGTACAAGTAATATAAAATGGTTGTAAACACGTCCAAGGATTGATGCTCGAGGAAACTTCCAAAGAACACGGTTTGACAACGTTGAACGTAATGCCGTTCTTCTTGCATTTTCAACTCCGGCCCTTCAGGAAGTCGTTGAAACAGGGCGCGTGTCTCGAACCTGCAAGATGGCGGCATCTATTTCCTTTACAAACGAAATACTTGTGGAAGTAGCAGAAAAAGAAAAAAAATTAGAGATTATGTCTGAATTAAGAATAACATTCTATACGTACGCAGCTGTTTTAGAATGTGCCACAATAAATAATACAACGAAGTGTATCTTCTAATACAGGTATCGTATTATATATTTACGTCTATACGCACGTACAGGTCCATGTAAAGAAGCTTTGTATTTTGAAACATCAATAAAATGTTTTTGCGAGAACCAGAAGATGCTGTAACAATACTGCTCTTATGTCGTTTTGTTTACAATTATTCCTTTACATTCTGTCACTTATTCGTTGACTTATTATGGTATTTGTTTTCCGTCTTAAAAGCTGTGGTACAAAAGCGATATTTGTGTGTGTTTGAATGTAATCACAAAACTTAATATCTTAGAGAAATATTATACATATTCACTAAAATGAAAACGTCGTAAAGTATTAAAACTAATAAAGTATTTGTCACCACTACGAACGTACTGCTCATTAGGCAATTTTCGTCTTCATTTTTTTCCTTAAGTGCACATTTTACCTTTTCTCTCTTTGCGTGGTCGTTTCTTATCGTATGATCCTTTCAAAATCGTAACACACCGTCCATTCCCCTCAATATTAATTTTAGTAAATTAGTATACAATTCTTAATGCAAAAATGTATAAAAAAGCAGTCAATTATAATTTTAAAAAGGCACATAGAACAAGATATAAGTTGATATAAGTTCTACGAACGTGCTTGGTTCATTTTTGGGTTATTTCTACATCTTTATTCTAGTCACTTACTTATTCAAATCTTTCTTTAAAGATTTGTAACAATTATGTAGTTATTAGTAATTCAGTGTGAACAGTGATTTTGATGTGAACTAAGAGCCGGAAGTTTTGATATCTCGTTAAAACAGTGAAAAATAAAATATCAAAAACAGCATTAAATATTAAAATAAAACTTCTAATGAAACCAAACTTCTTAGACGTTTGAAACATTGACCCTGACAAATAAAATACAATATTTCATGCATGCTAAAAAAGAATAAAGAAAAGCCCGCACAGATTGAAATTATGGTGACCTTGTAATGTTTTTATCTATATCAGGATTTAGCTGTGCGGACCAAAATTATCACTTATGTATATGCTTATTGTTGTTACAATCAAACGGTCTTAAGATAACAATCTGAACTTCACATTCCTGAATTCTGGTGAAATTCTACGACAAGGATTTACACTTGTTGCAAGTTTGAAGTCCCCCAATGGTACAGCGTAATGTCTGCGGGCTTATACTGTAAGAAACTAGGTATCAAAACTCGTGGTGGGCAAAACACAGATAACTCATGTGTAGCTTTGTGCTCAACTAAAATCAAACGAAGCAAGTTTGGACGTGTGTTTAATTTTTTAAGGCGTATTTTCAGGGGTTTTCTTAAAGACTATCAAGACAGGTTCACAGGAGATTCGACAAGATATTTACTCCAAGAAAATTCTGAGTTCACGAGAAATGAAGCGAGACTGAACACAAACGTACAATCACAAGAAAGAAGGACCTGACGGTCAAGACGGTTAGAGCGCTCGACTCGTAATATGAGAATAGCAGGTTCGAGTCCCCGTTATACCAAACAAGCTCGCCCTTTCAGTTGTGGGGGCGTTATAAAGTTAGGGTAAAAATTATCCCAAGAGTTGACGGTGGGCGATTATGACTAGCTGCCTTCCTGTTGTCTTATGCTGCTAATTTAGAGACGATTAGTACAGATAGCCCTTGTGTAGCTTTACACGAAATTAAAAAAAAAACAAGAACAAAGAAATACAAAAAGAAATCTTTATTGAAGTACAAAGCAAGTGTATGCGTGTCGGATAGTGACCTTTACTGTAGAATTGTTTTAGTTCATTTGTAGTTAAGCACAAAGCTACACAATAAATTAACTGTATTATGTCTACCATGAGTATTGAAACCCGATTTTTAGCGTTATAAGTCCGCAAACATATTACTAAGTTACTTGAGGACGTTATGTTTTAAGTTATTTTGTGATGGTTTAGACTGCCTAACTCACATAAAGTGATATACATATTAGACTAACTCGGTTAAGATCGTGTTCAAGGTTAAATGATTCCTACGTCACTTAGTTAACTTGTTAACGTTAGACTGGTCATTCCCAATGGAACATAAATGATGTCATAGCCTCAAGAAGTCAGTTGACAGTCAGTGGAAAAGACAAATATCAAACAACACGCAGCCATCTTTACCAAGGGAAGACAAAAGGTGCTACTCCAGGTGAACAATAGTCAGTGAACAATAGCTAGTTAGAGAAAAAGTAGTTTAATGACCTTTTTGACTGATGCATTTTGTAAAAATTGAATAAATCTGCAAAAATGTAAAATAAAAAAGTGTATATTAATTGAAGGAGATATAAAATACTTAGTACTCTTGTATATCCCTCTTTACTCCAGGCTTGACCTCAAGCAGTTATTTATCTTTAAATATTTACATACAAACATATCATGCAACCCTTTTCTCCATTCTATCTCTTCAGAGGTATTTTTAAAATAAGAAGACAGGTCTACAAAGAATGGAAGAGTTGACACAATATTTACTGCAAAATAACTTTGAGTCCTCTAACTATTGTGTTCAAGAGGCATAAATATAGGCTGAACACAACTGTTCAATCACAAAAAGCAATTTATATTAAATTACAAAGAAAATGTATGCGTATCTTACATGCCACATGAACAGTCAGTTAGGTCACAAGTATTTCTGTGATTATATAGATCGACTCGCTCAAGTGAGGTCGTATATTAAACTAAATCTGTTCAGATCACGTTATGGGCTGAATAAACCTCACGTTACTTATTCAAATCATCACTATCAGAGTTACCTAGAGGGACTAACACATATCCACGTGACTGGATAACTCCAATAAAACATAAGGGATGTTTTAACTTCAAAAGATCAGCTGACTACCAGTAAGAAAGTCTACTGGTGACCTTGCAACTATTTTTACCATTTATTGACAAAAGTGCTACTCTAAGTAAATGACACAGAATAATTGGTCACTAGAGCAAAAATAACGTCAAGCCCTTGATGAATGTTTTATGAAAAAATAAAAATGCACACACTAATTTATGATTCACTACCATACCGCATATTTCAAGTCACTGAATGTCACGTTTGTACACCCCCACAGATGAACAGGCGAGCATGTTTGGTGTGACTAGGATTCGAGCCCGCGATCTGCAGATTGCTATTCGAGTCTGCAACTATCAAGCCTTATAATTATCAGATAATTTAAACAGCAGTTAATATATCTTAATGAAATGTTCTAAAGAAAAACCAGAAATACAAGTATGCAGTAGCGTCCATATCTTCATAACAGCCATAGCATTACTATAGAACTGGAAGCCAAAGGGTAAGTTAAGAATAAAATAAATGTACTTTACGCCCCAAGCCCCCTTAGCTCATCATGTTGTCTTGAATATACATATAAATGTAGACACGATTTAGTCAGTAGTGTATATATGTATATTCTTTAAACTCTAGCCACAATTCTAAATTATCTGATTTTTAAAGGTTAAATGTCAAATATAAAGAGCAGTAAATGCGGCCCAGATCATTTTTTGCTAAGAGGCCCGGCATATGATATGTACTTCATTGCAAGTATACGTGGTTTATTTGTTGTTTACTTATCGCAGTCAACACATGTTTATATAAGTATTTGGGGAATACGTAGCATTAATACTACTAATTAATTTTTGCAAATTATTCATTGTACAAGATGTAATTTTTTTTGTGATGAGAGAAAAATTCCAGAAGAATTTAAGTTTCGTGTAACTAAATAAGAGTTGTTGTTTTTTAAACAAAACCTTCTACTTTATTATCAATAATGGTTAACTCACTTAAAACTTTTTGTCAGTACAAAGCTATTCTGATAATCCTCTTTCATATTTTCAATGTTTCTGGAATATTCCTTGTTGTCCTCCTCTTACTGACTCTAGCTTACCCTATAAAAAGTGTTCTGAAAGCTAAAAACGTTAAAAACAAGGTTTGACACCAGTGTTTGGTACAGCACAGATAACCAAATGTTTAGCTCTGAGCTCAACAGTAAAACGTACAAACGCACCCCATCACATTTGTTCTCAAAATTACTTTTGAACTTGTCTGATAATAAATTCTCCCCGACCAATGCACAGCGGAATGTCTGCTGACTTATAACGCTAGAAAGAGGACTTCGATTCTCGTGGTGGGCAGAGCACAGGTTGTCCATTGTGTATAATTACAAACAAATACGCAGATAAAAAAGCATTACGTTATATCAAGAATACATATTTTGTTTGAATTCACACGTTTAACTTCGTAGCTTTACATTATTCTTTCAAGCACTATATAGTTATAGTGATGTAAAAATGAATGAAATAGTTTTAAGATATTTGTAATTATGTATCACTATTATAATAAAATACAGCCTACAACGCTAATGTATCAAAAGTGTCGTTGCTTATGGTTTTTGTTCTCTTCCTCAGAGTAGTTCTAAAAATTAATCCTGTCGATTATCTTAAACAATAGGAAATTCCCCGGTGTATAAAGAAATAAACTCTATACTCGCCAACTAATTCAGTAACACGATCTGTGTCGCGTCGCTCTGGTTGAACTGGTCGAAACTATCTAGAGCACCGTAGAGACAGGTACGGAGAGAATCATCGTGTGGTTCAGTGGCCGCCTCGTGCCTTCTTTGTGCTTCACCAAGTGCTCGTACTGCACCTGCGACCGCTTGGTTAGTGCCCAGCCGCCATTTCCAAGCCGTCAAAGATCTTGTTCCGCCACATCCATCAAGAAAGAAACAAAACACACGAGACTTTAGTGTGGTTGTGTTTGGACAGATAGACACGCATACACAGAAATCACAAGCAAAGAGTGTCGACTGTGCAGACACACATTAATATTTCTCAGAATAGGTTTTGGCCACATTTACACATTTATATATACCAGCTCTTACTAAATGTTTCAATTATTGTTCGATGTACAGTAGAGCAACTACATAAAACTGTGGCAATAAAACACACACTATAAACAAATATCGGAGAAATTATAAGCTAAATACTAGAGACTGTAACGAAACAATAAGTTCAAATACATAACAGAATTTGTACGTTTCTCCCGTTTTTGGAAAAAAAATCATCCATGAAACAGTTTCTTTGTTTGTGATTAAGCACAGAGCTACACAATAGGCTAGTTATGTTGTGCCCACTACAAGTGTCCAAACAGGATTTTTAGCATACATTCCGCTGAGACACTGAAGGATCCTTATGAAAACAGAAGTTCTAGTGTTGAAACTTGCACGGTTCGAAATCTTATCCAGTATTAAATATATTTTTCTAGCTTTCTAAGATTACATGTCATCATTCATAGTTTTAAAACTACTCAAAGGAATCGACTTTCACTCTTATAACGCACTTAGAACCTGAAGTAGGGAAATATTACACGAAATCGCACTCGGATCGCCATATCCAAAATACAGAACTCTACCACAGGGCCAAATTGTGTCCAAATTGTAATTATAATTTTCAAAATTATTTCAAGATCTCTGAAAGAGAAAAAAAATGTTTTTGGAAACAGCCGAATTTGCAGGAAGAATTACCTGTCTATAAAACACTGAATAAACTGTAGTTTTAGAAGCTCATATTAACCAATGTTTTATACATTGTAAATATGTCTCTACCTCGTTATCAACATGAGAACGTATAATATAAAACGGCTTGTCCTTCTGGACATTACAAATAATATAATTAAAAACGCAATTGAAAAACATGTTGCCTAAAGTTCTATACATTTTCATATTTTCGAGGACTTGAAAGACAAGTCTCCTGGTTTTATTAACTCTTTATTATTTTTTCTTTTGTTTTGAAAGAAATTATAATCAAAACCCTCTTCATCCACGATTTACTCTAAAGTTTACAAAAATGGAGAAATGGGAAAAAAACGTGGTGAATAATAATATTTTAAACATGATCCAGATCTAACGAAATGTGAATAGTTTAAAACTCCGAATTGCAGACAAGTGCAACCAAAAGGTTTTCAGTTCTTTCCTCCGCCTGGAAGCGGCACGGCATGGCCAGGTGGCTAAAGTAATCTGAGGGTCGTGGGTTCAAATCCTCGTCACACCAAACATGTTCGCCCTCTCAACGTTATAATGTGCGGTCAATCCAATTATTCGTTGGTAAAAGAGTAGCTCAAGAGTTGGCGGTGAGTGATGATGACTAGCTGCCTTCCCTCTTGTCTTGAACTGCTACATTAGAGACGGCTAACGTAGATAGCCCTCGTGTAGCTTCGAGCGAAATTCAAAAACAAATAAACAATCAAACCGTCTGAAAGCGAATCATTAAATACTTTCGAATCATACTTTCGGCACAAGTTTAAAGGAATGTAAAATAATGGTATGCAAATGAATACAATTTAGTTCTTAACAATCCGTGCTTGTTTGAAATGGTCTTATCTTATTTGCCATCCCGAACTAAGTAACGACTGTAATTGGCCCAGTTTTGAAAATTGGTTAATCTGCTTAGCAATAAAAACAATGTCAAAACATAGTGTAAAACCTTTTCTCAACTATCACGAGTTTTTCATGGATAAGAACGCGAATAAATATAGTCAAAGTTATATTAGTGTGTCAAATGCAATAGATGCGAGTTATACTAAAATCAGCGTTTTGTATTTCAGCCATCAATTTCTATTTACATTATACATTTATGGCAAAGCTACGGAGGCTGGCTTCTGCTGTCTGATATTTTGTCTGGAAAGAAAGCATATAATCAACAGCATTCACGCTAAATGATTGACTGCCACTCTTATAATGCACCCACAGCTCAAAAACACTTTGTAGTATCGCATGGATTCGAACCCAATCAGTAGTTTTGAAATTCAGAACTATATTACAGGACCAACCAGCACCAGACGTGAGTAATGGATATCATGTGATTATATACCTTTGCGCAAAGATAAAATACATGAGGGAAAAAAGAAGCATACTATAATTAATCCTAAATTACCAAATTACTCTTATAACTAATTAACTGTAATCAGTTGTTTATTATTAAAGGAAGTCTGGCAAACATAAGAACTGTTATTACAATAAAGTGTAGTTGACTTAAGGATAACAAGGTAAACAGCTTTGATGTAACTAACATAGCTTCCTCATCCACTTATAGTATTAAACTATTGTTCCAGATACACGTATGAATGGAAATTAATTAACGAAATTGAATTTTCTTGTCAATTTCACTCTGATTTCCATAAACGAGAAATAATGGAATACTAGATGGTTTAAACATATTGTTTCTGCTGTATATATCATAATAGAAACTTCTGTGTAGGACAACTGTGTAGAGTAAATAGAAATAATTGCACTTGTCATGCATCATTTTCTACATACGATTAAAACCTGGCAAGCACTGGTTTGTATTTGTGTTGTTAATTTTCTCTTGAAATGTATAATATCTCAATTAAACCACTATACGCTTGGTCCTTCTGAAGTGTATTTCGTATGATAAATATGTTTCAACCACAACAATGACAATTTGAAAATAGTGAGACCTACATGCGTGTTGTGAACTTGAACCTCGAAATACATAGACTGCTATTCGGGCCACTATTTATAAGTATTGCTTGAATAATGCTTTATTAATTTATAAGTTTACTAGCGTACTACCGTCCTTGCCTCATAGTATACCCTAACCTCATATTTTATAGTTAACTGAAATATTTCAATTTTGCGAAATCAAACTTCGCCAACGAAGAGAAAAAAGGGCAGTCAAAGCAGGTAAACGTTGATCGAAATCGATATAATTAATGAAATCAATTAGTGATGTATTCATAGAATAATTAACATTGGTGAAACCAGATTAGAAGATCCTAATATATAAAGAAGCCAGTAGTTTTGCTAACACTACGTTCCAATATACTTTTGTTATACTTTTTTTGCTTAGCAACAAAAGTATAACTTAATATTATTGTTAGTATATGTAATGAAAGTATAAAAGTATAGACAACAAAACTAGAAAAATATTTGCTGGTTTCTTAATTTAGAATATCCGTTGATTAAAGAGATTTGGTTTAAATTTAAAATATTGGTGATACAACAGAGAATAGCTTAATTCAGGAATGATTTAAGTTTAAACTTGAATTGACAGCTTTATTTCCATGATAAATTTTATACACTTGGTTTAGGCTAGGTTATTTGACACTACGCTTTTAGTTAGGCTAATAATACCAACACTCACTACGCTTATAAGGTTTCACACACTTCTCCTTTTCGCGGTTTACTTGCACCCATGCCACTAAAATCGTAATGGACAGACAGTAATCGGACTACTCCATCTCGATAAATGCACTTTGACTTTTATGACTCATCGTGTTTCGAGAATCAAACGTGACGTGACATACACTGGTTTTTTTTACAGGTTAAATGTTTTGCCTACGAAATAAGCCCTTCTAGCAGCTCGTCGATTTGCTCGCGGGCTTATAACACTAAAAATTGGGTTAGATACTCTGGGATGGCACAGTGCAAATAACCAGTGCAAATAAAAGCAAACTAAATCAAAATTATTAATATTTTCTTTCTTAATATCGTAGTTAATTCATTACTTTATAATAGCAAATTGTTCAGTGAAACGTTTCTTCTTCTTCCAAATGTGCTCCGCTGTGGGTGTGCTATCAGCTTAAGGCTCAAGTACCATCATTTGATCGGAAAGAAGCAAACAAAAAGTTGCTGTTAACTACTGCTGGTTACCTGCCTTCCCTCTGTCCTAGTTCAAACTTGCCCCCAATGGCACAGCAGCATGTCTTCAGACTCACATCGGAAGAAACCGGGTTTCGATACTCATAGCGGACAGAGCACAGATTGCTGATTGTGTAGCTTTGCGCTTAATTATTAACAAGCAAACAAATTGTTCAAACTTAAGAACGGCTATGCTAAGATATTCTTTGAGTAGCCTTGCGATAACTCCTCCATGACTTAGCAGATCTGTGGGTTTTTAAAGATAAAAAACGGTTTACGATACCCGTAATGGGCTCAGTACAGATAGCCAATTGTGCAGTATAGTGCTTAACTACAAACAGCAGAAGGCCTTACAAACACCCTACACCCAGTGGTACAGCTGTATGTCTGCGGAATTAAAGCTAAAATCCAGGTTTTGCTAGCCGTGGTTGACAGAGTACAGATAGCCCGTTGTGTTGCTTTGTGCTTAACTTCAAACAAACAAACAAACAAACAAAGCTTTGCGAAAATTTCTAAAGCAAACAAATAGCAATTGGATGCTTAAAATACGTTTTGAAATATCTTATATAAAAAGCGCAATAATCCAGCATGATCTTAAAATATAGTGTTATGTCATAAGTAGAATTAGCAACATAATTCTAAAATAAACGATATAACAAAACTTGGAACAAAATTAACAAACATTCATTTCTAAAGTGAAATTTGTCAAATACATTGCCCTCAATTATCAAAAATATTCATAACCAAACTTAACTTAGCTTTAATTATATTTGGTTCTCGGTGAATTATCGACCATATCGAGAATACAATGGCGTCACAGATATTCGTAGGGCTGAAGCAATGTGGTACTCACCTTTCCAAGGAAGAATATTCGTATGGAGAGATTGTTAAATGATGTAGAGCCAAAATATACATTTATAAGAAAGGAATCCATGTTTCATACCGAAGTGGGAAAGCTAGTATGGTAGATTGTTTAGGACAGTAAAAGGTTTTAAACTAGTACCCCAAACCAATCTAAAGCGATACCTTAATCTGCAAAATGAAGGCCATGATCATAAAAATACCTTCATACGAAGAAGGTAGACAAATCTTCTAGTACCGTTAAGAAACAATAAACAAAGCTTGAAGTCAGTGAAGACTCATACTCGAAAAAGTTCACAAGCTTTTAGACTTATCTTCAAAATTAACGGTTCATTTTATGACAAAAATGACCAAAGAAACTAGAATCAAAGAAAGTTCATTCGGCCAAGTACATGTCAAGTCTTTTGTGAACTAACCATTTTATATGTGTTATTGAACGACTAAATCAGTGTACAGTGGAAAAGTTGTGCAATTTTCACGACTATTGATTTAGAACTGACCTCACTGTTTATTGCAGAAGTCTGTTACAATGAAGATTGCTTTATTGTTTAATACTGGTAATCAGAACGAACATTGTGAACGTGGAGAAGATAATTATAAGGGCAGCATGGGCCCTGTAACATCGTTACTATTAAGTACGACTAATCTAAATATGTGATCGTGTTCTGATAAAAGCTGCGTATTTAAATTTACGATAATTACGTTTTCTTTCAGCATAAAACCAAAGAGTAATTTTAATGAAGTTACTTTGATTTCAACAACTCTTACATGTAAACTTTCTGTCCATGGCATTAAACAGCTGCTGTCTAATTGAATGCGAAGTTGAGACACAACAATTGTCTTTCATGTGTTTTTCTTTTTTTAATTTCTCGCAAGCGTAATCATTACAGCAATGACTTAATACAAGTAAGTTTCGTGTTTCAAACCGCAACAAACCACATCATCTTCACTATATTCTATAGCCAAGAGAAGCATTTTAGTAAATTATATGTAAACCTAGATGGCATTAGTGACGATATACCCTTTTAAAATGATTTGCCGCAACGTTAGATTACGTATATTCTTCAAATGTCATCCTATTAGAGAAAATGGAAAATAAACACAAGTGAAATGCCATGTTTACTATGTATGTACCCGGTTTTCAAACTCAGAGAATTAACCTAAAGAAGACTCAAATATAGTATCACTTTTCTTTTCACTTTTTTATATTTCTTATATAATAGGATCGAAAATACATATTTTAGCTTAACATGTAAGTACAATAATATATGCAGATAAAGAAACACGACAATAAAATACAGAAATGCTTCAATTTAATTACGAAGCTCTTAATGCGTTTAATGTTCTTTTTTAAAATCTAGTAGTAACTGCCTATATAACATTATGTATGCTTCTGATGCATAAAATTCATACGCAAAACTTGTAAACAATGAAATTGTTAAAATGTGGTTAAACAGTCCGACTCGTTTGAATTTCAATTTTTTTTTTTACAAAACAGTACAGTATAAATCTAGCAGCTTTTTTGGATTTTTTTTTACCTGTTTCTCTCTGGTAATCAAAAGCGAAGTTTTTTTTGGTTTCTTAAAGTCCAGGTACAAATTTTATGTATTTTGTTTGTTTTTGAATATAGGCCTTTAAGTTAGATGTATTAATTCAAACATTTTAAAAAAATATACTATAAATAGAAATAACTTTATCCGTATAAATTATCATATTAAAGAATGTTTTACTTGTGACACAATAGTTTGCATGTGGTCTTGAGTTTTTTACAAAGTTCATAAGTCTAACATTTTCTACACGAAAGTTCAATCATTTCTTGCGATAATTGAAACAAATAAGACTAATTCGACATCTGGTTAATGACACCTCTAATTGTTCTAAACCTTATTTTTACACTAAAGGCTGTATCAAGTTTTATTACTGTGTATGTGTAGTAAGTTTTATGTTTGCCAGCAGGGAATTCTTTTATGTGGTTGATTGAAACAACAGTAGTAGAAACAAACAGATGAAAATTTACTAAATAAACAACCTATTTGATGAACTGTTGGTTAAACGCTTTTTTCGATTGAAACGTTGTATAATGGCAAGTTGACCTTTTCAATAACTTTTAAAATCTTACTGTTCAAAAGTTAGGCCTAATTGTCAGATAAAATATTCTACAGAATACTTTACTGATTTAAAAAATACAAATTTGCAGAAAGTAATGTAAGTGTTTAATGCAACTTATTTAAAAGAAACTACTCTTTAATCAATATTTTATTCCTTTACAGATATATTTGACTTTATCAATTTTTGTAAATGTAATTTCAATCAATGTCGAGTTGTAAAATACTACATAACTTCCACCACTTTAAGCAATCAAATAAAACCTCTTGGTGACTAAAACAAACAAATTTTATTTTCGTAATTATGTATACATATGTATATATATATATATATATCAATTTTTTTTCTACGTAGAAAAGTTCACCTCCAAAAAAAGAAGATAAGAGCTATTTTAACTATGGAATTTTCTGGATTAATTGGTATTCCTAACCTAAAAGGCAGCTTAAGCAACACATGGACTAAAGAGTCAGGTCAAAAATGCTGATCAAAGGAATAGTAACAAGTCAGCTGTGGCCTTCGCCTAAGTAACTTCTCTTAACCGAAAAGCTGAATTTATTTTCATAGTTATAACATTCCCAGAGCTGAACATGTGAATCATACTGAGTAGCATGCAGTAGCTTGGTATATGGACCTTTCTAGCTGTGGTCCGGCACACTAACCGCTAGACCACTCTCAGAGATTTCTGTAAGTCAAAATCAAATGTTTTGTCAATAATTTTAATATATTTTAAAAGAATATGTGTGTCAACATTGTTATAGGTAAGCAAATTATTACAATCTTAAGACTTAAGGATTTCTGTCAACATTTAAGATATTTGAATCCATAGCGTCACCTGAGAATTAAACCTAATTTCGCGCTATAACAAATTTGATGCATTTTAGAAATATTTAAACGAATTAATTTTCTTAGAAGTGAGCCAAGTAAATCTTAGAATTGACATGTTTCTGTCCATATTTGAGCTATTTGAAATTTTACGTCACCTGATAATTACAATAATTTTGTATCACAACACTTTTTAAGATTATTTGACCTGCTGAGCTGCCTAGGGGAAATCAAGGTTCAAGTGGAATAATGTCGCTGACCATGTTTTATACCTCCTTTCTGGTAAAACGTTCTGAGCATTTACTTTTTGCAAGTGTATAAAAGCACAAATTTTTACGATTGCGAATCACATCAACTTCACGTTGTTCGTTGATAAAACTATTTTTAGTGGTCTTAGATATTACTCACCTGTACTCTCTATTGACTGTTTCTACTGCTAAGTCAAACAAAACTTTATTTATACCGTTTCAAGGGATTTATTATATTAAAATTAGAATAATGATTATCTAGATATGTCGCAAAATTTGATATGTGCGAAACATGATTCAACATAGAACCGAGTTTCATTTTTTATATTTGAAATATATATTATGATATTTCCTTTGCCAGTGATGCTTGAGTTTTCTAAGACCAATTCCCTTATATTCTAAAAACAAACAAACTTGTAATAATGTAAAATCAGTTGTGAACGAAGGTTTCGTAGGATAACTATGAAGTAATTTCTATTATGCTTATGGTCAAAATATATCGCTAACAGCGAGGGTACCCAACTGATGAATCAGTGCATTCAATAACTATAAGTTTTTATTCTATAACAATGCACTGTTCTAAGTAGATCTGCAAATTTAATTAGCTACATAAATTACAATGCTAACGTTTTATAATATTAATGATAATTTCTATTTACTTTACGAAGAGTTATTTAAGCATCTGCAATCACAAATAAATCTAAAATTATCTACATCCATCTAAGTCAATTTACTCATAAAATAACTGGTTGTACCTATAAACGTTTCGATGCTTTGAATAATAAATATAATATCAAAGAAACCCCTGAACTTAGGGACTGCTACGAACGTGGTTACTTTTAAAATCAGAATTAGCAATAATTGCTGGCTCTATTAGTCATTGACGAAGCACAGCAACCAACATATTGTTTTCAATTTATGAGTAACTTATTTTTCCTTGTTTATCTAATCAGCTAAATAAAAAGAGCCTTTTTGGTGTCAGGTTTTAGGAAATTCTTAAACAACAGAGTGCAGTTCTTAAAATAGATAAAAATGTGTTGTTATTTTTAACAAATATAAAGGGCAAAATATCGATAATTTGAATGAAGAAAACACTATTCACTATTTTCAGTATGGTGGCAGCACTGGTAATAACTTGCTTGTTGAATGAAATGTTCACTTTTTACCCATCTCAGGCACGATGAGTTTATCATAGCTTGGAGGTGCAGTGACATACTGAATTCATCAACTCATCTCGCCTGAGATGGGCAAAAAAGTGAAAATTTCATTCAACAAACAAGTGCCAATGTCTACTAAAATAGTTACAAATTGTCTCTTTCTAGACAAAACTTTTTTTTTTTAACTGAAAGACAAAGTTTTCACAGAAGTCCCTGTATTGCGGCCGTTGAGAACTGTTTTATTACTGGTCATCATGATATTATTACTGCAAATTTACGAGGAAATGCCTCTCGTATGGGACTGTGGAAGGACTGGCGCCTCCTATGGTGATACTTTGTGACGACCTCTGAAAATCTTTGTCTGAGATCAAAGTTGTTACATTAGTCCTTACGACTATCAGAAGAACAGCAATGACAAAGTATCTTCCAACGACAGACACATGCCATCAGTAAGTTAGTGTTTCACGAAATGCTCTTGATGCACAAAATATATTGCTAGCTTTATTGCATCTTTGCTGACGAAAAAAGCACAGACATATATATATATATATATAATAAATGACTTACCCTAAACTTGTAAACTATAATGGAATGAGACAAAACAAACAGCAGAAACAGAAAGCAAAGGAGTGAAACTAAACATATGACAGAGACGAAAAAAAGAAAAAAATGAAGACGAAATTAAAAAGCTTTGGAAAATAAAAATGGTGAGAATTAAGTGCGAAAAGAAAGATGTGAAATAAAAACAGGAAACAGGAACACGCAGGAGCCACGTATATAATAATTTAAAAGCTAAAAAGGAAAAATGTATATTAAGCATATAATTATGCTTCCAATCCATTTGAAAATATTTGCTAACAGTTATATAAATTTTTGGATGATTTTATCTATTTATTTACTACAACGTACTTAAGATGTAACTGAGCCTTTCAAGTAGCATTAAAACCATTCTAGATTTTTACAATAAAAATATGTTTAGTGCTTCTTAAAATATTCATTATGAACTTATAAAAAAAGGAACTTGTGAAGTTATATATGGTATAACTAAGTACAATCTTATTTAAACAGAAAACGAGAAATAATAAAACAAGGAAAAGTTGTACAATTGCTGTAGTATAATATAACTATAAGAAAAAACATTGCTAAATAAAAAAAAGCTATATAAGGCTGGCACACTGAAATTGAAACAAAAAGGACCAAACAAGATAAGGATGGAAAGTGTACCTATCACTTGATCGGCTAATGAAAGCATTGCAGACTAAGCTGTCTCGACTTTGCTGCTACTTTCAGTTATTAGGGTATGATTAAGGAAATGAGTTAAATCGCTATAAGTAGGGTCCGTTTATGATTGGCATGAATGGACTGCAGTTCGAGAGTTTTTTATATAGATCCCGTTTCTGCAGAAACGCACTCTTCACTTTGAGGTGTGTGTCCGCAGTAAAAATTAGAGTAAAAATTTTTCATCATTTGGGCAAACAAAAATAGCCCAAGAGTTGATGGTAATTTTTTTTAAGTATCTGCCTTCTCACTATTCTCTTAGCTCAAATTTTGAAAAGACTATACCCAGATAGCGTTTAATATAGTTTTCTACGATAGTTCTAAAGCATACAAGGAATAAGTAGACAAATTCACATCAACGTTAAGCGTTTTATCTGCTGTCTTGGTTGGTTAAAGCATTTAATGACATCAAAACAAGAAATATTATATATAAAAAATGAGGAAACAAACGACTTAGGGTATCGATGAAGCATAACTGGAGAGGTAACTATTTTAGTTTCATTTCGTAGTAGTTGCAAATAAGGTATCAATGAATTAAATTAATATTATCTAATAAATGGGAGTTAAAAACTAACAGGCAGGGTGAAAATGAGCGCAAACACATGATGAAACAAAAATAATATTCCTGGATCTAAATCAGTGTAAGTTTGGCCTGGGCTAAAACTGAAAGATTGAAAAACATTTCTGAACTGCCAGGTTTCAAGCCAAAGGTTAACAGAGATTCCTTAACCTGAAGGTAACATTCATAAATAAACACCCAGTGAAGTATGGTTTCTAGATTTTTAATAAAGTCACTATTCTTATAACATGAGTGGTATAACCTTCTGAAAAGCACTAGCACAAACTGAACGTAAACAGAATTTCGAATGAGGGTAAACGTGGTCAGGATTGTCACTATCTTTGACGATGAAAATAGTATTGGTACTGGTGGCGTGAACTTCTTAGCTAACTAGGACTGCCTTTAGTTGGCCAGCATGGCCAAATGATTAAGACGCTCGAGTCGCCATCTCAGGGTCGTGGAATCGAATCTTCATCGAATCGTTGGTAAACGAGTAGCCCAAGATTTGGTGGCGAATGGTGATGACTAGCTGCCTTCCTTCTAGTCTTACATTTCTAAGTTGGGCAGATAGCCCTCTTGTAGTAGCTTTTTGCGAAATTCAGAAACAAACAAATTGTTTTCAGTTGTTGTACCGATTACGATCACAATACTTGTGAATTGTTAAATTATAACAAGTGCATTCCACTATATGATCCTACTTTTAACGTCAAAAAACATCCAACAAATCTTTCGTGTTATTCGTAAAAACACAACAACACCAAGCTCTCAGTTCTTTTAATTTCATGCCACCATAATTTTATGAAGTACCAAAAATCCACATAGCAAATTTGTCTTTGAGACTTATTGTATATTACTTTGTTTTACCAACTTATAAGACGGACACAGATTTATTGTTAACATTTTAAACCTGTTATCTATAGATAATATATTCTTTATTAAATAACTAAACTGAATTCCTAAGGACTATTTCATCTGCAACTGCCTCTAATAATCCCACTCTGTTAAGTTCCGACGTCATTTCATTTTTCATAAAGCTTCCTGTTGAAAATGTAAAGACTGTCACTGCTTCAAAGTCGCCAAACACAACTGTTTTCACCGTAGCACCAGTATCTCTTTCTTCAAACTCCTATACATTTATCAGTAATCTAACAATTTCCAACTGAAGAAGGAAAATTAAAGAATGATTGACGTCACTTTTATAAGACCTCTTTTTCAACCATTACTGTATAAACTATATTCAACAACTATACGAAACGGCTATATCAACGTTTCAGCAAAAACGATTGCTTTATAACAGATCATTGTGATCGTTCTTATTTTATGACCCTTTCATCTGAACAATCTCCTTGTGAGTCAGCATAAGTTCACGGACTTTCACGGCTAAAATCCCGGGGTTGATTCTCCATAATAGACAGAATGCCGATACCAAATTATGTACTTTTGAACGAAACAATATCATCTATCCAGTCTTCATTAATTTATTCGCCATCTCAACAACCAGGCCAGGTAGTTAAGGCACTCAACTCTTATCGCAAGTTCGAATCACAATCGCACCAAATATACTCGCCCTTTCAGCCGTGGGGACGTTATAATGTGACGGTCAATCTCACTATTCGTTGGTAAAAGAATAGCCCAAGAGTTGACGGTTAATGGTGATGACCAGCTGCATTCTCTCTAGTCTTACACTGCTAAGTTAGAGACGACTAGTGCAGACAGCTCTCGTGTAGCTTTACGCGAAATTCAAAAAACAAAAACAACCAACCAAGAGTAAAACTCTACCATTTTTGGATGTGCGAGTGAGCGTAATGAGTTAAAGAGGATTCACAATAATGTTCTATGTAAATAACGTACATGTAATCAGATACTTAAGTTAAGATCAAACAACCTAATTCAAGTAAAAAAAAAGCTTTATAAAAGCGCTAACTGTTAGAGCCATCATCACATCTTTAACTGAAAATCTAGCAACAGAAATAAGGTTTCAAAAATGCTCAGACAAAATAATTATACGAACAGTCAAATTCGTTTCAAGGATATTTTCCCATCTTTCATACTTACAGAAAAGGATAATATGATCACCTTAATATGTGTTGTAGATATCTGGGAAATATAATATTGAAAAAAAAAAACAGATATATTTTGAATACTGTCTTCAAAACAACTCCTATTTTTCAAAATATTTTTATCCGAGCCAAAATCGGAAACCTCCAGTCAACCAAAAAAGAAATGTGATTTATGGCTTTAGTTGTGAATGCTTAAAACTTTATGTAGGAAAAATCAAGGCACTTGTTTATATCCGAATATCTGAACAGCAGAGATATTAGAAATCATAACACATTAACGGTAGATAGCCAAACATTCTAGGCAAAATAACCACATCCCTAACTTTCAAATAATCAATATCTTGGGTAAAGAGAAACGAATAATTAAATAGGTAGTTGCATCACAACACACACCTATGCTTCTTTGTCCCAACTACGAAAGGAAAATAAATCAAGTTGGCATCCATTCACTGAATATTGGTCTTAATTATTTCATGAAAAAACGTAGACGAGTTTCAAAAGATAATATACACCTATTTACTAAACAACAAAAGTTAACAAAAATAGATACATCTTATCCCTATGTTATGGAGATCTTGAGTTTTCCTAAACTTTATTTTCCTGATATGTTTCATGTAGTAAGACTTATAACATTCAATGTGTGTGTGTGTGTGTGTGTGCAGTTTCCATTCAACTAGCTCGCACCACTTATCTTTTAAATTTGTCTTAGACCGACAATAACCTAATTAGGCCTACTTTGGCCAACTTGTGCCTTATGAAGGGTCCAGCATTAGAGTTGAAAGCTTACATCAAATAAATCCTCAAACGGTGTGTGAAAAAGCTTTTGTGCATTTTAGGTTATTCCAGCCTATGTTGGTTATGTTTAGTAACACAATTTTAGTCTTTCAAGTATAATCATTTTGTCAATATGTTGTTTCTAAGTTACTAAAAAGGACAGTCAACGATAACAATATATGTTGGATTCACTGGTTTAGCTAAGCCTGGCTACTGATTTTTTTATGCAAAACAGCCTGGAGCTGCCAGTCCAGTTAAAAACTTCAGACACTCCACTTACGTCCCCCGCTAGTACAGCGGTAAGTCTACAGATTTATAACGCTAAAATCAGGGGTTCGATTCCCCTCGGTGGGCTCAGCAGATAGCCCCATGTGACAGAACACACAGACACACACGATCCACTTACGCCTAGGTATTTAATATAGTGAAAAATAAATAAATAGTTTACGTATTACAGTGAAATCTGTCTGTGTGTAGTTGATTACAAGTACGTAAATCACTTGTCTACGACAGTAACGACTATTTATCTGGTACGTTTCAATTTACGTGTTGTCTCATTTTCTCAGGTGCTAGTTTCTTCTCAAAAGCTATTTCTTATCTTAGAATTCGCTTATTTCCAACTTACTTCCCAGGTCATCACAGAAGCTTAGTTATATGTTTACATACCACAAGATTAGCTTGGAATTAGCTTATTTAGCGTATCAAAAATGCAAATATAATCCGAATACGTTAGTGATAGCTATGTGATAAGGTTATTTATGAGTTAGATTAGATTTTATACAACATTAATTCCACATAACATAGGTCTCTATGGATACCAGTACATTTCGTTAGGTTTCGGTCTGTGGTGAAATGTATTAGAGTTACAACATTAAGCTATGGTCAAGGCGTAGGTTGCTGAATGGTTAGCGTGCTCGGACGGGATTCATGACTCGTTGCTTGTTTTTGAATTTCGCGCAAAGCTACACGAAGGCTATATGCGCTATCCGTCCCTAATTTAGCAGTGTAAGACTAGAGGGAAGACAGCTTGTCATCACCGCCAACTCTTGGGCTACTCTTTTACCTACGAATAGTGGGATTGACTGTAACATTATAACGCCTCTACGGATAAAAGGGGCTAGCATGTTTGGTGTAAAGAAGGATTCGAATCCGTGACCCTCGGATTACGAGTCGAGTGCCTTACTAACCAAGCCATGCCAGGCCGACTCGTTGCCATACCCTGGAATTTCGTTCCGGTGTGTCATAAAAGTGATGGAGAAATCTCACTGTAGGATCAGACAGGAGCTATCCAGGACTGGTAGGTGGATGCTGTTAGATAACTGCCAGCTGCTAGTCTATCAACTAAAGCTGGTTATCTTCACTAACTTTTGTGTAGCTTCGATGAAAATCCTCAACAAAAAATACTAAACTAAGAGCCTAAGAAACAACGACAGAACTTGGTTATGTACGATCACGATTACGAAATTATTTTATGTACTACAGTAAAATTATGTTACATTATGAGTTTCAGGACGAAATATTTAGCGCAATTATGTGCTGCAGTATTTAGTATATTACTTAGTTTGGTACTGCAATTGTATATCTGTAATAAAATTATAAATTACGATTACTTGGATGCAGCTAATTTATTAAATATAAATTATATTGCCAGACTATGTGTTACAGTGAAAGATATGTGGTGAATGCTTTACAGCTAACTTGTGTATTTAAGTATGAACTGTATTATATAGTCAGACTATGTGTTACAGTGAAAGATATGTAGAGAATGTTTTACAGCTAATGTGTGCAGTTAGGTATAAACTACGGCTGTAAACATCTATCTCTGTTACAGTGAAATCTATCTGTACGTAATTTGCTACAGGTAAATAACTAAGCAGTACTTTAGCAACAATTATTTAGTTATGCCATAAACTGTGTAACCAAGGTACAAAATACAGCGGAGACTTTGTTGCAAAGTTACATGTTACAGTGTCAGGCATGTTGCTAGGTTTATAAAACAGTGAATAAAATAATACATTTTTTTAGCATATACTTGAAAGACATTAGTAAAAAAATACAGGAACGCATCAGTGCAGAGAAAAGATGATCACCATCCACGAAGATCGAAACTCGTTGACTGTCTTTCGCGAAAGTCAGTGCTTCTCAAAGGTGAAAAAAAAAAAATCGATCAAGTCACGCTAGCTATTCCTGAAGAATTTTATTCAAAGGGGCCATATCTTAAGCTCTTAGAAACAAAAAACATATTGTAATTCATCCTAAAACAACAATATTAAATATTTGCATTAATATTTACGTATCAGCATAATGTAATTTTTAAAGGATAAGACCTAACGTGTGCTAGATTTTGTGGAAAAATATTCAGAGGGCCAAATTTTAAAAACTCTAGAAATTAAAGAAAAAACACATTGATTTTCTTTATTAATATCTTGAAATTTTTTTCCTATTGAAAAGAGAGCATCATGATTACACACAAAAATTCGTTAGTTCAATTATTATAAATGTGTAACCGTAATTAGGCAAGTAGTTTTTGTTACACTTAAGATCGTGAAATTAGTCCCTCCCCCCTCCTGATTAATTGTCATTTCGTTCAACTGTAGAAGTATTTCCATGCATAACTTCTAATCAATCATTTTTATTATCTGTCTAAATAGTTTTGGCGTCTACAAAAAATACAACAGAATACATCTGGTACACATAAAAAAGTATAAAAGTCATTGTGACCACAACATGACATAAAAGTGTTCGGTGATTTGTTTCTGGTGTTATCATTCTACAATAGCACTAATTCGCAATCCATTACTCATCTAATCGAAAATTGAGCTAATTAATTGCAACCGTCCAGTTCTTAATCATGTAAATGTGTTGTTTTTTATGCTTACGACGAGAAAGGTAACTCATGGCAAAACCTACTATAATAGTGAATGGACAGAAAAGAAATTGGAGTAAGAAATAATGCGTAGCTGTAAAAATTTTCCTGGTGTCGTCTAACCCAGGTAGCGGATTAATGGAATAAAGCTCTATGGGTCTGCCATTACCGACACCAAGCGGTGTCCCAGAACAATCGACGGAGTGGTCCCTAAAGACGCTGCCTGATGTTCTAATTTAAACACTGTACAGAAGAGTGTTGTGTAGAGACCAATAGAAGCAGCTGGAATGCCCCTACGCTATAAATTGAACAACAGATTGGTTACTACACTTTCCTTTTTATAGTTGAAGTAAGAGAAATAAAAACACCATTCCGGTCGAGGTGCTGTGAAATCCTGACTTGAAACATACTTAAGTTCTGCAAAGCAAAATAAAACTACTGTTTCCACACAAATATTCCCCTGTAAATTTTTCTGTAAATAACACCCATAATGACAAATTATTTGGACACAAAAGGAAAACCTACAACACATTTATATCAAAGCAATATTAACTTGAAGATTCCTAACCACGAATATCTCTGCCTCATACTAGCTACATTAAGTGTTACTAAATAAAACAGAAAAGTATCTTTATGATGAAAAACTTAAATACAATAAGAGATTTTATTATTTGCATTTATCAAACGGAGAGGAAACAGAATTTGAATCCCTTTTACCATATGAAAACGTGTCGTAAAAGTAAAAATTGATCATAAAACGGTTTTATTCCGTATCCATCTTTCACGCTAGACATTGCAGAGTATTCGAAGTACACATAAATCGCTCTAATCTACACACACAATAACCGATTCTATCAAACGTGTACGCGCCTATCACTATAATTTGTAGGATGTATCATCTTATTACAAACATGTAGCAAACAGTTTATTCTTAGTGTCAATATATAGCAGAAACAATAGGTAGAAGTTATTACTAGGAGGCTGATTAACAGAATCAAGTTTTGTACCACGTCCACACATCTCACGTTCTCTTTTTTTCTACAACGGTCGATGTTCCATGATTTCTCTGCTTCACACGCTGACCACTAAGCCACGCTCGGCCATAGTGTCAGGTTTTACTACAACTTTTACATATTGTATTTATGGATCGATACGATTGCTTTTTAGCATCAAACAACTTGAAATATACTAGCCGCCGCCTGAAGATGGGTTAAAGATCAATTGCTATTTTAACTGTAATTGAATGTTGTTAATGGTTATAGTAGCTATAGCAAGAAAGTTTACAACATATATAACTCGGGTTCGAACCCACCTACATCGTTATTTGTAGGTAATATTTTGCCAATGGAAGGATCAGGTACACTTCGAATCTCTTCCACCCTCCTCTACTTGCATTTCCCCTATTATAAACTGAGGTTTAAATAACACTACGCAACACAAATTTTGTTCCTGGATAGTATGTGTTATTTCTTAATTTCTTATGTTGTAAAAGTACAGAAAATGGTCATTATTCCCTTCAAACTTTGCTTTTGTGACCTAGATAATAAAATTTAGAAATTAACCTATTTTCTATGTAAAAACGGGCATATTTGCACATTTTCATTTACATAAGGTCTGAATAAAACAGCATACAAATCAAGATTTACATGTATTTATACTAAAGCTATACAAAAATGAACAAAAATGTTTAGAAGTGAGAAGTTTTTCGAGATTCGCGACTGTAATGTAAATCACTTTCACGTATCAGCCCCCAGATAGTCTCCCATCATGTTTTCGTTATACACTCCCATGTTACAAAAGCAAAGTTTGAAGAGAAAAATAGGTATTTTCCATTTACTTCAGGTATAAGCAATTAGGAAATAACACTTTCTGCCCAGGAACAAGAAACAGTAAACATTTTGTTACATAGTGTTATTATATCCTTAGAAGTTTGTTTCAGTATTGATGTGTGAAACGTGTATTCTGCTAAAGTCCATAAAAAAATCCATTTTCACACCTTTTTGTACTATATATTGGATGCGAATATTACGTCGACTTACACTAAGTTTCGCACGAGTTATGTTGCCTGTAGAGTTTTGTAAATACGAAGAGTTCCAACTAGAGGGATACTCAGTAGAGCGCATACCAGGGCCACGCATTGTTGATCATATTCAGCTCTCAAAAAATACAAAAATGTGTTTGTATGTCTGTAATTATCACGGAATATTCTTGAAAGAATGATGAGGAATAATATTCTACATATGTCCACTAAGTTTTATTCAAATACGACTATTGTTGACTGAGTGTGAAAAATCAGTCCCTATATTAACAGATATATATTTTTTTTATTGTCTTGACCTTTTTACGAACTTAGTCTCCAAAACTAATTACTTCTAAGTTGGGTCATAATCTAAACTTATGCCACTTTCGTCCAAATTCATTCAGCCGTTTTCAAGAAATCTTACTGACAAACACACAGAAGTGAAATCATAACCTCCGTTCATCTTCGGTGGCGGAAGTCCTCGACTTACACATATAATTTTATATTTTACACAAGAAATAACCTTGTTTAAAAACAAACCAAAACTTACACAAAAAAGTCAACTTAGCACTAAATATCCTTTTCGTTGAGATCTATTTACTATACATAAAGTTGAGAAGCTATCTGTGCTCTACTCACCACGAGTATCAAAACCCGGTTTCTAGTGGTATGAGCCCGCAGACATATCACTGTGCCACAGTGGGGCAGGGGAGAAGGCTATACTCGTCATGTGTGATTAAGTAACTTATAATTAAATTTATTTTTACATAAGTTCTTCTTAAACTATGCAATTGAGCTAGCTAGGAGGACTTTTGACAGTGTATTAGAGTATTTATGTAGAAATGTACTATTCGATATGCGTGGTACCCTGTGGTTCTTCTCAGAATATATTTTTGTATTTTATGTAATTTCGAGTTATGTGTTTTCGAAACATTTAGCCACCCTGCATATTCAGGTACTGGATGTAAATACGTTTTGTAAATTTTAAGAATGTTTGTGGATGTACGTTTCTTAATTTCATATAAACTCCTAAGTTGTCTAACTCTTTGCCAAGCTTCTGTTCTGATAGTCTTAATATGCTCAGGCCAGAAAAATTTGAAATTATATGTTAGTCCTAGGAACTCAGTTGATGTTGTTACCTAGTGTATAGTTCCACATAAATTTCGTTTAGGTTTGGTCCTGCTTGTTTTAATTAGTTTGATAAAAATTGTTTTTTTTTAGAGGATTTATTTTGAGGATCTACCTGTGGTGGAAACAGTACAAATAGTTCATTGTGTAGCTTTGTATTTAACTATAACTAATAACAAAAGTTAGTCAATATCATTCATCATCATTTCTTGGGCTACTCTTTCTTTATCCATTATTGGAATTTAACTGTGACTCTTATAACGTATTTTCCGTCCCAAACAGAAGATTGTGTGTTTTTTTTTTCTTTTTTAATAGCGATAGTACGCAAACCATGGACTTTCGGTTCCACACTTTGCTTACGCTAACCACTATGCCACTTCTGGTTCTGAACATACAATAAAGTTATTTAAATTCTCATATGCTTTGGTCAGCTTCAAAACTGTGTCATTCGTTAACATATGCAGACATCTTTACTATTTTATATGACGCAACAAATAGACGTTTTATACAGTTACACAAAATAATCATGATCTGACCCACTCTCGGTCTTAACCGTATTTTAAGTTTAAGAAATGCTTCTTTCCTTTCTACTAATAACAGTTTAATTTAATGCTGAAACACTGGTGATTAGCAAATACATCTATTTCTTTCTTTTTGTTTCTAAATGTGGGTGCTCATAAATTTCATTATTTACATGATTGTAAATATAAACATCATAAACTACTTAAAAGTATTTAAACGTATTTTACAAACTACATGTCTATATTTTACTAACTGTAGGAAGAAATGGAAAAATTGTAATTCTTTTTCAACCTTCTTATTAATAGAGAGTAATGTTGACTGTTAACTTACTTTCGATTCGGACGTATGTTTCAACTTTCACTTTTAAAATAAATCTGTTGAATTCAATTGCGCTAACGGATATAGAGAACAACTCCGAGTACGAGAGAGAGAGGAACGTTTCATTTTTATTTCACTAATGTTGTGACTGAAGCAAAATCTAAACTTAGACTACCAGCAGTTGTAAACGCAATTGAGTTCATGAACCGCACCTCATGCGCACGTAAACTGAAGGGGCAGGTCAACGAAGTCTAGGTTTTAACCACAGCTGTCTTTAAATTTAAATTACTGATCGGTAACACTTAAAATCGGATAACGACATTGAATATCACATTTATAATGCGCTCACGGATGTGAAAAGCGGAACTAGTTTAGCAGCATCTCGTCGCGAACCTTGGACCCTTCAGCCTAACCTCCTGAACTATACCAAGTCCATGCACAAAAGGCCCGGCATAGCCAGATGGTTGAGGCACAAGACTCATAATCTGAGGGTTGCGGGCTCGAATCCCCGTCACACCAAACGTGTTCGCCCTTTCAGACGTGGGGGCATTATAATGTAACGGTGATTCCCACTATTCATTGGTAAAAAAAAAAAAAGCCCAAGAGTTGGCGGAGGGGTGTAATGACTAGCTGTCTTCCCTCTAGTCTTACACTGCTGAATTAGGGAAGATTAGCGCAGATAGTTCTCGTGTAGCTTTGCGCGAAATTCAAAACAAATCAAACCATGCACGAGAAATATAATGTTTTTGAATTAGTGATTAAGCGTGTATGTTTTCTTATAGCAAAGCCACATCGGGTTATCCGCTGAGCCCACCGAAGGAAATCGAATCGCTGATGTTGCATTGTAAATCCGAAGACATACCGCTGTACTAGCGGGGAGCATAGTAATTAAGCTTCTTTTGCATTTAACTAATATACTTGTTCTAAAAATATATATATTTTTAATATTTATTTTTGATTTCTCAATCAATGCAAGTAATACATATGTATTGTAACAATTGTACTTAAGAGAAGCACTATAAAACTAAATTATTTTATGGGATATTCCTGTCACCCCTGGAGTAAATATTTCAAACCTTGAACACGAGATATAATATGAGAATGGTGAAAATTCGAATTTTGTTACATTGTTCGAACCTTTAAAATTCGTTTTATTTTATTCAGCGACTTGTTTTATATGAACAGTCCCTATTTACAGACGCAAACTGAAAGGTTTGCAGCCATGTAAACACCTCTGCTTTCCTTTAACCTATTTGACTCCGCATGGCCAGGTAGTTAGGCATTCGACTCGTAATCCGAAAGTCGAGGGTTCGAATCCCCGTCACATCAAACATGCTCGTCCTTTCAGCCATGAGAGCGTTATAATGTGACAGTCAATATCACTATTCGTTGTTAAAAGAGTAGCCCAAGAGTTGGCGGTGGGTGGTGATGCCTAGCTGCCTTCCCTTTAGTCTTACATTGCTAAATTAGGGACGGTTAGCGCAGATAGTCCTCGAGTAGCTTTGCGCGAAATTCAAAATAAACAAACAAATTAATCTACTTTCTAAGTGCTGCAACATTTAGCCGCTTTAAACAAAATATTAGCGAAGTTAAAGTGGTAAGATATTAAAACATATCCTACTTCAATTTTAGATTTCAAATAGTTTATAAGATGAACCTAACCAGAAATTAATCGTTCATCAAAATGCTGACACATCTAGTTTTCAATTGTTAAGCGAGCCCACAAAGTAGGCGGTACCATACTGAAGAGAAAACATCTCAATCTCCACTAACCAGCAGGCGATAAGTGGTTAGCAATCCCAAAGAAGTGAGAGGAACTTTGGGGTCATGTCAACCAGAGTCCACTGGGTTGTGTGAGTGAACTGGTAATTTACGACTGAAAGCCGTCCACGGCTCAGCGGGAAGACGCCGCGTCACGAGTCCCGTACTTCTCTTACTCTCGTTCTTTCGACAGGCGGAAATGGATTCCACTTTGCTGGTGGGATGACGTTAGTCGCGGGGACCGTGAGACCCCGACAGAGTTCACGGCGGATGCGGTGGTCAGACTTACAATTTCCTTTTAAGACTCGAAGAAAATCGTTCACTAAGGTCAAAACTTAAACACAAATTGCAGCTATGCACCAAAATTAGGTTGCCTGACGCCAAAAATAGCAGGAAATCACAACCTGTCTCACCTACGTACCAGTTAAGCAATACCATGCTGGTAATCGACAGAGCGATATTAATTTTTGTTTAAGAGAAAACGTGTCCTAGACATGTTGTTACATACAATTAGCTTTTATATGATTTTTGAAAAAAAGTAATAAGTAGCACAGTTCATTAGGTAGCATGTAAACTATAACTCGTCACACTAAACATGCTCGCCCTTTCAGCCGTGGGAGCGTTATAATGTGACGGTCAATCCCACTATTCGTTGGTAAAAAGAAGCCCAAGAGTTGGCGATGGATGGTGATGACTAGTTGCCTTCCCTCTAGTCTTACACTGCTAAACTAGGGACGGCTAGCGCAGATAGCCCTGGAGTAGCTTTGCGCGAAATTCAAAACAAACCAAACTCTATACGTCAAAATAGTAACTTGAAAGCATGTCTATGTCGAGTGTCCAAACACTGTTCGTGATTGTTTTCTATTACTACAATGGAAACAGCATAGATAGCCATTGCATAGCCTTGTGTTTAAAAACGTACAAAGAATCCCTAGCTTCAATCCCTTTGTAACAACAACACGTGAAAAAACACTTTTAAAGATCAAAAGACAAATTCAAGATCACCTCGAAATTTCAAGAGACAAATACAAGATCACTTTTAAAGATCAAAAGACAAATCCTAGATCACCTCGAAATTTCAAGAGACAAATACAAGATCACTTTGAACGATCAAAAAACAAATACAAGATCACCTTGAAAGGTCAAAAGTCAAATACAAAATTACCTTGAAAGGTCAATAGTCAAATACAAGATCACCTCGAAATGTCAAAAGACGATTACAAAATTACCTTGAAAGATAAAAAAAAAACTAATCCTCTATCACCTTGTACTGGGAAACTCCATTCCGTAACAGCCACAAAACTACTATCATAGATTGACTGGATAGGTTCAGTAAAAACCCTCAAACTTCAAATTAACCCTCACAAACTATATCTCATGTTCACAAACTCTCTTCCTCCGTTAAGTTCGTTAAAAGCAAAACATGCACATAAATAAAATGAAATTTTCTGCATTATTTCAGTTTAAGATTTCAATATCCATCAATGGATAGCTTTCTTGTATACCAAATATTTCTCCTTCACGATGATTATAATAATTCAATATTCTTTATATCTCAATGTTCGTTCTACAAATGAATAGTAAGTATTAAATACTGAAAGTAAATTCTTCGAATTTACACAAACTACAGAAAGAAACATACGCTGTATATTTGAATCGTGAAAGAAATGACGGTAGAAATTGCTATTACGAATAGATATATGAACTGTATTGACGACTTTGTAAAAATACATATAAACTTCAAGCGTTTTACTTGTTTATTAGTTTTTAAGCGCATATCTACATAATGGGCTATCTGTGCTGTGCCCACCACAGGTATCGAAACCCGATGTTTAATGTTGTAAGCCCTGGACTTACCATTCAGATAACGGAAGACAATTTTAAGAACAAAAACTTCCAGTAAAACATCCAATTAGTGTATGTCCTCATATGTTAATGTAAACATTATAGCGTTAAAAGCACCTACAGGGAGTAAAGTCTAACTATTTTGCCTATGTTTAAACGCGAAGTCACATAATACGCTGTGTCTACTACGAATAATCGTGCCACAGATTTTAACTTTTTAAGTCTATAAAATTACCACTGAGCCAGCTGTATTACTAACAGTTAGTTTACAATAATAAAATAGTATTATCATAAAATACAGTTACGTAACATAAACAGTCAAGTGTCCGACAGCCTCTTTGACTTGAACTGAATGCAATTGGTTTCCCCGCCATCTAGTGCATATTTGATAAGGTTGTAGGAAATAATATAAAAAGAAACAACTGAAAAATCGGTAAGCCTGCTTCCATTCAATTTGAAAACTAAAATTTGAAGATAAAATTTTATATCTAAGGAAATAAGTAAACATTTATACTTTATATCACACATATGTCATTGAACAACGTAACTATAATTAATTAAACGTTGTCATTAAAAACTATGCCACTCTTAGCACTATTGTTATGAAAAATTAATTACCTAATTTTATAAACATAATCTCTTAGTGAGGAGAATAAAAGTTATTTTAAATAACCTTTTTTCATGGTTTATAGTACAATTATAAAAGTTTACATTAAATGAACACATAGTTTTGTCAAATAATGGTAACACTTAAAGGATTAAATAACTACTGTTTCAATGATTATCAACCTTCAAACTTCACATTCTAAAATTATTCATTACATATATATAAATATCATTAAGTTTATAAGAGTATGTGGAAAATACAAAGTAAATACTTAAACTAATAAAAATATCTTGTTGGTTTTATCACTTTTGTGGTATTAAAAACTAGCCATAAATAACAAAATCAAATTTATTCGATACTAGTGTTAATCCCGCCAAACTGAAAAGTATACAAATTTGTTCTCTGACAGCATCGGATGAAGTTATTTCCATAGCTGAAAGGTATAGATATACCGATCTTCCCAGTGATGTGTCTGCGGGCAAGAAATCGTGTTTTGATACCTATGGTGGGTAGAACACAGATAATCTATTGTGTAGCTATGTACTTAATTACAAATAAACATATACCGATATTTATTTAATGGTTTGAAGTCCGTGGAACTTGTTAAGAAAGTTGAAAATAAGAAATAATTATATCCTAAAAGCAAGAAATAAACACTTAAGTAAACACAGAAATAATTTATTTTATATACATACTTGTTTGTTTGTTTTGAAATTTGTGCAAAGCTACACGAGAGCTATCTACTAATTTAGCAGTTTAAGACTAGAGGGAAGGCAGGTAGTCATCACCACCCACCGCCAACTCTTGTGCTACTTTTTTATCAACGAATAATGCGATTGACCATTAAATTATAACGCCCCTACGGCTGAAAGTGCGAGCATTTTTGGTGCGACGGGTATTCAAACCCGCGACCCTCGGATTACGAGTCAAATGCCTTAACCACCTGGCCATGTTGGACCAAATACACATTTATTTTGACTTCTTCCTTTCAATCTTTAATGTAGAATCTTTACAGTATTTATTTTTGTACGTTTTTACTCTTCAAATTTCATTACCTGAAGATTAATGACTTTATTATTTGTTGTAGAAGGCTGACAACTGCCTATACATTTAAAGTATTCAACATTCTACTGCGGCCCAAGATAGGGTACTAACTGTATGTTTAATACATGAAAATTCAAAGAAACCGTCACAGTAAATATAATGTTTTTAGCAATTTTACTTGTCTTGTAGAGGTTTACAACACACCAGATCACGTGATCAATAAAAACTAGTAAAGAACAAGCATTAATATCTTGATCCATATACGTATTCAAAAAAGGCATTAAAAAGAAAATCCAGTTACGTTAAAACAATAAATAACAATAACATTAAAATAAGTGCACGATTAAATACATTTTAATTGAAGTCAATATATGACCACTAAAAAAACTTTATTCTAAATGTTTCGACATTACAACGTCATCTTCAAGAATGAGTTTCAATAGGTAATCGTATTTTACTTATATATTTTTAAAATAAAAATTTGGGGTGACTTTGTCTAAAATGTTCATGTGGAACTGTAAACTGTATATAGATCACATGATCTATTTAAGAAAAAAGTTTAAATAAGACAGGCTTATTTTTTGCAGCCTACTCATGAAGATGGCGTTGCAACGTCGAATTTTGTAAGTTAACTTTTCAATGGTCATATATTGACCTTAATTAAAATGTTTTTAATTGCCTATCTATTATAATGTTGTGTGTTATTTATTTTTTTAACACTATACACAAATACCAAGAAATAATACTCATCTATTTAAGATTCACCCGTAGAAAGAATGTTTGTTTTTGAAATTCGCGCAAAGCTATCTGAGCTAGCCGTCCCTAATTTAGCAGTGTAAGACTCGAGGGAAGGCAGTTAGTCATCACCACCCACCGCTAATTCTTGGGCTTCTCTTTTACCAACGAATAGTAGGATTGACAGTAACATTATAACGCTCCCATGACTGAAAGGGCGAGCATGTTTGGTGCGACCAGGATTCGAAGCCGCGCGACCTCGGATTAGGAGTCGAACGCCTTAACCCACCTGGCCATGCCGAGCCACCTTACAAAGAAAGAATATCTAATTCTTAACACGACCGATACAGTAGTTAACACAAGACAATATATTTTTGCAAACTGCATGGCCATATGGAATCTATCTATTTGAGAAAACAGCTTCATGACAACCACATCAGTGATTAGAATGGGAAACCGAGTAAAAAAATGCCATTAAAATTTTAAATATCGCCGATCTAAATAACTTTGTTATGAAGTTAATTACTAAGTAAAATTTCAAAGGGAAACGAATCGAAAAATCAAACAAAGCCTTGGATTCTACAAATTTATGTCTTAACAAAAATAAAAATAGGTTTTCCTATAACGTTTAATATAATTATATAGCAAACTATTGATATTACTGGACAGTGCATGTGTGTCTAATCTTTAAAAGTTGAAGTGCTATAAAAAAGATATACTTTGCAACCAGAAGAAACTGAAACTTTAAAAAAAATATATTATTTTTTTTATTTTGTCTTTTAAATCTAATTACACTGGTATAAATATTATACAGTCTACTGTTTGATGATTCCGCTTTGTGACATTTGAATGAAGAAAAATATACAAAATATGTATTGCAACACTGCCATCACTAATCGCGAGACACCACATGGCCACCATTAAAATAAATAGAACTAGTTCCAGTTTTAGCACTCAAGTTTTGACGACCAAGATATTCCCTTTCATTAATTGACACCGAGAAAATTAAGGTAAATCAATATAGTAAAATCAAAAAATGTTAATATTACACATCTAAGAGTCTTGTTACTATTATGGAATTTGATTTCTGCTGACATGGTATAAAAAATAAAAAGCCGAAAAAAGTGTCCGCAACAAGACAAACAGACAAAAGTGCAAGAACTCAGTAATAGAACATAAAAAAGTGGCTTTCTTCTATAAACACTGGACCCTCAAATGATAAAATACAAAAGGAATTTTTTGGAAGAGACAAACTAAATCTTTTTAGGATAAATTCAATTCAAATTAATACTTACGTCCTCTTAGGAGGCTACTTTTTGATGTCCATGAACTCTACTTTTTTCTCAACTAATTTTTATTTTCAAGTAATTTGTAAAAGACCTATACCAAAAATGTACTTCACCCATTAAGCAAAATCGATAACTGCCGAGTCACTACAGATTAGAATTCTCTCTTCTGTTTTTATTTTTTGAAATTCTTTGAGAACTTTCCTTTGTTCGTACAATTTTATATCAGCCTTGTCCTTGAAATCTGTATGATGGAAAGTCAGACAGAAGCTGGCGCAACTAAGTTTTTCCAGGAATGTGTAAAAACCTTCCAGACTGTGATGAATTCCACACTGTCTAGATAAGAAAAGATCAAACTTTAGAACTTAGCGTAAATGAATGCCAGTACTCTACCTGAGCCATGCAAATAGTCACGTAAATTTACCACATAACATCAAGCTATAATATTTACAACCATATGTTATTCATATTACAGTATAAACTAATAAAAATAATCAAATGTGTGACATGTGCTACAGCCAAATAGCTAGCTACCAATATTAATTTTATTAATGTAATTTTGTTACACTTCACGCTTAATATAAATGTATATAACTTAAGACATCACGTTGGTGATATAAAACTGTTTTATATTTTGTTATGGAAAAAGTTTAACGTACCGAACTTTTACAGTCCGTGAATAACCTTCTACTGCCGTAAAAAAAATGCTTAAAACTTTAAAGCTGTGAGTGTATTATAAGAGTGACAATCATATTCTAGTACTGAAATAGAGTAGCCCAGAAGTTGGCGGTGGGTATGGTTGACTAGCTGTCTTCTATCCAGTTTGTCAGTTCAAAATTGGGGATAATTAGCGAAGATAATTATTGTGTAGCTTTACGCGAATTTCAGAAATACACAAACAAATATATACTCATAACACTATAGACGTTATAGGTTGTTTATAAGTTATACACAAATACCTACAACTTGCATATTAGCTTTATATCACCTCACTGCGATGAATTGTAAATAATGTACTTCCAGCTCAGGGTTTCCCATTGATTATCTTATGGTATACACGAGGCAAAGCATAGCCAGATAAAATACAGTCTTGGTCACATTTTTAAATACTGTTCTAAAATGTTATTGTCTGCATGTATGGAGTAGTTATTGAGTAAACGATAGTGTATGATCGGGCAAACATGTACGAGTTGTTATTTTGTAAGTTGTTTTGAACACTTGTTCGGCAAGACACATACAAACCTGTTTTGTATCAAACAGTGTGCTTTTAGTATAATATATTTTTCCAAACAGATCAATGCTAATGCTTTCTTCAAACGATTTCTCTGTACTTGTTTTAGAGTAATGCCTCGTCACGTGCCACAAGTTATAGGGAATCAAATAGTTCGACTCTTCAGAAAAGGTATTAAGCAAACGGACATTGTCAGAACAGTGTACTGTATCCAGAATTTTGTACCGTCATCGAACCACAGGAAACCCTGTTTCAGGAAAGTGTACCTGTAGGTGTCAAAAAACCACTGCTTGAGATGACCGTGTTTTGATTAGGTTAACGAGTCAAGGTCGAAAAAAGTCTTACTACAGGAATGCCATGAGTACATTCAATACAGGTTATCCAGAAGTACAGTGAATAGGAGACTGAACAAACAAGGTTATTTTGCAAGAAGAGCTATCTGCAAACCGATATTAACCAGAATTCATCACCGTCACTGTGATACTTGGGCAAAACGACATGCCACCTTAGAATTAGAATACTAGCGACATTTCCATCCTTTCAGATGAGTCCTATTTCTGGCTTGTCAAAGCCGATGGTAAGATCCGTGTTAGTCGTTTTCCTGGAGAACAGATGAGAGAAGACTGCCTTTCCCACATGGAACACACAGGAGGTGGTGTAGTACATCTTTGGGCAACTATTCATTATGATAGAAAAATTGTTCTTCATATCCTTCAGGGAAATGTCAATAGCGCCTCCTACACAAATCACATATAGACAATATTTCTGCCATGTGCTTGGACAAGGTTTGGCAATACCTTTGTGTTTCAAAATGACAATGCTACTGCTCGCAGTGCGCATATCGTACAGGATTTTTTTTACTAGAACTTTACAAGATTGCCATAACCAGCAAAGTCTCCAGATTTTAATCCTTGTAAACGTAGTTTAGTTTTAGCGCCTTCTAGTGACAAATTGGAATAAAAAATCAAGGTGGATTACATCTATAACTTCATCAGCAACATACCACTCTGTCTTACGGAGGTTATTAGAGTACAAAGAGGACCAACCAACTACTGAATATTTGATATCAACTGATATAAGGTTACAGACGCTATTTATAATAATTAGATGTCATACTTTGTCATTATATGTGTTTTCATAAGGTTGCGTTATGATAAGTGAAATGCTAAATAACACATTTTTCTACAGGTGATAAAATTCTTTGCTATTTTAATAAATCGTTCACGATGTCCATAGAACCTGCCTCATTATACAGATTACATATGTGAATGTTTAATATAATATACATTTCTCAGTTTGACAGCTTTAAGTATATTTGCCATCTTAATAATAATGATCTTATTTGTTATAAACTATGGAAACACTTTAGCCAGATTCGTGAGAGATAAAATACACATTTCATTCTTGAATTTTTGAAATTGTGTTTTCCAGTGCAATAGGCCCTGCACAGCCAGATGGTTAAAACGTTCGACTCGTAATCCGAGAGCCGCGAGTTCGAATATTCGTCACACCAAACATGCTCGCCTTTTCAACAGTGAGGGCGTTATAATATGACGGTCAATCCCATTATTCGTTGAGTAGCCCAGGAGTTGGCGGTGGATGGTGACGACTAGCTGCCTTCCCTCTAGACAATGTTAAATTAGGGACGTTAAATATAACGATGTTAAATATAGCCCTCGTGTAGCTTTGAGCAAAATTCAAAACAAACAAACCAATGCAATATCTGTGGCATATCTCTAAACTAACATTTTTTTAATCTGTGTCGGCTCGGCGTGGTCTGATGGGTTAAGGCTTTCGACTCGTAACCTGAGGGTCACGGGTTCGAATCCTCGTCGCACGAAACATGCTCGCCCTTTCAGCCGTGGGGGCGTTATAATGTTACGGGCAATCCCATTATTCGCTGGCAAAAGAGTAGCCTAAGGGTTGGCGTGGGTAGTGATAACTAGCTAGCTCACTTCCCTCTAGTCTTACACTGCTAAATTAGGGACGGTTAGCGCAGATAGCCCTCGTGTAGCTTTGCGCGAAATTCAAAAAACAAAACCAAACATAAATCTGTGTCATTACGTGTGAGTGTGTAGTGATATCATATAATATATAGTAATGTTCATATAATACACTGTATTGAAGAATTTCGTGAAAAGTATTACGAAAGATGAATGTTGTGTCAAAGCAAATAAAGGGTTATCACGCTGTATTAAAACAATTTGTATATTCTAGAACAATGTATCGCATTCTATCTCAAAGAAGACATGTTTAGCTTCTATGTATTTAAGTTCAAGCGAATTTTTACCTCTAAGAAAGAGAAAAGCAGTCACTGATAGAATTATGGCTGACGTGGGACATTTCACAGATATTTTGAAAAAACGTATTTGTATAACGAAGTTAGTAATCGATACAAAGCCAACGGACACGACGTATCGAGAATTTCGCGTTACCCTTGCAAAGATGAAAACTCTCACAATAGAAAGTTTACAATTCTGTTGCTCCTCCCAAGAAAATCCGGACCAATTTTTTAATCCAAAAATTGAATAACAGGATTAAGGAAAAGAACTTGTCCATCAAAAAATTGACAAAGCTAGGAATATATATATATATGTAGGAAGCTAGGAATATATGTTAATACATTAACAATATAATAAACGGGGAGTAAATGCTGACGAAAGTTCAAAAGCTTTCACCAATATCTCAAAATCACTTTTCATATAGGTCGCATGTTAAAGTTACATATATATATATACATAACTCACATACTGAAATAAGAATTACACACTTATAATAAAATACTTTATTAGAATAGTTATTGAAAGTAGGAGGCTCTGATGGAAACGATTTACAAAAGGTAGCTTCTGTTATTATATTGTGCTATCGTACACTGATAACTTTATTTAAAATAACTAAAAGCTTTTGGTATTTTTAATTAAACTATTTAAGAAAACAAGCAAACAATACTCATAAAACTTTCTCAGACATTCCTACTTATGATCTAGTTACAAATGAAACATTTCTCTTGAAATTTGGCTATATTTAAACAGATTAAAAGAAAACATAGCAAAAGTTTGTTTGTTTTTCTAGTTTCGCACAAAGCTACTCGAGGGCTATCTGTGCTAGTCGTCCCTAATTTTGCAGTGTAAGACTAGAGGAAAGGCAACCAGTCATCACCACCAACCGCCAACTCTTGGGCTACTCTTTTACCAACCAAAAGTGGGATTGACCGTCACATTATAACGCTCCCATGACTGAAAGGGCGAGCATGTTTGGTGCGACGAATATTCAAACCCGCGACCCTGAGATTATGAGTCGAATGTCTTAACCCGCCTGTCCATGCCGAGCCCCAGAGAGAAGGTAGCCAGTCATGATCACTCATCGCCAACTCTTGAGCTACTCTTTTATCAAAAAACAACGGCATTGACCATAACTTTATAATGCTTCCACATCTAAAAGGGCGAACATGTTTGGTGTAGCAAGGAATCGAATCCGCGATCCTCAGATTACGAGTAGAGCGCTTTAACCACCTGGCCATACTGAGCCACATAGTAAAAGAACGGATGTACGTAGATTTGAGAACAAAGTTTTGACGAAACAAAGACAGAATGTGCTTTGATTTCATGTATGTTAGACAGCCAGTTAACAGTAGGATTGATAGAGAATGTTTTATTTTTCAAAGTTTATTTTTATCCTGAAAAATTACTTTATGAATGTATTTTTAGTTGCTAGTTTCTTAACATTTTTGTGATGAGAACTATCATCGACTTTCATATTTGTTTTTGTGTCTTATATTATTTAGCTTCAGTAATTTCGTACAATATCAATAGTTTTGTACATAATTTTGTAACTCATAAGCATTCTAAATTATTTGATGTTCGTAATAGGCTTTGCAATACATCTTATTTGCTAATAATTTCGAAGACAGCAAGAACATTTATGACTTTACAATAATGATTGCGTTGTAAATAATGGATTTGGTAAAATAGCCTAATATATAAAAGGATTATTGAATGTTTCTAACTTAGATATCTGTAAGACTAACGTGATGTATTTGTTTTCAAACACTGGTGCAGTTGATAAAATCTTTAAATTTCCGCTAAACCTAAAGTGTATGTGTAGATTCTATAATTGTAAAGGATTAAAAATACTTCAAACAATTTCCCAGGGTCCGGCATAGCAAGGTAGTTAAGGCACTCGACTCATAATCCGCCCATTCAGCCGTGGGGGCGTTATAATGTGACAGTCAATCCCACTATTCGTTGATAAAAGAGTAGCCCAAGATTTGGCTGTGCGTGGTGATGACTAGCTGCCTTTCCTCTGGTTTTACTCTGCTAAAATAAGAACGGCTAGCACAGATAGCTCTCGCGTGGCTTTGTGAGAAATTCAAAACAAACAAACAATTTACCAGATCTTTCAAATATAAGAAATTGTTTGATTCCATAAAAATCATGTTTTTATTTGATATAAATATCATTTTATACAAACCAATTCAGATTAAATTAAATATCCTCTCCCAAATAAACTTACCATTTCAAAGTAGTGTTGCGAGAAATCGAACAAAAAGTAATGTATATATAATGTTTGCATAATATACTAAATGTTACTTCTCCAACTTATAGCAAAGTCACATTAGGCACTATGCTGTTCTTCGGTCATCGTCAGGTTCACAAAGAAAGAAAGAGGTAACTACATTCCGACACTCAGTTACACAACCCCTTTCAAACATGTGGTCAGCTTCTAGTCAGTTACCTCTTTCTTTCTTTGTGAACCTGACGATGACCGAAGAAGGTCGAAACGTTCTTCGCTCCTCTACGTAAAATATTTTCTCAACCCAAACGAGCCGTTTTTACATATATATAGTTGTTGTTTCTGTTTCTGACCCGTATGGTAATATCAGTTTTTTATTGTTAATAAAATATTTCGTTTGTTTGTAATCTATATATACTACTGAACTAACTTTTCTACTCATCCATGCTTGCTAATTATTTAGCTTAGATATATGAAGGATTCTTTCTTCCTAATATCATGTTTTCCCCTACTTTTGAGCTTATATTGACTTCTGTTTTTGCCTTCTTTGTATTAAATTACAAACCAATTTTATCTCATTATCCAAATATACTTGTACATTTTATTGCATATGTTTGAGTTTTGAAGAGATAAAACAAAATCCTACAATATGTTTGTTAATTTTCAATTTATTCCAGTATTCTTTTGCTCTAAATTAAGGAAGTAAATAAACCACATTTTTACAATGAATTGTTACTACAAAGACTAGGAAATTATTTCAGACACTTTCTCGTGTTCTCTTCAGCCCAACACGACCTGTATATATATTCATATATACCTCATACCTAACATATACGGTGTTGTGTATTTTGCACTGTTACTAACAGAAAGAGAAACACAGACACTACTATATTTTAACTCCATATTTTGTTTCGAACCATTCTATTTCTTGTAAGTATCCATCTCTGTGAACTTGCTATTGTTGTTTAGTCATTCTGTTTAGTTTCTTTGTTATTCTAAAGTTTATCGTTATTATCAACAGGCTTATTCAGTTGACACTCTGAAATGCTTTCCGTAATTAATGATATTTAGATATAATGTTAAATCACATTCTTTTACCTTCTACCTAGCCATGATGGTTCACTTTTAAATTTTTTATCCATTCCGCTACTTAAGAACCTAGAACTGAAAATAATGTGATTTCTCTCCAGCGCTGAGACTTAGTGAAATGTCATTAATTTTGTAGCTTAACAGTTTCCTAATCTTAAACTACTTTTTCATTTACTTATAGTTCTTTAAAAAGCTACAATCTTCCTCTTGTTATTCCATAATCCGTCTTCAGGATATCTGGAGTAATTTCAGTTCCATTCAATTTTCAAGTTTTGTATTACTCTTCCAGCTTCTACGGTAGTGATGTTTTACGTATCCATAGTTTCTGTTTTTCATGTTATTCCTGGTGAATACATCCTACTAGGGTCTATATTAAAAAGTGCTATTCCCGCCCATTCTTAATCTCATCTTGTTTAATTAACAGTTAATCAGTTCTTCTCACTAGCTTACCATTTTCCTTTATTTAAGTATTGTTTTCACTTTACTTTCTCCTTATGCTATGTGTAATATATTATTAACTCAACTCCTTTTAACCCAACTTAGACTCTTTCTTATCTTTTAGTCTCTGTTCTTATATTATTCCCTTTATACAGTGTTAGTGTCCTTCTGGTTTTACTACACTTGCTTTCCAACTTTAGTTTCTTTCCTTCCTTTATTACCTTCCAAAATTATTCTGTCTTCGAATCTTTCATTTTCCTCAACTCTAACATCTCTGTCACTGTTTTCTTATAAACGTTTTAGAATGTTTTCCCTCTTTCACTGGTAATATTTTTGCATGCATCATCTAGCATCATAAATCTAGTTCTTAACTCAATTGTAAATTTTTGTTTTATATCTTTATTTTCAGCTTGTTTCTTGTTTATTTATATGACATTTTCTTGTCATTTCGGTGCTACACAATTTTAACGTAGGTATTACTAGATAATGGTCGTTTCCTTCTTTCACTCCCCTGTACATTGTCTTACCAACAACTGTTTTATTCACAATAACACAGTGTATCATTTTCCATATCGTCTTGATTATGAAAAGTCAGCATATTTTCTGTTTGACCTGCTGTTATTAACGAACATATCCTGTACTTAGAGGGAAATCAGTTCAACATAGAACACCACAAACGGATATATACGGGAAATGTGTGCTTCCTGCTCTGAAATTTGGTTCAAAATTGTCTTCGTCCGTGGTCAGGTGTGTCTCTACGGCTGTTTTGGTACATTATACAACATTTTCCACCATCTGATTACATATACAGAGTAAACGACTAGGCTACTGTTCTACTTGTAACAGGAAAGACTATTTAGTGACATTTGACCTTTCCGACCTGGGAGACCATCCTAGGAATTGAAAAACTTTAGCCAAGCTTTGCCTTCGTATCAAGTAATTACTCTCCTGAAGATGATACGCACCTGTTTTACACTTTATTGTGTTGACACTGTGATCGACAGAACATTGCATTCAAGTCCAAAAACGAATTTTTCAGATATAAGCATTTAAAATCGACCTTCTCTCAGGCAGTACTTGTACAATGCAATCAAAGTGGAAACTGGATAGATAAAAGTGTGCCAGTTGTACACGCAAAGCTACAATAATCTCGCATAGAAGGCTTCCAACCTCACAACGAATATATTTCATTCACGTCTTCTCTTACCCATCCTTGTATATAATTTTCAAACTGAGATTTAACTGGAAAGTTTGAATTGACAGTAAAGAAAAATTATTTTGCAATACATTTTTAAATTAGTAATCTACCTGTCCTGGAAATTACATAAGAGACATAAAATGCATCATAACTGAAAACTTTTACATCCAAAAAAGTGGTAAACGATATTTAGAATTGCAGACATGGAGTAATTTTGAAGTGGGTGTGTTTTTTACACATAAATTTGTTTCTGGTCCTGTTTTATGTTTTATCCAACACTTCAATTTACGTTTCTTCTTGTTATTATCTTTAATGTCTGGTACACAAGCGATGAAGCGTGTCAGTTGATTCAGAAAACTTATAAGCGTAACTAAACAAGGATATATTATAATATGTCAACAACGTACCATCCATCACTTCTTGTGCTTACGAGACCTCTCCTCAACATCAGTACTCGTTAGGCCAGCTGAGATAGGAGAGATATAATAATGATTTATGCATTATTAGTATTATCAACTTTCTTGAACATTGACTGTTATTGTGTAAACTATATTAAGTAAATTATAATTATTACCAATTTTATTTAGGTCGTTTACAAATACGTTTTTTAGGATGAGGATTAATAACCCAAATTATTCTAATTCTCATTATTTATAACTATTAGTTTATTTGAGTTAACTTAACAGTTCAAAAGAACTGGCGATCCTCAAGTTTACTGAAATAAAAAATAGACCAAGTACTTATTGTATGAAGTTAAGCACAAAGTAACTCAATAAGCTATCTGTGCTCTGGCCATAACAGGTATCGAAAGCCGAATTCTAGCGATGTACGTCTGTAGATATACTTCTGTGTCACTGGGGGCGCAAGCATTTATAAGCATGATAACTAAATATAAAAGCACATTTTTATAAGTGTATTTGACAATATTTATTTAGTCATAACCATTTCCTCTGAGTCTGGGGGTAATTCGCTATAAATTCCTCATTTTTCACCAATACATAAAATAACAGCAAAATCACTGGTCAGTGTTGGCCTAAAATGTAATACTGTAAACAGGATCGTAGGAATAACGTTTATGAAACGCTAGCGATCACACGTCATGATTTTTGCAGGAATATTTTAAAGAAATTAATTCTCATGCGTTTTTATCATTTTTCACTTGCCACTTTAAAATTAAGATTTCTAATTACGTAACATACATTTTTTAGCTCTCGCCTCCAGACTTTCGGCTTTCCAACCGTTCAATTATTAGTGCGATAATCTGAAAGATTACGTTGGTTTGAAGTTAAGCACAAAGCAGCACGATTGGCTATCTCTGCTCTGCCTACCAAGGTTATCGAAAACCGGTTTCTAGCGGACATACCGCTATACCGTTATGAGGGCCAAATGGTAAATTCTATAAGCTAGAGGAATCTTTCTAGGTCTTTGAATGACACTCTTGGCGTTTTTCCACGAACTAGTGAGATGTAAAACTTTACCAAAACCTAGCCAATGTTAATATGCACTTCAATCTCAAAGATTACTTTCTGTATCTATAAATCTTTTTGTTACTGTTGTGGAGGTGGCGTATTGATCAACTACTAACTCTAATTTCAAACTTGTACAATCATCGACATCTGCATAAGCAACTTTTCAGTTTAGTTTGCGTTAGGGTTGTTTAAAGTGAGGTTTCCTGTGAGACAGCATACCTGCAGACAAACATGTTCAGCAGGTTGGCTAATACTTACACTCTCCTATTTCCCTGACAAAAATCAGTGTTACTGTGTTTAGTTCTGGTAAATTTAACTACTTCATAAGGCTCAGTCCCTCTCTCACTTGTTCCACATGGAAGATAACTATAATGACAATAGTGTTGTTGCAATACAGTTGTATGCAATACTTCAGATTGAAGCAAGTGTGCAGTAGTAGTCCAACAACTTACTCACTGTCTCGTATTTAATAGTAACTAAACTTGCATTATGCCTTAGTATGGACATGTTTTTAGTTTCATTTCCTCCAAAGTGAAATGAAAGCTACTAGCGCCATATTGTTATGTATTTTTTCGCTGCATGACACAAGAAATTACCAACGTTGCAGTTGTTAAAGAGATACCAGAACATCAGTTCTACTGCACTTTTACATATCCTGATATTAGTAGCATTTAATTATTTCGCTATTATTTGCTTTCAATTGTTTTCAAGGAGAGAACCTGTATTATACTTATAATAATTGGCGGTATATATCAATATTGTATACACATGCGTGTGTTTTTATCAGGTTACAGTTGGTGAAATAAATGAACTTTATAATTGTAGCACTAAAACCATTCGTGTTATTGAATAGACTGCCCAACTATTTCGGACTAATTTAGCAGTGTAAGACTAGAGGGAAGGCAGCTAATCATCACCACCCACTGCCAACTCTTGGGCTACTCTTTTACCAACGAATAGTGGGATTGACCGTCACATTATAACACCCCACGGCTGAAAGGGCGAGCATGTTTGGTGTGATGGGGATTCGAACCAGCGACCCTCAGATTACGAGTCGAGTCTCTTAACCACCTGGCCATGCCGAGCCTTTTATCAAGTGAACTCTTCCTATGATTCTCTTGTTATTATAAAGTGACTTATTTATCAGTGATGACGAGAAACCCACTTGTTGAGAAATTTATATGCAAAAACGGCTCGTTTGGGCTGAGAAAACACTCTTACATAGAAGAGCGAACAACGTTTCGACCTTCTTCGGTCATCGTCAGGTTCACAAAAGGTTTTTGCATATAAAAAGTGACTTATTTGTGCTCTTTCGTTAAACTGGCGTGTCACAGTAAAAGTAATATAATACTACCACACCAATTGTGGTAAATAGCTAAAATCAGTAGTTCGATTCCCCTTGGTGGGTTCAGTAGATAGCCTGATGTAGCTTTGCTATAAGAAGAAAACACACTCTTCCAAAATAAAAGCAAATTTATTCATTCTTTAGCATCATAAACCTGTCATATGAACTGGATAATTTACATCTTTTGTTTGAAAAAAATGTTTTAAAACAAAAAAAATCAGTTGTCAGTTTATAAGACAATAAACATTTTTTGTACAAGAAAATTGATAATTTTCTTATTTGATCATCAATTAGACGTTTTTTTTTTTTTTTTTTGAGACAGGTGGGCTGACGCTGGTACAGCCACCCTCTCAAGGATAATTTCAACTTCCTGTAGCCGAACTAAAAGCGTTTTTCACATACTAGTTTGTTTACTTGTAATTTTTCCTGTTTTTTTCCTGTATGAAAAACTTCTAGAAGTTAAATAGAAAAGCCCTTAAGGGGAAGAGCGAAAATTACTTACGGTGTAACCTTGGGATAATAGTTAACCAATCGGCGTCAAGCATTAGTGACGAAGAGGTTGGTAGACAACACATAAGAATAAAATCTGGAGACTTAAACGATATGGCGTTTATGATTTGTATAATACCTGTCTATTAGTTCTTATATATTACAGTTACAAGAAGTAACAATGTAGATATTTATTAAAATAATAAGTGCAATACTTAACATCTCCACAAATAACTTTTATATCAGCTTCGTGCTCACAAACTTTCAGTATTTTTGTAAAATTGCAAGATTTTAATATAAAAAAATTAAGTTTTCCAATCAGTCCTCGTGGCCAGCACATCCAGTCTTCCCTTTTCTGAAAAGTTAGAGGTCGTCAAATTTAGCATGTAAATTGGGAATGAGGATAAATGAAAAGAAAACCCTTACGTAACTATTGGTTTGTTACTGAACCCGATACTGTTTCGTTCTTTAGATATTTAAGTTTAAATCCATACTTATCAAGACGTTTTTACTCTACAACTAGCCGCGATCTACCAAACAATCGCTGCAGTTTACATGCCCTTCGCTTGTATTTTCCTTATTCTATCATTTTCACTCACGCCATTTAAGCTTTTGTACAGGCATTACGTGTCAAATCAATAAACCTTAGCCTGTTTGGGAAAATTTTAAGCGATCAGGCAAACAATTTCTCCTAGACGTAACTTTGTGTAACAGAACTACAAGTAAATTATTTGTTTTGAATTTCGCGCAAAGCTACTCGAGGACTATCTGCGCTAGCCGTCCCTAATTTAGCAGTGTAAGACTAGAAGGAAGGCAGCTAGTCATCACCACCCACCGCCAACTCTTGGGCTACTCTTTTACCAACGACTAGTTGGATTGCCCGTAACATTATAACACCCCCACGGCTGCAAGAGCGAGCATGTTTGGTGCGACCGGGATTCGAACCCGCGACCCTTAGGTTACGAGTCCAACGCCTTAACCCACCTGGACATGCAGGGCCATACAAGTAAAGTAAAATAATAAAGTGAAGTAATGGTATTCATAATATACAGAGTATGAAATAGTTATGAGCTTTCAATGTATAACACATTTCTACTAGTTGAGACAAAAAACTCGCAAAAACGAAGAATAAAACTATGAAACGTACTAAAGCTAAATTATTTCAAAGTTAAGTAGATGTGAAGTTGAAATAAAGGAAAGTTTAGATAATTATGTAGAAATGTCTCAGTGCGTGTTAACAGTGATAAGAATAAAGTTCGAACGAGTTGCGCATGCGTAGTTTAGATTTAAATACATCGAAAAAGTCATAAAAATTGTATTCACCGTAATGTTTCCATTTTTAAAGAAATTAATACACGGCTAAAGTGTTGTTTGTGAGAAATAATTTACAAATAAAAAATACTAAAGTTGAAATCAAAGACAGTTGTCTCGTAATGACAACATTGTGACATCGTGTATCACACTCGTTGTATTGAAAAGTTTGACTGAGTAAAATTCAGCTACGGTGATTTTCATTTAAAAAGTCAATATGCGATCCTTAATCCTCGGATAAAAGCATGCCTAATGACATTAGATTTGAAGCGTTTGATCGAGAAATTTGCGACAAAAGTTCCAGATAGACAAACGTAAGTGTAATATTTATATAGATTAATTCTCAACTTTTAAGCACTACCACTATAAACACAAAATTAACTGAACTTAATATATTTACAAATTGGAAGATACGAAATAATAAGCATATTTCCAAATGTGTAAATTATGAAGAGATATTATAAGTCACAACTACCGTGAAACAAACATTAAAGATTTGTTATGGCTTTAATTACATAGGTATTACTTCTGGATGAAACAAAAATATGGTATATGTGATAAAACATACTGAGCACCTGAAAATTACGGTGTGTTTTTACTACTAGATTCGGTTCTACGAGTGTGAAAATCTAAGTTCGAATCACAGTGCCATTGGAAGCACCATCTCGTATTCCCTGTGAAGGTCAATTGTCATTTGTCACTTAATTTGGTTTATGCATGCATCCCAAAGTTACAATTGTTAAATTGTTGTATGACAAATAAAAACAACCTTTCAAATTTAACTTCACACACTTCTAACGCCTGGCCTAGAATGACCAGGTAGTTAGGGCACTCAGCTCGTAATTTGAGAATCGCGAGTTTGAGATGCCGTCACACCAAAAATGCTCGCCCTTTCGGCCGTGGGGCGTTATAATGTTACGGTCAATCCCACTATTCATTGGTAAAGGAGTAGTCCAGGATTTGGCGGTGGGTGGTGAAACTAGCTGCCTTCCCTCTAGTCGTACACTGCTAAATCAGGGACGGCTAGTGCAGATAGTCCTCATGTGGCTTTGCGCGAAATTCATAAAACAAAGTTGCACGCTACAAGACAACAGTTTATATTCACTAAAAGGGTGCAAAGTTAAGTCTACTTTCATTTTAATTGTATAATCATGAAGCAAAATATATGGGTATATCCATGTATTCCATCAAAAAAATTAAACAGTGAATTTTAATCTATATTATAGACAATTTACAAACACTAAATATCGTCAATGTCTAAAAGTCAAAACACTAGAATATATATTATTTTAACAAACGTTGGACAACATTACGAGAAACAACAATTTCACCAAATCTCTACTCTTAATGTTAAAAGAGTAGAATATCCTAGTGTGGAATGTCTCTATTCAAAGTAAAGTTTAAGACAAAGTCCTGATTATAATTTTGAATACAGGTAACGAGTTGTTTCCAAATATTTAGTTCAACTGAGGGGGAAGTGGCCATGAAATATAAAAAAATCAGGCTACACATTAACTTATATATCAAAACAGTTTAACAGAATAAATATAAATTGCTATATGACCTCGAACTGGGTTAACTAAAACTTATAAAACCAGGGCTAAAAAAAAAGAAGAGAGAATCTGAGGTACAATCCAGGATAGTGGCGTAACATAGTAATATTGTGTAAACACCTGCATGATCACACACCATATAAATATATATATATACATATAATTAAATACAACAATTAAATACACTTTAACTACAGTTAGGATAGATAACGTACTAAATATCCCTCAAAAAATACAATTTTATTTCCCGATATGTCATTTTTAACCTATTTTAACAGCTGGTATCCTGTGTGACAAATTAGCGTTTTTATGATAAAAGAACTGAAAATCAGAGAAACAAATCAACTAAACCGTTTATTTCATACAACAACACGTTTAAAACAAAAGATTGTTCGATAGATTTCACAAGAATGTGATTATCCTTCACCAAAACTAATTCATTCAACAGTAATTCAAAGAAATGTTTAATTGAAATTATTGTTTGATGGACTCTACAGGAATCTTAATAGCTTTTTTCTAAACTAATTTCATTTCAAAGTAGTAGTTTAGAAACATGTGTGATTGAAACCGTTAGACTGATCATTTTTCAACCTAGTAAAATCGAATGGAATGTTATTGATCTAAACGACAGTATTTTGATCAGTCTTATTTTTAACCTAGATTTAGATCGACCTGATTGTGTTGTTATTTTTGTATATTAAGTGTAGTTGCACTGTAAGTTACGTGCGTTGTGCCAACTACGGACAACGAAACACTATTAGTTTTCAGGTTTGTGGATTAGTCACTTGAGGCACCCAAGTTTGGAAGTGCTAATATCACAAAATACGTATCTTTATTTGCATGGGAGAGCAATAATGTAATGCAATAAACACACTAATAAATATTTTAGTTCTTTGACTATTTTGTCATTGTTTTTTGCCATATCTGAGACATTCTAGCTGTTGAAATACATTGCTTTGTTTTACATTTGTCTTTTTACTGGTTGTAGGTAACTTTACTGTTTCATAGACTCTTAAATAAAGATGTCATCTTTACTGCTTTAAGGAAAAGTTTTAATTAGTTCCACGACTTACAATGTAAACATTAGATAATTTTTACGTTTTTTTTGTCACAAATTTGTATATTTTCCTTATCTTTTTGTTAAATTAAATATGCAATGAATATTTCTAAGAATACTATTAAAAATTATTTGTTTGTTTTGAATTTCGCACAAAGCTACTCAAGGGCTACCTGTGCTATCCGTCCCTAATTTAGCAGTGTAAAACTAGAGGGAAGGCAGCTAGTCATCACCACCCACCGTCAACTTTTGGGCTACTCTTTTATCAACGAATAGTGGGGGTTGACCGTCACAGTATAACGCCCCCACGGCTGAAAGGGCGAGCATGTTTGGCGCGACGGATATGATTACGCGACCCTCAGATTACGAGTCGCACGCCTTAACATGCTTGGCCATGCCGGACCTCTATTAGAAAATACGGCTTCCACATTGTTGTATTTGAACAACATAAACTGTTGAGAATCATATGCACAGTATTGTGCAAAAGTCTAAGGACAAAGTCAAAAATTAGATTCAGGCTGTTTTCAAAGAACAATGGAAGGTAAATCACAAGTAAAACATCAATATTTAGTTAATTTTCATATTAAGTACAACAAAAACTCAGTGAAAGTGATTGATTTCAGTAACAGTTAATGTTGTGGGTCTTCTTTTAGTCTTTATAATTGTCTTTCAGACATTCTTTGAACATACTTAATAAAATCTCTAATCACATTATTCTGTCACAGTCTTTATTATTTAGTACAGTATATAATCTTATATTTACATCAAATTATACTGCTACTATCTTTATTGTGTAGTACAGTATGTGATCTTGTTAACTAAATCTCTAATACACTCCCATAAAGTTTCGTTGGAAGTAAATTTTAAGTTGTCACGTTTTTGATCTATCAAATCCCAGAGCTGCTCAATCGAGTTGAGACCGGGTCTTTATGGGAGCCATTGCATCATTTAAATGACTCCAGCAGCTCCTTTCTTTGTTATGTAATCTCTTCATTGGTTGGATGCGAGTTTGGGATCATAATCATCTGGATAGTAGATTTCTTTACTAATGAATAAACGCAAATAATTGAGTATATCATGACGGATTTGTGTGTGCTGGTACTTGTGCTGGTCAACTGTTACATCTTTTTTTACTAATGTCTTGCGTCGTCTCCGCAGACAAACATCCCTGAACCATCACACTGCCTCCATCATGCTTCATGGTAGATGCTATACATTAAGGTATCTTTCACCTTTCTTACACTGGACGTGTAACTTAAGCTTTCAACCAGATATTTCAAACATGGATAAATCCACCCAAAAAACTCTTTTCCAATTATCAACAGTCCAATGTCTGCAATTTTTATTCAATTTAAATCTCTCAACAATATTTGGAGACAGAAATAATGTGTTTTTTTTTAACTGCTACACGACTGAATATTCCGTTCTTATTGAGTCTTCTTGATACTGTAGATCTGGACACTTTTCTATCATTTAATACATGATTATTTATCTCATGCTTGAGATCAGGGCCAGATTTTCTTCTGTATCGAAAACTGCATGAACAAAGATACTTAACGTCAGTGTCATTGAGTTTAGGTGTTCTGTCTCTTCCTTTCCTATTTTCAACTTTACCTGTCTTGGTCTCACGATATAGGGTGTACTTGATAGTGTTTTGGAAGCATTTCAAATCTGCAGCAATTTGTTGTAGAGTTCAGCCAGTATCACGTAAATATTTTATGAACTCTCTGCTCTTCTGACAATTCTTTACGGTTTCTGGACCGTGTCATGACAACAAAACTTAATATATAATGTTAAACACTGTTTTCATCAAAATTTATTTAAGGAGTGCTATTAAATATATTTCTTCTAGCATATACCGGTACCATATGCTATTTCCTTGCTAGCTTCTTTCTATACAGTTAAGATATTGCATGGAGTACCATAACAGTTATTTCAGACTTGAATTTCATCAGTATGTTCATTCAAGAAGAACCCTTATGACATACTCTTGGCACAAATACATCGGAATTTTAAAGAATATTAATCATTTTCACTGTACCTCATTCAGTTGTCAATAGGAATCAGTGAAGCATTACCATAGTGTTGAAATTTACATTCTGTAATGACATGGAAGAAGTAACCTCATAAAATGGAAAAAGTCACAAAATATTCTCTTGTCCGAACACTTTTGCACAGTACTTTACGTAACCTACGATCACTATTAATATGTTTATCTTCGAGAACTTATCAACTGACCTTTTCTTACTTCTTTCTAATTAACCCCAGGTGGTTAAGGCACTCGGCTCGTAATCTGAGGGTCGCGGATTCGAATCCCCGTCACACTAAGCATGTTCGCCCTTACAGGCGTGGGGGCGATATAATGTGACGGTCATTCCCACTATTCATTGATAAAAAAGTAGCCCAAGAGTTGGTGGTGGGTGGTGATGACTAGCTGCCTTCCCTTTAGTCTTACACTAGTAAATTAGGGACGGCTAGCACAGATAGCCCTCGTGTAGTTTTGTGCGAAACTAAAAAATCACGAAAAAGTTGTTGTTTTTCTAATAATCAACCCACCATAGGGTTACCACCGACAAGCTCTTAATAATCGCCATAGGGTTACCACCGACCAGCTCTTAATTTCTTGTATTTTTCCTCTAACAATACATTGATACTTTATTGGAGAATTAAGATGATATATTTTAAAGAATTGGCCCGACATATATATACGAGGGCTGTTCAAAAAAAATACGCGGACTGACATCATAAAACAAAATGTACTTTATTTAGAAGTTACAGGTCTGGGACCCTTTCAAAGTACTCTCCTCCCCAACGCACACACTTATCCCAACGGTGTTTCCACTTGTTGAAACAGTCCTGGTACGCTTCTTTTGTAATGTCCTCCAGCTCCTTCGTCGCATTTGCCTTAATCTCGGGAATCGTCTCAAATCTTCTTTCTTTCAAGGGTCTTTTGAGTTTGGGGAACAAGAAAAAATCGCAAGGAGCAAGGTCAGGTGAGTAGGGGGGTGGGGAAGAACAGTGATCGAGTGTTTGGCCAAAAACTCACGAGTTCTGAGGGCTGAATTTCGCAGCAACGCGGTGCATCTTCAATTTTTCGGTCAAAATCTCGTAACAAGATCCAACTGATATCCCACACTCTTCAGCAAGCTCCCTGACAGTCAGACGTCGATTTGCCCGCACCAGGGTGTTGATTTTGTCGACGTGTGGGTCGTCAGTTGACGTGGAAGGACGTTCAGGACGCTCATCATCTTCAATGGACTGTCGACCATCCTTAAAACGTTCATGCCACTTGAAACATGCCGTACGATTCATAGCAACATCACCGTAAGCCGTGTTAAGCATAGCAAAAGTTTTAGTCGCAGGTTTTCCAAGTTTAACACAAAATTTCACAGCAAGTCGTTGCTCCTTCAGGTCATTCATTCTGAAATCCGCCAAACGAAAAAAATCGCACTTCACTCAAAACCGCGTAGCTAATACACAAATGAAGATATCTGCAATCGGGAAATGGCGTCGTAATCAGCTGATGTGTGCGAACCTAGCGACACCGAGCGGATTCCCCTGGAACCAACTGGAGCCGCGCAATTCAAACAGTCCGCGTATTTTTTGAACAGTCCTCGTATATATGATATATTTTAAAGACATAACTAGGTGGCTAAGGCGCTTGACTCGTAATCCGAGATTGGCGGGTTTGAACCCCCGTCACACCTAACATGCTCCGAAGGGACGTTATAATATGACGATCAAGCCTACTATTCCTTTGTAAAAAAGCAACCCATGAGTTGGCGGTGGGTTGGGATGACTAGCTGCCTTTCTCTCTCGTCTTATATTGCTAAATTATAAACGGCTAGTCAATACAGCTCTCGTGCATCTTTGCGCAAAATTCAAACACAAACACATATTTTAAAGAATTATACTATCTTACAATAAACACTACTCCTCCAGAATTACCACCATCTTTTAAGATATAGGCGCAGGATGTCTTCTGTTGTTTTAAGATGACAGCACTATAATTCTACTGTTCTCTCTAATAAAAGTTTACTTCTTACTTGTCGTAACAAAGTAAGGAGAGAAATGATATGATAACTGTTAGCTCTCTTTTCATGTGTTATTTAATGTAATAATGACGATTACTCAGTTTGGCAGCCAGAGAACAAATGTGGTACTGTGAACAGAACTTCTCTTTTCATTAAAGCTATACAATAAATGTAGCTCTATTGCCTAACACACACATATGTATATATACATGGTTATTTTCAACATTCTATGTGTACAATATAACTGAAAAGTGTAAACGTATCTTTAAAAATATCCCAGAGCTTTCTATTATCATTAATTAGAATAATCACTGATGGCTTCTAAGAAAAATTAGCCTACGGATTTACAAGGTTAAAATTCGTGGCTCGATTTCACGGTGGACACATCAGATAGTCCAATGTGACTTTACCCTTAAAAAACATACACACTAAGAATAAAAAAATAGGTTTAATAAACTTTATGTAGCACGTATCTTTCATAATTTCATCTTATTTCTACTGTGTGCATAGGACTTGTGATCAACAACCCCGTTTTTTTTTTTAATTTTCTTCGACGTAGATTTTATTGGGGTTACAAAATGTTTATACGATACATTTTGCATTTATGCCTTGATTTAAAAACGTCTTTTACAGTTTTATTGAAATGTTGCAAAAATGGGACATTATGTAATAGAAAACGTTACATGCAATACATTTACGTGCCAGGTCACATAATGTTTTTAAAACATAATCCCAATAAACATTTTTTCAAAAAAAGAAAAATAATGGGTGTTATAATCCCGAATCAAACGATGTATTTGTCTGAACGTAAAGAGATTGACAATGGCCTAACTTAACATTTTGTACACCAGCTTATATATGTTGCTTGCAATTTCGCGTTTTAACGGTGCTTTTAATTGCAATGAATTCACAAACTCCACTTGGTAACATTAACCCCAAGAAAAAGTTTGTTTTTGTTATGTTCATTCAGTCTTAATAAACTCAAATTGTTGTGTGAAAAGATTAAAAGCGCATCACTGAAACCTTAATACCGTTGTCTTTCATTAACAAAATATTTGTAGTTTTTGTTTAGTTCAAACAAAATCTTACATTCACAAGTAATATGGTACATAAATAGCTTGGAAAACGTGTTTAAAGACTAGTGAGGTTATTATCGGTAATTCTATGGTTAAGTCTTAACGCAAGATGTTCAGGTGAGGAAATGAGATAAGGAGTGCTTTTTTTTTCTGTTTTGTCCTCTGGTCTATTGACCTACAATGCTATAATCCGGAGCTCGAGTTCTGCGGTAAACACAATGTGGCTTTGCTCTAAAAAAATATACACAAACATTTTCTGTTTTATCATATTTCCAACAACCTGTTCGTACCGAAGTACCCTTAACTTACTTCATATTTCCAACAACCTGTTCATACCGAAGTACCCTTAACTTACTTTATAAAATAAAAAAAATTAACCTCTCTATCATACTTCAACACCACTATACTCGTATAAATCGTTTACAATAATATGGTTGTTGTTTTGTGGGACCGAAGAAAAGCGAGTTAATTTATAGTAAAAACTTGCAGCTGTTGACGAATTAAAGTTGATGTGCCCTTAAACCTGTTCTTGAGTCGTAGGAACAACGTCATAACAAAATTTCTTGTGAATATACTATAAGTGGTTCTTGTCGTAACACATTTGTTAGGAGTGTACACGTAAACACATACACACACTCACGTATGTATATCAGAAATATCATACAAATAAGTTGGGTCTTATGTTGAAATTCATCTTTAGGGTCAAAATAATATTTTATTTGTTTGTTTATTGTTAAGTGCAGACCTACACAATGGGCTATCCTCGCTACGCCCACTAAGCGTCTCAAATCTCAGTTTTTAGCGGTTTAAACCTTCGGACTTTCTGCTATGCCACTAGAGAACTCAAAATAATGAAACTTTATTGTACGTGTAATATAACCAAAAGCTGCATTTGAACATTAAATTTACATCCAAATTAAATTGGGCATTTACGTTCCAAAAATATTTCTAATGATAAAAATATAAGAAACATTCTGATTCCCTAAAAATGCAGCACAGTGTATTCCAGAAATGACTTTCCTTTTCTTTACTGTAGACTTGATACAGATCATAGTCGATTACTTTATCGAAACTGTAATACAGATATTTTATTTGTTTGTGTTTTATTTATCGTTGAGAAAAGAACTGCACAATGAGTTACCATTGCTGTGCCAACCACAGGAATTGAACGCCGAATTTTAACGCTTTAAGTCTTCGAATTTAAAACTGTGATATCGGACGGCTGAAGCAATTGAAAAGTACTAAATTATTTCAATAGTGTACAAATATTCCGAGAAAACTATATTATATATATAGTATTGTGCGAGTCCTTACAATATTAATATTGGCTTTTAAACACGTTCAGTTTTATTGATACCATTATCATTTTTAAGGATTAATAACTAAAATCGCAATTAGCTGACTGTAATAACGCTAAAAACCGGGTATCGATATTTGTGGTGGGCACAACTCAGATAACTTATTGTATATCTTTGTGAATAACAAGAATAAAAAGCTAGTCGAAATATTTTTACTACTAAGTCCTTACATTAAAGAAACTGCACGTGGTAGATTTAGAATATTTCATCTAGAGTAGGCTTGGATAACATGAACTTTTTTCTTTCATAAAATTCTTAGATGTCTTTTTTTCGTATTTTTTAATTGGTAAATTGAATGTCACTGAATTTCCTAGTTTGGACAAATAACAGCAAAAGGCACATTTCTATAGAAGAATTTCAGCTATTTCAAGATTGCAGCGCCACCTATTATACAAAATTTGTCTTAATCTGTCTAATCACCATAGTTTCACTATTGCATACTGCAAAATATTGCTGATTTATTAACGATAATTTATAATTATAAAAAAGTGAAGTTTTTTTCAATTAGATCAATCGAATGTAGTTTTTAACATTTCTGTGAAACAAACAAACAAACAATCTTTGTTTGTTAAACATTTTACGTGTTCAACAAGGACGAAGATATTTCATCACAAATAATAAGATTCGTATGTTTTTTTTATCCATTTATTTATCTTCAGTTATGACCCGTATTGTTGTTTGGTATATAATGTATGATTATTTCCATCATTGAGAAAACAAACTAGTAACATTTCATTGTCTTGAAATATCATAGAAATACTTTGTAAACATCTAAAAACTTCAATCTTTAAAACAAACAAACAGATATCATAACAAATTACCCGTGAATGTATTTTAATTTATCCATGTTGTTATAAAATATGGAATACTATATTTTTATTCCTTAGGAAGCCTATAAATAATTCCAAAATGACTCTTTCACGATCTGATATCCAAATATCCTGTTTAACTTTGTTGTTGTTTTTTTATCTTTCTAATTTCCTTGAATATCCTTATAATTTAGTTTCTCGAATTTAAGCAGTAATACGAGTTGACTTGACAGAGTTAGTCGTATCACATAAGTTTCACTGAATGATTTAATTCTCGAGAAACTGGATGTTAAAACATGAATACAGTCACTTCGAGCTTAAAGTTGAATAGATTGGGATGCTTTGTTTTAATTTTCACAAGTATTGAAGATGCCTGACTGTATAATCATGTAGTAATAATGACACAAGAATTACTAATTTATTTTAAACTTGAAAGAGTAATATGAGTGTTCTTTTTCACTACTTATGATTTTTGTGTTCAATTCGAGTGTACAAACAACCTTTGGGCACTTTTAAGATCATTTCTCTGTTAATCATCTCACAGAAAACTTCGTATGGAAAGACATTGTCTTGTGTCTTTATATCAAAACATTCTGCTAATACATTTTTTGTTGGTATGAACTAAACATTCTCTAAAATTATTTAATTTTTCTATTCGAGATAGGTGTGTGTGTTTTCTTATAGCAAAGCTACATCGGGTTATCTGCTAAGCCCACCGAGGGGAATCGAACCGCTAATTTTAGCATTGTAAATCCGTAGACATACCCGCTGTGCTAGCGGGGGGCTTAATCGACATAGATAATAACGGTTGGGTTATTATAACTCTACCCGCTAGATAACCAGTAAAACTGTAGGCTTCTTAAGCTTATTTCAAAGGCAACAAATTGTGATTTGGGTGTAATTTCAACATATGCCCCTAATACTGGTTTAGCGCACGAAAAAATGCAGCAATTATAAATGAACGTACACCTATCGCTGATATCTCCTAGATGAGTGATTCACACTCTTTGTTGCTTGTACACTAATACAAATTACTTTTTCAAAATAACTAAAAGGTTTTAGAAATATTACATTTTAAGGAGAAAAACTGTTCAAAAATGGTTTGAATATATATATATATAAGTTTTAAAACTTTGTAACACGGGGATTATCTTGTGTGTTTTGTAAATGGGAAGATTCTCTTATTTTACACGTATACTCTGGTAAACAGGTCAATAAAAGCTTTACGGGTTCTTCAGGTTAGTGACCATGATGTAATTACTTTTAATTCCTTAAATAATTATCTCTAGTTACCTCAAGAACAATAAAGGCTTAATTGGAACATGATTTGCTCTATATGGATAAGATACTTAAGGTCTTGGTTCTTACATTTAAGTGATGTATTCAAGTCTGGGTGGTTAAATAAGTTGTAATAGTTGTGCGTATGAGTTAATTGGATCATTAATTTAACTTTGAGGTAGCTGCAGAAGGTTGAAGAAAGGGTGAGAGAGCATTTATTGTTTTTAGTTATTGGAACATATACGTATATAGCTTTAATTTAATAACATTAACATTCTGGTGTATTTTGACACTTTGTCCTCGAAACCCAGACTTGACAAAACTTCAAATCAGTTCTTTAACACATATTGTCCTAACAATCCTCACTTTCTAGGATGCCTCTTGGTTTTCAAAAAAATGTTTAAGTTGTAGCATGTGCGTATAGTATGGTGATTTTATTACATTTGACGTAAGTGGTGAAGTTTATATAAAAACATCCTTTCTTTTTTTTCAGTTACTAATGAGGCTCTTTTATTGGTGTTCACAGAGCTTTGTTTGAATTTCTATCTTGTAAAGAAAGTTAAGTTCCAATCTTCATAAGTGGTGTGTTATGTTTCTTCCAGGACTAGTGTGTTATGTTTCTTCCAGGATAGTTAAGCATAGTTTCACTTTTCAAGTTTTGTCTAGAGTTTGTTCTACAACAGTTCCAGAGGAGTTTGTCCTTGTTTTGTTGAAGTATTATGTTTCATGTCTATTTTTATCAATGAAGATTTTGTTTTCATCACCATGAACCTGTTTGTCGAAACTCATTCATTCAATCTACAATTATAGATAATACAACCAATATTTGTTGTTTCTGTTTGGTTGCTAGTTACTTATAATTCAGTCAAGTCATCAAATTTCTTATTATTTCAATAGTAATTTATTCGTGGATATATTTCTCTTAATACCAAGTACCATTTATATTTCAATTTTTTTTTCTCTTTAATTCATTCCAAAACTCCATCTATCAATCGTCTTTTGTGTGTGGGTAAAAAATGCATTATAAAAATGTATAAGGTACATTAGCTGGTTCCAAGGTGTATCTAAATACTTCATTACTTTGCATAGCAGGATTCCTACTTATATTTCAAACTTTATAATTTTTAATACTCTTGTCATACCCGTATAAAGTATAGAAACTGATGTATCTAAATAAATCGTCCTTAAATTTCTTAATTTCCTAAGTTATGTAGTTATAAACATAAACCGTAGCAGTGTTTATTTATTGCCAAAGTGCAAATCAATTTGATTCATCATCCAGGCGTGTAGCTCAGTGTTATATGGACTGGCAGCACACTTTCCGACAGTTTATGTTGAATCTTCGCCACAAAATAGCTTGTCTAGTCAACATTGCTACATTACTTAACCCCGCCTAAGAAATCAAATAAATGTGATATTTCTATATATTACAAATTTATGAAAAGTTAAAGCAAATTAGGTTTCTCACAAGCAGAAGTGTTTCAGTAAGTTTCGTAACTTTTGCCACTTTGCACATTAAAATGTAGTTCAATTCATTTATAGAATCTTGGTTGAAAATTTATGTGTAGCAGAAAAACAAAACTCGTGTTTTGATACATTGTCCACGATTCATTCTAAAAGAACGGTTCTTAAAATTTATTCCATAACGAAAAGGCCTTTCATGGGCTGGTCGTTAAGGTTGAGAACTCACTCCCCTTTCAGTCATGGTACATTATTATGTTACGGCCAATTCTACTATTTGTAGGATGCCCCCAGTGGCTCAGCAGTATGTCTGCGGACTTACAACGCTAAAACCGTGTTTCGAGACCAGATGTGGGCAGAGCACAGATAGCCCATTGTGTAGCTTTGTGCTTAATTGAAAAACAACTACGATTCGTACCATAATATACTATACTAATGGTAGCTAAAGAATTGGCGGTGGGGTCATTGACTAGTCGCCTTCATTTTAGTTTATCAGTGCTAAACTGGGGGTGGCTAGTATCGATAGCCTTCGCGTCGTTTTGCGCGAAGTTGTAAACAAGAAAAATAGTCTCGTTAAAAGTGGTCTTTCGTTCTGAGATTAGTTGTGAAATATTAAATATATACATGATTTCCATGAAAGAACGAATTTAGTATATAACAACAGACTTAAGTGTAAACAAAAATTATTACGTAACTGGTTTAACTTCTACAAATAAATGCTATAACACAACAATAAATGTTTTACCTGACGGTGATCAGGGAAGAATTTACCCTAAGGATTGCACGTTGGATAAAAAGAACTGCTTCATTTTTAGAAAGGGAAAAAGCCTCGTAAAAATAAATGAACAATAATACAAATTAAATATGAAACAATGCAGGTATTTTAACAAGAAATTATTGCACTTTTTTTATTGTTGTGAAATGTATAGGTAAAAATATCGCCTGTAAGGATTAAATAATATATATATGAGCTAAAGAAATAAAAATCATAGAAATCTTACTAAATATTACTAATAGTTATGTTTTGTTAAAAATAAGGTCATTTAAGAACTTGGCACTACTTTATGCGCATGTACACCTAGATCCACACATTAAAGCACGGCAGTCACAGTAAACTTAGTGTACTGATATGGTTTAATGTCGTGTTAATTGATGCCTCTACCATATTGGGGGGATGCTAACTTCAAGAGGTAAGTTTCATCTTACTTACCTCCAAATGGTAGTACCTTATTTATTTATTTTCTTTATTTGTTATTTTTATCCCACAACTGTCTACAGGCAGTAAAGGGTGATATAGATGTGGGGCGCTCTCCTAATTTCTGATCTAATTGTGTCTATTTCTTATATGAGACAAGCGAATTGGAGGTTAAGACTGATAGACGGTGTATCCCCACCGCAATGTGGATCTCACTTCTTCACTCACCTCCAAAACCTAGGAAACATTTAATAATCCCACGTTGTAGCTTATACCCCAGGATAATCGTTTTAAAAATACAGCATATTTTATTTAATTTTAATGTGTTTCGTTTTGGCTTAAAATTATGGTTACAATATGATAAATCAAAGGTTGAGATTTGCTGTTTCTAATGCAGTCCTTCCTCATAATTTTGTTTACTTATTTAACTTCAGTTAAATGTATTTATTTAATTTCACAATAAGCTGAAGTATATATCGTATAATAGTTTATACTACTTTTATAAATAACGAATACAAATATTACCAGAATATGACACCACGCTCCAATAGAGAAGAGAATGAAATAAAATTCATGTGAATTTCTTCACATGACCGACGTTCCTCGCTGGGACACTGGTAAGTCTTCGGATTTGCAACGCTAAAATCAGGGTTTCGATTCCCCTCGGTAAACACAGCAGAAAGCTATAAAAAACACACACATAAACACACCTGACCCACAGTCGAAAAATACCAAAAATAAGTAAATATATTTTCGATTATATTATATATTACTAGTCTGGATTTGTTGGCAACATTTTTTTTTTCAGACCCGGCATGGACAGGTGGGTTAAGACGTTCGCGAGTTCGAATCCCCGTTGCGCTAAACATGCTCGCCCTTTCAGCCATGGGGACGTTATAATTTGACGGTCAATCCTACTATTCGTTGGTAAAAGAGTAGCCCAAGAGTTGGCGGTGGGTGGTGATGACTAGTTGCCTTCCCTCTTCTTTTACACTGCTAAATTAGGGACGGCTAGCGCAGATAGCCCTTTAGTAGCTTTGCGCGAAATTCAAAAACAAACAAACATTATTTTTTATATTTTAAGTATATTTTATACACATGTATTAATGAATAAAAAATTTATTTTTCTTTAATTTCTTTTCAAGTTATAACGCTACATGTTTTGTTCTTGTGCAAAACCACACAATAGGCTGTTTATACTCTGTACGCCGCAGGTTATCGAACCCCAGATTTCAGCGTTCTAATTCAATCAAGCAAGAGATAGTTGCAATATGCCATTCTACTAATTACCCATTCTCACTTAAAGTTAACATTCGAGGGAAAAAGTAAACCAGTTGATTGTGTGATACTCTTGTATCAAGAGTATTATTAAATAAAGGAAGCAAGAAGTGTGCAAGTTTGGTCCAGCTCAAAAGGTAATGTCACACATTTCCTTTATGTAGAAGTTAATTATACAGTTAAGTAAGTACGTTGCCTTAGTTTTCACATTTCTTAAAGGCAGGAGTAACCTGATATGAATATCTCTATTATTGCTTATATCTTTATATTTTAGGCTGCTTCTTGGAGGCTTAGTAGTATATCTGAGGGCTATTAATGTTCAAACTCACAAGATGATCGCCACAAAATAGTCTGTCAACGTTTCCCCACAAAGTTTACTTCATTGTTTTGCAGAGAACCTCTATCTATATAATTAATTATTCAATCACACAAGACGCTTCAAAGACAGATTTTCTTCTTTTTCTAACACTCAGAAAAGGAATACGGAGATTCATGATTCGCGTCCTGTTACCACTGAAACGTACTCTGCACTTTTAGTTCTGGGTACACTATATAAGAGTGATGGTCAATTCCCTCTATGTTGTTAAACAAGAACAATCCAAGAGCACTGTTTACTAGTTGCCTTCTTTCTGGTCTATCGGTTCAAAATTATCGATGACTATGCGCTAATAGCTTTTTTCTACCCTTACGGAAAATCTTCAGAAAAAAAACCCAACAAAAACAACTTACGAATAAGTAAGAGCTGAAATTACTTTATTTTAAGGAATTCGAAACCTTTTAAACATTTTATATTTTTAAAACACTATTAATGTCTTTAATAGTCATACAAGGTTTTATACTTAAAACGATATATAATCAGTTTCGAATTTTTGATCGGTATCTCAAAAAGTATAAATACAATGTTATAGAGAAGTTTAAATAGCTCAGCTTAGATACCTTAGAACAGGGGTTCCCAACCGGTGGGTCGCGACCCCCTAGGAGGTCGCGAAGCCTTGGCAGGGGAGTCGCGTAGCCTTGTTAGAAGTAGCTTGGGATAACATTAATTTTATTTCATCAATTACATTTTCATGCTCTTACATTTTTTTTTTGTTTCGGTGCAAAGCAAAACGTGTGCTACGTTAGTTCAATGTCATTAGGTGGTATTATGGGTGTATGTATGCATGCCTGTGAGTGAATGTGCCTGTGTGAATGTGTATGTGTCTGCAACTGTATGTATGTGTGTACTAGTGAGTAGCGAGTATGTGAGTGCACGCGCATGTACGTATGCTTGTGTGTCTGTTTAGCTGTGATTAAGTGTGTGTGTGCTCGCTGTCGACACGTGAGTCACATGTCCGTTGCTGATTGGTGGATGACGAACCGCGCGACTGGCCTCGCTCCCTTCCCTCCCAATACTTACCCCATCATTACTCTACCTGAACCCCCCACAAGTAGTCAGTGTAAGATCTACAGTTGCCAAAGCGTTCATTATTTAACATTTTAATTTTATTTTAACAAGGAGATAAGTAAGCAGTAGAGGTGAGTTGTGTCCATGGCTAAACGGCGCAGATACTCAGAATGCTACCTCAACATTGGCTTCACCACTGTGCTCGCCAACGACAGCATCGAGAAACCACAGTGTGTTTTGAAACATCCAGAACACGCAAAGAAGGGTTTGAATTTCTTCAAACGGCATGAACGGTGTCTTAAAAGCGAAAGAATCGATAGAAGTGGGTCGTTTCAGCAGCAGAGTGCAGCCGTAGTGGAAGCTTCATATGAGATAGCATTCGAAATTGCTAAACAAAAAAAGCCTCACACGATTGGAGAAACACTTCTTAAACCCTGCATGATGAAAGCAGTAAATCTTATTCTTGGAGAAGCCAGTGCAAAGAAGATGCAGCAAGTATCCCTGTCAAATAATACTATACAGAGGCTCATTTCTAAAATGTCTATGGATGTGAAGGAACAGGTTTTGACTGAAATCAAGGGTTCCCCTTTGTTCTCCTTTCAGCTCGACGAGTCAACAGATGTAAGTTCATGTTCTCAGTTGCTTGTCTTCGTGAGATACATTAATTCAGGTGACATCAAAGACGAATTCTTATTCTGCAGTGCACTTGAAACCACAACAAAAGCTGATGATGTCATGGAAAAAGTTTCAACTTTTTTTTCAAGACGAAGATCTTCAATGGGAAAACGTGTGTGGGGTTTGTACGGATGGGGCACCGGCTATGCTGGGATCGAAATCAGGATTTCAGTCGAGAGTGAAGAAGCTAGAACCTCAAGCAAAGGGCATCAACTGCATGATTCACCGATATGCTCTCGCCAGTAAGACTCTCTTTGCCTCTATGCAGGAAGTGCTTGAATCTGTAATCAAAATTGTAAATTATGTGAAGACTCAAGCACTCAACACTCGCCTATTCAAAGAACTATGCAAAGACATGAATGCTGACCACGAACCTTCTCTTCTACACAGCAGTACGTTGGTTGTGGAAAGGAAACGTTATTAATCGTGTCTTTGAAATGAAAGATGAAATAAAGCTATTCCTGGAGACTCAAGAAAGGAAAGATCTTGTAGCTGACTTCGAAGATGAAGCATGGAATAAAAGGGTTGCGTACCTAGCCGACATTTTTGACCAGCTGAACAAGCTCAATTTGAAGCTTCAAGGAAGGGAAACACATGTTCTCCTTTTTCAAGATAGTCTTCGGGCCTTTGTTTCCAAACTGTAGAACTGGCGTCGGAAAACCAATCTTGGAAACATCGCTATGCTTGGAAAACTTTGTGGAGTGACGGATGAGTCTCAGATCCAACTGGATCAATTCCTCAAGGATGAGATTACCGAACATCTTCAGTCTCTAGAAAAGGAAGTCGAGGATTACTTCCCTGAGCTATCACAGGAACAGGAGGCCCTGGTAAGGAACCCATTTTGTACTGAACTTGATGTATCTAGCATCCCAGATGATATCCAAGATGAATTTCTGGATCTAAGGAACGACTCTTCAGCTCGTGATCTCTTCAAGGTGAAATCCGTGACTCAGTTCTGGTGCGCTATGTATCAGTCATACTCCAAAGTCAGCATGATAGCTTTACGTGTCCTTGTTCCATTTGCTTCTACCTACTTGTGTGAGGCAGGATTTTCCATTCTTGTCAATATAAAAACAAAGAATAGGAACAGATTGGATGTTGGAGATGACATGAGACTGGCTCTAACAAACGCTCGGCCACGAATTTCAAAGCTTGCTGCTGAAATGCAACATCAGGCATCTCACTAGCTGGGTTGGATAGCTGTTCAAACCTATGTTAATATTATTTTTAGAAATATATGTTCTTTTTGTGAATTCAGGTTGGACCAATGTGATTTAATTTGCTAATAAATAATTACAAAATTTTTAAATATTTTTTAGATGTTTTTTTCCCTCTCCTTCACAGAAAATAAAAGAAAAATTAAGCTGCTGATAGTAAGCCCTAAGTAGGGGGTCACATGGGTTTCAAACTTTTAGGTAAGGGGTCGCGAGTGCGAAAAGATTGGGAACCCCTGCCTTAGAAATAATTAAAAAGCAAAATAAATCGATTGGTGAAATTATTATTGCTTAAAGTTAAAACACACTAATATTAAAATTTTGTATTTGAAAAACAGAGTCAATTTGTAACACATTCACTATCTAAGTACTATACAGTTAAACAATGTAATTCACTTGAGCTAAAGAGACAAACATTTTGATGGATCTTATTTGAGTAATGTATAACTGTGTATTACCTTACCAAGGAGGTAAACTAAAACAGGACTTAGCAAAACTAGAGCAAGTGGCTATATAAAACCTAAACTAAACCACGCAATACTGCTGATATACTATCTCTAAATTAAAAATCCAATTCATGTATACAAGGTATTTACTAAATGATGTCCTACTCTCAAGAATATATCCTGTTTCGTCATGTATAATAAAAACTAATACAAAGTTTAAATCTACATTAGGAATATGACGGCCTGGCATGGCCAGGTGGTTAAGGCGCTGGACGCGTAACCTGAGGGTTCAAATCCCCGTCACACCAAGCATATTCGCCCTTTCGGCCGCGAGGGCGTTATAATGTAAAAGAGTAGCTCAAAAGTTCGCGGTGGGTGGTGATGACTAGCTGCCTTACACTGCTAAAATAGGGAGGGAAACCTGTGCTAGCCCTCGTGTAGCGTGGCGCGAAATTCAAAATCAAGCAAACAAACAAGGAATATGATTCATATCCCACACAGTAAAGTTCACCGAGCTATGAAAAAAACTAATGAGAAAACATGGCACCATATCCAGACTGACCTCACACCCAACGATTACGAAACAACAAAAGAACATTTTCTCTCGCCCAACAATACGTTTTAAGAGCATACATGTCCTTTATCTAAGAAACAAAGTTGAAAAACCGAGATAGCCTCATAACTTTGAGATGACTTTGAGATAAATATGTATATTAAGACCAAAGCAAAAGCTGCTGTATGGGTATTGGGGCCTTGAGACCACAGTCTCAGAGGCCCCCTATAAAAAAAGGAAATGATTGATTATTACTACATTCCTCGTAATAAACACCCCAAACTAAACTAAACTAAACTAACCACATAGAACTTTATAGTTCCTCTTCGTCCCCTTACGTGAGAAAGAAAACCTGCAAAGTTTAAAGACGTTCGAAAGACAAGGTTATCTCTTAATGGCTGATGCCAGAATTTTGCTGCCCGAAGTGGGGAAACGGAGTACCTGAGAAAACCACTTTCACGGCCTGGGCGCCGAATAGTCTACCCAGACCGTGCCCGGAAGTAGCTGGGAAAGAAAAAAAAAAAAAAAAAAAAAAACACACACAAAAAAACTGATGAACTACGTTGATGGTGTACGTGAAAACTGTTAGCTGCAGTCTTGTAGATCGGGTGGCAACTCATCATGAACTTGTTTCCACACTTGAAGCCCATTGGTGCAACTTATCAGTGGCCTTGGTGGTATACCTTGTTACTAAAGTATAGTAGACCAAAGCGTGAAAGAAGTTTGTGCTGTCGCGTCGATGGCTGTATGGGAGTTTTGTGGAATAAATTGGCAGGAACTGTATATGACTTGTGTGCCAACAATGGGTGTTGTCTTCTTCTGATGAATCCGTCTTCGTGTTTCTTCTAATACGGTCTGGAATCGGCGGTATTTTGGTATTTTCCTGTTGGAAGACCACGATAGTGCTCATTCTTGAGTGGTCGTCGGTGATTAAACTTCTCCACCTGTAAAGTAGTGACGCCTCTTTACGAGATACCGCTCCTGAAACAAATTGTCATTTGAAGAGCGGTTAAGGAAATGATTGATTCCAATTACTACAGGTATCCTAGCCACTAGACCACATGGGATAAACACCCCAATGTGTGTAATCTCTTTTTATATAGTTTCATACAAGCAACGAAGATAGGAAAGTATAATAACGTACGTTACGCATCACCAATAACACACACTTACACAAACTGAAACAAAGTCTTAAAACCGGTGCTGGTTCATTTAATATTTAGTGCACAGCGTGGAGTAAGATACCAACGATTAACACTAGACTATTTTTAACGTGAACTAAAAAAGGGTTTATGAGACCACAACGGTTTAAAAATTATTTTGTTACAAAAATACATTAACAACAAGAAAAATAGACTGAAGTTTTTTTTCAGTTTAATAATGAAAAGGAAAAAATTAAGTTAATTTATAAGCAGTTTCTTTTTAGATATTTCAAGAAACATTACATGAAGTATTCCCTCAGTTTGAGGCACTTTAAATCATGTATACGCTGGCCTCGTAATTAACATAACCCTGAAGTTAAATTTATGTTGTTGTTTTTTCGGATAACAATTAAATATTTGCAAACAGTTTCTTTCTGCTAAGAACTTAAAGGCCCGGCATGGCCATGTGGGTTAAGGCGTTCGACTCATTATCTGAGGGTAGCAGGTTCACATCCCCGTCGCACCAAACATGCTTTCCCTTATAATGCGTTATAATGTTTCAGTCAATCCCACTATTCGTTGATAAAAGAGTAGCCCAGGAGCTGGCGATGGGTGGTGCTGACTAGCTGCCTTCCCTCTAGCCTTACACTGCTAAATTAGGGACGGCTAGCACATATAGCTCTCTTGTAGCTTTGCACGAAATTCAAAAACAAACAAACAAGAGCATAAAATATCTAATGGTTCAATAATTTTTACGCGCCTATATTTACAACTGTATTTAAATACTCAAAATTCACTACACGCTTTCCAGAATAAAGCGGAAAGAGACTACACACTTGCTTCAGAGAAGATGTAGACAGTAGAGCGAATACTTGAAATGTGCTGTTAATAAAGAGCATTAGTCTAGTGAGTTTGAACGTTTCGAGTTGCTAGCGTAGATCTTCATCAGGTCAAGCAAAAAAGACTCAATACAATTGAGCTTATCTAATTTTCACTGAATGATATTTTCTCCCTTTTACCTTGAAAATGTTCCTCTGCTTTCCGGACGCTGGTAGTCAAGTTATTAAACTACATACAACATCACCGTTGCATAAGTTACAGGTATTTGATTTTTCTTGAAGAACTTTTGATTCTTTTTGCGTGTCTCTTAATCCTAACATTTCGGGTGGAAACTAAATCTTTACGATCTTGCTCAAGCACTCTTACAAATAACTAATTTTTGTTCTAGTGAAGAAATAGGCTTAATCCTACACCACAAGAATAACATAGATTTCTGTATAAACTTTGTGTCTGCAATCACTTAATTATATCTTAATTCCCTCAGTTGTTAAAAGTATTTTAAATGCTTTTTTGTTTTTTATTATTTTAAATTAACAAGTTTAAAGAAATGGAAAAATAAAATACTAAATGTAAAAAGCGATTTTAATCACAACTGTTAGGCCTATCTGTTTGGAATATTTCTACAGATTTTGGCATTTAAACTGTAACTTTTACTTCTCTAACAATTAAGCTTCTATAAACACATAATACAGAATATGAAAACATTAATTGCGGATTTAAAAGTTTATTTTTAAAAAAATGTGAGACGTGTTCAATCACTTTTTCGGCTAAACAACAACGTTTTATTAACCATCATAGTCGTACACTATACTCGCCGAGCCATTTTATTATTAAAACGCTGTATAAAAAATCATGCGATCTCAAATTACTAAACTAGATGCGTGATTAACACGTTGAGAAGTTTCAGTGGTAAAGCGTTTTTAGTTCCAAGTCCGTCCCTGGAAAAATGAAATAAATAAATATATATATATATATTCGTGAGGCAGATCCAGTAATTAGAGGGAAATGAAGGAGTTGTCGATTAAGGGCTTCTGTATATTGTGATCTGAACTGTAACAGAGGAAATACCAAAACTATCCATCCTCGTTTTCAATAAATAAGGTACAAATTTCCAGATAGTTTGTGAAATGTGAAGTTATTACTGTACCTCGTTACTGATTAGCATTTCAAAGGCACAAAGCACAACAAAATGCTTTACAACCCATCCTCTACTGTATTAACCAAGCGAAGGAGTTTCCAGAAATCGCAGAACCATGAAATGAGATGGCTTGACCCAACACACTTCGATCTAAGGTCTTCATTCTCCCCTTTGGTACGATAAAACCACGCTTGGGCGACAAACTCGTTTCCAACTAGAAGCACTATAATCCTAAAAGCCACAACTTTTGCAACTTCGTCAACTTGTCGGCATAAATCACTACTATATGTCAGAGAAAGCGTTATGATAAGTGATAAAGCACCCTCTTCAGAGACATGTTCGATGTCACGAGCGCCTGTGTTCCTGCGATATACGTAATGACGCAAAATGTAGGTTCAGCTCATGGCAACTGAAAATGTCGCTGTTTTTCAAAAGTGCAAACAAAATTTCCCCTGCCAATTGTGATTCTAGACTGCAACTAATAAACATTGTTGATTTCAGTTAAGAACCTCAGTTGGTAACGTACGGTAAACTTGGAGAAGCTAAAAATATAAAGAAAGAGGGAACGAAAATATCAATTTTATAGGTATATATAATGGTTTCTCGAACTCTCATATGAGATTAGTGTATACATATTCCATGAAAACTAACTTCCTTTCACATTATTGTACTTCATATTTCATAATATTTTGTATTCTTCAGTACAAGCTGCTAGTATATACTTTACTTGTATGAACAAATAAAATAAGTCATAGTATTAACACTATTAACCCACATAAATGCAAGTTAATTGTGATAAGTAAGGGGTTTGGTTTAGTTTTGAATTTCGCGCAAAGCTACTCAAGGATTATCTGTGCTAGCCGTCCCTAATTTAGCAGTGTAAGACTAGAGGGAAGGCAGCTAGTCATCACCACCCATCGCGAACTTTTGGGATACTTTTTTACCAACGAATAGTGGGATTGACCGTATCGTTATAACACCCCCACAGCTGAAAGGTCAAACATATTTGGTGTGCCTGGAATTCGAATCCGCGATCCTCGGATTATGAATCGAGTGCCCTAACCACCTGATAGTCAACAAGAAAAGGGTGACGTAAACATTATATATGTAGACTTGAGAATAGCAAATATTGTAAAAATTATAACTGTTACTACTAATTCAAAAGGAAAACCATAAGGCTCACTGTCTGAACGTTATAGAAGTCAAAAGTATCAACCCAACTTGAAACAAACCAAAAAAATCTGGACAACAGAAAGACAGATTTAATTATCACATAAATTACAGTGAACCTCTACAAGAAACCTGTTGTTTTTTGTGCGCGAATTGCATTTGTTCCGGTGAAGGATGTAATTTCGATCTCAGTTTTTGATTGCGAATCCGAGAGTAGTCCAATCTTTCGTTTTTTTCTCGCTGAAATTTGCAGGTCCGATGTTAAGAAGAAACATCAAGTTATTTTTAATAAACTTTGTTACTATATAAACTGTTTAATGCAATGGAGATTCTACCTGTGATAAGTTATGATAACGTAGAATAAAGGTAAAAAAAAATAACACATCTAAATGTGATGACACGTATGTTTTACAATATGTTGTAAAAGTATAGAAAATGGCCATTATTCCCATCAAACTTTGCTTTTGTGACCCGGATAACGAAATTTAAAAATTAACCTATTTTCTATGTAAAAACGGGCAAATGTACACATTTTTATTTACATAAGTTCTGAATAAAACAACATATGAATAAAGATTTACATGTATTTACACTAAAGTTATGCAAAAATGAATAAAAATGTTCAGAAGTGAGTAGTTTTTCGAGATTCACGACTGTAATGTAAATCACTTTTACGTATCAGCCCCAGAATATAGTTTTACATCATGTTTTCGTTATACGCTCCCAGATCACAAAAGCAAAGTTTGAATAGAAAAAATAGGTTTTTTCCATTTACTTTAGGCATAAGCAATTGGGAAATAATACTTTCTGCTCAGGAGCAAGAAAAAGTAAAAATTTTGTTACATAGTGTAATTATTATTGTCTCTTTATTCTAATACCCCAAATGGATTAGCAGAAAGTCTGGAGTTTATAACACAAAAATTCGAGTTTGGATACCCTCGGCAGTCAGACAGACCATTACGTAGCTTTGCGCTTAACAGCAAACAAACATTTATGGTTCTGCATGGCTACATGATTAAGATACTTGAGCCCTAATCCAAGGGTCGCAGGTTCGAATCCCCTCGCAGCCAACATGATTGCCATTTCAGCCATAAGGGCGTTATAATGTGACAGTCACTCCCACTATTACTTGGTAAACGAGTAGCACAAGAGTTAGCAATGGGTGGTGATATTTATTTGTTTTGAATTTCGCGCAAAGCTACTCAAGTGCTATCTGCGCTAGCTGTACCTAATTTAGCAGTGTAAGACTCGAGAGAAAGCAACTAGTCATCACCTCCCACCCCAAACTTCTGGTCTTCTCTTTTACCAACGAATAGGGGGATTGACCATCACATTATAACGCACCCACGGCTGAAAGGGCGAGTATATTTAGTACGAAGGGGATTCGAACCCACGACCCTCAGATTACGAGTTGAACGCCTTAACCCACCTGGCCATGCCGGGCCGTAAGGACGGTGATGACTAGCTGCCTTATTTCTAGTCTTACATTGCTAAATTATGGACAGCTAGCGCAGATAGTTATCGTGTAGCTTTGCGCGAAATTTAAACCAAACAAACACTTTATAGAATTTAAAGAATTTATTTAATTTTAGTAGAATAGGTTAATGAAATAACTGTCACAAATGGTGTAAAATGTTTACAGATATGAATATTTGATTACTTTCGAGTACATGGAAGAGGAGTAATTAATAAAAAGTAAAATCTAACGATTTTTTTACGTAAAAATTGCTTATGTTCTGATTCTTAAACGTGATGCAATAACAAAAACACATTAAATGAAAAATCAAAAACAGGTCAACAGTACAGTCAAGAAAAACTTTTATATTTCCCACAAGGCCACTTTATCGTTTTATCCATACCTCCAGTTCCTTTAAGAGTTAGTGGGCCGTTTTTGAAGCTGGAAAGAGCAGAAACTCATGAATATTCCCCAGATTTTTTCTCTATCTTCACTGTTCCAGGCGAGTTAGGAGGCGAAGTCGCGCAAGTGTGACGGCTGGGACAGCCCAGAAGGAGTCGCTATGCATATATCGTTCACACACGAATGGAGACCATGACAGCAGCCTTTGATAAATGTGCTCGCTTTAATCTAGATTCGATTATAGTCACCAGAATGTAAATCTGATGAACTTTCTCTTGTGAAGACAGAATTTAAGATAAACTGGCCACCATCATACTTATAACATTATTTCCATCGAAGCTCCTAATATTATATTTCTGGAAATGCAATGAAGTCATAAAATTCTATGTTTCCAGCGACTTTCCTTGTTGATCTTTCTCATTCATAGAAAAAAAGAAAAAGCAATTTGTCGAACCAAGACACGGATAGGCATTACTAAAATATATCGAAAAACACAAGGGTGCATAGAAATAAAATGTTTAAATAAGAAAATATCACTAGAAGCATAAAGTGAAATTTCTTAAACATATAATGGGGCGGAAAGTGATATTTAAAATCATTTTCTTGATCATTTTTGAAAGAAACATTTAATTGTTACCAATACGCATTCAGTAAAGTAGAACAATAGCTTCACGTAACGTTAGTTTGTTTCGTTTATGAAAGCAAAAGAAATAACTAAAACGTATGCGAAAATAGTAACCCTCAACTACCAGATAATAGTTTCGAAACTACAATCTAGTAAATATTCAGCTTCAAATATGAATCAAGTTTGTAGTTGATTTTTTTCAACTGGAAATCAATAATTGTATGATTGTTTGTTTGTTGTAATTTCGCGCAAAGCTACTCGACAGCTATCTGCGCTAGTCATCCCTAATTTAGCAGTGTAAAACTAGAAGGAAGGCAGCTAGTCATTATCACCCACCGCCAACTCTTGGGCTACTCTTTTACTAACAAATAGTGGGATTGACCGTGGCAATATAACGCTCCCACGGCTGAAAGGGCTAGCATGTTTGGTGCGACCGGGATTCGAACCAGCGACCCTCGGATTACAAGTCAAACGCCTTAACCCGCCTGGCCATGTCGGGCTGAAATCAATAATTATTAAGCACTGTTTTTGGTAATTGACACTACAGAGAACTGAATAAGATTACGCTTTCATTTATATCAGTTTCGTAGGATCTTCATCAAAACACTTTACACTTTTTCAAACTGAAGTCATTCACTGAAACATTCGTTAACATAACAGCATTTGATTTTCTGTCAGCGTTCTTGCCAAATCTGTACCATAGAGAGAGAAAAAAAAGATAAACCCACAGATGGAGCTATTTCACTTAAACGATCTATTTTCTTTCTTTTTTTTTGCTAAATATATATATATATATATATATTTAAATGTTGTAGTGGCTTTAATGAAATATTCTCTTTGATAGTGCCGATTCTTATGGTAGATTGCTGATTTTTTTCCAACTAAAATTAATAACCCGTGCGGTGAAAACTGTCAAAAAGACAACGTGAATGGAAAGCACACTGAGAGTTCTTCAATCCCCTATGGTACGGAACAGTTACCGTAATTGTACTGCTAATTGAGGAGCAATATCATTAATCTCACAGAAGTGAGCAGCCTTGGATTGGTAACTTAAAGACTCTGCTATAGGAGCTAAAAAAACAAAAGATCAGCAGGATGCCTCAACTCTTCGGTACTCGGTTTTACCCTTTCATTCCGTTAAAGTAGCGGTATCAAAGGGTTCACGAGCCATTGCACACACCATATTGGCAAGCGTCCTGTTGGTGCGTGCAGGAGGCTGTGCACAGATGGATGGACTTGAATAATAGAGAAGGGTGGCCTAATTGTTTTGAAGTTTCTACCAGAACTGAAATTTTGCCATAATTCTGTTATTTATTGATCATTTCTTTGTTTTCATCTCTTTTGACGAGCCTCGTTAACTTCTATGTGATGCTCGTCTTCACTGGTTAAACTAATGCTAACTGCTACTATGTAGAATTATTTCTTCATTAATAACTACTATTACTTTAAAGCAAGCAGTTGAAGGACATTTCACAGGATACACCAGCAAAATGGCACACGAACAAATCCACTAGAAAATGTTTGGAATATAACAGTCATGCAAAGGAATGAGATGCTACTACTAATGGTTGTGCTACACAATAATTAAAATTGTTGCACTTGTATAAAACTGTCATACGTAGTGCAACAAATTTTTCCTAGTTTTCCATTTTTTATGTTTTCACAATAATAAATACTATTTTGTATCATTTTGTAAGCTAAAAACGAAAAGGAGTTTTATAATTACTGTTTTATAAACGTTCCGTTTATATTCTAGTCCAACCAAATATTAATGTAATAATTTACTGTTATAACACAATTCATAGTCACTTTCAAATAATAATATTCTTTCACCATAGATTCACATGCAGTTTAGATTAAAACCACTACCAGAACGCTAGCAAATTAATTCTTACGCTCAAAATTTAAACCTTTAATTGTTACCAATATACATTCGATAAAGTAAAGGCCCGGCACGGCCAGGTGGGTTTAGGCGTTCGACTCGTAATCTGCAGGTCGCGGGTTTGAATCCCCGTCACACCAAACTTGCTCGCCCTTTCAGTTCTAGGGGCATTATAATTCCACGGTCAATCCCACTATTTGTTAGTAAAAGAGTAGCCCAAGAGTTGGCAGTGGGTGATGATGACTAGCTGGCTTCCTTCTTGTTTTACCCTACTAAATTAGGGACGGCTAGTGCAGATAGTCCTCGTGTAGCTTTGCGCGAAATTTAAAAAAAAATAATAAAGTAGAACAACAGCTTCAAGTAACGCTAGTTCGGTTGGTTTATGAAAGTAAAAGAAATAACTAAAACGTATACGGAAAATAGTAACCCTCAACCACTAGGTAATCGTTTCGAAACTACAATCCAGTAAATATTCAATTTCAAATATGAATCACGTTCATAATTGTTTTTTTTTCGACTGGAAATCAATAATTATCAAGTACTGTTTGTTGGTAATTGAGATTATAGAGAACTAAATAAGATTACGCTTTCGTAGGATCTTCAAGTAATTACAAAAACACGTAAGCATCGTATCAGGCAATGTTGCAAACTTGAAACTATAATAACAGAAACGTAGAGTTTATACTTATATACTCTCTTATGAGAGCGAAGTCTGGTGTTCATTGAATACATTTCCTTATAAATACCCAGAATTAGCTACGTTTCTAGTCGTATCTATTTTATCCGATAAAATCTGAAGAGACTAGTGTTGCCATCTATTATTTTAAATGAACAGCATAAAATAAAATGTCAACATTCAACAAGTTAGTAATACATACAGAATTGTTTTGCAAAATGTTGTTACGGACAACATCGATTTCTTCCACGTTGTAAATGCTGGAAACGATTCAAAGAAATATATTAGACTTACATCTAATAACAAAAGTGTTATGTACTTGATCTAATAAAATCACGTTCCAACTAATAAGTAGAATGACTTTATACAAAAACAATTTATCGTTTACAAATATTATAAGATGTCACCATTGCAAAATTCATAAATAAAACAGCCCAAAGTGTAACTGGATAGAACATTATTTTTCATATAATGTTTCACTGATTACCCATTTAAAATACGTTTTAAATTGGAAAATAGTTGTTTTCTACAATGAAAAAGTGTTATATTGTTCAATATTTAAGACAATATGTTAAGACAGAGCAGTTTAGAACATTTTGCAGTAAATTGAAAAATGATAAGTAACAACACTTAATAAACGTTTCTGGATTTTTCAAACAATATTTCAGAGGTTTCATTGACTATCTTTCTCTTATAATAAACTGATACCACCATTAAAATGTAATTCAACCAAGATTAACATGATAATTACTGTTGTACTAACTTGATTCAACAACGAAACGAGTTTCTTTCATTATAGTTGAATGAATTTACTCAAATTACAGAATCTTAATACCATGAAATAACAACACCATTCTTACTTGGTCATCGACAAAAGATCTTATTTCATTTATTAATATAATTTTTTATAATTTATTTAATTATCACTATATAACGTGATAATTTAAAGTAATCTTAACTAATTAAATCGTTCAATATTCATAAATCCTTACTTAGCTTTCGTGTGTTTGTGTTTTCTTATAGTAAAACCACATGTGCTATCTGCTGAGCCCACTCGATGGGAATCGAACGGCTGATTTTAACGTTAAAAATCGGGAGACATATCGCTATACTATCGAGGGGCTCATTTAGTTTTTGTCTGGATGACTGTATTTTTTCTCTCAACCTAAAAAAAATATATTATTTCAAAGCAACAATTAGAGATATTTACTTAGCTTTTAGCAGATGATTTTATTTGATTTAAAGGAATCCTACATGACCCATTTCGATCAACAGCCAAAGTTCTTTACTTGGTTATTATATACAGAGATAATATACCGTTGACGATTTCCTTGACTTAAGTAACGCCTTAATAATTTCGATTAACTGTCAAAAACATTAGCTATCACCAAACCATTTCAGTCAACTTACAATAGCTTCAGTAAACATTTCTGTATAGAGCCAGAAACCATTGCCTAACTAACTAACATCCAGTGGTTAAAAATATATAACACTATATATATAATATATAGTGGTTAAAAATATATAACACAAATTTTGTTCCTGAATAGTATGTATTATTTCTTAATTGCTTATGTTGTAAAAGTACAGAAAATGGCCATTATTCCCTTCAAACTTTGCTTTTGTTACCTGGATAATGAAATTTAGAAATTAACCTATTTCTTATGTAAAAACGGGCAAATTTGCACGTTTTCATTTACATAAGGTCTGAATAAAACAACATATGAATCAAGATTTACATGTATTTATGTTACTCAAAAATGATTGTTTTGGAATTTCTCACAAAGCCACGCGAGAGCTATCTGTACTAGCCGTCCCTAATTTAGGAGTGTAAGGCTAGAGGAAAGGTAGCTAGTCATCACCACCTACCGCCAACTCTTGGGCTACTCTTTTACCAACGAATAGTGGGATTAACCGTCACATTATACGCCCCCGCGGCTGGGAGGGCGAGCATGTTTAGCGCGACTCGGGCGCGAACCTGCGACCCTCGGATTACGAGTCGCACGCCTTACGCGCTTGGCCATGCCAGGCCCCTCGAAAATGAACAAAAATGTTTAGAAGTGAGTAGTTTTTCGATATTTGCGACTGTATTGTAAATCACTTTCACGTATCAGCCACCAAACATAGTTTCCCATCATGTTTTCGTTATACGCTCCTGGGTCACAAAAACAAAGTTTGAGGAGAAAATCGATTTTTTTCCAATTTACTTTAGGCAGAAGCAATTGGGAAATAACACTTTCTGCCCAGGGAGAATAAAAAGTAAACATTTTGTTACATAGTGTGATAAAAGAACCGTATTGAAAATAATAGAACGACTGGGCACATGTTTAAGATTTGGAAAGCTTAAAACAGGCGCTACTAAAACAGTATTATTTTTTCTAACATTCTGGTTAATTTATGCACTGTAGTAACTTCGGTAGCACAGACTGGGTGCAGGACAGGTAGACTATCCGGCGCCTGTTCTGTGAAAATTGGTTTCCTCAGGGTTCTTCCGTTTCTCGCCACATTTAATTTACCGGCTCGTTTGGTTGATCCTAGTCACAGCAATGGATTTATAGATTCCTGCCACTAGCTGGCCCTACTAAGTAGTCCGTTAATATAATGTTTTATTTGAACACTACTGACTTGTTTCTTTTCTTTTTCACGCCACCTCCTCTCCAACTATGCATCAGGAAAGTTGTCATCACCAACACTGTTGTCATTAGCCCTGAACTTCACCCAGCCTCTGCATCCACCAGCCGTTCATCAGTTTTCGTGGCAGACACACACCTGATTATTAAATCAGCATATTCTAATAATTAAACTTCTCAAAACTTCTTTAACACTTTCGCGTACGGGGCGAAGAGGATAATCATGTCCCTGGCCATCCCAGCTTGAGAGAGTGAAAAACCTTTCCTTAAACTAAATATCTGTCACGGCACTTTGTTTGTTTTGGTAGCACAGTGGGGGTTGGAACCATAGAACAGTTGAAGAAGAGAATTGACGTGTTCTGAAAAATAAAAAGTTGTTTTGTATTTTACTTCTTTCAGTTGCTGTGTGTGGACAGTCTCGAAGGACCAAACTGTCCCTTGTTATCCTAGGTTAACAACCAGCAGCTCTTACCTGACTATAACCAGACGATTTTAGTCGGCATTAAAGAATTCTAGTAACAATTGTCATCCATATTTAAAGGTTCTTATAATCCTATCGATTCACAATGTTTACATTTTCTTACATAATTTTTTAATTATTTTAACCAGCATCTGGAGGCGCTTACGTCGCTATCATTAAACGGTTTCATAGATTCTAAGAGATCGCAATAAAACCCTAGTGTAACTTTACTGATGCTACATTATATCTCACTATAGAGTGTTATTCTACTTCAAGGTGGTCCGCTCATTATGCCCCCCGCTAGTACAGCGGTATGTCTCCGGATTTACAACACTAAAATTAGGGATACGATTCCCCTCGGTGGACTGAGCAGTTAGTCCTTTGTGGCTTTGCTATATGAAAAAAACACACACTTCCCTGATCATTTTGTTTGACCTTACAACAATTACTTTATTTAAAATCCTACACTTTTGTGCTAATCCATCACAATACTTTATACACATCCAAATCAATCACGGTAGGTATTTAGGTTTAATAACCCTGGGGTGGCCAGAAATTAAAGATATTTTTCTTCGACCCTTTCATGGCTTCCGATAATTTTGAAGATTGTGTAGTTAACACTGTAGCTGCAGTGTAATTTTATTTATACGTTGATGACTTGTCTTTCTCAAGCAAGAGGAATGGTTGAAAAGAAGACAGGAAGAGTGTTTGCTTTATTATTATTGTAATGAAGTGGAAGTGAAGCTTTAGGTTCGACATACACTATCAACGGATCAAGCAGTAACACCAGATACCCGAAGACTAGACCCACAGTTTATTACTTGTAAAGAACAATTACACCGAAAAATAACATTTTATAAGTAAAATTAACAAATACAAGTCATATAACAGGGGACATTATTCAATAACAAACATTTGGCTGAGAAACTCTAGCGACTTAAAGGTGTTATATATAACAACAATTACACATTTTTATGCAAAAACACTTGTAGTGCATTGTTCGTTCCAGTCAGTAATCTGGAAAAGACGGGGAAGCAGGACAAAGTAAAAGGTTCAAGGTGGCTGATGAAGTGAATAGTTTGTTTTGTGAAGTGATATAGGTGAAATGAGAAATAAATTTGTTTACTTATAGTTGGCCCGGCATGACCAAGCGTGTTCAGAGGTGCGACTCGCAATCTTAGGGTCTCAGGTTCAAATCCCAGTCATCCAAAGCATGATTATCCTTTCAGCCGTATGTGCATTATAATGTGACGGTCAATCACACTATTCGTTGGTAAAAGAGTAGCCCAAGAGTTGGCGGTGGGTGGTGATGACTAGCTGCCTTCCCTCTAGTCTTACACTGCTAAATTAGGAACGGCTAGCACAGATAGCCCTCGAGTAGCTTTGTGCGAAATTCAAAAACAAAATACTTATAGTTGACTCAGAACTTTTTATTGTTTCATTATTACGCTATATTTTAGTGTAATTGTTCAAATAGATTTTATATATTTAAATCTTTCTGAAGCTACCGTACGTGATGAAATGCTGGTGATGCAGATTTACTTAAGTTTCGTCTTCTGTGCACATAACAATTGGTTTGAAGCATTAAAATTCAAAGGTTATTGTTGAGTCTCAGTGATGTGATTTTTTATTGTTGCATGTTTTCATACAGTAAATTGCAACAGAAATAATTCGTATATTGCTCTTAAATATTTGATTTTAATGTTCTTTAGTATAACAAGAAAACACAAACTGATAATGGCAACTATTTATTCGAACTCATATTCAACGATCGAAATTCATTTTTATTCTTTCTCGATATCTTCAAAATTGAGCCTACCCTTAGTGTTTTTCGTGTCACCCTCCACTGCTGGGAATAATTTTAATTAAAATATTTGAATAAAAACATAACTCTAACTAAATGATGAAGGTATTGCCACTACACCTTCCACTGTAAAAATGTCAAGGAGGAATAAAACATGAAATCCGATCGTTGACAATCTCAAAGTTAACTTATTTGTGCTTGAAGGATCTTATTTTAATTTTATAATAAAGTAGAAGCAACTAAAACAAACATCTAAATATTAATTTTTCTTAATGTTTCGAAATATTCTTAACCCATCATGTCGAGATCTACATAACAGATTACATTTCTCAATGATAATCAACACTTGCAAAAAAAAATATTTTATTTTTTTCTCTGAAGAGAATCAAATCCAAAATGAAATAATCCGAAATGTAGATTTTCGGAAAAAATATTTTAACCCGTGAATAATATAAACTATATTAGTAATTACTCGGTATTTTAAGGCAAATAGAAATTTCTATTCGTGGCTGCTCATAAGATACACTTCAAGAATTGTAGATTATACCTTAATTACAAAAAAAAAAAAAGACTCCATTTTGCAAGTAATCATTGGTTAAGTACAAAAATATTAATCAGATTTTTCTTAAACTGCTGCGATAGCTCCATCTAAACATTTCTAAGCGTGTTGATATATATATATAAATTTATAAAAAATATAAGTACGGTCTTTATATTCTATAATAAAAAATTTATGAAAACCGCTTCAGAATCAAATAGCAAAAGTTTTGCTACAACCATCAGTAAATCAATTCGCCTTCTTCTCGTAAAATGGCGCTACATTTAACCTCAGCAAGTAGTCCAACGACAAAGAAATTTCTTCTAATATACATAAATAACATGAAGGGCCAACAAAGTAAGAGATATACAGCTGCATTCTAATAAAATATAAAGAAATGCAAATAATTCGTTAAAATAACTATAAAAGAAAGAAAAGTAGTTGTTAAAGGCTTTGGACCAAACGACTTTTTTTAAAAACTTTTTTTAAACTGATTTTTCTTAAACTGCTGCGATAGCTCCATCTAAACATTTCTAAGCGTGTTGATATATATATATAAATTTATAAAAAATATAAGTAGGGTCTTTATATTCTATAATAAAAAATTTATGAAAACCGCTTCAGAATCAAATAGCAAAAGTTTTGCTACAACCATCAGTAAATCAATCCGCCTTCTTCTCGTAAGATGGCGCTACATTTAACCTCAGCAAGTAGTCCAACGACAAAGAAATTTCTTCTAATATACATAAATAACATGAAGGGCCAACAAAGTAAGAGATATACAGCTGCATTCTAATAAAATATAAAGAAATGCAAATAATTCGTTAAAATAACTATAAAAGAAAGAAAAGTAGTTGTTAAAGGCTTTGGACCAAACGACTTTTTTTTTTATTGATCCCACTGAAACTTTGAAGTTGAGTGCCAAATTAGTATTATTACAATATTGCTAATCATCAACATCAATTTTTTTTACTAATTAGAGGCACTGGGTGTAGTTTTTGCGTAGTTTCAGGATGTTAACCAGCACTTGCATCAGTAACTTTTGGGAGTGCGCAAGCACCCACAGAATTGGTGCATATACTGACATTAACACAATAATTACAAATATTGTAATGTTGATTTAAGGAAGAGAGTGTTACTGGAGAGCATTTCCCTCCACTCTTCGTTACCATATGTTGCAGTTCTGGAAATAACACACTAAATCAATATTTTTCCCAGTTAGACTAACTCTGAAGCAAATTAAACCAGTACAAGAATTAACCTCGCTGTTGCTACGAGTGACATACAAATATTTAACCTATTAAGCAGTAAAATAGAGACACTCATGAGAATACAAATTAACTACATTCATGATTTTACATGCAAAAATAACACCAGCACATAAGGGATTCAGGAAATTAACCATATTATTACAAAACAGCATAGTTAAAGGACGAGAGGGTTATAAAAATCAACCAGATCACTTGCAGTTCCACTGAGTGACAATGTAGTTCCTGTCACTCTGAGAAACTATGGTTTCTTCCCGGTAAATAACTGAAAAACCAAACGAACTTATTCTTTTTGCTGCCAGTAGAAGTGGTGTTTAATAACCCACGACTGGCCCGGTATGGCCCGGTATGGCCAGGTGGCATTCGACTCGTAATCCGAGTGTTGCGGATTTCAATCCCCGTCGCGCCAAACATGCTCGCCCTTTCAGCCGTCGGGCGTTATAATGTGATGGTCAATCCCACTCTTCGTTGGTAAAAGAGTAGCCCAAGAGATGGTGATGGGTAGTGATGACTAGTTGCCTTCCCTCTAGTCTTACACTACTAAATTTATTTCAGCAATTTATTTTATTAACGTAGCTTTACTTTTTTCGAGATAAATTTGCATGAACAATTTTTTGATCAGGTAAGTACGTGTTTTTTCATACACTAAGCAAGAACGAAAACAGAAGCACTGATTAATGTACGACCAGTCCCACAGTGAATCAGTGTTAAGCTTACGGACTTACAATCCTGGTATTCGAGTTTCAATTTCCCGTAGTGAACACAACAAGATAGCCCAATATGATTTTGCGCTAAAACACTCAGTTTTTACCAATGTTTCTGGACAATACTTGAGACCTTTGTGACAGATAAAACTGCATTTAGTTAAGACCTTATAATTTTTAAAAAGTTAAATATTAACAAAAATTTATAAGACTGGGAAAAGCAAATATAGGTTAATACTCTGTTTATCTTTTTTTTTACCTTACTTGAACAAATCCTCAACCAAACTCTTCCGCAAGGGGGCTTATAACTTTCTTTAAATTTCTAGCATTTTTCATTAAATGTTTTAGAGAAAAATTAAACTCCTAAAGTTTATCCTCAGAAATGTTTACTTTGTCAAAACAAAACTAGCTTATGGTGACATTTTTCTGTGCATAACTTCACAATTAAAACTACTTTGAATTATTGTAGTCATTCAATCACGTTAACAGCTACTCTTAGGGTTGGCTATCTACGTTTTACAAATAAACAGTGAAAATATATATAAACTGTTCGTATTAAACACATTTGTCAATTAATATAATTTCCCCGGAAGATACGCGGTAACTTTAAGGACTTACAAATTTTAAAATCTGGACAACGTTTTGAGCAAAAATAAAAACAGTTAATAGAGATATAAGAGTCTAATTTAAATCACATTTCAGTTAATATAACAGTTTCCTGGTTTGTGTTCCACATCACATCCACACACCCAGTAGTTCTGTGGTAAGCTGCAAATCGGTTTCGACATCTGTGTTGGGCAGAGCGCAGACAACCTATTATATAGATTTGTGTTTGAAAAACAACCAAAAATAATACCCTTTCATGAAATAAGCTGTTTGATTAGAGGTATCATGATTTCTTAAATGAATCAAATATTTAGCGAATACCCTAATTATGAAATCTGTACTTTTCGGCATTTTATACTGTTTATTTTACCACGATTGGACTTAAGATTGTTTGTTTGTTTTGGAATTTCGCACAAAGCTACTCGAGGGCTATCTGTGCTAGCCGTCCCTAATTTAGCAGTGTAAGACTAGAGGGAAGGCATCTAGTCATCACCACCCACCGTCAACTCTTGGGCTACTCTTTTACCAACGAAAAGTGGGATCGACCTTCACATTATAACGCCCCCACGGCTGGGAGGGCGAGCATGTTTGGCGCGATTCGGGCGCGAACCCGCGACCCTCAGATTACGAAGCGCACGCGTTAACGCGCTAGGCCATGCCAGGCCTGAGGACTTAAGCTACGATAGACTAACATCGTGTGATTATAGCGAAAGATTTAAGATTTTAGTTAATTGAGTCTGGTATCCATTCTGTTAGCAATTTATGGTAACGAATAGTTAATTAGTCTCTACAATTCCTTGTTCTAACGTGACTTGACACTCAAAATAAAAGTTATTCATTTTGACTACCAGGGTATAGTCACGTCTGTTTTCTGCTTTAGAGATATCGTAGTCGCTGTCAAATTGACTATCTAAAATGTATCAATAAGCAAGATGACTCTTATTTTGTAGTCGTGGATATGAAATTGACTATTAAGTAATAACGTTGATCTGTTACTAGTAAGTTTGACTGACTCTTAGTAAATTTAAGCAATTAGTCAGTTTGACTACTTCCCAGTTTGTTTGACCACTTTCCCGTCACCTTGACTACTTCATAGCAGCACTGCTATGCCAGTCTTAAGGACTACTTTGTGGTCAGGAAGATCAACACCATAGGCAGCATTAACTCATGAATTGACACTCTTGATGTTTCTTATAGTATTAAGGTGCAGTTCAAGCAAATGACTAAAAATGCATTTTGTTCCATAAATGCAACAACTGAAACGTAACCAGGGCTAAACTTTTCAAGAATTTATTTATTTATTTTGGGGCAAATAAATTTCTTTCACATAAAATAAATCCTACCTAAATAAATATTATTTATCGATCAGATGTTTGAAAAGACACATAAATAAAAAGCATGGATGGTTTGCTACTACCAGTATGCATGATAATGAAGCTGGTGGTGAATGTGCCGAGTACTTTATGGAACAGACGTATAAAAACTCTAACAGTGATGAGGCAGTTGATGGTAATAAGGAGATGGTTGTCACAGACAAGCGAAGAATCTTAGTTAAAACAATTCTGCAGCTGCGTGAAAATGAAAAAATTACTTACAAAACTACAAGTAATATTTTAAATTTGTCCTGTTCTATTATGGCTGCCAAAGATGAACATTTATTCCAAACCATAAAAAGAACATTGATCAGTAAGGGGGTTTCTAGAAATAGTATAGTTGCAGTGTTAGAAGCTTGCAAGAAAGAAAATCTTGACTTTTATTCCATGATTGAAAATTTCACTGACCACAATATTTTCCAGTCTTACGTTGAAGATAATTTGTCATTTGTAAAACATGTTGTGTATGACCTGGGAATTGCTGGTGATGGGAAACATGACACAATGCAGTATGTTTCTTTATTAGATACTCTGAAGTGTTTGCTTAAACATGATGATATTTTTAGCCAGATTGTTTATCCTCGCCAGTCAGCTGATGATTGTCTTAGAGATGTCGTTGATGGTAAACATTTCAAAAACCATCCATTCTGGCAAGAAACTCCCCTTCCCCTTCAAATCATTCTCTATTTTGATGAGTTTACAGCTGTGAACCAGGCTGGAATACGAGCTTCTGCTTAGAAGTATGCTGCTTTCTACTATCAGTTAGGCAATATTGAACTTGCTTTGAGATCTCAGCTTCATTGTATATTCTTAGCAATCTTGGTGAAGAGCCAAAATGTAAAAACAAACAAACATGGGCTAAATACAGTAATGAGACTTTTGATTGAAAAACTATTTGTTATTGAAAACATTGGTATTGACATTGTCAAACCAGAGGGAACATTCAAATTCAGAGGTGCACCTCTTGTTGTTGTTGCAGATAATTTGGGAAGCCATGCTATTAGAGGGTTTCTTGAATCATTTTCTGCTCTCAGATCATGTAGAATCTGAATGGTAACTCGGGATAACTTAAGATAGTTGACTGATATTTCAAAATGTCCAGAGAAATATATTGCATCCTATAATTACCAAGTTGCAATGGTCGAAACTGAACCGACTTTGTCAAGTACATATGGGGTTAAAAAAGATCGCCCCTGAACGTTCTGCAGCAATTTCATGTGGCAAATGCTCTACCACCTGATATATTACATGACCTTTTTGGATCTGGCTTGGTTTCAGAAATTTTAGATTCACTCATAGATCAGTATGTCTTGTCTGGATACTTCAGTACCTTGCAGGCATAGTGAAGGAGTTCCACTACAAAGGAACTGATAAAATCAATAGACCTGAGCTTGTTATTTTGAGAGGGTCTGTACACATTAAGCAAAAAGCTGTGCAAGTTTGGTGTTTCTTAAGGTTATTTCCATTACTGATGGGTGATGCAGTGCCAGAAGTCAACAACAAATGGGAAGTTTTGTTGGCTCTGCTAGATATGGCAGAATTGATAATGTGTTTGCTTACAACAATGGCAATGAGACACCAGTATAAACTCTGTTCACATTTGGAAAGCAATGGATTTCTTGGAATAGATCCCTTTGACCTGACTAATCTTGTCAGATTGCCTGTTAATTCATTCGGAGAAGAGCGAAATCTTGTCAGTGCATTTGATGAGGAAGGCGATTTTTTCACTAAACCACCATCAGGTTGTATAGTCAACTGCTTCACATATAACACAGGGACAGTGGTTGTCAGTAGCTATGAATTCGACAGTCTTCAATTTTCTTCAGTGATCTGTTGCTTTGTTCTTTGGGGAAAAACCTTTTTTGTATTGTCAAAGATACCAAACTGTTGATTATCACAGGCATCTTCATGTTTACAATGTAGAGCCAATGAGAAGCTATGAACTTCTGAGCATTCCAGATCTATATGATCATTACCCATTGTCTTGTTATGTAAACAAAGGTAAAAATATGATCATCCTACATCACTACATTCGTGGCTACTGAATGATGACAAATTTTAAACAGAACTCGGCAATCAGTGATATATTTTAACCTATTTTATGTAACTTGGTGTGTACTTTCCAGTGACGAATTTAATCAAAAGATTTGACATATTTTATGTAAATTTGTTTCTGCCTTTTTGTGACAAATTTCATCAAACTTTTCAAACAGAGAGAACTTGTGTCATATTAATATGTATCATGGATATTTGCACCAAAATCACCACTATCATCACCATCTATTGAGGTCAGACTATTTATATTTGCTTTAACCTTTTAAAGGCTACTATTTGTTAGAAAAAAAAAATACCAAATTACTTATTTAGCTGATTTATACCAGTCCTGCTGATGTTAAATTTATGGAAATTTAATATATCTTTTTTGTAGTTGTTCTTCAATGACAACTTTTCTGCATGTGTATACACATAAATCATTTTTGATCAGTACCATACTTTTAGAGAGGTGGCTTTATCCTATTACATTACCTACAATGAAAAAAAATTGTGGTGTCAGTGGATGATCTGGGATTATTGCCCAGTAAGATTTCTGACAATCTAAATCTGGATGTAGATGCTACCAACTTGTCAGCTCAAGTGTACATGGAAGACTGGCAGGACTAGGTGGATGTTCAATGGTATGACATTCCAAAACCACGAGCAAAGTTGCGCGTTTCTCTGGTTTCTAATGCTGGGGCCTCTGACGGAGAGACAGCTGTTGTGGTAAGTCGTTTGTAAGAATGCACAACCCATTTAAATTTGAGTGATTATTATCATTTATGTAGTCATTGGAAATCACTCTGCGAAAACTTTTTTCCGAAGAAAAGAAGTAAAATTGTTCAATATACATTATTCAACATAGCACAATTCATCATCATCATCATTTGCCACTCGATTCCTTCAAGGAACATAGGGCCGCAATCACTTCCGGATTCTTCAATAGATTTTTAAGTGAGTAGGTTGTTAGCCCACTGCACCGAGCCGTCCCTAATTTAGTAGTGTAAGACTAGAGAAAAGGCAGCTAGTCATCACCACCCACCGCCAACTCTTGGGCTACTCTTTTACCAACGAATAGTGGGATTGACCGTCACATTATAACACCCCCACGGCTGGGAGGGCGAGCATGTTTGGCGCGACGCGGGCGCGAACCCGCGACCCTCGGATTACGAGTTGCACGTCTTAACGCGCTTGGCCATGCCGGGCCACAGCACAATTACTGTTGTTAATTTTTTTTTACAAATTTAGACCCGTTAAAAATGTATTTTTGACCAGAATCCACCGAACCCTGAAGTGCCTTCAAGCAAGCAGAATGCATCTTCACCCGGTCCCAGTACTGAAAAAATTCAGTCCATATCATCATGGTAGGATATGTCCTAATGTATGTCACACAGATCTTTCAATCTGTTGGAGAAATAGTTTCATCTTTCACTTGAGACAATTAGGCCTTAGTTAGTATTTCATTGCAATCAGTTAACCCCAATTTGTAAGCGTTTTGAACTATTTGATATTTTCTTTGGTCAGCATCTTAGCATTCAAGCCTTGGCCAGTACCCTTTAAGCTGGAAAATTTGTCAAGTCTGCCTGGATCTACTGCTTTGCTGTAGTCGCAAAGGAAGCCTGTTGAGAAAGAAGGTCGCTTCCATTTACTGGATGCAGTCTACACTGAGGTTTCCAACTATACCTTGTAAGTGCTGTGCGGTGAATACCATGTATACCATTTCAGATTACAAGCGTGTAATTATATCTCTTCAGATGTCTTCATCTGTACTTGATAGCTTGCCAAACCTCTATTTTCCAGATATTCCACTTCAAGGCAGTATGACCAAGTAGTGGATGAAATATTTAAGCGCTACCCTCAGCTGTCAGATGCCCCAAATTTAACACTCCAAGGTGTTCGTGTAAGTACTATCCACATGTGCATTATGTTATGTTTCTTGTGAAATATATTTGCATTACAAATATATTCTGTCATCAATACATTTGACTTTATGAGCCCGATAAACTTCGTCCTAAAATGCATAACAGGAACGACCATATCACCACTTGTAAGGGTGTAAATGTATTCTGCAAGAAATGTGTTCATTAGTTACAAAATAAATTAAATGGCATTTTTGTGTTGCATAATATTAGTGAAGAAACAAGTAAAAATTTTATAAGAAGTTATATTTTTAAAATACACACAAGTACATATATCTACTAAGGAGGGGTTGTGGAAAATACTGTTTTGATACTTTGAAATATTTGTTTTGTTTGTATACGATGTAACATGACTCAACTAATGAAACTCAACTAATTTGACGCTAAAGAGAATACATTGTCAAGATGAACTCGTACAACTGATTTATTAACCAGTATGTGTATAACTTTCAGTTTCTCAGATTAAACCTGAAAAATGCTAAAAGTGGTTTAAAAGAAATACTGTTTAAAATAATTATAGTTAAACCAGGAAAGTTTTGTTATTCATTCTCAATAGAACTAATTCTGTCAATTTTAATTGCAGGAGCTGTGGAGGATGAGGCTTCGTCAGAAATTCCAGAATAATAGAAAGCGGAAGGATTCATCATTGTCTATAGTCCAAGAAAGAAAGAAAAAGACGAAAACTGCAACAGATGAAACCCCATCTCCAAACCACATCTCAAAACAGAGGCTATATGGATGAAAGCAATACTTGTGTGAAAAGCCAGTTGGTGAGGATGAAACTTCTACCAAAAATCACAAGGAATGGATGAAATCTCGTCTGCATTGCAGAAAAAAGGGTGATCTTTGTAAAGTAGACTTGCTTATGGACAAAACTCTGCATGATCGTAGGAAACTGGTCATTGACAACACTCCTGTCAATGAACTTGTAGAGCATTATTCTTTCCTTGTGGCATCACCAGCACAGCTATTGAATGAATTTAAGCGGCTAGGAAATGATGCAGAAAAAGGAATGTCCAACTTTCTCAATATAAGGACTCAATAAATTTTCACCTGCAGGACAGAAACATATCACCAAAAAATAATCTATTGCTAGCATTTCTTATAAAACAGTCCTCACACATGCCTGATGTTACATCTAGTATTGCCATTCTTGGTATCCATTTTCTTCTAAAAAAAAGTCGAAGTATCATGGTGGGTACTGAAGTTAAGAAACCTGCTGAGAGTGGTATATACACTCAATGTGGTTCAATTTCTCAGTTTTGTGATCAGGAATTCAAACTATATGTTGATGGCTTTGATATTTGTGCCACTGAAAATTTTGTGGAAGCATTCACTTTGTATGTAGGGAGTTTTTATATCTTCAACTTTGCATTTCCAACAAAACTCAAGAAAACTTTCAACTTTATTGAAAGAGTTGTTCTGAAGCTCTATGATGAGTCCAGGAAAATTACCAAATCTGAAAAATATGTAGACAGATGTGTTTTTCAGTTGCTTGATCTCTTGAATGTCAAAAAACATAACAGCGGGAAATCTGTCAAAACGTCCAAAGGTAAAGGAAGAGGAAAGTGTTCAAAGCCATGAGGTTATATTAGATCTGTTAATAGTAAGTTGTCATGTGTATTTGATCCAGGGTGAATTTTCAAAAACCAAATGTAAAGTTCAGTTGTTTATTTTCAAATTGTTGCTGCATTTTGAATTTTATTTTGGTACATGTATATTGATGTACACTTGTGTTCAGTTTGGAATAAAAATGATGCTGTTAAAATGCATTTTATACTTTTCAGGATGGCGGCAGGTTACTGGGACTTATTTTGAATCATCAGATGGCAGCCGGGTTGACTGCTCAGTGATTGTTCTGCTGACCACAACTGACTAAAGATGGTCTCTTTGCTTAACAGTGACATTGCAGAGGTGGTCCTGACCGGGTCAACATGAATTATTTTCCATGGTCGTTGGATAGTCATAATGACAACAGTCCATTGTTAATAGATGGTCATAATGTAAACTGCTCCCTGGACGAATAGGGTCACACTGACTATGTCATGACTACTCTATAGGAGTTTGCAGATAGGCAATGAGACTATTGTCAGGTAGTCAGCATTGGTCATAACGACTATCATAGAGCAGTCAAATTTATTTATTACCTGCAAGGTATCACTGCCACCATCACCTGACTATTTTCCGACTACACAGTAGTAAAAATGACTAATATTTAATGGTCATATTAGGTAGTCATCGATTTTAGCGACTACTTGGAGAGTCTTTTTTTTTTGGCACCGCTTGACTACCTGATTTACTATTCAAAAGTCGTCACCGTGACTAGTTCTTATTTTGAGTGGATGAGAATTTTGTCAGTTTTAAATTAGGAAATTTTATTCAGTAAACACATACTTATAAAACATATAAATATAATTGTTTCTAGACCAGACACAGCGAGTTTGCGAGAGATTAAATTCTAACACTTATCTATATTTGTTAGTTATATTTATGATTTATCGCTCAAAATAAAATGTTGGACAAAGTAATATGTTTACAATACGTTCATTGTTCCACTGTTTTACAAAGGTAGGTGAGCTATTGCGCTAAGCTTGTCATGCAATGCAGTGATAAATATATTTAGTTATAAAACCTCTGTAAAGTTTGATCCTGTTCCATAATAATAATATATGACATCACACACACACATACATATCTGATACGTAATAGCTGCTGTAATGAACTTAAATATGTATAACGTTGAAAAGAATTGTTTATCTTTAAGTCAACGACATGAATTCCTAGAAATAGTTCTGATCAAAAGAAGCACTGGAAGTACTTGTATGTTATATTAATGGTAATGCTAGTACTTACATGTTATGTTAATAGTAATGCTAGTACTTGTATGTTATATTAATGGTAATGCTAGTACTTACATGTTATGTTAATAGTAATGCTAGTACTTACATGTTATGTTAATAGTAATGCTAGTACTTACATGTTATATTAATGGTAATGCTAGTACTTACATGTTATGTTAATAGTAATGCTAGTACTTGTATGTTATATTAATGGTAATGCTAGTACTTACATGTTATGTTAATAGTAATGCTAGTACTTGTATGTTATATTAATGGTAATGCTAGTACTTACATGTTATGTTAATAGTAATGCTAGTACTTACATGTTATATTAATGGTAATGCTAGTACTTACATGTTATGTTAATAGTAATGCTAGTACTTGTATGTTATATTAATGGTAATGCTAGTACTTACATGTTATGTTAATAGTAATGCTAGTACTTGTATGTTATATTAATGGTAATGCTACTAAGGTTTCTGCCGTTGTTCCTGATTATGGACTACTGGCCAGAGGGCAAGCAGCAACACCCTACTTCTCACCATCCAGTTTGTAGGGACTGGCTGTCATTCTTATAACGCAGCCACAGCAAACAGGTTTACAAATAGTGCAATGTTTTGCACTAAGTGGTGGCAAGAACAAAGAAAAGATGATTATTTACTCTTAAAACTAGGCTTAAGCAATGCATTTTATACTATTAAATGCGGACAGCTCAATCATAATCAGAAGAATCTAACCGCTTTCTATATTTCGTACAATGTCAAGAAAACAAACAGTTTTGAAGTATTCGTTAGCTACTAAAGTCATATTCAAACTATAATATTGTTAATTTTCAGCAAAATCTGTAATACAAGTTTGTTCTTTTTCTGCCTCATTTTCAAACTTGTAATAAACAAGAAATAAGTAGGTTCACTAGTTAGTAAAGTTTAAGTCTACATTGCGTGAGAGGAGTGAATCAATTTTCTCCAATACATTACTGTCGTTGTTATTTGTATGCTAGTCATAATATAATAAAAATGTAATTTTTTTTTCCATTTCTTTATAACGAAATTAATACGCTACCACGAAATAAATCACACACACATGTATATATGTGTATACTCGTATTCTCACTTTAAGTTTCGATAACGGCATCATTTCCTATTAATTATAATTCCATAAGATACTTTAAATCATACGAGCAGATGTATTTTAATTTAGGAGATCTTAAGACTTACCACTAGGCGTCAGTACAAGCAAAGTGAATGTGGGAGTTTAAACCAAAATTTTTTCTCACCGTTTTAGTTTAGCAGTTCTATTTCTTTCCTCTCGACATTCCTTGCGAGTTATACAAGTTAGAAATGTTAGTTATATTTAGCAACGTCTAAAATCTGCGCTATGTCACATTGCATGCTACCACATCACTGGAACTTTACTCTCATGCATGACCATGAGTTTACTTCCTGGCTTGTACTACTTAATTCAATGATATAGCTTTAAACCTTCTATCCTGAACTGGCTTTACAATCATTTAGTGGAACCACGCGGCCCATACTTTTTCTTCCAAGTGGTATATTTCCATAAACATATAGGCTCAAGGCGCTGTTGGCACAGTTAATCAAAAATAACCCAACTCGAAACTGTTGTGCGTTATATTGAGAATAAATTCAAATTATATTTAATTGCATTTTCTTTCGCTTTGGTTCATCCGTAATCGAGATATTTCCACCGAAATGACACGAAGAGGCAAGCATCTGACCGTACATCTGACTGGTGGTGGACCGTGGGGTTTCCGACTTACAGGAGGAGCAGGAACGTCTGAACCCCTAAGTGTGTATAAGGTCAGACATAAAAATGGAAATAACTTTCTTAAGGTTATTAACAGAAACGTATTTCGCTTTATCTTTAAAAAAGAAACTGTGTGTCTTTCATGGTTTACTTAGTGGCAGAAAAAAATACGGCGTGAAGTTATATCTACACGTGTATCGAATACAAGTCTAAAAAGATTATATCATTGCATAGGTCATTAATTAGAACAAATTTGGATTACTGGTTTAAGTAGTGGGCTCTTTACCTTAGAAAAGATACTTAATTGTGAGAACACGTTCAGAGAAAAGCTACTGGAATAATACCTGGGATGGAAAGGTCAATACCTCTGAATTTTTTACTTATTATTTTTCTCTTGAAAAGAGAAAGGTTAGAGAAGATTTGGTTGAGATAATTAAAATTGTTACTGGGATTAATAGTGTTGACGCATCATCATCTTTCATTTGAACTTAGTAGTGTCAATAATAGGACTAGGATATACAAATATAAATGTTTAAAGGGTAAGTCATCTATAGCTCAGACAACTGTATTTCTTTAACAGAATTGTTGGCCATTGGAACGGGTTGCTTTCAAATGTAGTAGATGTAGGTAATTTAAGGAAAAGTTTGTATGATAAGGGTTGGTTTTAAGTATTTTAATGTTTAGTATAATTTGATGGATAGATTTTGATTTGTTTTGGAATTTCGCACGAAGGCTATCTGCGCTAGCCGTCCCTAATTTGGTAGTGTAAGACTAAAAGGATGGCAGCTAGTCATCACCACCCGCCGCCAACTCTTGGGCTACTCTTTTACCAACGAAGAGTGGGAATGACCATCACATTATAACGCCCCCAAGGCTGAAAAGGCGAGTATGTTTAGTGCGACAGGATTCAAACCGGCGACCCTCAAATTACGAGTCGAATGCCTTAACCACCTGGCCATGCCGGGCCTCTATGGATAAGACAGCCATCGTTTTCCTTTTATGTTATGGTTTTGTCCCTTATAAACATTTAAAGCATGGGTAGAAAATAAACATTTTTTAATTAAAACGCTACATATTGTCAAAAGATACACTAACTCTGATAAATTAGTGTTCAAAGAAGGAGAGATGGATTATGTAATTTTATCTGATAGTCATTTGAGAGTCTGATAAACCAAGAAACTGTCGCCATTTGTGCTTCAAATTACTTATGAATTCATTACTTTGTTTATTACTGAATATTTACTGATATGTAAATCAAAAGAGATATTGAAACAAAAATTAGTATTGTATTAATTGTACTAACAGCGGTTAGAATGTCTTATGTATTTAATGTTAAAATGAGTGATTTTTACTTTGTTGTTTAATTATTTCGTTACAACAAGTGCTGTAATGTAATTACTGAATATGATGCATATGAAGGCCCTTCACGCGCCTCCCCGCTAGTATAGCGGTAAGTCTACGGATTTACAACTCTAAATTTGCCGGTTCGATTCCCTTCGGTGGGCTTAGCAGATAGCCTTATGTGGCTTTCCTATAAGAAAAAAACAAACACACCCCTCAGGCTCTGAACAGTGAATAAAAATCGATAAGGTATTGGCAGTTTTAGGATTAAAAAACGTACAAGATTGTAATGTTGTGTAAATAAGAATTACCAATACAAAATTAAATGAAGTCCGATGTAAGCTGCCATGAACCTTCATCAGGCTGTAGTTACTTTTATAAATATTTTTTTTATTCTAAAGATATATGTATTTAAAATTATATTAAGCTTGTTTTAAGTGGCATTATTAAATAATAAATAGGTCTTTCAGGTACATTCGTATATATCTAAAATCTATATGTGCACATCTCAACAACAAATCAACAAACGTTTCTTCCTTCTTAATGGAACATGTAATAGCTGGTTACACAAGAAAGTACATAACATATTAAAAATAAAACCTTGAAATTCAACTTTAACTGAGCTATTGCCTTATAAAATATTAAACAAGTAGTGTGTTATAAGAGTGATCGTCATATTCCGTTATTCACTTTACAGTTGTCTGAGCGTAGGCTATGGGTGCTATTGACGAGCTATCCTCGTTTTTATTTTATCTGTTAAAAATTAGGCCATTATTTAGTTTGCATAAATATCGCATAAAAATACGAACAAAACCATCTTGAATTTTTGTATGTGTTTATAAAAGTGTAATACAACTTTTTGAGTGTTCCATAACTATAGACTGTGCATAATTATGTTATATTTTTAAAAATACTAGGTTTTATATCCATGAAATATGATTGCAATATTAATAAGTTTAGAATGTTTAGATTGAATATAAGGAAATTACAAATTTCCATTTGTAACGAGCACATATTATTGGTGTTGTTTCTTCTGCCCCCAGTGGCACAGCTGCATGTCTGCGGACTTAAACGCCAGAAACCGGGGTTCCGATGCCTATGATGGGTAGCGCATAGATAGCCCAATATTTATCTTTGTTGTTAACTTTAAACAAACAAACCTATCGTGTTTTGTTGCTAGTTCCTTAAGCCGCCAAAGAACATGTACTTAGTTTGAACTGTTACTAGTTGTATAGCTAATTAAATACAGTTCTTGCATGCATCACTGTCAGTTTTCGTAAGTGTTTCAGTGTTCGTTTCGTTGGATTTTGCACAAAGTTATTCAAGGGTCATCTGTGCTAGCTGTCCCTAATTTGGAAGTGATAAAATAGAAGAAATATAGTTAGTCGGTACCACCCACCCTCTCTTCTCAGGCTATTCTTTAGAAAAGAATGGTTCGATTGACCTCACATTAAAACAACTCCATAGCTTAAAGTGAGAATATGATAAGTGACACGTTTCGATCCCGCGACCCGCAGAATGATAGTTGCGTACCCGAAACTACAATCCATGCCAGGCAAAGTACTTCAAAGAGGCCTAACAATAATAAGTAAAATAGAACTTCTAGATTCTACTCATAATGTAGTTCACAACAAAAGTAAATTACTTAACAAATAAACTGAGAGCTTTAAGTTTAATAGCGAAACACAGTACACTCCTTCTGAAGGTGAGGTGTCTCTTAAGTAAATATTCATTCTCTCTGATATGTTATCATTAATTAAACAAGTGGTGTAGTGAATAACTCATTTTTGTATATAAAACTGTATTTCTACAGATACGAAGAAATAGCAAGGCACACACGGCACTATTTGAGGGAGATGTCATACTTACCATTAATGGACTGTCATGTGATAGTATCGACCTCGACAAAGCTACAGATGTCATTGACGATGAAAGAGACACTCTCGTTATTGAACTTCTCAGGTTTTTCTTTTGTTGTGCATATTAATGAAATATTGCTTATTTATTTAAATTAGAGTTATTGTGGTTAATTTTTAATACAATACAAAGCTATACTTGTTAGTTTTACCAAGCTATGAAAGTACTACAAGTGTCTTATGTATTAAAGAGAGTTCATTGTCACTTTAAATATTCCACACACAAATACGAGTTTTTATCGGATCACTAGTCTGGTGTTGTCGAAAGAGAAGAGGAAAAAATAGAAACACAGATTTGCGAGAAAAGCTAGTTGATTCCCTTGAGATAAGTATTATTCTATTATACAATATGTTTAAGTGGGATTTTTGTTTATTAGCATCCCATAGTTTAGGCTCACTACTTCAATAAGAGACGCATTTATGATACAGGAAACACTATACCTACAGAAAGCGAGTGATCATGTGTCCTTACGATTAAGAGAAGTACGAAAGGAAACTCGTCAAACACTGCTGTAGTTGAATGTTTAGTTGGTTGTTTTTTGAATTTCGAGCAAAGTTATACGAGAATTATCTGCGCCAGCCATTCCTAATTTAGCAGTGTGAGACTAGACGAAAAGCAGCTAGTCATCACCACATTTTGGGCTACTTTTTTATCATCAAATAGTGGGATTGACAGTAACATTATAACGCTCCCACGGCTGAAAGAACGAGCATGTTTGGTATGTCGGAGATTCGAAGTGCGACCCTCATATTACGAGTTGATCGCCTTAAACACCTGGCCATGCCAGGCCGTAGTTAACTGAAAGTGAGCATTAATGTATCGGTTTGAATGGTCAATCTCACTATTTGTTGGTTAAAGAGTAGCCCAAGAGTTGGCGATGGGTGTGATGACTAGCTGCCTTCTCTCTATGTCTTACATTGCTAAATTAGGGACGGCTAGCGCGGATAGCCGTCGTGTAGCTTTGTGCGAAATAAAAAAAAACTTTATTTTTTAAATTAGAAACAAGCTTCTGAGTTATGCTTTACTATATTTTTGAACGGCAGTAGCCTAGTGGTTAACATAGATACCCAGGCTGTAAAAGGAAGATTTACAGTTAATGTTCCTTTGCCGCAAAACCGCGGGTGCTCCATAAGAGTGACAATCAAATATCACTATTTCATTAGATAAGAATAATTTAAGACTTGTCGATGTTGCTGTTGACTAGGTGATTTCTTTATAATCTATTAGTCCTTAGTCGTAAGTCGTCCTTAGTGTCAGCACTTAGTTGCAACTGACTTACAATGCAAAACTTCGATGTTATTTTACCCTCAGTGGACAAAGTGTAGATGAAACACAGTGCAGCTTTGCGATTAGAAAACAACAACAATAATAGCCACTGATGACGAGAAAGCCCACTTGTAGAGAAAAATATATATATGTAAAAACGGCTCGTTTGGGTCGAGAAAACTTTTATGTAGAGGAGCGAACAACGTTTCGACCTTCTTCGGTCATCGTCAGGTTCAGATAGAAAGAGGTAACTGACCGATAGTTGACCGCATGTTTGAAGGGGGTTGTGTAACTTAGTGTCGGAATGTAGAGGGCATGCTTAGATGTTTGAATACATATATTTTAATATAGGTATAAAGGTGTTCCTTTGTATTAGTGTATTTTGAGCTTGAGTTGTTGTATAAGTAAGGCTTCTTTAATTTTGCGTTGTTTATGTTTGTTTCTTTATTTAGTATTTGGGTGTTTTCTATGGTTATGTTGTGTTTATTTGACACTTTATTCCTACCTTTGCAAAACCCACTCACGCACACCATAAATATACGGTATCCCCAAATCTCATAAACCAGATTGTCCATTACGACCAATAATTTCCACACATGAATCGTTTAATTACAATCTTGGTAAATACATAGCATAGGCATTCTCCAAATATGTAACATCAGCCAGCTCATCCAAAGACTCTTTTAATTTCAAGTCTAATCTAAATCAACTTAATCACAAAGCCTTAATGGCCAGTTTCGATGTTATATCCCTCTTTTCAGAAGTTCCAACCGCTTACGCCTGCAAGATAGCCTTAGAACTCTATATCCGAGACCCTAACCCATCTATAGACATTCCCAGCAACCAATTAGAAACCCTCATAGAATTCACCACGACGAAGACAAACCTCATGTTCAACAACCACAACTATATACAAACAAATGGCCTAAGCATGGGCAACCCAGTATCACCAGTTCTAGCCAATATTTTTATGACACAAGTTGAAACACAAGCAATTAACACAGCATTACATCCACCACTATACTGGTACAGATACGTAGGCGACACGATTGCAGGATTCACATCTACATAACACACACTTAATTTTTTCAATCACATTAACTCTATACATCCCAAAATTAACTTCACATGTGAACAGGAAGAAAGCAATCAAATATTACTTCTTAACCTCAAAATTACAAGAACCGATACACAATTTAAAACAGAAATCCACCGAAAAATCACTCATACACATTCCTTGTGACTTAGCACACGAAACAAAACAAAAACTCAACATACTAAGAAACCAAATAAACACAACCATAAAACTATACTCACCAGATAAAATTAACAACGAATTAGACAAAATAAAACAATATTTCATCAACATCTCAATAAGTTTCCTCCACAAACCGTAGAAAACATTATACGCACACACCTAGACAGAAAGCAAAATCAACCAACAAAAGTAAATATATCTCACGAATCAAAAAATCACGAAACCATATACTGCTGCATACCATATATTCCCGACATCAGCAGAAAAATAACCAACAATTGGCAAAAACTAGCAACAAAATATGACATTCCAGTTAACAATAAATTTATTCAAAAAACCAGGCATAAAACTAAGGTCTATACTTTGTAAAAACTACACTGACAAACACCACACCAACATTATTTATAAAATACAATGTGATAACTGTCATAACTTCTATATTGGAGAAACAAGTATAAAAATGGAAACCAGATTCACAGAACACAAAAAAGTCACCTTCACACGTTTTTCAAGACTGCAAATCAAATAAACACAACATTTTGAAGTTTGAAAAATTAAAACAGTAAGCGAAGCATTATTGGAAGTATTATAATTTAGCTGAAAAACTTAATGGCGTATAACATGAACTGTTATTTAATGTCTTTATTACAGAGTGTGTAGAATCTATATGTAGGGATAGTTAGGGTATTCAATACACATAATACAAATATGCATACTGAAAAAAACAACGGCATCAAAGAATTTTACTTTGAAAGATAATAGCTACTCGTTTGCATTTGCCTCTCTACTCGACAAACCCAAAAACAGTGCAAGAAACCATCGCTAAGATACCAGACTAGAAAGTGAGTAACTCATCCAATTGCTCATCTTTCTTCGTTTCAATGGAAATAATTCAACAACTACTTTATTAGTAGCAAAGTTTAAACCTAAATCCAGGGCACTGCAAGATGTCATCGATTAGTCGTAATAACTAGTAGTAATTTAAATTAATTTTTTTACAGAAATCTGATGTTACATTAAAAACTTAAGTACAGGGTGAATTAGGAATTACCATCCAATAATAGAAGAATATTAGCTGATCGTAACGCGTATAATACTCAATACTTTGTACACCGTACAATCGGTGTCTTTAAATAACCAACCCCTCTACTATGTGTGAAGTGAAGGAGTTTAAAAATCAATACACATAATATTAAGTTTTATTACATACATTCATAAGATATGCTAACTTTCAGTCAGGAGAAAACACATATAATAAAAAATATTTTGTAAATGTAAAATGATATTAAGGATGATAGTACCAAAAAGAATACAAATAAGAATATATGGATAATACAGCTATATAAAGATCATCTTTAGATGACTTTCAATATTAAAATTTAATGTTAAACTACGAAATACATACTTGACTTTAATATTATTGCAGTTGGAAGTTATATATTCTTGACTGTTGGTATGCAGTTTGTTTATCGTAATATCATGGTCATGTCAAAATAGGCATCAATCTAGCGTAAGTAAGAACCTAGAACTGGCGTACAAGAAAAGCTAAGTTAAGTCAATACGTGTTTTGATTATTATAAACTTTCATTACGAGGTCAGTTGAATTGACTGACTTTGTAACTATTTTGTACTCGTGCATTTTACAGAGCAACATTAAATCTTAATATTAAAAGTCATGAAGGGATGATCTATGTATAACTGTGTCATCCCTATATTCTTGTTTACATTCTTTTTATCACTGCCATCCCTACATCATTCTAGACGTGCTTAAAAATGTTTTATTACTTATTTATTTTTTAATATTAACGAAAATTGAATGATGAATTATCATATTTTTTCCTCATTAACACTTTAACACTTGCGTTCGTATTTTGATGATATTATAAGAAAACATTATAAGACGAAACAGTTACTAAAATGTTGCATATGATCAACCTAGATATGATGTTTATTTTACTTTTATTGTATTTTCGAGTAATTCAATAATGCAATCACTCACTTGCGGAAAAAGAACATGTATTAATCTAATCATAAATATGATCTATGATCAAAATCAGTTTCTAGACTACAAAGCAGTTTATACATTTAGCATCTGATAAGGTAATTAGGGAGTTAAGAATAAAGAATAAAAGGAAGGGAATACTTTCTAACATTGTCTTTCACACAGTTCCTGTACCATTAACTAGTATAGCTAAAGCTTTGATGTGTCAAAGTGATCAAAATGCAATAGATATTTTGGTTCCTAAAAATTCAGGGTTTTTCATTACTGGTACAAAATATTTTAGAGCGAAGATTTTTCACAACGTACGTCTTAGTATTCGTAACAGTTTAGCAAATTATTGAATCTAAGAGTACTTTTCATGAAAAAAAAATCTACTTTCTTTAAGAAGGAGCATCAATGATTGAAATAGTTGTAATGCATTTTCTCTGCCATTTACTGACTAGCAAGGCGAACCATTAATAAGGATGTGAATGTGAGCATATTGAAGTATTCATTACAGCCTTGACTAATGCAACAAGTAAAAAAGTTTCAAAACATTTCAGTAAATAAAAGTAAATATAAGGCATTTTTATCAACTAAACCTTTTCTTACGTAAACTATTTTATGTGTGGTATTCGTATGTAAATTTTATTTCGGAACTAAGTTATATTATGTGATTAAAAACAAGTAGTTATGAACACAAAAATTTAGACAAAAATACACAAATTGTCAACTACTTTATCTGGATAAGCACCTATAAACATGTACCTTATTAGTTATCAGTTAAGCAAAAAAATAAATAACAGTTGGTACAAAGTGCTCCTAGCATATTTTGCTTGTTAGCTTATTTGACTGTAAGATATAACAAGTACATTCTACAGAAATAAATTCTCTCACACAATATAATTCCAATATAATTGTTTGTTTGCTTTAATTGGGTCAATTAAAATAAAGAGCTTCATTCAAATATTTTACCAACACTCATTTGATCTGTGAAGGCTTAGCTTATAATTATATGTAAATAAAGTTACCGAGTTTGAAGAAAATTTTACCTATTTCGGAAGACGTTTGTTGTCCAAATATATTTATAGAAATGGGTATTTAAATTGAAATAGAATTAACTTATTTGCGTTCGTGACGTTAAAGGACGACTTCTTAGGCGCGCCAAAGAAGACGTTTCATTACCTTGGTATGCAAAAGGACCTGTCTGGTGATTCAGTTTGGTAGGCTACTTGTTTCGCTTTTCGGTCCGCATTTTTATAACAAACAAAAGAGGGTCCAAGAAAAATTCTTAAAATCAAAAACGCAAGAAGAGTAGATGCCAAGAAAAAAAAAGGAAATACATATACATTTTCTACATCAAAAAAAAATTGTACTAGAAATCGTGAAAACGTGAATGTTGGCCAATTGGCAAGAAAAACAAGACCGAACCTTTAGTGGAGGTTAAGCTATTAAAGAAATAAAGAACAATTTATGCTCTCGAGATCAACACAACAAGTTAGGACTAACGAAAAATCTACAACTCATCCAGATGACTGCTGGCATGAATCCACGTAAGAAGATAACTTGTTAAAGCTTCGAAACGTGCCAGAAAAGACATTGCGTTCTGCTAATCTCTGTGTGAAGATATAAATAGAACCTAGTGTAACAGTATATAAACTTTAGACCTTTTACCTGAGATACTCTAGAGAAGTTCTTGCGTAAGACTTGTAATTGCTTTTATTAAAATTTCTTAAAAGTCTAAAAATAAAAATATAAAAATCACTAAGTACATTTCAGTAAATTATTCTTTTATTACTGTTATTTAATTTTCGCTTATTTATCAACTATCGGTATAAGAATATATTGAACATCGGAAAATGGCTAAGATGGTCAGACCAAAGAATCTTTGCGCACATAAAAACTGGGTTTCGATATCTGTGGTTGACAACGCACAGTAGCCCATTGTATAGCTTTGTGCTTAACGATACAACGAACAAAATATGACACGAGATTAAAGGACTTTTAGCTTTATTCTTCTCACTAAGAATGCACAACTACACACATTTATTTATGCGCTGTTTCTTGCTTTTTTTCAGAAATGACTGTTAATTCTAAACTTACGTAGGCCAAGAGATAAGAAAAGATGAGTTGGACAAGTCTGTTTATTTATATTATTCCCACCAGAGAAAATCAGATAAAGAAACATTCGCTCAAGGCTATTATTGTTTATATATAAAAACGGCTGGTTTGAGTTGAGAAGTTATTAGTAATATTTATATTTGATTGATGCTTTTGTTGAATTCCAAGCAAAATCACACGAGGTTTATTTGTCTTTAATTATGAAGTGATAGACTAAAGGAAAGGCAAGTCGTCAGCTCAACCCATCACCAGTTTTGGGAAACTCTGTACCAGCGAGTCATGAGATTGTCTGCTACATTATAAGGGCATTATACTTGAGGGAACAAGTAGTTTCGGTGATGGATTTCGATCTGTGCCACGCAAACTACGAGCTGAACGCCCTAACTACAAAGCTATATTTATATTACAATTTGTAGGAATTTGGCCCATACAATATACGCAAATTTTTTTTTTGTTGGCAACATTCATAACAGCTTCTCTTGTTTATAAATAACAAAGCCCTTGGCGATTTAGCAGTAGACTTGGGGTTATAACACTAGAATTCAAGTTTCGATCCATACAGTGGACACATTGCAGACAACCCATTGTGCAGCTTTGCTCTATAACAACAATACCAAGAAATTCAGCAAAATTCGTACTTTAAGTTAGAAGATGTTCTAGCATATGCTTTTATCTTAAGACCAACGAATTTTTAGTTAAAGAAACTTTTAATTTTTGTGAGACTTGAAACTGTGTAAGTATTAACTACTATTCATGACAATATAAAATACGTAGGGTCCACACACATCAAATTCAAACAAACTTGGTGAAACCATAGAGCTTTTAAGAGATAGACTTATCTTCAAAAAAGAGTAAGTTTACCTGTTGAGATTTCTAAAAATAAATTGGATTTGTTTGGATTTAATGAATTTACAAAATGTACATACGACATATCTATACCTAAATGATATCAAACCGCAAGAGTCAGGCACTTTAAGATGTTAATTATATTTACATGTGGAGTTTCAATGATGCAATGCATACCTAACGCTTTATTTACTCACACTCATTAGGCATATCACTACGATAATGTAAATGCATAATTTCTTGTGTAAGTTTGTAAAATTAATCATAAAGGATTTCTTGATTCTATGTACGTAAGCTCAGTTTTATTATGTGACTCCGAATGTTCGTGTTTTAAAAGCATAATTTTAGAATATACTTGATGGAGAACCAAAGGATGCTTCTAAACCACTTTCTGGTTTTATGCCGTTATTAAAACTTATAAGTAACATTACGTCGTCATCGTGTCGCCTTTAACAGCCCCAAATTTTGTAGCGACATAAAAAAACATAACTTCCAAAATTTTCACGTGATATTCAATTCTTAGCTGCTATAATATCTAAAATTTAACGTGCTTAGACTAAAACATGATATTACGGGTTAAATATTTTCGTAATATTTTCATTTTTTCAAAGTGGAAATATTTTCATAACAAAATTACAGTTATTCGTTTTAGTCGCAATATTTGACAAATCTTCATACGTTAGTCATGACTATTGTGTATTTCGTTATTAACCTTGAATGTACCATAGGGCTCACAACTATTTCGGGCATAGTACAGTGTAAACCTAATGACAAGCAAAACGGTAAAAAAGCCCTGAGATCTATACTTAGACTTTATTGTGAATTGATGGCAAGATCTCAGTTATTTGAAAGACTTAGTACAAGTTCCTATTTATACAGGTTTACCACACGTTTGCGTTTCCCAGTGATAACAGCCATAAGTTCTTGGTCGAGTTAGAATTAATGGTATGTTTAGCATTGTTTTGTAAATTTTGCATTCAGAAACAAAAGGCTCAACCCGTGGATCGTGCATTAGCTACTGCAGCTTTAAAAAAATGTAAGTTTTTACTCTCCAACGCAAAATACTGTTAGGTAAAATTAGGTAATATGTTTACGAGAATGTAATGATAAAACTGCTATCCAAGTAATTATTTATACTTTATATTAGCAGCTTTCGGGAATCAATGTCCCAATAATCTATGTAAAGCCGTCTTAAATTGGGAATAGATGAAAAATAATTTTAAATTATCTCTAAACTTTCATTCGTATATTGTATCGCTGACTAAACAAATAGATAAATACCAAAATTTACACACATAAGTTACTGAAAATCAATGTAACATATAATTATAGTTATCTATCAGTAGTTGGGAAATGATAGCAGTTTTATTTTCTTTCTCTTTTCCCCTCTGACAGGCAGCAAGTGGAGGACAATGTCGCACCAAGTAACATGGTTATAGAATCGACACCTGGCCACAAAACAGTAACCAGACAAGAATACAGTAGGCAGTTTCATAAAAAGGTAAATAATCGTAATCGTGTGTGTTTTTCTTCTAGCAAAGCCACATCGGGCTATCTGCTCAGCCCAGCGAGGGGAATCGAACCCCTGATTTTAGCTTTATAAATCCGGAGACATACCGCTGTACTAGCGGGGGACAATCATAATCGAACAAGACTTCATGCCTTCTCAAAACGACGGTTGATCATGACACCTTATACACAACAGAATTTTTTTAAGAGGCGTTTGTTTTTTATTACAAATGTGTGGTTTCATTTTAATACTACATAAACCCCTGTTTATTTTGTGTATTTCTTTTTGTAATTTGTAGTTTTGTTTGATCCCATGGTTGAAATATAAAATACAGAAAATGGTAGTCTATGATTGTCAAAACTATATTCTTTTTATTATCAAAAATGCAAACTCATCTTACAAAACGCGAGAAACAGCATAAAAGATCGTGTTTTTGAACAATAATTTTCGTTCTTTCGTGTGTTTTTAATGTTTGGTACATTTAATATTTAATAATTTCTACTTTTTGAATGAAATCTTATTTTTCCGACAAATTTATAACATCGAAGTATTTGTGTAATAATCTGATTTAATAATAACTCTCCATTTTATTCAAATTAGTAAGTAATTACATACAAATATCTTGTATATGCAGTTATTCAAATATTTCTGTATATCATACTTTAAGATAATCAAAGAAAGCAGTGACTTCGGGCATGCTTCAGTCTCAGTACCAGTGCAGTTGGAACAACACTTTACGGTTCAGAACGGAGTCCAGAGAAAAATCCCTCTAGCCTCAGAAACGATTAAAGACTCGAAGCAAGATGCCTCATTAAAGAAAGCAGAAAGTAAACCCCCTACGACTGACGTTTCTTCTGTCGGACTGAAGGACAGCGTCATTCGTGATTTTAATCAAGAAGTGATATGTGATGATAAAAAGTACGTAAAGAAAACCTCGGAAACACTATTCGAAAAGCAAGGCCATATCGAAACAAGGAAACAAAGTACGAAGGAACACTCATATGTGAAAAATGACGACTTACATCAACTTGATGATGTACAAAGTAAAATTAAGCCTGGAGTATTATTTAGTAAAGAATTTGACTTTCCAACAAACAGTGGTAGGTCTCGAATAATTTCTGAGCAACCCACAGAAATTGAAAAGACATCTAATACTGAAATTCTCAGTGAAGAATCCCCAGGTTATGCGAAGTTGTTTAAAGTGAAGAAATACGAATCGACAACGTCAACGAAAAAAAGTTCTTTTTGGGACCCGTTAGCTTCAAGTGCTCTGTCAGCTCCGAAAGGTGGTGTACCAATCTTCAACATGGATAAACCAAATACTATTGCTACCATGTTTCCGTCGTGTACAGGGTCGGTAGAAGAGAAAGAAAAGGTAAATATTTGTATAGGTTCAGTAACAATTAATGTAAATAACTTATAAGAAAGGTTTGTTTATTAAACTGAATTGTGCGAAAAACTAGAGTAGGGCTATCTTCGCTAGCCACCCCTTATTTAGAAGTGATAGACAAGTGAAAAAGTAGACAGTCAATACTGCTCACTAACGACTCTTGGATTACTCTTTACTAAGAAAATGTGGAATTGCCGGCAGATTGTGGCCCGGCATGGCCAGGTGGTTAAGGCGTAAGACTTGTAATTTGAGGATCGCGGGTTTGAATCCCCATCACACCAAATGTGCTCGCCCTTTTGGTAATGTAAGACTAGAGGGAAGGCAGCTAGTCATCACCACCCACCGTCAACTCTTGGGCTACTCTTTTACCAACGAATAGTGGGATTGACTATCACATTATAACGCCCCTACGGCCCTAGTGTAGCTTTGCGCGAAATTCAGAAACAAACAAACAAATCGTCAGAATGTAACGCCTCCATGGCTGAAAATGTAAAGATGACGGGATTCGAACTTTGTCCAGCAGGTTGCTAGTCGAACATTTAAACATGTTAGGTCTGGAAGGAGATATCTCGGTGCATATCAACATCAACACTTTAGCTTTTAGGCTAAAGTGATAAAGGTACAATGTATTTATAGATTAATAACTAAATTAAGCATTTAAACATTGGCCATAGCTAAAACTGTTTCCATTGGGTGCTCCATGTTTTTGCCATCTTTAACGAGCAAGCAATTACCCATTGTTGGTACAAGAATAACTGTTTTTTCAACAATAACGGAGTTTGTTTCACGTTTGAAGTGGCAGATATTCTATAAACATAGTAGGTAGTGCAGTTAGAACTGTAAAAGACGTTTGTCAGGTGTTAACCTATTAAGTAATTATTTAAATAAGTTTATCTTTTTCGCACCTTCGCAAGAAACATGAAGTCAATTCTTAGCTCCGGTTTTCTGCGGCATAAACGAATAAGAATTGTAACACATGTCACTACCTGTATATGATATCAGCATTTCTCAGGTTAACATTCAGTCATCAACTAACACTCATTTTACAGTCGAGTAGGCTGAAAAGTGTCTTTCTCAACGCCAAGCCTCGAACCCTCAACATAGGCCACAAGGCCACATTGCTTCAAACACTTTTTTGACTATTAAAAATGGTACATATTCACAACGAAGCACTCTTATCATTTTTAAGAAAATACAGAAAAAAGAAAACAGGTTTAAGGCGTTGTTAAATTATCTTGTGGATCTACGGTAGATTACATTATTCTATAATACGTCGTGTATTTATACCAAAACGTGTGTTTTCTTATAGCAAAGCCACATCGGGCTATTTGCTGAGTCCACCGAGGGGAATCGAGCCCTGATTTTAACCTTGTAAATCCGTAGACTTACAGCTGTATTATACTAAACAAATAGAATAACACATGTATTATAACTACTTAATAAATTGCCATCATAAATTGGCACAGAATAAAAAAACATTGGTTACTTACCTTATTTTTTGTCATGAGGTGTCATATTTTATCTCCCAAATTGTTGTCGGTGTGTCAGTGTTAAGTTTACAAGCTTATAATGTTAAAATCTGAGGTTCGATCACCGCCGTGACGAGAACGTAGCTTACCTATTTTATAGCTTCAGCTTTTAAAAAAATATCTATCTGAAATTTACTAGATCTGTTTATGAGTATTTCGGGCCCGGCATGGCCAAGCGTGTTAAGGCGTGCAACTCGTAATCTGAGGGTCACGGGTTTGCATCCCCGTCGCGCCAAATCTGTTCGCCCTTTCAGCCGTGGAGGCGTTATAATGTGACGGTCAATCCCACTATTCGTTGATAAAAGAGTAGCCAAAGAGTTGGCGGTGGGTGGTGATGACTAGCTGCCTTACACTACTAAATTAGAGACGGCTAGCACAGATAGCCCTCGAGTAGCTTTGTACAAAATTCAAAAAACAAACAAACAAGTTATGAGTATTTCAGAATCGAAGTGGTATAATTATTTGTATGCTCTTCTTTCATTTCATTAATTACACTGCACAACAATTTTTTTGAAAAGGTTTGATTCCTGAAAGATTTTTGCTGATTGTGACAGGTACCTGGTGGATACACACAAATATAGTTTTGGTTTTGCTTCATCACGTAGGAACTCTGAGAAATGGACAGTTAACTGTTTACCGGCAATAACGTATTTAATTGTGTTTATGTTTCTAATACGCTGTTAAGTTCAACATAATGAAAAGTGTTTTGCTCCTGATTTTCGTTTGTATTCAATGTCCGGTGCATCATGTTGCAGTGTCCGACAGTAGTCAGCAAGCATTGACGGAATCTAGTTGCCCTGATATCGTTTTTCCATTGTAGCAAAACTGAAGATTTCGATGAAACAGTACGTGATGGGCAAATATGGATGTGATTTTCGTGATCAGCAGCCAAAAATCTATAAGGAACACCCAACAGTGTTCAAGGAGCAAAAACTTTGTTGTGCAGTGTTATTATTTGCTTTTACACAAGCATATTGTTCCAAAATGTGAAGTACCTTTTAAATGTATTTGTTTGCTTTACAGTTCTTGTGAAAAGCTGCACAAATTGTTATATACACATAATTATAACCGTCTCTAATTTTGAACTAATAGACTAAAGGTGTGTGTGTGTTTTCTTATAGCAAAACCACATTGCTATACATCCTGAGCCCACCGCGGGGAATCGAACCCCTGATTTTAGCGTTGTGAATCTGTAGACTAACTGTTGTACTAGCGGAGGGCAGAGTAAAGGGAAGGTACCTGACAGACAGATATTTTATTCACGTTTTGTATAGATATTCAAGCTTATACAAACTTTTATTTGAATACTATTGTTTTAATCTAACTGGCAACATATGTGTAAAGCCTTTGTCATGTCTTTTCATACTTTTAGTTAATAATGTCTAACAGATGAAAATCACCTTGTAGAAAACTAAAAAGTCACTTTTTTTGCTAATTATAATGATTTAATCATTCCTTTTTTTCGTAGTTTTTAGCTCAAACTTTTGATTAATTATTCAATGATTAATTACAAAAAATTATTTAAAATTTTCTATGCATGAATACTTTTTTTTACGCGCTATGAAAATAAATGATTGATCTATTTTGAGAACGAACATCTCTTATTATCATCGACACTAACTCAGTTTACTTCCAGTAAGTTGTTCAGAAATAGCCGAAGAACTACCATATAGTGAACACCAAGCCAACCAACTTGTAATCGCGCCAAAATTACTTAAGAATACCCACGAAATTAATTTGTTAAATAATCTAAAATAAAACATTTTTTTTATTTGACAGTCGGGTGAAATGGTAACGCAGAAATGCAGTCCTTTTCAGTTAATAACTAAAACGTCACCAACGGCATATCTGAACAACGAATGTTTTATCTTTTTTACATTTATTATTTTTGATTAAAAGTTTAAAACCGTTGAAGCTCAAAATATTTTGTGTGTACCAGTGTAATATAATGACTAAATAGCAGCTTTAACAAAAATTGAGGTTGTCAACAAACTATAAGTTGCAATTAATGTGCCAGTCGATATTAACCTATCTTTTCGAGTGGATGAAAATAACATGATAAAAGAAATATTTTGCATTAAAATGTTTAAGTATTAAATACAATGTCCTGACATATGAATATAAGCACTTTCGAATCCAATGGTATTGTATGAAATACCCACAATACTTCCACGCTTATGATATGCGTAATTCTACCGAACACGAACTTTTTGGAACATGGAAAAGTGGAAGCTACCAGGTATTGATGGGCCTGTTTCTACTCAAGCTATATACTCTGCCCATTAAGGGGAGCCAGTAGACTCACCTCTGCCCCACAGGGGATCCTGTTTTTACTCGTATTGTATTACAGAGAAATATCATGAATGTCAACTATATTAAAAGTTTGTTTTATAATTCTGCGCAAAGCTACACGAGGACTATCTGTGCTAGCCTTCCATAATTTAGCAGTGAAAGACTAGAGAGAAGGCAGATAGTCATCGCCACCCACCGCCAACTCTTGAGCTACGATTTTACCAACGAATAGTGGGATTGACCATCACGTTAAAACGCCCCCCACGGCTGAAAGGGCAAGCATGTTTGGTGCGACGGGGATTCAAACCCAATATTCTTATCAAGCGGAATAGAGATTTTGTTAACGTGTTAAATCCAGAGCTTCAAACGGAAAGGAACAGAGATTTTTTTAACATTGTAAATCCAGATCTCCTCTACCTTTAACGTTCATCATCATTGAAGATATTCGGAAAGTATTATTTCATCAAAAATTAAATAGAAACTCGTACGCGTAGGTAGGTGTCTCTGTGTGTGTAAATGTCGTCAATTACATAAATAAGCAAACATAACAGCCTTCATAAAAATTATGTGCAAAGACAGATAAAATAAAAGAAATGTGAAGATTTAGTTTGAGAAGTCTGGTCAATTGTTGTCATTGGTTAAAAGCGTATGTAACCTAAGTCTAATCCTTAATCGGTTATTTTCTTTATTAACTTAATACTAATTAGTTTATATCTTAGAGTTCAGATGCTAGTCTATTTCCTCCTTCAGAGAACACCTGACTGTATATGGTGGTAGGAGAAACGATTCGATTTTCGGTCTATTCCTTAAAAAGACTGGTGTGTCATCCACTTTTTTGGAACCTCTACTATATATACATACCTACAGAGCCTATACCACAACTATGTCTCTTGTATTCCAACATTGACAGATGTAGTGTGGTTGACATATTATAAAGTATGTGTGTGTTATTCTTGTAGCAAACCCACATCGGACTATCTGCTCAGCCGTATTTTAATATATTCATAGTCTCTTTTGTTTTCCCTCATGTGTTCTCAACATTAGTTCTTGACTCAACCATCTGTTTGGTTTAATGACGTTTAGCTGCTTCGTACGCCAAGTGTTAATCATATGAATGTGGAAGACTTTTTATTCTACAACTTTCTTCCAGCATCTTTTTGGTTTTTAGAGTTGTCGATAAAAAAAACCAGTTTAAGTGGCTTAAGCGTTTCGTTGCTTTTAAAGCACACGTCCATTTTCCGAACGAAAAGAAATCAATACACACAAATATGGTATATTATATAGATATTATTAAAGAACATTCATCTGTACGTAAAGGTATTCAAAGTATATTTCACAATTATAGTCGCTATTTCGAAATTATTTGCCACGAATGTTATAAATGTGAAAGAAACAGTCCCTCTAGTGTACTGTAAAATTGGTTGAGTATACACAATTTTTATTATTGTCTAATACATATAAAGGTATTACAATTACAAAATCGTAGTTACTTACAACACTACTAATTGATTTCATCTATATAAGTAGGCTTAAAGGCTTGTCAGTATGTATATATGTATGTGTGTGTGTGTCTGTGGTGGCTAAGAGTTTTTTCGTAGATATGATTAAGAAACAAACTTTCTATCTGACTGGAAATTAAATAGATTGCAAATATGTCGTACATCACTTCATGAGGCCTTTGTAAAGCATTGGTTTCCGCACGGTAACCTTATTGTTCTGTTTTATAAAGGCCCGGCATGACCAAGCGTGTTAAGGCGTGCGACTCGTAATCTGAGCGTCGCGGGTTCGCATACCCGTCGCGCCAAACATGCTCGCCCTTTCAGCCGTGGGAGCGTTATAATGTGACGGTCAATCCTACTATTCGTTGGTAAAAGAGTAGCCAAAAGTTGGCGGTGGGTGGTGATGACTAGCTGTCTTCCCTCTAGTCTTATACTACTAAATTAGGGACGGCTAGCACAGACAGCCATCGAGTAGCTTTGTGTGAAATTCAAAAACAAACAAACAAAACTGTTTTATAAAACAATAAATCAACCCTAACTGAAAGCGATGAGCGCGTAAAACACCACAGTTCAGTTGCATTCAGGGTGATGAAAATACATACAAAAGTTGGAAATATAATTTTCTTGTTCTTGAGATAGTTGAAAAATAATAAAACGTAAATATTAAACAAATACCAATTTTGATCAATTTTTCTGAGAAAATACATATTGATTTACATATAAAGGTGTAATTTTAGATATTTGAGAACATTTTATATTTTAATTTGTAAGATACTAATACAACACTTCGCTACAAATAGGATTGAATATAAAATATATTTTTTTAAACTGTAACAACGCTTAGAATAAAAGTTAGCACTTACCACAAACACAATTAAATAAACGCGTGTCTGGCCAGGAATTGACACTAATGTTAATGAACAAAACATAAATATAAATCTTAATTATTTCAAAATAATGGAATCATAAAAATAACGAAAAGAATAAAAAACCTAATTCCATTAAAAAATAATCACCTTTCTATATTAATAACAATATATAGTGATAAACAACAATAATTCACTAATTATCTAATGACTCAGTTTATGAAACTTATGGTAAGCTATTTATTCACTGCTTAGACTACGAAAGTACATATTATGTTATCATAAATTTACATAATCTATTCGTGGATTAATATTATCTGTTCGTCACTGTTACGGAAGCTGGTATCAGTTTCATAATACATATATATATATACTTAAAATATGCGTAATTAACTAGAAGGTGAGTTGGCGTTTTGATGTAACTAAATATTCATAAAGAAATTAATCGCTAGACGGAATAACAAATGAACGACAAAGAAAAACATAACTAAAAAATAGAATTCGCTATTACATAAAATTATTGGTTTCATTCGTTTGGAATTTCGGACAAAGCTACAAGAGAGCTTTCTGCGCTTGACGTCTGTAAGTTAGCAGTGAAAGGATAGAAAGAAGGCAACTAATCTTCATCATCCACCGCCAACTCTTGATCTACTCTTTTAACAACAAATAGTAGGATTGACCGTACATAATAACGCCCTTACGGCTGAAAGGACGAGCATGTTTGGTGGGATGAAAATTCGAGCCGCAAATTGTTGAGGCATCACTTTGGTGAAACATATATGAAGCTTTATGATAACAGTTTAATAAAAAAAATGAAACGCAGTTTTCTAGATAAGCTGAATTAATAACAAACACTAAAATATTTACCTTTCTAAACGAAACATTATATATGACCAAGTGTTGCTAGAAAGAAGAATTTAATAAGTTAATATAAAAAATAGATGTAAAAAAAAGACTTCTGTTAATCGGAGAAGAACTAGGACTAGTTTGCTCTTTTGCATGAGTATGAGATTTCCCTGTGGATTTTGGAGGTGACGAACGGGTCACATCAATTGTGATACCACAATATTCCACGTATTTTAAGTTGTATATGAGTTATAATTGTGATAGTCAATTCCTTAGCTTGAAAGGTGGACGTGAAGATGCTCCTGACTAACTGTCTTTCCTCTGGTCAGTAGTTCAAAATTAGATTGGTCACAGTTAGTTTTAGTCGTCTTTACCATAGATAAGAATTATCTTTTCCATTTCTGCACAATTCGAAAGAGAGTTCCAAGTAGTATGTTTAAAGTAAATTTAACACATTATGAGTCGCTTTCGGTTTATATTTACAAGGAAAAGACGAAGATAAATGGCTGTTAAGATTTAGTTAGGAGTTATTTTAATTTTTAAACAGTTTTTCTACGTGAAACCAAGCAGAGACTAGTAGTTAGCCATCCTTGGTGTAAAGCTGAAGATCCAAGGTTCGAAATGCAATTTGTCAAGGAACACTCTCTGCACTTTCATCTGTGGCACGTTATAAGTGTGACAGTCAATTTCATTATTTGTTTAAGGGCAGGCGCATTGACGGTGGATCCTGCTGAACGGTTGTCCTTCCTTCATTCGATACGTGTAAACTAGGATGCTCTACTCGAACATCAGGAGTCTCTGACTAAAACGTTTAGTCCACATATTGCGTATGGTACTGTTCAGGTTGAAAATACTAATATGATCACACTTATCACGGGTGTTGAGAAATTTCTTAGATGTCATACTTCGCTTCATTTTTCTCTAAACCAAGAATCGTGAACAGAAAAGGTGTTTGAAGTATGTTGATCAGAAATAAGTATTTAAAGATTAAACAAAACTAGATAACACAAAGGCTCGTAACAATCAACACATTTTTTTTTTTCAAAAAACAACAACAAATCATAGTATGAAGTTTTTGGCTTTCGAAAAAAAATGGTGTACCATAGAAATGTACTACCTATTAAAAATGTAAATTAGAGTCGATTAACGTCAGATCTAATTTGCGTTCGTTTACTTTTTTGTTGTTGTTGAGTGTTTTTCTTTTTATGGTACATTCCTATGAATTCTTTCTGTCGTGTTATTTATAGAAGTATCTAACACTTAACGCTAAAAAACACCTTACTCTTAAAAAGAATAATCGAACAAATGTCATTCAGTGTGACCGAAACGCCTAAATAATGATACGATTAAGCACTTAATGACAATTTGAATCACTACAGCTCTTAATGAATCTTGCAATTATTAATCAAAAATTAAATTCAAGATTAAAATTGATTCATTATTTTTATGTCCCCAAAAAGTGCAACAAATTGTGCGATATTTAATCTTTTAAAATAACAGTTAGACACCTAATTTAAACATTAATAAAAAAAATTGTTGGATGGACAACTTCCCTACAACGATATATAATGTGATTTAAAGATTAAAATTTCGTCCAATAAAACATTCGTCTCTTTTTATTTTTGTCAAAACGTCTCCACTACCTGATAAATTGAATTATTTGAAATTATACACTTGAGACATTTTGAATATATATATATATATCGTGCCCTGTTTAACTACACAGCATGTTTAGTTATTATTACAGTTTTATTTGTGATATCCTCTGAAGTTATGCTATTTATTGTTCAATTCCTTAAAAACAAACAAAAAACGTTACTTTTCGCCAATCTCTATAAAAATAAAAACGAATATTTTTAATTTTTGGGCATCAAAACAAACATTGATCTTCAACATCGTTTATGTCCCCAAAATCTTTAATTAATAACACGTTTGTAGAGAAACGGATCGCAGTACTCTTAGATTTTTTTAAACGAGCATCGAAGGTTAAACGATGAACTTCCGTTCAAACATTTCTCCACAGATTATAAGATTATCAAAAAACAGGATATTAAAAGTAGTTCATAAAATTACTGTTAACCTTCTAAATCATGCAAAAATATCTAAAATTTATCAAAGACCTTAAAGTTGATAAAAATTAAATGTATATATGTACTTATATGTTTGTTTGTTTTTAATTTCGTGTAGCTTCGTCAACTCTTGGGCTAACTCTTTTACTAACGAATAGTGGACTTAACCGTAAAGTTATAACGCCCTCGCAAATGAAAGGGCGAGAACGTTAGTTATGAGTCGAGCGCCCTGACCACGTGAAAACATAAAGACTGTTCAGAATTACACCAACAAAAGTGCGTCTCTTTGCGAACGTGATTGAACGAAATGCAACAGCACTAACGAAAAATAACAGTTCGTGTTAATGTTATGGCCTTACGGTATTTTAAAATATTTGTCTAACCTACGAGGTCTCCCACTCATATACGCATATACAAATGATTGACTGTACACGCGCTAACATCATGCGTCCAAGAACAGAATAGTCTAGTCGCAACGCGTTGGAAGTAAGAGTTTCTCTCTCTTTTTTTAGCTTATGTATCTTAGAAACTTTACCTCCACGCCTTCTTACGTTCACTCATTATGTTGACTTGTTTCCGTGGTTTTTGTATTAATGAAAACTTCTTTACAGTTTCAACCTGCCACTGATACAACAAAAACTGTCTCTCCTGATCAGAAGCCTTCTTCAACTGACCAGGGCACAGGTCACTACTACGAGGCAATACCAGACGCTGGGACTGTTAGCTACGCCACTTTCCCCAGGAAAAGTAAGTTTACCCATTATAAAAAAAAAATTATCTATAAAAACACACTAAATAATGAAACGCATAAAATCGCTACTTTGTGGTCTGACTGAAATATAATGATTGGTTTTTAAGTTTTTACTTTCACAAGCTACGACTCGACCATCTATTTAGCGTATACTAAGTCGTTTCTTTAAAAATGGCAACAGGTTATGGTAGCCATGGTTAAGAGAAACAAACGAAGATAGTTCTAAGTAAAGACATCGTACAGTATGGTACAGATTACACTAAAATACGGCGCGTATCAAGCAACTTTATATTTGTAATTAGCTCTGGTCTTCATGCAGTAAATAATAACGGCATTACTCAGAAATCCACAACATGGTTGGTCGTTTATCTCATGCTTGAGATCAGTGGCAGTCTTCCTTCTGTCCCGAAGGCTGCATAAACAAAAATACTTAACATTAGTATACTTGAATTTAGATATTTTTTCTTCTTCCTTTCTTATTTTAAAATTTACCTATCTCGGTCTCATGATCTAGGGTGTAATGACAGTGGTTGGGGAGCATTTCACGTCTGCAGCAGTTTGTTGGAGAGTCCAACCAACATCAGTTGAAGCTTTTATGAACTCTCTGCTCCAATGACAATTCTTTACTCTTTTTGGATCGTGTCATGACAACAAAACTTAATATATAGTGTTAAACAATGTTTTTTATCGAAATTTATTTGTAAAGTGCTATTAAATTGATTTCTTCCAATATATACCAGTACCATTTGCCATTTCCTTGCTAGCTTCTTTCTATATAATTAAGACATTGCATGGGGAACCATGACAGTTATTTCGGACCCTAAATTTTATCACGAAAGCCCTATAACATGTTCTTAGTACAAGTACATGAGAATTCTAAAGAATGATAAGTATTATCACATTGGCTCATTGAATCATCAACAGAGATCAGTGAAGCGTTACCGTAGTATTGAAATTTATATTCTGTAATGACATGGAAGAATTAGCCACATAAAAATGGAAAAAAAAGACAAAATATTCTCTTGTCTTAACACTTTTCCACAGTACTGTATAAACTCATTTCATCAACTATTCATAGACCATTGAGGGTGTAACACATTGAACATCTGCTATTACGGTTCTCTTTGGACATTGTGCAAGGAGTGGCCTAGTATTAGCGTTCTTGAACTATGAATCTAATGTTACTGGTATGCGTTTCGTTGTCAGCAAAACGTTTCCTGCATTTTGTTGTCGTGAATGGGACTTCAAGTTCTAGTATTAGATTATAATAGCCCAAGAACTAGAAGTGACTACAAAGTATTGTTCAAGTTCTAGTATTAGATTATAATAGCCCAAGAGCTAGAAGTGAATACAAAGTAATATTCAAGTTCTAGTATTAGATTAGAATAGCCCAAGAGCTAGAAGTGACTACTATTGGCTTGTTTCCTTCCCTCTCTCTAATCAATCAGTTCAAATTAAAGAAGACTATAATAAATAGCTCTATGTACTTTAGCGCGAACATTCTAAAAAAACAAAACTAATATACTAAGACTGGGTTTATTCTATATTAATTCACGTTAAACGCTTGTTTATCCTTCTAAAGTTTTGGAAATAGCACGATCAAACTCAGTAGACGAACTATGGGAGGCTTTGGTAAGTGTTTGTTCTAACCTGATGACGAAGTTCCTTATCAATGGGGACTAAAATGCGCTAAGAAGGCCATCTAGGTATGATGAAGTTCTAGGGGGTATTTTTTCTGGAGGCCTGGCATGGCCAAACGCGTAAGGCGTGCGACTCGTAATCCGAGGGTCGCGGGTTCGCGCCCGCGTCGCGCTAAACATGCTCACCCACCGCCAACTCTTGGGCTACTATTTTACCAACGAATAGTGGGATTGACCGTAACATTATACACCCCCACGGCTGTAATTAACGCAACGGGATCAAACACGGCACATCTGGTCAGGTACTGCTGATATCGTGTCCTAAAAGAGCTTTTATTTCAGTAAGGACCTCACTGGGGAAGCTATAGAAGTATTGGGGTCTGGTTTGTTTTGAATTTAGCACAAAGCTGCGCTAGCCGTTCCTAATTTAGCAGTGTAAGACTAGAGGGAAGGCAGCTAGTCATTACCACCCACCGCCAATTCTTGGTCTACTCTTTTACCAATGAATAGTGGGATTGACCGTAATATTATAACGCCCCCCCATGGCTGAAAGGGTGAGCATGTTTGATGTGACAGGGATTCGAACCCGCGACCCTCAGATTACGAGTCGAGTGCCTTAACCACCTGGCCATGCTGGACAAGTAATTGGGTGTAATGGAGGCATTTATGACTATGAAGAGGAACTTTGAACCCGTAGCGAAAAACAGGAATTTTATATTAATGTTCAGTAGTTCGCAGTATTTAAAATTTAAAACAATGAAATACTAACTTTTTAAACAGGTTTAACATGTGATTCCATGAGACAAAGCTTCTAAGGAAAAGCTGTGTTACTTTTTACGTTAGCTTAATATTTCGATTTCAGAGAAAATGTATTCGTCTTCGGCATTCTACGAAGGTTCAAGCACTAAATATCCAACAGTTGAGGAGCAGGTCGAACTCTGTCGAAGAATAGCCGACTCTCTTTCAGACGACAAGAAATCACATGGAGCCAGTATGTTCAACCGACGAGTCGAAAAATCTAATAAATGGGGACACAAAGGTAAGTCTTGTCTTTACCTGCCTAAATACATTTTCTGTTCTTTAGTTTGAAAATTAATAATGAAAAAATATCATCATAACGTCACCAGTACGAAGACACATTTCATCGATTTTTGTTAAAGTTTTGGAAGTTTGTGTAAAAAATGTAGTTTGAAAACTATCAGGCAAGTATTTTTATTAATCTGAGTTATACTATTAAAATAGAGTAATACAAATTTATTCCAAGTTTAAATCAAGAATTCGTTGAAATTGTAAAAACACTGTGCACGTGCGCACAAATGTTTTGTTTCCTTTCTGCTTGTAGATAAGATGTGTCTGGCGCCAAAGATTTGTGCCTGTGGTATATTAACGTGAAACTTTACTGTCAAGAGATTTCAACTTCTTGAACACGGTATTCTTTGCTTAAGTGTTGACATTAGATTAATGAACCAGATAACTAATTTTATAGCGTTTTATGTTTGCTTTTATTGTTACTGAAAATATAATATCCGGAAGGCTTAGCCTCAGTTGTTTAATACAGCCATTATCATAGTCCCTTAAAGTATATAAATATTTTTTTTTATTGAACAACTATAAATGTTGTTACTACAAACATTTCAGAATTTTAATCAAAAACGTACTAACCCTATTCACGTGTGTTTTGTTTACCACAACTATAAGTTGAATATATTACATTAAAAAATTTCTCAATGTGCAAATCAACCAAACCATCCATCATCTATAGTGGATATAACACTGTGAAGAAATTGCATATATTAGGTATATATTTTTAACTGCTTGGAGTCATTCATGTAAGTAACACTATTTTATCAAAAAATTATATGTTCTGGGAAGTGTGTAGAACAGCCCTTTCCGATGTAATATATACATAAATTCAGATCATAAAGCTGTGTGTTGAGCATGTCATCTTTGTACACAAGAAAGCTAGAAGGAATAGTGTTGTACTTTAGATATAACGGGCTTATGACGGAGCTTTTTGCGAGAGAACTATGTTACAAGTTACTTTCAAGCTTCATGGCCTTCAGATAGTGTCTCAGGACGCGATGACATGAACTGCAACGACGTGGTGAGGCTCCAACATATTTTTTTAATGTAACGTTCTCATTCTTTATATTAGCTAGCTGTAACAATGTTAATAATACTCTTTAGTGTGCTAAATCAGCAAGAAAGTTAGTCCTAGTTTTTGATATTCTTAATAAGTTGATTAGGTATCATGTACCAGTCATTAGTCTATTCCTACGAAGCTTCATAAAATTATTATGAAATGTTTTACTTTTAATATTTCACCCAGTAAATAACAAATTCAGGGCTCTTAAAAATAACCAACCAGCATAACTTCTGAGTATTTAATCAAATGAAATCCCAATCAAGTGTTAATACAATTAATTTCATTAAACAAAAGTGAATACCAATCATTTCTCTTTCAATAACCGTGTAATAATAGTTTGTTGTAATATTGTTATTGTATAATTTAACCATATACAAGACTATTGTTATAGTTTTAAAACGATATTATTTCTAAACATCATTAAATTGTCCAGACCCTAGATTACTATTCTTACAGCAACTACACACCCTTCACCAAAGAAAAACTGTTGTAATATTTATTTTATCATGAGTTTAAACAATGTCTAATATTTTCAACAATATTGGATTTTTAAAGTTAGAATTAAGTCATAAAACACAAACATATTTTGACAAGCATATCTACTGTTTCGAAAAACAATTATTCCGAAATTGTTTACCTTTCGCACTAGAAGTAAAATCAGTACTTTAGGCTTTTAAACTCTAACTAAGTTTCAAACTAAAATTATACACCATCTGTACCAAATGCAAAGTTAGCGCTTTAGTTTTCAAACGCTAAGAAAGACTTCCATTGGCTTAGCGGTAAATCTAAAGGCTTACAACGCTATAAACTGGGTTTCGATACTTGTGTGGACACAGGATACATAGCTCATCGTGTAGCTTTGTGCTTAATAACAAACAAACTCCTAGATTTTTTCCAGAATTATTCACCATTTGCACGAGGTGTTAAATTAGAGCTTCAATCTTTCAGATTCAACTAAAAGTGTTCCAATTTTGTATATAATCATTTTTACAGGGTATGCTAGATATTTTTCGAGCTTGACGACAAAATATATAATTTTATTATTATCCATATTTGTAAAGTCACTAACATTTACTGCTTCTCTTGACGCCCGGGGATTTCGTTCTTTTGCCAAACTATCAAAACTGGCGTCAGTTGCAACTTCTCTCTTCAATTATGTATGCATTACAGGAGAGAGGCTAGTATCATAAACGTTAGTTACAAGAAATTGTTACACTAATGTATTAGTGTTGGAACGCTGGCATGACATCAAGAAAAGAGGAAAAAGCAATGCACGTAAGTATTACTATTTAAATATGCTGTTTAATAGCTTTAACTTTAACATTGTATATAGCTTTGTTAGTTACCTTTAATGTAACGCTGATTTCTCCAAGCCCGTTCCCTTGGCTGTGGTTTCGCTAGATAGTAGATAGGGTCAGTGGGAATCTCGTTAATCCACAAAACTTCAGTGTGTGTTTAAAAATTCAAAACATTTCTCAGCATTCAAACATTTCCAGTGAAAAAGATTTGCATTCCGAGCAGTATTATAGTGAACAATATGAATTGAGATTTATATATTTTAACATATAACACATTTTAATTTAAAATATGCTTGCTTGTAAAACGTTTTAACATATTTTGAATAACTCGTAACCCATTCAGCGAATCAAAAATACATTAGGTCTCTTCATAACAAACTGCAGTTTCCATTTTACCTATCTTGAAAATTTGAAAAACAAATCAACCTGTAACATAAATCATTAAAAAGTTATTCAATCGTATAATACCGAATAATAAATAATATGCAATACCATATTATTATTCACACATCTAAGTTAATTTAGGTGAATTAGAAGGAATTTAAACATCCATCAGCATAATAATAAGTTTGTTTAGCTGTGGTTCTTTGGCTTGCAAACCCACATTATGCTGATGAGCCTTCAATCGGCCTAACTGCAGTCCGTTGGTTATATTCTCGATTTTATCTTTAACGAATAAAGTGAAATCTCTAATACAAACTCGCAACTGCACGTTTTAAGAATTTTGTTGTAAATATATTTCTGTTGGTGAGAGTATTTTTAGGTCAGCATCTCTTGTAATAAAAATAAATGCTGTAAAGAATTGTTAACTTGAAAGAATTACTCATTTTAATCTCTACTCGCACATCGGCGGTTTAGAAATATTGTTTTATTTATACTTTCTAAACCAAAAGCATTTATCTTTGTTACTGAGGAATATACAGTTGTCCTAGATCAGTGCAAAAATAAAAAGTTTATTCTTGATAATGTTTCTATTCAATGGAAAATATTATGTTTCGAACTAATTTTTGAGTGGATAAATCTTGACAAGGAAAGATATACTACACTGGCTTTAAATTCGAGTTTTACTTTATTAAATACAAGCCTTTGTGTGAGTTTTCTTATAGGAAATCCATATTGGGCTACTTGCTGTATCCGCTGAAAGTAATCGAACTCCTGAATTTAGCGTTGTAAATCCGTAGACTTACCGCTGTCCCATGATACTCCCATCGGAGGATTATAAGTCTGCTTGAAAGTAAAAGTTAAACAATTGCATCAGTGAAGTTATATTCAGAAATTGCAATTAATTTTATCATAGAAAATGAAAATTAGTTATTTTCAGGGCCAGTACCATTAGCATTCAATATTGGAACCTAAACATACGGTTCACTGTGTTCCTTTGTATAGGACTTGTACAAATAATGTTATACACAAGTAACTTCAATTTAATACCACAGTCTTTAAGAGTCAATCAATACAATTTAATAAATAGTTTCTTTACGCTAATAAAAGGCGAGATAACTCTTAGCTACAATAAATGTCATTATATTTTGTGGTCACTCAGTATGATCATAAAATTAATCATAAGTTATAGTTTGGTTTGGTTTGAATTTCGCGCAAAGCTACACGAGGACTATCTGCGTTAGCCATCCCATTTTAATGTCACCACGGCTTGAAGTTCGAGCATGTTCGGCGCCGGGTTTCGATTCCACAGATGCCTATATATAATTTCCCATAACTTACAAGGCCCGGCGTGGGCAGGTGGTTAAGGCACTGAACTCGTAATTCAAGGGTTGCGGGTTTGAATCCTCATCATACCAAATATGCTCGCTCTTTCAGCTGTGGGAGCATTATAATGTGACTCTCAACCCATTTACTTATAATAGCTTAAATGTTGGCAGAAAGTGTTGTCGGCCACTTGTCTTTCGGAATCTCTGGACCCCAGCTCAAAATTTGGAACGGCAGCAAGTAAACAAAATTTTTAAAATTCAAAGAGAAAAATTGTGTGAACATCAACTATAACTCAAGAATTTCTTGTTTCGCAATTTTAAAATGAATTTTAGTCTTTCTTCTTTTACTTTTTAAACACTGGATTTTTAATTTCTGTTTATATTAATTGATTTGAATAATGTAAAACTTTATTGAATGGTATTCAAGCTAAGCTATTTTTAATTGTAGATTCAATAAGAAATTAGTGATACAATATTCAATTTGTAATAAATCTTGAACAACTGCAGAGGTTCGAGCATGCTATGTTAAAATGGTCTTGAATATGCAAATCAATAAGTCACGTGAACAATCACATCCGATATAAAGCCATGGTGGAAAGAAATGTATCAGAACTACATTTTGCCATTCTTTGGGGTTTCGTATGTAACACGATACTACCAAAAATTATTCGCTATTGGAAAGTGTATGAACAACCCTTTCCGATGTAGAATATTCATACACTCGGATAATAAAGGTATGTTCAAATCAGGGTTTAGAATTTCCTAAGTGGGAATATCCTTTATACTTAATGACATTGAAAATAAAAGAATATGGATCAACTTGAGGAACCAGGATCTTACAGAAAGGATTTACAAAATGTCGTATTCTATCCGTAGTAAGCAAAGAGTGGCATCTTGTAGAAGGCGAGAATCTGCGAATACGAGCAACTGTACGCAACGTATCCAAAAAATGTCACTGTCTGTAAAAATGACATAATTCTCTTGCACACAAGCTGCTTCCATAACGTATCCATCCAACCACTGCATACCTCAAACAGCTAAAAGATTAAACGGAAAATGATGCTATTCTGTGCAAAGAAATAACAATGAAGATGCTTGAGACAGGTCCTTTGGACATCTGTGCTATTAGACTGTTGAAATTGACGCTAGGAAATTTTCGTCCTCTTACATTTGATGGCCAACTGAAAACTTGTAGAGGATAGTAGTACACTTTGGCCATGGAAGCCTTACGACGGAGCCTTTTGCAGCGTAATCTACACTATTATCAGGATAAATGGTAGATATACAGAGTATGTTCGGACGGCATACATGGACTATAACTATAGTGAAATTCCTAAATCGTTTTTTTTTACTTGTATACACAATATACTTAACCTTTGTAGAATGTAAACTGAAAAATTGTGGTATATAACTGTTCCATAATATATTTTTTCATCGATTGATTAGATCAAGAGACAGATACTGGACCTTGTAAGAAAGAAATGCTCAAAGAGGTAAAACTTACAGGGCAAGTAAAAGCTGAGCCGACTAGATCGGAAGCAAACAGTAGTAAAGAAGGTGACACACCTCCAAAATTAAAAACGATCCTTGACCCCAGACATCTACAAGATGCTAGCCAATTACGAAAGGAAGGACAAAATATTAGCGAACATAACGTAGTTAGTCCAGAAGTTTGTCTAGATTTGGTCAAGGATCTAAAATCTCCAGCTGGAAAAGGAGCTGTGATGTTTGCAAAACGTCAGAAAAAGTCTGAAAAGTGGATTGTTGATGAAAACAAAGTCAAAGCTCATCATCCACCACAGAAGCCCCTTAACCCTCTGTCCACAGAAGTGACAAAAACTGGTCCTCAAACAACGAAACTCCAGGAAATGATGCAAAGCCCACGTTTGAAGATCGTCAAGAGTCCGTGGAAGGCTGCGCTGGAGTCTCCTATAGGAAGCTGTGATGGTGCGTTTCAGGAAGTCCAGTCTGAGTTTAAACCAGAACCATCGGCTTCTAGTGATGTCCAGGCAGGTAGAATTAAAGCTCAGCCCCCTTCTTCGACCACACCAAGCGACAGTTTTGTTCCCCCTTCCAGCACTACTGTTCCTTCTCTTGCTCCTGTAGTGGGCAGCCGTTTTCTGCCTTCTACGAACTATGGTCTCTATCGACCCAGTGCTCCTAAAGGTTGGAGTGGACAGACTAAAGGTGAGCAAACTTTCTTTAAAATATTGAGTCTATAATATAACTTAACTATAATTTTTTTATTGACTACATTATATTTTCAGTATTTTGGTAGACATTTTATCACTGAAGTTTCCTAATAAAAGCTGCTTCATGAAACTCGAAGTTTACGTACATCACTTTAACACAGATTTACCAATGTCTGCACGTGACAAAGTAGTTTCAATTACTTTTTGTAATAAAGTGATGTACAGATACTTTATTATTCAAATTTGAGTACAATATTTAATTAATTATAAAGAGTAATGCAAATCATACATAAGTCGGTGAACTAATAAAATATACTCTTATTTCAGCAGTGTTCATTCTAGTGTCGGAGCTACATCAGTCGTTACAAATACGTCATTAGTTGACTGGTAACCAAAGTATTAGCTCTGTTTATACAAATGATTTTACGATAAAATCTCACAGCCATATAGTACTTGTCTTTATGCAAATAAAATAGAAAAATAATTTGAAACGTCTTTGGTACATCTCAGAAAACAAAATTAAGATTGATTTGTCTCTACAAGAATTGTTTAGGATTAGTGACAAAAAAAAACAAACTGGTGTAAGGTATACACTCCCCTGCCAAAAGTTTCTGGAGACATTTTATCAGTGTCACATGGCCTATACAATATATTTTTAAAACTAACTCAGTGCTTCTTTATGCAGACATACACGCGGTTCCTGGTGTAAAATTGCGTTGAAAATATTAGACCGTTTTTATTGCGTAAAGTTGAAAGTAAAAGACAATTTAAGTGAGATCGTATATAGGAGTGTGATCATACGGCTTTTTCGAGAAGAAGAAATAGACAAGTATACATAACATGTTACTGAGCTTGTGAAAATTTATAACAAAATGGTTATTTTATATATATAATTAATGTAAATAAAAGTTATTTATCCTTTATGGTAAATGACATTATTTTTAAAACAACAACGATATATTTATTGTGATTAATTAACTTCTTTTTTAAATGGCATGTCTTATTACAATTAAGCAGGTATATCATTAATCGTATGTTCAAATTCAATCGTTGAATACCTTCTTTCCAAAATTTTTATCCGTTCTTAATAAACTACTAAAAAAAGGCAGATAATCATTACTGAAACAACAGAATTTGTCCATACAGTATCTAAAATATGTTCGGGTCAGTTTACAATTTTGTCCAATTATAACAAAAGTTTAACTGTTAAGAGTTGTAGAAAATACTTTAAACCAACTCCAAAACACATCCACGTCAATTCTACTTTACCCAAAGTTTCACATGTGTAATAAATGCTATTTGTAATATTTGTACAAAGTGCTTTCGTTTAACATTATGCTATGCAAGGGTTGGGATAAGTAAAACCATGCATTGCGCCCAAGAATGCTTGGAAATGTTTAGTTTGGTATACAGTCCATTTAGCAATGGAATTATGATAACTGTCAGGAAAGTTTGTGGAGAGACGAAAGCCAGTTCTCATCTTTAAAGTTAAAAGTAGCAGCCGAATAAGGGTATGTAGATAGAAAGATAAACGGTTTTGATAGTGCTGTGTCATCTATAAAAGGAATGTACTGGGAGAGCTAAGATGTGGACTACGTTTCGTGCATTGGGCCTACCTATGATATATCGAAATGTTAATTGCCATATAAGGATTGGAAACCAGATAAACAAATAAAAATCATATATTAATTATGCTGTGCTACCTGAAATGAATGTACTGGGATTGTTGTAGTATGAACTGCATTTAGGGCAGTGTGAATTTAAGAATACGTGAAATATCAACAAATCTAAATGTCAAGAATGTCCAAAAATTTACAGCATATATGTCGATGTCTGAGTTCGCGTCCATATAAATGGATAAAATTAGTAAGAGAATAAAAGCAGAAACAACAAAAGTTTGGTAGCAGAGAAAGAAATCATACAAGTGACAGGTTAACGTCACCCAGTGGCACAGCACTTACAACGCAAGAAACCGGGTTTCGATACCCGTGGTGAACAGAGCACAGATAACCCATTGTATAGCTTTATGCTTAATTAAAAACAAATCAGGTTAAACAAACCAATCAGTGGAGTACGAAAACAATTTGGACAAATATCTAGTTTCGTGTTATCAAACTTTGTTTGTACTGATGCTGCTAATTTCCGAAAGTGTAACCTGTTTTAAGAATACTTACATTCTTTTTCACAGTGAGTACGAGTTCCACAACTCCACAACCTCTCGGTTCTGAACAAGCATCAACTCCTTCGGATAGAATCCCACCATCAACTCCACAGAAAATGCCTTTCCGTAACTTTAATAACACTCCGAAAACTTGGTCAGCGGCAAAGGCTACGCCAGAGCAATTCGTGTATAAGCCAGTTAAAGTCAAATTAGGATTCATGAAGTAAAAATCAGTATCTCTTTTCAGAACTCAGCTCTCTCTATATGTAGTCACTTGTTTACTAGTAGTGGATCATTAATTAGTAAAAAGGATGATGTTAGATCACAATACCATTGATAACAATTTTAATTACATTATTTTCTATAGACCTACTACGCAGGAAAATATAACATTTAAATGAAGTATAGAAGGTAAAACAACTCTTGCTTAGCTTATTGCAGTAAAGTTACACGACAAAAACGTTTTGTCAGAGAATCCGCCTTCTGCAACCAAGATGTACTCCTTCCGTTCCATGGGTTTGGCGTTTATGTCACTATTTTAAGTAAAAATGCAAAACAAAACAAAAGCGATGGAGTGTATGATAGCATTTCAACTATACTTAAATAAAATTATATTACATATTTTTTTTACTATAAAACTGTATGGATGATAGGATTAACACTGGTATAATTATTACTGCTATGTAATATCACATCAACTACCCACTAAGATATCATGGTTAAATATTATACGCTGGTTTACTGAATTATTTTTAGTTAGACAAAACTTCTCTACGTATTTCTCAGTATCGGTATATATCTGTTGGAAGATACTTAAATAGCAGCCATGTTTAATGCTAAAAATGTTTTCAAACGGACCACACCTAATAAATTTAAATAAATATATACGTGTTTTATCATTAATTTTCTTTCATAACGTCCATTATCAACTCTACTGATTATTTTGGGCTGCTCCTTTTCTCACATTTTGTTTTGTGATTTACTTTATAAACGTGAGTTCAAAATGTTTAGTCCCATTAACTATTCCTACGCTGTTCTTTATCTGCTTATTTTGTAAAATATATTTGATCATAATAAAATCGAGCTCTGCTTTATAGTTTACTGATGCATACGGAAGGAACTCTTATGATACAGTCCACGGAGATGGGTCTATGTGTTACAGATGTTATGTTCAAATATCAATTTAACACTCATTACTTACCCGCCAAAATCCTATCGAACTTTACATCATTGTTTTAAAAGTCGACATTTTAACAGTTTGTCTGGTGGTGTTAAGAAACTTAAAACTAAGTTCCTAAGGTGCCGATGACGACAATATGTTTCTACATTTAAATTCTACGTGAACGACTGTGACTCCTTTATTTACGTGTATAAGTGAAAATGCACTTAAAATTAGTATTAATTTAACAATGCTACTTTTTGTTCTGATAATTTTATCTTCTGTTATAACAATCGAATGTTTGAGTTTTTGCTTCCAGAAAATGAGCGTCATTCAAGAAAACTGTTGGAATTACTAAACCGATATAACAGCTTTTAGAGAATATTACGTTTTTGAAAGAGATTATTTCCTAAATCTTTTGTTTAGATAATGTTATATTTTAACTATAATGCTTGAGAGAAAGAAAACCACAACTAATGCCTGTATTGTATTGCAATTATTGTAATAAACAAATATAGATGCCTTGAAACGTATTAGTATCTTTTCTCAGCCACTTTTATAAGGCAGAAATTAGACATGCTCACCAATCTTAAGCCTACAATAAATACAAGACTTGCTTGTTAATCTTCACTTGCACATAAATTTTCGTGTAGAATAAAGCTTGATATATCTCTGTATTCGACTTATCCATTCGCTTGCTTTTTTCAGATCATGTTATCCTCTCACGAATCAATTTAGAAAACCAACACAAAGAGACTATACTTCCGACTAACATATTTTACTACAGTATACTCATGAATTGTTTAATTTTCTACACGCAATATATATATTCTAAAATGAAGTCTCCAGAACAACTTTTCTTTCTAAGGTTCGCTCAGTACCCTTTAAAGTAAAAAATGAAACCTCCCAGTATATCATTATTTGTTACCTTGTCAGTTTACATTAGTGAGCTATAATATCAAGTAAAAGCCGCCAAGTACAGATGTAACCGACCCAATTACTGACACACACACTATGTTGTCTGAAAGGATAATCAAAATGTGTATTTAAAATACAGTAAATACCGCTTAAAACACTTCACACACTAAAACACTACAAAATGACTGTAAACAATGAAATCCCCCTAATTATGTACTCGAGCTAACTGCTGGCATTAACATTACAACAGAAACATCTCATGAATTGTTTAATTTTCTACACGCAATATATATATTCTAAAATGAAGTCTCCAGAACAATTTTCTGCTGGCATTAACATTATAACAAAAACATCTCGTGGTCAAGAAGTTATGAATATTGTACTGCAGCACGTATCATTGTAAACTGTGTCATGGATAAAAGAATACATTATTACTAAGTAAATTAATGCAAATGTGTTAGACCATCTTTGACTTGAATTTAACTGGCATATACAGATGAGTTTCATCAGGTTTATTATGTGAAACTTATGAACGAATTTGTATAGAACATATAGATATTCAGTGTACTTTGCTAATAAGTGTTATCTTACGTTCGATTATAGTAAATATGAATGTATATCCTTTTTTCTAAACATTTTATATATAATTAAGGTAATATTTCGTAGCAAGAAATAACAAGCAGAAAAATTATACCAATTTATATGTAGCAAGTTTTATTGTTTGCTTCTGTTAGATAACAGCCCTCTTCTTGTAGTATCTGCTAAACCACGTAAACCTAAATACTTTTATAATACTTAATACAGTGCATGAAGTTTAAAAGCACTTCTGACATAATAGAAATCTGTGGTGATTTGGCAGCTATTCTGTGAGCTTAATAATACAAAGGCTAACAGGAAAAATCTGAAACAATAATCTGTTTATGAAATATTTTAGAATGTTTAATTGGGAAGTCATCTCCTCCGTAAAATCAAATTAGGAGTTTTCATTAAAGTGTATTAAACAAAGTTTCAATACCTAGCTTGCTAATAGGGCCGATTTTGGTCTATTGATCATCATACCAGGCTGCGAACCTACTTAGCTCATGTATCTCGTGATGCAACTTATAGATTGAAAATAACAAAAAAGAAATGTATTTATAAAATAATTCTGAATGAAAGGAAAAAGCTTAGTAACATATGAATCACACCATATCTCTACATCAATAACCGACGAGGTCTTTCGCACAGTACCAGCGATCTTCAGGGCGATTAGAATACGAAAGATACTTATGGTTGAGATGCTATGTATATTAACAAATTAATTTTACAACAACTGTTACAGTGTGAACTCGATTGAGTTTGCAAAGTGTATTTTTATCGATTTTATTTATGTTACAAGATACCAGAACTAGTGTAAGAATTTATCACTATTATTGATTTCTTTTAATGTTCACTAATGTATGTCTCTTAGTAAAAAAAATAAACTACATCTGAAACCGAGGATAAAACATATATATATAATATTCTGTAAACCATCACAAAAACATATCTGTTTAATAAAATAAACTAACATCTTACAACATTGTATGTATGTTATACATAATGTTAAAATCGATGTAAAGCATCCATAGAGCTTCAGAATTTATATGACGTAAGTCAGGCAATGAAGCAAGTTGTTCTAAAATTGCTTCTAGATGTTGGTTGCGTTCTTTGATTAGGTAGAACAAAATTAGTTTAGTGGAAAGTTTTATTTATGATTTACAAACGTACTTCTAATATATAGCACCATTTTATGTTCCATTATTAAAAATAAGAAGCAGTTACTTATGGTATACGTCTAGAATGTATGTGTTTGAATTTTGTAATATTTTATCAATGCTTTTGTCTTTTCCCAACGTCTTTTATGATTTGTTCCTACTTTTTAACATCTGTTACAACTTACAAAATTTTCACATTATTCATTGATAATTCATAATGCATAAACAATTGATTTTTTTCACGTATTTTACCTTTTTACATTGTCAGTAGGCAATTAGGTAAAAACCTCCTTCAGAAATACGTTGTCTTCTACCTTCTAAACAAGTAGCAAAATATATAAAAGATAACGTGGCTTGGACATACAAGGAATATATATCTGACATCAAGAGTAAGTCGACATGTATAACTTTTGGAGTTGTGACAAATGTCCAATGCCTTTTCACTTCTGAAATATTAAAATACAAAACCAATGCAAAGTATTCACTCAAGATGTTATGTGCCAGTAGAAAACGGTTCGCAACTCTATACGTTTGTGATCTCAACAGCGTTGCGATGAAAATATGAAGCAATTGAAACACAATTTAAAGATTTTTTTATTTAAATCTCTACAGATGAGATTCTACTTGAAATATATACATCTGAATTCATGTTTAAATCTCTGACAAATACTCGTTTTTTTTCAATATAAAACAATAAAAGAATATCATCTAACAAAATAAAAATAAGCTAACCTATCAACATTCGAATGTTGAACGTGAAGCTACTCATTTCAATCCTATATAGAGATGCAGCTCTCACCCTGAAGGTAAGTTAAGACTGACTTGTATGTCAGGAAAATTGTTTCGGCACATTTACCTCAGAAAGATAAAACTCTTTTCTCACAGGTTCAAAACTTTCAATGCTTAGAGAAATTAATTGTACAGGAAAAAAACATTTTCAATGACGAAATATTGGAAATATATTTACGACCTCTTTGTCAGCTAATTATTCTTAAAGTTTGAAAATTATTAACTTACATTAGTCCTTTACACGGTAATCATCGTATAAGTTACTAGTTGAAGTGAATTCTGAATAGTCATACATTTCAACACTGATACTTAACCAAATTTCTAAGTATATATTATCAGCACAAATTTCATTATTTAACCTAATTCACGAATATAGAGAACTCTCCACCCAGTAACACAGAGGTAAGTCTGAAGGCTTATAACGTTAAAAATCGGGGTTTGATACCAGTGATGGAAACAACATGGCTAACCTATTGTGTAGCTTTATGCTTAACTACTAACAAACGGTTACAAAGACTTTAGCATGTCATAAAACAACTTTGAACATTCAGATTAACAAGTTACGTGTACGTGACCTCTTCAAGTCAGTTACGATAAAAAATAATGCATCAGAGATACATTTTGACCCGACTTGGCGTTTGGAATGCAGTGTGATACCACCAAAGATTAATCGCTTTTAAGAAGGTACGTGACAGCCTTTTCTAACGCCAACTATTCATACAATTAGATCATAAAGATGTACTTTTTACAAAACAAGAACATCCTTTGAATTTAGTCCAGCATGGCCAGATGGTTAGGGCACTTGATTTGCACTCTGACGGTCGAGAATTCAAATCCCCATTCCACGAAATATACTTACCTTTTCAGTCATAGGATGTTTTAATGTTCTATCAATCCCACTGTTTGTTGGTAAAATAGTAGCTCAACAGTTGGCGGTGAACTAGCTACTTTCCATCTAGTCTTTCACTGCTAAATTAGATACAGCTAAATCAGAGTCCTCTTTCAGCTTTGCGTAAAAATCAAACCAAACCCTTGTATTTAATGGTGATGGAAACAAAGGAACATGGATCAACTTGGGGCAACAGAACTAACCAGAGAGATATCAATTTGGCGGCGACGTGTAACAGGTGAGAGTTCAAAGACAAAAGTGAGAGCTAAAAGTCCGACCATGTGGTCTCAGCAACATAATCATGGATCTCCGTCATGAAAAACAAGCCAATAGACAATGGGTACACCAAGACAATGGTCCCAATCATATACTCTTCTCTTTAAACCATCACACACTTCCAAACATCTGGAGGATAAAATTGACATTTATGCTATTCCCATACTAAGCTATGCCAGATAAATCACCAAAAGTTGCACCTGTGGATTTTTGTGCAATCAAACTTTTGAAACAGCTATTTAAAAATATACTTCTCTTACATAAATGGATTATGGAAAAGCTACAAGGAGGAAGTTAAACACCGTTACTGATAATTTTGAACATTTGTCTGGAATGTTAAGAAAATTCCTTCTGTAGACACAAATTTCACAATAAGATCATACATACAAGTCTCCCAATGGGTCAGAAAAGGGTTTATGAGTTTAGAACGCCCAAAATCCGGTATTCGATTCTCCGTGATGGGGCGATTACACATAGCTTATTATACAGCTTTTTATTAAAACAAACACACAAGTCCACATTATTAATTTCAACTTTCTTTAGATCTTGAACAATCTACTTTGAGAACAAAAACCGTATAAACAATCACTTTTATGAACACTACTTTTTTTAAAAACTGTAGAACCGGTAAATGAGATTGACATGCATTGTAATTCATATTTGTTCATGTAAAGGTCACAAAAAAGTGTGAACTCGTATCCAATCCCAGTATTCATCATTGACTTTAAAATTGCCGTTTTAACACAGAGCCATGTTAATTTGATGTCATTTGTCACTTATACTTGTGTTACTGCAGCTTCAATTAAACTATCTTGAAATTAATTATTAGTTTTTCATTTATTGAGAATTTCTGAACAAAAAAATAACGTGAAATAATACACAAGTAGACTGAAGTTGTATGTTACTAATTTCGTCAACCGAATACCCTATACTACATTTATTATTTCTTATGAACAAACACCTGTTAGTAATACACTTCGACAACATGTTCCGCAGAAGTTCGAAAACTAGAGTAGAGAAAATGGGCCCAAAAAACCTATTATTTAACTTGTTTTATTAAAGCATAATAACATAGTAGATTGTAGTTTAATCTAGCTGGTAAAGCGAGACATCATCAGTCTTGTTCTTTAACTAATTTGGTCATCAAGTCTTTCTCGAGAGGAACATATGAGCCACTTTTTAATAAATTTTACACACTAGTTATAAAAAGTCCAGTTTATTTTATATCACTATGCAAACTACTTTCTAGAGCTGTTATTTTTTAAGAACTGTAGAACTCTTTTTCTTATTTAAATTACTGTTGATTTCAATTTTTTATGACAATGACATCTTGGCATCCATACCTAATCACATTAGTCATTTTTTTAATCTTTTAATTGTTCTATTTCAAATCCAACACCAGCAACTTTTATCTTTCCTTGATAAGTCATTTGGCATAAGTGTAAAATTTAAACCTAATACTTCAAACTGCTTTGCTAGAGAACTTGCACTGACTAATATTTAACTTTAGCATTACTCGACAGCAATTAACTTCCAAAAGAAAAGTGGATTTCATGTTTCCAACTGCCAGGTCCACTGTACAAAACATAAGTGTATGAATATGTTATCTAAAGAAAGCTCACTCTTTCATTTTTCTTCAAACAAATATGTCAATTAATTTAACATTGTCTGTTTACCTCTGTAGCATGCTTTTTTGTTTAAAAAACATAGGACCTAAAATATACATTTTAAAAGCACTGTATTAATTCCACTGACATAACAAAATAAGGCATACATGTGGCTCATTAAACTTGTTACTGCCCACAATTTTAAATTATTAATTTTACTAAATTTGTTGACTTCGTATTTATATTACTTATGTTTTGACCTCATCTAGTGTTTGTTACTGGGTAAACACTGAAAGTGTAAATTATTAATAAGTTTACCTTATATTATAGACAAAGCATTAACTATTTTTGCTGTTTCAAATAATATCAGAATGGACAGTTATTTAAATTCCATACCTCATAAAACTCTAGAGAAAGCAGTGAACTGTAGCATCACAAATTATTTTGTGATGCCCACCTATTAGAGAGTACTTTTACAAGGAACTTTGCTTTTAATAATAATAATAATCCAATTGTTCTAATAACTTTTGTTTTCACACACAATCAATTTTATATATATAGAAAAGCTGCAACATCAAAAACACTACAAAAAAACAAAACAAAACATGCAACAAAAGACTACATAAACCATTATTTAGGCATGCATTATCACATACCTATTAATAACAGGGTTTAGTGGTGCAACTGTTCTGACTCTGGTGCTGAAAGCCTTAATAAGAAAGACACATTCAATCCAAAAAAGGCTGCATGCCAATTTAATCTTCTTTGTTTAAATTATCTTTACATGATTCTTGTGGTGTTATAACAGTTAAATATAAACAGGAATCAAATGGTTGTCCAGATTAGCCTGGCTACATCAAACAAGTTTTATGTACCATGTATAAAATATCTTTAAAACCCAGTAGGTGTTCAAAGACAATAAGAAGGACTAATAAATCAGTATTCTATTAAATGTATATTAGTTCCAACATCATGTTTTCATCAACCTTGTGTATTTATCACTGTACCTAATACATGATGTGACATCATGACCTTGGATGTACTAAAATATTAATTTAGATTTACTACTATTGTGATATCAAATTTATAGTATGAGTAGAGCAACTGACATATATAATGGTTTGTACAACTGGAAGTCCCACTGGATATAATGGTACATATATACCCTTAACAACAGCTTTATCATTGGAGCAGTTTTACCATCTTAAAGATAAATCTAAGACTGTTCTATCATTTAATATAACTGATTTTAATTCATATCTAATCTGAATACTTGCATGGACCCAGCTGCACGTTTTTAAGTTACATCTTCATTTATTCATTCATTATTCTTATAAGTATCAATAACATTATCATGAATTTCATGTGTTTTTTTATTTTATCAGAAAAAACTGCCAACTATTTTACATAAACAATTACATAATTAACAAGAATGATCATAAACAAACTATTCATAGACTGCAGCAAACTACAGATGAACTGAAATATTTACACAAACAAATCTGGAGAAATGTGAAACATTTCTAAGTAAAGTAAACAACAATCCTATCTGAAGGTTATTACTAGGACAAGCAGTGATGACTAAGAAACTAAAGTGAAAAGGTATTAAAGGAGGAAAAAAATGGACTTTTATATAAAGAACAAATTTATTCTAAAAGTCTAGAGAAACAGAGCTTCTGTACAACTCTGGCTTTAACTTCTATTTTTAAATTTCAGTTTGAAAACATCTCAAATTTTGCTGTTATACAAGAGCTTCAAAAGTACAGAGCTAGCACATTTTCTGTCTTTATATCATCATGTTTTTAAATCACATAAATGTCAGTCTTTGCATATTGAGGAGTAATACAATATAATGCTTGTATATCTTGCACTTTGGTATTTGCTCACATCTACACTATAAACACACCACATAAATACACTAGCTTTATATCTGTAAAAAAAAAAACTTGTAAGATTTTCTTCTTATGTAAAAAACACAATCAGAAATAAAATTGCTCTGAATATATAACAATTTCACAACATTAGGTTGAATAACAAACTGCTGCATACAATGTATTATTTTATGTATCGAAATAAAAACTGCAATACAAAACTAAAAGAGAATGGTTAAAGATAACACATGAAAAAACATTTTAAATTACTCAATCCTTGCTTCAAATATAGTATGGAAACTCAGAAAATTTAAGCATGTGATGTATAACAATAATATTTATATTCTATGAATCTACCTCTTTATTTTCACTTACAGAAATAACTCTATGAATTTACTAAGTGTGAAACTTAAGAATCCTTCTGAAACTAAACAAGAAGATATACATGGCTTAACATTAATCTTGCCATACTGGACAAGATGAAAAATCTTTCATGTAAATTAATCATTTAAGACAAACACTATAATAAAGTTCAAAGATTTGCAGGAACAGTGACTACTATTAAATGGATAAAACTTTTTTTTAACATATGAATATTTCTAAATAACAAGTCTCAGATCAAAGTTATACAGATTTTCTTCTTCAACTTTTTCTAAATCTCTTTCTTTAATACTTAATGTACTTTGTAAAACTATTACTTTATATCAAAATACTGGCAACTTTAGTATCACCTACCTCCAAAAGTAGGTAAAATTTAAGACAACTTGCACTTTTGACATTCTTACATGCATATCCTCTAACTGTTAATAATTAAAAAAATACAGCATTCTGTAAATGTACATTTCTGCATGTATTTCTCTCATAAACTGTATAAAATAGAAAACTTCAAATAGAGCAATTAAACTTAAACAGTCTTCTAGTCCAATCAAATAAAAATATTTATTCTTACTAATATTTTAGAACAAATCAAATACCATTAACATTTTTTTCTCACAATTTTCACTTAAACTCAATTTCTTGATTTCTTTACTTTTATGTTAAAAAGTCCACGCTAGTTCAAGCTAGTCCAAAACCTTCAGTATGATTAATAGCCTTCAACAGTTTATTCCTGAGAACAGTTTCACTAGAATATGGTGGCAAGTCAAGAACATTAAAACATGTGTGAGCTACAGGAAGGTGCTCATTTCCTACATTCATTGGCTGGATTACGAGCTAGAGAAACGTACAAATACAAAACTGTAAATTATATTTACATAGTAGATCTTATTTTGAGAAGAGTATTTTAAATATATGTTTAACATGTTAAATAACAAAAAATTGACAACTATGCCCAAAAAACAAATACAAAATATTTTCAGGATCATCTATTAACTCTTTCTCCCTGGGTAATCTTTACTATGCATGATAGTAAGTTTTAGTGTCTTATATTCAACATTTTAATGAACCACTTGTTCCGTATGTTATACGAATTAATACAGCATAAAACCTTAACTAATAATCCACATTTTAATAGTACAGAAGTTTTAAGTTCCTAATTCTATAAGGATATAAAATAAAAATTCCTGAATTTTCCCTAGTATGACATATTTTCTCCAAGTATTTTGTTTTGAAAGAGTAAGAAATTAAATGTAAATTATTCACTATATCATGGTTATTGTTTAGACAAACCACCATTTATATAGCCTTCAAGTTTGCTTGAATTTTTTTGTGCCACACTAACTTCTAAAATACCCCTTTAAGATAGTAATAGAGATCTCTTACATTTAATTATATATTACATATAACCAATAGAAAGTCAAGGTTTTCACCTATAAATAACATATTGCATAATGCTGTGTTCTGAACAGATAATAGTCACTCAGAGTACAATCAATTTTGAAAAACAAACTTCTAACAACTAGCTAGCCTGAATGAATTTGTAATGGTTCAAACTGCATATTTAGAAAACTAGTATAATTTTGAATTAGGGAAATATTGTCTATTCTTTGGTGATTTAGTGTATTATTACCATTACTATTAGTATAAAAAATAGGCTTAAATGTCCTTAACAATTGACTGCAATAAAAAACATTGGTTAAGTGCTTAATTTCTTGTTTTTCACATGTATTCTTTATAAAAAAATAAACAAAATGTAAAAGTAGGGATCTTGTTAGGTTAGTTAAAATAAGATCAGGTAAATTAAATAATAACAATACAATAAAAATGTTTCACAAAGTACACACATGAGCAGCTTGTGGGTAAAGTAATTCAACAGCATAAAATGAGGTGCATGTGCCTCAAGTGATTTATAACTTATAATAGCACAGATAGTAATTAGACACAGTTCAAAGGGCAATAAAAATAAAATTATAAATAGATGAATACTGTTACAAGCTTAACACCATTTAGAGTAAACAAATATGGTTTTATGTTGCAATATGAAGTTATTCCAGAAAGAAAATAGGTAATTTAGGTTTAATCAAATTTACTGGGTAGAGTTAGCATACAGGAACTAACAGATAAAACATAAAGCTTTAATGAAAACCAAGCATTTGAAATGTATTTAAAAGGTTTTAGAGATTACACAAAGAAAATTTAAGACTTTTGAGAAGAGGAAAAGTATTTTAATTTTTAAAATGAAATTGTTTTGTATCTGAAAGACTTATATTAACCAGACTGCCAAAGTTTGTGAAGATACACACACTATATTGAAAGTAAGAAGTATTAAATCCATAAAGACTTTTAAACACATAGAGAGAGATCACATGGTCAGTCAAATTGACTGAGCCAATGTTGAGAGTTAAGCAGATCAGAACAATATATTTTAAAATTGTTCAATGACCTTTGACATATCTTGTATACTGTTCTCCTTAATTTTACTACTTCACATACACTAAATTTGATAAAAAGTAAGCTTACTAGAGTACACTTTCACTAAGCAAAAAAGGATATCAGAATTCAAAACTGTAAAATTAATTATCATATAATAATACCATAACCCATCAACCATTGTTCATATCTAAATTCAACTTCAAACTAAACTAACAACAGTTAAATATTTGATAGGCTTTTGAAATTTTAGTATACTTTCAATATATAATGAGCAAAATGCATTCTGAATTTAAAAAAAAACATTACCAACCTTAACAACTTTCATTCCTAAGATAGGAATTCTGTCTGAGCCAGTCAAAAACACTGTAACAGCAAAGACAGTTATTTTTTAAATGTATATTCTTTACCATTAACAATTTCCTATAATATATGGTGAATAATACCAATAATTTATGACACTTTTTAAACTGCTGAATGCTATTTTAATAGCCCAGTCACACAATTAGCTTGTGATTACAAATAAAATGCTTAGTGATGAAAATAATTGCACCAAATCATTACAAATATTAAGATACAAAATAACATAAGTGGGGAATTACAGCACATATTTAACTCTTCAGCTCCAATTGTTTGCTTTATTTAACATACTGCTTTAGTGATATTGATGGGCATAACTCTCTTACATTATCATCATGATTTTCACCTTTTCAAAAAATAAAATTAACGTTAATGTTAATTGAAAATTAAAAGTCAAAAATCAAATATTCAGAAAAGCAGAAAACAGATAAATTTATGCTTAAAATATTATACATACAACAAAAAATATTTTACTGTATTTCCCTCTAACTTCAAAATTAACTTTATATGCAACATTAAAAAAAACAGTTGAGAAAGAAAGCAAAAATGGTATTACACTTCAAACACAGATTAACTCGAATAAGATCAACCAATAAATATATGAATTTAAAAACCTACAAAGAAACTTTTTCTTTTCCTCCAGAGTAAGGCTATAAAACACCTTCCAGAACATTTTGATCTCTCGACAGTCTTTGTTGTACGGATCTTTGTATTCTGTATTCTAGTGAAAAAACAAACTGCTATTAATCAGTGTTCTAGCATTCAAAAAGCTATTTCTCATCATTATTTTAAAATCCTTCTTAATATTTTACACTTGAATTTCTAGTCCATGTGACACCAGGATCTTTCTTGACCGTTTTGTGGAACTTACATGACACATGCGTGATTTTGTTATTATTTCTGGTTTAGGCAAGAAAAACTCTGATCTCTGCAGTACATTAACACTAGAAACTATAGTGATTTGAATATATCAGGCTGTTACATGTGAAATGTCAAATTTTCATGTGAAAATCTAAAACTTTTTATTGGCTGAAAGAGAATCATTTTCGTAAATTTGTCAGAATAATATAGTATATTATCTGGTTCATTTCAAACTCACTTTAGTTTTCTTATTTCAGAAACTAAATCATATTTATGCTGATTTTTGTCACCATGGATAAAATCAATAATCATGATTTTCTTGTACAAGTTCAAGCTTGGTCATAGCTCGATGACAGCAGCTCATGAATCATGCATTTGGTGATGACACAGCTAATGAGTGCACAGCACAGCATTGGTGTAGAAGATTTTGCTCTTGTGACACAAGCCTTCAAAATGAGGTTCAGGGTGCCCTCAGAAGCCATTAATTAGGAAGAATTGAAGGCCTCAGATGAATCAGATATCTGCCATACCGTGAGAGAACTTTCCTTCACACTTGATGTTCATTATTCAACAGTTACCTGACATCTTGAAGCAATTGGTATGGTGAAAAAGCTTAATAAATGGGTATTTCATAAAATAACTGACAACCATCAAACAAAACAAGTTGAAATTTGTTCCTCATTCCTTACTCGAAAAAAATTGATTTGTTTCTCCACAGAATTGTCACCTGTGATGAAAAGTGAATTTTTTACAACAATCAACAATGATCTAGACAGTGGCATGACTATGAAAAAGTACCAACACATATGCCAAAACTAGCTCTTCACCTAATGGTGTTTGGTGGTCCTTCAGTAGGTGTGGTCCATTATTTATTCTTAAACCCAAAAGAAACAATCACAAATGAAAAATATTGTTGAGAACTTGAAATTATACATCAAAAGTTGTTATGAAAACATCCAGCAACAGTTAAGCACAGCTGACTCATATTGCTTCATGACAATACTCAACCTCATGTTTTGTACGTTACTGTCCAAAAACTAAACGAACTTCAGTATGAAACTTTACTAAATATTGTTACTTTTTTAAAGTAAAAAATGTTTGCAAATCAAAGGCAATTGAAAGTGTCTTTAAAGACTTCACTACATCAAAGGGCATCTAATTCTTTAAAGATGGCGTTTTAAACTTACAACTCATTGGCAGAAGTGTATTGAGTCTAAAGGAGTTAATTTTGATTAAATATATTAAACAAAAATATGTACATACATCACATTTTCCTTTAAAAATCCAATATTTAATATGCAACAGCCTGATATTAAAATTAAATTTTTGTAACAATTCAATGAATGTAGAATATAACCACAAACAGTTGGAAAAGGAAAATACAAATGATGCAATTGATAGACAAAAACCGTACAACCTGTGTCACTAAAAAAAATCTGTTTACCTTATATAATGATGAATATAAAATCATGCCATTAAATCCATGAAAAATAGTACTGCAAAATAATATATATTTGTATCATGAAATTAAAAGATAGGTGTGTAATGAAGCAGAGCCAAATTCTATTCAAATTATTATACTTTGATAGTAGTTTTATACATACTGGATATTCCCCAGGTATACTATTGAAGAAAATATATCAAATAATATTTGATCTCTCAAAATATCAAAATAACAGGGTAAAAAAAACAAAGTTATTAACCACCATATGATAAATTTAAAAATCAACAAGAAGCAATGTTAATACTACCAATACAAAAAGTGCATCACTGTACTAACAAAAAGTACAAACATTAATCTATATAATTATCTCTGTTGAAATAAAAAGTAGTTCAATTAGAAAGTGGTCCAAACCTAATTGAAAAGTTACAAAGAATGTAAAAAAATACTTATTGGGTGAGAAATAAGTTTCATTAAACAATTAAATCAGTAATAATGTTGATCTTCTTAGAGTCATGTTGCCTCAGATGAAATTAATCATTTCAATAATACTGTTACAGTTTCTCTCTCAATCCAGCTAGGCTAATAATATTCTATATTTCAGCTATAAGAAACACAATTTCTTTTTTTTATGTTTGTGCAACAATAAACTTAGGACAATTGAACTATCTGTCCCAAGGGGATGACAGCTAGTCAAGGAGTATCCATTGCTACTCTTGTCTGATAAACAATAGTATTTGTCTGTCACTCTTATAACAAACCCACAGCCTAAAGTTGAAGAGCACAATTTTCATTTCTGTGTAGGAACAGAATGTAAACTATAGACTTATGGATCCAGTCTGGCACCTTAACCATGAGGTCACAAACAGCTTAAGAGAAAATATGAATTATGATTATGGAAATAAGAAAAATCAGAACTAATAGAACAAGAAATTTGTTAAAAATGAAGCATTGAAGTGAAATACGGTAACAAACAAATCCACAATAAATAAATGTGTTTAAGCTTTTATCGCTCCTTTGTCACATTATTTTAAAAGATTTTTACCACTGGAAAATGTATATCAAAAACTAAAAAATTAAACAATTTTCTCATGATTTTAAGTTATCAAAAGAAAATTAGAGAAGACCAGTTTACAAAATGAGGATACATTTTTAAGGTTAACAGCTTGTTTACAAATAAGTCAATTTTTATTGACATTTTTAATGGCTTTTGAAGATTAAAGCTATTCTACTATTTCATTTGAGTCTATGGCACTTATAAAGACTGCCAACATATTTTTTTGATGTGCATTTTGATAATAAAAATATTGACCTATAAGTATGTACCCTCTGTTAGAATGATCATCACTTTCTCAATTCAATATCCAAGACTGGAAAGAGTTAGGTGAGAAGTAAATAGTGTACATGAAAAGTAACGAGGCATTATATAGTATTTTTAAAACTTATGCTTACATAAGCAAAATATGATGAAATACATAAGAGAACTTATGGTGGTTGGCTTTATCAGCTGCCAAATGGCGAGAAAGATAAATTATTAAGAAAATAAATGAAATATGCAACATACCACCAAGGTAAGAAGTTTACCCATTATCTTGTGTACCTTACAACACAATAAGACATTTAACCAAATTTACTGACCTGTTACATATGGTTCATAAGTGTAATTTCAGAATGTTAACATTTTCTTAAACTGAAACTATACTTTAGATAGATACTTACCTCACTTAAAAATCGTTTTTCATGACTTATACTGTCCTCTGTATGTGAAAATTTTCACTTGGCCCTAGCCTTGATACTCACACTTGTATTCCATTCAAGACATTCTGAATGCTATCATGTACATGATCATGCACCAACCCTCCACCAATAGGACCGTAACACAACTCCTATCGTCACTAGTGTCCTGTCTTCCATGCAGCTTGAAAACACTTTGAGATTGGGTTGTATGTATAAAACCAACACTAAGATGAGAAAATGGTAGAAAATGTGAGCAAAAGTAACTGTCAAAAATACATTTTCAGTTTATGAAAAGGTTAACTACTGACATGATATTTTACATCCTCTCACAAACAGCTTCAGCAAAACTGAGCTGGTGGATGGTCCAGTGAAAAAATAAGAATCCTTTAAAAAGGGCCCACAGGAACACCATGGAGAGTGTGACAAATGGAAGGCAATACCCTGTGGGAGATTGCATAACTCCAGAGTCAGGAAAACTCTTTGCTCATGTGAATATTTGTCTCAAAATGAGCAGAAACAATGGCGGGACGTCCACAGCTTAAACACGTGTACATGTACAACACGACCATCACCATATCCACAGGGAATTGACAGTAGAAAGGAAGAGAGCTAAGTGGGGTGATATCTTCAGTCTTTCACTATGCAGCATTTAAAATGTATCATCCAGTGCAAGATAGAAGGAGGGTATCTGGCCATGCACATGTGAAATACAGGGACCTCCAGTGTGGAGTGGTTAGGGTGCATAAGACCATAAATGGAAGGTCAGCCTCAACCAACACCAGGTGAACAGTTATAGGAATATTCAGCCAAAAATAAAAAGAGACATGGGAACTAGTAGAGAGAATGAGCCTCCATGCCAAGGACTTGCATCATCACGTGTGCACATCCAACACACACTATCATATCTGCTGAAAACTGATGAAACCCTGGGTATGGCAGAAAGGTGAACAGCAGAGTGGGGTGTATCTCTTCTCAATCACCAGGCAGCACTGAGAAAATATCAACCAATCCACATGGGAGGACTTGTGTGGCTGGTTCAGCTCCAACTATCAATATGGCAACCAGGATCAAATATCCAGAAGAAGGCAAGAAGGAAGACGCCTCAACCAGAAAAGCAAACTTCATGTTAATTAAATGCATCATCCAACACAAGATGGCATCTGGAATTATACATCAAGTCCACACTTGAATGAGCATCAATGTTATCTGCACTGGAAGAACACCACCACCCTACTCTGAGCTCAGTGGGACATAAGTAAGTATACCTGGTTAGACAATACTTACCACTGAGTAGAATTCAACTGAGCAGCAAAGGTAGTTGCAAAGAAAATGTAGAAAAGGAGCATTTACCCACTCAAAGAAACATTGTGGAGTGAAAAATGGTAACAGGAGAAAGATGCAACCTTGTAGAAAAAGAAACAGCTAGGGGGTAAAGATAATGAGCAGTAAGGGTATAGAGAATGGTCCACATACTGGGACTAATGATATTCTCCAACGAACAATGCAAATGAGCAGCCAGAAACATGGTAAGGTGAGAAATTTGATGGCAAGATACATGGAAAACATGATATTTCTCAGAAGGTAGGTGTGAAGGTGGAATTACTTTTCTATGTGACCAAAGCTTTGGGCAGAAAACAACCACAGAGGAACTGCAAAACATGTACAAAGAACATCCACAGTGAACATATCTAAATGATAATGTCAACACACCAACACCAGAAGGAAAAGAGTGTTCAAGAAAATATTCACAATCCACCATCACCCTCAATTGTTTTTGTTATTGAGTCTTTATTATATTTGATGTAAGTTAACTTTAATTAAATTCACATAGTGTCAAAAAAAAAAAAACTATTAAATTCTCAATAACACAACATACAGTGTGAAGGAAGCCACACAAGCACCTTCTATATATATCAGAGAGTACATCAGCATTCTCGAAAGAGGAATGAAATGAACAAAGATGACCACTGCTAGTGTAATGATATGTAAACTCAGTTGAATTTTTCACCTCCAACAGCAACCATAAGGCTCATATGAAGAGCCATGTTTTGATTTACATGTTACATCAACTTCCTAGTTTGACCATGACTTTTTACTTCAGCCCATAAGACACTTTTGCATCCAATAACTGGCTATTAGTTAATCATGTGAAACACTGCAGGAGGACATTAAGAGCTGTTTGTTGAAAACAGGTAAGAGAAAGCACCCCTACCACCACTACTTTTCTGCTTTCTCTTCCTACAAAGTCACCCTGACCATCACACATTGTATAACACATTTTAAGTATACACATGTTGTGTTCTTAAAACTTGTACAAAATTCTTTGGTGAGATAATGTTGAATAATATAATAGTATGTTATAATAATACAGTGTGAAAGTTATGATTTTTGTGTTACTTATCATAACATCAACCCACACATTTTTTAAGTTCATAACTTGGACAAAGGGCAGGTACTTCTGTTTGTCTGTTATAATATCTTTCTCCCTGAATGGAAGAAAAACCCATAAAACATAGTTAATCAGATTTTTCAAATAAAGAATCTATGTTTGTCTGACTTTGAAAAATCTGATTAACTATGTTTTATACAACTACTTCAGAACTATTATCACTAGCTGTCCCTAATATTGAAGTGATAAACTGGAGGGAATGAAGCTAGTCAACACCACCCACCATTAATTCTTAGGCTACTCTTTACCAACAAACAGTACAATTGACCATTTTGCTATAATAACCCCACAGCTGAAAAGACAAGCATAGTATTACTGAACCCTTTCGGTGCTGAATAACAACTTTTAATGTTTGGCATGGTGCTGAATATATATGTTTGATACTTCAACTAATTACGGTATCAGTACTAAAAGCATGATATTTCAGCAATAACTCAACAAAAGTCCCTGAAATATTCAGTGATTGTACCCAATACTATATATGGTAAATTTAATACATAAGAATAACAGGAATAAAGGAAGGTCGCCTGCCGTGCTGAGCCTTCAAGTCGACTAAGGTCGCCAACCGTGCCGAAAGGGTTAAACATTTTACTGATATTGTCTGTAATGATACACTTGACACGTTAAGTAACTAAATCAAAATAACTTTCTTTAGCAAAAAATACTAACTTCTTCCAGCACTTTCCAGTCGTAATCTTCATTTCCTATAACCAGAGTCATCAATTCTTGAGCATGGAAGAGACCCTAGAAAAGATTCTGTCATTTGTAAAATATAATCATTTAAATGGAAATAAAAATCTAATACAACACTTAAATATGTGACAATTTCTCCACCTATAATTTTTGCATTTCTACAGCTTAGATGTTTTTATGAGCTTTTACTTTATGCAAAGATCTACTACATTATTATTAGATTCACAATATCAATTTGAAATTATATGGTTAGAAAATGTGCAAATAATTTTACTAACTTTTAATATAATTATGTTTTTATTTTACTTTGGACAGACTTATTTTCATACCCGTGAAAAAATATTTTACGAATTAACATACTTCCTATGATGGAATAGCATGGGTCAGCTGTTTCGTAGTGATAAACGTTTAAACAAATATACTTACCAAATATATGGAGATATATAACATAAAATAATTATGTAAATAAACATGCTATATACCACCCTAAGTATTTCTAAATGTCTCACATTACTTTGTAAATATACAGACCCCATACCACTAGATAGATATACTGATCAAACATCACTCTATGCAGATAAAGATATATGCCATACATCATTATTTGTAGATAGAGACATAAAACATACCACTTGTCACTACACACAAAACAAGTTAGTAATATGTTACCACTTAAATGTAAGTACATGTGACAAATCATTAGCATGAAAATAAATTACATATAAATTTATATCTATGAAAACACTTGCCACACATCACTCTCTGCTGATGATCATATAGGCAAAATGTTATTCATTGTATAAAAAGACAATGCTTGCAAGTATCACTGAGTACTAGAAGGTACATCTGTACGATTTGTCCAAGCAACAGAATGAGAAAACACGTATACAGTTTTAATTTTTTTTAATAAAGCAAGGAAACTACTCTTTATAAAACTTTACTGATTTAGACAGAACCTGAGAAATTTTGTTTTATTCATAAATATCAGTATATCAGCTTTTTATCTACAATAATAAAGTCCAAATGTAGACATGAAGTCCACATTCATTACTACAGATAATATTTGATAGGACTGTGCTTATTAAATATTAAAGTTTCTTTGCTATTCTTGTATGTGGCCCAGAGTGAAGTACGAGTGTTATGTAATTGGAAATACAGTTACAAATATTACAAAACACACCTTATCTCAGCAAATGCTGATCTTCATTAATTTGTGACAAAGATAATGAATGAATACTACATACTTAGTTATTCTGGTGATACCACATCAGGTCACGAGAGAACGTCTGACACCTCTAACAGTATGATTTGTGAATATCAGTTAAATTAATCTTCATCATTTAAGTGTTCAAAAAATGCTGTCATGCTGCAGTAATTGAATGATTTATCTCAACATGAACAGAAAGGACATGTAAATATACAGAAAAACATGGAATTTAAGCAATGCACTAATTTAACTTACCAACACCTTCCCTCCACATACTTTGTGAAAACCCCTTGAGAAAGCCAAAAATGGACCACTGACAGACTTATTCAGGATAAAGTCAACATAGAGATTTACATATTCTTCCCTTTATCAGAAATGAAATAAAGAAAGGTCTTAGAATATATCAACAAATATTAGTCACTTTTTTGAAAGAACATTAAAGCCACACAACAAGCTATCTGTATTCTGTCCACTACAGGAAATCAAGCCCTTCATTTTAGCATTTTGAGTCCATGAACTTAACAGAAAGGAGAGCAGTATATCAGAAAGAAAACTGAAAATAATGACCACACATTTTATATCAATCAATCAATTTCAGTAAGTCAAAAAGAAATAACAGAAGATATGAATAGTTAAAATGGGTGTTAAATCAGATATTTTTATATTGCAAATAAGTGGTATAAGTAAAGTTTTTTAAAACTGGTAATATACTATAAATCATTTGTAATAAAAATACTTACATTATGACTGTTACAATGCTTTCATGATTCTCTGTTTGTAAACATATTTTATAATTAGTCAAACTTACACTGAATCTCTTGACACAAATAAGCTAGAAAAATTTCCATCCTTTAAATGTAACTGTTTTTTTCATTTGTCATTTTGAAACTTGAAAACTTTTTATCTAATATCAAGTCTACCCCAAATTAATAAGTTTAGAAGTACCTATTTTCTTTTGTGACTGGTATATTCTTCCCATCAGGTTTAAGTTCATATACAACAGGATCCCCAAATACTTCTACAGTGATCTAGTTAAGACAACAACACATTAGGAACATCTGAACAGAAAAACAAATATTTAATAGTTTGGAAATCAATTACGCATATTTTGATTAGTGTTTGAATTTTTAAAAACATCAAAGTACTTGAATGAACATGTATGCAAAGAATTTTTCCATTACAAATTTGGTAGATTTATTCTACTTTTGGTAGAAAATAGTTGTGCACCATAACGATTGCATGCACTAAATTATGGTTTGATAAGTATGGTCTAAATATTATGACTAGTCACTCTAGACCTCTATGACAGAAAACTCTAAGAATTTTGTTTACTCAAACTTTTAAGCACTACATTTTTGATCTAGATCCTTTGGGATCTTCAAGAACTAGAACAGTATTTAATAATATATAGTATTCCAACCACACTATATTTGTCATATCATAATACTAATGTCTTACAACAAAAAATTGCAATAATTCATCACTGGTTTGTAAAAGACACACACACAATAACAACCACTGTTGTATCTAATTCCTTATATAAATTGTATTTCAAAAACTGCTGTGTGTGTCACATCCCAGCTGGCCTGAAGAGCTCTGGATTGAACAAAACATGTAATTGGCAATGGATATAGCAAATATTGTCTGATTGGAACACTGTTCTCACACACTCTTCTAATTCTTGAAAAGCTCTAAAGGACTAGATTAAGAATGAAGTGTTCAAAAATGTAATAAGCCTAATACAAACATCTTTGGACAAAATTGTAATCATTCTTTGCCAGGTTATAAAAGCTAAAATTTCTAAATTGAATTAATGTAGAGAAAAATTCAATCAGTAACAAAATAAACACAAGTAAATGTAAATCACAAAATTAAGAGATACTGATAGTGTAGGTCTAAATAAAGAAATTGGAGAAAACGTAACAAATCTAATTCAACGTGTCAACACAATTATAAGGTGTAAAAGTATGAAACAGAAGCCACATCCAAATATTAAAATCAAACAAGACACGACAAAATAGAATCTACATAAAAAATGCAAAAGTAGTGAATAATGTAATTCACTAATTGACATATTATTAATCCTACTGCTACAGGTCATGGGTCAAAAGCAATATCATCATGTTTGTTCACTTACACTCAAATTTCATTGAACTACTATCTTATGAATTTATGTCAATAAGTTTTGTATCAAACTGCAAATTATAATTCAAAATTTAGTATTATACATTATTCAATTTTAAGATTTAAAAGTAAATTAAAAAAAAAAAATTTAAACATCAATTTTTGTGAGTCACGTGGTATGTTGAATACAACACTGGTTCAAATTAGATGTTTGTGTTGTCAAAATACAAAATCAATAGTATCATATGAATTAAGAACTAAACTTATGAGTATTAACAAACTAGAATATAAAACAAAAACTTCCTATCTTTCCTATTTGATGAAACATTACTTGTGTAATGATTCAAACACAGTAGCCCTGCTCACCTCTTTCAAGTTTGGAAAGGGTGCCTTATACATACAGATACTTGTGTATATGATAGATGAATAAGCAATAAAAAACTTAGAAGGTCCCCTTGATGACTTACTCAGCCATTATCAAGTGTTAGGATGCAATCTTTTTCTTTTGAAACAAAACTTCAAGGAGTCGGGTCATGTCTTTAGTTTGCTCACAATTTCATATGCTTTTTTAAGACTGATATAGAGCTTAGTTACTAAAATTAATAATCTATTGTGAAATTCTATGTTATCAATGTAGTAATTTATGATTTTTTTTGTTTATTTAAATGTATATACGTAAAACCTAAAAACATTATTTTGTTTCATATCCGCCATGTGCAAAATTTTAAAAGGCTTAGCAATCTCTGTCAAGCAGTAAATTAGTACAAAGTTATAACTAGAAGAGAAAATGAAATATGACTGTATTTTACAAAACACTAGTCTACTAAAATACAGCCAAGACAGATCACTTTGTAAAGACCAGTTTTATATTCTTGGATAGAATGACATGAGTGCATGTGTGCCATGTCATTATAAATTCTGTATTGTTAGCCAAGAAGGGCTGAAATATCAACATAATAAAAATATATATGCGTAATGTTATGAGATTTAAGCTATTTAGACAAAACATTTGTGTTTTTGTATGATATGATGCAATCATTCTAGAACAACAAAAAGCATAATTTATACTTATTTCCTAATTTTTTTTATGGTGGTTGGTCAAATTAACAGATTATATATAGTTAAGGTAGATAAAATATAAAGTTTTACTGAAAACAAACATTTGAAACATATTTAGGGGGTTTCAGAGATCACACAAATATCATTTGAGACTTTTGGAACGAAAAATAGTTTTTCTTTAATTATTGCATAAAATTTGTGTCATACTCAAGGTAGTAACGAATACTTCATTAAAAAATTTGATTTCTTGTGTACAAAAAAAACTTGGAATTTTTACTAAAAGCCTCTCAAATCAAGTGAAGATAAACATACCACATTAAAAGTTATAGTGTAAATACATGATGTGTGCAGATGTGTATAAAAACTTGTGCATTTTATATGAAGCCTGTTGCAAAAGGGTTAAAGATACTCATTTTAAAACCAAAAAAAATTTCAAAATTATTTAAGCAAGAACAATATTATATAGTAATCTTAATAGAGATTGAATAAAGCAATATTTATTAGATATAAAAAGAATCTTTCACATAAAACATCCCCAATTGAGAAATATCTGACTATTCTGAAGTTTATCACTATCACTGTAAATTACACTGGGATAAGAGGTTATGATAATTTAAGATTAAAAACAACTTTATTGTTTTAAAGTTACAAGAAAAAAAGAAGCATTTTATATCAGTTTCGAAACTGTTGATTTAAAATCTTTAAGCTTAAACATAATTTTTGTTACAGAAACACAGTACTAACCTCAAAATTAAGTAAAAACACATCTTCAAAGTCATCCCCTTCATATTGTAGGAGATCATGAAGGCCCCTTAATAAAAAACAAAAAAACACTAACTTATTAACAAAGTAATAATAGAGCTGAGAGATCATTTTATTATTGGGTTGAGGAATAATTCGTGAGCATTTTTTCAAGTTAAAAAAATATATTCATAAATGAAACGCTTTCGCAAAATATTTCATGTCATTTGGTAGATAATTTTTTGCTCTAATAGATGGTGTGTTTGATTTTCATATGTCTTTAATTTTTGCTTTCATTTTCAGCTCATTAAATGGAATGTCAAGTGGACAAAATCGAGCATTTTCGACACCATCTGCTTTTCGCATTTAATTTCTTGCAATTTCATTTAAAACAATGCATACTATATACCTAGGTATTACATGAAATAAAGTATCATAATAAATGTTTTGGGTGTAATGTGTTCATGCATTGAAGTATTGTATAGTCTTGCATGTAATGCTTGAATGAAATTATTTAAAAACACTCACGAATTATTCCTCAACCTAATATTATGGCACAAGATATACATTTCTACTTTTCAAGAAGAATTATAATCTCCCCCCCCCCTTTATCCTTTTTGAAATGTTTATTCATATAAGGGCAAAAGTAAACTGCATTTTCAGTTTATACTGGAAATTTGAAAACCCATTTAAGTGAAAGAAATAAAAGGACTGAATATTTAGAACAGTAGTTAAATATCAAAAGAACCTTCATCATAAATTGGGCCTTATTAATTTTAGCATGTATAAGTTATAACAATAAAATAAACAAATGTGGCACCATTTAAAAGATATATATATTAAAGTGGAATAGAAAATGAAAGTATAATGATGCCCACTGAAGAGAGTGATAATACATCATTTCCCATTTGGATAAATTGTTCAACATCAAGAGAGAACAAATTTCTTACAAACTGTTAATTATATATATTTCATTCTAACATGTTAGTGTAAATGCTCTTCTTATTAGGTACGCTTTTTTTCCTTTTGGTTTTTCTTGTAAATACCTATTGGGTTTATAATGTGAGTCTCAATATCACTAAATACTGGGCCTCAACCTAAAACATTTAGGAAACCTTGGTTAAGGTGTGCTTTTAAAGTTGATCTATCTTTTAATTGATCCAGCACCAAGTAAAGTAACAAACACATACAATATTTGGTAGTACTTGTATGTTAATTACTCTAGCACCCTTGAAGATATTATACTCATATATAATAAGCTTGAGATAAGCATCAATTTCCATGTATTCTTTCATAACATCAGTACTGCATAAAAAGCATGAAAATATGACAGTTTGAACCACTATTTATATTCCTGAATATTATACTCATAACTGTTTTTTGTTACATAGTAATTTTTAACAAATAATTCTTATGAAAGACATGTGAACATAACTCACTTCCAACATTGAAGTCCCATCAAAATAAATAGTGGTGATTGTTCAACACACATTCAAACTTGTATTTCTATGACTAAGATATGCATGCTAGATTTAATCTAAGCCTGAAAAGAACACAAAATTTGAAACTCCATCTCATAAAAACTCATAAGCAGTAACACCATACAGTACTGAAGGATGAATATCAAAACTGATAGAAAAAAAACAAAACTATGGCCACTGAAATGTGGTTTTACTGAAAAATGTTATGCATTACTTGGACTTAGTGTAGAACAAATTACAGAATTGAAAGAGTGCTCCTTAGGTGAAAAGTCAATTGCAAGTTCACTTTTTTAAGTACACGTGTTGCTTCAATAGAAGGAAAAGCTACACATTCTTTTGTTTCTTTACAACCAAGACAACCATATACTCAGCAAAAAAACAAAATCCAGAAATGTGCCAAACAAGGAGTAACAAATACTGCATGAAAAGCCAGGCCCAGGTACCACGTTGGAAGCATGTTAAAACAACTGCAGATACAGCAGTTCATCAACCACCTAGAAAAAGTTGTAAAGTAGATACAGAAATATATAAAAAGACAGATTAAGACTAACCTGGCAGTGGATGGAGACAACCCTTTCAAATCTTCTAACTTGACTTGCCTACAAAAATGACAAAAAACATACAATAACAACATTGTGGATATAATAATATATTTAAAAACAGCTGGTATGGGTAGAGATAATGCTAAAACATAAATACTTTTGTTAAATATTAGATATTTCAAGTACAAAATATTTATTACTAAGAATTATTTCATACACCTATTTAAACATCACCAGATTGTTATTCTAACCCTTTCCTTGTAAGTTATACATGATAATAGTTTCTCTAATATAATAAATTTTATTATGAAACATTATGTTAAGTAATAAAATTTAGTGTTAGCATGATACCATCAAATAAAAAAGTGACATCTGTAGCTTCAGCATTATAACAATTGAAAATATACAGAAAGGTTAAATCGCTACCCTTTTGTGGTTTAGCTGATAAAATGTCATGTATTACTTGAACTCAGTGAAGAATAAATGACAGCATCTTTGAAGAGCCTAAGTCATAACATTGGCACTCTGTTTCTTCAGTAATACAATGGCAGTTGTGTAGATGTATGTCTAGACTATAGGATGTTTATTTAATATTCTGACTTATACATTTCAAAATTCTCTGAATAACTGCAGTGAAAACAAATAATTGTTTTCAACCCTTGAGAGGTTCCATGTCTACCTTCAACATTTATTTGAGTTTTACAGATGTTACGTGCATGCATGTGTGTGTGTGTGTGTCTGTGTAAGGAAGAGCTCTTTTTACTCTATAATCTAACAAAGGTTATTTTGAAATTGGCACAGTGTTCCTCATAGAGTATATGTAACTGACTGCAGTATTGTTGGCTCTTTGATCAAAACTAAAACGTTTTTTTTCTTACCTATAGATGTAAAAAAGTGAGAGATAGTTTAAATTGTATTTAAGTTTTACTTTTATATTTTAATTAATTATGTATTACTTATGTTTTAAAATGCATAATTAAAAGCTTTAAACACTTTGTAAATATATATCATTCTTTGCATCATTTCTTAAGAGTTAAGATATTATGCAGTGCACGAAAATTTTCCTAGAAAGTTGCACAAGTCCACCAGAAACACTGTAATATACCCTAACGGTACCATTTACTTGTATCAAAATGAGCAATTAGTGATAAAGGAAAATAAAGTTAAATAGGACATTAAAAAGCAACTATATGTGAAAAGGAAAAAAACTGAAATTATAAATTCAACAAAAAATAAACTTTAAAGAGTTAGTGAAATGGTACAAAAAAAATTTAAAAAATTGTTATTCTTTTAAGAGGTTTTAGAGATTATGCAAAAGAAATATCAAGACTATAGTGTGAAAAAAGTATGTTTATACTTAAAATGAAATCATCTTGCACTCAATCTTTTAACAGTTTAACTACAAGTGAGCACAATAGATAAATAATGTATTTTCAGCAAAAACAATTATAACAATATCATTCTTTGTGTACAAGATACTTATAATTTTTAACAAAATCTTACTAGTTTTTGAAAGGATACATCAAGAAAGCTTGGCTACCATACATATTGTTGCACAAGCGAAATTCATTATATTTCCACAAGTTACTCAAGTCTGAAGCAAAAGATTTAAGCCAGATTTGGTAAAAAGCCTGTTTTCCAAAAGTTAATGTTTATTATTCTAATATTCTACAAGTATGACAGTAGATCTGAATCTTGTGATACCTGCATTGTAATTATTGGCATTGATCAATAATTTATATTTATGAGGTACATGAATGAAACCAAATATTACTAGTAATTTCAGAAAGCTACAACTTATTTTGAAATAGCTATTACTCTTCAAGGTATTGTTATAATATAGCTGTAAGTAAATGTATGTACATAAATAGTTTTCTATAACTGTATCCATACTTCCTAAACTTGCTTTATTGATGTCATATTTCTTAAAACAGTTTCCTATATATTGCCACAAGATTAGTTGGTAGTACTCTCCCCAACTGTCTATTACATATGCTTTAAAACTCATTACATTACACCTACAAAAATGGAAGCCTGTGGACATAAAATAATTTAAATTCATTTGAAATGTTAAAAAGACTAAGGACAATACACAATTGTGCTAGTCACTGGATAAACTAATTGTTTTTTCTGCAATAACAGCTGTAAAACAAATGATTCACCAAATGGTAAATTAACCATTTCACAACATGCTCGGTATAATATATGAGTTCATTACACATTTGCACACGTTAAGTATTACACTGTAACTCTCATATAGCAAGTATATCTTCACAAAATTTAATAGACTCTTAGTAAAGATTACAAGAATTTTGTATACAAAAAATCAGATATTTTAATGAAATATTTTTTACTAAAGATTTATTTAGATTCTGTTTTGTTCTAGTCTGAGAGCAAAGTAATTTCATGTTACGATTGAAAACTATTCTTCATCCCAAAAATCTCAAATATTATTTGCATAATCTCTAAAATCTTTCAAATGATTGTTTCAAGTAAAACTTTATATTTTATATTATTTTCTATACTCTAACTATATCAGATCTGTCACTTGACTAACCTCATATTATAATAAAAAAAATTAGGAAGTAAATGTGAATTATGTTCTTTTTCATGCTAAAATGAATACATATCATAACTCAAAAATACAAATGTTAAGTTCAAGTCTCATAACACTACATACATTTTTTTTTTTTAATTATTATACTGACCTTCCAGTCATGCCTACCTAACATTACATAGCATGCATTGATGCAGTGCACATGCACTCAGGTTAGTATTCAGTAATATAAAACTTTCTTTTAGTCTTCCATGTCTTGGTTGTGTTTTAATGGACTAATATTTTGTAATATACAGTCACATTTTAATTGTTATACATTATAAACATGTATATAGATTATTACTATTTAGAAATAAATTAAACTTTTTTTTTTCTTAAAATACAGAATAATAAATCAGGAAGTAAAGCAAACAATTATCTTTTCTCACTACCTACGATCTTTATACTCAGTTGCTTAGCCTTTTAAAATTTCACATGTAGAGGATGTCAAAAACAATTATTTAGGTCTTATATATACATTTAAATAACCAAAAAATAAATAAATAACTACACTAATACCATAGAATTTCTCCACTATAATTTATTACACTTAGCAACTGAGATTTATTTAGCTTTTAAAAAATATGAAACTTCAAGCAGACCAAAGAAAAGAACGTTGTAGCATTTTCAAAATTAAAATTGCAGGGAAAACTAATCTGGGACATTCCAAGATGTTGATTGGTTATTCACATACCAATTATTGAAGTGTATATAATGTACTGTTTCAAAAGAATGGAAAAGAGTTGAACAGGCCTTTCGTGTATGATTTGGTACATAAGACATATCTTAGCAAAATAAAAGATATGAAATTCTAATTTAATACTATTAATAATTTGAGTTCCTAATTTGTACAAAACTATAGACTTCGTATTTTGATGTCACAAACACCTAATTGTAAACAGCTTTACATTCAACATACCACATGACTCACACACTGCATGCATTCAATATACCATGTGCAAAAATATAAAATACATGACTAAACATTCTCACAGAAGTAATGTTTTTAGTTATAAAATACATTTTATGATATTTTCTTACAAACATCAATTTTTAACAGCTCAAACAATACTTTTAAAACATTTAATGTGCAATATACTTAAACATTTATTCAACTAAAAAGAGTAAAGTTATAATACTTAAATTTCATTTTTGAAAAACAAAAACATATATACTTACTCATTTAGTAACTTCTTGTACAAAACCAAAGGAAAAGGAAGATCGATTATAGTGTAGTTATAAATAGCCAAGCCGCAAACAAGACCAATCAAAAAAAACATGACTTCTTCCTCAAATATCTGAAACAGAATATTCTCTTAATGCTAACTGCTAACAAAAATGTTAAATGATTTTTTTAGCAGTTGAACTTATTTAGGAGTTCAAGTAAATCATAGGAAACACAATCTTCATCTTATTAATTAAAATAAAAGCAAAAACTATAGAATATCAGCTATTATATGTCCCAAATTTTGTGACTAGTTTATAATCTGAAGTCATGGGAATTAAGTTTGAGGTGGTAACATATAAATGTACTCAGCTAAAATCATTTTCCCACTTACAGGTTTATAAACAATTTACATTTTAATTTTTTGTAACACATCATCATATTTAGTAATATACACTATATATATAAAACCAGCAGAAGCAAGTCAGAGATTTTAATCTGAATTTCTAGTTCAAAAAGCCCAAATACACTTCTAGTCTATTCTTGTTCATTCAAGTACACAAAGGTGCACAGTTTGCTAACTACATGGAAAGTACAAATCCATAAAGTCAAGAAATTTTGATACAACTGACATTACAATGGCATAATATTTTATTATTCAAAGATTAGCTTTAAACAGTAAATGAACAAAAATATGATGACACACACACAAATATCTATCTACTCATAAAATAGAAATAATTGAGACAATATCTTCATACTATTAACATTCATACTTGGTCTCAGTTCACAAAATAAAGTTCTGAATTTTTATAGTTACAAAATAAACAGATAAAGAAGCAGATGATAGTTTTTGAAAGGCTTAAGTTTGTACAAAAATAAAAATACAGTTGAAATACCTTTTACCTTATCTTTATGTTGGTGTAAGAAAACTAATTCAGACGTGCAACGATAAAAAGAGCCAAAAGATGAGTTTGTTGTAATTTTCTAGGGAAATGTTCACTTTGTAATCCTAAAAACACAATTCCTGACTGAAAATCAACCAAATATCTATAATTAAATATAACCCAAGCATAGTTTGAAGTTCGACCTTTCTCCATTAGATGCAGACAGAAAGGTCTATCTTTCAAAAGTACTCAGGTTATAGGATTTTGTATTTTTATGTATAATTAAACATTATCTTTCACCTAAAAACGACATGAGAAAAAAGTTGAAACATTACTAGCCATATTGGCACAAATGCACTACAAGTTGTGATAATATAATGTGAAAAACTGTTTACCTTATGTGCATGTGTGGGGTAAAGTGTGCATGCCTAGAAGTTTTGTAGAGTGCCATTCAAGATGGTACAAGATATTTGATACTGGAGTTATCAACATTTCATGTCACTTTACACTGCTGACTTCACAACAATTTGCTTAACAACCAGAGAAAGTACCAGATATAAGTGGATACTCATAAAACATTTAGGCATGTACTTAGGAGGTTGTATAGTTTATGCACATCCAATGTGCAAAGTATAAAATGGAAAAAGGTTTTCATCCCTCAAATAAAAGTCACCTTCTACTTCAACTAGTCAGTGTCTGAGTCAAACTGACTTTGGTCTTTCTTACACCTATCTTTAGTATAAAAACTTTATTAAAACATTTGATTTTTCTATACAACAGACATGTACTGTTGACTAAACACTTGCCACTTTTTACAATACATCTATTGTATTAATTAACACAGGGCCAACTCATTCAGATAATTACTCTTATAATACATGACATTATATGCCTTCAATATTTTCATGTACGATAACTTTTATTCATTTTTGCATGCAGTCTTGAATTATGTCATATTTGAGTATTTACTGCAATGCAAAACAAAATTTATCACCATTCAATATCAGTTTTGTACTTGGAAACTCACCTGTGTGTTAAACCATATACAATTAGTTTCTGGGTATTCTTTAAACATCCCATATTTAAGGTCTAGTATCTCTCTTAATAAAAGCATGAAGAATTCCTGTACATAATATAAAAAAAATCAATAAAAAAACATTTAGGTCAATAGAATCAAAATATATACAATAAAAACATCATTAAATGTCAAATAAAAGTATCTTTTGTGTTTATCTTGGTCAAAAATATACTATTCCTTCATACAATTTAAACTTGTATTTCTATCATAAAAATGTTTTGCAAATACAAGATAAAAAGTGCCTAGGAAGCCACATTTGTGCCCAAATTACACGTAACATACATTAAGTTAAGAGGCGCCTATTGAGAAATACACACATAAGGAATAGTTGTTTTAATATACACCTCTTTACTTCAAAAACAGAACCATTTTGACAGGAATATCAGTAGGCACTATATACTAAATACATAATTATTACTTTATAACAGGCAGAATTGCATAAACAAACACTTCTTAAGAACTTTTTTTTACTAATCATTTAAACTGACTTTAACTACATTTAATAACTTTTTTACATTAAAATTAATAGTATATAAAAATAAATAAATAATTTACTACTTTATTACTGAGATCTCTTTAATAACTATACATATCACATTTTATTACTTTGCAACTTAAAAAAACAACAAAATACATTTTACCAAAGCATCTTGATAATAAATTTAACCTGAATTTTCTTCAGGATGAAAAATAACATTTTTCAGGTCTTAATATCAAATAATTTTTTTAAAAACTATAATTTTCAGAACGATTTAGCCAAGTAATATATATACAGGTTTCAGATCTAAAAGGCCTTACCTTCCGTACTCCACCAGCATCAACAGCTTCTTCACCAGAAAAAACCACCTGCAAATAGTAACCATGTATTAATGTTTAAGAATGGTCAAAATGATGTGCTGTTGCATAGAAAATTACTAATATGAGCACATATTTAGTACTATAAATTTACACTGCAAATCTCAGCTTATAAAATCTTTAATAAAAAGTGTGTAAAATTATATAAAAATTGAGGAGAGGGTTATCGTATACTGCTTTTGCAAATCATGTTAGTATATTTAGGCTTAGGAATAATTAATGATTTGAATAATGTGTATGATATACTGTTTCACTATATTAAATATTGTAAAATTAATTTGTGATTATCTTTTGTTTCACAACCTTGAGCTCACAGTTAAATCCTTTCACAAAGTCAATGTTCTGGAATAGCCAATCTCTTCCTTTTACTCAGTTCACATGTTGTAGTATGGCAACATGTTCCTTATTTGGGTTTTCCAATATCAACAACAAGAAAGTGAAACATTTATGGGCATAGAAAAAAGGAAACAGAACAGTATATAATGACAACAACTAAAATCACTTCTAATGAATGGCTCACTAAATTATTGCACCTACAACATCCACAAGCTATTCAATTAACCTATGACTCCTGTTTTACAGTACCTGGAAAAAATGAAAAGTCTGTGATAAGGTAGAACATTAACCTGCAATCATCCCTAATCAAACAGCCAAAAGAAGAAATCCAAAAGGTATAAAGTTAAAAACAATGAGCTGAGCACAGAAATACTCTAACCCAAAAACCAATGACTAAAATAATGTTACTTGTATTGATAAACATTTCTAGGGGAAGCACAAAGGGAACGAGCTTAAAAAAAAAAAAAAAAAAAGAGAGACCACCAGAACAAACCAGAGCTCCTTTCCAAGGATCAGATAAAAACCAGGTGCAAATATGAATGACATAAAGTAGCAATGACTAAAGGTTGATGTAGAAAGGATAGAGGAACAAAAAAAAGGAATGGTGAGACAGACTGTAGCTGGAGCAGTATCAAAAATCACAGTTGTACTAGTGAATAACTAGCAATCAGAAAGACTTGATAGGATGTGGCATGGATGATCAGAATCACCCTGTGAAAAAGATGGACGGAAGGAGATACATAAAGGTATTTGTTAGTCCAATCTTGACTGAATGCATCAATAACAAGAGCAAGTAAATAATAAACTAGGGTAACTTAGCATTGAGGGATATGGCAAATGCAACCAGATGAGAAATACCCCACTGAAGGTGTAACCACTGTAAAACAAGAGGATCAAGAGACCACTCTATCGGATAAACTTTGTCAGCACAGGAAAAATGATTTGTGACAAAACTGAATGCACCCAGAACGTGGCCACAAGGAGATAAATACTGAATATGTGGGGTCAAAAAGGAAGATCCAAAATTTACCAACAAAGGGAATGAGAATGGGCACTGCCTTGGTGACTAATATAAGCTATAACTGGAGAACTGTCAGAATGGATCATGATCAGATGATTCCTAACAAGATGAAGAAATTGAACCACACCACAATGTACAGCAAGAAGCTCCAGGATGTTGATATGGTAAGATAGTTTGGCCAGCCCTGGAGGAAAGTATCCATGAAATATGCAAATCTGAACAAGGGGAAAGAAATGGAACACCTGTAAACATCAAAGCCCTGTCCAATCATCAATGCAGACACTCTCAAGAGAAAGAGGAAGAGAAATAGGAGCATCTAATGGGTCCTATATAAGGTTCCAATAGTCATGTAGAGCCCACTGAAGAAGCTTCACATGCGCTCAACCCACAAAGATTAGAGCTTTCATATAAGATCACATCACCAAAAGTGAAAGAAATTTTTAAGCAGTGAGAAAGGGGACAGTAAGGGTGTGAAGAACTGAAAACTCTATTAAAAAAAGTAAAAGAGGAGAAGGTTGGGCCCAAATGAAATGAATGTTGAGGAATACACACAAGTGGACAAGATATTTGGCAGGTGTAAGGAATAACTTCTTCAACTTCACCAACCCACATGAGCTGCCTCCAGGAGCAGGAGGTGTACATGATGGTCAGACTCCATTTGGAATGAGCTAACAGAAACCAGTTGTCCATGTAATAATGTAAGAACAACCCCCTAAGCATGTAAATGTCAGGTAAAAACCTTAACTATCAAACAAAAGACAAAGGGAGCTGAAGCAAGCCCAAAGGACAATATGTGAAATTGATAAACTGCCTTGTGATGAACAGATGAGATACTGGAATATGCAATATCCAAATTGGTCATCCATACCTGGAAAAAAAGTTCATCTTAGGGTGAGAAAATTTCATGATAAGTTGAGGCAAAACCAAAAAGTGATTGAAATGGAAGAAATCAATCATGGGCCACCTGTGTACAGTTGTTTTGAATACCACAGACAGTCTGGAATAAAATTCTGGAGACAAATGAGTGACAGGTTCAAAGGCATTCTGGGAGAGAGGATCTTGTACTGCCTCAAACAGATTTTGACTGGTGATAAGATTCTGAGGCAACAAAAAACTGTGGGTATCCAAAACAACAGAGGATGGGAAAGGAAGTAAATAAAAGTCTCTTGGATGAGACCCAAATAACCCACAGATCTATGACCCAAAAGCCACACAGGGGAACAATATCAGATAAGTGAGCCCTAAGTCACTGATACAGGTGGTGATGTGTCTACCTGCATTAAATAATATGAAAAGAGAAGAAACCTCTGGGGTTAAGAACTAGTAATAATTAGGAAGGAGCAGAATGGAAGAGAAATAAGAACTTGTTGAGGTTCTGAATGATACACTCATGTAAATATGACAGGTTTGATTGTTGCCTTTATAATTCCATATTGGATTCCAAAGTCTCAGGAAAAGTACCGAAAACAGACCAATGGAGAAAGACAGCCCTACATAAATCTTGAAGTTAAGTTGATAGTAAAAAAAAAATCTCAACAAAGAAACCAGGTATGTAAGGAAAGAGCCGAAGAAGACAAATACGCCAACATGGAAGTGAGAAGGGAGAGGCTATCCCTCTAAAAACTCTCAAGAACTCATTGAAACAACTCAAAAAGGATGTTCATGGAAGGCAGGTACAAAAGAGTAAGATTAAGGTGGGAAAACTGCACATGGAATAAACAAACAGGGTGGTAAAGGGTGAATAAATATTGTTGAATTTCAACACTGTTAGAGTAAGATTAAGGTGGGAAAACTGCACATGGAATAAACAAACAGGGTGGTAAAGGGTGAATAAATATTGTTGAATTTCAACACTGTGTTAGAGTCCTCCCTCAATAATTTAGTATTTCTAAACATTATTTCTGAATACATACTGTATTTGTACAATGTGTTGAGATTTGCTCTCCACTGAGATATGTCATGAATGAATATGCTCAGAAATGTTGAAATAAACTTGATCTCTCAACAAAAGACTTGTGTTTTTGTTTTATTTACATAAAAAGTCAAATGTAAAATATGTTTATACCTTTAAAAGCTTATGGATTCAATGGGATTGTTTATACCCTTTGTTTTTTTCAAAAGTGTATGAAAACCCTTTGATAACCCAGCTGTGGAAAAATTTGTTAAAGATACTATTTTGTTTGTTTGTATCCACACTGACAAGTAGCTAACTGAAAATTTCACAAGTCTTTTAACTTTTGTGAAAATCCTGGAAACCAATAATTAAAATGTTCTCAAAAATATCTTTAGCAATTTATGAATTATTCTTACACTGTCTTTACTTTGTATCCTACCTTTAGTGGCTTCTTCAAGTCTGCAGATGGATAGTTCCCAAGCTGATGGAGGGTATCATTGACCAGATGTTCTCGGGAAACACACAAAACCAAGTATGGGTTCACAGGATTCATTATGGGCATAAAAAGTCTTGCCAAGTTATGCTGATGAGCTGAGTTCATGGCAGACTAAACACAGGATATAATATTACACAATGATTTAAAGTACAACTACTTACCATAAATCTTTTTAAGAACATTGATGAAACACATAAAAATTGTATTTCAAAGGATGGATATATCTCTAAATTTAATAACCATTGTTAATATAACTAATAGCAGCATCTGCATAATTCATTAAGAATTTAGAAATACATTTTTATGTCAACAGAAGTTACTGCTACAATTAGAGAAACCTTTCTAATTATAGCTCAACTAAAAGGATGGAGAAGCCAGTTTCAAAATGCAATTAGTACACAAAAAACTGAAATAAATTTTCAGCTGTAATGTTTTTGGTGTTTATTTTAGAAAATTGCATGAATGGCCACTGTGTGTAAAAGAAATTGGGAGAATGCATGAAAAATGTTTTAACAGTCTTAAAAGCTTATTAATACACGGAAAGTACTAGAATGAACTCCAACAAAGTATAGAAACCACAAGAATAATTAACACTTCAACTGTTTTTAAAAATATGTAATTATAAAAATAAAACAGAAAAACTTACCTTTTCAATGAAACAAACTGTTTGTAAATAGTAGGTAAAGCTTACAGTACATTTATCTAAGAAAATTTATGTAAAACATTTAGTCAGTGTTACCAAGATTTTCTTGAAATCAACTTTAAATTCTCTTAATCCCAAGTGTTTTCTCATTCTGAGTCTGAAGCTCCATATCTGTCCCATTCAGTTCTAGTACAAAACACTAATTTACTGATGAAATATTAGAATGTAAAATGATTTCCAAATCTTATGGATATTTTTAATACTTCTACTAAAGAGGTTTAATAAAAATTAATTGGAGATGAGAAGCTTGAATTACAAAAGTTGCTGCACATAACAAGAAATGAACAGCCACAGTAATTACATCTCAGAATTGAAGAGAACACCATGACTGATCTGAAAGATTTTCTTATTCCTTTATTGTAATTTTCCTTCATAGTTACATAGGATGTTCTTAATACTTTTCTTTGTTGAATTTGCTTGTTTGTAGCAAATTACAAGGCTACATAATGGGGTATCTGTGCTATTCCCACCATGTGTATCAAAACCCCATTTCTAGACTTAAGTCCTTTGTTAATATAGTGTTTGATATTCCTTGGAACTCTGTTTGAAGCATGTGGACAAAAAGGAAGATATTTAAGTTGAGAAACTACCAGTGAAGTTGAATATACATCAGTTCCTTTCAAGGGTAGCAAGTTGGATGAGCGTGAAAGCTAGATTCTGATAAATTATAATATTAACTGTTCTGGATTTTGACTGTATTTTTAAATGCTTCCTTCTGTGAAATTGAATCATGAAATAGTGTCAGATATATACAATGTGTTCATGATGTTTGTTTCTAGTTAAGCAAAAAGCTACGCAATGGGCTATCTTCACGCTGCCCACCACAGGTGTACCAAAATCCTGCTTCTTGTGTTGCAAGTCTGAAGGCATACTGCTATGCTACTGGGGGCCATATGTTCCTGAATGAAAACAGACATGATAAAACTGTGGCTGGACATCCACAGTCTACAACTAAAGTTTCCAAAGGAATTAGGCAAACAGAAGTTGATTATATCTTTCTTACAGAGTAGAGAAAGCTAAATGTTAAAAGTGTCTATTTCATATTAAGAACAGAGCTACACAGTGGCTTCATTCACTGCAGGTATCAAATCCAAGTTTTAGCATTTTAAGATCTCAGACTTACCACCGAAGCCACAAATATATCATGACTGATCTGAAAGATTTTCTTGTTCCTTTATTGTAATTTTCCTTCATAGTTACACAAGATGTTCTTAATACTTTTCTTTGTTGACTTTGCTTGTTTGTAGCTAACCACAAGGCTACATAATGGGCTATTTGTGCTGTTCCCACCACGTCTATCAAAACCCAATTTCTAGACAAATAAGTCCATTGTTAATATAGTGTTTGATATTCTTTGGAACTCAGAAACTCTAACTTTAAAGAAGTTTTCAAGCAAAATTGACCATAATAATACAAAATTCATGCCAATATGCTCAACACAGACAAAATTCATTATTTATTTGCTAGTACTGTATTGTATTTATAAGAACTACATATGTTTTGGTCTTCATAAGAAACTGTTAAAACATCAAGTATCATTATACCTCACAGGATTTCATATATTTTTTCATAATTATTACAATTTTGAACAATTCTAAGCAAAAAAAAGTTACTATTTCTGAACTGAAAACAATATTTTTTGTGATTTAACAACTGACTAAAGATTTAATAAGTTGTTACCACTTCATCTATTTCTTTATGTACTTATACTTACAATGAACATTCTAAAAAGTTAGGAGCATACACTTTACTTTGGAGACAAAAAAAATTGTAGACGTAATACTTCAAATAAATCCATAAACTTCAAAAGTAATGAGTTGTTTTCTATATCAACATTTGAAAATTGTCTCCAAGTGAGTATTTATTACAATAAAAAAGTAATAATTTTTAATGTTAGTCAGGGATAACAACAGCAAACGAAGCCAAACGGTCTACGTGCTTTCTGTTGAATATTTAAGATTTAATATAGGGGTAATATATATTTACATCATTCATTGCTATGATAATCTGTATACACTAAATGTTTGACATCTTTTGATATTAACATGTTTCAACATTAAAAATTGCAAATCAGTCAATAAACAAATTGGTAATTTCATGAAACTTGAAAGAAATAGTTATACAAACAAGTTTCCATTAATGTAAATTTACATTGCAATCATTAAAAAAAAAATACAGAATATTAAATATGTTCTTGAATGAATTTCTGCATATTTAAGTTCTGAAGCATGATGGAATTTTTAGGCATTGTAGCAATCTTTTTATTACAGTAAATTATGGCTAACAAATGGTCATGATAATGTAACGACAGATAGTACAGTATATATTAACAGCACACTTATTTCTTGTGTGTCTCAAATCCCCTGGTCTTACAATTTTGTACCACTGTGTATAACTTACAAAATTAAGAATAATGTTGCTATAAAACTTAATTTTCTTCATTTGCAATAAAACATTCTTAATTACTGAGCACAATTCAGAAAATTTTGATGTACACTGATGAGAAAAAACATCTACATTTAAGTAATTCTAAATAAATAGTTAAACATTATGCACCACTGAGGCAGAAAACTAAGATTCAAAAATCTAGCTCTATGCTGATACTTTTGATCATTTACCATTGCACTTAAACAAGTCAATGCATTACCAAGTGTTCAGACACCATTGTTTTCAAGAGAGGTTTTCCAATTGGAGAGATATTTACCAATCACCCAGTTAAAAAAAGCTTCACATATTAGTTTGAGTCTGGTGTAAACAACAAAACAGATAAGAAAAGACTAAAACAGTCTGTCTGGTCCCAAAACCCCAACCCTCCAACATTTTTTACACCAGGTTTGAAAAATATGGATAAATGGCCAATTTGAAAACACAAATGACAGATGAATCTTATCCATGATTAGTTTCTTTCAAAGGTGCATGTGTAAAAATAACATTAAATGAAAATTAACATCCTCTTAAAGACATCTTACAAAGGGCTAAAAACTTAATTCAACAAATCCTCTTACCTCCATCTGTAAAGCAGAATCCGTCTGAAGTATCAATGTTTTAGCTTGAGCATCAAATACAAAAGGATAATCACAGAAAAAAAGTCGCCCTTTCTGGAAAATAAAAAGAGCTTTAAAAAAAGACCAAAAAAATAAAATTAAAAAATTACAATTAAAGTAAACAACATGAACACTTTTTAGTTTTATGATCTGAAGAAAGTAACAATACTGTACAAAAACACTGACCATCTGAAATGCTTTAATACAGTAACCCATTATTGAAATTTTAAAAAACTGAAGAAATATCATACAAAAGAGCCTTTAACATCTGGCACACTCAATACAACTGCATCTATGCAATAAATCAATTCACCATTAGAAACAACATAGACTTACAAAAAGATATTCAAACAGTAGTTCATTTCAGAAAAATGTGTAAAAAATACCAAATACACAGAGAGTACAAATATTAAAATAAACATGCCTGTCCAAAATACACGTACCCATTTTATGTTTATTGGTTAGACTACTAAAATATAACTTGTAAATTCAAACACAACATGACATAATAAGTCCATATACTTCAAAATAACAAATTTCAATAATTACTGCATGCTAGGTTACTTCTTGCAAAGTGAAACTATGAAATGTTTAACAAAATATGCATTACACAACCATGTATCTTAATAATAGGTGTGTGATAAGCTTTTATGAGAAGTATGCTGAGAAGATATTTTAATACCTGCCTCACATAAGCCAGCTCAGCATCTTGATGTGGATCAAAAAGTGAAGTTTGGGTTGCTTTGATTAGAAAAAAGGAAAACATCTGGCACTATTTTCAAGGTTTAAATTGTTCAACCAAACCTGTAACTGAACCAGAGACCAGGAACTAGCATGGAGAAGTTAACTAAATGTAAAAAAACAATGTAGCAATGGAATATGTTTGAACTGTACTAGATATGGTTGTGAATGTGATGGTTTAAGTGTAACAATTACGTCAAACTGTGAATCCAGGTCAGATGAGAGAAGAATCTATTACAAGATATCCCACTCAATTTCATATGTGCTGAAGCTGAGATTTACCAACTGATTACCGCACTGGCAGCAAAATATACGAAAATTGGCACATTAGTATCATTATCTTCAAAATGGGAGACTGGCATAATACAGAAGAAATAATTTATGTGAATACTTTATGGAAGTAATGGCATAGTAAAGCCACAAGATGCAGTGTTACGGTCAAAGCAGACACATGAAGCATTACAAGCTGATGTCCCTAACAACTCTCAAATTAAAAAGTTCTAATTTTTCCTATACTGAAAATTTATTTCCAATAGCTACTTACCCCTCTCACAGAAATAAGTATTCTGATTCAGTTTTGCCCTCTATATGTGGAAAAATGTTTTACCTATGCCACAGGCCTTTTATCTCTTCTCAGTTGGAATTGACAGTTTCTAATGCATCTCTAACAAATCATCATGTGACAACAATCCACCAAGAAGAGTGCAACATGCTCTCTTGACTTGTACAACTCCTTCTATTCAATTCTACCAAACTATCACTTTGAGTTTTAGCCAAAAATGGGAGCACTGATTTTCAGTGGGGAGAAGAGTGGAAAGTGGGAATGAAAGCAATTACCTATTGGAAACAAATTTTCAGTGCAGAAAAATTATAACTGCAACACAGTAAATTACTTCCAATCATATAAATAGCTAGAATGCTATACTGAATAGATAGAGGACAATGTAAGGAAAAAAATCATCCACTGAAAGTGCCCAAAGGACACTTCCTAAGATGAGATAGTCAGATTCTAAAATCTGATGTGGGAGACCACACCACTTCTGAACCAGATACTCTTTACTCACTGGAGAAGGATGTCATATATATGGGCAGAAAAACAGAGTAGCACATCCAAATGGGAGAGAACTATGGCTGGATAGTGATCCCAATCATGCAATATTTATGATACTCAATTCCAGAAAATATAAGAGTGAGTAAAACGAAAAAGATATACCCCTAGATATAGAGTGGTGAGGGCACAATAGACCCTACATGACAAGTCAGCTTCATCCAAAACCAATGCCACTGGAAACTGACATCCATGAAAGTGAGGTAAGGATCATACCATTGGTAAATCAACTACAATACAAAACCCAGCAGCCAAATGTCAACACCCATGTTGGGGTAGGAAAGAAGATTATATTACCAGCAAGTCAACCTCAATCCAAAGCCAGGAGACAGGGAACAGACAACCACGTGAGGACAGGAAAAATGATCATACAAGTGGCAAGTCAGCTACAGTCCAAGACCCAGGTATCTGGTGTGGGTAAAAAAAAGAATCATTCTCTCTTTATCTTAAGTTCATGATACAGGAGGGAATCTAATCTCCCCCATCTCATGTAGGGGGCACAGGTTAATATGATAAATTGATAGATCAATTCAAGAACCAGACATCCAGTATGAGAAAGATGTTTGAGTAATGTAAACCATCTCCCTCATATGTAAAATTGACCAGAACTGCTCCAAGAACAGTGACATCATTGAAATAATAAGCATAGAAGGATAAATGTAGGGGAAGAACTGTAATAGTCAGCAAGTACCTCTACCATAACCCACAACACTGATAAAGTAGAAATTAGGAAGGACATTTGTAACACATTCTTGAAGACTTACATCGATTGGTTATATTTTAAACCCACAACCAAGCCACTGGAGGTAGGATGAGGGATTCCAGTCAATGGGGTGAACTGAAATTTTGGTGGTTCGCTCTTACTTGTTTTTTTATGTCATACTGGAGAATATTACATCATCTACACAGCACAACACCATGTCCTACTCTTGACAGAATGATTTTATAATAATTTACATATATTATTAGTATTTCATTATCACATTCAGGAGGATGCTTACATTGTCCACCACCCTTGCAACTTAGAACTGGAAAGTTGTTAGGACTCTCAAACTCCACTAGAGAAAAGAAGGTGAGAAGGCATGGTGGAAAGTGAAAAGGAATAACATCTTAAACAGTGCATGGGTAACCACAAAACCCTATTTTTAAAAACAAACCATCCCAATTTATTCAATACAAGGCATAGCAAAAATGGGCAGCTATACCCTTCTACTGTACCCATATAGTCCATTGGTGAGTAACATCCAGGATGTTCAAACGTTTGAATCAATTATATCATGAGAATAAACCTATAAGTGATCTTGTGGAACACTTCATCTCTGCAATTTGTACTGCATGGCCATATAATTATAATATGCAAGTTGATGTGACTGTACAGTACAGATTAGAGTATTTAAAGAATACCTGGTCAGGCACTACTAGCTACAAAGACGGATACAGAAAGAAAAAGACAAGTATGCCTTTGAAAAAATATATATAAGAAAAAGTAGCTTACCCAGTCACAGTCTCAGGAAACAGTGAAGAATGGCAACAGGCAAATTTATGTTACTCTGATAAGGAAGAAACAGTTACCCAAAGCTGAAAAAAGGTAATCTTAATGTTCAACAAACAAAGTACTCCCAACTGATGGCAGACTAGACATAAAGGGAAAAGGGAAGGTGAAAAATAGGAGTGAAAACACCAGGGAGTGTGAATGGGAAGAAAGAGACAAGGAAGGAAAGGCCAACTGAATCATAATATAAACCAAATGAGTAAGGGGGGAGGGATCACAAACAAAGAAGTGGAGAAAAGAAAGAAAACAAAGGAAATGAATTTAACTGTAAGAAGCATTAAGTACATGAAAGCAATCCACAGTCTGTTCTCAACCAAAAAGGTCATCCAAGGTCATACTGAGAAGAAATGAAAAAGTCAAAAGATAAATACCACATGAGCCACTGATCTGTAGATTACAAACATCAATAGAGAACAAAATAAATAAATCAAGCTAAAATAGTCAGAAAAGACCAATCAGAAAAACCTAAACCAGAGTGACAAAGACTTTCAAAATTTTGGAGAAAACTACTAAAAAGAGGAAACACACTAATGTTAACCTGACTGAAACTGACGTCAATCACAGCAACAGAATGACGAACTAGAGACCCAAAACAACAGAGATGACTACTAAATTGGAAATGAAAAAAGATTCAAAAAAGTTCCTTAGAAAAGCACCCCACTAAAGCCATGCACATTATTGAGAATAGAGAAGTCACTCCATGGAAGACAGTGTCAGGATTGGAAATTCAATTAGCAATAAAGAAACAGGAGAAAAAGCAATGAACAATAAGAAAAAAGAACCTGGAACATAACACTATACAAGACGTATGCCAAGTCTGTGGGTTCAAAACAATAAATCCCTTGTTTACCTCAAAGTGAATAAGAAGAAATGTCCCCTTGGCAAGTGATACAAGCCACCACCATCAACAAATCTAAATGAAACAAAATCAGTCAAACTAGACAAGACAAAGAGTATGGACTGGCAGAAGTGTCCAGGTGTGAACAGGATAAGACCTTTCAACTGTGAGACCATTATTCTGAAGACTCCTACTGATAAAACCACACACGCCATACCTTTGTAGATGAGCATTAGAAAAGAGGATAATCCAGAAGAGGTGGAGGAAGCAGTAAACCCAAAGCCATTTGGGATATGTTAAACTATGAATGCATAAAAACAAGCAGGGAAGGATGAAGATGAAGAAAAAACCCAAAGGCTCGGATAACCAAAAATACCTTCAACTCAATTTGAGGAGAAGAATGGATGTTTCTGATGGTACAGGTGTTCAAAAATACACATCCCTAAGAGACCAACTGTCGAAGCTAACTATGGAAAGAGTGAAAGAGTATGATAAGATTACTCCTATTTAAAATAAGCTAAATGAAGCCAGATATCCAATAATAGTGCTGGCAAAATTTCCAAATGTGCAAATCAGAAAAAATACAATCCATCCCACAAAAGACATATGAAATTAGAAAATGTTAAAAGTTCAAGGGACGAAGCTGGTTCCAAACAACAGTGGAAAAAAAAAGAAAATAAAAACAACCTAAAGGGGCATTTACACCACTCCAGAAATAGCCTATCCTAACGTAATTAGAGATGATATATTAAAACAGGAAAGACCCATGAAATGACTGATGTGAAACTGATCAATCCAGGACTGCAATTAGCATCAAGCAAACAAGATGAACGAAGGAAACTAGCAGTTATGACAGGTAAAGGATTGGCAGGTGCCAAAAATATAAACTGAATAAAGGTAATAATATGTCACAAAGAAACAAAGAAGCAACTAAAAGAATGTAATATAGCAGCAAATACCCCATGTTATGCTAAGTATGCAGGAATAGTCTCAAAAAAGAACTGCTGGAGAAAAAGAACTTACTGTAATACCCTATTGGCAATGGATGGTAAACGAACAGCAGTGTCCCACATGAAAAGATCCTAAAAGCAAAGAAGCCACATGTAGAGGGAACATAATAAAAATGACAAACATCCCAACATGAAGTAAAGAAGGGGGAAGGTAGCCCACAAAAATTGCTAAATATAGGTGGAACACTGAACATTAATGTTACGAGTGTCAATAGGGTAAACTAAAGCTAAGAAAAAGTAGGTAGGGAATAAAATGAACAGAAAGAGATGCAATTGATATAAATCAGGAAGAAAATGTGACTGATGATAAGCTACAGCAAAACAAAAGGACCTTCACAAACACAATTAAAAGCAGAAAGCATGAAGTATAATTTCAACAAAATTAATTGCAGTAAGTAAAAACTATAAATATAGATTAAAATGAAATAGTTGATACAGTGGAAATGTTAAGAAATTGTGGTGAAATAAACATATGAAAGAAATGTTATGTGTTGAATAAACGATAATTAACCTAAATATTGATGAATCCATAAATAGAACCACTCATGAGCTAACAAAAAAAAAAAAAAAAGACTTATTAAGCCTAATAGTACAAGATATTTAACATAATTAATGATTAACCAGAAAGCAAAACTACAGGTAAGCCACAAATAAACATTTGTGAAACTTAAATGAACAATATATAGCAAAGAATATCACTAAGCACTAAAAGTAAAATCAAATCAAACAATACATATATACAATATTGGGATAGATTCATGTGAAGCTATGGTGCAGGGTTCCACACAAATCAATTGAATAGGAGAAAGACCACAGGGGGAAAAAATAATAAACTGAAATATATGTGATTGTATAAAATTAAGAACATGTGTAGTGAAAATAATTTGCATACGTGCCATGATGTACGTAAGAAAAAGAAAGTACGGTGAAACTAGTGAGAGATATACCAAGACGATGAAATACAGGTGATCCTAAAATAACAAATACCATGGTTAGCTTACATAAATGATATAGTAGAAAAAATATAACCAAGTCTAATGGCTAATCTAAACTTGACTCACGAGTATGAAACAATCTAGTAAAACTTATGTTATGAAACCCAAATACCAAGAAAGAATAATATTGACAATAAAAGTATACAAAAACAATAACTGTAGATCTTGTTTTTTTCCAAAGTTATTCAACTGCATTTCAAATTTGTGGGTCCCCAAACTTGAGGCAATTACCAATGAAAGTTACTTCATTGGACAATCGATCTCCTAAAGAAATAAAGTTGAAAACATTCTACCAAAGCACCATGACCAGAAGCCTGTGTAAATATACTAATAGACCTCCAAAATGGTAACATCAAATTCATAATGCAAATAAATAACCAAACAAAACCACGTTGGAAGAAACAATAAGCATTTGTTGTAATAAAGCAATAAGTTCATAACTGTATAGAAATACAAAATAATTTCACTTCAGAGTAGCTCCAGTTATAAATATCACTCTTGCATAATACTGAGTAAAATTGTTGAGAAATTAGTTTAATGTTACAGAAAAATATTAAAACATTACATATGAAAAGAGCATAAATTAAACACTAGAACATAAGTACTACTACTAAACAAGTATTTTGGTAAAATTTAATGGAGAAAGCCATGTGCATCAAGAGAGTACATTGCATTCTTACTGATAGTGTTGTTGCACAATGATTTACATGAGAGATGCACTATAAACACTAATTTGCAATTGAAGGGAGATAAAAAGCCTGTGGCATACATAAAAATGTTGTTTTTTTTTGCATACAAAAGGTAGCATTAAACTATCTGTTTATGAGAAAAGAGGTAATGTACATTTATCTGAATGCCATTTCTGTACTGAATGTAAATGTAATAAAAATGGTATAATACTCAATATAGTACCCACCATTGTATAATCATACAGTTGTCATCATGTAATATTTTCATTATTTAGTTTTTTCATTTTAGCTCAGCATAAAAGTTGTGCTGAGCTTTATTTATCAAGATCTATCAAAATAATCCTAAATCATTGTTTTCCAGAATGTGAAAGCATATTATCCTGCTAACAACATGCGGTAGTCACATAATTTATACAACATAAAACCAGTAACATACTTAGAGATTCCCTTGCAATGCATTACCTGCATAGCTAAAGGCAAATATATTTGTGAGAAGATGTAAGAAAAGGATGTTAGTATACACTTAGATTTACAGTACAGTGAAACAAAAGAATTAACAAAAAGTGTACATGAAAAATATCTGAAATAGCCTGATATTTTTACCTAACTTTTCAGATGTTTAAAAATATTTAAAAGTAGAAATATCTATTTAGTAATTATTATTCATACAAATTTGTTATGTAACTAGCATTAAAACAGTGTAGTTTGTGATGTGATTATTTACATACTATACCTTTGGTTAATAATATTAATAACAGTAAATGAGCTTCTGAATTACATGAAATGTATTAAAAATGTATTTTTCCCATGTGTAGCACATTTCTAATTGTTCTTTCAGCTATTACAGAAAATAAGCTTTTTGTTGTTTGTTTTTTAAATTAATATACTAGCAAAATGTGCCTGAAAAGAAATTGATATATTTGTATTTTTGAATTTATGGCAAAACAACTATTTATAATTTTGAATTACTGACCAGATAAAAGGCAGCCAGTCAGAAACACCCTAACATCTATCATTCATGCTAATGGATTAACTGTCACTCTTATGATGCACCAAAAGCTTAAATTGCATGGAATATTTTATGGTATCACACAGATTTGATCCCAGCTTTACCAACTCCAAAATCCAGAGCACTACTACACAGCCAATATACATCCCTCAGAAAATAATTACATATATCTATGATGTGAGAATTCTTAAATGTTGAATATTTATTGAACTGTTTTTGGATCATAATTGACAAAACACCAAATAAAAAAATTACAAGTTCAGTCTTAAGTATAGAGTTACCTTATATGTCCATATCTGTTGTCATGTGATGAAGAGTTGTGAAATCATAAACATAACAGCCAATGAATCATCATCCCATTCAGAACATAAAACAAAGAATGCTGAACTAATTAAAAATGTTAAAAACTGAAATACAAAAACTTTTCTGCACCTTAGTTGGCTTCCTAGCAGAACTTTTGAAAATAGAAAATAAGAATGTTTACAAATAAAATGTGATGCATGCATTAAAATACAAAAAAATTAAAACAGATTATAACATGTTTGATGTTACATAAAAATGTATATTAGTCATATGTACAGACTAGTCTTAAACACATTAATTACTTCATGTAGCCTTAAAGCTGATTTATCTTATTGACAAGTTATGTTTCAAATTTCTACAATTTTTAACTTGCAGTGCAGTTTCACTCAGTGCACATTGTAAACAGTATTATATAAAAAGTGTATTTTCCAGATACTTTTATCTATTTATTAAGTCAAAGAGATGCAAGTTAGTATTGTAATTAAATAATTTAAAACAAGTATTATTCTAATACTGGATAATTCTTTAAAATTGACAATTATTTAAATTGGATGCTTCATGTTCTAGTAGAAATTATGTTAACGTAAATATGCTCAATTTTACTTTGGATATGATGTTCATAAATGTACTATACATGCAAATTACTATTAAAATAAAGACAAATTACATGAGATTTAGGTTAATTTCCTAAGCAAACTAAAAACAAATTATTAAATAACCTAACCAGTCATTGCTCATTTACATTCTACCACATAAACGTTGTTTCAAAAGTATTTCAGATTAAACTTACTTTTCATGGCTTACATATTTAGTAAAACTAGCTAAGGTCTGATTTGATTGTTATCAAAATACATTCACCAAAATCTATCATTAATCTTCAAGCTTACTGTAATTATGCAGTCCGTTTTGATTTTGTAAAATTTGATGATTATTGCTGTACTATTACAAACAACTCAGTCGTTTTTTTTGTCTATTTTTACAAGTTATAACTGATCAATGTAACCCATCATACCTAATAACAGCTTAATGTAAATCACAAAAAAGGTTAAAACTACTACAAGTATTAATGTATTGCTGTGATAAAGTAGTATCAGGTAAAAAAAATGCATCTGTTAAAATATGATGTTGAGTTAGATTCACGTATTATTTCAAACGTTTATTAATAAATACACAAATAAATGATCAGTACCCACATTATTTTGCTTTAAAGACCACATAGAATTTTACAATGAATATACATTTGTTTTATATATTAACTTACAGATACACACATTTGAGGGTTTGATAGGTAAATGAGTCAAAACTTTTAATTTACTCATGATCTAATTACTTCTCAATGTTTCAAATGTTAATGTAAGAAAGTATTCTCTTTTAGATTGATTATTTATATGATTATTGCTATCTAATCTTTACAAAATTAAGGACTTTAGAAAATTGAATCAATAAAATGATGTACTTTTTTCAAATTGAAAACTTATACTCTACCCTTGGTTCTGATGTGATCTGTAGCCAGTTTACATAGTCATATCTAACGTCAACTTTCTCTGTAACTTCAGAGATGTAGAATTCTTGGTAGGATATAAGGTACTCATTTACAACATTTACCTACAATACAAATACAAAAAGCAGATTAAAAATATAAGACAAAATAAGCTAAAAATACAAATTAAAAGCACCACACAAAGCATACTGAATAATACTACACAGATTTAGTGTTTTCAAATAAAATTAGAGAGTATCACTTGTATGACATGAAAACATTTACATAAAAAATAAAGTACATCATAAAATCTAATCTATAATAAATTCAAGAGGAACACTTCCTGTGTGTTCATTTCATATGTCTAGTAACTATCTACCTTCAAATCTGTATCTAATACCTGAATAGCAAAAAATATTTAATTATAATACATTAGAATTCTTTGTCAGGAAATATGGTAAAATTTTATTATATGAACCTTCATCTTTCCCAAAAAAACCAATTCAACTTTTTTCAGCCTTGATATGCTCTATGGGTTTCTTAACTAAGACATTACAGTTTGAATAATTTTATGTGCAGGATGTCTCAAAATGTATGCTACACCAAAACTTGTAAATTACTCCTTCACACATTTGTCAATTTAATTTCTTAACTTTGCATTATTTTTTCTCATTATATTCTGAAAATTTTTAAGCAAAAACAAAACAAAAAACATGAAAAATTATTATTATTATTTTTTAATAGACATTACACATCATCCACATGTAAATTCATAACTAAACGTTTTGGTGGTCTATCTCAGAATGGCCAAAGTAAAGTTTTGAACAGTAGCAAACATGTAGTAAATTTTTACCAAATGTAATCAACATATTTGCTAGATCCAATAGTATGTTACATTAAAAAATGGAAAAACATATAGTTAAAAAGCATTTTAACAAACAGTTTCAAAATAATTCTCTTTTCCTTGAAAAGCAAATAACTACAACCACAAAAAAATACAAAAGAAAAACAATCATTTCAAAGGCAAAACAAAATTTAAACATAGTGCTCTGTAGTTCGAGAAGTGGCCTCATCCACTGCCTAGAGCTCATTCACTGCATACACTCATTCAATTTCCCGCTAGACAGCTTTGTTTTTTGAAAGTGATCAGCTAACATCTCTCATACATTACACTCAGACTGTGTTAATTCAATACATCTCTGAATCACCAATAGAACATTAAGAGTAATTATTGACTTCACTGACCTCTAGAGCATTATCTACTCTGAAGTAAGTAAGTAACACAAATAAGTAAGACAATCAAGATTTTAAGTAGACTTGCTCTGATTAGGAAGAAAGCAAGCTTGTTGGTAAATACAGCACAGTTATCATCATAGTCTATGAGTTAAAGGCACAGAAGAAACAGATATTTAAGTTTTACTCTAAGACTGTGTTAACATCACTTTCTGGTGTTCATTTTCATCCTACCACATACCTATTAATAGCAGTACATAAGCTTCTGTATTATGTGAAATGTATTAAAAATGTATTTTCCCACATACATACATATTTAACTTACTCATGATCTAATTACTTCTCAATGTTTCAAATCTTAATGGAATAAGAAAGTCTTCACTTTTAGATTCCTTACTTATATGGTGTTCACTTTCTTCATGCAACTAGTGTATCTATACCAAAATACAGATTCTATATTTCAAATTACAATACTATAATATTTACATATTGTAAATATTCATAACAGCTTGAGATACTGCTGAATATATTAAAGGCACAGACTTTCTCTGTATCTTATTGTATACACACTGTGAATGCATACTTCACATTTAGTACATGGTCAAATTTTAATTGAAAACAGTTAAACTGTTAATTCAATGCTTAACTGCCTATACTAAAAAATTATAGCTTATTTTGTCAAAAATAAATGTCAAGTTTCAATAAAATGATTATAGCTTTATGAATATAAATGAAGCCTGAAAGTCATATCTTTCAACTGTGTTTCAAGGTGATTTCACAGTTTATTGGTTAATAAACTCTTAACATTGGAGTGATTCAAACAGTATTGCAGTGAAGATAAGCCACTCTCTCAACCACTAATTATGAACAAAGCCAAGCAGTTTTACAGTTCCATGGAGACTGAGGCTCAATGTAAACTCTTTGTTAGATACCTTAGTTGTTTTTTAAAATATGGTATTTCCAAGTTTGCTATTGCAAAAGAAGTGTTATATTGGCCTTGAAAGTGCTTCCACGTATGAAAAAATTTTGCAAAACTAATTTTTGAAAATAAACTTACTGCAGAACAAATACTTAATTCCTATGAGACTAGATTCTGTTGGCAGTGTTTACCACCAATCCTTCAGACGTGGCTTTTTTATATATTTAAATCTTGAGTGAAAAACCAATTTTTGAGGTTGGTTTATTAGAAGCCAGCAAAGGCACCCAAACTCCTATATAAGTGTAAACCACATCCTGAGGCAAAAATACTAATTAATGAAAACGCCTCTCCTATATTGCTCCTGAAGCAATGCAAATATGCTAGATAAACCTGTGACCAGTTGTTCATTTGAACATATCTTGAACCTGAGGAAGTTGAAGGATTTGGCAAGAAGAAAAAGTCATTGCCACTTTTAAGCAATTAGCAAAAAACGCAGTATCAAATGAAGGATGTCCTGCAAGAAATTAAGTACAAGTGGATAGACACAGCTGATAATGATGTCTGTAATGTAATGTACATCTTATGCAGGGCTTGCCACGTCTGTTATGGACCCCTTTTTCACAACAGTGACTAAAAACTCTGATGATGTTGATGACATTGAAGTTCTGAAAAAGACTTTTAATTATGCTTTGGAAGCAGTAAAGGTTCTCATACAATCTTGTGAATTTTGTCCTATATATTCATAGCAGCAAATAATCAGTCTATCAAATTGAAAGTAAAATTTGAATGAATAAGTTGAAATCTTTCAAGCAAATCATGATGCAAGAATTTTTTCGCCAAAGCAATCAGAGGTCTGTTAGGTTAGACATCCACACAAACTCTAATTCCCAGGTCCAGAACCTATTCATCTTCATCATGTGGTGAGGATAAGAACTGCTGCTCTAAATTAATGCTGATACTTCCACACCACTCCTCAATAATCAGTTTTAGGACTATAAGAGGCCTTTGGGAGCACATCTTTGGCATTTACTTAAAAACCCCAAAATACCATACAGTTAAATAAATTTCAAAAAGAGTTTTTTAAAAATACTTGTATATATGTATTTGTGAATTATATTAAATAACATTAGTATCTTTCCATCACCTTCATTGTTTACTTTTGATAAGTAAATTTAACTATGTATTTTAACAGCAAAAAAAAAAAAAAATCATGGTAAATAACACAAACACTATCTTGGGTAAATAAAATAACATTAATAAAGTTAGGTAATGTCTTTCTCCTTCACCTGTATTTTGTGCATGACTGGAGGTCATTTTACGTTTCACACAAAACATTCACAGTAATAAAAATTCTTGGTCCAAATCCCTTTGTTAAAATTGGACTTGCTTGCAGTAGAATCCAAATTAAATGAAAAGCCCACTTCGAATTAATGCTCTGTAACTACATCATTATGATCTACAACATACTTTGAATTATAATTTAGATAAATCAGATCCTATAAAAAAAACACTTATCTAAAAATGCAGAAAATTTAAATAAATGTACAGGGGCATGTATATTTATATGAAACCCTTTACACACTTACATTGTTCAGTCTATTCAAAACCTCAAGGGATAATCGAAGTTGTTCATGCTTTCTAGATGCCTGCAAAACATCATGACAAAAATCTTAAATTTCTTACAAATGACTACACTCCATTAAAAGCTCTTAGTGTTTTCCTTATTCATTTTCATTCTGAATACTATATTGCAAAAATCAATTAAAATATGAGTGATGTCAAAGCAAAAATTTATCTCACTGGACAAAAGTACTACTTTACATTTAAATAAACAAAAAATAATAAAATTCCTTTTCTGATAATCTTAGAAGCCTTTAATTTTTAGCAAAAAGAAAAATATTTCACATTTATGTAACACATTAAATAATCTAATGAAACAATTTAACAATATAATCAACACACTATAACAAAAACAAAGCAAGGGGATTGCCTATAAAAAAGTTGAGATTATATAAAAGCACAAGTGAAACGAAAAAAGTGCTTCAAATTCTAAGGAGAATAAATAAAAAGAAAATAAAGAACTTATGAAGAGAAGAAACATTTACCTCAGGCACTCCTCTGTCATCCATGCTATTAAGTATGTAGCAGACACAATCTTTAAAAATCTAGAGAACAAAATATAACGTGTAACTTTCTTACATGGACATGGCTTCGTGCAACATTTATTAAAACTAATTTCCAATTATTTCTAAAAGTAAATGACTTTGGTTTTACTACTACTTATACATATACATCTAAATTAGAAAATACTGATTTAAGAAAATTTTGCACACAATCTTAATATTTTAAAACACTACAATAAGATACAAGCTGTTAGAAAAGTAAATTCATGATATACCATACTTTAATTATTTGCTATTTTTAGGTATAAAGCTGTTTGTAAATATTATTAGTATCTTTCCATCATCTTTATTGCTTACTTCTGGAATAAGACCCAAGGAAAGTGTTTTGGTTTGTAACATACCATAATTCAGTTATTTATAGATTTCTAGGCATAAAGATGTTTGTGAAATTCAAACAGATAATTTATTGTTCAATATCTAGGAATAAATAATAAATGCAAAATATTAATGGGTACCTCAGGTGGTTTCAGAGTGAAAGTGAAAATAATTTTCATATATCAAAGAAAATATCTGAAAAAAAAACCTCAACAGTGCAAAGTAATTTAAAAAATTATAAAAAATTTTATTACATTTTAACCCTAACCTCCTTGTTATAAGCAAGTGAAAGTGTGCATGTGTGATTTTTGAAGAGTTACTTTCAAAATTTAAACTACTTTATTATCATGGTGTATGAACAAAGTTGGTAAAAAACAGTTAATAAATCAAGTTTTAAGAAACATTTTCAGTTTTTAATTTCATAACAAAATATTTTAAACACTGTCAATTTCATCCTAGTATGAGAATTGTGACTTTGCTCTCTAATATATTCACTACCTCTCCAAGAAGTAAGGAATTTAGCACAAATTGCTCAATACATTAGGGTTATTATTCAGGCATAGCATAATTTTCATAGCCATGTATCTTAATTTGGTTACAAAGCCATAAAAAAAATCACAACCTTCTTGTTACATCTAACTATCACATCCTTTTTTCATAACCAATAGAAAGCCAGAGTTTTAGCCTGTCAAATGAAATGTTAGATTACAGTATTTTTTGTACGAATAACTGTATATTTGACTTCTAGTTCAAACTCAGAATACATCTATGAATTTAGATAATTTTTAACTACTCTTATCTCACAGTTAGAAAGCCACAAAAACTAGGATAATTATTGGACATTATCAGTTTTATCAGTGTCATCATTCTGTGTCCTCAGGTGCATTATTTAGTGCAGCAGTATAAAAAGTAAGGTTTCACTGACAGTCAACAGCAAAAGAAAAAATAGTATATTTCATAACTATCATGTGTATTCTTTATAATTATAAAACTAATTAAAATTTAAAAATCAAGGATTGATTATATTAGATAAGGTTAGATTAGATATGATAAAAATATTATAATAAAAAGTTTCATGAGGTATACTAGAAAGCAGTTTGCAGATGTCTTTTGTAATTCGATATGATTATAAAAGCTATACATGCCAAGTGATTCATAATTTGCATGGCAAGATTGTTGGTTAAACACAGGTCAAATGATGAAAATAATAAAGTATATGTATAGATGTATACTGTTATGAGCTTCAAGCTACTTAGAATAAACAACTGTAGTTTTCTGTTACAAATTATAGTCATTCTTGAAAGAACTAAAATATATTTAGATTTATTTAATACTTTCTTTTTATGATGGTTACAACATCAGTTGAATTAATCAACCTTCTAAAGTGTTAGGGTTAAGAAAATAACAGAAAAAAAAAGTTTCACTAAAAAAAACTGAAATTTATCTAGGAGGTTTTAAAAATTGTATCAATGACCTTTTCAGATAAAGAAAAGTATCTTTAATTCCAAACAAAAATCACTTTGTACTCTCAGCAGTCAACATTTTTACTCCATATATTCACAGAGAAACATTTTCCTTAAATATTAACATTTTGTTTACAACTCTTTAATTCTTACTGAAAGCTTGCAAAATTTCATGAAAACACATGAAACATAGTTATAATTTTCCTACAGTGAAAATGTATTTCTAATAGGTACTTAACTTTTTTCTCAAAAAATAAGCTATTCATTTCTGATGTTACCCTCTAACTGCAAATATTTTTACTAGCACATGCCACAAGCCTTCCAAAATACCTTTCATGCAAATCATCATGCAATCACTTCTTAACCAATAGGAGCATTACATACACACATGATGCAAGTGTTTCCCTCTACCTAATTTTTGCTATGAAGTTTGGCAGAAGAAAGAAGCACCAGCAGTAGCAGAGAGAAAAGTTGGGAAATGTGGATGGAGGTAAGTACCAATCAGAAATATATTTTCAGTGAAGGAAAATTGTAACTTTTGATACAGTATTTACCCTCCTCTCACAAATTAGCTAGAATCTCATACTAAAATGGAGGAGGAAGCAGTGCAAGAGAAATACCCCCAAAAGCATCCAAAGAATACCACTGACCATTAGAGAAAAATGGGGGTTCCCCATACCATTTCTGAACTACATATAACCTTTGCTTTTGTGTACAATTATGGAAACACAAGGGCAGAAAACACAAGGTACAATGTGGCTAGGGTAAGTCAGACCATAAACAACAGGTTCACACTATCCAATACCTCCTCTACGAGGAACCGACATCTCATGAGGTTAGGAAGAAGACCATGCCTACTTCACCTTTAATGCATGATGGTGGATTAATCTAAAACACATACAAAAACTTAGGTTGATTAGTTCACTCTAATCCAAACCTTCCTTTGCAAGGAACCAATATCTTGTGAGAGTAGGACAAGTACACCAAATCATAAAGGAAGGAAGAGCTGCATGTGATGGCTCAACTCCAGGTTTTACAAAAGTGTAATCATATGTGGTATATTGGTTCACTCTAATACAAGAGCTATAAGAGGAACTGACATCCCACAAAGATGGGATGAAAATCCATTCTGTAAGTGCAAATGAAGTATGGATACAACTGGTGTAAAGAAAAGTGAGGATTGATTGATTGATTTAGTGTTTTATGGCACAAAGCAGCTAGGCTATCTGCACCAAACGTCCAGTAAAAAGGTAAAAATAAATTAAATGTAGTAAAATACATAAAAGGAAATGAAGGTAAAATAAAACATCATTGAAAAACAGAAAAAGCATAAAACCAATGTTGACACCTAGTCAACAATGTTAAGAAAGAAAGCAGAGTAAGAGAAGTTGTAAAGGACTTTCTCTAGCATAATGGTAATGATCATAACCTGCCAAGAAGATTAACAGGTTAAGTACAAGAACCACCATCAGTCACCTGAAGTTGGCATTTCCGGTCCTGGTTCCGGGTTATGTTGTCATAACAGCCATTATCAAAAGGTAAAATAAGAAAAGTGTTAAAAGACATATAGCAAAATTGTAATAAAAATTAGCCAAATGTCCTGTAAAAAGGTAAAAGTAAATGCAGTAAAATTCGTAAAAGGAAACAAAGGTACAAACAAAACATCAATTAAAAACAGAAAATGGTATAAAACCAATGTTGACATCCAGTCTACAAAGTTGTAAAGGACTTCCTGTAGCAGAATGGCAATAATCATAACCCACCAGGAACACTAACAGGTAAGTTCAAGAACCTCCGTCAGAAGTTGGTCTTTCCAGTCCTGGTTCCAGGTTGTGTCATTATGGCCAGTACCTAAAGGTAAAGTAATAAACGTATTAAAAGACATGCAGCAAAATTGTAATAACAACTCGCCAGGATGAATAACGGGTAGTCCAAACAGCAGTGTTAGTCACCTGAAGTTGGCCTTTCCAGTCCTGGTGTCGAGTTATTTAATGTTCTGGCCATTTTCCAATGTCAAATTGAACTAGAGAGATTGAGACTCTGATAAGGGAACCACAATTAAAAAGGTGTAATGAATATCAAACACTTAAATGAGGTTAAAAAGATTAATGGCCATTAAAAAACTAAAATCTTCACCAATAACACTGTCCAATGTGACAGATAAACCCTGAGAAAAAACATGTTTAAAATAGTGCCGTCAGATGACTTAAAGAAAGATCACATTTGGGGGCTGTAATAAGACATGGGGGGATGTGCTGACCAGTGGGTTCTGCAATGTTATCCAAGGACAGACGCAATTCATCCAAAGCACATGTCAGGGAACCATGACAGGACGTCTTTGAGTGGCTGAACATCTGACACTGGAAACATCGAAGAGGGTTTGGAATGTACGGCCATAGCCTGCAAATTACATAACCTGCCTAGATGGTGGCAGGTGCATGTGGTGATGTAAATGTCAAAACGAGGATATTTGTCGGCAGTGTAACTCCGTCTTTGTGAATGGAGATGCACCTCACTGCAGAAACTCCTTGAGTGGAGAGACCAGCAAGTATCTCTGACTCAGGGATTCTTCAAATCCCTCTCAACAATAACTCCTCATGATGAATTCAATGTAGTATGAGGGGTAACCTCAATAGGTACATCCCCAATTGCCTTTGAATTCAAGAGAAGTTCACTGTGTTGGGATGTGGATGTTTCAACCAATATGTCTCCAGATCAAAGCTTCTTTACTGACTTTGGAGAGCCAGCAAGTTCTTCTAGTCCTTTCTAAATAAAAAAGGGGGACATTTACCCTGAAGGTTTTTCTGAAAGAGAATGTAATATAAGAAAATGGAGTAAAGGTGTTACAGATGTTGAAAATTGCTGCTCAGAGTCTTCAAGACGTGGTCGTTTACCTATTGACTGTTTTTTCACTATTTTATTTAAATTTTTTTGTTGGAGGATCCATAGGAAAAAAAGGAAAATTTCGATACCCACTGACCCCACCCACCATGGAGCCCTATGAGGGGACGCACTACAAGGTCATGCAAGGACATTGCAGCAATGCCAGGGTTTCGTGAGCACTACCCAAGCACTAGAATCAGACACAATGTCCACAACACCCGTTGAGAACTTCCAACACTGGTACTTGATTGACTCTAGCCCAAGTGGACCAGCCGATTGACCCAAGGGGGACCACTCAAAGGCTGCCCGTCTACAGGAATTTAAGGCCAAAGTGGTGTGTTAGGGTTGGACCCCTCAACCACCAGGATCCTCTCCTCCCCTTCACAGGTCGCCACACACGGCAAATACATGGGTGGATGTTTAGATCCCAGAGGAGGTAAACTGAAAGAACAGAACCTTCCCTGGGAGGTCCCCTCATCATGTACAGGAATCCACACCGAGGGGAAAGGTGAGAATTGGTTCAATCAATCCAAAACCTCCTCTCTGTGGGGAACCAACATCCCAATCTGTACATGCAACACCAGTGGAGACCACACCTATTTTATTGTTTTCTTTAAACTAGTATAACACCACTGCCTTACTCTAAACTGAATGGTTATAACCATCTATGTAGAATACATCCAAAAAGGAACCTCAATCATCCACCTCTCATCAACAGTCTGGAACTGGAAATTGGCAAGAACTCCAATTGCACACTGGATCACTATGAAAACCTATTTTGAAAAGCAGACCATAACCGAGTTCTTCACTCATGGTATGATAGGAATGGACAGCAATCTCTATGTGCATTATCTATGTTTTCCATGCGTGATACAGTCTGGAACAAACATACTTATAAAGCAAGTATCATGAGGTTATTCAACTACAAGCGATCTTGTGAAACACCCCATCTCTATGATGACTGAGTAGAGCCATGAATGACAGCACATAGTGAACATGGTTTATAGTGCAGATTTAATAGTTAAAGAATGCCTGGTCAAGCACTACTTGCCACAGAGCAGAATTCAAGAGATGAATGCAAAGTCCCTTGTAAGAAAAAATATGCATTAAGAAAGACTTACCCAATATCCATGCCAAAATGTGAAGTACAGCCACTAGCAGTGGACAATACCCCGAGGATATAGAAACTGTGACATAAGGAAGATAATGGGAGATGAACATCAGCATGGTGGATAACGTTCAAACACAGAATCACCTCTAAGGTTAACCTAGAGGAGAGCAAGAGAGAAAAGTGATGAGGCAGATGGAAAGTGAGGTAAAATAGGAAAAACAAAAGATGGGAAGGTGACATGAAGAATAAACCAATGGATAAAACAATGAACCCAACTGAAAAGGGTAAACAGAGAAAGATGGTTCCAAGGGAATAATCAGCTAGAAGTGAAAACTATTAAAGGAAATTGTGTGCACAATGTACCATCTAGTAACACATACTGGAATAAATGCCCATACAGATCTTGACAAAGTTAAAAGAAGAGAAAAAAAATTTAAAAAGTTAATCTCATAAGTAGCTGAAGACAATGAAGGATTTAACTGAATACAAAAGAGGACATGAACTGTGATACAGTGTAAAAGGGACAGCATAGCAAATACGAAGCCAATATCATCCACAAATGAGGGAAGGGAATACAAACTCTTGAAGGGAATAGTAAAATAACAAACACTAGGCAAGTGAAGCAAACATAGGTGAGAAACAACTGAAAATGCAGGAAGTGAATATCATGGATGAGCAAGCCAAGAATGAGCAAACCAAAGAATCAAGAATAGAATGTTAAGAAAGAGGGAGACAAACTTATGAAGTACTAAGAGAGGATTATAAAAGAATGTGAATGTGTTTGGCTATTGCTGCCTTTACATGGCTTTGGTCGAAATCCAATAATAGGGAACTGGTAAAAAAAGGTAGAAGTAAATGTACCAACACGAGTGACAAACCATCAAATGCTAAGTCAGTGTAAACAAGAAATGAAGGGGCCACTGTCATGCTTACTGTCATGTAAACCTATTCCAGTTGGGGGAACAATCTGCCAAAAGTCTGAAAGCACCTCGTATACAACAAACTAACCTAGCTATTGTAGGCCCAATAGATTCAAGTGGAAAAACGCAGAGATCCCAACTAGATTATCTATGGAAATATGACCCACAAATTTGAAGTGATCAGACTGAAAAATGACCAAACAAGCTCTAAAAGTAGGAAATAAAGATCCCAAGGCCAGTGAACAGCAAGTAAGGTGAGAAGAGAAAAGAATGTACAACTTCAGACAAACAGCCCGAAGCCAGACTGTGGTCAACACATGCACCCCAGCCATGAAGGACCTATCCAAGAATAGGGTAAAATCTATCTGCAGCAGTATAAACCTGGACTAACTACCAAAAGAAATAGTCAATATGGTAGTAAAGAAGGGGTATGGAAGAATCCAAAAGATTCCAAGCAAGATTCCACCAGCCACAGAGAACCCATTAAAAGAACCTGCAATACAACCACTGAAGGAGAAAGAAAGGAAGCAGACAAGGTGTACCAAATGACCCATACCACAAAATAAAGCAAAAAGAAGAAGGCTGTGCCAGTCTTGGAAGGGTGAGTAAGACTGAAAAGGATGAACAGAAAGGCTTAACTTGGTCAAAAACCTGCCCATCTGAGAACCATCTATAAGAAGCTAAAGAGTAGGGGCAGGCCAACACTTGCTTAGAAGAGCAAGAAGCCAGTTGCCCTGAGAAAAGGGAAAGTGCAAGTCAAGGTCACAAAGTTTCAGAGTGAAGAGCCACACTAACTGATAAAGACAGAAGGTGCCAAAGTCAGCCTGAAGGGAAGGATGCAAAATCCGTACACCATCCCATGACGTACAAACTGAAGGACAAGAATGGTCTGGCATGGAATATAGAGATAAACATTGAAGGTGACATTTGAAGTCATCTAAAGACCCTTAGCAAAGGCCCACCAAAGGGAGGGTAAGAGGTCCTAGTTCCCAGTCTATTTGAGAAATACAAACAGGTGAGAGTAAGCCCTCCAACAAATAATGTTGCTGGCATGACCAAGTATCCTAAGGAGGAAGAAAGAAGCAGCTTTGTTGGACTCAGGAGTAAAAATGGATAGAATAGATAAAGAAACTGTACAACAAGAGCCCAAGACACCAATAAAATATATGAGGGCTGCACTGATGAACAAAGTCAACAGGTGAGCTCCCACTAGGCAGCCAATGTTGGTGTGTCTAATATCATTGGAAAAAATGATGAACTATGGCACAGTTGGAAGAAACAAATGCAAGGACATAGAAAGGAAAGTCTGTTAGACAAAAAATGGTAGCACACATATGGTGAAGACTGAAAAAAATGTAGCACTGGAAAATAAAGAGTTGAAAATTGTTGGACTGAATGGACCCTAGACACCATAGGATCTCGAAGCATGTGAAATGTGAAGCATAGCAAAAATGGAGCATATGTAGGACTCCTAGAATAGGAGCCTAGAGAAAGGGTCCACGAAATAAAGACCCAAAATGTATTTAAAAAAAAAAACATGGTTGTAGAGTCAAAACTAAAAGGTAGCAAACAAGAAAGTAACGATAGAAAAGATGCCCTCAAGAAACCCTTCTGGAATCCTTAGATGAATCTCTAACAAGAGAAAGATAAATTAGAGGAACTGCAATAATCAGCACGAGAAATTAAAGATGGGAAGGAAGTGCCCTAGAGAGCTAAACAAGAATTTGGAAACATCTTGCAAACTGGCAAAATCAACTTAATAAATATATGTGGGCCTGTTGAGAACAGTCCATCCAACAACAAGAAAACCTGGATTGATCTGAAGCCCATGGGTAACTAATCCAGTTTCCCCAATGAACAAAGTGTAAAGCATTAACCTGAAAAATCAAGAAACAGAGGATCATTCTGTTTTTTCATGGAAAGACAAGGATTGTAAAATTAAACTTTAAAGAGCAATTGACAAAACATCATACACTTGAGAAACAGCCCTCAGACACAAACAAAGTTCAAATATAATACAAAAGGCATAGATGAAAAACAAAAGACATCCATAGAATGCTCAAACTCCTAGCAAACAAAGGTTGATAAGTCCTCCAATGGGTCAGGACTACAAAACAGACAGATTCGAAGTAGCAACATGAACTTTGGAATGCATGTTTCAATTCTGACAAACAAGCAAAAGATCTGGTGGCAAAACAAGGATAAAGAAACCTTTCAAAATAAAAGTGAAATTAGACAAAATAAAGTGGAAACAAAACAAAGGGAAGCTACTTCAGGCCCAAAATGGAACTAAAGAGAGTTGTCTGCTCACAAATGCAGCAAAACAAGAAGTGAAGGTTATGTTTGTTTGTAGTTAAACACAAAGCTACACAAAGGGCTATCTGTACTCTGCCCATCATGAGTATCAAAACTCAGTTTCCAATGTTGTAAGTTCACAGACATACTGCTGTGCCACTGATGGGCATGAAGGTTAGGTAAGAAACTATGGTAGGAGACGCATACATCATGTGAGCATGTCATGCTCATATTGGTTAACAAGTGACGCATGACGATTTGCATGAGAGGTATGTTGGGAGGCTTGTGGCATGAGTTAGTAATAAAGTTTGCAGCACCAAACAAGAATAGCTAATTTTGTGAAGATAGTAAGTACTACAACAGAAAGTAGTATGTAATCTATAAAAGTCAATTTAGAATCACAGACTCAGCCAATTCAATTAAGTCCATTTGTTTTGTTTTTTTAATTCCACATGCTAGAGAAAACTATTTTAACTATTTTTTATCAAGTTACATTAGTTAACTATAAATGTAAAAAGAGATACTTTATTTTTACTGTTTAATATAACCTTCCATATTGTAACCAACCACCTATGATAAGATGTTTAAATGAAATATTTTTCATAACTTATTACCAGAATACTCTGGTTAACCAACAGAAAGCAACGTAACTATTTTGAAATAAATTTTACATTGCATAAATAAAATACTGCATCATAAAATCAAAATAAAACAAATGTTGAATTACTGTGTAGTTAAAGTGTAGTTAAATATTTAACAGTCTCTTTCTATACAACTCTTACACTGAAAAATATCCAGAATTCTGATATACATGTAACTTGAAATTAAATATAATATAATATAATGAAATTAAAATAATGAAATAAAGAGCCAGTCATTCTGTGCAATTTAGATTATAGTTAAAAACCAGGAATATACACCTATTAAGCTCAATAAATAAAAATTATGTGCTTAATTTTAGTGAGTGTACTAAATTACAATATTAAACATTTCTACCAATTTATTTAGCAGATTTGTTACAAACTTATAACTATCTTTACAAACTAATTTAATTTTGATCTACACATTTACCTATTTTGATAAATTCTTAACACCAAACCCCAATGGCTCAGCAGGAAGTCTTGGGGTTTATAATGCTAAAAAGTAGGTTTTGACAGCCCACTGTGGAACTTTGCGCTTAACAACATAGAAATAATCAAACACCAAATTTATTTTGTTAATTTATATATTCAAAATTTTTCTCTTATTTCAAATGATTCACCAAAACCTAAGCTTTGGTTCTTAATAATTTTTAAACAGTTATCGGCTTTGACCACAATTTTGATAAAAGAAAATAAATACAACTGTATATACAGCAAGGTAAATGCCATTTCAGATATTTAATAGTTAAAAAATGGATACAAAATTGTGAAGCTATCAATACGTGATCTTCTTCAAAACCATAAATTATTTCATACATAGTCTGAAAATTAAATGTTTATTAAGCATTTATTTCAAAAGATCCTTTTCTGCAAAAAAAAAAAAAAAACTTTGCATTTTTAACAATTTAATTTGTACCATTTTACTAACTTTAATTATGTAGTTCATAGTTATCAACACAGCATAAAGTTTATATAGAGATATACACTTGCTAGTTGCTTATTATCCATATTTACCTAAACTATACCACCATTTCTATTTATGGTTTACACATTTAAGACACTTAAACTGTAAAATCATAAGTGTTCAAACAATTTCACTTATATTTTGAACATTTATAAATTCAAAAGTTAATATTTTTTATACTTTCAATAAAAAAATATTCAAACTGATAGTATGATTTTTACAATTATTTTAAAATTCAAAATGTCTTTATAATAATGAATAATTCTTATCTACTTACATAGTAAAAACAATTTTTAGAATTTTTTTAAAATTATAAACAGGTCATCTGCACATGAAATGGCAAGAATTCTATGTAAATAAAATAGTAATAGCATTTATTCACTAACATCCTTACCTGCACCAACTTCTTAAATTGTCTAACTTCCAATTGAGCCCACCACTTATCTAAATAAAAGTACAATATACCATTTGGGTCATAGAGTGCTTTTGTCCAATCCAATTTTTTTACCAAAACAGAATTCTACTGTGAATTTTATTTTATGAGTGATAAACAATTTTACAGTAAAATAACAAATTTTAAAATATTTTAATGAACTATTTCAATGCAAGATTTAATATGAAGAGTGAAAATTTATGTTTTTAATTAATTACTTATTGTCAACTTCAACCTAAGCAGCATCTTATGATTAAACAGCTATGGCAGACTTAGCCATCACTAATTTAAGAATTGCTAAGAGGGAAAGGGCAACAAAACAGAAACCCGATTTCTAGTGTTGCAAGTTCGAAGACATACCACTGTGCTGCTGGGGAGAAAGAAGTTAATAAATACACATTGTTATTTAAAAAAAAAGAAAATAAAACGTGTTGTAGTTTTTGATAAAGATAGAAAAACAGTGTTCTTTTTCAAGCCAATAAAACAAAAACAGTAAGTTCAGCTAAACAATTCAAGATCTTTAGAAACTCTGGAAAATATTGGAGCTCCTATTTGTTATAATACAAGAAAAGCAGCAAGAGATATGCCTAAATTTTTCTTTTTTTTCATGCTTTGAAATACTGAAATTACCAAACTTAGTAGAATAAACTTTCATAATTGACAACAACTGTTAACCTTTTCCAGACCAGGAGTCAAACAGGGTGTTATTATCATTACATAATTTTTCCCTTTATACAGTGGAATTACTGAACCCCTTTAACTAACTTTGCTAGACATTTACTAAAAATAATATAACTCTGAATCAAAGAGTCACAGAATTGTATATACTTTTTCTATACTTTTTTTTTACACTGTCAAATTTCAAAAATAATATTGAAACAGAATGTGGAAAAACAAAGATTCAACTTAACTGATATTCAGTAACACATTTCTCTTGATAATTTATTTTGTCAGTTGCGCTAGTCACTACTTTTCACTATAAGTGATTAATGACACAGAAAAAACTTTCATAAACATTCATCAGTAACTTATGACCTAACCTGTAACAATGGCATCAAGTTAGACTAGGTAATAACATGTTTTGCTACCAATGTTCTTTGTCAATATCAATTTATGTCTAAAGAATGATTTATTTTCAAGAAACAATAAGTTATTTTCCTTATGTACATTGTTTGAACCTCATAATCATAGTATTTAATAAATAAAGATAGGGGTCGCTGAAAATTTTGTTGTTAACTGCCATACTCTCTAAACTGAACTAGGCATACTTGAATTACTGTAAAAGAAAACCTCTGCTACTTTAAAATAAATATAATTTAATATAAAAACGTTTTCAAAAATTAAAAAACTAAACACTATATAAAACATTTCCACATCTGCAGTTTGTTCCTAAGATTTATAAGCTTCTCACTACATTATTTTGTCATTCTTCAAAGGAGTTAAATCTAATCACTTTCTCACACAACTTTATTAGTACTAGATGAATACATATAGTTTACATTCTGTTCTATCAATGGTATTTAAACTTACCCTGTAGCTATTTTAAATTAATTTCATTACTTGTTGTTCATGTTGCATGCTATGATTATAAAATGGAGAGAACCAACTGCTGTTCTAATATAATCAGAGATAGAAAACTATACCTTGAAATTTATATTCTCAAGAGATGATACTCTTTTAGCAAACATAAACATATGCTTTGGGATTTGGGAGAAAAATTCTAAACATACTGTTTAGCACTGTACAGAAATACAAGTTTTAACATTTTTTTCATTCTTTGCAAACAACACAAAATAACAATGAATTATTTAAAACAAATTCTCTTTTTACCAAGTACACTTGCAAACATTTCAGGCAGCTTCAGTAAGCTCTGGATAAATGGAGCAATGATTGTACTAAGGTACTGTTTTGGGTTGCAAAAGAGGTGGCACATGGGCAATATGAGGTAGACTCTCATGGCCTCCACATCGATAGGCTGCACTGGCAGACTTGGAAGAAGATCTCTTTGAAGACAGCTACCAATCTGTAGATCATTAAAAACAAATTAAATGAAGTAAACAAATGTACATTGTTTCACATAATCTTGTGAAACCTTCATAACAAAGGTGACGTGCACCTGTCAAACACCTCAAGGACTTAAAAAAAAAACTGAGTCAGCACAGACAATTCATTTATCCTTTACTACATATTACAGAAAGTTTTAGTGTCTTATATTTACAATTTTATTAAACTACTTTCTGTTTACATTATACCAATTAGTAAACATGCTTAGCTAACAATCCATATTTTAAAAATATATACATTATTGGTTCCTAATTCTACAATGAAGGATTAAAAGAAAAACCTGAATTTCCTGCAGTATCACAAACATATTTTCTCTAACCATCTTGTTTTCTCTAGTTTTTAACTCCAACCATTGAAAGAGTAAAACATTAAACATGTTTATTTAAATGTAAAAATAAATAAAATGTAAAAAATAGGGATCTTTTTAAGTTAGTTAAAATTAGAGTAGGTAAAATAAATAATAATATAAAAAAATGTTTCATAAAGGGTAATAGAATTATAAAATTTAATTATAAATAGATGTACAATATTACTGCACAACAAAATTTTTGCTTCTTGAACACTGTTGGGTGTTCCTTATAGATTTTTGGCTGCTGATCATGAAAATCACATGCAAATTTGCCCATCATGTACCGTTTCATTGAAATCTTCAGTTTTGTCAGAACATTGCTACAAATGGAAAAATGATATCAGGGCAACTGGAATCCGTCAATGCTTGCTGACTACTGTTGGACACTGCAACATGATGCACCGGGCATTGGATACAAACAAAAATCAGGAGCAAAACACTTTTAATTATGTTGAACTTAATAGCATATTAGAAACATAAACATAATTAAATACATTATTGCCAGTAAACAGTTAACTGTCTATTTCTCAGAGTTCCTACGTGATGAAGCAAAACCAAAACTGTATTTGTGCATACCCACCAGGTATCTGTTACAATCTGCAAAAACTTTTCAGGAAGCAAAACTTTTCAAAAAAATTGTTGTGCAGTGTATTCAGAGTTTAAAGCTACTTATGATAAAATAATGTAGTTTCATGTTACAATATAAAGTTATTCTAGAAAGAATAAAAGGATAATTTACATGGATTGATTTTTTATTTTTTTTGTGGTTATGAGATTGTTCAAAGTGACAGGTTATGTATATAGACAGAAAAAATAACAGATAAAATATAAAAATTTCCTGGTAAAAAACAGTTGAAATGTATTTGGGGAGTTTTAGGGATTACAGAAAGAAAATCTGAGATTTTTGAGATGCTGAAAAGTATTTTTAATCTTAATAAAAGAAAATACTTTGCACACAAACTATTCAAAACATATACTCAATATATTCATGAACAAATATTTATTTTATTTACTAAAAATCATTCACTAAAAAATATGACATTTTTTTATGTTAAAAACTTGTGTTAACTGAAAGACTGCCAAATTCTGTGAAGATATACACACTAGACTGAAAGTTAGAAGTACCCACCATATTGGAAGTTTGAAGTATTAAATTTATAAAGACTAAACAAATAAAAATACATGTGGTTGGTCAAGCTAACCAAACCCGTGTTCTGTAAATCCTTTATTTTCACTGTTTATAAACCTGATAATACAAAAATTCTGATCAATCCGTAACATAATTTACCATTTATTTTTCACTTTTAAGGCCCTTACTCATGATTATGAAAACTAGAAGGTTACTTCAATATTTTTTAACTTATCTAAAAAGCTTTTCAATCAACTCTACTTTGTTTTGTTTTTATTTTGCTCATTTGTCCAGGACATACCAGTACTTTAGATTTTAGAAGCAAACTCTCTCTTCCCACCAATAAAAACTACTCTATTTCACTGAGTAACAAGTTTACTTTGAGATGAATGTATTTATTTAGAAGAAACACAACATTCCACAGTATAATAACAAAACCAAACTTATTTTGTTCTCTCTAGAAGCAACCACCATAACAAATATATATAAAATATATATATATATATATATATATATATATATATACACACACACACATAGATCTGTCTGTGTGTATTACTTATATGTATGTACATATGGGTGTGCATCTTATATATGAGGCAGGCAATATATCAACGTATGTATGGCTTGGATTGTTCATCAAAATGGTGTTTTGTATCTTCTCAATGGGTCAACGTAACTTTACAGTACAAAAAAGTGTTTCCTTTTACAATAATATCTATATATGACTGATTAACAAGTTCTGTAAATGTCTATAAATATTATAGCAAAAGTTTTGAATTCCTTGTTCTTCTACTTTCTGTTTTTTATTATAACTCAAAAACTAAAACAATCATGTTAACCAATTTCAATGAGGTAATATAGTTACACTCTGAGTATCTGCTTTTATAAATATTATTAATAACTAGCAGTAATTTGTAATTTCTTTTTAAATCATAATTTTAGAGTAAACAATAATATCATTACCAACTAAAGTTAAATATCTTACATAAATCTGGTGCTCCTTGAAAACGTTTTAGCACAGGGTAAAACAGGAAATACCAACCAATATATAAAACCATATAAAAAACAGATGACATGCAAAATTGTCTCAAGTACAGTCAAGAGTGTAGAATAATTTCCTTTAGCAGAGTTTAAAAGCAATGTGAAAAATATCCCTAACAAAGATTGTAGTTTACCTCTCTTCAGAAGTGAACAAAGTGAGAAATAGAATTACAAAACTCACTAAAGTCACAAATGAAAAATATGCATACTCTAATAGAAAGATAGGGACTATGATATTAGAGATTCCAAAATCAAATCACTCAGAAATGTTATGCAAAATCTTTAAAAACTGAAGATATAATTAAACATGTTTGCTAATGACAATGCTAAGTTTAAGAATGAAGTTAACTTTAAGCACAAGTGTTATGGAGATATAATGCTTATAGAGGATATGAAGCCTTCCTATTTTGAAGGGTTATTGCTATATGGTGATTACATCAAATACCAGCACAATTCATGTCAAAACAAGATGTAAATTCAAAATAACAGTTCAAGGTTAGGAATGTGAAGCTAGGATGAAAACATTTATCTCTTCTTCTTGCTTTATACAGCTCATATATTCAACATCCATAAATGCTACCAGCATATCAGGAAATAATGTTTCTACATATTTAACACTTCTTTCATACAATGTGTTTCATAAACTGATTCAAAAGTCTGTTTCTTATCTGTAAGAGATAAAAAAAGAAATTCTCACCAATTCTGCAATAACTTCATGCTGAGATTGCCTGATACATAGAAAGCCATAATATGCAGCATTTAGATCTATACCATGGTTTTCATTTCCACAGTCATAGTGAGCATCAACTGACTTCAAATAAGAACCACTGAGACATGCGCTTGAGCCAAACACAGTTTCCAAGTAGCTAAAAGAAGAAACCATAAACCCAGTCCATCAAATTACTTAAGTTAAAATTATTAATCCATTAAAGAGAACCAATATCATATTTAATAATGTGCTCACAAACACCTCTCAAAACCCTGCATGTATATCAAACTGTAAGCCAAACTTTAAAATCCTTACAATACACAAACTGTAAATAATAACTCATCAAAAGTACATAGTTCATTATTTAAAGCAAATAAAAATGTTTACACATTTGAATGATCTATACTCACTATTCCCTAAAATACTGCCTTATATTATAATTACATATCTCAATTTGTCAGGTTCATGACAATGACTGAAGAAGGTCGAAACATTGTTCACTCCTCTACATAAAAAAATTTTCTCAACCCAAACCAGCCATTTTTACATATATACTTTTCTCTACAAGTGGGTTTTCTCATCGTCAATGATATGTCAATTTGATTTATAAAAAAATATTTAATGAAAAACAACTCACATTAATTTACTAAATGCAACAAATATTACTTGATACATTACATTAACTTTTAAAACTAGATAATTCTGGATGTAGCAATACACAACATTTTATTTATGCTGTTTCCTACTGTTCAATACACCAAAAAATAAGTTTTGAGACTGTGGAAACAATGATAACAGATTAGATAGACAAAGGGATAACAAGTGTATTAAAACTAAACTTGTATATTAAAAATTGACTACTGTTTATATTGACACTTAATAATTAATACCGAAGCCTAGATCATTCACACATGAATTTTAAACAAAGTTTTTCTGAACTGTTTTTCCTTGATACATAGCTCAGTTTAGTCAAGTTCTTAACTTTATTCTAATTGTTATGCAAGAAAAAAAATAAGCATTTCTGACTTCATTAATTCTTGTGAAACTGGTTGGTCTGGTGAGATTCTGGCAACTTCTTCCAATACTTTGTTGTCTACTGACATTATACGAGTTTCTGGTTGGCGTACACGAAAATCTCTAGGATATACAAGTGCCTAATGAAAGCAAAGACAAAATATGGGTGTCCCATATGATAAAAGTCACTTATACAATAATAAAAATAAAAATAAATATGTACAAGAAAGACACTTTTGCAATGTTGGCAAAAGGTACTATTTTAGAAGCATAAAAAATTATTTTGTAGAAATATTATTCCTTACATCTATTGGCTATTACATAATACGAGGATTACACATGTACACACCTATACATTAAGCTTCAGTCTAAATGTTAAAGCTAATTAAGGGTAACCTTATTTCAGGTTATTGATAGGTTTGAAATCACCAGTATCTGGAAATAGAAAACATGTCTTTAATGTTTCTTTCATAGATATGTAAACTAAACACATCAATTATCTTATTAATGTGGTCATACAAAGAATGTCAGTGATCAATGTTAAACTGCACCAACCTTAACTGCAACCATTCTGCAAGATATGCTCTCAAACAAGTTCTAAAAGGTGGATCATGTAATTTGTCTTCATTTAAGAATATTTTCACAATCACTCAAAATCTTATGAATAATAAACAAAGAGCAATCCATCCAATGACAGGTTCCTGCACAATAACTATGGCACAATCACAACAGAATTGTTCAGCTACTTTCTTCCAGAAGTTATTATTTTCAATAATACCACTTCTTAGAGTACAGCTATAACTTGACTGCTAGGGTTTCTTTTCCTTTGTCCATTTAAACATTGGTCTGACTTTTTCTAGCTTGCTCCAGTCTTTTATTCCCAACTTCACTGCTCTTGCCAATATCTGTCTTGTGACACTCTCCACCTATGTCAAAGAATCCTCTATCTGGATTCTGTATATAAGCACCTCATTCAAATAATACTGTCATTTGTTACAGACTGACAAAATATACAGTCTCCGACACCAACTCTTAGTGGAGATGAAGAATAGAAAAATGTCAGCCATGGAAAGTATTATTTGAAATATATTTTTGATTTATGATAATGCTACCTTCCGACACATAGTTATCTCCTCTCACACTACAGCTAGAATTCCACACTAAGAAGGTGGAGGGTTCAGCAAGGGCAATATCGGTAAAGAATGCATCTGCAAAGACCAACTGTGGAAAAAGCAAAACCCTTGTCAAAGAGCCAGGTCAAACACTAAGCTGTGGTTGATATGTCTGCACAAAGTGAGTTCAATCTCCTTGCAATACACCATTGTCGATACATATGTCATTTCAGTTGATATATGCCTATTGCTGGATGACACACAGATTGAGGCAAGTACATAGCCACCTTAATAGTTAAGCTCCAATGCCACGCAAGAGACCTTAACTTTTACACATAAAGCTTTAGTTTTGGGATAGTCGGGTGCAAGGTTTCAGACTGTGACTGCCTCAACAGAAATGGCCAAAGAGGCAATGTGAGAAATTGGCACTCTTGAAGGACTGCAGAAGTGGAAACCAGGGTTGAGTCGGTTAATTTGATGCTACAAAAAGAACCTGAGAAGGGGTTAAACAAATCATTGCAAGGGCTTTGGGTGACAAAAGAATTAGTGGGTAGGTATATAAGTCCAATCCAGAATATATATGCAAAAACAGCTCGTTTGGGTTGAGAAAATATTTTACATAGAAGAGCGAACAACGTTTCGACCTTTTTCGGTCATCACCAGGTTCACAAAGAAAGAAAGAGGTAACTGACCGGAAGCTGACCACATGTTTGAAAGGAATTGTGTAACTGAGTGTCGAAATGTAAAGGGCGATGTTAGATGTTTGAATATATAATTTTATTTTATTATATTTAATATAGGTATAAAGGCGTTCCTTAATATTGGTTTATTTTGGGCTTAAGTTGTTGTATAAGTAAGGCTTCTTTAGTTTTGCGTTTGTTTATGTTTGTTTCTTTATTTAGTATTTGAGTATTTTCTATGGTTATGTTGTGTTTATTTGACTTGCAGTGTTCAAAAACATGTGAATGTGACTTTTTATGTTCTTTAAATCTGATTTCCATTTTTCTAATTGTTTCTCCAATATAGAAGTCGTGGCAGTTATCACATTGTATTTTATAAATAATGTTGGTGTGGTGTTTGTCAGTGTAGTTTTTACAAAGTATAGATCTCAGTTTTGTGCCTGGTTTTTGAATAAATTTGGTATTAACTGGAATGCATATTTTGTTACAAGTTTTTGCCAAATGTTGGTTATTTGTCTGCTGATGTCGGAAATATATGGTATGCAGCAGTATATGGTTTCATGATTTTTTGATTCGTGAGATATATTTACTTTTGTTGGTTGATTTTGCTTTCTGTCTAGGTGTGTGCGTATAATGTTTTCTACGGTTTGTGAAGGAAACTTATTGATGTTGATGAAGTATTGTTTTATTTTGTCTAATTCATCGTTAATTTTATCTGGTGAGCATAGTTTTATGGTTGTGTTTATTTGGTTTCTTAGTATGTTGAGTTTTTGTTTTGTTTCATGTGCTGAGTCCCAAGGAATGTATAGTCCAGTATGGATGATTTTTCAGTGGATTTCTGTTTTGAATTGTGTGTCGGTTCTTGTAATTTTGAGGTTCAGAAATGATATTTCATTGCTTTCTTCCTGTTCACATGTGAAGTTAATGTTGGGATGTATAACGTTACTGTGATTAAAAAAATTAAGTGTGTGTTCTGTAGATCTGAATCCCGCAACCGTGTCATCTACATATCTGTACCAGTATAGTGGTGGATGTAATGCTGTGTTAATTGCTTGTGTTTCAACTTGTGTCATAAAAATATTGGCTAGAACTGGTGATACTGGGTTGCCCATGCTTAGGCCATTTGTTTGTATATAGTTGTGGTTATTGAACATGAAGTTTGTCTTTATCGTGGTGAATTCTATGAGGGTTGCTAATTGGTTGCTTGGAATGTCTATAGTTGGGTTAGGGTCTCGAATATAGAGTTCTAAGGCTATCTTGTAAGCTTCAGTGGTTGGAACTTCTGTAAAGAGGGATATAACATCGAAACTGATCATTAAGGCTTTATGATTAAGTTGATTTAGATTAGACTTGAAATTAAAAGAGTCTTTGATGAATGAGCTGGCTGATGTTACATATTTGGAGAATGCCCATGCTATGTATTTACCAAGATTGTAATTAAATGATCCATATGTGGACATTATTGGTCATAATGGACAATCTGGTTTATGAGGTTTGGGGATGCCGTATATTTGTGGTGTGCATGAGTCAGTCTTGCGTAGGTAGGAATAAAGTGTTTTTGAAATTGTGTTGGCTTTTTTCATTTTTAGTAGCATTTTGTTTAGTTGCATTTCGTGTGTTTTGGATTTGTGTGCATTGGTTTAAATTTGTTCGTGTCTGATATGATGTTCTTAATTTTTTGGATATATTCATTTGTGTTCATTTTGACTATAGCATTTCCTTTATCTGCTTTTAGAATTTTTATGTTTTTGTCTTGTTTTAGGCTTTTAATGGAATTAATGTCTCTTTTTGTAAGATTGTTTGTTAGCTTTCTGTTTTGTGAAACAGGATTCTATTACCAATGCCCAAGTGTGAGGTACCAGAGACAAAAATTCTGGTAGCTGAGTTTTTCAATGAGTGGCAAATGCATCAATCAACGGTGTGCTAAACTGAGAACGAATCCAAAAAACCTATTGATGAAGCATACATACTGTTGGAAGAAATTGGTAGTCCTGATGCAATTGATCCACCATCTTCAGCAAGCTAGTAGAATGATATAACAGGAGTGAACCAACCACAGAAGATCCAAGGTTCAAAAACAGAGACCTGTATCAAATAACCATTTTACAAGAAACATAACACACCAATGCAGAATTGTCAGAATGAAACATGATGACTTTACCCCTTAATAATTCTATACCTTGAAATACTGCCCTTTGAACAGCATTAAGCTCAGAAACATGTGAAAGGAAGCCTTGTTGTCCATCCATAGGCTGAAAAAACTTTTATAGCTATACACACTGTTTATTCTAATAAAACAAATTGGTTTCAACTAGTATAATGGTGTTTAAATGGATTCTAGATTTCTGCAGTGTTTGAATTGTTTTGAAGAAAAACTTGACTGGTAGCCACAAAAAACTGATAAAATCTCTCCTCCTTGAAGAATCGACAAAGAAATAGTCCCATGACCCATACAGAAGTTTTTGGTAGGTTTTTCCAGGTTTCAATAAAACATTCACACTTTTTTTTTTCTGTACTTTTGTGAAATAATAATAACATGAACAAGAAATAGATGAATTTTGAATTTTCTCTAACCATCATAAATCGATTTTTTTTTTTGCAATTATCAACATTTCAGCAGCCTTAACCATTGAGACAGAAGATTCTGAATGTTATTTCAAGAACTAGTCTGCTCTTTAAGATTTTTGGCTGTATGTTGTAATAGAGTTTTTGTAAACTTTCTAGGTGATCCCTATTATGAACCATTATAGTGGTTCATAATTTAATAATAATAATAGTATATGATAAGTACTTGCAAATTTGGACTTCCAATACCAAATTTGGGACTCTTCTTGAAACTTAATTCTTAAATGCTATTAGTGTAATAAAAACTATGGAAATAAACTTTCATGGTCCTATTAACAACAAAAACCTTACAAAATGGTTACTTACATCATAGGGTGTACACAAAACAAAAGTATGGTCTCCACCGCAAACAAGTTTGTAAATTTTTAAATGTTTTCCTTCTTTTTTATCCACATAACTGTCTTCTTTTCCAGATACAGCTACAGTGTCTTGTCTTTTGTGGTTCTCTGAAGTAGGTGCAGCCAAACATGATACATATTAGTGTATATATATAAATATAAATAATTCTTCAACATCTTTAAGAAGTTTATTTTTCATAACCATTATACAGTATTTACATGTAAGATGTGTTTTGAGTGTCAATTTTCACTGATTTTTACATAAGTATACATTAATATTATGTTTACAGTTAAAAAAATATAGCCACCTTCAGTTTTCATCTAAAATAAATATGTTTATTCAATGACCATAACTATGTATTTGCCTTTCATGTTACAGTCCCTAATGCTTAACCCTTAGGATGCTAGCCACAGGCAATATTATACTTGCACAAAAGTTAATTATTCTGGTTAAAATTTCATTAAGAAAAAAAAAAAAAGGTTATTTTCATCCTGTTTCAAATACACTTTATCGAACAAATTTTGTGACTAAAAGAAAACACATACAGAAACTTGAGTGTTGCATTTCTGAGCAAGAAACACATATCTGCCCTTAGTGGTAATGTGAACTTTAAGATTTTACTTTACTACCGTAATAAAACTAAACATACAAAAACAGGTATTGAGTAGGTCAAACATTTATTAAAATCATTCTTTTAGTACATTCACTACTAAAATCTGACAAAGGAACTGTCTAACAGGTCTATTTTTAAGAGTGCAAAGAACATATTTTGTAGTTCATTTGTTACATTTCACATTACACCAAATTAGAAGAACATTTGAAAATACAAACTCAGCATACTCCACTCTTCTGCTAAAAACTGTGGAGGCATTTCAAGTACTTGAAGTGGAGAGTTATGCTTAATGACAAGGGTTTGAGATTTTTTTTTCAATACATAAACAAGTTTAAAATGAATAATAAACAAAACATTTTTTGTACTTCATGAATTTTAAACAGTAGTAATTAGGGTTTCAATAAGAAATAAGATTATTAGTTCTTTATCTAGGCCATTGTGCAAAAATAAAGACTTGTTTGTTTGAAGTTAAGCATAAAGCTATGCAATGGGCTCTACTAACCACAGGTATCAAAACCCAGTTTCTAGCATTTTAAGTCCACACACATTGTGATACTGAAACCATGCCATAACTACATCACTTTCTGGCAACTAAATGATTGTTTTAATGGGCACAAGGAAAAACAACAATAAAAAATATGTTTATGCATATAAAAATGTTTTAACTTATCAAATTAAACTACACACATAAACAAATAATAATTATCATTTTATCAATTAATTATTTCTTTCAACTGTTTTTTTTTCTAATGCATTGTTGGAATATTATATATTCTTCTTTTGTTTCAAAAATCCTAATAGACTGATTAGAAAAATGAAGTGGTGAAAATATAATAGGCCTAATACTAATACTTTATGAGAAGAATAATTTATTATATTCATCTTTCAAAACTACTCTGCACCTACACAAATCCACAATCAGCCCTACTAGCTTCTCTCAATTTTCTCACAAAAGCTAACATATTCCCTTCCTGAAAAAGTATTTCTGATAAATGCCTCTTCACACAATAAACTATTTTCCCCACTGCATCTGTCTTACAGATATGCATGCCACTGGTCTTTAAGCAACACCCAATTAATCTCATAAAATCTTTTGTGAGTTGCACTACTTCATAATGATAACATGCAGTAAAATCCCTCCACCAATAGGAGGGCAACATATGTCCTTGCAAACTAACTCCCTAAATTTAAATGCAGTTCTACTTTACCACTTTGTTTCTGCTCTAAAATTCTTTCTTCCCAACAACTCAGAGAGGATATGGATAGTAGAGCGATATGTAAAAAAAGTTGTGAGGGTAAGCAAAGACAGGAAATTCAGCATGGGTCAGAGTTATAGGATATTCAGAGACTGTCTCCCAAACAGGTGAAACAGAACCTAACAATTGTTGGTCCATAAAATGGCAGTCAGGCATAATAATATCAAGAACAAACTGATCCAAAGTCCATGGGAGGGTAAGGCATGCTAATTCCATCATTAATTATGAGGCAAATTTGTCAACATGTAACCAAATATTTGGAGTGGGAGTAAAAATGAAACAGGGATGCAAATATTGGTCATGTAGTAAGGAAGAGCAAGGTTCATAGGAAATAAGAGCAAGGGATAAAACATTAAATACCAGAGAAACAAAATCCAAAATGACTGCAGTAAGTCTAACTAAATTCTCAGGAGTGGCATGGAAAGTGCAGCAAAATCAGATGGAAATAGGCAATCCAAGTCTATGAGAAAGTGTGAGTCAAATTTTGGAAATAGAGGTTGACCAAATAATGTTAAATCTCCTGCAAATAAATGTGGATTAATCACCTGTAAGGTTACCTGCACTTGAGAACTGTGACATAACATTAGTTGGATTGTGACCCCTGAAGTGATAACATGAACTCTGGATTTCATAATCAAAAATAGTCTGCCAAAAATCAAAATTATAAATAGTAATGCAACTATAATAAACTGGGATTACATTTAAGTGAAGAATCAGTGTGAATAAATGTGTAAATAATTTAAAAAAAAATGACTTTGTAAGTATACTACAGCTGAATGAAGCTTGAAACAAAGTAACATGTTTGAGCAAAAGCTGCCATTAGATGCTATGCCACAGCTAAAAATTTTCATAAAGCATGTCTTATCAAACCTGATATAACAACTCTTTTAATCAGAAAGTTGTCTGCCACATAACATTTCTTTGCTAAAAAATTTACTTAAACAGGGAAACATTTCCAGAGTAATATAATTTTGAGTGTCTAAAATTCAGAAATATCCCTTAAGTTACCTGTTACGTAATTTATATAGTTTTATGTTGTGGTTATCAATTTATCTACGATATTAACTTATTCCAACTTTCAATAAAAAAACAAAAAATGTTATACCTTCCTCTACTTCCATCTTTAACTCAATCTGTCCAGATTCAGACTCTCTCCATTCCATTTCCACTACTTGGTCAGTCCCTTTACAACCTAATACAGATTCATCACTAAAACTGTGTTTTGTTTTCTTTCCTTGAGATGAAGTGGACTGTACACTTGATACAAGTGTACCATTTGAATTATTTTCAGATATTCTAGAATGTAACATTAATGTGTCTTTACTTTTTTTCTCAGACTGTGATTGATTTAATTTACTGTTGAGAATTTGGTGTATGGATGTAATATTAGGAACAGTCGAAGAACTTGTTACCACAGCTATATCTGTACAGTGATTAACCCAAGGGCCATGTACAACCATAGGTGTGGAATAATTTGTTGTTGTTCCTAACCCTAGTTGACCACTTCCTCCAAGGCCAAAAGTATAGAGTCTTCCTTGACCAGGTACATAAGCCAATGTATGACACCTAAAGATAAAAACAATAAGTTGAAGTGATATCACAAGCACAAAAATATCTAGTATGTGCATGTTTAAATGTGTGCATAATCAACCAACAATATTAGTCGTCTCCTAGCATTAAAAAATTTATTCTCTATTAACAAAAATAATAATATAAATTATAGATACAGTAAATTGTATATTTTTCCCTTAAAAGTAAGTTAAAAAGATACAACTGTGGTGAAAAAAAATAACTTTCATCAACCTAATATTTAGAATAATCCTTATATAAATTTTATCTGGAGTAAAAAGCCATTTGCAACACCACATTGTGAAATTTGTGTTACAAGCAAAACTCATACTAAACCCTTTCATGGAATATCAGTTCACCTCTAATTCAGAAGCACAACAAAAAATTGATTCTCCTATCAATTTAATGTTTCCTAGTTTGAACAAGACAGTGTCTTTTTTAGCAAATGATTGGAAACAAGTATCCTACAGCTGAGTATGATGTGTAGAATGTCAAACTTGTAAAGGCTTGCTTATCTTAATTTAAAGCTACATAATAAGCTATATACACTCTATCCAATAATGTGAATAAAATCCTAGATTTTAGAGTAGTATATCCACAAGTCTACAGCTGCCTAACCAGAAGACAAAACTTACAATGAATTAATTACAGTATCATAATACTGCAATGTGTACTACCATTAGAGTTTCCTTGGAATTATTTGGAGAAAGTTAAGGCAAGTCTTGTCCATGTGACTATAAGGAATTAGTTTATATTTCTATAACATTTCTAAAGGTTATGTTCACCATGACACAAATTGTAGGTTGAAGTTCGCAGGCAATAATGCAATGCAAATTCCAATGTTATTAGTACCTACATCTAATCCAAAAATATAAAACTTTCTAATTTCCTTGCTAATTGATCAACTAACAATTTTAGAATTAAATTACTCACTGATTTTAATTCATTACTTTCTGCTTCATTGATTCTTGTATTATAATGTACTCAAATCCTACTTATTTAAAGCTTCTAATTTTTAACTCATAAAAAAAGATGAAATCACCTTGACACAAAAGAAAAAAGGAAATTGATGTTGTTGTTGTTTTTTTCTCAATAAATACTGGAAAAACACCAAAAATGGTTATTCAGGTTACATTAACATCCTCACTTTCCCAAGTCATTTGTCAGATATAACCTTTTCCATACAGGCTAGACTATTAATAATAAGCTAATTTTTATAATTTTGTATAAAATACTGGCTGCTCTTATAAAACTTTAACATAAAATAGAACTATGCTTTGTACCTGCTACTATTTCATAAAGAAATTAGCAGGAAGAGAATATATGGTACTTTAATATACTCATTACAGCATTTTAAAGTACATAAAACAACAAATCCTGAAAAACATCAATTTTAAAGTATCTAAATAAAACTACAAAGCTAAAAATAAACAATGAAAAACAGAAGCCTCATACGTACTTCATAAAACATCTTTATTAATATTATATCGTCATGAACTTAGGTATTGCAACGTTATCTGAAAAGCAGTGCCCTCTGGCATAAAATTAAATTATAAAGTATAACTTTTAATATTATTATTCACACAAGTTAATATTTTCCTAAACTGAAAATGTATTTCCTTAACTGACACTACAACTATTCTTCAACCTTCAAGGTTTCAGCTTTATTCTTTTAAGCATTGGACCTTTTCTCACTTGCTTCAGTCTCCTATATGTCACTCAAATGCCTCTGTCAGTATCCTCTCCACTTACCTCAATACAGCCAGCACTGTATAAAAGCAACTTATTCAGATAATGTTGATACTTGCTTAAGATATACACCAACCAAACCACTTTCACCAGCTCTTAGTGGGGAGAAAAGGCAGGAAAGTGTCCAGCAGAGGTAAGTATTATTGAAAGTGCATTTTCAATTTAGGAAAATGTTAAATTCCAAAACATACTTACAAACTGTTCACATTATAGCTGGAACTCCACAATGAGGAAGATGGCTGGTGCAAGTAAGGGCATCACCAATACAGAAAGCATCTGCATAAATCAAAGGTGTACCAAAATAATGGTAACAAGTGGGGGAACTTAAACAAAATCAAAGGGGACAAACATTCTCCTCCACCTAAAAAAACTCACATGACAAGATTGTATATGCCATGCTCAACCAAAGGAACAGAACTCATTTAGTCTGAAATTATAAACATTCACCCTAATTTCTCAACTGAGTAGTCAAAAAAAATTCCACTTGCTCCTAGAAGTACAATCAGGATGTGGAACACTGTTCTCAATGAAGAACTCAGGATGAAACTGCTTTGTGTTTGGAATTATGAGAAAATAGTAGGCTTCCTTCCATGAACAATATACTAAACTTGCATAGCTCAAAAAGAAGGGCTATACACAACACAATCAGATAGATTTTCATCAAATTTGATTACTGCTATTAATATCAAGAAAATACATGCAGAAACTTGGATAGAATCTCCTTCAACTTTGCCCTCTTCTCCAAGAATGAAGGAAATTCAACTGAACACACTGAAAGAAAAGCTTCTGTCCACCATTCCAGTGACTGAAAACTGGGTGTGATAAGGGCTCACTCGCTCCATTAAAAAAAATTTGGGAAAAAGGGATAATATACATTTGGTAGTTTTGAAAAACACTGCTCTAAAAATAGTGCAATTGGTGAACTAAGTTCCTTAAATTTTAAAGGTAAACTGACTTCAATTTATTCATTCCAATTATCAGCAAGGACAGGCAGCACCTCCAAGATGGTCTTATGGAACACCTTATTTCTACAGAACCTGTTGCAATTGGTAGTAAGTACAGTTAAATTAGTTGTATTGATAAAAATGCACCTGTCTAGGAAACATTCACTACAGAGGTATCCAGTGAAAAAAAAAAGAGGTGAGGGGCTCTGGAAAGGAAAAATGCAAGAACAGGAAAAAACTTTTCTTATAATCTTGTGGATGTGCTCATAAAGGTTGCAGGGGGTAGTCGAAAACTCTCAGAACAAGAAACTCCCAGATCATGTGAATTTTGTGAGAGAAAAGTATTTGGAGAAGTGCATATACCATCCTACACCATGTCCTTCAGTGAACAATTTAATCAGACAGCTAAACACAGAGAAATGTGACAAATCTGATAAGATATGACTTTCAGAAGTTTCCTTATTTATTAAAAATGACCAGAATAAGCAATATGGACCAAGTGGCAGAGGTGGAGACTCTTGAAGATACTGTAGAAGAGAAAACCATGGTTTTATTGGCCAATCTAGAGCTACCAATAGCACTCAATAAGTGGAAGATCAAATCTTAATCAGAACTCTGAGTAACAGAAAAACCAGAGGAAATGCACAGAGGTGCAAATCCCATCTAATCTTGACAGAATGCATATATTGCTAAAGCCCAAAGATGAGGTACAAGGGACTAAAATGCTTGTAGTCGAGAGTTCCAATGAATGGTGAATCCAATGATCATAGAAGTCCTGAACTAAAAGCAAATCCACTAGAAAACCTTTTGGTCAGGAGAATTTGGTTGGGCTGAAATAAGTGATCTGTCATTAAATTCATCAGCCCTGGGACACGACAAGCCAGAGTTGATATGAAGGAAGTAAATCCACTATAGAATATCCAGAGTTTGAAAACAAAGCTCCCAAGAACATGTGCACTCTTTACAGGAAATGTAAGAAACTACTGTAATTGTAGGAATAAATCATAATGATTTTCCCCTTCAACAGATCTAGCCTTTGAACCACAGCCATTGGACAGCAAGAAGTTCTGGAATACTGATGTGAAAGGAAGATTTATCTTCCATCCACAGACCCTGAAATTCCTGACCATCAAAACATTAACTCCATCTATGAAGTGATGAAGTCCAAAAACTACCATTAGTCACCTAAAGTTGGCCTTTCCAGTCCTGGTTTTGAGTTATTTGATGTTATGGCCATTTTCTAATTTCAAATTGAACTAGCTGGACTTAGATTCTAAAAAGGGAATCACATTAAAAAAGGTCTAATGTATAAATTAAAAAACTTAAATGGTATTAAAAACATGAATAGCCTTTAAAAAACTAAAAACAGTGGACAGTGTCACCATCATCAGTAACACTGTTTAATGGTAAGGACAAACCTTGGAACAGAATGTGTTTAAAATGGTGCAGTCGTTGAGAGTCGTAATGATGACAATAAAGTAAAATGTGGCTTACAGTGATCTGAGTGTTATACAAACTACACACTGATGCATCAGTTCCAGATAAAAGAAAATGATGAATTAAAAAACTGTGACCAATGTGTTGTCTAATTAGAACAACTTCCTCTTTTCAATCCTTACAGAAGCAAGACAGCCAAAGTCCAATAGAGGGTTTTATTTGTAAAAGCTTGTTTTCACATTGTTCACTCCAAGTTGACTGCCAACTGGCATGGAGCCGAACCTTGAACACAGCACCATAGTCCATGTATGGAACAGGCACAGCAGTGCCAGAGCAGACAGATTCAGATGTGGTGTTGGTGAACTCGTTCTCGCGAATACCAACATGGCCCGGCATCCAGAAAAATTGAATATTCTCATAAGAACAAGAAACAATATCACTTCCTATAGGATTAGGATTATAATTTTCTATGGAGATGTAAACACTGGCATATACAGAACAATATCACTTACCATTATCAATGTCTGAACAACATTTACAAACTAAAGAATCTAATTTAATTATTTATTAACTTATAATGCAAATATATTTAGTCTTTTCTTGGTGCACTGTTCATCAGCAACACTTGGTGTTGGATGTAAAATCTAAAAAAAGCATTCTATGCTCATCTAGGTATTACATAAGAGTGCTTATATGTGAATAACATTGATGCAACCTATTAATGAATCAAATGTACAGCAAGTCAAGATTGTACGACACCAACTTTCTCAACCAAAATGTGATGCACTGCAGCAAATTCACGTGACAGATGAAGTTTGTGTAATTTATCCACATGACAACTACCACACCAGGTAAAACATTATGTTTAACATTGGCACCACTGAAAAGACTCTTAACAATTTACTTAGTGTTATAACTTTAAAGATCTTATGTTTTTCATGTGATATTCATCTCCGACCAAATTTCACGATTGTTTTTATAAGTATTTGTTTAAGATTAAGCCTTGCAATCCAAATTGTTTCATTTTATTTAATTTGTAAAAAAAATGGAGATCAACTTTAAAATTCCTGATGATGCATTACTATGCTTGTGCATTTGTGAAAAACATCAATCAATACCTTCACTTATATTTGTTGCAATTCACAGTATATTTAATTCTGTTACTTACCTACCACAAGCCACCTGAGTAACAACACTACCCATGAGTTCTAGTACACGTCTGGGAAGAATTTCATTACTTTTACTACCATGCCCTAATTGACCATACATTCCAGCTCCAAATGTAAAAACTCCTCCATCCTAAAGAATAATAGATTTCAGAGTAAATTGATGTACACTGATAAGTACATGTTCATTTTATATAACTAAAATACTACATCTTACAAAATAAGATTATAAAACAAATTTACAAGTATATCTCAGAGTTTATAAAACCTATATTAGAAACCAGGTTTTAATAGACTGAAAATAAGCAAACACCAATGAAGTACAAAAGACTGTCAAAACTCAGAAAAAAGATAACTAAATTTTAAGACATTTTTAAAATAACTCTTATACACATGTATATACACGTTTGTGTGTGTGTGTGTGTGTGTGTGTGCATGCGTGTGAACGTAGTTTACACACATACAATGCAATAAGAACAAATTAATGCAAGAGAAATAAAAGAAGCATTAATTATATGTGAACTAAATCCTAATTTATATCAAAACACAAGTGTCACCCTATATGCTTTTAAACTGGAACAAAATGCTTGTGCAATATCTCACTAAATAGAGGCAGTTACCTGACGATGGCCACTTAAGTGGTCAAAACATCATAAAAATGTTACATGAAAATAATGAATCTACTCAAAAACTGTATCTTTAGGCTTTTATTTGTTACTTCACTTTGTTTTCTAGTACTTATATTACACATTTACACAAAATTCAAAGCAAGCTACAAAAGATCAAAATATTTGGGTATTTCAGAAGTCTCTCCAGTATTTATAAATACATACATACTTCCTTATATAAGTGTGTATATATACACTTTCTTTATTATTTTCAAAAACTAACATTCTTTTGTGTGTGTCATGATAGATTATGAGTTTCCTCAAAACTAAAGATTCATTTCCCACAATAGTAGACTTTCGCACTATACATTGAGATCAATATTGTCAATTCTCTTTACATACTTTATGCAGTTGAAAATCTGTGTGCAGATAATGATTTTTGACAGCCCAAAGGCACAGAACACAAGAAGAAATGCCTGTGAGTAGTATGCATTTATATTTATGTTAAAGCTACTAGAGCTATATGCTGTTATCCTTGATTTTGAACAAATGACAATTGAAAAGTCAACCAGTCAGCAACACCCTACCACCCATTTATCCATGACAGAGGATTGATTGCCACTCTTACTTTGCACTCACAATTTAAATTTTGGGAAAAACTTTTACATTATTACACAGATTTTAACCAAGTTTACCAGCTTGGCTGCAAATGTTATCATGTAAATTCCCATCTGTACTTACTTCTTGCAGAACTGACAAGTTTTCTTGGATGATGTTGATGTTTCCTCTCAATGAAATTGCATCTTGCTTATTTCCACATGTTTTCTGTTAATGTTTTGTGTAAATAGGAGGAATGAGCTTGTTTTATTATCCCTCTCTCACACCTCAACTATTACTTGACTAGGGCTTCTTTTCCTTTGCCCGTTTTAGCACTGGTCTAATTTTTTTCTTGTTCATTCCAGTCTTTTATTCCCACTTATATCAAGTTCAAACAAAGATGGTATTCTCTTGCAATATATTGGTGTCCAATAAACATATTAGCTAAGTAGTACAAATAATTTATCTTTGCATTTTCTCAATTCTCTGGATGTTTAACTTACCATCAAAACTATAGCAAAATAAACTTGCAAATACCATACATCTCTTGTAAAATTGTGACACATTCTGTACCATTTCAATACATAATATTACTAACAGGATAAAAAATTACCCAGAATTTTGTAGGGACTTTTATGTAAACATACGACTTTTCCAATGTGACAACAGACTTCTGTTTCTCACATTCCAAATACTGCTTTTCATACCTTCTATTAAATTGTGCACTTCAGAAGAAGCTCGTCAACATGGCTTTTGTAATTTTTGTAGGCCTTAATCTACCTGAATTATCATGTTTACCAATTAAATGGGAAGTTCTTACTTTAGCTAAATATAAACCATTGTGTCCTTACTTGCTTTTGGTGACAAGTTGTTTACTTTTTCACTTCCTCTATAGTGCAGTAGATAGTCAGTCATACAGTAGCCCTGAAATCACATCTTTCCTTGCTTTACCAACATTCTAATTTATCTTTTCAAAGTTTGGTCGTTATAATAATCTTTAACATTTCATTGCTATAAACTACTACAAGTCATCTTTTATCTAAAAAAAAACATAACAATGGCAGAGCTTTGATAAAGAAAAAGTCACTTTACATAATGGTAACCTGAGCTATTTGAACTTAAGTGTGTGTTTATCTCACATTCTTACCTTTATCTAATTTTAAGTTCTTGCCTTTTTTAGATCTGTCCTAATATATATGTCAAATAGGATACATTTTAGCTGTTTTATTGTTCCAACTTAAAGATCTGATACTAAAATTATAAAAAAAAAATACTGAAGTAGCCTTGCAAAATATTATGTTCATTTTGTTCTGCCAATGGTGTTATTAATTGTGCATTCAGGTTTTGTTACACTAAGCAATTCTTTTTCAAGATGTTATTTGTAGATGAAATTATTGTAAAGTAGATCAAAGGTTACATTATTACAGATGTAAAAATTTACACTTATTTACTAGTCAGAAACTCTTAATTAAAGGTTATAAACATTGGTGTATTGTTCTACAGCAAACCAAATGCATTTACATAGTCACTCACCTGAGTAAGCGCTACTGTATGGTCCTCACCACAACAGACGTATTTAATACGCTGTGACCGTAACTGACTCAATAAAGTAGGAACTTTACGATTTTCTGTATCATTTAAACCGAGTTGTCCAAATCTATAAAAAAAAAAATCAGATTTACAATTTGGATGCCACTTGTATCTGTCAAAAAGATAAAGCATTCCAAGTGGTCATGGGTTTTTTGATAATTCAAGGATTAAAATATTACATTCCCAAAGGAATTTAACTTTCCTTGCAAAAATTCATGTTTTAAGTTGACTTTCTTGATTATAAATGCATGGTCTATCTGTATCCATTTAGTTATGCCCTATGAAAATATACAGCATGAATTAAATGAGAATAATTCATTGAAAAATTCAACTTTACATGGGGAATGTAATCTTTCCAATTGAAAATGTATTTCCAATAATACTCACCTCCCCCTAAAACTACAACTATTACTTGATTGTTCAGGTTTCTTTTCCTTTGCCCATTTTAGCATTGGTCTGATTTTTTTCTTTTTTATTCCTCACTTGTTTGCTCTTGTCAATAAAGAGCATATATAAAGAGTCAATATCTGTCTCCATTTACATCAAAGTACCATCTATCTTGATACTGTATATTAGCACCTTCTTCAGATAATATTGTTACTTTTCACAGACTGACCCATTCTACAGTCTCTAACACCAACTCTTGATTTAAGGAGATGCTAACTTCCAAAACATACCTCTTCACTACTATAGCTATAATCCAACACTGATAAGGCAGAGGGGATGGTGCAGGCATTATCCATATAGATTATGTCTGCACAGATTGTGGGAGTGCCAAAATAAATATAAGATTTGCTCCATAAAGGGGGAAATGCACTACATCCAGAAATGTGTGCTCTTCATCTGGAGCCTAAATCATGCAGTGTGGGTAGAATTTGATGTGATTCATCATCCTCACTGGCCAGACCCCAGCCAGGTAACCAAGATCCCACTGCTTGAAGCTGGAATTATAGGGTCAGGGCCCCTATATCCCAAATTGGTGGCTATGGCATTTGGACTGCATTTTATAAATATTCATTCCCAACCTATTAGCTATAGAATTATGCATTCTGAGCAACTGGAATTACAATAAGAAGGTAAGCAACACCAAAGTGAACAAACTTTCTCCTCAAACCAAAGAAATCTGAAAGGCAACACCATCCCAAGTCTGGAATGACAGGATCCTATATGCCATACTCAATCTGAGGAAACAGAACTCATTCTGTCTGGAATTATAAACATTCATCCTCACTCTCCTACCCTGTAAGCAAAGTAAATTCCACTTGTCCCCAAAATGAGGAGAAGAATGCAAATCAAACTGTGCTCAATTAAGAACCCAGGATGGTACCACTCTGTGTTCAGAATTACAAGGAGACAATGTACCCTTTTTCACAAACAATGTAATTATCCAATATTGGTCAAAAAGAAAGGCCACTCCTTCTGAAAACTTCACCCTATTCTCCAAGAATGGAAGAAAGTAATTCAAACACTTTGAAGGAAGAACCTCTATCTACTACCCCACTGACTGGAAACCAGTAGTGATAACTAGTAGAATACAGAAGAGTAATGAGTTTAGGATCCCTGAGGAACAATACTCTGGAAACAGAGTACACTGGAAACAAGTGAACCAAGTTCCCTAAAATTTCAAAAGCAAAACAATTCCAATTTATGGAGTCCATTCAATAGAAAGAATGGGCAGGATCCCATTTTCCTTTACTCATGATGATCCATAAGTGGAAGTCCAGTAAATTTACAGTAATACCACCTGGTAGTTGAGTATTCCAATGAATGGCTAATGCATCAATTATTGTAATGCCAAACTGAGAGTCAATCCAATGGAAAACCCCTTAATAAAGCATCCACTCTATCTGGAGAACCTAGTTGAGTCCAGAAAATTGATCCCCCTCACCAAATTCTTCACTCCTGGAATAAGGCAAGCTAGAAGAAATATATGACAGGTGTGAGCCCAATACAGATGATCAAAGTTTACAAACAAAGAAAACTGAAAAATGCCCCTTTGATGGAAAATATACAACATCCCCATGAAATTGTGAGAGTAAAGTATGACAATTTTGCCCCTCAATAATTTCAAACCTTGAGACATCCCCTTTGAAAAGCAAGATGTTCTAAAATTATTGATGACCACTGGGTATATACCTCATCCTTAAAACAAGGTATTTAAGAAAAGACATATCTCTAGAAAAAGTAGCAGCAAAGGAACACCTATCATACTAACCATCAATCTAGGTCAAAGGTGTCGATCCTGAATAAAGATACTAGAAAAATCACTGTTCATGATTGATTGGTCATGTAGAGACCACTGAAGAGATCTCAGGTGTTCTTGTACCAATGGAAAGAGTGATTTGAGTGATGCCAGTGAGAGATTAATGGCAACTGTTTGTCTACAGATAAAATGAGACAAATACAAGGCAAATTTTGAAGTTAAACCTTGATATCATGTGAGACTGCATAACTTCCACACATGAAGTTTGAGTTTGGGAATGTCTGGGTGTAAAATGTTGGATCGAGGTTGTCTCAACAGAGATGCCAAAAGAGGAAGTGACAGACACTCTTAAACATACTGTAGGAAAGGAAACCATGGTTGGGCTAACCAATCTGGTGCTACCAACAGCATATAACATGTAGTGAATCTGACCATAACCAGAATTCTGGATATCAGAAAAACACTGAGGATCAATCTTGATAGAATGCATGTATTGACAAAGCCCAATAACGAGGTACCAGGGATCAAAAGACCCATAGTTGAGAGTTCCAATGAGTGATAAATGCATCAATCATATGAATCCTGAACTAAGAGAAAATACACCAAAAAATCATTTGGTCAGAAGAATTTGGTTGGGCCAAGGCAAATCATCTGCTATTAAATTCATCGCTCCTGGAACATTACCCTGATATAAAAGGAATGAACCCAGTTGAAAATATCCAAAGTTCTAAACAAAGGTCCCAAGAATGTGTGCCATCTTGATGCAAAAGGTAAGAGACCACGGTAAAATTGTTGGAATGAATCATAACAATTTGCTCCTTCAATACATCTAGATCTTAGACCATTGCCTATGGACAACAAATGTTCTAGAATATTAATGTGGAAGGAAGGTTTTTCTTCCATCCATAGATCCTAGAATTCTTGACAATCTATATATGTACCCCATCCCTGAAGTGAGGCATCTCTGAAGAGAGGAATCTCAGGATGAGGAGACAATAAAGGAACACCTATAGTAGTTGCTACAATCCAGCAACCCTCAAGATTTAAAATATTGTTCCTGATTAAGGAGACTGGATGATCCAATGAAATGCAGTTCATAATCCATTGGTCATGCAATGACCATTGAAGGGACTGAATATGTGCTCTTCCTAAAGAAATCAGAGAATTGAAGAATGCTGACATTCCCAAAAGAGAGAGAACTGTCTGTGCAGTAGGAGGAAGAGACATGAGTGATAGCTTGACTGTCCATAACATAGCTTGGAGTCATATGGAAATCTGCAGTGTCTAGCTTTAAAACATAGTGAAAAAGACACCCACGTAAACAATATATTGAGTAGGCAAGAGAATATCTTTCTTGGCTCTGATAATAATGTTAGCTTTGGTGGCTTCTAAAAGTAGAATATGGATGTGTTGTTCCACTAACTGACGAGATGGTGCCAGAAGTAGACAGTTATCTATATAATGGCACCATCTCATCAGTTGGTGGGACAACACATCCATATTCTACTTTTAGAAGCCACCAAACCTGACATTATTATCAGAGCCAAGAAAGACAGTCATCTATATAATAGTGTGTGTACAGGCCCAAAGTATGAAGGTGATGAGAATAGCTTGTACATTTCTGCAGAAGACAGTTCAAAGGGCAGAGTCCTAAATTGCATAATCTGACTCTTGTAAATGAAATGCAGATAGCAGCAGGATGACTTTGCAATGGGATTTTGAAGATATCAGTGGCATCAAACTTGGGCATCTACAGACCTAGTGGAAAATAGAAACATAGATTGAGAAAGAGCTCCAATGTGAACCTAGAAAGATCAAAAAAAGCAGTTGAGATGAAATAGATCAATGATCATCTACCAATCTCCTGTCTTCTTGGGCACAACAAATGAACTGGAATAAGATTCTGGAAGAATGAGTTCAATTCTCTCCTTCATCTCCTTGGCTAATAACTCTCTGACTGACTTGAAACAAAGGTCCACACCTAATAAAATTGGAGCTGGAAAATACCGTGGATTGAGAGAATAATTGAGAAGTTAACAAAATGACAAACCCTAAGGCCAAAGAATCTGAAGTACCTATGAATCTGTGGTGAAGGAATTCCAGATGTTGAAAAATGTCACAACTTCACTACAACAGACCATACCCACATAGGGTAGCCACAGATGCCATTGACAATGGACTGCCCAAGCAGAGGATCCTCAAAGCGAAGAATGGGTTCTATTCTGAGCACCAACAGATCAAGAAGCAAAAGACAGGGGTCAGAATATATAACAAATAGTCACACCTTGACTCCCAGCGGGAGTCAAGGATAGCCCAAAAAGCAGCAATGGCAAGAAAAAGTGCAAGTAGGCAATACAAATTTGTGATTCCAGTGCCCCTGGGATGAGGAACATCAAGGGACAAAAAAAGGAGCCTCATGTTACTCACAGAGGGCTTCAGCAGGCAGATTAACACCTTCCAACAAGGTATCTCTTCCCAATAAATCCCAACAACATATAAACCATAAAACCAAAGAAAATGCAAAAGCCAACAAATATACCAAGGTATAAGTCAATAAAAGACCCAATTCATCCTCAAATTTGCATAGGTAATGTCAACAGGCTTCTGAGAAAATATGAAGAAGAGATAAATATCTCAGAACAGTAGTGAAGGTCAAATGAATCCAAGAAAAGTTTTGATATGTTCAAATAGAACACACAGCCAAGTCTGGAACACTACATATCCATATGACATTCAAGTCTTTGGAAATCTAAATATACATCCTCATGGCAGTAATAAGCTGAAGCATGCTGTTCAAACATGGGAAAGAAGGCATAGCTATCCCATCACACAAATGAGCAACAAAATCTCCCAACATGAACAGCTGAAGCAAGAAAAACTAAATATTCACTCTCATACCTCTCAGCCAGCAAGAAAGGAGTAGATTCAAAGGCACATGAAGAAAGCTCTAAAGCTTGGCAAACCCAACTGATCAACTGAAGAAATGGAGCAGAAGGTGCCTGATCCAAACTGGCCTCATGAGAAACTAGTCTAATAAACGGAGGTGCCAGAAGAAAAAAAAGTGAAATTTCTCTCTAGACTGTCCTGGATCATCAACAAAAGCTGCCTCAGAATGTCCTGGAAAGATGGTCCTGAACAAAATATGTCTCCATCTTACAATGAATCAGGTCATGAACAGCCTCAACTGAGAGTACCTCTCTCTGATCTTTGAAAAATGTTAGCAGCACTTGTTTATAGAAACCTGTGTTTAAACACTTTGTCAAGAAAAGAAAAGTAATAAGATCATCTAACTAAGGTGCTTATACAGGCCACACTGACATAGATGGAGAGTATATTGCAAAGGGCAATTGAGTGGGGTATAAAAAACAAAACAAAAAAACAATGGTTAGATGGGCAAAGACTGAAACCATGGCAGCCGAGTAATAGATATAAGAGGCAGCAGAAGTAAACACATTTTGGAAATCCCCATTCACATGAACAACTCAGAATATGAATACAAATAACTAATTTTTAGTAATAATAGTAGCAGAAATAAAACTCAAATATTTTTTATTTTTCTGAAACTACATGCCTTTAGCAAAGTTCTTCTCAAGTTTCAAACAATTTCATCTAATAGTTTTATTTTTGGAATGAAATCTGAGAGTCATGTAACCTACTTAGAATGCAAATAGGTTGAGGTGAAGAAATTAAAAGAAATTGAATCTATATTGAGAAGTTTTGGGAATAACTGTTTAAAAAAAGGTAAAGAAGATCAGATGGATTGATCATATAAGTGAACAGACATCAGTAAAGAGAAGTGAACAAGAATTAATTATAGAAAAATTCAAGTTGTATAAATAGAGATACTATTGACATATTCTAAAAATAAAGAAGAATAGACTTTTAAGGCAAGTAATGCACTGGTGGCCAATTGAAAGATAAGATACTTGGTGTAGAACAATAAAAAAGAATGTGCAAAATCAAAACTTGACAGAATGAAGATTAAAGAATAAAGTGAAGAGCTTTTATAGCTGCCCTATGGACCATTTGCTTTCTGGAAAGGACTAATGATGATGAGATACATAGTAATTTATATACTTTGTTTATATTATACATTTTTTTAACTGACTTTGTTCTATGTAACTTACGTAATATTGTCACACTGGCCCTCATTAAATGTACTGACTAATAATGTTTATATGAAGAACACATGCACAAAATGTTGTATGTCAACCATATGATTTATAATTTACACTTCATAACTCCTGTAGTGAATTATTAAACATCTAGTACTCTCATCAGTTGCTATTAAATTTAGTATTTTTTTCTCATTTTTAAACAATTATCCAAAGTGAGCCATCATATAAATACAACAGTTCTGTTATGAAGTTACCTAAACATTTCAAAAACTTTATACAAAAAGTAAGATTTATTCTTGTGAAAACCTCACAAATAAGACTTAAAAAAAACATGCAACTAGTTTTAGCCATAGATTTACTAATGAGTTGGTTGTTAAATACATGTCACCATTAGAACAAGTGTTTAAAATTATTAATCCATCTATCAAGCATAAACATTTTTGTATTTTTTTCTACAAATATCAGCACAATTATTTACATCCTGCATTTTTGCACATTTTGAAAAATTACTTCATTTCCAACAATGAAATAAGTAAATTAGCTGAATGTGATGTTAGTCCACTACCAAAACCAGTCACGTTCTTTTCTAAACATTAGTCAGTTTTTCCTATGGTAATAAACTTTAATATTAAATAAAGAGCTAAACAACAAATAATAATGTATTTACTTTTTGATAGACATTTTTTTCCCAAATTGCAATGGTTGTAAGCATGAGTGTTTCATTATGTTAATTATATCAGATAATCTTAGTTTAGTGAGTTAGGCAGGTGACAGAAAAATATACTGATACTCAAATCATTATTTATTGAATATTATTTGAGCACTTAACCAATTAAAACAATGCATATTAACAAACTGGCTAACAGGCTACCTAATTATATCTAATTACAGTCATGACCCCTTTAAAATAAAAACATTATTACAATTACTAGTGATAGCAAAACAAGTTTTCAGTATTTAATTACCACATTAGTTGATTTACAAACTATCAATGGAGGATTACAGCACATTTAAAAAAAAAGCAAAATATTTGCTGTTTCTAGTTCACAGTAGCAATTTGCCAAATAGTAAATGTCTAGATCATCTTTAAGAAAACTGTGCCACATGTTTTTGCCCTCTTAACTTATGAGAATTTTCAAGAATCTTTTAGAATTTTCTAAAACTTTCCATAGTAATATATATATACACACACACACACACATATACATACGTACATACATACATACATACAGGGGCTCATCACTCCCCACTTCAGTTTAGTTCTAGCTGCCTAAGTGAACACATTGACCTTTCTGACTTTATCAGCGATAGCATCAAGAAGCTGCAAGCATTCTCCAGATGCAATCTGCTATGTATATGGTCAATTTATCAAGATAAGAGCAAAAACGTACTCTGTGACAACATCTGCTAAAATGTGTGAAGCCTACAAGGCGTATTTCGGCATACCTGTCGGGGATCAAGACAAACCCTGGGCACCTCATTTTACCTGTGAGCACTGAAAAAAAACTCTAGAAGGTAAGACGGACAATTTTTGCCTGCTTGAATAGTAAGATTTTATATTATACAAATTTTAGACCCTTTAAAATTTAAATATCTTTCAATATTTTATCAATTTCCAATAGTACAAAAAAATATCAGATATAAAATATTTTCCATTAACCTCTTACACATTAGTTATAGATGAAATAAATTTATTCTTCATAATAACAATTATTTTGCTCTTTTGCAGGATGATACAGAGGGAAAAAGAGAGCCATGAAGTTTGCTATTCCAAGAATTTGGCATGAACCTACTGACCACTCAAGCAATTGCTACTTCTGCAAGGTGAACCCTTCCAAACGTTGGGCTGGCAAGAATGCATCTATCACATATCTGGACCTTCCATCATCCATCACCACACTGTCCCGAGCTCCCTGTACCCACTCCGCCACAGAGAAAGCAGCCATCCTCAGAAGAGAGCAGCAAATCAGAAGAGGAGGTAGACGTTAAAGATCCAGATTACAATTTCAGAGGTGCAGCTGGTGAAAAAAACCCATACTACCCCCAACCAAAGAGACCTCAATGACTTGATCAGAGATCTTAGTCTTACAAAGACAAATGCCAAGCTTTTGATATCTTGGCTCAAGGAGTGGGATTTGTTAAATAAAATTGTGCGCAAGTCACAAGTCAGAGGAAGTGTGATCAACATTTTTCAAGCTTCTTCTTCAAAGAGCATATAGCAAAAACATGATGGGAGACTATATTTTGGGGCTGATGCGTGAAAGTGACTTAGATTACAGTCGCAAATCTCGAAAAACTACTCACTTCTAAACACTTTTGTTAATTTTTGTATAACTGTAGTATAAATACATATAAATCTTGATTCATATGTTGTTGTATTCAGACCTCACGTAAATAAAAATATGCAAATTTGCCCGTTTTTACAGAGAAAATACGTTAATTTCTAAATTTCATTATACAGGTCACAAAAGTAAAGTTTGAAGGGAATAATGGCCATTTTTTGTACTTTTATAACATAAGCAATTAATAAATAACACATACTATCCAGAAAAAAAATTTGTGTTACATAGTGTAATGTAGTGGTTCTCAAACTTCTGAAGCCAGCTCACCTTTCTATCTTTCTCTGATGATCACAACACTGCATAATGGTGAGAGAAAAAGTGTTGGAAGATTGCTTTACTAATCAATTAATGAGTCCATTGACTAATCAATCAGCAAATGTCCAACTCGATTTAAAATTCACATTTACATGTCAGAAAATTAGCCTTGATTTAATGCAACTTTCTTCCATTTTAGATATATTTGTAATAGAAACTATTAAACTGGAACTACAGTTATCAATGATAAAACATTCTACCACTCCCCCATAATAATTGTTAATCATTTTAAGCTAAAACAATAAAACAGATTTCTTGTGAACATTACTCAATGATCATCACAATTTACAACTATAAATGTTTATATTTTCAAATAGGTTTTAAATTATATATACCAATAGGAAGTCTTTCTAAAATATTTAACTTTCAAAAAATTGATAATGCATATAAAGTTTAATTACATAATTATATTTGTATAGATCACATTTTTCTAATACTAGATTTAATGATCAATACTGAAGTACATATAGACACAAGTTAAAATAGCATTATAACTGCTTAGAATTTCTCAATTTACATTTGCAGAAATAAATTAATATTTTAAATCATACCAATAGCTGTTATTTACAAATACTTAAAGTTTGTAAGATTTAAATGTAAAAGGAAACAAAGAAAAACACCAGACACAAACAGAAAACCTACGAGTTTTTTCCCCATCCAAAGATGGATCCTGATTTTGAAAGAACAAAGCAATGTGAACCACCAGCTGCAATCTGATCAATAGGCAAACCTTTCAAAGCTTCAACTAAACAAGGATAATTTTGTCTATCCTTTCCTCCTATTCCTAGTTGCCCATAGTTGTTTTCACCCCAAGCATATAATTCTCCATCTAAAAGAGCACATTAACACAGAAATAAAAAAATCTACAACTAATAATTTACTATATTAAGTACAAAAAATTATTTGGCAAATCTTTCAAGGCATTAGTGAAGGAAATTCTGAAAATAAATGAGTAATGTGTAAGAAAGCATCACATTGTAAAGCTTCTTTTAATTAAAACTCACACAATCTTTTCACTGTAATGTTTTTTATACATGTATAAAAAAATCATAAACAGAAATACACAATGTATTATAATTCTTCTCAGATAAGTCTCGTATTTATCATGTTATGTACATTACATAGTACAAGTTCAAATAGCCAGAAAGTTTAATTTGAACTTAGAAGTTAACTGAATGTCAATATGTATCAGATTTATTGCATTTGCCAACAAGACTGATACACAATTTTCTTTTTTAACACAAATATATTTTAATATGCAAACAACAACATAATTTATAATAATGGTTATTACAAATAATGGTTTATATACAAAAGTTTTACAAACAATACTGAGTTTTCTGATCTGGAACTGAATCTTTTATCAATGGTGGCAGAACTAGATTCTGAAGACAATAACTATTCCTTCTAACAACAATGATTGAGTCACCCCAGTATCATATAATATATTTATAGGTTATGGGATAAAATGTCATTTGTCAAAGACACAGAACCAACAGACATAAAAGGTCTAAATTCTTCCCTAACTACATCAGACTTTTTATAAGCGGCTGAATTGACAACATCAAGTGATCTGGTGAAACTACATTCATGTGTGAACACCAACTCACTGGATGTTGCCTATTTTTATTTTTCAAATGCCAACAATCATACATAACATGACCACGTTTTTACACAAATGGCAGACAGGTCTTGATGGTACTGGATTTTTTATAATAATACTTAACTTTACTGTAATGAACAAGTACAGGTTTTTGATGAGACGACAAGAGCATATTTTTACTAAAAGTTGTTTTATATGTTAAAGTGTAATTACTGGAAAGAGCTTTTGCTTTCTGTAGGGTTTCAACCTTCTTTTCATCTAAGTTTTGAGGCCATCACTTGCACAATGTTTAAATTCCTTAATTAGACATAACTGTCTTAGTTTACTGAAATTGTTGCCAATATGAATGAAATTACACCATTGATCAAAGTAAACATCTCTTTTGAGGGAAAATTTCATAAGTATGACTATCTTGTTTGCTATAACCTTGAAACTTTTGGTGATAAGCCTTCAGTCTAAACTCATATGCTTTGAGAATAGCTGCTTTAACATAATCATAATCCATAAAATATTCTGGAGAGACAGCAGCATAAACTTCTTGTGCTTTAACAGTTAAAACACTTTGAAATAATAATGCCATTTTTCGTGGGCTATTTCATGGTTTAGGCAACTCTTTAATAATGTTGTAGTTATTTACCAACTTGATTTTCTTTAAATTGTGGTACTTTAATATATCAATTGAGTTCATAGTTGTACCATTGCCTTGGCCAATTGGAGTTGAATCTAACTTACATTTCTTTCAGACTAATTTCTTTCTCATTCAGCTTCAAAACGAGCTTGGTCTCTTTTCTGGTTTCAATACGAGCTCCTTCTTTCTTGGCTTCGATATAAGCTTGCACTTTTGGGCTTCAATACAGACTTGGTGAAGCTCAATTTTTTTTTGTGTTTTAACTAGATTCCTAACTTATCTTTATCACTCAACTCTGAGTGACTAGTGGAAACACTAGAGTGTTGCTTCCTCAAACAACAAATTATTATTGACCTGTATTTCAATAACAAGTTTTTATTTCATTTTTTCTCATTGATTTTTTAACTTCTAATTCTAAAATTTTGGAAGTTTCAAGTAATTCAGTTTTGTTATATCCTTCTAGTTGTTTGAGGGTGATTGATTCAAGAAAACTTTGATAACCAGACGTGATCAAATCTTGTTGGTGATGATACATAAATTGAATTATTATTTAAATTTCAATTCAGATCAAATTTTGTCTTTAATTCAGAACCCAGACATGATCTCCCTGTTTATTATGTAACATATTACAATTTAAAGGCTCAACATGGATAGGTAGTTAGGGTGCTCCACTCCTAATCTGAGGATCGCAGGTTCAAATTACCATCACACCATAATATGCTCACACTTTCAGCCATGGGGGCATGATAATGTCACAGTCAATCTCACTATTTGTTGGTAAAAAAGCAGCCCAAGAGTTGGTGGTTGATGGTGATGACTAGCTGCCTTCCCTCTAGTCTTACACTGCTAAATAATGGACTGCTAGCACAGATAGCCCTCGTGTAGCTTTGTGTAAAATTGAAAAAACAAACAAACAAACAAGTTAAAATAGCCTAAAACTGAGATAAATTGTAATTTGGATTTAGAAGTTAATTTATGTTTGATGTATATATCAAATTTTTTATATCTGCCAACAAGATTGATACGCACAATTTTCTTTCTTAACACTAATATATTTTAATATACAAACAATAATACAATTTATAACAGTCATTACAAATAATGAGTTATATACAAGTTTTATAAACTTACAAACAATTTTAAGTCTTCTGTATGGGCTGTAACTGAATATTTAATTGATGGTTCGCAATGAATGAATGACTTTTGAATTGATATCAGTATAGTTCACTTAACAGTTAGCTAGCCAGCTGCTTTGCTGAGCACATGCAAGTTAGCCACCAACAAAATTTTTAATATCCTCATAACAATACTAACATACAAAGAAATTAGATGAAGTTAAACACTTTATAATATTCAAATTGTATAAACACTCCTGCTCAAATATCTGTGGTCTCCCAACTGATAAGCATTTATCACAAGTATAAATTCTGAGGTTTATAGTATACTAAGTGTAGCAAACCAACAATATTAAATTTTCTCTCCTCATCAATTTATAAACTTTAAGATGAGGTTCTCAAAAGTTCATTTGGCAACAATAATGGTATTTACATACACATATCGTACATTGTTTATTCTTACTCTCTATAATGTTCTACAAATTTAGTAAATAAATGAGAATTTTGCAGTATAAATTTAAAAATGTAAGTTACATACATTTCTAAACATATATTTAACTAAAACAAACATCAATACTAAAATTAATATATAATAGTGAAACATTATATTCTACAACCCTTAAGAGTTATTAGCTTTACACACAAGTCTCACAGAAATTCTTGTATTTACCACAAATCTAAAATCCTGAGCAAACTCACACCCCCCTATATATGTACATGTATATTGTGCAAGCCTATAATGTAATAGGAGGGCAACATGACATCCATGCAATGTAATCCCCATGTGTATTAGCACACAATCATAGGCTCACTTTTGATGAGGTAAAGAAACTGAATCAGAAGTAGAAATGAATGATGGGAATGCAGTACAGAGGCAAGTATTTGTCTTCAGAAATGCTTACTTTCTCTGCACCAATAACAGCAAAGATCCCATGCTCCAAATAGTAGAGGGGTTAGCACTGATTAATTACAACCTGCTTTTAAAAAAAGTGACAAAAGGAAGAAACCTGCGAGATTTGACTTTAATAAGACCAGGGGTCTTTATTTGATAGATAGTTTAGGCAGAGTATTCATGATGAAACTTCGTTGAATGAATGGCAACTGCCTGTTGTGGAGACACAAGTGTGGAGGACGACATTTCAAAAGTCTTCCACCTTTTGTCTTCACGTCAGTGTGTGTGTAGGTGTTGTCGATCTTTTATAGTGTCCTGGTGGATTGTAGAGTCTTTTATGATTGGTTGAATTATTACTGTTTCTGATTGGAGGAGAGATTTTCTGTAGATTCAACCATTGGCAGCCACAGATTACTCACCTCTAATCCAGAATCTCTGTTTAGTGAAGGTTTAACAGTATTAATATAAAATGATTCTTTGATTTCTTTGTCCTCCAGAATTTGTCTGTGTTGATGGTTCTAGTTTTCTCCCAGTTTATTCTGTGTCCACTTGATGTGGCATGCTCTGCAATGACTGAATTTTGTGTTTTCATGACTCTTGTACTATCTTTATGTTCTTTTATTCTTGTCGCAAGTTTTCTTCCCATTTCTCCAATGTATGTGTCATTGCAGGAAAAGAGAATTTCATAGATGACTTTTTGAGGTTCTCTTTGGTAGGTCACTGTTTTTTTGGTTTTTTGTTTTTACCAGAATGAACCTGAAGGTATTGTAAGATTTCCACTGGACTTCTATTCTGCTTGAATTCAATCTTTCTCTCCCAGTGTACTGAATAACATTACATTTTCAAATTCAGCTACTTATAAACAAAGAGTAAATAATGACCTTTAAATGTCTCTGTAAGGTATTTTGCATGATTGAAATATTATTTTTTTAAATATTTTCACATTTATTATAAAAATGTGTAAAGAATTTATTTAACTGTTGGTCTTTATATCCATTATTTTTCAGTTTATTTATACGTAATAAGACATCCATAAAAGAATTACTATTGTTACAGACTATTAAAAACCTTTTTAGCTGAAATACAACTTTTTAACATTAAACACAAAATAACACTACTGGGAATGGGTTGACCAAGGATGGGAAAATTAAATTATCTTGTCAAAAATAGTCAACTGTATTCTGTCTTATACAAAAATTAATTAACATGAACGTTATTACTACTGTTTCTTTCTATTTCACGTTCTTTCACATATAACAATGTTGATGTGAAATTCAAGTTATTTATGAAAGTTAAGTCACTTATGTAATGGAAGGTGTTAAACTAAAATTTAATACCTGTTTTAGAAATGGGTTTTAGTAATAGAATAGATACAAGTTGACCATATTTGAAGAGAAATTCAACCCCATTGAAATACTCACTGTTCATATACTTCTTTATTAAAAGTAATATCACTACTATAAATACAAAAATGAAGTACTTTTTTACACTGAATTTTAGTAAATTTAAATTCTGAAATAATTATTCTGTACTTAAAAACTTATAAAATAATTCAAGGAATACCCTGATTAAATCCTTCAAAACTATATTAGAATACAGTGTGGCGACATAGTATGTAGAAACAGATTTGGTTGTTTTCGAAGAAGTTATTTACAATTTCAAAATTGGAATATTATTTCTAATAACCCAGAAATAATTATCCAGATGAATTGACAAAAATTTTTTTTTTTTTTTCAAATAAGATATTATTGAGTACAAATGAGACAGATTTTGTGTGTACACATAGACACATAATTTTAGTTATTTTACTTGGCATGTTATTAATACTGACCTAAAGTAGAAAGTTGGTAGCTAAAGAAATAGAAATTGCAATCAGGTGAATGAAGTAAATTGCAACAAGATGAAATGCAATATAGCACTGAAGAAAGAAAGGCAGTTGATTAAGATAACAAGAAACTCAAAATATACAGAAAAAATATATCAAAACACTGGCAATGCTGAGGAAAAATGAGCCTATGAACATGTAGTAGTTAGTCATTGGAATTACTGCTCATATAGATTGTGTCAGTCATACTATTGGAGGGCTACAGCATCATGACTATCACATCATGTATTGGCATAATAAATGTTGACAGATGTAGGAGTGAGTTTGTACAAGGCTTATAGCATGTGTAAGAAATTTCAAGGCAGCTGCATGACATAATAGCTCTTAGTGATAAGAAAAGTAAGTGGCATTTAAGAATTATTGAATTTGAGGTACTGTGAAAAATAATTACTGCTTCTAGTTTCTGCTAACGCATATGTTTGCTTAAGATTTAAAGCAAGTGTTTATAATCCTTACAATTGAAAAAAAAGGCTACTATCTAATGGATTATTTTTTACAATACATTAATAACAATAGGCATTTACATTGACCACATCTAAAATTCAAAGTGAGATAATTTAACTATTAAACATTTTTTTAGGTAAGCCAGGTTTACAATGTATCTTGTCAAATCACAACATAAAAAATAAGAATTAAACTAAACCACAAATTCATTGGTAAACCATTCAAATAGCACTACATTTTTTAATTATGTATAATAATATTAAGAACCTATTCAATCTAATTGCAGAATCAATAACACACCTGGTAATGAATTAATCATACTGTTTCACCCACACACATACACTAACCAATTATTCAATTTGAATAATAAGTCGGAAAGGACAAAGAAAAACAATAAAAATCAACCACATGTGAAAAGACTGGAAATTACAAATATAACCAAAACTACATCCTTAAAGATATTTCACAAAAATTAAAAGGTATATTTTCTTTTCTATTTCCTAATTTTAATCATTTCATTGCACATTGATGATGATGATAGCTAGAGTTAGTGATATGGTACAGAAAATGAAAAATTTGGTTATTCATTTAAGAAGTTTAAGAGATTACATAAAAGAAATATCAAGATTATAAGGTGGAAAGAAGTATTTTTATATTTGTAATGATAATCACCTTGCACTTGAACTATTTTAACAGTAGCAAACCACTACTATAGATAAATAATATTTTTATTAGAAATATGTAATTAAAATAATGTCATTCTTTGTTTACAAAATACTTAAAGTTTAACAAAACCTTATGAAGTTTTATGAGGAACACTGAGAGTTACTATATGTTTTTTGCATAAATGTTTTTCTCCAGTTGAAGTGATACAAATTACATCAGTCTGAGGTAAAAGGATTAAACAAAAAATAGTTTTGTATTTATATCTCAGGTTTGATCAAGAACTAGTGACATTGTAATTAGTTTGGATATCAAATAAGAATAAAGGTGAAGAATTTCATTTACCCCTTAACCAGGGATATACCTAGTAGTTAAACTTCTGCACGTTGTGTTTCACCTGGGGAAAACGACTTAACTCGTCCTGGTGTCGCTTGACCATTTCTGAAATTGTAAAGCCATTTCTATCTCACCTGAGTAATTATTTCTTTTTTTATAGCTATTCTATGTTGTTTAACAGATGTTTAGATCATATGGCTACATACTGGTGGTGTAATTTACCAGTTTTTTACTACTGAAATAATGGCAACAAAAGATGTTGTTGTGTGCACCAGTTTTGACTGAAATTTTAGCTAGTGATGATTCATTATTATCATCAGATTCTGAAATTGATGCCAAGTCTGAGTTTGACTATATTCACCTTCTAAACTATCAACATGTGCACATCTATTCAATGCCATTATTTCAGCAATAAAAACTGCTAAATTACACCACCAGTATGAAGTCATGTCATCAAAACATCTGGTAAACGACAAAGAATAAATACAAATGAAGAAATAATTGCTCGGATGAGATAAAATGACCTCCCCATTTAAGAAACAGTCAAATGTCATCAGGACGAGTTAACTCATTTTCCCTAAGAAAAATGCAACATACAAAAGCCCAGATAAGGGGTTAAACATCAGACAGATTTATTGTAAAATTCTTACTCCTGCATAATTCCTGAATGAAGAGTACTTACTGTTTGTTAAAGCAAGTGAATGATGATGACCACATGCTATTTGGACCACAGTCAAAGTGGCCAACTTCTTTATCATCCTGAAAGATGAAAAAGATACAAAACAAGTCAGGTAGGAAATATTAACAGTGGAAGTTCACCTAATACTTCATAATATTTAAAGAGATCTTTTTTATTTAATACTGTCAAAACAAGCTGAAATACAAAAACACTGTTTCTGACACAATTATATATCATAATTCATGCAAAATGTGTAAAATACAAAAACACTGTTTCTGACACAATTATATATCATAATTCATGTAAAATACAAAACACGCAAGTATTCTCCTCAATCTGTTAAACAAACAACATACACACACACACATACCACAAAACAGCACTTCGAAACCATTATTATTTATCAATCTTAAAGTGATGTTCTGCATAAAATAACTGAACAGAAATAATGTGTGTTTGGCAAGTGTACTGACTTTTTGATACTGTACATAGTTGAGTAGAATCACAAAAACTAAATACTACCTACGTAATATGCATGAACCAAGCAGGGACTTCTTAGTACTGACTTGTCCAAGCTAATGAGAGCAAAAAAAAACTACACAGTTAAATTTAATCTTAACATCACTGAACTCGGAATACAATGAGTACAAAAGTTTACAATACTGTGTTTGATAGCTGACCTGTGTAATACTTTACTCCTGTCCTGAAAGGTGAGCTTACAAAATGACAATAAGTGTAATTTCTCCTTTAACAACCAATCCCCAGTTCTTAATAGCAGTTTGTCATTTCTAAGTGCTGATGTTTCTTGTCTTATTGTTTTTCAGTCTGCACATGGACATCATTAACAAATTATCCAATTGAATGTTCAAATTCAATGGCCTGTACTGGGTAAGTATCCTGTGTGATATACGGGTCTAGTGAAAATCAAATGAGACCATTCTGCTTCAGCTATCTTATTAAAATAATATATTTTTCATTCTAGCTGTTGTTTTCTATTAAAATTATGTAGAACTTGTACAACTTCTCTTTGTTTTGGTGAAGGTACTTACTTTAGCATAGTTGGAAGGTGTGCTAGCAACAGAGGTTTGATTCTCTTAACATGTTTTCTCTGTCTGAGACAGCCATTTTCATGGAGAAGAGCTTTACTACTTTATAACTTATGTTTGGATAATTATGTATATGTATACACAACATATAATGTTTTTATAACTTCCTGCATGCCACATTTTGTTTTATGATGATGAAAAAGTGTAATGCTTAGATTATATGTGGTAAACCTAGGATTAAACAATTTACAGTTCATCCTTGTTTGGCCTCATAGTACTATTACAATGAGCAAGTACAATTAATTACAGGCAATGTTTTATGGATTAAGAGTATAGCAACTGTCAACAGAGAGACACTAGCTACACAAAATAGCATTAAAAAAACTATGTTGTTAAAGTAAAGCATATGAGAGCAGTTAACAGTTTAATACGTAACTAAGAATGCATTAGATGCATGTCAACCAAAACACTTATGCAAAGCTCAATGCAGAATTAAAAGTGACAGTTCCATCCTGGTAGATGACAATTTTTAAATTAATAACCAGTTAAGTAAAATTAATGGTACATACACTGACAAGTCTACTTATCAGAACTAACACCAACTGAGTATTAAGTTACAATCCATGAAGCTTATAACCAGTGATCTAATCTACCAACAGATCTCCCCTTCCCAAGTTACAAAAGACTGTCACGAGAAGATAGATAGGTAGATATTTCATGTTTATTGGCATAAAGCTACTAGGCTATCTGTGCCAAACAAGGTGTAGTATACTATAATGGTATATAGAAATTAAGGTAAAAATATGTAAAATTAAGACCCACCAGGAAGACTGAAACATTAAGTTCAAACGTGTTGTCAGTCACATGAAGTTGACCTTCCCAGTCCTGGGTTCAGGTCAAAATAAAAGTAAAATACGAGGTCTGTTCAAAAAATACGCGGACTGACGTCATAAAACAAAATGTACTTTATTTAAAAGTTACAGATCTGGGACCCCTTCAAAGAACTCTCCTCCCTAATGCACACACTTATCCCAATGGTGTTTCCCCTTGTTGAAACAGTCCTGGTACGCTTCTTTTGTAATGTCCTCCAGCTCCTTCGTCGCATTTGCCTTAATCTCGGGAATCGTCCCAAATCTTCTTCCTTTCAAGGGTCTTTTGAGTTTGGGGAACAAGACAAAATCGCAAGGAGCAAGGTCAGGTGAGTAGGGGGGGTGGGGAAGAACAGTGATCGAGTGTTTGGTCAAAAACTCACGAGTTCTGAAGGCTGAATTTCGCAGCAACGCAGTGCATCTTCAATTTTTCGGTCTAAATCTCGTAATAACATCCAACTGATATCCCACACTCTTCAGCAAGCTCCCTGACAGTCAGACGTCGATTTGCCCGCACCAGGGTGTTGATTTTGTCAACGTGTGTGTCGTCAGTTGACGTGGAAGGACGTCCAGGATGCTCATCATCTTCAATGGACTGTCGACCATCCTTAAAACGTTCATGCCACTTGAAACATGCCATACACTTCATAACAACATTACCGTAAGCCGTGTTAAGCATAGCAAAAGTTTCAGTCGCAGATTTTCCAAGTTTAACACAAAATTTCACAGCAAGTCGTTGCTCCTTCAGGTCATTCATTCTGAAATCCGCCAAATGAAAAAATCGCACTTCACTTAAAACCTCATAGCTAATACACAAATGAAGATATCTGCAATCAAGAAATGGTGTTGTAATCAGCTGATCTGTGCAAACCTAGTGACACCAAGCAGATTCCCCTGGAAACAACTGGAGCCGCGCAATTCAAACAGTCCGCGTATTGTTTGGACAGCCCTCGTATGTAAAAAAAATCATGCTAAAACAGTATATAGTCCAATAAACACCTTAAATTAAGTTAAAAAGACCAATGGCTCTTAAAAATGTAAAAAACATGAGAGATGCAGCCAGTATCACCTATGACATTGGCTAATGTCAAGGGTAAACCTACCTTATAGATATGTTTCAAATAGAGCCATCAGTTTTGGTTGTGATGATGGCATGATAATAAAATATGTATGATTGTGACCTGTGTGCCACACAGACCACACATTGGTGCATCAGGACCAAATAAAAGGAAGTGATGAGTTATAAAACTGTGACCAATGCATAGCCAAGCCAAAACAACTTCCTTCCTTCAATCTTTACAGAAACAAGATGGTCAAAAAGTTAAAGAAGGCTTGATGTGAAAAAGCTTACTATTTCTTTGCTCACTCCAGGTCGACTGCCAACTGGTGTACAGTCGGGTTTTGATAACTGGACCATAGTCCATGTATGGAACAGGTACTGTGGTGATAGAACCAGAGCAAATGGATTTTGCCACTCTATCAGCTAGCTCATTCCCATGAATACCAACACAACCTGGTATCCAAAAAACTGGACAGAGATGGATGATAGAGAGAGATAGACCAGTTTGTTTTGGATATTGATAATAATAGGGTGGCAACTAACATGGAATGGTTGGATGGTTGGTTAATTTAGTGTTTTATGGCACAAATCAGCTAGGCTATATGTGCCAAACATCCGGTTAAAAGTTAAAAGTATATTTAGCAAAATTCATAATAGGAAATTAAGGTAAAACAAAACAAAGTTACAAAAAAACATAAATAGCATAAAACCAATGTTTACATCTTGTCTACAACGTTAAAAGAAAAACTACAGTAATTCAAGTTGTAAAGGACTTTCTGTAGCATAACTGTAATTATCATAACTCGCCAGGAAGACTAACAGGTAAGTACAAAAACCACCGTTAGTCACTTGAAGTTGGCCTTTCCAGTCCTGGTTCCAAGTTATTTGATGTTATGGCCAAAAAGGAAAAGTAATTTACAGGTTTTAAAAGACATGTAGCAAAATTATAATAATAACTCGCAAGGATGACTAACAGATAGTTCAAACAACAGCATTAGTCACCTGAAGTTGGCCTTTCCAGTCCTGGTTTCAAGTTATTTAATGTTACAGCCAGTTTCTAATTTCGAATCGAACGAGATGAACTGTGATTTTTAAAAGGGAGCCACATTAAAAAGGTATAATGTATAAATTAAAAAACTTAAATGGTATTAAAAAGATTAATGGCCTTTAAAAAACTAAAAACATTATCAAGGTGGACAGTGACACCATCACCAATAACACTGTTTAATGGTATGGACAAACCTTGGGAGAGAACATGTTTAAAATGGTGCCGTTGTTGAGAGTCGTAACAACGACAAGAAAGTAAAATGTGGCTTATTGTAATCTGAGTGTCACACACTGATAAATCAGTTACAGATAAAAGAAAATGATGAGTTAAAAAAACTGTGACCAAAGCAAAGTCCAGTAACAACAGCTTCCTCTTTCCAATCCTTACGAAAGCAAGATGGACAAAATCCAACATAGGGTTTTAGTTGGAAAAGCTTGTTTTCCCGTTGCTCACTCCAAGTCGACTGCCAGCTGGCATGGAGCTGAACCTTATATACAGGACCATAGTCCATGTACAGAACATGCACAGCAATGTAGTACCAGAGCAAATAGATTTAGCTGTGATATAGACGAGCTTGTTCCCGCGAATACCAACGTGGCCTGGTATACAGAATAACTGGAGAAAAGCAGATGTTAAAGAGAAATGGGCCAGAAAGTTTTCAATATCAGCGAGAACAGGGTATGAACTAATGTGAAACGACTCCAGGGCCAGTAGAGAACTAAGCAAATCGGTATAAAAAGTGCAGTTTGATTACTGCTTAGCTTCTATGTGATCCAGGGCAAGAGAAATGGTATACAGTTTAGCAGTGAACACAGAAGCTGTAGAAGGGATTCTGCGTGCAACTACCAAACAACAACAAACCATGGCAAAGCCAACAGAGTCACCTCCATACCTCCATGTTGTATCATAAGCCTTCTCAATGTCAAAGAATATCGATACAAGATGTTATCATTTGAGAAAGTCTTTCTCTGATTGAAGTTTCAAATAGAATCAGGTGGTCTCTGGTGGAGTACTGTCGTCAAAACCCACACTGGATGGGAAAAAGGAGGTTGTTTGATTCGAGGAACCAAATAAAATGAGCATTAACCTCTCTAAAGTCTTACAGAGACAGTTCATCAAACCAATTGGCCGGAAGTTGGAAAGAATCTTGGGATCCTTCCCAGGCTTAGAGAAAGGTAGGAGAATAGCCTGGCACAAGGCATCAGGAAAAACATTCTCCTGCCAGATCCAGTTGAAAACAATTAGAAGAATAGCAAGAGAAGCAGGAAATACATGGCTTAGCATGTCATAATGTATATCATCAGGTTCAACCAATGTGCTGCCAGATCAATGAAGGGCCAGTTGGAGTTCCACCAGTGTAAAGGAATGATTTCAGTCATAGAGAAATTCAACTCGATAGAAAAGAGGTGATTGTTCTGCCCAAGTCTTGATGGCTAAGAAGGTGGAAGAAGAAGCAGAAGTGCTAGATACCCAGCAAAAGCTTTCACTTAGAGTATCAGAGATGCTCCAGGTATCAGTTACTTCCTGGCCATCAGAAAGCAAGATCGAGAGGAAGACAGAATTAAATTGCCCACATACCTTTCAAATCTTGTCCCATATGACTTTGGAACTAGTGGTAGAAGATATGCCAGTTGTGAACTTAATCCAAGATTCCTTCTGGCTTTGGCGTCTTACCCACCGAGCATGTGCACTGGCCCGAGGAAAGCAATACGGTTCGAGAGTGTGGGATATCTACGGAAAGTATCCCAGGCCCGTTTTTGAGCCTTCTGTGCCATGTGGCAGGCAGAATTCCACCATGGATGAGAATACAGCAAAAACGTGTCAAGGTTTTAGGAATATATTGAAGAGCTGCTTGTAACTAACACAGTCAGTTACTGCTGCCACACAGTCATCTATTAATGGCTGACAGATGATGGCAGGATCAAGTTCTGTGAGAGCAGTGAAAGAAGGCCAGTTTGCCTGATCAACTTCACCGGGGCATACGGGTCGAGTGGCATCGACCATGGCCAGTCTCACAAAATTATAGGAAAATTATCACTGCCTCATGGATCATTGTCAACCCTCCATGAAAAAATGGAGAATAATGAAGGGGAGCAAATTGAGAGATCAATAGCAGTAAAGGACTGACTAGGTGCATGGAAATAAGTAGAAGAACCAGAATTGAAAAGAGAAAGGTTATGATCAGAGAGCATACACTCTACAAAGCGACTCTTCCTATCAATATCAGCACTTCCCCAGAGGGGATAATTTCCATTAAAGTCCCCCAGGATGAAAAAGGGAAATGGCAACTGTTCAATGAGAGCATCAAGGTCTGATTGATCATATCTCTCCAAATGACATGTAAAAAGAACAAACAGTGATAGTATGACCAAAGGAAACACAGATGGCTATGGCCTCCAAGGGTGTGTCGAGTGGCAAAGACAGGGTGGGAACGTACTGATTAACCAACAATGCCACCCCTCCATGCACTCGTCCATCACACAGCCTATAATTTTTGTACAAACAAAATCGCCAAAATTTGACTGTATCAGCAGGTTTCAGAAATGTTTCCTGTAAGGAAAGACATGCAGGATAGCAGGAAGCAATCCAGATTAGAACGTAAATCTCGACAGTTCCATTGTATCAGGGTGACCTTTTTTATTTATGTGTCGACAAATTGGGTGGAGAACCCTTCTGTTTACAACCACATCTTTTTTCCTTACTGGACAAGGGAGGTCTATCAACCTCCATGGATCCTGCCCTGGGTCGATTGGACAGGTCTTTGCTGTTGGAACAGGATTCCAGAGACTTAGGACATGAACAAATGATTGTTTTACATCATGGGGTGGGAGAAGAAGATGTACCCAAGAAAATGCCTGTACCTGGAATCAAAGGATGTGGATCTTGGGGTTTGTTGGAATGTATGTAAGGGGCAGAGATAGGTGTTGACGTTGATTCATCATCTTCTCTAACCATGGAGGTTAAAAGACTTTCCATTTGTTTGGAGAATGATTCTTTTTGAGGCACAGAGAGATCTGTCTGCACTCCCAATGTAGTTGTGGAATGAAGTACACCAGTATACATCCGAGATGAGGTGGTGGACAGAAATTTTCGAGCCTCAGGATAAGTAACGTTATGAATCGTTTTTAAACGCTGCACCTCTTTTTCATCCAATCATTTAGAGCAAGAGCAAATGTAGAATGGGTGAGAGCCATTCCAACTGATGCAATGAGGGTCCGTTTCACACTTGTAGGTATCATGGTCCTTGCTGCTGCAACGAGCACACGACATGATGTCTTCAAGTGACCGAACTGCTGACACTGGAAACATCAGAGAGGGTTTGGAATGTATGGCTGTACTCTGCAATGCAATTAAGATAACCTGCCTTGATGGTGGCATGAATGTGAGAATGAGGAAATTGGTCAGCACCATAATTCCATCTTTGTGAGGGGATATATGCCTCACTGCAGAAACTCCTTGGGTGGAGAAACCAGCAAGAATCTCTGACTCTGGGATATTCTTCAAATCCCTCTCAACAATAATACTCCTCATGATTAATTCAAAGTAGCATGAGGTGTAACCTCAACAGATATATCCCCAATGGCCTTTGAATGCAAGAGGAATACACTGTGTTGAGGTGTGGATGTTTCCACATATGTCACCATATCAAAGCTTCTTTACTGACTTTAGAGAGCCAGCAAGTCCCTCTAGTCCCTTCTGAATGAAAAAGGGAGACATTTGCCTTAAACGTTTCTCTGAAAGTGAATGCAATACAAGAAAATGAGGTACAACAGGTGGTACAGATGGTAAGGTAAGATGCTCAGGATCTTGAAGACATGGTCGTTTACCTATATACTGTTTTTTTTCACTATTTTATTCAGCTTTTTAATTGGAGTATCCATAATAAAGAAAGGGAAATTTTAGTGCCCACTGACCCCACCTACCATGGAGTCCTACAAAGGGATGCACTACAATGTCAAACAAGGACACTGCAGCAAAGCCAGAGTTTCGTGAGCACTATACTCAAACACCAGCATCAGATACAATGTCCACAATAACTGTTAAGAACATCCAACACTGGTACTTGGTTGACTTTAGCCCAATTGGACTGGTTGATTGACCTAAGGGGGACCACTCCAAGACTGCCCGTCTACAGGAATTCAAGGCCAAAGTGGTGTGTTAGGGTTGGACCCCTCAAACACCAGGATCCTTTCCTCCCCTTCATGGGTTACCATGCACGGCAAACACGTGAATGAATGTTTAGATCCCAGAGAGGGTAAACTGAAAGAACAGAACCTTCCCTGGAAAGTCCCCTCACCATGTACAGGAATCCACACTAAGGGGAACATGGAATGATGTCAGGGCCAATAGAAAGCTGAGTGAATCAGTATAGACAGTGCAATTAATATATTACACAGTTTTAATATGATTCAGGGCAAGAGAAATAGCACACAATTTGGCAGTGAACAGTAGAGGGGATTCTGTGTGCTACAACCAAACTGTAACAAACCATGGCAGAGCCTAGAGAGTCACCTGATTTTGAACCATCTGTATACATGGCAATGGATGGATCGTTTGAAAGATATTCAGCAAATAAAGAGTGATATTTCCAATCAGTAGTATCTGCTTTCCTCAGATGACTCAAAGATAGGTCACAGTTGGGGACAGTAATTAGCTATGGCATAAGAGGCCAATTTGTGGATACTGCTCTGCTATTCAAAGATAAATCCAATTTTTCTGATTGTGCCTGAATACAAAGGCTAAAAGGAACAGTAGCAGATGTTCTATTATAAAAAAGTGTGGCCCACTGAGGATGGAAAGTGCAACCCCAAGTAGGATGCTGTATTAAAGAGCAAAGTTTGGAAGCATACATAAGAGACAGTTGCAAACGGTGAATATACAGAGGGGGTTCATGGGACTCCACGTACAAACTTTGGACTGGAGAAGTATAAAAGGCCTCAATGCAAAGCTGAAGCCCCTGATGGTGAATAGGATCCAACATTTTCAGTGTTGAGGTTCTGACAGAACCATAAACCATAGACCCATAGTCAAGTTTAGATTGGATAAGGGCACAATAAATTTTAAGCATGGAGTATCGATCCGCTCCCCAAGAGGTGGAAAAGAGGACATGCAGGATGTTCAGTGCTCTTATACATTTGACATGAAGTTGCTTGATATGAGAAATTAAGTTTAATTTACAGTCAAATATAAGACCTAAGAACTTTGCCTCAGGGACGACAGGAAGTACAACATCATCAATACAAAGTTCTGAGTCTGGAATAATATCCTGTTGGTGGCAAAAATGTACACAAGCAGTTTTAGGGAGAGAGAATTGAAAACCATTTGCTGTAGTTCAGTTAAGTATATGACTGATTGCAGTTTGTAGCTACCACTCACTAAACCTCATGTTTGATAACTAACATGAGATGTGAAAGTCATCAATGAAAAGACCATTTGCCACTGTAAGGGGTAGCTGTTCACTGATAGCATTAATCTTTATAATGAAAAGTGTGACACTTAGAACACAGCCCTGAGAAAGTGTTGAGCCCAAATGGACCTGGAATTAACAGTTCATTAAAAAATGCCTAATAAAAAGTGGCAAACTGCCATGCAATCCATATGAGTGAAGGTCTTGCAAGATGCCATGTCTCCATGTTGTATCACAAGCTTACTCTAAACAGAAAAAATAGAAACAAGATGATGTCGCTTCAAAAAGGCTTCTCTAACTGATATTTCAAGGCAAATTAAGTGGTCTATCATGGAACATTGTCTTTGAAACCAACACTGAGTGAGTGAGAGAAGGTTGTTTGATTCAAGGAACCAAACAAGACAAGCATTAATCATCCTCTCTAAGGTCTTACTGAGACAACTCGTCAAGGAAATGGGACGGTAAATCGAAGAAATCTTTTAATCCTTGCCAGGTTTAAGAATAGGAAGTACAATAGCTTGATGCCAAGCATCAGGAAAGACATTCTCCTGCTACATTCAGTTAAAAACAACCAGGAGAATAGTAAGAGAGGCAGGAGAATGGTGGTGTAACATCTCATAATGTATATCATCAGGTCCAACTGATATATTGCCAGACTGATGAAGCACAAGTTTGAATTCAACCAGTGGGATGATCAGTCGAAAAGGAAAGAGGCAGATGGTCAACTCGTGTTTTAATAGCTAAGAAGGAAGGGGATGAGTTTCAAGAGCTAAATACATGAGAGAAACATTCACCAAAAGTATTGGCAATACTCTGAGCATCAGAAACTTCATGACCATTGAATATTAAGATAGAGAGGGGGACGAAAGTATACTGTCCACTCAACTTCTGGATCTTGTCCCATATGACTTTTGAACAGGTGGTTGAAGAAAGGCTGGAGGTGTATTCAAATCAAGATTCCTTCTGGCTTTGAAATCTAACTTGCTGAGCACGGGCTTGCTGAAAAGCAATGTAGTTTGGAAGCAGGGTATATCTATGAAATGTATCTCAAGCATGTTTCTGAGCTTTTCTTGTTATAAAACAAGCAGAATTTCACCAAGGGTAGGGATGCTGTGGGAAAGATGTCGAGGTTTTGCGGATGCACTGAGCAACTACTTGGACAATACATAGTTACTGTTGCTACACAATCATCTATTGATGAATTACATAAGACGGCAGGATCAAGTTCCAACTTCTACTGAAGCACACGGGTCAGGTGTAATTGACCACAGGCAATTTCTCTTAACATGATAGGAAAATGATCACTACCCCATGGATTGATGTCAAAAAAAGCAAGTAATAAGTAAAGGGGAGCAAATAGAAAGATCTATAGCAGTAAATGACTGACTGGGTGCATGAAAATAAGTGTAAGAGCCAGTACTGAAGAGAGACAGGTTGTGATTCAGGAGCATATGCTATACAGCACGACCCCTCACATCAATACTAGAACCACCCCAGAGTGGATTATGCCCTTTAAGATCCCCAAAATTAAAAAGGGGTTGGCAGTTGCTCAATGAGAGCATGTAGGTCTGATGGATGATAATTTTTTTCCAGGGGTAATATACAGAGAGCAAACAGTGATGGTACGGCCCAAGGAGATACGGATGGCTACAGCCTCCAAGGGCATATTCAATGACAATGACCAGGTGGGCACATGTTGATCAACCAACAGTGCTACTCCCCCATGTCCTTGTCCTACACATGACCTATCATTTCGGTATAAGGAGTGTTGTCGAATTGTGACTGTATTAGTAGATTTGAAAAATGTTTCCTGTACAGAAAGACAAAGTCAATCAAATTCTTGATGTCATTCACATTTGATTGAAAACCTCAACAGTTCCATTGGATTAGCATGGCCATTTTTATTTATTTTGGACGACAATATGGCAAGGAGATCTTCTGCTTGCAACCATGCTTTTTTCTTTACTAAATGTGGGTCGGTCACTCTCTAATGATCCTGCTCTGGATCAAATAGGCAGGTCAATGTTTGTAGACATACATTCCAGTGATTGAGGTAATGAATGAATGGTTTATTTAGTTTTTGTGGTGTCAAGAGAGGAGGACCCCATGCAACCACCTGGGCTTGAACAAGGTGAAGTTGGGCAATGACTGGAAGATGTGGTAGAGACAGAGATAGAAGTATATACTGATTTGTTAACTTTGCTGATTTTGGAAGGTACTAGATTTAGATACACTGGTAAGGATTCTGTAAGAGGCATGGAAAGGTGTGTCTGGTCTCCTACTGTAGTAGTGGAAAGGATTACAGCAGCATAAGTCCAAGATGAAATTGGAAAGAGTAATTTCCGAGCCTCTGGATAAGTAATATTGTGAACTGTCTTTAGACATTGTACTTCTTACTCTTCTACCCATTTAGGGCAAGAAGTAAAATGGGAAGGATGTGAATCATTACAGTTAATACAGTGCAATTCAAACTGGCATTCAAAGGCATCATGGCCTTTGCCAGCACAATGGGCACATGTCAAGGTACCACAGCAAGATGTTTTCAAATGATCAAATCGTTGACAATGAAAACATCTAACAGGGTTAGGAATATAAGACCGTACCTTACAATTCAGATATTCTTTCTTGATTGTGGTGGAAGAACATGATGTTGTAAATGTTAATATTAGAACATTTGTCAGCTCTATAATCCCATCTATACAAGCATAAATTAGGCATGTGGCTGTAACATCTTGGCTGGTGAAACCTGGGAAAATCTCTGACTCTGCAATGGTCTTTAAATCTCTCTCAACTATAACTCCTCTGGAAGATTTCAAAGTAAAATGAGGGGTAACCTCAATGGGTATATCCCCAATGGCCTTTGATTTCAAGAGGAGTTTGGAGTGTTGTGATGAAGCTGTTTCCACTAAAACGTCCCCAGAGCGTAATTTTTTGACCAATTTAGGAGAGCCAGCAAGCCCTTCTAAACCATTCTGAATAAAAAATGGAGACATCTAAAGGTTTTTCAGTTAAAGAATGTATAATTAAAAATTGCAGGACAGATTCAAGTTGCGAGTTTAACCATACAGAGTCAATGCGCAGTCGTTTGCTAGGAGTCGGATTTTTCTCTATGCTGTCATGCTTGTTTATTTTTTGTCATTTGAGAAATATCCACAATAAAAAAAGAATATTTCGGTGCCTACTGACTCCACCCACCATGGAGCCCTACGAGGGGACCCACAACAGTGCCATATAAGGTCACTGCAGAGACGCCAGGGTTTCATGAGCACTATACCCAAACACCAATATTAGACATAATGTCCACTACACCTGTTGAGGACATTCTTGGCTGGCACTCAGTTGACCCTGGCCCAAATGGACTAGCCAATTGATCTCGGGGGGAGGGGGAACCCCAAGACCGACCATCTACAGGTATTCAAAGCCAAAGCAATGTGTTGGAGTTGGTCCCCTCAACCACCACGATCCTCTCCTCCCCTTCACAGGTCACAATGCACAGCAAACACACAGGTAGATATTTAGATCCCAGAGGAGGTAAACTGAAAGTACAGTGCCTTCTCTGGGAGGTCCCCTCACTAGATACAGGAATCCACATCGAGGGGCTGTCAAGAAATTACAATAACCTGTAACAAAAAGCTTTGGCTTAAAAACAATGCAAGTCAGTACTATCAATCTATGATGCATGAAGATGACATATCACTGTCCGATCCTGAAATTAGAGATGTGATTTTTTAATGTTATATGCTAATAACTATAGGATTGTGTATATTATTCTCTGATGTTACCACTCTGAGATTAATAATTTTTCTTTAATTATTTTGTTACTTATTCTTACTTTATTTTAATACTGTCTTCATAACTGTGTTGTCTTGTCATCACACAATATCGTATTGTTTGTTTTCAATTTCGCACAAAGCCATACAAGGGTTACCTGCACTAGCTGCACCTAATTAGCAGACTAGAAGGAAGGCAACTAGTCATTATCACCCACTACCAATTCTTGGGTTACTCTCTTACTAATGAATAGTGGGAGTAACCGTTGCATTATATTGCTCCCACAGCCAAAAGAATGAGCATATTTAATACCAAATATTGCCATACGGCAGGGATTTGAACCCAAGACTCTAAGATTGTGGGTCAAGCACCCCTAACTACCTGGCCATGCCAGGCCTATACACAAACACAATATCGTAATACTTCAGTTCTTTTTTTTTTTTTTTGAGGGTACACATGTAATCTTTCAGGTGTTTACAGCATCTGATAAATTGCTCATCACATCTGGAAAATGTGTACAAAAGTTTGAGAACTTAAGTTATTTACAGTAAATTTTCATTCAAATGCAGTTAAACATGTTTTAAAATAAATAATACTAAATATGATAATATATTTAACCTTTATTAAAAGTCTGATAAGGAGGTGTTATATGGCTTCACAATAAAATCAAATATTAAATGGAAATGGCCATAAATATTGCAGTTTAAGTAAGAAAAGCATGAATGCTCCAGTTCAAATTTTAAAATTCTCCACAAAGAAATACTGTGAAGAAAGTTTAGTGTATATGTATAAATTTAAATTTAATGGTACAATGTAATAAACAGACCAAGAATACTAAGCTAAAATAAGAATATTGAAATATGTATGTTATATTAAAAATGTAGTTTTAAGAAAACAAAATGTATTTATACAAACTTAAAAAATAATTAATTGAAAATTCTTATAAGCTGCAATATTATACCTTGGAAAAGGCAAATGGTCTCCTTCATGTTCCAAACCTAACTGCCCAGAACTTGCACAACCCCATGCAAAAACTTGACCAGCCTCACTTACTGCTAAGCTGTGAGCCTCTCCACAGGCTAGGTGCTTGATGACATGAGGCTCTAAAGCCTTCACTTTGGCTTTCAAGTAAAAAATATACAAACAATTTTAGTGGTTTGTTATGAATTCTAATTAACACTGTAACAACAACTAACTCAATGCTGTTGTATTCATTACTAGTAAACTTTACTATTTTTATTAAACATAAATCTGCAGGTTCAAAATGCAAAAAAATTACAATATATATAATTTTTCTTTTGAACATAACCTGCAATTAAATAACTACCATTAACCATGAACAATACATGAGGAAAAATGTTATAAGATCAATATTTAATTTTACCAATGTATATGTTAAATATTTTAAACATAATACTAAATTTTTCATATAAATAAACATCTAAAAGAAACCAAAATGATCAATATCACTGCATTGTGATTCATAAAACACCTTTAACTTCTAAAGGCATGAATACAGCTATCAAGATTTTAAATCCAATTCATCAGTTTTCCTCAGAATTGAAATATTATATTCCTGCATTCCCAAGTAAGGTTACTTTACTTGAGTTATTTCATTTTTTAGTTGGTTTCTCAATCATTAATACATGGTCCACCTGTATTTCTTTACTTACGAGCAATGAAAGTGAGCATAGCGCATGGATTTAATATATGTAGAAAAAAAAAATTCATGAGGGAATGTGATCTTCCTGATAGCTTTACCTTGAATAAATGTAATTTTATTTTATTATTTCTACCCCTGTATTTATTTATTGTATTTCTAATAGTTTAGCATCACCTTACAAAATGAAAAATAACACAATTTTCTTCTTAAAATCTTTTAGTTATCAATGATTGTTTGTATAACACACAAATCAAATAAATACATATACTTAAATTATATTTTTAGCAAACTCACTCAGTCTGCTTCGTGACTTTGTATGCCCCAACTGACCCATGTCATTATTCCCACAACTAAAGAGGGTTCCATCTTGTAGGAGAACCAGCGTATGTTTTTTACCACAAGCAATGTCTTGCACACCTTTCTCTTCAGGAACATTAGAAACTCTTCTTGGACTAACTATATGATCTTCTTCAATTCCTCCTAATCCAAGTTCCCCACTGACAGCACTTCCCCAGCAAAAAATCCTTGTCTCCATAATCTACAGATGAAAATTTGTCTCTTAATAGTGTGGTTCTACCACTGCTGTTACGAGTGGGCACTTGCCCAACCTAAAACTGTTTGAAGTATTTTCAGATTGCCATCTGAAAAAAGAAAAAAATTGTAAGATAACTCTATATTTACATCATCAAGCAAAACTACACAATAAATGAAAAACCAGCCACTTGAATAAACAAATTGCATTTCTACATTGAAGTCATACCTACAATATTAATCAAACATCTCTCTAAAAATTACAAAATGATAAATATATGCATTGTGGAAGTGGACTTTATGAAAAACATTTAATTACTGTTAAATAAATTGTAATTTTTTTTGTTGGAAATCTACTTCATGTAGTGGTTGGTATGTTTCTATTTAAAATCATATATGTTGATATGCATACAACTAAAGCTTTAGGCTATTATGATGATGATAATATTCAAAACATCTGGTAATTTGTACTATTGGATATAAAAATAACAAGTCTAGTATTCTTAACTGTGAGAAAAAAAAAATTAGAAATACTTGTACATCTAAATTACAACATTTTTGTAGAAGAGTTGAATTCTGATTTTATAGAAGTTTGGAGCAGTTATTTAAGTAACTTAGAATTATTTCATTACAACCAAGACTAAAACTACATCAGGTTTAACTTAATGATGTTTTCAGTCAATATTCAATAAAAAATGTGAAACTGCTAAATTTTAGTTAGATATACAATGACTGGACAGGTAGATTGGAAAAGGGAAATTAAAAACATACAATACTTCAGTATGGTTAGATTTAGTTCACAAATAGTAAAGTGGAATTTACAAGCTATGACAGATACCAGAGATAAGTTATGTTTGAAAATTGTGGGTTTGCCTGCAACTTCCAAGATGTTCTGAAAGACACACCATAAATGCAGAGCTTGCTTTATTAAGATTAACTTAAACATACTAAATTTGTAAATTTTCTTAAATACATTAAAATCTTGCATATTGCTGCTATGTTAAGGGCATTGAGGCATTAAGGAATAATTTGAATTAATTTACAAGTTGTTAAAATATTTCGATCACATATATAATATAAATGGAAAGCAACCCAAAAGTATAAGCTAAAAAACAAAACTTAGTACAGCAGTGAATAAATCACTTATCATTTACATTGACAGTAGTTAACCCAATAGATTTTTAGGATATTCTAGGTTGATTCAAGGGATAGGCTATCTTACGGAAATAAGTTAAGATCTCTCAGATTATTTTCTCTTTAAAAAAAAAAAGTTATCTTATTGAAATGTACACAATTATCTGGGAAATTATCAGGCATCCTAATTTATTTGCATTATATTCTGAAGATAATGGGACAAGAGGACACAAACTTAAGATCTTGAAAATACATGTTATAGAGTCCATGCAAGATAGCTTTATTTTCCTTAGGGGTAATTTCGCATGTAATGAGCTGCCATTAGCAGTATTCGAGACCAAACCTTTGTAAGGCAGCAATTTTAAATATATTTATGATTGTGGTTTTGTTTATAGTTTATGTATTTTTTCCTTCTATCATTTAATTCAGCAATATTTGTATTTGCTTTAAAAACCTTCTAGCCTATATCAATCATTAGATGAACAACTGTAATATTAAGAAACTGATATGATGTTACCCTAGTATTGACATACAGACACTAAGTCCATGAATGAACAAATAAAATAAACATTAATTTGTTTTACATTTGATATACTGTGATTTGATAAAGAAATAAAAAATGTGATATGTATTGAGATTTGAAAGTGCAATTAGACTCAGTAATGCATAGCATTCATTTGCTACTTATTAAAACTGATACTTACTCATCACTTATGACTTCATCTTATTTTTTTACTCAATATTATTCTTTTGACTTTTTTGTGCTATGGAATATTGACAACACTGTCGTTTTATTCAAGAATTTCTATTTAAGTTTCAGGTAGTTAGTTATAAAGTCCTAGCTATGTATCTTGTTATCAACTGTTAATTTCTGAAATTTGTGAAACTTATGTTAAATATTCTGAACATAAGTATAGTCCAAAAATTATTTTACTCTGAAGTGTAAATGCATTTGTAAAATTGCATGGATAAGACCTCTTACTAATAAAATGTAACTGGATGAATTAGAAGAACCATAAATTTTATGGTAACATGGTTTCACTTTTTTATGATAGTGAAAACAAGTTACTTCCAAATTTTATATTAACACCTAACGTTATCACAAGTTAAATCAAGCTCATAAGAAGTGAAATTCACTACTTTTATTACTATCAGGTCTGAAGTCATTGTAAGTAATTTTAATACATTGCTATTGTTTATCCAAATTACAACATACACTCCAGTCTCCCTTGATTTCACACTATTATCTAAATCAAATAATTTATTATACACCCTTACTACCAGTACCTGCATCAGCTGCACCACTACTACTACATTGTGTATCACTATAATGGACCTCGATGCAGTTGCACATATTATAAATATAATTCATACTATTTAAAAAGTGTTTTCAGTGTTTACAGGACTGATACAAGCTATAGTTACGAATATATATTTTTTTTAATGTATAAAGTACAACAATTGCTGAAATGCCTAATCCAAAGGCAGATGCAGCCTAACACTGATTAGCCAACTCAGCACCTATTTACTAACTTGTACTATTACTGGTGTAATTTTGCACATAACTAAGATTGTGGTGTGCCTTTGGGCTAGGCTTAGCTGTAACAAGTACTCTAGTTACTGAATTATGAATGCTGTTACTGTTGTTTTTTTTTAAATAAGAAAAAATAATTATAAAAGAAATAATGTTAAAAAACAATATCATGTTTACTATAAGCTTTCATGTATGTACATCTTAAAATAAGCCAAAACTTTAAGCTTCACTTCACACTATTTTTCTCACCGATACTAAAATATCTCTTCTATTTTCACACTTCACTAACATTTTTCCTATCTTCTTTCAATAGTTCACATGTGAAGAATTACAACCAAAACCAATCGTGTGACGAAAAATTATCTTAAAGACGTCGAGCTGATTTATGAAATACTTTGAATATGAACTTTTACGACGCAGATGACGAAGCTTGAGCACACGTTGTGGTGTTTCGTCAAGTATTTTTTTTTTTTTTTAATATGGCCCGGCATGGCCTAGCGCGTAAGGCGTGCGACTCGTAGTCCGAGGGTCGCGGGTTCGCTTTCGCGCCCGCGTCGCGCTAAACATGCTCGCCCTCCCAGCCGTGGGGGCGTTATAAGGTTACGGTCAATCCTACTATTCGTTGGTAAAAGAGTAGCCCAAGAGTTGACGGTGGGTGATGATGACTAGCTGCCTTCCCTCTAGTCTTACACTGCTAAATTAGGGACGGCTAGCACAGATAGCCCTCGAGTAGCTTTATGCGAAATTCCAAAACAAACAAACAAACAAAACAAATTTTTAAATATATTTTATTTTTAAAACATGTAGTTTGATTTTATGTACGGCGACGAAATATTTACAACGTTTCCATGTAAAATATTTTGTTGTTTCTAATAAAATTACTTGTGTGCTCTGCTTGTATCCTTTGTTTTATTATTTCAGTTATGATAATCACTTCTCACCCTCCTGTGACTCAGCAGAAAGTCTGAAAGCTTATAACCTTAAAAATCGTATTCTGATACTCGCGATGTGAAAAGCACAGATTACAAACCCATTGTCGAGCTTCGTGCTTAACAATAACACAAACAAAACAAGCCCATTTTCATCAAATTTCCTTTAATATTTGTGTATATATATTGCTGGAGTTATAGCGAGTAATTAAACCCAAGAAACACATAAATTTATCTAAATTCAATAATAAAAAGTCCTTCAGTGGCCCAGCAGATAAGGCTGCAAGCTTCTAGCATTAAAAACTAGGTTTTGTTGTGTTGATTTATGTTTAACAACAAACAAACATAAAAGCAGCCGCCCATCACCACCCACCGCCAACTCTTGGGCTACTCTTTTACCAACGGATAGTGGAATTGAACGACACTTTATAACGCCTCCACGGCTGAAAGGGCGAGTATCCCTGGTGCGTCGAACCCTCGACCATCAGATTACGAGTCGATCGCCCCTAACCATGTGGCCATGTCGGGCCCCAAACATAAAGAAGAGAAATGAGAAGTATATGGTGAACAAATGTTTTTTGACTCATAAAAACTATTAATTAAATGACTCGCTGATCATTTTTAAATCCTCACTTTTGTTGTTGTTTTCAAAAAAGAAAGTGTATGAAACATTAATAACACAAATTATACCTCCTTATAATAACACAGAAACTGAATACATTTTATTACCCTTCTTCTCTCCCAAATTGCAGTACAGTTAACTCGTTGTGTAAATAACGAATATGTAATTAATCTTGATAGAGTTGGATTACACTTTAAGTGGAGATCGAAACCTAGCACACTTAAGGGATACCTGTGCTTTCTCTCAAAACTATTGATTAAAATTTCTCGACAAAATTAGCCCTTAAAGTGTTTTGGCACGGTAGCCAATGAAACCTTTTCATCCAGTGAACTGAAGTTAGCTTTTATCACGATCGCTCTGTGGCGTTTTGAGATAAAGTTGTTTTTCACATAAGTATTTAACAGGTGAAGAATATTCAAGCTGAGTAATTATAGAGTAAATATGAATTCAGCTAAATGACTGAGTTTAAATATCGGTCGAGAATGAGAAGACTGTAATTGTGATGTAAAGTGAAGTACATTCTTTATATATATAACCGCAAACACGATTGGCGTATTGAAGGAACACGGCACAGTTGCTTACTACTGGATCGCTAAATGTCCAGATATCTCTTCATTAAACTGTTCCCTATAATAACAAAGCAGAACTGATATAAATCTATTATCCCATGCAACATATATGAGTGGCTCTATCCACATAACTAAGTCATTCTCATACATCATAGTTAAGACTCTGACCTCTAGACATCAGTGAGAAACATTGTTAACAGTAAGAAAGTATAATTTACTCGAAAACAACAAAGAAACAAATGTAACTAGAACGAAAACAGCCCAGTGTTTTTTGAGTCACATGTTTATGCTAGAACTGCAGGAATCATGTTAAACGAATTTTGTTTTTGAAATTCCTATATTGATAAAAGAGGGAAAAAGTGCAAAGCATGCCTGCATAGTCAAGTTTACTTACTCTTACCTCTTTCAGTTTGTCTTCAAGCTGACAATCAAATTTCACTTTAAAACCATTTAACTTTAAACTTGTTATAAGGTCAAGAACCAAGTCAACTTTCAGGCATTCCTATGAGCGGCTTTCTGCGATAAGGATAAAGTAACTTTAATTTAAACAAAGAAATACACTCAAATACAATAAAAGAAAACCACTTAGTCTCAGTTTGAAATGTAAAGCATTGTATAATAAACTATGATTCGGTGTTTTTGTATATTTCGGGAACGTAGTGGACAAACCAGAGCAAATGGAACAACTGCAAAAACCTGGAACCCTCCGAAACAACTTCGAGGCCGGGATACCCTAATATCAGGAAGAGCCTTGCTTTTGGTCCAAAGTCATCGGTTTTTAAGTGATTTGCAACATAATCCAGCCAAACTCAGGAAGGTAGACCTCAGGATAGATGACCAAGAAATTAGAGTGGACTCATCTTTCTGTAGTGATTGTTGCACAGTGGACTTCAAATGACGTAAAAGGGCTACGGAAAAGAGTATCTGTGTATAAAATTTCCCACCCTGTCTCGTTTGTCTTGAATAAACGTCGTTTCAGCCATGTTACAATTGACTGATGCATTGACATCCATGAACACATTTGTTTAGACTTACATAACTGTCTAGTCAGAATCACCGTGGGTGAGAATCCTTTCACGTCTCTCTGATATTCAGAAGATGTCTAAAACAACGTGAGTTTAACGTTCGCCTTTTGTTAACATTCACATTTACTTTTCTCATGCACAAGCCTACAGCTTGGCTCATACGAAAGCTTAATCGAGGGATGTGTTTCTTTTCAAAGGGCAGTTTAGCTCCTGAGAAGGCTTAGTTGAAGACTTTGTATTTATTTTTAAGTGTTTCAGAAATGAATATTTTTATTTCTTCCTTTTTAAGTTCGTATATCATGTTGTATTGTAGCTTACAGAGTACATAATTCTTGTGATTCACAGCATGCGCACGTTTTACTGATGTCGCAACGGTATAAATTGTAACGGTAAACGTCCTTATATGACGTCATTTTACTGACTGATCGACAGACTGGGCAGTGGTGTGCGCTATTAAAACAAGTAAAGTGAGCCACTTTCGAAGAAATAATAATACATGGAGTACGTTTCAAACATATACCTTAAAACGAACAACTTCCAGATAAAAACTGCATCTCATTGCAAATTATATTAGAATATGTACAAGTAAGTTAGAATACTGATGAATAATTACCATATTTACAAACTGAAGGGCAGAACTATATACTTGATTTATAATGCAATTGAATTAACTAGATATTTGTACGAAATACACAACTCACCCAGAGTTTAATTGAGGTAGTACTTTCACCTTAACCTCACCAGCAAATACTCCAAAGCTACTATTGCTTTGCAGTTGGTCACTATGGTGGTATTCATATCATCCCTGGTAAGGGCTGTCTTCGTGTCTGTCACCTTATCTCTCAAGCATCATCCTTCTCCTTCATATCATATCAAAGATGTCACCCAATGACAAAGCCAATCTTCTTCATGATTGTAGAGACCCATACAGGTGACAGCCATTTCCAGACAATGCTTTTTTAGCACTGGAATCTGCTTTGGTTAGTGGTGGCTCATTATAACCCTTGTTGGCTTAGATTGTAGTTTCACCCTCATCATTTTCTGGCTATGTTTCTTGAGTATTTGGTTACAGATGTTTTGGTATCTGCCTGTATGCCAGAATTTCTGCTCTTGAAATAGATACACCCTCCTTAACTTTAAACTCTCAGCATGGTGGTAGTGGAGGAAATGGCCTTCTAGCTAGCTGGTTAGTCTTCACTGCCATAATTCTTGTTAAAATAGTATGGAAGATATCGAGCTTCATTGTTCTAGTGGTGGCTGATATTCCACAAATACCCATTTCACTACCCGAGACGTGGTTAATCCTTGAGAGAATTCAAGCTCAATAAGTATTTAATTAGCTTCTTCTTAGGATTACAGAACATCTGGTATTGTTGATAAGTCGTTACAGTGAACCATCTTATGAGCCATTTGACCAGCAAGTTCAAGCTCTTCTTGTTCTCCACTGGCTTCTCTCTAGGCAGTTTCTGCGATAGTATCATAGAGAGTTGCTGGGAAACCCGTAACTAAGATCCTTGAGAGTTAATGAGGTCAGTGATTTAAGGATACACTGCTGCCAAATAGGATTGCATGGCACCTGTAGACCTCATAATCAGCCAAATGACATATGGAATAACTCTCACGTTTCAGATCATCTTCATTCATGGCTTCAGCACTGATGGAAGTCAGGCCTGCTCCTTGAGGTTTGGCATAATCACTAATTCCTTCATTATGGAGGAAGCCGTGGGTATCTTGGAAGAACTGAGTTCTTTCATAATTGGAAAATATGTTGTATAATATCGACCTTAAATACTGAAAATCCAGATTGAAATGCAAGGTTAAAAGTATGGTAATTATCAACACTTCAGTTAAATGTATAAATTAAAGGTCAGCACAACATGTGGCTGCAAACACGAATTTGATACTAGGCATCGGTAAAACAATATTTCTATGTGCTCCACGTGCATGTATCCAAAGTACTTGGCCAAGGATCATTTTCATTATACATCCTCAAACTTATACTAACTTTTACAAGTTCTGTATCATTTATTGAAATAATAATGCTCTCAATCTAGAAGCGTATGACAGTGCGATATAGATATATATATAGAATAACTATGTTTTTCTACTTTCATACTTTAATATTGTAATTGTAATTAGATAGTTATTTCGATATGTGCAATTTTCACATTACACGTGCCCAAAATTGTTGTTAAGGTAACTTTGTTTTTGTCGTTCTTTGGAGGTATCGTTTATTCTGCTAAAGAAGAGCATGACTTTAATGGTGCAATCTAGGTAGCAGTGCCTTTCAATGGTAGGTCAGGTGGTATATAGGGATCTCCAATATGTTTTTGGATTTTGCACAAAGCTACACGAGGGCTATTTGTGCTAGCCGTCCCTAATTTAGTAGTGTAAAACTAGACGGAAGGCAGATAGTCATCACCACCCACCGCTAACCCTTGGGTTACTCATTTACCAACGAATAGTTGGATTGATTGTCACATTATAACGTCCCCACAGCTGAAAGAGCGAGCATATTTGGTGTGACGGGGATTCGAACCTGCGACCCTTGGATTACGAGTCGAGTGCCTTGATCACCTGGCCATGCCGGGAGACGCCACATTTTGCAAAGCTGAATAGTTTACTAGAAAATAATAAGGACTATGATTTCTCTGATGCTAAAGATTATCTCTATGTTAACTGAATCAAAAATCTATCTCAAAAATTTGAATCAAGTTTCTTCGAATTTAAAAATTTGAATTGATACTTGAATTTTTGCATGATCCATTTCAATTTGACTTGGCCCGACATGGCCAAAGGCATCAAAGGCGTTCGATTCATAATGACAGCACAATACCATGTATAATAATAACGGAAATTAAATTATCCAGTTATCACCAATCAAAATACTTAAATTGCAATTAAAGAAAACTGAAACAAATGTCATTAACTTACTACGTTCTAACTGACATTTCCAGTTTATTCAATTTTTTGTAATCGATCCTTATATTGGATAACCTAAAATGTTGAGCCGTCAGATATTTAAGCATTTGTTCGAATTTCACAGAGTTAATTACTTTATTATTTATGTTTCTAATGTCGGAAGCTAAATATTTTAAGAAGACATTTGTTTCTGTTTAAAGTATTTTCTTAAATTGAAAACTTCGTGTGTTAAACAATTTTATAAAATCTTGTAATTTTATATAGGGATTTATGACGTTTTAATACTACGATAAAATACGATTTCTCAAATGACGCAACAAGCAAATATTGGTACAACTTGTCTTAACGTTTGTTGCACTTATTAGTTGTACGGTGCACGATATTGTTAGTTCGAGAGACGTAATTAATTTATAGTATAGCAAATATATTACTAATTTTTGTTGTAACATTTTAGTTAAAAAAGTTTTGTGATCTTGAAGTGTACATCGTTTCGAAATGGTGTACTTAAAACATAATTGTTTGATCTTTAAAATAATTGGAGTTAAATTCGTCATTTTATTTTTAGTTTCATTTTGTATTTATTCTGCATATGCACAGTCAATTATGGATCATGTTAAAAACATTTTTAGTAAATTCCACGATGGTGTCTCAAAGTGTGTGAAAGAAGTTGTCAATGGGTTAAGAACTGTCGAAGAAATATTAGATGTAATAGACACGGCTACAGAAGAAGAGTGCAATTTTTTTTGTCCAAGAGGTATTTTGTAAGTTTCACTATGCGAAGTTATGGCACTTAGTTCTTGTTTAGCTTAGAACTTTTCTAGTAGAGAAATATATAAATTATAAGCCAATTACTCCAAAAGGCATGTTATTCATGAAATCATGAAATATAATTCTAATTTTTATTGTTAATATTAATAAAGTTTAGAAAAATATCATTATAACTACCAGAAAAAAAGGCAAAATAAAGATCAATAAATACATAATACAACTGTTTACAAGGACTCATATTTACCTAATTTATATTCTCAAATTAAAAACCTCTACATGGATTAGCTTCAGAAACTGTTGGAATGCACCTTAATGATTTAAAAAGTATTGAAGAGCAAGCTTGTCTTCTCTTCAAGTTTTTAACTTTATTTCACCTCTAACTAACTTATCTGTTTTTTGTGAGTTGCCAAAGGTATAAAATAGTTGATTAAATTAACTCTCTTTAAAGTCTTGGTCCCTTAAAGATGAACATCATGGGAAATTTTTACAGCAAGCTTGATTTTTAGAAGTATAAATATATTTGTTCAGCTACATAAGTTTGTGGGTTTAAGTGTGGTTTCTCATTATTATGTACTTAGTGTGCATTTTTTACCTCAAAATGGCCTTTGAAATTTTTATTGAGGGCTTATACTACATTATGTTCCCAAGCACTTGTTTGATGAGACCTTGTTTATTAAAACTTAAATTTCTCAATTTTATTCAAGTGATTATTAGATTATTTTATAAAGGATGGCCCAGTATGGCATATTTTTGCTTTTTAATTGTGAACTTGGAGACAAAACCATTATTTATTGGTCTTTGCAAAGAACCTTAGATCTTTTTCAGAATTTAACAATTAGTTGAGGATTCTCGTTTGCTGCCTTGAACTATGAACACACCTTTCACTTGCAAAGAGTCTGCTTTTCTTCTGGCTTAATTTAATTGTAAAAGAATATCTTTGCTTGAAAATTAAGATGTGATATGTGACAAGTGCTAGTGTTTGCAAGTCTTGAGCACTACTTGAGTAGCAGACTGCCATAGCATACTACTATGTTGATGTTCTTTGATAGGATTACTGCTTAAGTAGATGAGGCAATAATTTGAATTTTTAGAAAATATTTGACAAATCATCACACAAGTTTTGGGTGTTGCTAAAAGTGAGGAGAATATTGTTTTACAAAAACAAATTATTTAGATTATTTGGTAAGTTGGGTGCATAAATGCAGGTGGCTTTTAATTATAATACAAATGGATGGTAATGTAACTGATTATAATAATTTGAATTATAAGTAAAATTTTGATTGGAAGAACCTTAAAAATGTGATAGGAGAAAGGGATCTTGGTATTTTGACTGCTCAGTTGCTTAAACCATCCAAGCAGAGTGTTGTTGTTAGTGGTAGGGCAAATAAGATTTTAGTTGGCATTTAGGAGCCATGAACAGAAGTCTAAAGAAGTTATTTCATTGTTTCTGTCACTTGTTAGGCTAAATTTGGAATACTGTGCTTCATCTTAGGATTGTTACATCAGAAATGGCATTGAATTGTTGGAATAAGTTTGGAAGAGAGCTGTAAAGGTGACACCTTTAAATGCATAGGTTGTCATATGAGGGTAGGTTAAAATTACTGAAGTTGTTTTCTAAGAGCTATAAGGATCTGATTGAGGTGAGTACAATTGTTAAGTGAAATAATAATATTGAGTCCTATTTTTTCCACATTAAATGATGAGAATTGTAGGACTAGGGGACATAAATATAAATTCTTCCAGGATAGGAAGCATTTTAAACTAAAATCATTATTTTTGTAATGGATTGGATGGCCTTTGGAATAAGTCATCTTATTCTGTTCTTGAATAATATTAATATTTAGGGAAAACAAGGGATCTAATGGTACATTCACTAAACTAAACAAATGCCTCAAAGTTTGTCATTATTATTTTATTTTTTTATCAAGTTTTCTCTTAAACTTGCTTAAATTTACTGCCTCCACAAGATCTAAAGGCAACCCTGTGAGAAAAATAAAATCATCTTAACTGCCATCTTCCACTGCCAAAATTAATACTTCTTTTCCCTAATACCACCATTCTCACCATTAAGTATGGAAAAAGATGATGCATCACCAGTATCAGTTCCTTTTACAATCTTAAATTTAAGAAAAATATAATTTCAGAGATCTTAATTTATCTGCATATGATAAACTCTCTATCCTAGGCACTATTCTAGTAATCTTTCCCTGAACCCTTTTTAACCATTCATTATCCTTACTAAGGTGAGAAGCCCAAGACTAGACACAATACTTTAAATGTGATCTAGCCAGTGTCCTATATAATGAAGTTATAAACCCTTTAGACTTGTATTCAATATTTCTGTAAATATTACTTAAAATCCTATTTGTTCTACCACTTTTGACAGCATGCTGCTTGGATGGCTTAAGAGGCTAATCAACCATTACATCAAGATCCTTTTCTTTCATGACACTGTTAATGTTATTCTCACCCAAATTATGATTCAAATTATGATAACCCACCTACATTATCTTCCATTTATCATAATTAAAATCCACCTGTAATTTATTTGCATAACTCACTAAATGATCTAAATTCACTTGTAATGCAGAATTTTCTTTCTTACATCCAGCAACATCCAAACTTGTAATATCTTCAGCAAATTTAACTAATTTATTGATAATTATTTCATTGGTGTATAATTGATACAACTAAGATTGTACCCTGACATACCCCACTTGTAACATTAATCCAATTTAGCTGATTTTCATTTATAACAACCCTACACTTATCACCCACACCTATAGAGATTTTTTCCAAAGCGTTTTGTGTAATATCATATGAAATGTTTTTCTGAAAATTTAAATACAAGAAATCTTCACTGTTACTCTCATGTATATAAGCAATGACTTTTTTGAAGAATGTCAAAAGGTTTGTAAGGAAAGATTTTGGTTTAGTGAAACCATGTTGATTACCCAGTAAAATTCAAAACTTTGTCAACACATTCAGTGTCATGTGCCCACTTGCATAGTTTAGATTATCAAAAATACTAGTAGTCAAAAACTAATTTTTATTAATTGATTATTTTAATATTTTACCTTAATTGATTAAGAATAACAATAATAAATTAATTAGTTATGATAACATTATTTATCTGGATTGTTTAAACAATATTAATTAGAAACACTCATTATGATTATTTATCATGACAGTAATTTACTTAATTGTGATTCCAGTTAATTAATTGAAAATACCAATTCTCATAGGTAATCAATCTAATTTTCCAGCTCCAGTTTAAACCCACCTCTTATTTTTAAGAAAAAATTTGGATCTTTTCTTAAACTTGTGTAAGGCACTGTTGTGTAATACTGTTGACAGTAACTTTGTAAGCTAATAATCATGTTAGAAAATTGAAACTGTCCTAACTTACCTTTTGTTTAAAAAAACAAACAATTGTTTTCTTAATTTAACATAAGGAAAATAAATGATAATATCTTATGGGATTGCTGGCTTATTAAATTCTACTCTTCCTTCACTTTGTACTAATGAAGCTTCAAACAATAGTTATCATCCTAAGTGGTGCCAGATGGGGAGAGATTGAACAAAATAATTATATTAGATCAGAGTTTAAGAAAAAATTAGGAAGTTTAAAGAATGACAATTTGGGCCAAATAATATTTATTCTGGGATTTTGAAAATGTTAAGAAATGAATAGTGGACAAGCACCAGAAGACTGGAAGTTTGGATAATGTTACTCCTCTTTCTAGGGGAAGTAAAAAAATTGTCCAAGTATTATAGCCCCATTAACCTTAAATCTATTTGATAAAAAAATTTGAAAGTTCAATTAAAGAGGCTTTGCATAGTCATGTAACAAAATTTAACTGTTGTTTAATCAAATCTTTCCTTACTAATCTTTTAACACACTATGAAGAGGTTACTGCTTACATAGGTAAGGGTATTGGTGTTGATTTAATCTATCTGGATTTTCAGAAAGTATTTGAAAAAGTACAATATAAAAGGCTTGTTAAGATGTTCTCTGCAGGTATGTGGGATAGGTTGGTTTATTGAATCTAAAATGTTTGGATAGAAGAAAGCAGGGGGCTCTTATAAATGGAGTTCAGTCAAATTGAATTAATTTTACAAGTGAGATACCTCAATGCTTGGTTTCACACCAATTTTTAATTTACAGTAAGGACATAAGTGGAGTGGTCAATAAATTATTTAAATTTGCTAATGGTATTACAGGTTTCAGTGTTGCTGGTTGTTAGGAGGATGCTGCTGCAATACTAAAGCATTTAGGTCATTTAGTGAGTTATGTGAATAAATGTCAGCTGGTTTTAATTATAATAAATGTAAAATAATGCTTGTGCTTCACAAAAGGATTTAGATTTTTTGGTGAACTGAACAAATAAATGGTAAGTGAATAACTCTAAACCCATTAACTGGTAATTTGCCATACAAGGTACAATCCATCTCTTTCAGTTGAATACAAGTGTGTTATATACAGTGTATGGCTTGCAAAAATGCTGCACATTTAAAGCAGCTGTATTCAAAAAGTTAATTATAATAAGTGCAATTTGAATTGTGAGTGTAATTTTGGGGTGAATAACCTCAACACTTATGAAAAAGAAAGTTCTTGGTATTCTGATTCATCAGACCATTCAAGCAGTGTGCTGCTGCTATTGGCTGGGAAAATAGTGTTTTAAGTTGTATTTTTGGTTAGGCCTTTATTAGAATATTGTTTCAGTCTTGAGCTCATTTTATAAGGGATAAAATCATTGGAAAGAGTTCAGAGGAAAGGTTATTGTCAGAGTACTGGTTAAGATCACTGGAGTGTTTTCTTTTGAAAAAAGAGTTACAGAGGATATGGTTGAAGTGTTTAAGATTTTTAAGAGTATTGATAGTGTTTGTGCATTATCTTTCATATTTAATGGTGAGATTGTTAAGACTATGAGGCACAAGAATAAATTTTCATAAAATAAGAGCCATCTTCAGCTAAGGTAGCTTTATTTGCAAAATATACTCATTTGCTGACACTACTGTTTTTGTTATCTTCAGGATTTCCACTCTTCACCCATCTTATCATTAAGATTGCTTGCTCCAATCTTTTAATATCCCATTCAAATGTCTAAGGAAAATTCTAATTTGCAAATTTCTCCACTAACTTCAATGTGCTTTCTATCTAGGCTCTGTATACAAGTACCTCACCCTGATAATGTAATCACTTTTTCTCGACAAAGCACTTGGCACAGGTTTCTATCAACAAAAGTTTTGTGCTTATTTACTTTTTGCCTATGAATTTGGATGTGGTCAATATTTCTACTTTTTTTTCACTTGTATATTATTTAATAATAATAAAAAAAGATGTTATTGATGGGTATGAATCTCCAAGAATTAATGTTTCTACTACACAGGTCAACCAGGCCTCTTCTCTTCCACCTCTGCTACTGGGTGTTTGTCAACAACCATGGGAGGGGTCCCTCTGAGTTGAGACACTCCATGATATAATCCTTAGTGAGGTGGAGATATATATGCTGCAGACCAAGGGTGTTTCTTTGGGGTCTCTGAGGCAGCATTTCTAAATGACCCAGTAATGAATGGTGAGAATTTAGACTCAATTTTCCCAGCTCCTCCTTTTTCTAGGTCAGCCTCAATAGAGAATCATTTTGAGTAGCCACCTCTGGCCCCTGTTATTCAGTTGGTTAATAGAGTTTGTGCAATTTTGGAGATCTCTCCTATTGTATCTGGTCCTACTCCTGCCTTGATAGCAGAATGGATGGCAAGTGACTACGTGGTTTTTCTTCCTTCTCCTTATATTGCTGATGGAAGATTTGCTGCTCAGTTATTTGATTGGATAGCTATTCCTTATCCCCCATGTTTATCAGATCAGCATATTTTGGCTTTTTGCTGCCAGGAGGAAGCCTATTTAGATTCTCAATGGGTGGGCTCTCTTTTGGACCTGTGGTGGTCTAGACTAGAACTTGTGATCACCTTAAACAGATCAGTTTTCTGATATTCATCTTACTTTCATGACTGTCCTGAGGTATTTATCTTAAATTCAACTTTTGTCAGAAGGTTATCAACATTTTCCTCAGCAGTATGAGGATGAGTTATAGGGTCTTTCTGACATCTACCTTAGTCAGATTGCATTCTTCAATTTTTTCTTTGGTCTCCTGGGTGGCCTGTTGTTGGGATTTATTGACTATAGACATTTATTAGAAAGGGTTTGTTTATCATTTTTTCCCCTTGGGGGGAATTATGAGAAGTTCTTTTTCTCTGTTCTATGTTATTTGCTGGAGTTCCAGAGATGTTAGAATCCTGACTTGATACTAGCCATTTACATTGTCTTTATCATCCTTGGGTTCTTGTCTTTCTTGCTTTAATTTAAGAATATGAGCTTTCAGTGTTTCCTGGCCCCATCCTTTGGTTCCCATAATAGGGTCCATCCATATCTTCAAGGATATTTGGCTTTGGTAGACCAATTATAACAGTGTCAGTAACCTTTCCAGGGGTAGGGTAGCAGTGGGAGCACAATTATATCACTGCCTGGATGTTTGGAGCTTTTTCACTAGGAATCCATGGGTACTCCATGTTCTGGCTTCAGGATTGGTTATTCACTTTACATCACTTCTAACACTGTGTTCTCAATGTGTTCTGTTTTTTAACCTCGAACAAATCTATGGTAAGTGTAGTCCCATTCCCAGGTCATAAGAGAGTTGTTAGTTAAGAAGGAGGTAGAGGTCAATCCCATTCTTCTAGGATTTTATTCCCCCTTTATTCATAGTACCCAAAAAGACAGGAGATTGGCATCTAATCATTAATCTGTCTTAACTCAATCAATTTTTAAATTTTAAGAGCCTCCTTGCTTCACATTGGAATCTTTTCTCACCTTCTGATGGCACTTCACACCAGGGCTCTGGATGACCAAGTTCAGTGTTACTAATGCTTATCTCCGTATTCCCTTTGCAAAATGTAATAACTTTTTTTTATATTTTAAAAGAAAATCAAATTATAAAGCATTTTCAGGAAACTGTTTCATTGAGAACAATGTATCCTTGGTATATTAAAATTCCAAATGTTAAGCAACCTTTTTTCCTGTTAAGGGACAGGTGCATAAATATTTAGTAATTTATTTTTATAAACATTTATGTGACAATACAAAATATTAACACACACACACACATATGTGCCATGGCAGTATTATGGTGTTTAATCATTTTATTATCTTCATATTTGCTCATAAAAATAAATTGATTTATTGATTTGTTATGCACTATACTTAAATATACTCATATTTAACAAGGTTGCAGTGTTAAACATTCTTTTTATAATGGATTTGTGTATTCATAGTAGTTCATTGGATAATCTTCTATTTATATTGTTTTGAACCTCAAACTTTAACATAATATTGTAATAACGTTCCACAGTGTAGTGTTTAAGGTCTTTATAAAGTTATGATCATCTTACCTAACTGTGCTAATATATTGCTTTACAAATTATCAGGGCAACAGGCCATAGGAAATCCATATTTTTCAAATCACCCAAATGGCTGTGGAACTTATGGTTTTCAGGTAAGGTTGTGTATTAATATGCAAGCTACTTGCTTGGTAAGGATTTAATATTTTGCCAATTTTTGCTTTCATATGTATTTATGTAATAATTTGTGACTCTAAAAAACCAAAATACAAAATTAACTGCCATGAAATATTCATTTCAACCTGACTGTGTAATTAGAATAATAATATTAAAAAAATTGTTTTTGATAAATCTGCAGTTTAAAGATTTCATCTGTTTATAAGTTTATTATACATATTGATGAATGATGATATAATTTTGTTTGATATTTTTATATTACATTCTCATTTTGAGTAACTAATATTCTTATGGTGTGCATACCTTTTACAATCTGGTAAGTAGTGATTACAACTTTTCTTATCATAAGACATTAATATTTCATTTTAAAACACTTCATTCTTAATCCAGGCCCTTAAGGATTTTTAAAAATTATAAGAGTGTGTAATAACAGTATTATAACCACTCTCCTGTATGTTTTAGTTTGGTCAAAATTGCAGATTAATTCTCAAAGTAAATTTAAAATATGAAGTTGAAATATTAATACATACACGTTTACTTAAGGCTCATATAAATATAGTGTAGTTGGAATACCATTATCATACACTAGCAGATATCTGCAAAACATTTCTGGTCAGATTAATACCTTTGTAACAGTACTTCTTCAAACACAGGCTTTCTAGAATGATATGAAAGGATTCTAATTGCAGACCACAAAATGTATTTGTCCATTAGTACATAAGTTTTAAGTTCTTAATTTTATAAGGCAATATTTAAAAAAAAAATCTTGAATTTCCTCTGGTGTTAGAAGTGTGATATGTTTTCTTCTCTTTATTTATCACTCCTCCAAGAAGTATGAAATTTAACATAAATTATTCATCATAATTTTGTTGTTCTGGCAAAACACAAATTTTATAGCTTTGAATCTTGTTTGGTTACAGAGCTATCAAATATAAAATGAAACCCACCTATCACATCCTCTCTTTCAGGATTTGTCAGCAGTTCTCTCTCACATTTAATACTGTATTCTTTATAACCAATAGGAAGCTAATGTTTTTAGCTATCGAATGTTGTATGATATTGCATTGTTTCCTGTAAAAAGAACTGTCAATTTATATTTTGGTACATACTTCATTCCCACAGGAAACAGATTCACTAGTTTGGGCAAATTTGTAACAGCTTTTGTTGTATAGTTAGAAAGCCAGACAAATTGTGGTTGTTATGGGATGTTGTCTGCTTTTCACATGTTATTATTCTATTTTTTAATTAAATAAAATATTTAGTGCAATAGTATATTAAAAAAAAAGTAGGCTTTGATAATCAACATCAAAAAAAGAAGGCTGTGGTAAATACTTATTCTTGTTTTCCACATGTATTCTTTATTTATTAACATAAAAACTGAAATGTAAAAATAGGAAACTAAGTTGCAGTTAAATATGGAAAAATGTTAAGTTTTTCACAAGACGTGTACAGAAGAAGCTTCAAGTAATTCATGGGTAATGTAATTCAATAGTACAACATGAATTGAACATGCTCCAAATGACTTACAACTTGTAACTGCATGGTTTAAAGGAGAATAAAACGGTAAAATTTAGATAGATGTATACTGTTATGAGTTTAAAGCTACTTATGATAAACAAATGTTTCATGTTACAGTTTAAAGGCATTCTAGAAAGATAGAGAAATTTAGATTTTTTTGTTTTAAGTAAAGATTTAGATTTAGGGTACAGAAATTAATATATAAGATATAAAGTTTTACTGAAAAAAAATTTAAAATGTTTCTCGGAAGTTTTAGAGATTATGCAAAGGAAAGATTTTTGAGATGAAGAAAATTAAAAAATAATCTTAATATTAAAATCACTTTGCACTTAGCCTAGTGAAAAACTGACATATTCACACACAATTTTAATACAAGTATTTAATTAGAAATTGAATTTTTATATATAAAATTTTGTAATGTTTGACAGAAGTCTGCTAAATTATTTCAAGATATAGTTGCTATATTAAAAGTTAGTAGTGTCAAAAACTGTAAGAAGTATACAAAGTGGTCACATGGTCAGTCAGTTTGAGTTCAACCAAGTCTGTGCTAAGAAAATTAAGCAAAATTAAAAACTGAAGTTGACAGCCAGTTGCATATCCTTTATTCAGCAGGTCAAAATTAGTAATAGTGGCAGATAGCTTTAGTAGTTATGCCATAAAAAAAAGGCAGGGTGAGCAAGGTTGGTGGCAGTAAGAGTTGCACTTGAAACCCTTAAATCATGGAACATTTTGCTTTGAATTATCAAGAAGAAAAACCCAAGAAAACAGCAGCTTATGATGCTAAAACTGGGCAGAACATCGGTTGTCCATTATGTACTTATGGGCTTAAAAGAAAAGAAAAGATACTAGTATTTCAATTACTTGAGGAGTTGGAAGAATCAAAAATAGTGTTATTTCACAATTAATTTTGATTTACCTTATTATTTTTGTGAGACTCAGTCTTACTTTAAACTCTGAGATCTAGGTATTTGACTCGCTATCATCTTTACTATCTGATTTAAAGTTGTTGAAATCAGTGTCAGTTTCTTGTTATTTGTAGTTGGAAAACAAATATAACGTTGTTGATATATTCTGTGTGCTATAATGACATCTTTTATATGGAGATGTAGCTGAAAATGTTCCTAAATTCTTTACAAATATCCACTTAGACTCAAGTGACATTTTCCCATGCTTTTCAAATACAAGAGGGTGTGTCCTTGGGTATTATGATGCGTTTTAATGTGATTCCCGTTGTCACATTACTTATTCAGAATCTACATGTGTTAATATATGGTTTGCAGTTGTCAGTTATTTCCAGTATGCTGTAGGATTAAGTGTGTGTGTGACAACATAGATTGTCATAACAATCAGAGGAATAAACATGTTTTTGTGGTCCAAATAATACTGAAAAAATTTAAAATTATAACTTTATTTTTTGTGTGTGTATGCATAAAAATAACACATTAGAAATCTAATCCAGCTTATAGGAAATGAAGCCTGGACTTTATGCTTTAGAAAAATTGAAATAAAAAACTGCATAAGTAAATTTACATACTGGTATGTGTGTCACTGCATATGGTTTAATTACGTAAAAACATTTCACAAATTTATTAATGTCAGTCCATAAGTGTCCTGAAAATATTATAATTTCTTTGCTTACAGCATGTAAAATATTTAAAAATATTAACAGCACATTACTGTGTGTGTAACGTAGGAAATTGGTCTTCAGTATTTGAATTTATTGTTGAAAATAGAACATTTATTAATGACTGCACACACAAATGTATAGGCATCTGACCGAAAGACATATATACATAATCTCATTTTTTACAACATTTTTTAGTGTTATACCAATGTGTTCAAAACTGAAGAAAAAAAATAAAGCTCTATGTTCAGTTCTGTTACAATAATCCATCTTAAGGCAATCTTTCATCTGTGTTTTAAATCAATAAAAATTAGTCTGATTCTTAAAATGAATGTAAAATGTGAAAATAAAATATTAACATGTGCAAATTTATTTAGGCTTATATAAATAAGACATATTTACTTCATATAAAGCTCTAAGTCAGTAGATATTAGTTTAATAGCAGTATACTTTCTTTTTTTTTTTTACAAGAGTATAATTTCATCCTCAGTTACTTGCAAAACATTGTCATAAATTGCTGTAATATATGTTAACCAAAATAAAATATTAATAACAAGTTAAAACCTGTTTTAAGACACTGTTAGAAAATTTCTGAACAAATGCAATGTGTAGTATGAAGACAACTGAAAAGTGAGTTGAAAATGCACTTTTTTATTTAATATCTTGAAGGTTTGTTTCATTTTGAAATTGTGGTCATATATATTTTTAATGTTTGATTTTAATTTTCCTCAGCTTGAAGATAACAGCTTATTTTCAAAGGATATGGAACATTGTTGTAATTATCATGATGTGTGCTATGGTACTTGCTTGGCTGACAAGGATGTGTGTGATTTAAAATTCAAAAAGTGTTTATATAACACCTGTGATAGTCGCACAAAATTCCTACAAGCTGGTGGTCTTAAAGGTATGTTTTATAAGTGTAAAATAAACAATTGGAAAAAGTTGCAAATATAATTACATTTATAAGATACTTAGAAGTAGCTGTATTAGACATCATAACCAATAATGTTATTGAAAGTAAAGAAATGATAGTGTAACCTTACTTGCATAACACACAAACACTAGTGGTTTGTTTAAGGTGTTATCATATATGTTGCTGGCTGTGAGAAAGATGCTGCTGCTTTACAAAAGGATTTGTACCATTTACTGTGGTTGGCGAATAAATGTCAGATGGGTTTTAATTATAATAATTGCAAGCTAATGCATATGGATTTTCATAATTTGAGTTATATGGGTAATTTTGGTGGGAATAATCTTAACAGTGTCATGAAAGAAAGGGATCTTGGTTAATTATACTGCTGTTGTTGATGGTACATCAAATTAGATTTTAGGTTGTATCTACAGAAATATTGAATACAAGTCTAAAGAGGTTATAATTTCATTGTATAGGTCAGTGGTTAGACCACATTTGGAGTATTGTGTCCATTCTTAGGCTCCTTACCTTAGAAAGTGCATTGAACTCTTAGAAAGGGTTCAAAGAGAGATTACTAGAAGAGTACCTGACATAGAGAGTTTGCCATTTGAAGAAAAATTAAGATTTTTGAGACTTTCTCTTGAAAAAAGAAGAGTTAAAGGGGATTTGACTGAATTATTTAAGATTGTAAAGGGGATTGATAGTGTTGATGTATCATCTTTTTTGTTATAAACAGTGAAAATAGTTGGACTTTGAGACACTCATAAATTTTGACAAGGTAGGAGTGATCTTCAACTAAAACAGTTGTATTTTTCTAACAAGGTAATTGGGCTTTGGAATGGGTTGCCTTCAGATTTGGTGGAGGCAGTGTTCTTATGTGAGTAATGGAAGGTTCAATATCTACATGAAAGATAAAAACTAGTTTGAGAGGTTTCTTTTTTAAATAATTTCAGTTTAGAGGATAGAGCATCCTAGATGGATCAATAGGTCCCTTGTGGTCCTTCATTAAGTTACATGAATATGTAGTGTACATTGGAAAGATTTAGAAATTTTGACATTAAAGTTGGAGAAATAGACTTTACTCTGCAGGTAATTGTGAAAACAGAGATCATTTCAATCAATGTTTCACTAATGCAGATTCATCAGGTCGAGTATGAAACACGATTGACATGAATATATAAATTAATGTTAAACTACTTTATTTTACTACTCAAATCTGTCATAATGTGCTTTACTTCTTTTCATAATGTTTAAAATATTATTGATGTTTCAACATTGTTCCACTATTATAGAAATTACATCAGTTATTCTTCCATACTAATATTTTATGTATATTGCTTTTGTGAAATAAAAAAACAAAGGTAATTTTGAAGTGTTTGTTTTTCTATGAAATGAGGTAGATAAGAAAAACTTAAGTTGAAAGGATGCAAAATTTACTGATAATGTTATGTACTTTGTTACTGATACAACAATATATAGGATGGGCTGTAGAAATTTGATATTGAAAAGTGGTGATAACACTGTGTGATATGATAGCGTATGAAAGTAACGATTTATACAAGTTACGATATTAAAGGTACTGTTTATGATGCATGTGTGTTTGAATGAAAGTTTAGTGACATGTGCAGTCCTTTGTTTATTTTTAATTGATGAGTATAGCTTCCATATATTTTCTTTCTTTAAAATGTTTTTGGTTCCTTTTAAGATGTAAATTGTGAATGGATTTCAGTTGTCAATGTGTAATGTTCCAATGTCATGCAGGAAGTGTTCTGCTGTGGCAGTTTTATATTGTTCATATTTATATTACTCATAGATATATAGTGTGAAGGTCTTTTATTTTCTCTCCTGGGTTTCTCCACATATATTGCATATAATTTGATAGACTTATGTTTGTGATGTGACAGGCATTTTTGTCTTTCACTGCTTTCTACGTTGTAGCATTGTTTTTCCTTGCATTTTGTTTGTGATTGTGAGAAATGAATTAATTGTTCTTTCAGTGTTTTATCTGGTCTTTGTGTTATGTTGATTACCAGTTGGGATTGTTGAGTGGCTTTACAAATTTTGAAATGATACATCATTTCCACACACAGAGTAACAAGATTCCATTGTGTATCTGCCTGTGAAATTTGCATTTTACTAGTCTTGAGCTCCCTGCCACCTAAAAAATGTCTGATATGAAGTGTGATAGTGCATGATAACACATCATGCAACAATAGCCCTTCACCAATGAAGAGTGATACAACCTCTTTGGGCAGCAGCTCTCACTAAGCACTTGCACATAACATAATTTTATCCTTTCCTTGGCATTGTCTAGAAAAGATGTTTCAAAATTTGTTAATCAAGTACTTGATATTTGTGTTGATTTCCCACCTGGTTAAAATTCATTTAAGTTTCTGTGGTTTAGTGTTTCTTAAACTTTTAATTAGATTTTAAAAAATAACAAAGGTGTTTCCTGACATTATGAATTTTGAAGTGACAGTAACTTTTGTTTAGTTACATGCAAGTGATGATGTTCCTAACCTGAGGTCTGTGGTTACTAGGTGCTCATTGTCTGTGGAGGATGTGAGAGACATTGCTCAACATGCTGTGGGTTATTTCATTCATACTTAACCTTCTCCTCCTGTCCATTCAGTTGATGTTCCTTGTCCCCATTTGAGCATGATCAAGTTGATGATATTGACTGGCTGCTTCCCCCACCAATATTTGCTGTAAGCACGGATTTATCGACAGAGGAAATCTTCATCATATTAATCTCTTCCTTGTCATAATTTCACAAGTTTGCTCTTTCCTTTGTCTTTCCCCTATTTATTTTGATTCCTTACTATGTGATTGTTTATTTGTTTTTGAATTTTGTGCAAAGCTACACGAGGAATATTTGTGCTAACTGTCCCTAATTTAGCAGCAAGACTAGAGGGAAGGCAGCTAGTCATCATCACCCGCTACAGACTCTGGGCCTACTCTTTTACCAATGTATAGTGGGATTGACTGTCACATTATAATGCTTTCATGGCTGAAAGGGCAAGCATGTTTGGTTTGATGGGGATTCAGACCTGCCCTCGCACCCACCTACATGAAACTTCTACTCAGGACTACTTTGCCATCTCTCCTTCACCTGACACTACTTTCCACGCAGACTCGTTGCTCAAATAACTGCACACCTGTACTGACATCCCTCGCCCTCCTCATCTACATGACTCTTTTTGTCTTGGCTTAAAGCTATTCTTTGTTTCTGTTCCTTAATTCCCTGTCACTGGAATCTCTTTTACCTCCTTGGGGAGCAGATTCCTTAACTTCAATTTCCTTTTCTAGTGCTCAACTTTTGTGCCTTCATCTCTTTAGTATCACTCTCTTGCATTAACTCTTGTAATTTTAATTTGTTTGTCCAGAGGGGTTGTATGGACAGGTTCATTCATTTCACCACATTGACCTATTCTTCCTTTTCTATTCTATTATAATGTATGCCTTCTTTACTTATCTCTGTCACTTTAGTTGGGAGTCATATTTTTGCTAAGAGGTCTGTAAGAGTGTTCCTGACTCAGTGAGGATGTAGGTTGAGGTGATTTTGCATCAGTCCTTGTTTATCTACTTTAGTTTCTCATCTGTCACAACCTGACTATTCAGTTCTTGTTCCCAGACCTTCAGAATCCACATCTTCTCGTCCTTTTTAAAGTTCCTGGCTTTCTTCTACTTCTCATCATCCCACTTCTCAACATCAGGGTCTATCTTTTTGGGTCTGACTCTTTGTGGGCTAGTCTGTCTTTCTTTTTGAGTGTTTGGTCTCTATTTTGATTTGAAAGATGAGTTCTTAAGGCTTTCACCTGTAAACTGTTTTTCCATTTCCTTTCCTTTCTCCCTCTTTCTCTTTTATGTTTTCCTTTTCATTCAATCCCCTTTATCTTCAATTTATTTCAGTTTCTCAAATCTCTTGGCCAAGAATGCCATCAAGAAGATATTTACCCTTACAACTGGTCATTCTCTTTTTTTTGTGGTACCCAAGAAGAGTGGGATCTGACATTTGGTTATTAAACTGTCATCTCTTTAATCACTTTTGAATCTCTGGTTGTGTAGCCTTTTTCTTATTCCATACCAGTCATTTTCAACTCTGTTTAATATATCTATGGGAGTGACAAGATTTTTTATGTTAATCCATCAGCCATTCCTTCCTCCATGCCATACTGCTATGGTCTAACTTTTTTGCTCATTTTCCATGGCTATTCAAACATGGATTGAAAATTTCCTCAATTACCAGTTACTGGGTGGCCTTATTACCTATGTTTCATCTTTTCTTACACTGCTACATTCTTTCTTCTCTTGACTTTTCCACATTTTTCTGATTCTCCCCTCCTCACCAACCTATTCATTCTACTCTCATGCCTTAAAGTGGTTTTAGATGCTCTTATATGTGCTTCATTTGAGTTGTTGGTTTCATTTTCATTATATCATCTATCTCTGAATACATTTTTTTCTCTTTCTTGTCTGTAGTCATTGTTAATTAGGTGTATCTGCCATAGATGGTTCACGTACTATTTTTCACTGTACTTCCTTTACTATCTATACTAGGCCTTCCTCCTTAAGGCTTTAACTGCTCAGGAATGAGATTGTTTTTTTCACATTTTTTGCATCATATTTGTCAACTGTCTCACTCTCTTTTCTTGCCCCCTCGGTGTGGATTCCTGTACGTGGTGAGAGGACCTCCCAGGGAAGGTTCTGTTCTATCTGGTTACCTTCTCTGGGATCTAAACATTCACCCACGTGTTTGCCGTGCGTGGCGACCCGTGAAGGGAGGAGAGGATCCTGGTGGTTGAGGGGTCCAACCCTAACACACCACTTTGGCCTCGAATTCCTGTAGACGGGCGGCCTTTGGGTGGCTCCCCTTAGATCAATCGGCTGGTCCACTTGGGCTAGAGTCAACAAAGTACCAGTGTTGGAAGTTCTCAACGGGTGTTGTGGACATTGTGCCTGATGCTGGTGTTTGGGTATAGTGCTCACGAAACCCTGGCTTTGCTGCAATGTCCTTGCATGACATTGTAGTGCGTCCCCTTGTAGGGCTCCATGGTGGGTGGGGTCAGTGGGTATCGAAATTTTTTCTTTTTCCTATGGATCCTCTAAAAAATTTAAATAAAATTGTAAAAAAACAGTCAATGGGTAAGCGACCACGTCTTGAATACTCAGAACAGCAATCTTCAACATCAGTAACACACGTACCTCATTTTCTTATATTACATTCTCTTTCAGAAAAACCTTTAGGGCAAATGTCCCCTTTTTTTATTCAAAAGGGACTAGAGGGACTTGCTGGCTCTCCAAAGTCAGTAAAGAAACTTCGATCTGGTGACATATTGGTTGAAATATCCACATCCCAACACAGTGAACTCCTCTTGAATTCAAAGGCAATTGGGGATATACCTATTGAGGTTACACCCCATGCTATCTTGAATTCTTCACGAGGAGTTATTGTTGAAAGGGATTTGAAGAACGTTCCTGAGTCAGAGATTCTCGCTGGTCTCTCCACTCGAGTTTCTGCATTGAGGCGCATCTCCACTCCGCAAAGATGGAGTTACACTGCCAACAAATACCCTCGTTTTAACATTTACTTCACCACGTGCACCTGCCACCATCAAGGCAAGTTATCTCATTTGCAGGGTTCGGCCATACATACCAAACCCTTTGCGATGTTTCCAATGTCAGAGCTTCGGCCACTCAAAGACATCTTCTCGTGGTTCCCTGAAATGTGGTTGTTGTGGAGGCAAGGACCACGATGCCTATGACTGTGACATGAACCCACATTGCGTAAACTGCAATGGTTTTCACCCCTCTTACTTTCATTCTTGCCCAAAATGGTTGGAGGAAAAAGAGGTGCAGCGTTTGAAAACGACACATAACATTAGTTATCCTGAGGCTCGGAAATTGCTGTCCACAACTCCATCTCGGACATATGCTGCTGCACTTCATTCCACAACTACAGTGGGAGTGCAGACAGATCTCTCTGTGCCTCCAAGAGAATCATTTTCAAAACAAATGAAAAGCCTTTTGACCTCCATGGTTAAAAAGGTTGATGAATCGACTTCCACACCCATCTCTGTTCCTCCCATACCTTCCAACAAACCTCAAGATCCACGTCCTTCAGTTTCAAATACAGGCATTTCTTCTGATACATCTTTTTTCTCCCATCACAAGAGACAAAACAATTATTCGTTCGCATCCTCAGTCACTGGATTGCCCTTCCAATAATAAAAACCTGGCCACCCGACCCAGAGCAGGATCCATGGAGTTTGATAGACCTCCTCCGACTAAAGACAGTAAAGAAAAAAAATGTGGTCGTAAACCGAAGGGTTCTCCAGCCACTTCACCTACCCGTTCTTAAAAATGGCCACCTTGATACAATGGAACTGTCGAGGTTTACGTTCTAATCTGGATGATATCAAAACGCTGATTGCTTCCTACCATCCTGTTTGTCTTTCTTTACAAGAAACATTTCTCAAAACTGCTGATACTGTCTCCATTCGGCAGTTTTCTCTGTACAGAAATGACAGGTTGTGTGATGGTCGAGTACATGGAGGGGGTGGCACTGTTGGTTGATCAACACATGCCCACCCTGTCTTTGTCACTCAACACACCCTTGGAGGCTGTAGCCATCCGTGTTTCCTTGGGTCATACCATCACTGTTCTCTGTACCTGTCCCCTGGAGAGACATATGATCAATCAGATCTTGATGCTCTCGTTGAACAATTGCCATCTCCATTTCTAATCCTAGGGGATTTTAATGGACATCATCCCCTCTGGGGAAGTGCTATTATTGATGGGAGGGGCCGATCTGTAGAGCGGATGCTCTCTGATCACAATCTTTCTCTTTTCAATACTGGTTCTTCCACTTACTTTCATGCACCTAGTCAGTCCTTTACCGCTATTGATCTCTCAGTTTGCTCCCCTTCATTATTCTCCCCTTTTTCATGGAGGGTTGACAGTAATCCACTAGGCAGTGATCATTTTCTGATCCTTTTGAGAGAGACTGGCCCGTGGTCGATGCCACCCTACCCGCGTGCCCTGGTGGAAGCTGGATCAGGCAGACTGGTCCACTTTTACTGCTATTGCAGAACTTGATCCTGCCATCGTGAATCAGCCATCAATAGACAACTGTGTGGCAGTGGTAACTGGCTATTATACAAACAGCTGCTCAGTGTATTCCTAAAACCTAGACACGTTTTCCACGATATCCTCGTCCGTGGTGGAATCCTGCTTGCCACTTAGCACGGAAGGCTCAAAAACGAGCCTGGGATACTTTTCGAAGATATCCCACACTTTCGAACCGCGTCGCTTTCTGACAGGCCCGTGCACATGCTAGGTTGGTAAGACGTCAAAGCCAGAAGGAATCTTGGATTAAGTTCACAACTAGCACATCTTCTACCACCAGTTCCAAGGTCATATTGGACAGGATTCGAAAGGTCAGTGGGCACTACAATTCTGTCCCCCTCTTGATCTTACTCTCTGGTCAGGAGGTGGCTGATGTCTGGAGCATTGCTGATATTCTAGGTGAAAGCTTTTGCTGGGTGTCTGGCACTTCTGCTTGTTCCTCCACCTTCTTGGCCATCAAGACTCGGGCAGAGCGCTCATCTCTTCTTTTGAACTGACTGTCTCTTTGACTATAATTGTCCCTTTACACTGGTGGAACTGAAAATGGCCCTTCATCGGTCTGGCAATACATCGGTTGGACCTGATGATATACACTATGATTCACTACACCATCTATCTCCTGCTTCTCTCACTATTCTACTGATTGTTTTCAACTGGTTCTGGCAGGAAAATGTTTTTCCTGATGCCTGGTGCCAGGCTGTTATTTTACCTTTCTCTAAGCCAGGGAAAGATCCCAAGATTCCTTCAAACTACCGTCCAATTGCTTTTACGAGCTGTCTCTGTAAGACCTTAGAAAGGATGGTTAATGCTTGTCTTGTTTGGTTCCTCGAATCAAACAACCTCCTCTCGCCCACCCAGTGTGGGTTCCGACGACAACACTCCACCACAGACCACCTAATTTGACTTGAAACATCAATCAGAGAAGCCTTTCTCAAATGCCAACATCTTGTATCGCTATTCTTTGACATTGAGAAGGCCAGAAGACTGGCCCATTTCTCATTAACTGCTACTTCTATCCAGTTTTTCTGGATACCAGGCCATGTTGGCATTCGCGGGAACGAGCTTGCAGACACGGCAGCTAAATCTATCTGCTCTGGCACTATCACCACTGTGCCTATTCCGTACATGGACTATGGTTCTGTATTCAAGGCTCGGCTCTGTGCCAGCTGGCAGTCCACTTGGAGTGAGCAACACGACAAGTTTTTTCAAATAAAACCTTATATTGGGTTTTGGCCATCTAGCTTCCATAAGGTTCGGAAGGAGGAAGTTGTTCTAACTAGACTACGCATTGGTCATAGTTTTTTAACTCATCGTTTTTTTTTTAATCTGGAACTGTTGCACCAGTGTGTAGTTAGTGTAACACTCAAATCACTGTAAGCCACATTTTACTTTCCTGCCATCGTTACGACTCTCAATGATGGCACTATTTTAAACATGTTCTTTCCCAGGGTTTGTCTGTAACATTGGACAATGTTATTGGTGATGGTGACACTGTCCACCTTGATAAAGTTTTTAGTTTTTTAATGGCCATTAATCTTTTTAACCTCATTTAAGTGTTTGATATTTATTCATTCACCTTTTTTAATTGTGGTTCCCTTTTCAGAGTCCCAATCTCTCTAGTTCAATTGGAAATTGTAAAATGGCCAGAACATTAAATAACTCGATACTAGGACTGGAAAGGCCAACTTCAGGTGACTAACGCTGCTGTTTGAACTACTCGTTAGTCGTCCTGGCAAGTTGTTATTACATTTTTGCTGCATGTCATTTAACACTTTTATTACTTTACCTTTTAGTACTGGCCATAATGTCACATAACCCAGAACCAGGACTGGAAAGACCAACTTCAGGTGACTGATGGTGGTTCTTGTACTTACCTGTTAGTCTTCCTGTGGGTTATGATCATTACCATTTTGCTTGAGAAAGTCCTTTACAACTTCTCATACTCTGCTTTCTCTCTTAACATTGTAGACTAGGTGTCAACATTGGTTTTATACCTTTTCTGTTTTTCAATGATGTTTTGTTTTACCGTCATTTCCTTTTCTGTATTTTACTACATTTAATTTGTTTTTACCTTTTTAACGGACGTTTGGCGCAGATAGCCTAGCTGCTTTGTGCCATAAAACACTAAATCAATCAACCCCTTCTGTGAAGGTTTTGTTTTATTAAACAGTTGTGTTTGTGTGATTAAATGTTGTTTTTTTTTTAACTTTACATCATTTTGATTAAAAGGTTAACTTAATTATAATTGTTTCTTTATCTTTTTGCAGGATGCAAAGGTACAGCAAAACTCTTGTATCTGGCAACAGTTGGACTTGGTTGCAAAGCCTACTTAGATTCACAGAAAAAGGCTTGTATGTGTACAAATAGAGATGAACTATGATATTCTAAATAAAATCATAAAATTAACCCAGTTAGATCCCTGGGCTTTCTGCATCTGCAGTGCTCTTGAATATTTTGTCCATGTCTTAACAAAATAACACACAAGAAAAACTAGTCTGGAATTATTTTTGTGGTAAGAAAATATACCTTTTACATTTTAAAATAGTAAGAAAGATTTTCTGTATAAAAACAAATATGGATCATTTAGTAGAAAAGAAAACATAATACATAAAATTAGCTTCCATAGCATAATGGTGGTAAAATTCCTTGAAATACGAGGTCTGTTCAAAATATACGCGGACTGACGTCATAAAACAAAATACTTTATTTAGAAGTTATAGGTCTGGGACCCCTTCAAAGTACTCTCCTCCCCAACGCACACACTTATCCCAACAGTGTTTCCACTTGTTGAAACAGTCCTGGTACGCTTCTTTTGTAATGTCCTCCAGCTCCTTCGTCGCATTTGCCTTAATCTCGGGAATCGTCTCAAATCTTCTTCCTTTCAAGAGTCTTTTGAGTTTGGGGAAGAAGAAAAAATCTCAAGGAGCAAGGTCAGGTGAGTAGGGGGGTGGGGAAGAACAGTGATCGAGTGTTTGGCCAAAAACTCGCGAGTTCTGAGGTCTGAATGTGCTGGAGAGTTGTCGTGATGGAAAAACCAGTCGCCACTCCTCCACATTTCTGGCCTTTTGCGACGGATGGCATCCCTCAGACGTTTCAGAACTTCAACGTAGTAAGTCTGGTTCACTGTGGAGCCTTCGGGGAGGTATTCGTGGTTAACAACACCCTTAGCATCGAAGAAAACTGTCAGCATCACCTTGACCTTGGATCGAACTTGGCGAGCTTTTTTGGGTCTAGGGGATGTTTCACCCATCCACTGGGACGATTGGACCTTCGTTTCAATGTCATAACCATAAACCCATGATTCATCACCTGTTATGATCCTTGACAAGAAGTTTTCATCTTCTGAACGATCAAGCAGTTCCTGTCAAACCTGGACGCAATGGGCTTTTTGTTCGTCCGTCATCATGCGTGGCACAAATTTTGCAGCAACGAGGTGTATCCTCAATTTTTCGGTCAAAATCTTGTTACAAGATCCAACTGATATCCCACACTCTTCAGCAAGCTCCCTGACAGTCAGATGTCGATTTGCCCGCACCAGGGTGTTAATTTTATTGACGTGTGGGTCGTCAGTTGACATGGAAGGACGTCCAGGACGCTCATCATCTTCAATGGACTGTCGACCATCCTTAAAACGTTCATGCCACTTGAAACATGCCGTACACTTCATAGCAACATCACCGTAAGCCGTGTTAAGCATAGCAAAAGTTTCAGTCACAGATTTTCCAAGTTTAACACAAAATTTCACAGCAAGTCGTTGCTCCTTCAGGTCATTCATTCTGAAATCCGCCAAACGAAAAAATTGCACTTCACTTAAAACCGCGTAGCTAATACACAAATGAAGATATCTGCAATTGGGAAATGGCGTTGTAATCAGCTGATCTGTGCGAACCTAGCGACACCAAGCGGATTCCCGTGGAACCAACTGGAGCCGCACAATTCAAACAGTCAGCGTATTTTTTTAACAGACCTCGTATCCTTGATATGATTTTATGGACAGTTTGGATCATTAATTAATTAAACACATTCTTCCAATTTTAGCATCACATTTTATAGTCTGTTCTGTAAACCCTTTTTGACTTAATTATATTTTTGGTCATTATCCCATCACATTATGTGAATATGCAAATTTGAAATTCATCATTAGTGTTAATGTTGTTCAGTTATTCATACCATGTACAAACCTAAAATTGTTTGTAATGTGTTAACATTTTTTTTTAATAGTATAATTTAATTACTAATGTTTTAATGGTTCTCATTGTTCCTTAATTCCATTATCCGAATGTTGATATAGTTATGCTATATTAGCATTTTGATTACTTTAAAATGGTAATGATAATTTATTAATTTAATAATGTTTTCTCCTTATTTACAGTATATCTTGTATTAAAAATTACTTTGTACACTTAAAGACAGAGTATGTGTATAAAATAAATGTCATATTTTCTATATCTTACTCAAAACTTTTGTTTAATTGTAATTTTAGTAAAGAGTTTAAAGGGCTGAGCACAGCTTTTGGGGGTAACAAGGTGCAAATGTCTACCTTGTTTTTTACAGTTACATTCAAAATTTTAAATAAAACAATTTATTATCAATTTATGTCAGTAAACTTGTCTTCAGTGTGTAATTTATAATTCAACTTCCCATGTTATCTGAGTTTTAAGTTCTTAGTTTCAAGTGGAAGTATTTAAATACATTCCCAATTTTCACTTCTGTCTGTCAGGTGACACATCATGTACTTTTAATTATCCCTTATGTATTCTTGAAATGTAATAAAATTTATTAACAGGAATACTTATGCTACAAACATCATGCACTTGTAACATGATCATTTGTTTACACCAAACTCCATTACTGTGATTTATTGGTTTATACATGGTAATACAAGATTTAAAGTACACTTTATGACATTAAAACTTAAATAAAGCAGATGTGAAAAGGTTAGAAGTTGAGGCTGTTATGATAAATAATTGTAATTGTATATTAAAATCTATGGCCATATTAGAGGGAAAAAAGATGCTACTGATTTTATTTCAGATTTTTCAACTTTTCATTTCACTGTATGTTGATTTTGGAAGTTCTGGAGGTTATGCAAATGAATGAAAAAATAAGATACAAGTAATATGTTATTTTTAGCATGAAAGTTACATTTCACTCAGACTGGCTCATTGTTAGTTCTTTTAAATTAAAATTGAAAAGTTTGATTATTTGTTGTTCATATAAGCAACTATAATGTGAAGTGGGTTTTACAAACATAAAGATTATCAAGATGACCAAAAAGTATTTAAGATTTCTTATCAGCCTCGCATGTTACCTAAGTTTAACAGTTTTTCATATAAATACTATTTTCCCTCTGGTAATGTATGCTATGAAATTAGTGTTTATTTTTGACATCCAAATCATATATTTTTTTTTTTGTATTCTAGGAATCTACTCTTATAGACCTGTTTCTTTCCAGGCTGTTGGAGGATAAGTTTACTTAGAATGGTTTTATAAAAGAAATAGTTAAACAAGCATTAATTCTCAATATGTGAGGCCATAATTAATCTCAAATTAGTCAAGAGATGAAGCTATGAGCTAAAAGTTTTGTTACTTGAAAAAACAAAACAAAAAAACCAGACATTCTATGAGCCACAGCTAAAAATTGTTCCAAACAAGAAATAGTTTTTATCCTTTTTACTTTTTAAAATTAAATGTACTCACTTTCACTATAAACAAATCCTTACTTCAAAGACTTAAAGATAATTTTCTGTACAGGATTCATAGAATAGCATAAATTTAGTGACGTCAAGTTTCTTAAACTCCAGTTTACTTTTGTATATGGTCTGATGATAAGAGAACTCAACTATAAAAGTCACAAGTTTGAATTCTGTTACTGAACATGTCTTTTCACTACTTGATTAGGATAAACCATGAGTTGGCAGTAGATCATACTAAGTACCTGCCTTCTACTATAATTTCTAAATTAGGGATGTCTAACACAAATAACTTTTATGTAGCTTTGCATGGATTTAAGTAAACAAAACAAACGTTTGATTACTAGTGAGTTATATTCTAAGAGGCCGTAAATATTTTTTTTGATTTATTGTCTGTATTGCCTGATAACTAACTGTGTGTGTTTATGTTAGTAAGAGCTCTTAAAAGGTAGATTTGTCATAAGATATTGCATAAATATAAAATATTAAAATAAGAAAAGCTGATTTAGTCATATAAGTCTATATATGTGTTATTTTATACCAATTTTTGCAAATATGTGTATATTGAATACTTTGAAATTAAATGAATGTTTATTTTTTATTAGAATGTTTATCAAGTGAAATATTGATATTGAAGTGATAGGATAACAAAATGAAACACTGTATGATTATATGTTACCATAACTAAATATTTCACCTTGTAAATAACAAAATCCTGTTCTTAGTGAGCTCTCCTCCTCCCTTTTTAGCTACTTTTCAGGAATTTAAAAATGCACATTAGTTAAATATGTTATTTATTTTAAACACAGAATGATAATTTAAATTATACTGTTAATAAATAAATGAGTGTGATGCATCATTTTAACTTAAACTTGAAAATATTCCAAAGTTTTATGAAGTTAATATTTTCAAATGTAAGTTAAAATTATGTGTAACACATTTTTTATTAACATTTTTGAGTATGTATTTATTGCAGTAGCACTTGATAATGTTTAAAATATATTTTTATTGTGACATTTTAAAAGCATTTTTTATCATATTTTAGTATTAAAGAGATGGAATAAGTTGTCTTTTTACATTTCTTAACATCATGGTAGCCTTCTGAAATAACTTTTGGATTTGTTATTATATTAAACAATTAACTTGTTTTTGTAGTACTTTTGCAATTTTTCAAAATAAAACAAATTGTTTATTTTAAATTAATGTATTTTTAGGACCGCACTTGTCTCATTTTTGTACTTTTAGCAGTCTGTTTTGGAGCTGTTGTAATGTTACAGTAAATCCCACTATTCTTGGTAAAGAGTGATGATGACTAGGTGCTTTTCCTCTAATCTTTCACTACTAAATTAAGGACAGTTAGTACAGATAGACCTGGTGTAGCTTTGCATGAAATTCAAAATAAAACAATACCAATCTATTTCGCTGTCATAGTGTGCTTTAACTACTGATATACGGAGCTTACTTTGAGAATTTCAGCAGTTACGAAAAATATTTATCTAACCATTTGTGCACATTGGTATGATAAATAATATGAGTTTATAAATTATAAATATGCAATATTATTTGTATTAATAAAATTCTGTATGTTAATATTTGTAACTAGGACTATATAGATAGCTGTTGAATGAGTATAAATTTTATAAAGGTGAGTTGCAATATCTGTGCATATACACACCTTAGTCTGTGTTACACTTACTTAAATAATACTGAACAGAAAACAGAGTACAACTAAAATTTACAAATAAAGTTAAGTAGTAATTAACATTTATGGACTTTAGAACTTGTATTTCTAACTAACAAAGATTGCATAGCTCTGCATATATTAAAAAACAATCCATTTTGAATTGACAGATATTTGGAAGTTAAATCAGGAAATATACTACTACAGAATTAAATTTTAAAATTTGGCTCTTCTGAGTTGCAGAAAAGAGAACTAACACAAGGCTGAACAAAGTAACTCATTTGTATTTACAAAAGAAAAGTTCTAGAAATTCTTTGTGAAGATTTTGAAGATGATTATGTTGAAGGTATATTCTCTAGACAGAGAGAATGGCATTATGTGCACATAAAGTGTTATAGGTTATCTAAGTGAAAAGAGAGAGTTTAATAATCAGGTGTTTCTAAACTTGTGTTCAACATTATCACTACAGAATGCAGATATGAGATCCAAAAATGAGTAACATTGTTTATGCAAAATGTCTAAAAATACCAAAGTGATACCCTAGCCTAAGCTTTGTGTAACTAGAATGGGAAATATTTATATCCCGAAAGGAATTTTTCTGGATGTGAGTCTATTAGCAATCTAAAAAAGTGTAAATCTGAAGAATTTTGGTAAACTAGGCCATTTGCCTTTTCAAACTAATAAAGAAAATATTGTAACTTCAAGTAGTATAACCCACAGTCATAAATTATCAACATTTATGATCACTTCTATTATAAATTTCCAAGAGAGAGAGAGAGAGAGAGAGAGAAAGAGCAACTTCAGCTCATACTAACTAGTACAAGTACATATACCATAAGGACACCATCAGGTAACATGTTTGAAATTTTGATAAAATTACCAAAATTTACATAAATTGTGTTCTATTTGTGGAAGGATGGAATTAGCATTTCTTTCAATTGTGGTAAAGTTATTGTACTTCAATCAATAGCTTATTGTGTAGCTTTGTATTTAAAAACAAATCCAACACTTTAATAGTACTACTCAGTATTTTACTTCAAGTGTTATAATTATGTAGCACAATATTACAGAGTAAACCACTAAACTTCTATTACTTGTTACTATTTTGTTACTATTACTATTTTTGTTCCTTTTAGTATAGTTAGATGCATGGATTCAGCTTGTGTGCAACATACAGCTTCTGTAAACATGTAAAATGTACATAGTTAATATGTATCCATGATACTAATTCACATAAAAATGCCTTTGAATACCTAAAAGTTATTAAAGTATTTTGTATCACCTACCTTGCATGCAAATAAACTTAAAAATATGCTCCTAATGTCTTTATCTAGTGTAAGACAAAAATATTCTCTGCTTCTTCATCTCAAGAACTGAATGGTGATTCACTATAACTTCCACATACATACTGTCTGCATAAGTAATTGTAGAAGGGATTCTTAAAATTATACATATTTTTTGGCACTTTTGTTTCATAAAAAAATTCCCACATTAATATGTTATAGGAAAAAAAACGTTTATATTGTTCATCTTCTGGAGATCTAGAAGCTGTAATATAATGCACTTATGTTTGAATTAAAAAATGTTTTATTCTCTTTCTCGGCTATAAAATATAGGAATGAAAATATTTGCAGAGGATGTATATATGAAAATTGAAATCTTATTCTGTAAGAGTTATTATTGCATCCAAGTTGACATGAACCATTTCAACATAGAAGCAGAGATGAGATTTATTATTTTGTTCATTTTGAGCTTATTTACTAATTATAAGTATTGTTTTATTACAAGTTACAGCTTTTATAGTAAGGAAGTATATTTTTAAAATGGGTACAACATTTTAATCACTGGTGTACTTGACAATGTTTGCACTTCTAATAAAATAAGAGATAGGACTTGTCCAAATTAGCACAAATTGGAGGTTTATCTTCCTCTAATATTTATTATTAGTATGTTTGTTGACTAAGGTAAACCAGGATTGTGGATTGCTGCACTGGACTTTCTGATATGAAAATGAGTAGTAATGTGATTGTGGTTCCTATCTTCATCTTTTGAAGGTATTCCACTCTCCTTCACCAGTAAGAATAAACATTCTACCAATTAGTGACTTGGACTGTGAATATAAGGTTTCATTGTTGGTGATCAAATTTATTCATTTGTCCAGTAAAAAATTGGCAGCAAAATGTGTTTTGTACTAGTTAGCTGTTTCTCATCTATTGGTTTAGTGTTTAAGGTAACTAAGTGAAATAGCTCTTATGAGTAGTTTTGTGCAAAAATTCTAAAAAAAAAAAGTAATTGTAGATGCTTATATAAATAACCTTAATGCTATTGGTAAATATTCCAGCATTTGTTTACGTGTGAATACAAATTCTCACTTATCTGCTTCTTTTATCCTGTTCTCTGCTGTACTTTTTTTTTAGATTCTTTTGTCAGGATAAAATTTCTTAATCTGCATTATTGTAGATTCTTGATGCTATGGTGTACAACACAACCACACATTTTCTAACTTTTTGGATTAATATGGTATTATTCTAAATGTATCTGTTATTTCTGCATATGTACAGTTTCATGTATAAACCTACCATAAAGTTAATATTATTCTACGTACTTTTATTCCTTGTGATTGTACTGAGGTAACACCTGTTCTGTCCATGACAGAAATGAGCTATCTGTGCTGTGACCACCATGGGTATTGAAATCTGATTTTTATCAAGTAGGATATATGTGTATAAAAAATGACAATGTTATTGAAAGTTGACTCACAGTGAGATATACCACTATTATTCACATGTGGCTGACATCTCCCATGTTGGTTATATACTTAATATCATGTTTTGTGAATTTTAATTTTAATACAACCAATAAAACTACTTTTGCATGAAATCAATAAATATTTTTCTGTGAACATTCCAAGATTTGGTTTTGTTATTGGGATATATTCTTAAAAATCTAACAGTTTTCCTTTCTTCGTTGTCTGTTTCCATCTTTGTACTGTAGACAGTCAAATACTAGTTTCCATCTTTGTACTGTAGACAGTCAAATACTATATAATTAATAGCGAAACAAATATGTATGCATTTGCTATTTTACAATAATAAGAAATAAAATTTGTTTGTCAGAAAGTCATGTTACCTTTCATTGGCACTTCATTTTGAAAAATAAAATACTTCAAATATCTATATTATAAAACAATTGGAATTTGCTGATATGTTTTTATAACATAACTGCACAAGCTACATAATTAGCTAAATCTTTCAACAAGTTGGTAACTAAAAGATATAAACAATGTGTTAAAACAAATGTGCAGATTGTGTTTTAGTGATGAGCATGACTGGTCTTTAAATATGGTAGTGCTATAAGAGTGAAGTTAAAAAAATCTAATATTCGGTCAGCTAAGAGATGTGCAAAAGTTCACTTTGAGTGCATTTGACTGTCTGCTTTTTTTTTTAGTGTATTAGTTAAAGATGAGGAACTCTTTTTGTAGCTTCACATAACATCTCTAAAATAAATCTGCATCTATACTTTGAAAGGTAATGTTACTTCTAATATTTAACTGTGTTTCCCACTTTATTTCACAACTTGGATAGATAACTCATAAGAAAACACTAAACTACTAAAATTTTGAACAGATCCTCCTCCAGTTCTTTTATGTTGCAAAGGAAAAGTCCAGAAGTCAATATAACTTCAACCTGGAATTATTCTAACAGTCGGTCTCTGTACTTTTATTTAAAATTTGGTATCCTTTATGCAGAAAGGGCACAGTATTCTAAATTTTGTCTCAGATCATTTTATTCCTATATTCAAAGTTATAAAAATACCAGAGGTCTTTTTTTTTTTTTTTTTTTTACAACTAACTGCTTAATGAAGTTTTTGAGGATTCATTCAACAAATCCTCCTAAATGTTTCTTTTTATTTGACATCAATGATCCTCTTACAGAAGTAAGTCAAATATTTAGATATAATTTAAAAAAAACAAACGAAGATGGTTTTCAAAATAACCATAGAGTAACACAGGACTTTTGAACACTTGGTGTTTTGTTGAATAATTTTCAAATTTAAGTTGTAGTATTTTTAAACGTTTCTCCTTAATGTAGAAAAATTGAAGTGAAATATGAACTACCACCCTATACAAAGTAACATATATTATTTTAGTAGAGGTAGAAAACGTTTAAATAAAAGATGTTTGATGCTTCTTCTCCAAATAATTTTACCATTAGTTCTAAATGTTTGAAAATAACTCATTAAAAATTATTTTCATGGCATTAGTTTTAAAGAAATGTTCACAACAGAATATTAAAAAATCATATTTACCAAGTGCAACATAAGACAGCATCTGACTAGTCGTTCTCATATCACAATGATGGGGTTATAACCAGGTATTATTTATGCAATGATTGAAGAACTAGTACAAAAATCTTGAAATTAGGCCACTGAAACAATGTTCTTCAAAAATTCAGAATTAATAATAATACTAATACGGAAAGAAAGAAATATATTGTATATTTCTGTATCACAAAAAGAAACTGGTTGATTATTTGCTAGAGGTAGTATATGCCCAAGTAATTAGTATGTGGTATTTTCAGGTAAAACCATTTTCCCGACAAGTACCAAATAGATAAAACGGCAGAATAGGCAAGCTTTCACAGTCAGATTTGATTGGCTTAATATTTATAAGGGTAGTTTAAGCCATCCAAATCTATAACAAGGATTTCGATTTGAAATTATTTGACCCCAAAGAATAGTGTGGGGACAAATGTAACCAGGGATGCTCAGAACTTGCTTTCTCTTATCCACGAGTGAGAATTACCATGTCCAATATTCAATAAGCCACCGTATTAGCGACGTTGTTCAAGATTCAGCTGCAAGATAGGTATCTATCAATTTTGATTAAAGCAGTTGACATATCTGGCAACTTTTATTAGAATTGAAAATTGAGTGTAATAAGTATTGCGAAATTGTTAAGTGAATAAAAAGCTTTCAAACTGATGCACATGCTGAACCAATAAAAAAAATTATGTTTCTCATTTCCCAGACAAGAGAGCATGGCAGATAACTGTACATTTTTAACAAGAAATAAAGGAAATGACATGTGATAGATAACTTGACTGCGTTTCTTTAAGTGTAAAATAACGAGTCTGGACAAACATTAATAAACTAGTAAAGCCTTTATCATTGCAAATAAACGGAAAACACAGAGAAAATAAGTCTTTTCTGCTAGGCTATGTTTTTAGCTCTAGAGCTTTCCCTTCCTCAAGATTAAATCTCCATAGAATTAAAAAGTTTTCAAAAGTGGTCTTCATTTGATGATTTACTAGTAAAAACTGGCTAAAAAAAGAGTGCGTGAATTTAACAGGTAAATTTCTTTTTTTGTCCTGTTGACGGCATCACCTCATGACCTTTGTTCCCTCACAGCATGTTTTCTTATTTCGTCATCGTCATAATCGTCGGTAAAGGATATGGCAGTGCCAGATTTTTCAAATCAAATGCATTATATTTCTGACATATAATTTACGGCAGAAGGGACATCACTTACTTTGCAGAAAAAGAAACGAAATAGTTCGATCAGTAATCTTAACGTCCTTATCGCCTACGTATTAACAACATGTAATAAAAAAATGAAAATATTTTAAAATGTTTGTATCACCAAAGTAGGAGAAAACATGACATGTCTGCATATCATGTATTGCAAGTCCGTGTAATTTTAAAGTAAATTTTTAAGGCAATGTTCTTAGACTGTGGAGCGATCGGCCTAATGACAGGAGTGCCGAAAAATACCGACGGTTCGGTTTGTTTTGAATTTTGCGCAAAACTATACGAAGGCTATCTGCACTAGCCGTCCCTAATTTAGCAATGTAAGATCAGAGGGAAGACCCCTAGTCATCACCACTCACCGCCAACTCTTTGGCTACCTTTTTACCAACGAGTAGTGGGATTAACCGTCACGACTGAAAGGATGAACATGTTTAGTGTGACGGGGATTCGAACCCGCGACCCTCAGATTACGAGTCGAGTGCCTTAACACCTGGCCATGCCAGGCCAAAACCCGACGGAAGAAGCAGAAAAGTTGTAGACGATGTTAGTCTAACAAAATTAATATTGCTTTGCTCTCAAAGCATTCTATTTTTGCATTCACACTTGCTTCTTGCAAGCATTTTTTCATTAAAAAATATTAAAAATAAGTGAAGAAAATATTTCATTTGCTATTCTTTGATGAATTGTTTAGGTAGAGTATTCATGATGAAACTTTGTAAAATGGACAACAACTGCCTGTTGTGGAGACACAAGTGTAGAGGACAACGTTTTGAAAGGCGGAGGACTTTCAAAACGTCGTCCACTACACTTATGTCTCCATAACAGGCAGTTGCCGTCTATTCTATAGAGTTGCATCATTTAATTTGCTGTTATCACTTGCGAAAATTATTTTAATGTGAAGAGGGCGCAACGGAAACTTTACTAAATATTGTGTGTGTATGTGTGTTTTCTTATAGCAAAGGGAATCAAACTCATTATTTCAGCGCTGTGAATTCGTGGACTAACCGCTGTACGAGAACTTTCACTCAGTAAGAAGGGGAAACTACTGTCGTGAGAAAATGTACTATACTGTTTAAGAAAGTTTCTTAATTTGATAAATAAATTAAATATTCTTGGTTCATGTTATATATTTATCAAATACTGTTGTCCCACCGTAACGGAAGATACTAATACATATATCATCTTCCAAAGATACTCTTATATAATCGAAACAATATGATAAATTTTAATTTTGTATTCACGATGAACCTCGGTGGTACATGAATATGTTGTACCTGTAAGATATGTCAGATAATTTATAAATCATATTGTATTTTGTTTAAATACGCGAAAATGTTTATTTATTCCCTAATTTTGAAATGATTAATAATGTTCAGGGGTTTGAAAGTATAAACGCTACACAATAGGCTATCTGTGCTCTGTTCCACATGAGTCGAACTTCTGCCTTTTAGCTTCATGTAACTTTAAAGTTACAGATAATCTGACGTTGTTCAGTATAAAACTAACAACATGTAAATGATTGAAACTTCAATTAGTATATGCTGTTTCTTTTATACTTGAGGAAGAGCTTTCATCAGTTCAACAGCTAACGGATAAATAAATCATTAACAGAATACATAGATTAAATAAAATGGACTATAAAAACGAATTCTGGAATTTATAGATTTAGAAATACAACGTATTTAATTCCAACTCTTATGTGTTCGAAAATTTCAGAAAAACCTGTTTATACAAACCTAGCAATTTGAAGTATTCCGTTTTTCGTATTGTCCTATCACTATATGTCTAAGAGCGACCTCTATAAAAATCGAAATATATCAACGTGTTATATGAAATATTCCGATATGTGAATATCGCACGAAATATTGGGTTATTTATAGTATTTCGTGAGATTGCACATGCAAACTGTGCAGAAAGTGGACTGTTAGGAGTGTGTTCGTGATTACCTGCAAGGGGAGTGAATTGCTAGACATGTGTGGTAAGTGTGTAAGTTTAGACTTGGTATATAATTGTTTATAAGAGTTGAACTTGAAAAAAAGAAACAAAAATCATTTGGTAAGATTTACGTTAATGTATGATTGTGTTATAAATAAGAACTTAACCCACAAGTTTTAAACTAATTTAAAATTGACTAACATTACACTTAACATAGCAATACTAATAGTAATACAAATGCTACTAATTATGTGGTAGTATTCCTGATAAAGTAAACTCTTTGCTTCAGTAAATCACAACAAAACCCATTGTCTTGATATACTGTTGCGCTTTTCAACTATGTAGTATTGTATAGTGTCTACTTTTTGTAACTTCATATAATACGAAAAGTCAAGTGTTAGTGTTGTTACTATTAGTCATAATCCATTGTCCTTCAAGTTCATGCTGTGACAATTATTTGTTAAAATTAGTACAAAACTTGTGTACAATTTCTTCTGTACTTTAAGCTGCACTTTATTTAAAAAAAAAACTGTGATCAGTGAAACGTCTTTATTACTGTAAGTTAATTGGGCAAACATCGAAGCTGAACTGTGAATAATTATAACTTGATTTGGCAAGTGAATTTTTTGTTTTGCTTCAGTCTCTACATTATTTGAGCACAGTTACATGGTTACTTTACGATGAAAACAAATAATGAAAAACAACTAATTTAGCCTGAATATCATTTAAAATGACTTTGAAACGTTATCAGCGAAATTTATCAGTTAGTTTAAGTACATTTGTAATATATACGTTTTTGAAATTATGATTGTTTTTTTTAAAACGTTTGGATTGATTTATTAATATTTGTTTTGTTTTTAGGAATTTCATTAAATAAAGAGAAATTTAAAGAAAAACTATGTGAAAAGTAAAAATAAAACTTAGAAAGTTCCTAATCAGAAAGCAATGTTATTAATTCTTTTGATGTAACAAATGAAATCACTCATTCAAGTGCTTAAACTGTTAATTGTCTGACTGACACTTATGCAGGTGGCCTTGTTTGTACCTTAACACTTGCTGTTTTTGTGGAAAAGATAACTCAAGCCACAATTACATAAAGCCTATGATAATTAATAATAGTAATAACTAGTAAGGACTAACCAATATAAAGAACTAATTTTGAAATAACATGACCTAGAATTTAAACAATATTTACTTGCTATTCTATATACACATTCATACAAGTGAAAGGATGTAGAAAAATGAAAATTCCCTCATTCATTTGTTATGGAGGTGATAATTGCTTTAAGACTGATAATATTATTAACAGTGAGGACTGATTAAATGATGCATCCTAATCTTTTAAGTAAGAAAAAAGAAAAGTATATTCAATTAGGTTATACTTGTTGGTATGATTTTTAGTTTTGTTCAAATAGATTGCTTACTTTTATTGAAAGTCAACATCAATTGGATTATCTGATTTTTTTTTGTTGATAAACCCTCTAAACATTTCAAAATATTCATTTTATCTACATTAAGGAAGTAATATTTAACCTGTGTGTGTGGAAAAATTCGGAAGGCTTTGATTGGGATTAGTTTTTAAATACTCAGTTATAGCAAAAATGTGATACCTCCAGTTATTTTCAATGGATTGTTGACTATTTTTATTTAAGTGAATTAATGAAATGCTAAAAAAGTTGTATATTCACAGATGCAAGGACCAGAAAATTCTGTACTGTATTTTTAAAATCTCAAAAGTGGAATGAGGTGAAAATATTTACTAAAACTAATATTTTTATAATCAGCAATAAAGAGTGAAACTTTGCTTATTGGATTTGAATTTCAAGACCATAAATGTAAAAACAGTATATTTTATAAACTTTTGTTAAATACATGCTATGCAAACTTTTTCAAACAGTTGAATAAAGGGTTTTGCAAGGTTACTTTAAAAGTAATATCTGTACTATCAGTTATGAAATTTATAGCTGTTGATCTTGTATTTTTCTTATTAGTTATTATCACAGTATGGTTAAAAACAAACATGTATATGCTATATTAAAATAATTGTAAAGTACTAATAGGAATTTGAAATAGAGTTTCATATAAGCTTTACAAATCTATCACTGTTGCATTAATAATAAAGACACTGTTTTCATCATTTTGATTTGTACACTGGAAATGTTGAGTTCTCAAATAATTTACATTTTCAAGTGAAACAAAGTGAAAGGTCTGGTGTGTGGAGTCTGTTTTTTATATTAAAAAAAACTTTGGAAATGTAAGTTAACACTGTGACTATACTTTTCATCAAACTGTCTAGAAATACTTGGTATTATGGAGCTAGTAATGATTAGGGGAATTATTTTAAACTTAAAGAGAAGTATGTATAAACAACATTTTTATTTTTTACATAGAATGATATTTTCCTGTATATGTATCCTCACATCTAAATATGAAGTATAGTACTTGTATGTGCTATTTGTGGATACTGTCTGAATTTTAAGTCCTTTGCAAACAAATGAAAAAATAGAAACTAACATGATTTATGCATACATGTAGTACATAAAAGACACAACTATATGTTTTAAATGTATGCGTACTTGATCACATATCAACTTCAGGTAGAAGACATATTCTGGAAGTAAATAAACATTGTTTTTCTGCTTTTAATATTTTGGCTTAGAAAGCAAATATAAAGGTCTCTATGCGTTTACTTGTTATGTGAATAATAAATTGCATGTAAGCTAGTTAAACACTATTTGTTAAAAAGTTTTTTTTACATTGATATTGTACAGTTTTTTACCAAATTTTTGTTTTTGTTGAATACAAATTCATGTTTGAAAGTTTCATCTTAATTCACATCTGTTTAGAACTGTAACTTGTAAGATAGTTTATCTGATGGCATTGTGTGTGTGCTAGTTAGGTACACATATTTGAATATCAATCTTAGATATTAATGCGAAACTATGTACAGTTTAGATGTGATGTTTTGGTGTTAAGGTGAAATGGTCTTAACTTTCGTACATTTTTATTTGAATCTAATCAGTCTTAGTGTGCATTTAATAAATAATGTAAGCTTTTTGTGTGTGTGTGTATGTATAGTTGTTAAAGATAAGAAAAATTTCTTGGAAGAAAATACATTATAAAAATAATTTTCTTGTGCAATGCAGCTTATAAGGAAATATCAAGGGTTAGCAGTACTTTGGGGGTCAGTAGCTCAGTAGGTTTTGAGGTTACATTGCTACACACTGTTAGAAAGAAAACAACAGGTTTGAGCTACTTGTCAGATATCTAGGTATGAGGTCTTCCTCTTTTTCAGGTCTTTGTACTGTACTGACCTAGAAAATGCAAACTTAAAGGCTATTTTTATGACATGAAAGTGTGAAGCTATTTTGTTACAAGTTTTTCAAATTGCATAAAACAATGCATTGCATACATCATATATACAAACATAATTCCATCTTCATAAATACTAGACAGTTAATAAATACCAAGCAATTCTAAAAATAGTAAACATACATTTTAGAAATGGAAGTATCTTACATAGGCCCAGTTGGTTTTATAGAATACTTGACCATTAGGACATAATTCCATAATAACAGATTTTTGCATTGTTCCTGATGAGTGTTTATTGAATTAAAAATGCAAGTGAAAATGAAACTGGTTTCAGATTAGCTTCCTTTTTTAGCTTATACATTAAATGAATTTCCATAAGTAAGAATAAAATTCAGCCAATTTATTATTGGTATTTTTTTAAAATTTAAAAATTATAGAATGCAATTTAGAAGTAGAAGGCTAAAATTGTTTTCTCTGAAGCAGAAATTGAAGCAACTTGGTTTAGAGTGCAAGGTGATTTGGAGCATGGATAATTTATTTGTGCACATAGATGAGGCCTGTTTATGTTGCACATGTAGAATAAGAATTCTTGAATATTAGAGGTATTGTGATAAGCTTTGAAAGTTCAGAAAAGATTTACTAGGCAGGAGTGCATTGCTTTTTTGGTATAAATATAAGGAGTAGTTTGTTAGCTTGGTATTACATATTTTGACATAGATATCTGGATGAACAAGGATATATTTAGTTTAGTTGGTTTAATTGAATGAGCTGAGTGGCTTTGAATCACCTTGCACTTTATATTGTGTTATGCTACAGAAACAAAGAAATCTCATTTTCTTCTGATTAATTAATCTAACTAGTCTTTACAAATAACTTTTGAAATATGCCTACTATTACTCTCAATAAATATGTGAGAACAAATTTGAATATTAGCTAAATAAGCTTTAAATATATGTTCTGATGAAGAAAGTACATCAACAATACAAATTGTGTATATTTAAAACAATATGAGTATCAGAATGATTTGAAATAATGAGTAACAATATAGTTATTCAAAATAAAGGATGTAGTTTGAATATCTACAAATACGATAATGTAATGTATTATTGAATACTAATTTCTGGATACATGTAACTATATGTAATACAGCCAGAAAGTGGTTCCATTTCCCATATCTAAGGCAGTTGTTTTCCTACAAGTCTAGAATACAGGTTTTTCTAAGGGAATGTTTTTTTTCCCAAAATATATTTCTCCTCCATTATTAAAAAAGTAGACCCTAGTCATTGTGAATATATTCTGTCAGAATTGTTTAATTGTATTAGCCAGTGAAAATATTGATCTGAAACTGAAACTTCTGGATAAAAGCTGAAGAATAGACTATAAAACACACTTTGAGTACTAATAAATTAGTGTATTAAAACAAACTGGTAAACACTGAAAAGCTGGAAACAGTTTTTGTATGTTGTTTTATAGTTAAATCAGCTGCTATTTAAATCTGCTTGTGAGTTCTTGAGTGTACAAATTGATTAATGTTCTCAAACTTTTAAACTTTACATGTTAAAGTGTCCCTGTTTTGAAAAAGGGACCTCTTATCCAAACCTGTAAATTAAACACTTCAAGTTTTTTGAAAGGTATTATTGTACATAGCTTGAAGTGTGTAACTGTGACATTTGTACAGAACAATGAAATATTTGTTTTGTGTATTAAGAGTTTGTTTAACATTAAATAAAAATAGCTATGGATTAAGAAACGTGACATTTGAAATAAATTCACTAACTACTCATACTTACCTTGTTTGTGAATATATAAGAATAACAACCATACTTAAACTTGCTGTTTATTTAAAAAAAAAAAAAAAGACAAATGTTTAGGCAGGGCAATATTTTGCAGCTGTATTTTGTGCATAAGCTAGAGGGGAGGTATCATAAGAAATTTTGATTGAAAATTTTGAGGTGATCACAGGAAGTTTACAAAAAAATAACCATTATCTCTAGATGCCATTACTAATTTGAGTTATCTCACCTGAATGTTTAATTATAAGAAATTAAAATAATTTTGCCATTACATTTGCATATAAAAATAATAAAGATATGATAAATTTACCTGGAAACAAATTATATGTAAATCTATAATACAATTTGTATTTTTGTGGTGAAATATTTGATACAGTTAAACCCTTTTTTTTTTTTTTGAAGGTATTTTTGCTTATCTTAATTACCTTGAACCTCGCACTAAACAAGAAATATTGGAATGCTTGATCAAAGGTTTACAAAGATTGGAGTATCGTGGCTATGACTCAGCTGGTAAATTGTTTCAGATATTCCTGTGATTAAGTATATGATTTTTAAACAAGTGAATTGTTAAGTGTTTTAGATAATATTAAAAGTATGAAGAGACTGAAGTAGGAAGTCAGATGCAAATTTCTAATTATTATGTATTGTATTTCAGTATTTATTATCTGTGGATGAACTACATTACATTGTATGATTTATATGAATACTGTTTTAAGCAAATTTTTCCTTGATCTATATGAACATGTTAAATATCATTAGATTTTTTTTTTCTTGTTTCTGATTGGACGAGCCCCCAGTGGCTAAGCGGTATGTCTGCAGACTTGCAATGCTAAAAATAGGGTTTCGATAGCTGTGGTGGGCAGAGCACAGATAACCCATTGTGTAGCCTTGTGCTTAATTCAAAACAACAACAACAACTGATTGGAAGTAAATAACCAAAATATTTATTTTGTACTTTTGAACAGCACAAGATATTTTTTCTGATACATTACATTACCTTCTCTCACATAAATAGGTATTCTTACTCAGAGGGCAGTGTTACCCTCTACATGCTAACAATTTTTTTGCCTGCTATAAGCTTCGAGTTCCCATGATCAACATGGTTACTGTGTCTTGCGTAAATTGTCATGCAACAACACTCAACACATTCCTGATGCAGGTGATTTTTCTCTTGTCAATTCTACTGAAGTATCACTTCTAGTTTGATAATGCTATCATTAAGATGTTTTTTGTTTGTGTTCTCTTCCTATGTTGTTTACTTGGAGATTTCACTCAAAGTGAAGATATTTTCTACTTTTTACCTACTTCACTCTACCAGTTAAGTGGTAACTTACCTTTATTGTTCTTCACAAAAGTTTATTTTTCCACTTCAAAAAACATTAATTACTTCCAATATATTTAATCAGGCTTCAGGTGGTGGTACTTGTTTGAGGAATTGTCAGCTTTAATTTGCTGGGAGGTTGACTCTTATACGAGTTGACTTTTCTCTGGCCTCGAGTTTGGGAGCTCACACATTTTGAATACAGTCTGCTGACTTTGGCCAGATAAGTTGTTAAATACACTTACTTAATTTTAAAATATAATGAATATTTAATTTTTGTAAATAATTATATTTTATACTTCTTACAATTAATTTTGTTTTTGAGAATCCATGGGGATGATGTCCATCCAACCTTCTCCCAGTATTGCTTACCTTTCTCCTCAGTCTGCCAAAACTGTATAAGATGACATATATTTAACATTTTCCAACATAAGATTCTATAAAGTCTACTATGCTAGGCCTGCCTCATACCTTTTTATACATGTTTCACAGTTCTGTCCTCCCCTCCTTTCCAGACATTTGGTTCAAGTTCAAGCTGAGCCTGTTTATCTGTCTTTTGAGAGATTGTGCTGTTATGCCTTGCCCTCCACAGGCTTTGGCTCATTTTTCCTTTGCTTAACATCAGACAGATTGTTTGTTTTTGTTTTCTTGCTCCTTTGTACTTAACACTTAAAATCTCTGGGAATGACTGTTAATCATTTCCCTTTATCCCTAACCAAGTTTTTCAGCCTTTGTCTTTTATCACTGTTCCTACTGGTATTGTTTGTATTTGTTTCCTTTCTGAGGCATTCCACTTATATCATGGAATATCTTAATCCTCCTTACCTTCATGTTGGTGAGATTGACATCTTCAGCTCTTTCTTTATACATGTGACTATTTGGCTTTTGAGATGAGATACTGTCTTGTATCAAGTTTGTTTCCACTTTCTGATCGAGATGTACAGATGATTTTTTTCCCCCACTGGTCCATTATTTGGAAGGTTGTTATTTCTGTGACTTTAGCATTGTGATGTATGTGTTGCTACATTTGAATTTTTTCTTTTTCTTTTTTTGGTGGTTCTTTCATCTCTTTAGCCATTACATTCTTTATTCATGTTCCATGTCCAGCAACTTCCCATTATTTTACTTATACTATATCTAAGAGTTCTTCCTTTAGTCATGTATTTTTGATCCAGATTGGAATTCTGTGTTAAATCTGTCTTTTCTCAGTTGCTTCATGGTTCTTTCACTTTTTGATATGTTGTCTTTTATCAAACAGTGGTGAGCCATTGCTCCAGGACTAAGGATGCCCAAGATTGAATTTTAATATCTTATACTTTCCATTTTTGATATGTTGTGATGATAACTTAGGTTTGTTTACCACTGAGCTGGGCACCAGTTTAGCATTTTGCTCTTTGAACTTGTTTTGGATCTATATGTTTTTGTTTCAGGTTCTTTGTTCACTTGCCTTGTTTGTCAATGTATTTGTGTAAGATTGGGAGCAGTTTATATCTTCTCTGGGAGATTTCATTTATCCTTCAACATTGTGTTAGGTCTTTCTAATTGCTTCTTCCTGATCAACACAGTCTTGATGTTTGTGCCTGCTTCAGCTTGATCTATTCTTTCTGTTCTGGATCAGTTTTTTTCTATGCTACACTTTGGTGGCTCATGTAGCATGTTCTTTCTTTTTCTTTGTTTTCCTTTCCTTCCATCTCCCACCTTTATTCCCAATCAGATATAGATTGTCTATGTGGCGTACATGCTCCTGGTTGCTTGAGTGCCTAAAAGGTATCTTTTGTTTTTGATTGCCTTTCCTGCTGTTTCATTCCCTGTTACTACTCCTCTGTCTCTGATTTTTTTATCTTTTTTTTCCCTTAATAAATTCCTGATGACTTTTGTATTTGTGGTCATCCATTGCAATGTCTAGGTGTTGTTGTTCCTCTGGACTCTCTGCTATGTCTGCTATGCTTTCTTCATCATTTTTAGTGGAGTTTAGTAATCCTTGGTACTTTCCAGTTCCAAGCTGTTGGGGTAGTGGATGGTAGAGGTATCCTCTTGAATATGTTAACGAAAAACAAATAAGATATATAGATATACTAGATGTACATAAATGATGATAAAACCATTCAGTTGAGAGTTGGGCAGTGGTGTTTTCCTGGTGTAAATGATTGTCATTTACTGTATACCATTAGAGTGAGCTGTCAAACTTGCAGTTTACCCTTTTGATTGGGATTCTTCATCCTACCCTCACATGGATGTCAGTTCCCAGTGGCTGGGTTTTGGTTTTAGAGCTGAACTAATCAACATAAGTCATTACACATGTATTAAAGATGTCTCTATTCCCTCACTCATTAATAGTCTTTCTACTCCTTAATACTTTTGTTACTGCTTGGGGTAGTTCCAGTCAATTTCACTTTGAGGGAGATGGTTTACATTATGCGAACATCATTTTGACACTGGATGTCAGGTTCCTGAATCAATCTGTCAATTTATCGTATTAACAAGTGTCCCATGCTTGAGTTGGGAGAAAGGAAGGGGTATGAACTTCCTTGTGGTCTTATGAACTTGAAGTGAAGATGGTATGATCCTCTTTCCAACCCTTACCAGACGGTTGGGTTTTGGTTGTAGTTGATATGCCACTGGTATGATCCTTTTTCTTACTCCCACATGGATGTCAGTTCTCAGTGGCTTGAGTTTTGGACTGTAGTTGACACTCTGGTGGTTTGATCCTCTTTTCTACCACACATGAATGTTGGTCAGTGGAGGCTGGATTATAGGTGATTTGTTATCAGAATGATCCTTATTCTATCCCGTCATGTATGTCAGTTCCTAGTGGCCTGGGATTCAGATGTAGCTAAATTATTTTGTACAATCTGGTGCTCTCTAGCCACTCTACACCTGGAGGCACAACCTTTTAATCTCACCCACATTTATGTATTATGGTATTGAGATTTATATATAGCAGGGATGGGCAACTCCATGGCCAGTGGTTGGCACAACTGTGACCAGCTTGAGTTTAGGAATCAACATATTTCATCATATATTTTTTATTGCAAATTTAGTAATCATCAACTGTATTGCCTCATGTCATTGCTAATGTCACATGCTTCATCACTGCCACAGATTGCAGATTTTGTAACATCAGTCTGGTTTAGATGTTTGTTATTGAGTGTGCGTTGTTTTGCATGAACTCGCAAACATATTTTTTATTGTGCAATTTTCAAGTGTTTAAATATATTGTTTTTAATCCCATAATATGGATAAGTGAATAGTTCGAAAACAAAAGAATCCAGATGAGGGTGAACAGTTGGAAAATAAAGACAGTTTAATTGATTCTGGAATTACTGCCAAAATGAGAATAGTGCGTGACTGGAAAAACGTGAAACAAAAATTTAATGAAAAGTGGGAGTTGAAATTTGCAGTGATTGAAGCAAATAATAAGCCAGTGTGTTTTTTGTGTAGCAAAGTTTTCAGGAATAATAAAGTATACAACTTTAAGGAACACTTTTAACAATTTTCACAATGAATTTAATGTAAAACTTACAGCTGATAGCAAAAATCGTATGAATGAAATTAGTCGTCTAAAAGCACAACTTCATGAACAAAAGGGAGGCCTAAAATGATTTTTATCATCAATAGAACTAGTTACGTTAGCTATTTACAAAGTAGTTTGGATTTTAGCTCAAAAAAATAAACCATTTTCTGATGCTGAACTAGTAAAAGAAATATTGATTGTGGTCATTGAAACTCTGGAGAATTGATTCAAAATTAAAAGATATTCTTCAACAGATAAATAATTTGCAATTAAGTCAAAGAACAATTGTCCACAGAATGCTAGAGGTAGAGAAAAACATAGAAAATCAGTTGCTTAAACAACTAAAATATTGTTTTTGTATTTTTCTTTAGCACTAGATGAGCCAACAGATGTTAATGACATTGCACAGTTGATATTTTGGGTTGGATATCTAACTTCAGATTTTTCAAGTGAGGAAAGAAATGCTTGGCCTTTGTGGATTATGAAATCGAACATGTGGAAAAAACATCTTTGAAAAATATCTTGAAATATTAAAAAAAATTCAATCTGGATTTTAAAAAACTGGTTTCTGTCACAACAGATGGTGCTCCTGCCATGACTGGGGTGAAATTAGGATTTGTTTCTCTCTTCAAGCAGCATTTAATTGAAAGTAATGTGAAGTACATGCTGCCATCTTTCCATTGTATTTTGCATCAGTAAAATTTATGTGCTCAGATGTCTAAAAGTGATGAATTGAAAAATTTGATGGACATTATTGTAAAAATTGTGAATTATATTAGAAGTGGAAGCTTTCTCATCCATCATTTGCTTGTTGGGTTTCTTGAAGAAAAGCAGTGACTGTACTTTTGATTATTTTACTGATTTTACAAATGTAAGATGGTTAAGTAGAGGAAAAGTCTTGGAATGATTTAATTTCTTATTTCCTCAAATAAGAGTCTCTTGTTGAAAAAGGTGAGATTGAAAATTTCCCTGAAATTGAAACTTTATGGCAGTGTGATTTGCACTTTCTCTGCAACATGATGGCTCACATGAACAATTTGAATATGAAGCTTCAGAGAAGATGTAAAATAATAAGCGAGCAATCACGATCTGTTCATGAATTTCGATTGAAGCTAAACTTCCTTTCAAAACAATCACAAAATAATGATTTGACACATTTTACAAAGTTGAATACGTTTTCAGAAAATAATAAGGACTATGATTTTTCTGATGATCTCCGTGTAAACTGGATTAAAAATTTATCTCAAAAATTTGAATCATGTTTCTCCAAATTTAAAAATTTGAAATTGATATTTGAATTTTGACATGATCCATTTCAATTTGACTTAGGAAATTCCAGTAAGGAAATTACATTTTTTTAGTTTTTGGATAAGTGTGGATTTGAAGATGAGATGCTTACCCTGCAAAGTGCAGAACACATAAAAGGTAAACAAAAATGTTCTATCAGAGAGATGTAGCTCTCTGATAAATAAGAATCTTCCAAATTTAAAGATAGCAATTTCAAAATTATTTTCCATGTTTGGATCCACATGAGTGTGCTAGTCAACATTTTCTATACTAGATTTTCTCAAGTCCAGATACAAATCTTAGCTTACTGACATAAATTTAGAGGCAGATCTAAGATGCTTATTGAGCATAGATATTAAGCGAAATTTCATGAAACTTGTTAATGAAAATCCCCATCAATTTTCACATTGAATGTTAGTTGAACTAACATCTTTCAACTTTTTTTTAATAGTGTGGTCAACATTGTTTTCATCAGCCACAGTCATGGCCACTATGAAAATTAAGTTTCCCACCCCTGATGTGTAGCATGGCTCAAATCACACTCTAACCAGAATTCTTTCCCTATTGGATGTAGCACTCCCTATTTCTTCTCATATCTACAACATTTCTTTTTACACTGGGTGAAGAGTACACCTGGTACAGAAGTAGAAACTCCTGTGTATCATCATTGCCTCCAAAGGTTTCTTTGGAAGTGTCCTTTAGATGCTTTTGAAGGGAGCTTCTTTCTTTCCCTTGCACCAGACCTTTTACCTATTCAGTATGAGATTTTAGTTATTTATGTGAGAAGAGGTACCATATTGAAAGTTATAATTTTCCCACACTTTAACAGACTTTTCCCAACAGATAAATACTTCCTCTCATACTTTCCACCCTTATTCCCCATTGAAAGCTGGTACTTCCATTTTCTGCTTTGACTTGAAGTGATAGTTGAGTAGAATCAAATAGAGGGAGTGTCAAGAGAGTGTTGCACTCTTATTTGTGGAGGATTGTTGCATGATGGTTTGCTTGCATGACTCATTGGAATCAGATGGGTGGTAGCATCAAGACTTGTGGCACATACAAAAACATTTCTGGGAAAAGAGGGCAGCACTGAACAAACATTATTGATGTGAAAGGAGGTATGTATCAGAGTTACATTTTCGGTATAGGAAAATTATATCTATCTATATTTTAGGTAGATGAAACACATTGACACACTTTAATTTGATTTTATGTTGTTAGAATTTAAGCTAATTTTGTTTTGCATCTTGAGCCTGAAAAGTTTATTTTTCACATTGCAAAGGTTAGCAAACATACTTATTTTCCTTTGTATGTTTTAAAGAGTCTTCAAATTTTTCTCTTTCTATCAGAGAGAAAAAACAAACAAACCATAAAATAAGTTTTCTGATTTTAAATACATAATTTTATTTCTGATTATGTTCAATTAGTTTTGTTTTGTCTTTTTTTATAAAAAAATAAAAACATTTTTCATTCAGTTTGTTTATATCTAAAATTTATGAATGTACTTTATTTTGTTAACTGTAGGTTAAAAATATTCTGTAAATAAGATATCATTTGAGTCATTATTTTGCACTTTTATCATTAATTACTAATGTGGAATAGAAAGTAAATGTTATTTTGTGTGCTCTTCTGGTGCTGTATAAGTGGATATACTGAATGTTGAGTAATTGTCTTTTGAATTAACTTTTAAGTATAAATTTCTTTCATGTCATGTTTGAGATTTTTTCAGTAAAGAATGTTACAGATTTTAAGTTAAACACTTGAAATCTTAGTATTTAATTTGTTAAATATTCCCCTTCAACATTTAAGTAATGTATGAAACACATTAGGACAATATTTTGTGTGTAAATGTAATGTGGATCTTGAAGACACTAACACGGTTTGATTTTGTACTACATATTTTCATGGTTTGTAGGTGTGGCCATTGATGCAGATGTTAAAGGAAATGAGATTGAAATTATACGTCGTAGTGGAAAAGTTAAAATGTTGGAGGATACAATATGGAGTAAGTGATTTCTGTGTGTGATTGCCATTAAAGTTAATAAAATATTAAGGATTAAAGATTTACTGTAGTTCTGAGTTTTTGCAAAGTTATTGAAAATGCATACACATTACACATGTTCTTTTAAATATTTCACTAATAATTAAACTTATTTTTTAAAATAACTGTACATGAAATTATATGCCAGTCAAAACTGAAGGCTATTCATTTGGAAATGTAAGTACATGTATTCTCAACCTCTTTTATAGTATTTATATTGTAACCATCTGATTTATTTTTAGGTTGATACACTTTTAGGATTAATTGCATATGCTTACTAAAGTATGTATTAAATTTTATATTAATTGTAAACTTTTCTTAGTTCCTCTTTTGGGCATATTTTTAACTGATCTCAAAGAGAGCAAACTAACTTACTTTAATATCAGTAAACTTAGTAAAACAAACTAGTAAATGTTAGGGCAATTTAATTAATAGTTGGTTTAAGTACCCTCACATTATCTTTTTTAAGGCCACTGAATAATAATAGTTTTTTTTTGCTTAATACTTGGAAGTTAATTAAAGAACCTGAGTATTCCTGGCATCTTTTGATACTTATTTTGTGGTATTTTTTCTCTTAGTCTTACGCAATTTTTTTCTTTGTTTTTGTCTAGTGTGATCTGAATGAAGTTTTGATGGATATTATTTATTTGCAAGATTTCCTATAGTTTACAAGAAAAAAAGAAACTGCAAATTAGTTGGTTGCAGTTGTGCTGAAATATAATGGCACCATTTGCTGTTTGTGGAGCTGTTTCATGTATTGTAATTTGTTCCATTTTTCTTTAATTACTATTTTGTTTGCATTAAGAAAATAAAGCTTGTAGTGAATTAGTCTTCTAATTCAACATATTCTGACTGCGTGTGTTGTATCTTTCCTTTTGAAATCCATCAGATTTTCTTCCATGTCTATTTACCAAAAGTATGATGATCTATGCTCTGCCTTTGGGCTATTCAACATGGCTTTCACCCTTCACATCCTTATATTTCTTATCTTTCCCAATTCTTCACTTGGTTGTTTGGAAAAGGCTTGTACTCTTCAACCATGCCTTGCTGTTGGGTAGTCTTGTTGGATATTTTCGATTTCTCCAAGTTTCTCAAAGTTTAATTTTCCCTTGTCATTTCCCTCCTTTTTTGCACTCCTTTTGAGTCATGTTTCCTTCATGTTCCTTTGATTTGCCTGACTGGGATCTTAGTGGGATTCTTTGTGCTCTTTCCTGTTTTCCCTTTGAACCTTTGTCTACATACTAACTCTCCTTCAAGTCCTGTTTCTTTTACCACCTTGCTTATGGACATTGTCAATCAGATATTTATGCTGTTAACCTTACCAGCATTTGTTATAATTCCTGTTATCATCCTATCTCTCAACTGGTTCTTCCTCCCCAAGACCTAAGATACCCATGAAGGTGATTTGGCTTTCACACCCAGTTCCTTACCTTCCATCTCCCACTTGTATTCCTATCCTGATCCTGTGATTGGCTTCTTTGTCCAATTTGTTTCTTATGGTATTAGGTGGCAAGTATTACCTCCTTTGCCTTTTTGTTCCCTATGATCCATTCCCTGTTATGCTAACTGGTTGTGTTTTTTGCTTACAAATTTGCTTTTGTACTTTATATCAGTTTCATTGTGATTTACACCACATATGTTGTTTACTACTGCTAGAGCTCAGTGGCATTTGCCATATGGTTCTGAAATGTATTAATTTACTTAAAGTTTGCAAATAGAGGTAAATTATATTGTTTATTTTCCTCCAAAATGTATTTTGGCTATTTTTATTTATTTTGAAAACTTCTTCCAAATACAGAACACAAAATAATGCAAAGTAAAAACTGCAAAGAAATTTTGTGCTTGTGGTCAATCATAATTACCAAAATTGTTAACTTTATATGAGTAGTTTATATAAGATTTTTTTCCTATTTTTGAGTGTAAACAGTTTCTTTCTTTTTGATCCTTCAGAAGTCATTCAATTGCTTTGATTAAAGAGATTTTTTTTGCAGTAATTGAGCCATCTTGTGAATATAAATAGTGTCATATGGGTAAAAAAGAACAATACTTCTATAGATTATTGAATACATTATTCTAAAATGATTTTTATGTGCATATTAACAACCTCTGATAAATACAGTTGATGTAAAGCTATTGTGGAACAGAATGTATCAAAACTACATTGCTTGGCATTTCTTAGGTATTGTGCTGGCACTTTTGGAAAGGATATATAACAGACCTTTTAAGGAAAAAAATATTCATACATTGAGATCATAGAGATGTGTTAAGATTAGAAATTTAGAACTTTTAATCAATCATGCCCATTTTACTTAATGGCATCTGTGGAACAAAAAATATGGATTAATGTAGGGAACCAGGACTGTCCAGAAAGAAAAAAATGTTATGTATTGTAGGGGAGAACTCTTGAATGTAAAGATTAGTGATAAAAGCTGACCACTTGCTACAAGCAACAGTACAAAACATAATCAAGAAAGATCTTCATTTGGTAATGAGGTAAACAGGATATGGATTAACCAAGGCAAGGCTTGTAGTCAATTAATACATTTCATTCATACATCTAGAAGCTAGAGAATAAAACTGATATTTAGCCTATTTCATGCACATGGGTCAAATTTCAAAATGCAACACCTCTGAATTTCTGTGCAGTCTGACTGTTAAAATGGGTGCTGGGAAACCATCAACCTCAAACACAATATGAATTACGAAAAGCCAGTGGCAAGGAGTTGTATGCTTTAGATGTGATAGGCATTCAGTGATTCCTTTTGCAGTGGAAATCATACTGCAGGGTTATTGTCAACAGGGTGCATATGCATCTTTGAAAGTCCTTGAAATGAAGAATTGAAGTTCAAGGCTTGAAAGTGCTTTAAAAGGTACTTTTTCTGGCAGAAGTATTTGAAAGTATCATGATAGCAGAATATATTACTATATCTAACATTAATGTATGTTGTGGAGTTGAGTGCAATAATTGAAGTTTTTCTTTATGTTTTAGTTTTCATTCATGTGTTAAACAAATGAATAGGAATTTGAAAAATTTAATCCAAGTGATTTTGATGTAAACTTTAGCTTCCAAAATGTGCTTGAAAAGTACTTAAACATTCTTTTTGTAAGATATTTGAAATTTATTTGAGCAATTCACTATAAACCATGTGTGAAGGTGCATGGTCATCAAAGAGAGTATCACTGGATTTGACAACATGGACTGTAATCATGTGGTGAGGCTGTGAAGTCATTTTAATATAATTTTCTCAACCTTTTTGTTAGATATTTGTGGGTTCATTGTGTCATGACTACAGTAGTTGTTATTAATGGTGGAATCTGAATATATAGAATTTATAACTACAAAGCATCAGTGATTATTGTCTTTAATTATTGTATTTGTCTAAATATTTTGAATAGCAGAGTAATAAATCTAATTAAATATCTCAGTTAATTTATAAATTGTTTTGTGCTTACAGTTGTAGGTTTGTCTTGGTTTTCATACCTTGAACACTTTAAAGGTGCTTGAGAGAGAAAAAAATTGTAAAAATACATATTTGCTACAAAACCTATTCAAATACAACAGTGGTTAATAAAGATGATTTTAGTTTTCATGACTTGTTAAAAGTAAAATGGTCAAATGTAGCTAAAAAGGAAATTTACAAAAAAGCATGTAGGGAGCAGACAGTTTTTGCAATAAAAGTTGTGTTCTTTTTGACATTACTAATGTTGAACATCCTGCTATAAAGGGTTTTGAGGGTTAGAACAGAATGTTAGTTCATTAAAGTGTAAAACAAATGTTCTGTGTTTATAATGTATTTATATAATCCTTTTATTTAATCATATTTAACAGATAGGCAAGATTTAGACTTGGAACAGTGTTTTAAGAATCATGTTGGCATTGCCCATACTCGCTGGGCAACTCATGGTGCACCAAGTGAGAAAAACAGCCATCCTCAGCGTTCTGATTTAACAAATGGCAAGTATTAAAATAAACTTTTTTTTGAAAAGTTGCTGAAGCACTGTAATATGTGGCTGAGGTACATCATTTAAGAAATTAATTTAGTTTTAATGATTTAAAAATATCATTAAAAATTAATGTATGAGTAACAATTAATTAATTAAATAAAGTAAATAAATAAATAATTAAATTAACTAAAAATTAACATAGTTTTAATGATTTAAAAATAAAGAAGTAATTAAAAATTGAGTCTGCAGTATTCTTACAAACTTGTAAATGCTAGAATATGTACTTCAGTTTCCCATTGTAAACAGTGTTTATAGCCTATTATGTAGCTTTATGCTAAGAAAACAACAACAATGATCATGAAAAATTGGCAGTCTTGTGAAATTTGCCATTATCTATTCAAATGTATTAACATTAGAAATTGTGTAGCAATAAACAAATGGCATCTTATTCAGCTTATTAGAAATTTGAAGTGTATAATAATAGAATAAATAATGTTTAATGTATCCAATCTCAATCAGTAATAAATGTGTCAAAAAAGGTTGAAGCTTGCTTTTTGGCTTTTCAAACTATTAGTTTTTTGAACTTTATGAGATTTTTGTATGTGATATACTGATAAGGAAAATTTTATAGGAATAATTAGAAATTCTTGAACTTTTTTTGGCATTCTTTAATGTAAGATAAGCTTATGTATGCACTATATATTAGATTTTTTTGAATACAATAAATATCAACTACAGTATTTATGTTCATGGGTAGAAAATTTTTCTCCTTACAAAAAAAAATTTTTTTCTCCAGAATTTGTAGTTGTACACAATGGTATCCTCACAAATTATAAGGATATAAAACAGTTTTTGGTAAGTACAAATTCAGATCTTTATTTTTTGGTTAATGCTTAAATTATGTATATTGTGTAATTCAATCCAACTTCAGTGTGTAATGTGGAACTTGTATATGGCATTGAATATGTAGTATAGGTGGAAGGAATGTTCATTAAGTTGATTTGTGCATTTTTGTAAATTTAATCCTTTACATTTACTTTTTAATCATTGCAGATTAAGAAAGGACATGACTTTGAGTCCGATACTGATACAGAAGTAATTGGAAAGCTTTTAAAACACATTCATGATAATCATCCAGAACTTACATTCAGAGAGCTTGTGGAACAAGTGATCCAGCAGTTGGTATGGTTTTGTTCAATTTATCATAGTAATTTACATTTGATATTGTGAAACTGCATGACAACAGATAAAGAAGTTTTAATTCTGCATGACTTTATAATATTCTGTAACAGTGTTTCAAAAGGACACTGCCAGTATACTACAACTTTAATATTTTACATTATTTTGTCCATAGACAACATGGTTGAAATATACCAAGACTTACAATGATAATATTTTTTATCCTTTGGTGGGGTTTGATGAAGTACTTCATATTTTGCTGATTATGTAAATATTTTGTGGTTATTTTGAATTACTATGCCCAGTTTTTCTGATTAACTAATATAGAATGTTTTAATTTTTGTCTTTGTAATTTAAACAATAATTAAGTCATTTACAGTGTATTTGCTTTCAATTTGTAAGCTACAAGCACTTAATAATGATAACAATAAATAACTTCCTGGATAAAGCTAATATTTCATTTAAGTGTTTAGAGCAATTCAATTATATGATTATTGGTTTTATTTTTATATTTGTTTTTTGAGAGGCAAAAATTTATGGCTCATTTCAGTTAATAACTAAATTTTGTTTCTATAGTATTTGAACTGTTTCATAAATGTATAGTTTCATTAAAATTTTGTATTTGTTTCTCAAATTACACTTAACTAAATAATTCTCATTGAGCAGACAAATGATTAACTGAATAAAGTTAAATCATGTTAAGTATTATACAGTTAAATGAATAGTGAATAATATTTTTTTTATTAATATGCAAAGATGCTTGTGTTTATTATATGGCTTTCTGTATCATTTACATCCACTGTTAATAGTGTATAGAATATTTAAAAGCAGGTTTTTTTATATATTCTCCTTGATAATTTTTGTGATGTCAAATATTTAAACATGATTGGAAAAATTAGTTTTTTTTTCTAAAATTATAGACAACTGTTGGAAAATAAATAAAGTAATTAAAAATATAATATTTATTCCTGGTAATACAGGTGTGATTTTGAATATAAATCTATTGGTAAAGGTATCTCTTTCATACAGAATGATGGTGATGTTCATGTGTAGGTAGCTTATAGAAATTACATTGTGTTTTAGGAAGGAGCATTCGCTCTGGTGTGTAAGAGCAGGAAATATCCTGGTCAGTGTGTGGCTACAAGGTAAAAGTATGCAAGTCTTCATAAAATATTTGGATTATAAGTAACTAATTTATATATTTTTATAATAATATCAACATAGTAGTCACGCATTTAATTATTTAAAAACATAGATAACTAGAAATCTGAATTGTGATGGAAGTTGTATCTTTTATAATGGTTATTAATGTGTTTTGAATAGAAAAATGTCAATACAAATGTGGTTGTTTGAAGTTACTCTGGGTTAGAAAGTCATTATTTAGTTTTTCAGTCTTCACAATAGAAATGGGGTTCTTAACTTTTTTTTTTTTTTTTTGGAAAGTAGTTCTTGTAAGCTGATATTGAATATTGTTTATTTATCTTCCACATCTTCATTGAGGATGTGATGCAGGCTTTTGTCCTTGTAATGAGTTTTTAGGCACCTTATGTTTGCATTATTAATGAGGCAAATGTAGTATGATTGTTTCCTTCAATCTAATTCCATAAAGCAGTTATTCTGTAAGTAATGGTTCTTTGAAGGAAATGAAGAAATGGAAAAAAAAAATGCTTCTTAATTAATATTGATAATTTATTTATTTTTCAATGAATTTTGATTTATTTTGCATCAAAAAACAGGTTTTCAGCTGATTTTGGAGAAAATAAATGGGATTGGAAATTGTTTATGATCACATTTTTATCTAATTTCTTACAGATTTTATAAATATGTTGTGTCATCTAATCTCTCTTATTTCCAATCGGATCATAGCACTTGAAAACACAATATTCCAAAATATTTAATGAATATGTTATTTCTAGAGATTGAGACAATGATGACATTTGTTCAATTGATAGAAGAATAAAAGTCTTTGAAAATGAAATTGGTTAGAATGAATTGTCAGTGAGTGTTGTGGTCTTGGTGATCACTGTCATAAATTGGATAAGAAAAGATTGGACATTTTCCAACATCTGTAGTAAACAATTCAACTATATCAGGTGAAGCTGTGAGGCACTTAAACAACACACAGAGCAAAGAATACACATAATTTGAACTAAGATATGGAATTTGTCTTTTCAGTAAGAATTAATTTACATAGTATAATAATTAGCACAAGAGGCTTACATTTATCAACTTAATACTTATCAACAATGTTATTTTACTCTACTGACATTTTCACATTTTCTGTTAAGATAGATGACACATTGTTTTGCATTGTCTGAAAATTATGTGAAAACATGAATGCAGTAAATAATATGAATCACACAACTTGTTTAAATATGTAGGCTGAAATATTTATTGCAGTTGAAATTAACAACTGATTATTGAATGTAATATCTTCATGCACTAAAATGGTGTAAGTAGTTCAAAGTAAAACAGGGAAGTTCAACTTTAGATCCTCACTTGGAGAAGACTGTCTTTCCATTTTACATTTTCAGATATTTTTATCATGCTGAAAGACCACTTCTGTTTCTATGAAGTATTTGTTAAACCATATCCGTATGTAAGGCTCTGTTGGGTAATATAGTTCTGTTTAATATTTTTTTCATAAGTGTTTAACCTATATTTTAGTACAGTTTAATGAATGAGGTTACAAAGATGAATGTTTTTTTTTTATAGAAAAATGGTGCAAATGTGTAAAAATGAGAATAAAATTTACTTCTGTAGGGTAAAAAACAAAGCTAATTTCATTTAAATGTTTTGTTGTGTGACAGTGTTTTTTGCATCTTTTCCAAAATAGTTTATCAAAACTATAATAAAGTTAAACCTAATGCAATCAATCTTACCATTTCAGTTATTTTTCTATTGTTAAATGAATTTGCATGTAATTTACATTTTGTCTTTAAAAACCTTATTATATATTCCTTAACAGACGGGGAAGTCCCTTGCTAGTTGGAATAAAGAGTAAAACCCATTTGGCTACTGACTACATTCCAGTAATGTTTAGCAAAGGTAAGTTCTTAAGAATTATACAGTGATAAATATTTGGTTACACATTATACTTAAAAATGTGAGGATTTTAGTTCTTCTTAACACCACTCTTTTGCAATTGTACCAATTTAAAGACTTAGTTATTTATATTTTTATTAATACTTTTCTTAGTTGATGGATGTTATTCTTTCGTTTTAGTATTAATTAGATTTTTCTACAAGTTGTTTGTATGCAGATGTCTGTGTATGAAATACTCGAACATATAAAGGTGTTTAGGTATGTAAGTACATATTTGACTTGCCCAATAGGTAATATAATTGTAAGAACTGAATGTTTATGTTAGTCTAATTTGACATGCTGATGACTGGTTTTGAAATTACACCATTCTATAGTAGTTAAAATACAGGAAGCTTGGAATAAACTTAATAATAAAACTACTTTAGTCATAAAGATAAAACAAGACCTTCAATTCAAAAGTATAAGAATTATTTACTGTGATTACACAGCACTGTACTGGTTTCATTGTCTTGACATTTTTGCAGGTTTTTTGTTAATTCGTGTAAGCTGAATCCAAAAATATCCATTTTCTGCATCACATACAGGTTTTTACAAAACTTCACATACTTTTACATAAATGAATCATTTGCATTGAAATCAGGTTACATTTTGTTAAGCTTAGAATCCAGATATTAATAATACATGTATTTTGTAGTAAATGAAACAATTTTATTTAAGTAAGTTTTTTTTTTCTTCCCAGTTTGTAAAATTTATGAGAGAGGAAAAATTAATATTATTTTTGAAGTCTGGATAGCTGAATTATGGGAAATCTGCTATGAAAACCAAAACAACTTTTATGAAATTTTAATTTGCAGACCTGTGGTTATCATTTTAAAGAAAACCTTAAATCATTGACATTGAACATTTTACCAAGTTCTCTTTATTTGCCTTTCATATCACTGTGTGTGTTTGAAGATTGAAGATTTATTCACACCTGTGTAAAACTACCATTAAAATAGAAACAAAAGGGGTTTAATGCATTACAAAGATAAGAAAACTAAAATGAAAAAAACTTACAAGTGTTGTAGAACTTTATTAAACAATCATTAAATTTAAATGTTTTGAAACTCATTCTCAGTTAATACAAGAGAGAAGTTTTATTCTGGCCAAGATGAACTCAAAAAATTGGAATGAAAGCTAAATATTATAGCAAAGAAAAGAAAATACACCAAATATGTAAACTGTGAGAATTACAGTGTTCTTTGTTGTTTTTAACATACAGGGATGATAATTAGTTTCCACTTGACAAATGTCCACTACTTGTAGTCCAAATAACCATGATTCATTTGAACCTGCTGAGAACGTTTTTTGGTGAAGGGAGTGCTGTGGCTGAAGACAAAATACTAGTGCTAGTGGATTAGATCCAAGATTGCATTTTCTGCTTTGATTCTAATGCTAAATTGAAATTAATATGCAAGGCTCCTTTTTAACTAACTGATTGGACAGCTGGTCAGTCTTTTGAAGCTGAATTATTTGAACACATAATAATTCCTTGAAATGCAATGGTGGATGATTGCAAAGGATCAGCATATCAGTAAGATTTTACTCTTTCACCATCCAAATACATATTTTCAATAATTTTCCATACAGAAATTAGAAATTATTGCTTATTGTCTTTATTGTGATTTCATTTATACTTTTGTTTTTAAATTTACATACATATTTTGTATATTTATTACAAAATAGTTTATAAATACTTAACTAGTGTTATGTTATTAAATCCACTAAAAACCAATTTATTCAATAATATATTAATGCTGAGAATTAGAAACTGTTCATTGTTAAATTTTAAAAATATTTGAGTACCTGTTACTGTATGGTACTTTGTATTGTATTATTTGGTACATTACTGTTTGTTAAGTGATGTCTGAAAATTTGATATGTAAAATAAATTCTTTTATTGTGAATATTAATATTACAATAATTGTTAATCATCTTAATATATAAATCTAAATAACCTACTTTAGTATTTGATACAAAGGTATTTTTGATTTGTAGCACTGTAGGGTAAATACCAGTGATATAATTACTTATTAAGAGATTATTGATACTAATTAAATTATATCTTTTAGTTAAAGAAAATAATTCCATATTTGTAAAACTATTTATAAATTTATTTTCTTAATAGTAAAGATATAAATTATAAACACTGCTTGAATAATTAGCAACCATTGTTGTACCTACTATTTGTTTTTCAAAATAAATATATTATATATGCAAAAAATGAGCACATTTTTGTAATTGTTAGCAGTAAAAGTTTGTTTTTCTATCTTTGTAGGTTCTTTTATAAATTGTTCTATTAATCAATTAATTACCATTACTAAATTTTTAAGTGGTATATTTATAAATAAAGTATTAAAGCCATAGGTTTGTTTTCTATCAGCTGGCCAATTTTTGTTTACATTTTCTAATGTTTTTAAGATATGTTCATTATGTTTAATTATCCAGGAATTATGTTTACTTTGTGGGATTTGTTATAATTTATTTACTAAAACTTTTAATAGAGTTTTTACTGAACTAGAAATAAAACAGAATTCAATGGAAAACTTGTGTAGTTTAGAAACAGCATACAAATATGGATTTTACTTTAACATCAAATTTCTTTATAGCTCTCAACCAGTTGTTAATAATAGCATCTGTAGACTTATTTTGTAATTAAAATGTTTGTGTAGCATTTACTTGATTAGTTACAGCTGTGCATGAAAATGTTTACAGATAAAACAAAAATTACAGTTGATTTTATTGACATGCATGATAATGTATTTTCCAGTTGTAGTTTTAAACTGAAAAAAATGTTGCCTATTGGATTTTAAATTAATGAAAGCTAATTTATCTTTAACTGCATAAGATCTCAATTCTTGAAACCAATTTTGAGGATAATGTGCAGAATAATTAAGTTTTAGAATATAATTGTCTACATTTTTTTTTATGAAATTTAATATATCTATTTCTCTTCATTCTATATTTATCACATTTTTTCTAAGAGTTTTTGTAAAGAGTAATTTTTCAGTATATCCAAATAACCAGTACTAACTCTTTTATGAAAAGTCTGCCAAGGAATTTAGATAAGAAACAAATGAAAAATTCTGCAGATTATTTATATTTAAATTATTTAAAAACTTTCTAATTATGTATAAGAAATCCTATTGGAATTTCATATTTAAAACTAATAACAGATTTTAGATATTTCTAAAGAAATAGTGTTACAGAATCAGAGAATATTTTAGAAATTTGTAAATCGTTAACAATCTTATGCTTAAAAACTAATTACTATATACAGTTTCCTTTTTTGGACTTCATTAATTATTTTATTTAATTTATTCAACTTAAGTCTTAATTTTTATAATATAATATAATTTTTTAAAAATTAAATGTGATTATAATTGTTGCTGTTAATTTTAATTTTGAAATATTTAGTTGTATATTCTTATAGAGATAACTACAACTGTTAGCAAGTATATAAAACTTACTATTTAAATCTGTACAAAATTGAATCAAATCAATCCATTTTAATCTATTCTTGCTTTTTCCTCTAGTTTTTATTTTTGTGCCTTTTTTATACCAATCATTTCTTAAATATTTTATTTTTATTTTTTATTAATTTTATTTTCTTTATGAGCAGCCACCTTCTCACATCTGACTGCAGACAGCAGGTGGTAGTAAAGATGTTGGATGTTGGTGGCTTGAGCACCAGCAACTGCCTTCTCTCTCTCTCTCTTTTTTTTTATTCTGTGAGGCCTGTGAAACTAAGGTTAAACTGCATAGATGGTGTACCCTCAATGTAGTTTGGATCTTACTTTAGCCAATACCTCAAAAACTATGGCATATTGTATAACTACCCACCTTATTGGTGTGTGTCTAGGTGGTACATGTTTGTTTTGTAACTGCAGTGTTTTTTACGTGTTCTAAGAAAAATTACAATTATTTTTCACCTAAGGTTTGGATATGTTGTGTTAAATTCATTCTTTTCTTCTTTGTGATGTAATCTTATTCTTTTTAATTATATAAGTAGAGGAGTATGAAGCATACACAGTTTGTCGTCACAAACATTGATGTTTGTGCTTAAAAAAAAAGAGAACTTTGTTCAAATATATAGTTTTTAACCATTACAAATGTAAATGATACCAAGGCTTTTTGTTTCCATTTGTAATATTTAATATTAAGCAAACAATTAAATAAAAAATATGCTGTAGAAATTAATTGTAAAAAAAATCCACAGAAACTGGTAACTAACAGGAAGTAATTTTTAATAACATGTAGTAACTTTTAGAATTAAGTATGAGTTATCATACATTTTGTTTTTAGATTGCATGGAAAACTCTTTGCTTTGTTGCATGCATGTTTGACAAGTTTGTACTTAAATAAATTATGGTTTTAACCAGACATGTACAATGAACTGTATGATTGACTAATTGTATTAAAGTTTCTACTTTGTCTTGTGCATATGCATTTCTTGATTTACTAACATGCCTATAATGAAAAGTGTGAAAACATTTTATGGCATTTGCTTTATTTGTGTGCAAAAGAATGCCCTTCCGGGTCACTTTATTAAGAACACTCCTTAATATCTAGTTGACTATTTTTTGGCAATGATAACAGGTTTTATTCTACGGTAGCATACTTATTACAAAATGCTGAAATGTATCTAGAGCAGTGGACAACCAGATATTTATCAGTGCAGTCTACAATTGACTTGTTCCCAGAAGGGAATGTTGGCATTGAATTACAGGTTCAAGCTCAACTAATGTCTGTTATATTGGAGTCATATGTGTCAAATAAGTTACTGAGAAGAAATGCCCAAAGTTATTATCATGCTTTAAGAACCAGTCTTTGACTAGTCAATCATAATGAATAGTTGTATTTTTTTGTGGAAGAGTATCACCATAAGGTTCAAAGAAGCACCATAATGGCTATGATGTACCGAACCTTCTGAGAGAACTAGGGAATCAAAGCAATACTACTAAAATATTTCCCATGTCATAACATTTCCACCTGCTGCCTGAAATGTTGGTACCACACAATTTGGATCAAGTTTTTTCTCCTTATCATTGTCCTTCCATTCATGTTAAATAGGATGACTGTGTATGGTGTTTTTCCATTTATCAGTAGTTCACTTTTATCTCTCCTGGAGACACACTGCAACTGTATTGTCCTGTAGTGTTCTGATATTACAGGTTTGCATAATATTCAGTAGTTACCGTAGATCATTTGTGAGCAATCTCCTCAGCATATTGAAAGTAATGGTTGAACTGCACTCAATATTAAGAGAATCCACTACTTGTTTTACAGTCTGGCACCTAGAGCTTTTCAAGATATACTAGTCATTGTTCAATGTTAGTTTATTTTGCCTGCATTTGTTTCTATAGATAGATATTTTCATGCTCAGCAACAAATTTTTGTATGTTGTGAGCACATTAGTGATCTAAATGCTGTTCAGTTGGACAGCTTTTGATGTTGAAACATTTATTAAGTGTTTTTCAAAAGTTGTGGTTGTATGGAACTCTGAATGAATTGAAAATTAACTAACCATTACTGTTTATAGTTCATTTGTTTGTTGGTATCATCACAGGTAGAAGAGTGTCATAGTATAGCAGGGTTTTCCATTGAAGTAGAGAGGCATTGCATGTTCTGATTCATATCTGAAAGTTGTTGGGTCTGAGACGTAATTTTGTTTTTGAGTTTGGTCTTTGATATCACTTCATTAAAGTTTACTTTCTTGAGAAGGATTAATAGTAAAACAAATATTGTCCATAACTAGAATGTAGCAATTAAAAATAACTTGTTATTCAAGGAGAAAATGACTAGTTATAGTTGTTTATATGTTATTACATTTTTCTTGTTGTTTAAAAATTTCTTTAAATTTTATCATGTAGACAGTATTTACTATGGACTTCTGGATTTATAACTGATAAAGATCTTGACATGGAGACCAAAACATTTCCTAAAAGTAGATAAAATGGGTCTGAGAAGTCCACAGGAAGCTGTTCACATGTTAAACAAATGGCATAAATTCAATCTAAGTTTCATCTTGTTCTTTAGCTTAACTTCTGAAAAAATTGACAAAAATTGAAAACATGGTTTCATCGTGCAAGACAGTATTTCTCACAATAAACCTCTCCTGGTGTGTGATAGATTGTTGAGATCTCTGCAATAATTTTCCACCATACTTATTTATTGAACAAAGTTGACATTGTCTTTTAACTTCAGTTTTTAATTTTTCATTTTTCTGCATGCACCTCATTATGCACTTCATATGATGCACCACGACCTTGTCTCGCCTTTTACAGATACAGACAAGAGGACTAAGTCAGGTATATTGTACACTTATGTTTTTTTTTTCTGTTTGTTTGCCTCTCTTTTATTTCTTTGTTTGTAAACTTTGAAAGAAGTAGTGATTTTAATTTTTTTTTGTTTGATTGGTACTATAGCTTGCAGTAAGACTTTACTACTTGTCCTTAAAAATCATTAGAATATGAAGACCTGTGGTAATTTTTTGTCAAAAATTTTAGTGTCATCCTGCATATTACTCTTTAAAACAGCAGTATGATTGGAATGCTTTATTTGATCAAAATGTTGCAACACATTTAATCAAAATAGTTGCACTAATCTTAACTAATAAATTGTGATTTTGATTGCAGATTTTGCCTTACTGCCTTTTATTGAAAGAATATTAATACATAAGGTTCCCCTATATTAGGAAAAGGGAAGTAATTGATTTTTAATATATAAATATGTATATATAATAAAGAAGTTATTCAATAACTGAAACATTGAAAAAAGCATGGTTTACTTCATTAATAGCTGATTAATACGTGTTTTATACAAATTACTCATCATGCTTTAGAGAGTATCTTAAATGACTTTTCATGACAGAATAGAATATTAATGTTGTGTGTACTGCTTCCTAATCCTCCCACTCCATCCCATATACAACAAAAAACCAACATTTCTATATTAAAATTAGAAATTTGGTATTTTACTGTGTTGTGTTGAATGAAAAACAGTTTTCAATTTCACTGAAGTTTTACAAAGTAATTTTTTTTTCAATAAAGATATAACTGTAAAAAATGGCACATGTAGTTTTGGTGTCCAAGCTACTTCCATACTGTATCCATCAAAAGAAGATCAATTACTGGGACCTACTGGAGAAATCTGATATAGTGTGTTTAGAAATTTATTGTCACATTGGAGGAAGTACTTAAGTATTTAATATGTGAGAAAGTTTAATATGTATTTTAGCATTCTTTTTGTGAAATATCAATTTAAAAGTAGTTCTGTCTATCCAAAAGAGTTCAAGAAATGGATGCCATACCATAACTAGATATGTCAACACTCTTTGATATGAAGTTTGATCTAAGTCCTAGAAGTTAGCATCCCAGACTGCAAATCTTAGGGATAAAGGTTCAAGTCTGGTTGATAAAAAAAACATATTCTGCACTTTGAGGCGATGGGTGTATTATAAAAAGTGATGGATGAATCGCACTATATGATTGAAGTATCGTAAGGTACGAGTTGTGTTGTTGTTGTTGATTCTGTTTTCTCTCTAGTGTATCAGTTCAAAAGAATGTATTGTTTGTACAAGCCTTTGTGTAGTTTTGGATGTATTTCCAAAACAAATATTAAGCCAACCTTTAGTACTGGAGATTTTCCTGGCTGTTAACTGTAGTAGTATGTTCTTTACATTTTCTGATAACTTCATACACAGTGCACTCTGTAGAGCAGTTGTGGTACTTATCACATGAACTGACTTCCTACACAAAACCTCAAGTGACTCTTCTATCAAATGACATTAAATCAAATGTTATGGACACTTCTACAATTCTAAGCATAATTCTATAGTTCTACTTTCTAGGAAGACTAGTACTATCAGTATAGAAGGATGGTAATTACTTTAGATAGAGTATTTTTGTATTGTCTTACTCATGAATTGATTTCTAATTAAGCAAGCTTTGACTGTTATTGACCCAATTTTGTTTGTCTGGGATGAATAGTTCTCTGAAAGACTGGCAATAGCTTCATAAATGGTTGTTAATAGATCATTGTGTAATAATCCATAAAATACTGGATACTAGGTATCTTTTTCTCTCTTCTTAAAAGATAAATTCCATGTGTTTTAATAAGGTTTATTGAAAAACAAAATTAATACAAGTGTAAGACACATTCCAACATTTCACTGATATGTACTACTTTCTGTTCAAAGAGCATGGTGTTCTCCATGAGTTGTTCTATTACTTTGTGTATTCCTAGACTGCTTTGCTTATTCCTTTTCTTTGAACCTACAGTTTTTTAGGAAACTCAAACTTTTCAAATTCAGTATGTTTTCAAGTCCTGTGATTCTCACAGATCGAGATGTGAAAACTTGTTCTTGGATGTCTCCTTTTATGCAATTGGCATTGATTTATACAGTTGTAGACATCAGTGTTTTGTTGGTTGTGTATTTTTTATATCCAAATTTAATCTATTTTTTGATATCTGGATGGCTTTGAAAGTGTCCATGGTCTTCTCTCTGTTTCTTCATTCAAGACATATGTAGTACTATGTGATTGTTAAGAATTTGGGTTAGATTTTGTATTATGTGGCTCACTGCTATCTTTTGTGTTCCATTATTATTATTATTTTTTTTTGAGTATCATGTTTCCATCACATTAAGCCTCATTTAAGTATGATAGAGTGCTTCTTTAAAGGATTTTATATTGTATGGAAATGTTTGGAGTATGATTTTTTTCATGTTCATTAATGTCATATGTTGTTTATTTTTGTTCCTCAGTGCTTTTATCCTAAAACTTACACTGATAGCTGTCATTTTCTTCTGATTATGTGTTTGCTAATGGATTTAAGGATATTCGACCAAACAACCACCCTGTTATTTAGATGTCTGATTTTTTTTTGTCACTATCTTTAGTAAGGCTGATCTTGAGGTAAACCAGTGATTATGTGTTCCATAGCTGAATTTATTCTGTTCCTGCATCTGAGATTTTATAATCTATAAGTTTGCATTAGGCTTGTCAGAAGGTTATATTGGCAACTGAGGATGTTTTCTACTATGGTGTAGCTTTAGTGATTTCCTCATTTATTTGTTGAAATTTTTTTTGTAATATTTGTCTTCTATAAATTTCATTTGTTAAGTGTGAAGGCTCAAACATGATAGGTTATTAATAAATACATTTTCATGTGTGTGTGTTAAACTCTGCTTAAATGAGTGTTGAATGTTTATCTTTCATTTGTCACACTCTTAGTGAAGCACTCAATATTTGATTGAGTTTTTGTGATAAAGATACCAATGGAATAATGTGCATTGTATGTGAAGAACACTTAACTGTCTGTAGGTGGGCTGTAAAGTGTACTTAAAGTCACAGCAATATTCATTGTCTTGTGAGGGAGAAGGTGGTGTCATGAAGTGTTTTTAGTATTATTAAGAATTATGAAAAATTGCTGCTTACGAATAGATGCAAGAAGTAAGAACTTATGTAAATTAAATTTCACTACAAATATGTTGCACTGAAATGACACCCATGTATGTATTTTAACTAATAATTGCTGGTACGTATTTACTAGGCGTAAGAGTCTGGGATTCTTAATATTTCTGTCATACAGTATGTTATACCAGAACCTGTCAGGTTTTTCCAAGTACCAATATTTGCTGTTGGCACTGACTACTAATATTACTGGCATCATTTTAGTATACTGGTATAAATTAGAGGTGGTTGAGGAAAATTATCTGGCTGTAGTTTGGTTTGCAAATATTTAATATGCTTCAGCCAGCCACAAGCTGAACTAAGAAATATTTATGAAGACTGATGCATGGATTAGGTAGTGCATGCAAGTGTAAGAGCATGGATAAGCTATGTTAAACTAAAAAGGAAAAATGAAATAAGAGTATGCCCAGACAACCCTATAATTAACCACATTTGTGTTTTAATACAGTACTTAACATATCTAATATCAGAGTTGTATTATTAATTAGAAAACAGAAAAAAAGCTACAGAATTTTGAGTGAGGCAAATGAAGGATAGAAAGTTATTTTTGTTTTAATACAATACTTGCATATATAATTTCACATTCTAATTTTTAATTAATTAGATGACTTAGAAAAAGCTACAGAATTCGTTTTCATTGCAAGTTATGTATGTATTTTATATTCCTTTGTGTTAAATTTCTATAAGATTTATTGTTTCCATATGCGTTTTTTTTGGCTCAGCTTGTTTTTGGCATCATAGTGTAAATCTGGCTTGGCTGAACTTTAAAAATTCTTGTAATGCCCATTTCTGTATAACTGGTTTGTATGAGAATAAAACCCATATAGAAAGCTAGCAAGAGGATGGTCATGTGAAATTTAATGTTTGTGATCCTAGTTTAGACCTATCATCATTATATGAAATGTTGCATTTAAAGCAACTCTAGATTTACTATGTAAGTTTTGAATTAAGAAAAGTAAGAGCAGTAGACATTTTAATGCACACATGAATTTCTGTGCCAGGCTGTATGATCTTTGCATTGAGTCTGAATAAACTCAACTAAATTAAGGTAAGCTATCATATTTCCTAATTTGTATATTTTAAAAATTAAGATATTATGCATGTGATGCTTAAAATTAAATTACTCTGTTTATTTTTCATTTTTATGCAATTAAGATGTTTTAACCCTTTGTCATTTTTCATATTAGTAAATTTTACAATTAAGCATATTTTAGTGTCCTTTGTCCCAACTGTCCTTCTGGCATTAAATAGTTAAAAAAAAAAAAGTTACCTGAGGGTAATACTTGTCAGCCTTTTGACAAGTGTACATTTTTTTATAATATTATAACATGTAGATCACCCTTAAATATCTTTTCAGTTTTCAAAGTGTCAGTTTACAGTTTATGCAAATATGTCTATTGCTGCATATTGTGGCTTTAATTTCTATTTGATAGCGTGTTCATACCTTCAAGTGACAATTGTCTTATAGCACTTTTGATGTTTATAAGATGGTTAAGATGGATACAGTTTAGAGTTGCTGCTACCTAAAATAATGAATATATGATAGAGAAATATGGTAAGAAAAGAAGAGGGAATAAACAGAATTGAATTCTTCTTTCTTTTTATTGATATTTTATATTCACCTTGGCTAGAACACCGACCCCGACAACCTTCAACCCTTTCTTCCAACGTGAATCGATCAGATACAACACAGTTCTGTCCTCTTGGGGAGGATAAGGAAGTAGAATACTTTTTTGCTTCAGATGCAAGGTAATAAAAAAGCCAATGATTATTTGATAAATTACTGTTTCATAACAAATTTTAATTTCTGAAACTTTAAGTATTTAAGAATTTGTTTAGTTTTTAACTTTTAATAACAGTATTTCCTCTTAATTAAAATCGGTTATATTAAGAATGGGGGTTACAATATTCATTATTTATAGCCTACTGTTTTCATTGTTTAAATGCATAAGCAAGATTTTTTTTTGTAAAGAAACATTAGCACACATTGTATCATAATAAGAAATATAAACCTATTTTATATTGAACAGTGTTGTTGTATATTACAATGATTTGATGACTACGGTGTAAATGAACATCAACTCAGTCAAGTTGCATAAACTGGTACACAGAAAGGTTGAACTCAGTATATGTTTATAAGAAGTTAACAGAAAATGAAATAATATAGGTGATTTTCTACTGCTGAATGAAAAAACAAAACAGACCAATGGGAGGGGGAATTATTATTTTACTTAAGCAATATGATTGTATGTGAAGTTTTTTACAGTTATATGGTTTGAAATTGCAAAAAAGATATATATTTTTTCTGTATGAAATTAAACAAATACATTTAAATGAAGTTAAATAAGTAAACAAAATCATGAGGAAGGACTGCACTAGAAAAGCAAATCGTAACCTCTGATTTATCACATTATAACCATAATTTTTTTAAGCCAAAACAAAACACATTAAAATTAAACAAAACATGCTGCATTAAAAAAATCTTAGGGTACAAACTACAACGTAGGATTGTACAATGTATCCTAGGTTTTGAGGTGACTGAATAGTAGGACCAACATTATGGTGGGGATATGCCATCTATCAATCTTAACCTCCAATTTGCTAGTCTCACATAAGAAATGGACACAATTAGAATAGAAATTAGGAGAGCAAGATGTGGGTGCTCTATATCACCCTTTACTGTCTGCAGACAGTTGTGGGAAGGTGACTGCTCTCCCAAGTTAAAATAATAATAATCAGAAAAAGATAAAAAATAAGGAATAAGGAAATAAGTTACTACCATTTGGAAGTAAGTAATATAAAACTTACCTCTTAAATTTAGCTTTCCTGCCTCAAGTATGGTATGCTAATTAACGTGACATTGAATTGAACCATATCAGTTTACTAAGTTTATTGTGACTGTCATGCTTTTATGTGTGGCTCAAGGTGTACATCTGCATAGAGTAGTGCTAAGTTTTTAAATTATCTTATTTTTAACTAAAAATAATGATTAGTAATTTTCAGTAAAATATCTCTGAATTTTATTTCTTTGTATTTATTTAGTACATTTTTGTATTTATTACAAAATCATTTAATAATTTTATCTAAACTTTCTTTATTAAATTCATTATGATGTTTTTATCATCACATTTTTGTTTGCTCGCACTTTTTCTGAAAAATATTCAGGAGGTTTTGGTGGCTGTGGCAAAAAACACATTTTTCACTAATAGCACTACAGTATCCTTATAAAATATATATTCTTCATATAACTAAAAAACACAAGGCACAACCTTAGTACCTATGATAGCTTTGACAACAGAAATGCTATTAACTAAACTGTTAATCATGTTATCAGCTTAATATATTTGTTGGCTTTCATTTTCATGAACAAAATTTTAATACATTGCATTTTTTTTTAAAGAGATGCAGCCAGTTAAATAAGGCTTTTGAAAACATGCATGCTTGTGCAGTCAGCACTTAACAAAACTTAAAACGTGCTGTAGATTAGATTATGGCAGATTTTGCCTAAAGGATGTGCTTTTCTGTTGGACCAATATTGTAAGGGTAACTGATGAGTCATCATCATTTTTACTGGTATTTTGCACATTAAGTAGGCCTTAAACTGTTAGAATGATTACTCGTAACTCAACTTGTGATATTTCTCTTTACTGTGCGTGTGAAAAGGCTCAGTTAGTCACTCCTCTTTACTCACTCAACGTATACGAGTCTTGGTTTTAATTAACTGAATAATGATAATGATGGAAGGAAAAAACATTTTTTCCAAACATATGGAAACTCACCTTTGTGAAATTAGAATTAAACAATAATTAATAGCCTGTTATTTAAGCTCATATGTATTGCCTACACACTTACTATAAAGCAACATTTTACAGACCCTTATTTTCTATATCTCAGCAAGGATTGGTTGACTGAAATATTAGAAAATACTTGTATTTTTGAATGAATGTATTTCAAACCAACTAAAGTCAATGTATTAAATATTACAAAGCTTAAGCATGGCAGCATATACTGTAATGAAAAGACTATGAAGATAATATTTCTATTTCTAGTGCTGTTATAGAGCATACAAACAGAGTGATATTCCTTGAAGATGATGATGTAGCTGCTGTCAGTGATGGTAGTGAGTATACCAGTTTTTGAATATTTGGTTGTAATAACATTTTTTTACTCATAATATCCTTGCACTTGCATTTGTTTACAGATCATTAATTATAAACGTTATATTTAACTTAAAGAAAATGTTTTCTTTTGCAGTTTTTTAAAGATCTCAGTTCTGATAGTGTGATAAGTATTTCTGTTTAATTTGGTTTAATTAAAATCACCAGCTGTAATTTGGGTTTACTTTTTTAGTTATTATTTTTCATCTGAGTTTTTCTCTCTCTTTTTCATACACACACACTGTTTGTTACATCTGTTAATTTATTTGTTATGGTTTACTTTCTTTTCTTAAGAGAAGCAATGTAAATATGATTTTTGTGAATAGTTCTTTTTTGTCAGAAGTGTCAAAAATAATAAAGAAGCAGATAATGATATTGCGAAATAAACACCATATGACACTGAAACTTAAGTTATAAAACATTTTTCTGATTATGTTTGGCCCAAAAGTAAACATTGTTTGGTTCAAACAGTTGCTTGCAAAAAATTACTCAGTTTAAAAATAACTTTTTATGGATAGATAACTACAATAATAACTCATGGTTTTTAATTTTTTATGTATATTTGTGTGTAGTGTTTGTTACCTAGTTTATTGTTAAGCTAAATCCTGCAGTGAATTTGAGAAGGCACTTGTGAATGTTCAGAATAAAGCTGACTGGCTGTTTCTTTTTAGATTTTACATGAAAGTGCAAACAGAACTCATTAATTAGCTTTTCAAACATGTGGTTAAACTTTTCAGGTTGGATATTTTATTTCCATCTTGCTATCAATGCTTACTGCCATTTAAACCAAACAATGATTTTGATGCAAAATGTTTTAAAAAACTTTCACCAAAACACACTAAGAAAATATTTATCATCTAACATAATCCAGTTGCGCAGAGAGATTAAATTTCACTGATAATCCTGGAGAAGTAAAGTGTTCGTATGAAACAACAATAGAAGAATGAGAGCTGTTAAGTGACATTAAACTAATATGGGATCTTGAGATGAAGCTCATGGTAATCAGAAGCTATTAATCTCAATTTTTCATTAATTACAACTACCAATTCTATGTCTTATAACAGTAATAGGAAATAGCTGCTAAAAGTTATCTTAACATTTAGCTAGTTTAAGGCTAATTATATATTAGTCCTACCTTTCTTTGTTGTTAACAATGAACATCTTCTTACTTATAAGTGTAAGATACAGTTTAATCTATTTTTAACATAGATTTTCATACATACATTGTTAATTGTGGGATAATGTTTAAACATTGCTTTAACCTTATAAGTTATAATCAACTTCACATTTTCTTCCACAGGGCCAGAGGAAAATTTTGTCTTTAAATTTGGTACCAAGATTGTTTGGCAGATTTGAAGGTTTTATTTCTAAGTGATAAATTTTGGTGTGAAAAAGATTGGTATTTCTAGAATTGTACCATTTTAGGCATAAACTATGTACTGCATACTTGTAGAAAAAAAAAAAAAGGAAAGAAAATACATCCAGACATCATGTTTATAAACATACCCTTGGGACTTGAATGCCATGTGCCAAATGAGTCACCATATACAATCCTTTCTCTATCACAAACAATCTCAAAGAAAACCTTTGTTTCATTAATCATTGATTATTATTTTTATCTGACACATACCATGTGTGATTTATTAAATTTTTTAAATTGTGAAATCTCAGACTAGCTATGCATCATAGGGACCAATCATACTTTTGGTTCAGTCAAGATTGTGATTTTTGTCCACCTACTACTTCTTATGTTTTGTGGTTTATTGTCATTACTTAACTTTCTATAGAAAATTATACTGTGTTATCCTGTTTTTAAAAAGAGATTGGTTATTCAGGATAAGGAATGATGCAATGTTACCTGGATTGTCTAGTAACAAACTTCCTGTGTCAGGACTACTCAGTTAGAGGAAAAAGAGCTTTTATCAGTACTAAGGTCCTCTAATGCATTAATCAGTAGATAATAAAGATAATAATTACACCAAACGTTTTGTTAACTTAATTGTTTGGCTGTGAACCATACTATCATAACATATGGAAAATAGATCTAACTTCATTTTGTGATGTTTGGCATGTCTTGCATGTGATCGACATAAAAACATGCAGAAAATGTTGGTTTTGTTCGAAATGCAAAACAATGCCCACATACTATGTAAAAGTGAAAACATGTGACTTTAAAGTTTTGTGGTAATTATAGCAATGTCATACATATATAACATAAAAAAATTCAGAATATTTACTATGAAAATTAATAAATTATTACATTTATTATCACATAAAAAACATAGGAAGATGCTAGAAAACTGGAATAATGCAGCAAGTCCACTTACCTTTATTAATTGAATAAAACATAGTATGAAGTTTTTAGCCTAACTAGCTCTGTTGTCAGTGTTTTGCTGCTTTTTTTGCTTAAATTATGTATGAACTGCATCTCACAAGTGCTGAATTCTGTAATCTAAGTTGTAGAAATAAGAAACGTTGTAGGTACTGCTGTAGTACCAAATGTTGTGTGATATCATGTCTTATGAGAAAGGGCAAAAAAATGTATCTAATCAGTATTTATTGTTATTTTTTCAAGACTTGACAATTCATAGGATGAAACGAACAATTGATGATACAACCAGTAGGGAGATCATTACTCTGAAAATGGAAATCCAACAGATTATGAAAGGTGTGTGTGTGGTCATGAATTTGTTTTTAATGAAAGTTTAAAGAAAATTGTGGTAAACGTTTGCATTTCAAACACTTCTGATATAAATGATAATTCCTGTATCTATATTTTTAAGGTAAATACTTTCTTCCAGATAACCATTCAGTGCTATTCATTGAAATCATTACAATCAAAACTCATCTTCTAGGGAACTACAGCTCTTTCATGCAGAAAGAAATCTTTGAACAACCTGAGTCAGTTATCAACACCATGCGAGGAAGGGTTAATTTTGACACAGAAATAGTTATCCTTGGAGGAATCAAAGATTACATTCCTGAAATTAAGAGATGTCGAAGACTTCTTCTGATTGGTTGTGGAACTAGCTACCATAGTGCTATTGCTGTATGAGAAATTATACAGTATTTGTAAATTCCATGAATATCAAATACAATTTGAAAATTCAAGAAGTTTTAATTTCATGTTACAATTTCCCAATAAATTACACAATTGTTTGCTATTACTTAGGTAGTAATATAAACAACTTTTTTAGAAATAAAATTTTCATGTGTAAAATGTTATTAATAAGCTAAGGTTTTAAATTAAGATATTCTGGTTAGGCAGTATATTGATTTTTTAAAAAATCAATAAGCAGTTTGTTTACTTCATTACTGTTGTGCAATGTTTATTTTTTGTATAAGGTATTAAATGATCTTATAATAAATAATAGGAGTTCATTACATTTTAAATGTATTTACTACTTCAAGTAATATTGCAAAAATACAAAGAAAAATTTATTTTACATAGATTGAAATTATTGAAAATGTAACTGTAGACACAAATTCTTATGTGAATGAGTTTGAAAAGAAGACAAACAAATGACGGTGAGAATGATTAAATAAAGTATTATTTTGGGCAGCTGTGTGCGAAGTGGACCTCTCTTTGGATTTAGTCCCATGATTTTAAATGTGTGAACATCTAAGTTAGTTTTTCAAGCAGTTTAGTGTTTCTCTGACAGTACTGACAAACAATGCATATTATGTAATCTAAAAAAAACTGCTCCCCTTAAGACTGTACACATAGATATACAAGCCACATTTTAGTTGTGACTTTAAGCCTACATCTTTTGACAATTAAGTGAAGAATTACTTAATTCTCACCTTATACAGACTTAAGGTTAAATTGGTTGTGATGGTATGTGGGTAGGTGATGTTTTAAGGGTAATGAAGTGAAATTTATGTGCATTCTATAATTTGTAGATGCTTTGCTAGGTGTCAGTGTTACTGTAAGTATTATCAATGAAGAATAAGTAGAACTTCAATTTGTTATGAGATTAAACATAACTGCCACGGAGAAGACTGTGGGTGTCATGATTTAACCATAACCATCAAAGATAGAAACATACATTTTATTAGGTGGTATAGATCTTAAATGTGGCCTTCTTGTATTTATTCTTAATGTATATTGAACATTTTTTAATTATTGAATTTAAAATATAAACAAAGATTTATGTTGTTGAGTTTTAGGCCAGTCAAAAATGGTGACTAAAAGGTCAGAGAATACTGCTCTGTATTAGTATAAATTATACCATACATGACTGCATTAAACATTACATAACAGGTTAACCTTATAAACAAGACTTTTTCTCATGTGCAATATTTTTTAACTTCACTTTTTTTTTTAAGACTCGACAAATACTTGAAGAGTTAACAGAACTTCCTGTCATGGTGGAACTTGCTAGTGACTTCCTTGATAGAAATACACCAATATTTCGAGATGATGTTTGTTTCTTTATCTCACAGTCAGGTTTGAAAAATAACTTATTTTTCTATATTAAGAAAATAAAAGAAAGGTAATTCCTTATTATTTCTGTGAGGTAATTAGTTTGATGATGCTGTTGTTATTATTCAATACATTTCCAGGAACAAACTTAGTTAAAATATTATAACAATCCAAATATTATATTTTCTTTAAAAAAATTAAATGTTTTTTTTTATATATTAATCACCCCTGTCCCCCTCACACACAACAAGTAATTTGTTACAAAGTATAAGAATAGTCATGAAAAACAAAACAAAAATATTTGACAGTTTAACTATTAAGGTAGGTAAATAGTTTTTCTCATCAACATCACTTGAATATAATAATGTCATTTGTGTAAACTGTTAGGAAATTTGGGGATGGTTTGAGCTGGATAGTATATTTTCCCAGAAAAACTCTTGACTGGTAGCAGCCTTTAGAATTTTTATTAATGTTTTTCTTCACTCATACTTTCCAGGAGAAACAGCTGATACCCTGATGGCCTTAAGATATTGCAGGATGCGTGGTGCACTAATAGTTGGAATCACCAATACTGTTGGTAGTAGTATCTGTCGGGAGAGTCACTGTGGTGTTCATATTAATGCTGGACCAGAGATTGGAGTTGCCAGTACCAAGGTGAATTGTTGTCATAAAGTGTTTTGAAGGATAATTTCACACTATTTAGTGCATTGATTCAAAAGCTTTCTATCTTTATCTACAGGGTGGCCCGTAAGTCCCTACCTATCTGTATGTTGTAATGTTATATTCAATTACACACGTATTATAAATTTGTTTCTTTTTTTTTCAGAGAAGTATGGCCGATGTAAGCCCATTTACACTTGAAGAGCATATTGTGACAAGTATGTGGGTACATGAGTGCAAAAATACTGGTAACACCACACAGATACACTGGATACATAAGATATATGGATGGTAGAGACTTATGGGCCACCCTGTATAGTGGATTATAAAATTTTGGAATTATATTTGGACTAAAATCAATAGTTATACTCAAAGCAAACATTATGCACTCTTGTTGCCATATTCCACAACAGTAACTTTTTGTTAAACTTTCTTTATGTGGTTGGTCAATTTGTATACAGTCTTTTATAAATTTAGTACTTACTACTTTTGATAATGTTTACTGAAAAACTGCTAAATTTCGTGACAATATACACACCATATGAAAAGTCAGTACTTCGTAAAAAATCTCAAATTTCTTTTGTGTAATCTCTAAAACCTCCTAAATATATTTCTGATATTTGTTTCCACTAAAACTTCATATTTTATCTGCTATTTTCTGTACCATAACTCTGTACAAGGTTGGTCAATTTGACTGACCATTCAGCCACCAAAAAAAAACAACCAAAGTTACCATCCTTTTTCTTTCTTCAAATGTAGCAAGAATCTACATTTGTTTAACCAGAAGTAGCTTTAACCTTGTAAAAGTATACTTCTATTTATAATTAACCCCTTGGTGTAGATTCCTGTATGTGGTGAGGGGACCTCCCAGGGAAGGTTCTGTTCTTTCAGTTTATCTCCTCTGGGATCTAAACATCCGCCCACATGTTTGCCGTGTTTGGCAACCCATGAAGGGGAGGAGAGGATCTTGGTGTTTGAGGGGTCCAACCCTAATACACTACTTTGGCCTTGAATTCCTGTAGACAGGTGGCCTTCAGGTGGTCCCCCTTAGGTCAATCGGCTGATCAACTCTGGTTAGGGTCAACCAAGTACCAGTGTTGAATGTTCTCAACAGGTGTTGTGGACATTGTATCTGATGCTGGTGTTTGAGTATAGTGCTCATAAAACCCTGGCTTTGCTGCAGTGTCCTTGTTTGACATTGTAGTGCATCCCTTTGTAGGACTCCATGGTGGGTGGGGTCAATGGGCACTGAAATTTCCCTTTCTTTATTATGGATACTCCAATTAAAAATCTTAATAAAATAGTGAAAAAACAGTCTACAGGTAAATTACCACATCTTGAAGATCCTGAGCAGCAAACCTTACCATCTGTACCACCTGTTGTACAGTCACTTTCAGACAAACATTTAGGGCAAATGTCTCCCTTTTTCATTCAAAAGGGACTAGAGGGACTTGCTGGCTCTCCAAAGCCAATAAAGAAGCTTCAGTCTGGTGACATATTGGTGGAAACATCCACATATCAACATAGTGAACTCCTCTTGCATTCAAAGGCCATTGGGGATATACCTATTGAGGTTAGATCTCATGCTATTTTGAATTAATTACGAGAAGTATTATTGTTGAGAGGTATTTGAAGAACATCCCAGAGGCAGAGATTCTCGCTGGTTTCTCCACCTAAGGTGTTTCTGCGGTGAGGCGTATATCCACTGGCAAAGATGGAATTATGGTGCCAACCAATATCCTGATTCTCACATTTATGTCACCGCGTCCGCCTGCCACCAGCAAGGTAGGTTATCTTAATTGCAGAGTACGGCCATACATTCCAAACCCTCTCCAATGTTTCCAGTGTCAGCGGTTCGGTCACTTGAAGACGTCATGTCATAGTTCCTTGACTTGTGCTCATGGCAGTGGCAAGGACCATGATGCTTACAAGTGTGAAATGGACCCTCATTGCATCAATTGCAATGGCTCTCACCCGTCCTGCTTTTGCTCTTGCCCTAAATGGTTGGAATAAAAAGAGGTGCAGCATTTAAAAATGATTCGTAACGTTACTTATCCTGAGGCTCGAAGATTTCTGTTCACCACCTCATCTTGGACTTCGTTCCACAACTACAGTGGGAGTGTAGACAAATCTCTCTGAGCCTCAAAAAGAATTGTTCTCCAAACAAATGAAAAGTCGTTTGACTTCCATGGTTAAAAAAGTTGATGAATGAACTTCAGCACTTATCTCTGTCCCTTACATATATTCCAACAAATCCCAAGATCTACATCCTTTGATTCCAGGTACAGGCATTTTCTCGGGTACATCTTATCCCACCCCAAGATGCAAAACAATCATTTGTTCACATCCTCAGTCACTGGAATCCCCTTCCAACAGCAAAGACTTGCCCAATCGACCCAGGACAGGATCCATGGAGGTTGATAGACCTCCCTTGTCCAGTAAGGAAAAAAGATGTGGTTGTAAACAGAAGGGTTCTCCACCCAATTTGCCTACATGTAAATAAAAATAGCCACCCTGATACAATGGAACTGTCGAGGTTTATGTTCTAATCTGGATGGCATCAAAACACTGATTGCTTCCTATCATCCTGTACGTCTTTCCTTACAGGAAACATTTCTGAAACCTGCCAATATAGTCACATTTCGGCAATTTTGTTTGTACTGAAATGATAGGCTGTGTGATGGACAAGTGCATGAAGGGGTGGCACTGTTGGTTGATCAGCATGTGCCCACCCTGTCTTTGCCACTTGACACACCCTTGGAGGCCATAGCCATCCATGTTTCCTTGGGTCATACCATCACTGTTTGTTCTCTCTATCTGTTACTTGGAGAGATATGATCAATCAGACCTTGATGCTCTCATTGAACAGTTGCTGTTTCCCTTTTTCATCCTGGGAGACTTTAATGGACATCATCCATTCTGGAGAGGTGGTGATATTGATAGCAGGGGTCACTCTGTAGAGCATATGCTCTCTGATCACAACCTTTCTCTTTTTATTACTAGTTCTTCTACTTATTTCCATTCACCTAGTCAGTTTTTTACTGCTATTGATCTCTCAATTTGCTCCCCTTCATTATTCTCCCATTTTTCATGGAGGGTTGACAATAATCCACGAGGCAGTGATCATTTTTCTATAATCTTGAGAGAGACTGGCCATGGTCGATGCCACCCGACCCATGTGCCTCAGTGGTAGCTGGATCAGGCAAACTGGCCTTCTTTCACTGCTCTCACAGAACTTGATCCTGCCATCGTGTGTCAGCCATCAATAGACGACTGTGTGGCAGCAATAACTGACTGTATTATACAAGCAGCTGCTCAATGTATTCCTAAAACCTCAACACATTTTCCACTATATTCTTGTCCATGGTAGAATCCTGCCTGACACATGGCACGGAAGGCTCAAAAATGGGTCTGGGATACTTTCCATAGATATCCCATACTCTCGAACCTCATCGCTTTCCACGGCCCTGTGCACATGCTCAGTGGGTAAGATGTCAAAGCCAGAAGGAATCTTGGATTAAGTTCACAACCGGCATATCTTCTACCACCAGTTCCAAAGTCATATGAGACAAGATTCAAAAGGTCAGTGAGCAATAAAATTCTGTCCCCCTCTCTATCTTGCTCTCTGATGGCCAGGAAGTAGATGATACCCGGAACATTGCAGATACCATAGGTGAAAGCTTTTGCCAGGTGTATAGCACTATAGCACTTCTGCTTCTTCTTCCACCTTCTTATCCATCAAGACTCAGGCAGAGCAATCACCTCTTTCCTTTTGAGCTGATTGTCTCTCTGACTATAATCGTCCCTTTACACTGGTGAAACTCAAACTGGCCCTTCATCAGTCTGGCAGTACATCGGTTGGACCTGATGATATACACTATGATTCACTACACCATCTATCTCCTGCTTCTCTCACTATTCTTCTGATTGTTTGCAACTGGATCTGGCAGGAGAATGTTTTTCCTGATGCCTGGTACCAGGCTATTGTCCTACCTTACTCTAAGCCTGGGAAGGATCCCAAGATTCCTTGGAACTACTGTCCAATTGCTTTGATGAGCTGTTTCTGTAAGGCTTTAGAGAGGATGGTTAGTGCTCGTCTTGTTTGGTTCCTCAAATCAAACAACCTCCTCTTGCCCACCCAGTGTGGGTTTAGATGACAACACTCCACCATTTACCACCTGATTTGACTTGAAACATCAATCAGAGAAGCCTTCCTCAAATGACAACATCTTGTTTCAATATTCTATGACATTGAGAAGGTTTATGATACGACATGGAGGTATGGCATTTTGCACCTCTGCTGTTTGCAACTGTGTTTACTATATGCTTTGAAACTTTGTTTCTTACCAAAGCATCCCACCTGGGTTTTTTTTTTATCCTTGGTGGGCTGTACATTTTCAAAACAGATGGTTTGCTATTTGCTCCTTTTGGCCTTCATATCTAGCCACAGTTGGATGAATTGGGTCTGTCCTTGGATAACATTGCTGTATCCACAGGTCAGCCAATCCCACCATGGCTTCTTACAGTCCCCAATTGCAACCCAATTGCATCTAAGAAAAGTAGACACTCCTGATTGGAAATACTGTCTACTATTTGAGGAACATCTTTCGAACCATTCTTCCATTCCTATTTATACAGATGGTTTGAAATCAGGTGCCTGTGTGGGCTTTGCCATGGTTTTTGTGGTTTGGTAGTTGCTTGCAGAATCCTCTCTACAGCTTCTGTGTTTGCTGCTGAAATATATGACATTTCTCTTGTCCTGGATCACATAGAAGCTAAGCAGTACTCAAACTGCACTATTTATACTGACTCGCTTAGTTCTCTACTGGCCCTAGAATTGCTTCATGGTGGTTCACACCCTGTTCTCACTGATATTTAAAATCGACTGGCCTATTTCTCTTTAACATTTTCTTCCATCCAGTTTTTCTGGATACCGGGCCATGTTGGTATTCTTGGGAATGAGCTCGCCGACACTGTAGCTAAGTCTATCTGCTCTGACACTATCACCACTGTGCCTGTCCCATACATGGACTATGGTCCTGCATTTAAGGCTTGGCTCCATGCCAGCTGGCAGTCAATTTGGAGTGAGCAATGCGAAAACAAGCTTTTCCAAATAAAACCCTCTATTGGACTTTGGCCATCTTGCTTCTGTACGGATCGGAAAGAGGAAGTTGTTCTAACTATACTACGTATTGGTCACAGCTTTTTAATTCATCGTTTTCTTTTATCTGGAACTGATGCGCCATCGTGTAGTTTGTGTAACACTCAGACCACTATAAGCTACATTTTACTTTATTGTCATCATTACGACTCTCAACGATTGCACCATTTTAAACACATTCTGTTCCAAGGTTTGTCCTTATTGTTAAACTGTGTTACTGATGATGATGGTGACACTGTTTACCTTGGTAATGTTTTCAGTTTTTTAAAGGCCATTCATGTTTTTAATACCATTTAAGTTTTTTAATTTATACATTACACCTTTTTTTAATGTGGCTCCCTTTTAAAAATCACAGTTTATCTACTTCAATTTGAAATTAGAAACTGGCCATAATGTTAAATAACTCAAAATCAGGACTGGAAAGGCCAACTTCAGGTGACTAATGCTGCTGCTTGAACTACCTGTTAATCATCCTGGTGAGTTATTGTTATAATTTTGCAACATGCCTTTTAAAACTGTTTTATTACTTTCCTTTTTGGATATGACCATAACGTCAAATAACTCGGAACCAGGACCAAAAAGGCCAACTTTATGTGACTGTTGGTGGTGTTTGTACTTGCCTGTTAGTCTTTCTGGCAAGTTATGATAATTAGAGTTACCATTCAGAAAGTCCTTTACAACTTGAATTACTGTAGTTTTTCTTCTAATGTTGTAGATTAGATATAAACATTGGTCTTATGCTATATATGTGTTTTGTTTTGTTTTTTTAACTTTGTTTTGACTTAATTTCGTTTTATGAATTTTACTAAATTTACTTTTAACTTTTTACCAGATGTTTGGCACAGATAGCCTAGCTGCTTTGTGTCATAAAACACTAAATCAACCAACCAACCAATTTATAATTAAATTTATTATTTTATTTCCCTTTGAACTGTGTCTAACTAATATTCTCGCCATTATAAGTCATAAATCACATGGGGAATGTGCAGCTCAATTTATACAAATAAATACATTACCCACAAACTACTCTGTGCTGCTTGTGTACATGCTTCATGAAATATTTTTATTGTTTATTTTACCTAATCTGACCTTAACTAACCCAAAGAGGTGTTTGAGATGACAAGAAAATCCACTTGTAGAGAAAATTATATACATAAAAACGGTTGGTATGTAGTGGAGCGCACAACATTTTGACATTCTTTGGTCATCATCAGGTTCACAAAGAAAGAAAGGGTTACGACGATTGTACAAGAAGTGTAAGTTTTATACCTATATTAAAAACTATATCTAACATCTAAGCACGCCCTCTACATAGTGCTTTCTCTGCCCATACCAGCAGTTTTTACATATATATATGTATATAGACCTGTTTTTACATTGTAGTTACTTTTATAGTAATAAATAAAGAATAAACATGAAATAAATAAAAGTATTTACCTGAGTATTTTTTTCTTTTTCCTGTCAACTGTTGATGACACTTCACTGTACAGTCAACATTGGACAGCAGAGAAGGAAAGGAAAAAAAATGGTCATTCTTTCCAATCAAACTTTTTATAACACTTAGATTTCCAGATATAAGTTGGTATAACATTTGAAAGTTGAGTGTTTGTAAGATGTATAATACCTTTAAAACTCTTTTGCCTTTTTAGGTAATGCATTAGCATACTGTATGTATTTCGCACTGATATGCTTAAAGGAAATGTCCTTTTAAACAGTGCATATATTGTTCAGAATGGTGATCCAAGAAAGTTTGTACAAGTTTCTTAATATTTTAGGCTTACACCAGTCAGTTCATCTCATTGATAATGTTTGCCCTTGTTATGTGTGATGACAGAATATCCATGCAGCCACGGCGGAGTGAAATAATTCAAGGTCTTAGAGCTTTGCCTGGTTAGTGTTTTGCTTTTTTTCTCTTTCTGTAGTTTTCTTTCTTTTTCAGTTATTTAAAAATGTCATTTTGAGAAAATATGAAGAAAAATCAGGAAAAAATGTGACAGTCAAAATTTTAAAATTAGGTTTTGCAATTAGAAGATTGCTGAAAATTGTGTAGAAAAGCTGCTAAGCTGTAGCAAAGGATTTAGGTTATGATCTAATTAGGATATAAGTGGAAAGTATAAAACTGAGCTTCAGCGAGTCTTTAAAGTGTAATTATGTTTTTCTCCCTTATAATTTTTTTGTTTTACAATAACATGTTGTACAAAACTGTCAGTAGTTAAACATGCAGTAAAAAATCAGTTTTTTATGGCATTTCTCACGCTACAATAAGTGGAGTAAAGTGAAGTAATTTCAGGTAAAACAATAACCAGGTAGTAGTTAAAGTACAACATTAAAATAAGTACCTAATTAAAAAATATTTTAATACTTAGATAGTAGTTACTTGTAAAAAGATTTATAATCACTATGGTATCAGCTATCTTTCAGAGGCATTACATTTGTAACTGGTTACGAAATTTATTTAGTTATAATATTTTGTATATCACTTTGTACTTGAAATAGACTGTTTGGTGGTATCTATAGCTGTGTGAAGATTCTTATACAAATCATCATGCTTTCAACTTTTCAATAGTACAAATCAAGGAGGTCTTGGAGTTGGATGAACAGGTGTATGATCTGGCTCAAAAGATGTATCAACAGAAGTCCCTTTTGGTTATGGGCAGAGGTTACAACAGTGCTACATGTCTTGAAGGAGCTTTGGTAAGTGAAAGCTGGCATTTTATTTGTAAGTTTTTTTTAGCCTCAGTTCAACATAACTTTGTGATAAAGCTGAGTTATTTGGTGCTGTGTTCAGAACTATTGTTAGCTAAATTGAACATTTTTTTTCCTTTTAACCTTTTCCCTTTGCAGAATGATTAGCATTAATCTCAGAATTACCAGATTGAAAAACAGCTGGTAATGTACAAAATTTGAATGACAAGCTTGAATTTGTTTTTGAGAAAGCTCTGATAAATTACATACAAACTTGCATTTATGTTTATGATGTATTAACATCTTAAAAAAAAATTTCAATGTTATTGACACAATTTTGAATATTGCACCTTGTGTATTCAGTGTCTTTTTTTTTTATTATAACTCATATTATGAACAATTAAAACTTGCGTTTCAAATAGAATCATCCCTGATAGATTAATAAAAATTTTAGTTAATGAATGAAGTTAAAACACTTTTAAGTCGAATATTGCTTTAGTCGAATTTTGTTTTTCATGCTACTAACTATAACTTCAACACATTTGTTTCTAGTATAGCTTATCATAAAGGTATTACAACTTTTTTTTTCATGTTACCAAACATGATTTCAGTTTTCAAGATTAAAAAAAATAATAATAATTTGCTGTTTCATTAAATTCAGTAAGGTACATTTACAAATTTTCAAGCATTTTTGACGATATAAACACAAACTGTGAGATGAATTCTATTTTGAAAACAAAACAAAAAGGAAGTAAATTTAAAAGGAAAAGAACTTTAAGTTTCTTTTAACAGTTTACATTTAATAAGCATTTGCTTCAAACTTATCAAATCTATTGTCTCGACTGTTATTGAATGTTGTGAGGTTCCTTTTCCTTGAAGATTAATTTTTGATATAAAGGACCTGGCATGATCTAATAGTTAGGGTGCTCAACTTGCAACATGTATATCATGGTTTCTAATTCCCTTGGAGAGAATACAGATAGTCCATTATGTAGTTTTGCACTAAAACAGTTGTGACAAATTGAATGGTTTTTATAACTTCAGTTGTTTTATTTTGCTATTTTAACAAACTTGTAGATAATGCATTATAACTATTGGCATAATAGTACAAAAATGTTTTCTATGAGTGTTTATTTCATGAAAGCCAAAGCATAGAAATGCTAATTGCAATAGTATGCAATCATTTTTAGAATTATTATGTTTCCATAAAAATGAATATTGGTTAATTGTGATGTTGGCAACTTAAATTTAACTGTAGAACACTTCCTTTCAAGAATGTCTTTTGCCATAACATTGCATCTGAAGCAAATGTTTTTAAATAACACCCAGTTGTTTAAAGAAGTTAGTGTCTTTTAAAGATTTATTTTTAGTTTTTGATTTAAATAAGATCTATCAATGATTTTCATTGTAATTTTTTAGCAAATTGTCTTAACTAAGTCCCAGTAGAACTTGGAATTTTTTTCATTTTTACATTTAGATTGAAAGATTAAGAAGGTGTTTTTTTCTCATAGTAAACCAAGCAATTAAACACACACATCTTATGAAACTTTTTTATATCCTAGACTTTTTTTTTTTTTTGGAAATTAAATATTTCAACTTTTCAGCTATTTACACTATATGAAGTTAGCATATAAACCACATTAGATAATGATATTTTTGGTATCAGGATATCCATTTACAGTCTTGCTCCATGATATAATTAAGTATACTTTTTGAAAATAGTAAAATTTTCAAAGTCCTGCTGGAAATCCTCATGAAACCTTCATAGTAAAAAAATAATTTTACTTACCTTAAAATTACATTTTTTAACACAAATTGAGTTAAGTTAGAAATGGCTTATTACTTTCCTATACTAGGTGTTTATAACTTGTGAGAAAAAGTAACTGTGTTTAATCTGTTGTTTTAATTTTAAATAATGTACTTACTATTATGTATTTACTGATATGACAAATGTTGCACATTTTGATAGATTAGTAGACCCTCTAATCCTTTGTACAAGTTACATACATGTTAATTTGCAATTATGCATTGTGTGTTGGAAACTCCATGTAGAAAATGTAATAACTACCATTTAAAAATGTTACACTTATGTTAAAATGTTGGGGAGACTTGTACTTTGTGACATCATATATAATAATAGGTATTTTCACAGTTCCAGGTTAAGATTTCTTTTTTTTTTTGAAACATGGGCTTTTAAATTTTTTTTTTAGAAAATCAAAGAGTTAACTTATATGCACTCAGAGGGTATAATATCTGGAGAACTAAAACATGGACCTTTAGCCCTGGTGGACAAAGCTATGCCTGTTATTATGATAGTGACTCGTGATCCTGTCTACCCAAAATGTATGAATGCACTACAGCAAGTAAGTTACTACAAACCTAAAGTTTTCTATTCACTAATTGCTTGAATGTGGTATTTAACCCTTTCTGGTCAAGAGGGTCACTGAACATTCACAATCTTTAAAAGTTTAGTTACAAGGTAAAACTTCACTATTTGAAAAAGTTTTTACTTACTTGGGTATTTTGTATAATTTATGTGTTAGCAACATATAATGTGTATATAGTTTATTTCATTTCTGTTGTACTTCATATAAATTGTAAACATCACACTAAATTTAGGCCCAGCATGGCCAGGTGGTTAAGGCACTCAAATCATAATTCGAGGGTTGCGGGTTCAAATCCCTGTCACATCAAACCAAACATGCTCGTCCTTTCAGCTGTGGGAGCGTTATAATGTGATGGTCAATTCCACTATTCATTAGTAAAATAGTAATGTAAAAGTTGGGAGTGGGTAGTGATAACTAGCTGCCTTCTCTCTAGTCTTACACTGGTAAATTAGGGATGGTTAGTGCAGATAGTCCTCATGTAGCTTTGTGCAAGATTCAAAACAAATCAAACCACACGTAAATGTAGAAAAAAATATTGCTAGCTACTAAACTTATATTTATTCTTCCCAATCCAATTAAAATCACATACTTAAAAGTTATATATTTGTTGATTAGCTTGACATTTATGTCCTGTTTCTGTGCCTTCTGTTTGATCAGTGGTGAATTTATTGGTTGAATTCTCATTTATTAGACTGCCCATAGTTTTAAAAAACATAGTAATTCTTACCTTCAAAAAAGGATATAGGTTTAAGCAATTACCTGTAAGAAAGTAAAAATTTCATATTTAATTCTCTGTTGTTGAACTTACAGTAGTACCATGTGAAACTGAATGATGTGTTTGGAACAGTTTGAAGGTAGTATAGCAAGCAGCAAGAAAGCAATTTAAAGACAGAATTTTAAAGTAAACATTGAAAAGCCAGATACTTTTCTTATAGTTTCTGCTATGGTTCGTTCATTCACAATAATGTCTTTGTGTTTATATGTTGCTTGTTGAAAATTTAAATGAATGCTTTTTTATGATATCAGGTCCTTAAAGATACTTAGGTTTATGGTGATTATGCTAAGCATTTATAATGACGTTCAGAAGGTGTAACTCTTTTTGGTTCCCAATCACCCAGCAGTAAATGTGAAGGCTTATTATGCTGAAAACCTGGCTTTAATACCCATGGTGTTTACAGTGCAGATAGTTCATTATGTAGCTTTGCAGTTAACATCAAACAGTCAGAGGAAATTTTTTTTAATTATTATTATCAAATCATTGGTAAGTTTATAGTATTCAAATAATAGACACAAATGCAGTAATTTCTTATTTGTAGGAAAATCAACATAAGGTCTGATTTTATTTCAACCAAATATATTATCAAAATGTGCTTCAACACCTAACAGAGATAGTAGTTATGGGATTTTGAAAGGTGAGGCCATTAGTCTCTGTTAAATCTTTGTCAGTTTTACACTTTTTGTATGATCTATAACAGCAAATTGAGTGTTTGAATCAGGAAAATGAGTATAATAAAAATTTAATGAACATCAAACAACTTTGATTTATATATTTACATTTTTATAAACTTGTATACAAAATTTACCTTTCTTGATGCATAATAAACAAGAGGAAATCTTCAACAGATGCAGCATTTGAAATTCCTTTAGGCAGGATTAAAGTGAATTATTCTACCAGACCTTTTTATTCCCCTTCTTGTTGGCTATATTTTTGTGTGTCAGCAGTATTTTGTGTGAGGCATGCATTAACCCAAGTTTTCTTCTTTATCAGGATATCTATCAGCCTACCCTCAAATTGAAATTATTTTAAGCAGAATTATAGTAAATTGATCTGAGACCTTTAGTGTGGTCAAATATATCAATCAAATGGATTTGGCCTCCTGAGTCCATAACTGTAATTAGGTCTTGAATGAATCAAGATGGTGGAGGTATGAGCTGCTATACCAAGGCTATAAATAGTCTGAGGGAAAAGGAAGTACTTTTATTGATTTTTACTAATGGTGTATTAAAGTACTTTAACAAATTCTACAACTAGAAAAAAAAGTTATACTAAATAGAATTTTATAAATTTTTCATGAAGAGTCTAGACACTTTAAAAGTTTTGTTCCAAGTTTTACATAATTTAGACGAGTTATTTTTACTGCAAGAATGTGAAAGACCTCTTGATTGCTTTTGGCACCATCTAGATTCAGAAAGATATCATGTTAACTAACTTTTGTGTACTACAAAATAGTCATTTTTCTTCAGCATTATAAATCCTTGGTTAAATAGTCCTTTTAAATGAGAGCTATTAAACGTTAATTACATAAGGTCTCTAAACTACTGTAATACTTTAATCAGAAAAATATTAAATGTTTCAGCGAATTACTTAGTTTTAATATGTTGATTATATCATGAGTAAAACATACCTTCTATGTGTAAATGTTTATTTAAACTATAATTATAATGAATTATGGATTTTCATTATTATTTTTCTGGTATTTTTAAAAGAGACATATTTATGTGAATGAACAAAATAAACTGAAGTTATGTTGAGGTTAGTTTGCATTATTTAGATTAATTTTTGTGTTCATGTTTTGCTTTCATGAGTCTAGATTAAGTTTCCAGCGGTTAAAAAAAACTCTTTTTTTTCATAAACTGAGGTGGTGTCTAGCTCGGACTATATTATTAAGATTTCATAGTCATTTACGTTATTTGTTAATATTTATATACAAAATAATTGATTATATTTAGTAACTTATTATAAATTACTATATCTTAATTGTTAACCAGGATGAAAAAGAAAAATAGGAAACCATACATACTTTGTAATAATTTATATAAAGCATTATGATAAGTTACCTTTTATTTCATTTTTTCAGAACAAAAATCAGTGGCTGTGACATTAGGATATTTTTCATTATGTACAATCAAATCATAAATTTTCAATCTTATGAAGACCTGCTTTGTGAAGTATATATAACTTTTTGTTTTTTTTTAAGTGTTAAGCCAACAGTAACTGTGTATCATTGCAACCTGTATTTCTTTGTGTTTGAACAGGTAACTGCTCGTGATGGCAGGCCAGTAATTATTTGTGAGAAAGGTGACACTGAAACCCAGAAACATGCCTATCTTTCACTTGAAGTACCTCATAATGTTGACTGTCTTCAAGGGATATTAACTGTTATACCACTTCAGTTGCTGTCTTACCATATTGCTGTTCTTAGGGGTTGCAACGTAAGCTAGTTTTTGAGGCTAGGGAAACGTATTTATAGTAGATGTGCTTCTGCAGGCTTCCTGAGAGTGGTCTGTTTCAAGTGTAAATAAAAATAATATCAAGAATAAGAAATATTTTTATATTTTGCTTTTGAAGTTCATATTTCATGTTGTGTTGTAGCCTACAGAATATAATTCTTCTCATGGTTCAGGGCATGTGTACATTTCACTGATGTCTCACAACAGTAGATATTGCAGTGTTAAGTGCCCCTTACATGACATTATTTTAGTGTTTACTGACTGGTTGACAGACAACATGTTACTGTATTGTGGTGCAAGTGGTTAAAACAAATGATCTCTTCAGACAGTCTTTGGCCCCCTTTTAAAGAAATAGGGTAAAAATTATGATGATGACAGTGAAAAAGTATAAGTAACTTCTGTCACTTGGATAAACGTTTTGACTGTATAAAATTAATTAATGATCTTTAATGAAAACAGTTTCTCTTGGCATTACACAAATATTAGTTGTGATGACACTTGTAAGTATAATAATAAGAAAATTCAAAATGTTTTTTGCATAATCATATTCAAATTAAATTCTTGTAAAATCTGTCACTGTTAAATATTTACAGAATTGATAGTATTCTTTAAAATTATGAAATAAGATGATTTTTCTTTTTTTATTATTTCAATCATCGTCAAAGCTCTTGAAACATTAAATTAAAAATATGATAAAAATGCTAAATATTTAAAAGATGAAATAAGTACCATTGAAAAAATAATAATTCAGAAAGTCAACAAATATATGTAGATGTTAAGTATTTTTAGCATCACTTCTTCATTTAAATATCTTATAGTTTTGTATTTTCAGTGTAATGTTTAGAAGCTGTGATAATCAGGTTTTGAGGTACCTAAAACTTTAAGTCCAAATTTATTCATCACACAGACTTACAATTTTATTTGACTCTGCCTCTTATTGGTTTGGATCACCTTTCACTGAGGTAGTGGTTTGGATTGTTTATGACAGACTAATTAGTCTATTATATGCTAACATTTGTCTTGTGCAATTGTAGCTCATTTGTTGCAGAGTGGGTCAAGCAATGATCATCACTTAGTTTGCTGGGTTACTAAAAAACAACAAAATTTGCATCATACTTTAGGGCTGTGGATGTGTTATAAGGGTCATGTTTAAGTCCCTCTGTATTGTCACATAACAGTACCTCATGTGTTACAATGATTGGTGCTGATAACAAAGTACCTTCCATTTAGACTGTCAGTGTAAAATTAGGATGGCTAGCACAACTCTTGAATATCTTTGCAAAAATATCTGTAAACAAAATAACATTACTGCAGAGTATGCTTGGAATTGGTCCATAGAAGTTAGGATTAGAGTATGGCAGAAAATGCAACTTTTTTTGTTCATTTCAGAGATACTTTAGATTGACTATTGGTCATGGGAGATGGCTGAAGTTACTCTTTTGTTCTCTGAACATATTTTGGACAATTTAAGCATAATGGATTGTTACATTATTGCTGTGAATGGGTTATCAACAATTTTCTGGAAATACTTTGTTATTTGTATATTTAAAACAAATGATTCAACCCCTGTAACATTTTTATTATCAGCATCTCTGTCCTTTAGCGATTTGCAGTGTTTCTATAAAATAGGTACCTCTTTGTTTTCTCCATATTATAGAAAATGTCAATAGTTTTATTCTAAATACCATAAACATTTTGCATTCCCATTTGAAACTGGTTTTTGGACTGGTTGTACAAAATATATTTTGAACTATATATTTCAGTAGATGGTAAACCACCAAGAAATTTAACTAATGGTCTTATAACATTATTTGGCATTATTTTTTTAATGATACATAATCAAATTTTCTTTGGCAATAGAAACTACTAAGGTGAATATAAATTGAGGATGCAGTGAATGTAGTAGTAGTGTGTGTGTGTGTGTGTACACAAGTCAGAAAATTATATGTAAAATCTCTAGATTAATTTTTTAATTTTCGTTGAATGCAACGTATTTTATGCTCATTTAAAATAACTTCAGCTAATCCATTTGAAATAACTTGTTTTGAAAGTTTAACATCCATATTTAAAGCTTTTGTGAACCACTTCTGTTTGCAGTGTAGATGTGAACAATACTGAGATGAAAAGTTTGTCCACATCTACACTCCAGGCAGATAAGGTCGATAAATGTGCTAAACATTAGCTAAGGGACTCTCAAACTGTGGCTTTGACAGGGGTGCAATAAGCTACTAATACATCATGTGTTGATAATAATTACATTTCTGTTGATAAAGATTAATTGATCTCATCAAAATATTACTCACAGGTAACACAACATAGACAAACAGTTGCTCAGTGTTTACTTAAAGTTTGAACTTTGTAACGATTAAAGATTTAGTTGTCTTGAAGTTGTGAATTACTTTACTAATATCAGTGAACATTTTACTATTTAACAGGTGGACTGCCCTCGCAACTTAGCTAAATCAGTCACGGTGGAATGAAAGAGGAAACAAATAAAGTTTTGGTGCCCTATTCTTCCAAATTAAATGTCTGTTTATAAATTCAAGATCCATTTTCTCACAATGTTTAATACTTTGGATGATGCATTCCACTTTTTCTGCAAGATGATAAAGCTTGTATACATAAGTATCTGTACTTGTTTGTGTTTTGAATTCAAATACAGAAATTTTAATTCTGTGTTTAACAGAAATATTTCAGTTTGGATGTGAATAGTTGAATAATAATTCTCTCTTAATGGTTGTGTCCATATCACACTTTGAGATTTTGAAGAAAGTACATGCATTTCTTTACAGTTGCTCATGTATATAAGGTTTCTTCTGAAGAATAAATGTTTTTACCACCTAATGTCAGTTGGGTTATAAATTCTTTCCACAACTTTAATCTTCTTTTGCTTATATGCTTAGTACAAGATAATGTTGTTAGCTGGAAACAGGTAGACTGTTGAAAAATAGTTAATTTTTTCAAGAGATGAATGTGTGAAAGCTGGTACTTTTGAAAACAAAATAGTCTATTAATTGTTTCTCAGTATAATGTGGGCAGTGTATATAAATGAACAAAAACAAAACATTTCTTCCTCTTGAAACTTATCTACACCTTTTAATTTTCTAATTGTTTTTAAATATAATAATTTGTGTTATGTCTTACATGAGTGGCTTGTCTTATTATACTGGAATACAAGATAAATATAATTGGATTGCACATCTACATAGGTAAAGTTTTATTTCAGTGTGGCACTTAGTTTCTGTAACATTTAAATTATAATCTAAACATTTCAACTTGAAAGTGGTATAAGTGGCCATTTGATGAAAAATAAACTTGTTTGATTATTTCTACTTATGTGCAAAATATTATGCAATTATCTATAGTAGTTGTCAGGGAATAGGAAGTGAGTGCATCCCATTTTGGAATAAGAAAGAACAGAAGTTAATGTATGTATTGAAAAATTATAAAAGTAATGAGTGATAATCTATAAAATAATTGTTTAATATTATTCCAAGATGAGAAAGCAACAACATAAAACAAGGTAATACATCTACTTCATATCCTTTTGGAGGACCAATTTTGTAATTTAATTGTGAAAACAAATATAGTTATCTGAAATACTAGCACATTGAGTGTATCGACAAAAGAGATAGAGAGAGAGAGAAAAAAAAAAAATGGCAAAAAGTCTACAGTTGATTTGAAACAAAATCCTGGGAAAAAAACACCATCTGTAGTGATTTGGCAGTTAAAAAGTGAAACGGTAGTAGTTGCTAATCATATCCCATTAATGTGGACATGTGTAGTAGCAACATCTATAGAGTTGGTGGTGGGTGGTAATGATTAGCTGCCTTCCCTCTAGTCTTATACTGCTAAATCAAGGACGGCAAGAGCAGGTAGCCCTCGTGTAGTTTTATGCAAAATTCAAAAACAATGGCTAACAACAAGTTCGGGTTGTTAAAAAGTCTTACAAGTAAAAGATAGCTAACTAGTTTGTTTGTCATTTGGCGTGACGGGGATGCTAACCCGCAACCCTCAGATTACGAGTCGCATGCTTGGCCGTGCCAGGCTAGCTAGCTAGTAAACCCTTATGTTGCCATTTTATACACTGTTTATAGCACAAAGTTACCTAAAAACTAGTCCAGATTTCCAAAATGAAATAAAGATTGTTATAAGTAAAAACCATTTGCAAACGTTTTGCAGAAAAAAAAAAAGACACAGAAAACTTGGAAAAATCTATAGACGTTTCAGTACCAATTTATCCACACTTCATTATTATAACAAATTCTTATGGAATCTTTGAAGGCGTAATCAGTTTCTGATTTGTTATTACCAACAACCAGAATATATTGAGCTTCCTGTGTTAAAACCCTAGTGCTGATATGATTGGATGGAATCTGTTGTTGTTTTTGAATTTCTCACAAAGCTACTCAAGGGCTATCTGTGCTAGCCGTCCCTAATTTACCAGTGTAAGATTAGAGGGAAGGCAGCTAGTCATCACCACCCACCGCTAACTCTTGGGCTACTCTTTTACCAACGAATAGTGGGATTGACCGTCACATTATAACGCCCTCACGGCTGGGAGGGCGAGCATGTTTGGCGAGACCGGGATTCGAACCCGAGACCCTCGGATTACGAGTCGAACGCCTTAACACGCTTGGCCATGCCGGGCCCTGGATGAAATCCTCAAAAGTCCTGGCGCGCTTGAAATTATTTTACGCAGGATAAGAGTAAGTTAATTTATGAGACCTTTTTATCCTTTATTTATTTATTTTTTCGCCAGAAATACCAAACATGAGATTCGATTTATTTATTCATCAGGATCTTTACCAATCTACCCTCAAATTGAAATTATTTTAGGCAAGCTTAAGTTAATCTATGACACTTTAGCCATTGTCTAATACATCGATCTAAAGTGTTTTCATCTTAAGTCGGTCAAAACATGACAGAGCTATGAGCTAAAAGTTTGTACTTGATAAAAAAACAACAAAAAACGAATAACTTTTGGTGGTTCTACCAGCCGCTGTGCTGAAAGCAAAAGAAACTCTGAGAACTGCCAAATAGTTAGCATTGTGGGTTCGAGACCTGTGACTTGTTCTTCCGTACTTCTAAAATAGGGACGGCTGGCGCAAATAGCTACACACTACAAGAATATATTATAAATAAACCAATGTTATGCTATATTCATAAAGCCTTATGCTAAACAAGTGCTAATGTATAAGCAGGTGAATGTCTTAAAGCTACAAGGTTAGTTAACTCTCGATTACTTCCTCTTAATGATTGTTTTTTTTTATTTCGCGCAGAGCTACACGAGGGCTATCTGCGTTAGCCGTCCCTAATTTAGCAGTGTAAGACTAGAGGGTTATCACCACCCACCGCCAACTCTTGGTCCTACTCTTTTACCAAAGAATAGTGGGATTGTCTATAACATTATAACGTCCCCACGGCTGGGAAGGCGAGCATGTTTGGTGCGACGGGGATTCGAACGCGCGACCCTCGAATTACGAGTCGAATACCTTAAGCACAAGGTCATGCTGGACCGATGATAAATGATAGAAAAAGAACAAGTTTCTGTAAAGTCTAACTCTTGCGTGTCTTTGTTTAAAACTTTAAAGAAAATGAACTGAAATTTGTCAAAATTCAAAAACATACATCAAAGGGTTTTGAAATTTTTTATAAGATTATATCATGTGAATATATTCTGTATAAACAAAAGTAAACTTGATGAATAGATACAACTCTTACAAAAAAAAAAGGCTTTAACCTTAGTTCCATAATGACAGTAAATAAATATTAAAAAAATCACAGTTCTTGTGCGTCATCATAGTAAAATAACGAAAAATTGCAGGTATTTTAAAAGTTTGAAAACAAAATAGTCATTATAGAAGTTTTGATGACTAAGGGATGTTTATTTTTAAAGCTTAGCATACTTTTGTATAAAGTCCTTCACTATAAGAGATATATTAAAGGTGGTGAAATAAATAAGAAAAACGTACAACCTTCGGAAAATTGATTATAAATTTATTATTTGAAAAACCGTAGGAGTTTGATGAATATATTTATTTTGTGAAAATCTCAAACGTTATGTACGTTTCATGGAAAATAAAAGCAAAATTAAAAATATTCCAATTTGTGAGAAAACTTTAAAAAAAGTTTTAAAGATTTGATGAACTTTTTTTCCAACATTCCTAACCTGGTACATTTTTTTTACAAGAGAAAATCTGCATTCAACTTTGCGAAACGTTGGCAAAATAGCAAGTCTTTTTAAGTTTTAGTAATACAAGCTAAAATATTTCTTTTCTTTTGAATTATAATTCTTGTTTATATTATATGCCAAATGTAAGAAAAAATGAAATCGGTCTAAGTTCTAAAAATAGGGTTAAGCTTTAAGGAATTGAGGAAAAATTAGATAAACCCAAAATCATGCGTATGTTTGATGAAAAAGAAAAGACTATTTGAAGTTTTTTCAAAATTGTGACAAAACACCAAGTTAAAGTCTGTTGGAGTCTTGAAATTACTTTTATTTGTCAAAAGACTAAACTAAGTGAATGTTTTATGGAAGATGAAACAGTAAATTATAGGTAATTAAAACTGTTTAAAAATATTTGAGCTTTTAGATTCTTAATGAAAAAACTTGTTTTTAGTCAAATACAGATCTTGTATGTCATAGTCGGAAAAAGAAAAGAAATCCAAGTTTGTTAAAATTCTTATAAAAAATATCCACCGCTGGGACAGTAGTAAGTCTTCGTATTTACAACCCTAAAATCAGGGGTTTGATTCCTCTCGGTGGACACAGCAGATAGCCCGACGTGGCTTTGCTATAGGAAAACACACAACACACTTATAAAAATGTCAAGGTGCAAGAGATTTGAACTTTAACAGTGGCTCAATGGTAAGTTTGAGGATTTATAATGCTAAAAATTGTGTTTGGACGAATGTTTCAAAATTTAAACTTTCGAATTTTTTTTAGAATGCTAATAATTTTTAATTTTGCTTTTATTTTCCAAGACATATACATAACATTTCAAATGTTTGCAAAATCTATATCTTCATCAAAATTCCTAAGACTTTTCAAATAACAAGTTTATAAACAATAAAATTCCTGTACTGTTTTGTCATTATTTTGCATTTAGATTTTTTTTTCATTGTGAATAAAAGATACATAATATTTCTTTATACACGTTTTTATGTATGTTCCATCCTTAAATCTTTGTGTTTTATTAACTTAAATTGTTACACATGCCTGAAGCTTTTGTGTTTTTCTCATACTGTTGACTCGAATCTACTGGTTATAATATCGGATACTGATAATGATTGTGCATAGGAGTGTTATAATGTGATGATCATCTCATTATTCATTAGTAAAAAGTAGTCCAAACGTTGAGAATGAACGTTGAAAAACTGCTTTCTATCACTTCAAAGTTAAAAATGGCTAGTTCAGACACTTCTCGAGTAGCTCTCCGCGAAATTATGTAAACAAATTAAGTTTAATGTTTGTTTTTGATCACAAAACTATTCAGTAGACTATCTGCGCTTTGTCACCACGTCATATTATTGTTATCCCTCTGGAAGACTTTGCTTAAAATTGTTATTGAAAAATTTATGAGGACATTAATATTATAATTATTATTGTTTATCGCATTTAGTGTGGTTCATGATTTTGTATTTAAAGTTAAGTAGATAGCCAATAAAAGTGTGAAGGCTTAAGGAAATCAGATTATTCATCTAGAAGATAGGTTTATGTTTTCAGATAGTTATGTTTTTATTTGTATGGTTTAGAAATTCATGACAGTTAAGAGTATAAGAGTTATTTAAGATGCAACTAGTTTTAGATAGCCAAACAACTGGAGTTTGTTAAACACATAGACTTTAGAAATTTGAATGTTAACTTTAATGCAATTACCAGCATAATGTTTGATAAGAAAATAAAAGTTCTTTTTTTGTCTAATGTAGACACATGCTAAAATGCTATCAGCACACTTTAGTTTGATGGCTGTTTTGAAAACAGTCAAGTAAAAGAACAGTTACACATACGTAGATGTGGTTTCGTGTTGCAGTTTTGCCTTAGCACACGATTCTTAAAGGATTGTAGAATGAAGTTGTCGGTTGTTACAGAAGAGCTATGTTAAATTTTCCTCTTCAACTTAAATAATTGGGAAGAACGCAATGAAAGCCAGTAAGTTGAAATATTAATTTGAGCTGAAGCTAGTTTAACTGAAACTGTTATATTTGAATTACTCTTCTGAAGAAGACGGATGAATATTCTTCTGGTCTAATGTACCAAAACGTTCACTGAAACATGTTAGGTTCTTTTCCTCTATAAGGAAATAAATGTGAATACATCTGTTTCATATGCATTTCCGTATTTCTTGATCAATCAACACCAAATTTGACAGAGTGATACAGGATGACACGAGAAAGGCCGTGGTGGCGGTGGTGGTGGGGGGTTAGACACCCCATCTAATTTTATATCTACTTTCGGAAAAACTACGAAATCAACAAAAATTGAAAATAAAAGATTCAGGATAATATGAAGAATGTCATAAGAGGGTTTGGATCCTCCATCTAATTTCATATTGATAGAATTATTGAGAACTGTGGGTCTTTCTTTTTATTATTAGTACATTATGTATTTTTATTGCACTTTTAATATATGTTATGTTAGGAAACAAAATATAAGCACAATTTTCTATACTTTTTTATTTCATCCGTCGAAGGAATGGATACTCCAGCTAGTACCTTATAAATTTCATAAGATGGCGAAGATAAAATCACGAGACCACATTGGTCAATTAGCACATTACTACATCATTAAGGATCAAAAGATTGTCGTATTTAATCACATAAACAAAGAGATACTTCAGAGAATTAGGTCTACAAATTTGTTAATTATTTTGAGAAGTCACAACTTTTCTAATATTTAATATTTCTAATATTAAGAAAAAATTTTCTTAGAGAAGAAAATATAAATCTGGAAATTTTTATGATTTGAAATGACATATTTAATACAAGAATAAAAATTTTGAACTTGTCTTTAACAATTAGATCTCTCATATTTTAAAACAAATTTAACTTTCATTCCCTTTTATATGATTTAAAAATGATATTCTGATTAAATTAACAAATATTTAATTTAAATTTTGTTTGTTTGAGTGTTTAAAGACAACTGTAATTATTTTATTTTTCTCCCTAGTAGCACAGAGGCATGTCTGCGGACTTACATCACTAGAAACTGCGTTTCGATATCTATTTTGAGCAGCGCACAGATAGCACATTGTGTAGTTTTGTGCTCAACTACAAGCAAACAAATTCCAGTCATCAAATACAACATTATAATTTCTTAGGTATTAGTAATTTGGCGTCACCAGAAAAATATGAATTCACTTCAAATACCTTTTCTTTACCAAGAAAATAAATGACTAAGTTTATTACTTACCAATTAAATACGCGATTAATTTCTTGATATAGTTCCGTCAAGTCTAATAAGCAGTATTTAATTCAACCATCGAAAAAACACAAAATTAAAACTGAAAGAAGTTCTTGAGCTTCATGGAATTACAGTAGATGGCGCTAAAAGAATATGTGTAGAAATTGAGGCAGATCTGCTCCATATATAGGATCCATATAATAACAGCACAACACTTAACACCGTAATACCTGTTGCTGTGTGAGAATGACGTAACATGTTAGATGCGCATGTCAATAACGATGGCTTGTATGAAACAACAAGTGCTCGAAATCCTTCTTTAATGGGGCTAATATAGGATGAACTCCATTCTTACAGTCTCTATCAAGCGCATAGACATTCTTAAATAAACAGTTCTTCCAGTTTATTGCTAGTTGTGTATGCTTGAGGTTTTCAGTGAAAACATTACAGTAGAAGAGTTTACTTTACGAGAGTAAGATGAGTCCAAAATCCCAAAATGTTATAGACCTTCTAAAATTCTACTTGCACAGTTCGAACTCTACTTTATTTCACAATTTAACGGAGTGTGTGAACCAACTGGGTGGAGACAGTAACATGACTGTACACCTTTTGGAAGACAGTAGTTATTTATATTTGGAAGAGAAAGAATCTAACTTTTCGGTTGTAACAAAGTTATGCTTAGAAAACCTGTTGCCAAGAAATAAATTTACCAGTCAATTTGTTCTTCCTTGGTGGCAACAGTTGTTCTGGACTATTACTTTTGGGCTTATAGTTACCATGGCAACTTTTGGAAATATTATTGTTATCTGGATTGTTATAGCCCATAGGAGAATGAGAACAGTAACAAACTATTTTCTTTTAAATCTGTCCTTCTCAGATCTGATGATGGCTACTCTTAACTGTATCTTTAATTTTATCTTTATGCTACACAGTCATTGGCCGTTTGGCTCAGCTTACTGTACTGTAAACAATTTCATTGCCTATCTGACGGTTTCGGTTTCGGTTTTTACCATTGGAGCTACAAGTATTGACAGGTTTGTAATTAATTCTAGTATTAATTTTCAAACTGGTTTTATTATGTTGTGCATTCTTCGGTGTTTTTATGATGTGAAAAGAATGTTGAATAAATTATACTAAAATACAATTATTTAAAAGTCTTATAATGCTGATAAAAATCATTCATTTAACTTTATAATTAAAGAAATTATTTATTAACCCAGAGCAATTACTACTAAATAGTTAACTTATTACCGAAGAATGTATATTAATTGTTAAGCAACATTCCAATAACATGTACGTTTAAGTAATTTCTTTTAAGAAATGTTTTTAATGTTTCAATAAATAACGGTAAACAAATAAGTAGGGTGTATCCAGAAAGATCCATTTGTCTGTAAATAAATAGCAAATAAGTAGGATGTATTCAGAAAGATCCATTTATTTGTAAATAAACAACAATTAAGTAGGATGTATCCAGAAAAATCCATTTGTCTGTAAATAAACAGCAAAATAATTAAGTTAGACTGTGTTAACAACAGTTATATCTTTTCTTTAATGGTTAATTTTGTCTGCATGTATGAAAATCGTTTAGAATAAAACCAATGAAGCGAACTTCAATTCCTAGGACTGAATATTTGAGCATGATTAAACATCAAGTACTTTAAGCAAGTATTGGTCTTATATTTTACAACTTATCTACCGATAATGTACGCTGCATTTGATTTCTGATTATAAAATGATAACATTTAAAAATATTGGAACTAACTTTTCTCTATCTTCAGTATATTTCTATCAGTTTATTAATGTGGACTTTGTTTCACACTAATGTCATCAATTAGAGTATCTATAGTGTTTTTAAAATGTTCTTCAATTTAATATTTAAATACTTATTGATATTAATTTTTTCAGCGCTTAATCTATCACCGAAAGACGCATGAAAAGTAATTTACTAAGTAGTAATAACTCAGAGTTTTTCTATTGAATTAAGAAATTTTTTCAACAGAGCGTGTCATTCAACCCATGATTCAAAAATATTTTACAACAACAACAACAAATGTTGTGAGATCACGTTTGCAAATGAAATTATGAAAGCGTCAAGCAATTCTAACAATATTAGTTTTCGCATACCATACTATAGATATAATGGTCAGTCAAACAGGTAAAAATATCTTACGAAGTAAAGACAGATCTTCTATATTCACATTTCCGAAACGTTTACTTCATAGCACTACTCCATTTACAATTACTATTAAGCAATTCCAAAGCTGAGACAAAATGATTTATTGATTAGATCAGAGAAATCAAAATGTAAATATGGGAAATGCACTAGCATTGGTAATTTTAGCATGTTAATTTTTAAGAAGACTGTTTTAAGAAGACGAAAGAGCCACCTTTTCTTTCGAAAGCGCTCGGGTTATAAGGGTTTCTAATTCAGTTTTAAGCATGTTAAGGTATACTAGGTCCAAACATAATAACACTGTGAGACAGAGTAGGACAAAAAGTATAACGAAAACATTTGCAGAAATAAACTCCAATTAATGCGAATTGGTGGAATGAAACGAAAATGTTTCTCACAGTAACTTATAACATTACTATTTTTAGTGTTAATTGAGAGCCGAAGCCCTAAGTTCTAATATTCAAATAAATCTTTTATTTTTTATAATTTTATTATGCACTCTTCCTGTTCACCTGATCTTTCCAAAAGGGTTTAAGTTGAATGATTTTTTATCTCTAAGGTACTACAGTTTCATATTATCTCTCCAGAATGACTGGGCATGGCCAGGTGGTTTGGGCGTTCGAATCACAAACTGAGGGTTGTAGGTTTGAATTCCCGTCACACCAAACATGCTCACCCTTTCAGCCTTGGGGGCGTTGCAATGTGACGGTCAGTCCCACTATTCGTTGGTAAAAGAGTATCTCAAGAGTTGGCGATGGGTGGTGATGACTAGCTGCCTTTCCTCTGGTCTTACACTGTTCATTTAGGAATCGCTAGCGCGAATAGCCCTCGTGTAGCTTTGCGCGAAATTCAAAAACAAACAAACTCTCCAGAAATTAAGCCTGACTAATCATCGCTACAGATATGTGACTCTTATATACATGATGGATTTCTTGAACAAAGGCTAGTATTTCTCAAAAACACTCACGAACTCGCTCAACACTAAAATTTACCTATTTGTGACAAAACAAAGCAAATACAATAATTTATTTTAAGTAGACAAAACCATTTGCTCACAGTCGTGAAGTTCCTCAGTTATCTTTATTTTCTTTCCCGTTTAGTGGTTGGTAATAAACGGTAGGTTCACCAATATAATATATTTTCCTTTATTTTTTGCTTCTTCTCTAGGTATATAGCTATTGTTCACCCGCTTACTCCGCGAATGCCCAAGAAGGTTGTTTACTTACTTGTAGGGGTAGCTTGGATCAGCGGGACAGCTCTGTCAGTTCCTACTTTACTCTATTCGACAACTCTAACGTACCGTTACCCTGATGGGAGTCTGAGAACTCTCTGTTACTTGAACTGGCCAGATGGACCGGCTGGAAACTCGTACTCAGACTACAAGTAAGTCTGAACATTAGATGCATCAGTTAAAAAAAAACTATGTGTTATTAGAAAATTAATAAAAGCTAATGTTTTCGAATGCAATAAAAGGTACCATTAGATGGACTAATATTGATCTACTTGTTTCCTATCTCTCAAAGTGCTGTATATTTGGAAGAAAAGATAAGATTTGGTGGAAGGACATCTGAGTGCCTAAAACTCAATAACACCATCCAACCAGTCCAACCAGTTTCACTTTGATGTAATAAATATAATACATTAAAAAAACGAAAACCACAAGAAATTACATCTCTGATTTTCTTCACTTCACTAAATTTGGAAATTCGGTCTCCGCGGCTGGAACATTCCAGGTAGCCCATTGTGTAACTTTGCGCAAAAACAAATACACACAAAAAAAATACTCCCATTTCATCACGGAATGGTATGTGTGTGTATATATATATATATAACACAAAGAATGTTGAAATTTAATATCTACACCCTTGTGCAAATTAATTGAAACAAATGGTCATTTTGCAATATTTTCAGCATGGCGGCTAGTATAGGCTTGCTGGACCCGCTGATTTCCTTTAATAGTAATTTTTTCACACAGACGGCGTCATTAGCTGTGTTTTGCAGTACGGTCGATCTATTTTTAGGATATGTGACGAAATTTTGAGCGATATTACGTCATTCGAAATTGCGTTAGAAGAGCAAGGAGACCAGTCAAAAACAATTTCTTACGAACTCAATGAAAAAAAGGTATCAATGGTTCTGAAATACAAGAACTGGACGCAAGAACAATAGAGGAAGGTGTTATTCAGTACAGGGTCAAAGAAGTCTGCATGTTTGCAGATCTCCAGGTTAAAAACTTCGAGAATCTCACATCAATCAGTTGGTAAAACATCCATTGAAGAAGATGTTTTGGGTTTTTTTTCAGCTACTATGGCGTCGGAGGCTTACATATCGTAGAAGGTATGATGCGAGAACCACAATACATTAGAGTTTTGCAGAGAAGAGTCGTTCCAGAATTGAAAAAGATATTTCCAGATGGATCTGACATTTTTCAGCAAGATCTGGCTCCGTGCCACACATCGAAACTTGTGAAGAATTTTATGACTACAACGTGAATAAAGGTGCTGGACTGGCCTGGAAACTCTCAGGACATAAATCCTATTGAAAATCTTTGGGCGATTTGTAAAGAAAGACTTCGGGGAAAAGACTGTACTACGAAAGATAAACTAATTGAGGCCATAATTGAGGTGTGGTACCGCGATCCAAGAATTAGTAAAGATTGCAGTCAACTCGTGGACTCGATGCCAAAGCGGATTAATAATCTTTTGAAAAATAAATCATGTATTAATTTGTGAGTAATTTTTGGATTCTCAGAAATAAAACGCAAAAAATTTAAAAAATCGTAATATTCCGTCTTGTTTCAATTAATTTGCACAAGGGTGTAAATGCAAAAGATTGTGATTCTACAGCATATCCAAAATTATAATTCATGTTAAATTGGCTAGCGTATTGCAAAACATAACTTCCATAATCCACGATTACTTCAGTAAGGAAATGATTCGTATATTAATGAATGAAAATTGCGTTTTAATTCTTTTATTTCCTTGATATGTGAACTGCAAATATGTATTGTAACACTGAATAGCCCTACATATTCTATTATTCTCAGGAAAGAAAGAACGTGGAAAAACAAATAGTTTATTAAAAATAATTCTCTTTATGACGCGGGTCAGCTGCGAATGGAGGTTCACACAGCTGCATGTCAGTTAATTGCCTTTATATCAGATGTCAAATATTCATTTGTGAAAAATACACTTATTGGAATTGGCGCCAAAAACTAAGCATCTTCTGCCGTTAACATGTAGCATATTTTTAATGAGACATATTTAGAAGCCCTTGTATTTGTTATGTGTTACAAATAGGCCTATGAGATGTTATGTCAGAAAACAGTAAAAAGCACGAACTAAAATACAGTAGCAGCACGTTATAAAGAATAAATAACTATTGTTTAAGTATTATTTATCAATTTCGATACGATTTATTATTTAAATTTACTTAAAAGCGTTATTGTTTTAGGCTTACATCATAAAAGAGACCTAAGAGAAACCTATACTCTAATAACTGCTACGTAACTTGAAAATTACGTTTATAACTTTTCTCTAGTTTAGTAAAAGCCGGTATATAATACACTGTAAATGGTTTTTAAAGAGCCAAGTTTGAACTTGAAAGGGGCATTAGTTTTGTCTAACCTCCTTGTTGGCAGCATATTTTGTTTGTAAATTCACTATTCGTGATAAATTTCAGCGCCTGATGGTTAGCTAAGTATTGGAAATAATAATCAGTGATGACGGGAAAACCCACTTGTAGAGAAATATATATGTAAAACCAGCCGTTTTTACATATATATGAGTATTGGAAACAATAAAATATTGAAGATATGATATTTTTTTCAACTGTTATATATTCGAATTTGAAATAGATATGACTTTTGAATGTCTGTTGTTTAGATAAAATATTGAGATAAATATAGTTTCAATTTATGAAATTCATTTTTATTGACAAGTTTTTTTAGCGCGAAACTAGACAATGAACAATCAGTGATCTATTTCAGCGTGAATCGAACCCCAGATTTTAGTCTACCAACTTACTGATGATCCAGCGAGGGACGATTATTAATAAGAGAAATTAACTTGATACTTCCATAACTATTAGTTTGGCTATACTTATTCTCATGTTAGTAGAATAACAGTTTGTTTTTTTTATAACGAATAGCTGCAAAATAGACTAAATGCGTTGTGTTCTCTATAAAGATCGACCTACGAATCAGAAGCTTATAGCTTTTATAGGCTAGGTGATAGTAAAGTAACAGTACTTCTATAAAAAAAACAAAGAAAAACATTTATGTGTTGCAACAATATCCAAAACACTTTATTTATTGGTTGTATTGAATACTTAGCATACTGGAATACTGTCTTATTAATTATTGATTTAGCTGTCTGAAAATATCACATATCAAATTATTTTTACTCAATTTCAGAGCTAAGTTGGGTATTTTCTTACATTAAAATGAATTAATAGTAACTGCCGTTTGTAAGACATGATCTCATCTCACTGTAGATATGTTACTGACATCGATAACTTAGACAAACTTTTATACAATTTTTAGAGCACCACCAAGGCATACTTACAGTGCAGACAGCATTTTGGTCTAGTTCTTTTGTATATATGTAGGTAGAACCTACCTGAAACTAAACCAAAATATGTACAGTTAAGCGGAATTGTATTACATCTAATAAAAATACCTAAAAAACAAACAAACTACTTTTTCAGAAAAGTCATTCAGTTTTATTCAAAGATGTGTAAAACCTTTATAAAATTGTTTTCATACGTATATTAGAATAATTTTGTTTGTAAAGGTACAACCTCTTCTTCTTGGTAATGACGTATGTACTACCTATGTTGACTATGGCCGCCACCTATTCAAAGATGTGCTGCACGCTCTGGGGTCATCGTGGGATTGGAGTGGAAACAGAGAGGCAAACAAATCTCATTAAATCGAAGCAAAAGGTAGGTTCCTATAATGATAGGATCTAGAGATCCAGAAACCATTTCTCAAGCAGTATAATAGGAAATGAAATTACATACTTATCGAATATGAACATTACCTCTGATATTTCGCTATATCTTGCTACGATTTCCAACTAAATCAAATAGAACATTAAGAATTTTAAGTGCTATACGTTTTTGATTCATAGTATATCATTTATGATATAAAATAACTAGTATAACTATAACCATGCTCATTGACGTTTTAACTTTATTGAATTTGTATTACTAAAATAGTGTTAGGTCGTACAGCTTATTAAACCTGTAGAAATCGTCTTTTGTTTCCATGGATGGATATTTACAGAGACTGGTTGAAAGAGACAAAGATAAAATAAAAAAAAAAACCTGAAAACATTCTTTCTTCAGCATTCTGACAAAATCACAACAACAACTGAATATTTTGTTAAAATGAAAAAGAGTAAGTATTTTCCTCTTATTATCTTGGTTAAAGGGCCAAGAAAGGTCTATTAAATAGGTTGCTGGAATTCTTTTTGTAAGAGATTTAAGATTCGAGCAAGCTGTGTTTTCCTAAATACGTTCTGCATTTTCAACTATGAGCGTGTTATAAAAGTAACAGTTAAGGCACTCGACTTGTAATCCGAGGGTCGCGTGTTCGAATCCCTGTCACACCAAACATGCTCACCGTTTAAGCTGTATGGGCATTATAACGTGACGATCAATTCCATTATTCATTAGTAAAAGAGTAGCCCAAGTGTTGGCGGTGAGTGGTGATGTCTAGCTGCCTTCCCCCTAGTCTTACACTACTAAATTAAGGACGGGTAGCGCAAATAATCCTTGTGTAGCTTTGCGCGAAATTCCAAACAAACAAATATACACTACTGGCCAAAATCTTAAGGCCAATGAACATAAAGAAAAAATATGTATTTTGGATTGTTAGACTCAACCACTTATTTCAGTAGATCTTCGAAAGCTGAAAATAAGAAAAGGGAAAATAAGAAAAAACTTTCTTAGCATTTAATAGGGAAAATGTGAACACTATGAAATTAGCTTAAATACTAGCTGGTAAAACGTTTAACACCATACCAAAAAGAAGTCCTAAACAGGGTAGGAAATGCCCAACAAGAGGTCTCAGTAGAGAGTTTCACGGCCGTCATTGTAAATAACTGCAAATTTGCTTTGGCATGGTCGATATAAGCGTTTGCAGAAGGCTGACTGGAATGTTATTCCAAGTAGTGAAGATGGCTTTACGAAGATCATGCATTGTTTGAAATTGACGTCCATTTCTATAGACTTCCCTTGCAATCCACCCCCAAACATTTTCAATGGGGTTCAGTTCTGGCGAACACGCTGGACGGTCCAAAAGAGTCACGTTATTCGTCATGAAAAAGTCCTTTGTCCTACGGGCATTGTGGATTGCAGCGTTGTCCTGCTGAAAGATCCAGTCATTTCCACACAAGCGAGGGCCTTCAGTCAATAATGATGCTCTCTCCAACATGCCAATGTAGCTAGCTGCTGTTTGACACCACTGTATAACCTGAAGCTCCACTGTTCCATGGAAGGAGAAAACACCCCAGATCATGATGGGACCTCCTCCACTGTGTCGTGTAGAAAATGTCTCCTGTGGGATATCATTATCGTGCAAGTAACGTGGGAAGCCAACTGAACCATCCAGGTTAAATTTTTTTTCATCACAGAACAAAACCTTCTTCCACTTTTCTACGTCACATGTTTGGTGCTTCTCAGCAAAGTTTGACCGAGCTGTTTCGTGGTGTGAAAGGAGCCGTGGCCTTTAAAGACGTTTACGGTTTTTGAAGCCTTTCTCTCGCAGATGCCGTCTTATTGTTCTTGAGCTACATTCTGCGTCCGTAAGGGCCTTAATCTGGTTCGACGATCGGTTGGTGTCTTGCCGGACAACCTGTCGAATCCTCCTGCACAACGCCGGCGAAATTTTCTTGGGCCGACCACTTGAAATTTTCGTTCCGTATCCCTCAGAGTCTTTTTAGAAATTTGCAACAGCAGTTTTACTACAATCTCACCAGCGATGGCACGTTGAATGAGACCTTTCTTTTGCGGCTCAACAATTCTGCCATGTTCAAACTCTGTCAACTTTTTAGCCTTTGCCATGATTTTACCCAATGTAACACAGGAGATGTCAGTGGGAGATGCTGACAACGCTAATGCTTGAACACAAATGACTAAATTTCGTTACGTGTTTACCGATTAACGCTTCGTTTCAGTATGGTCTTAAACTTTGACCAGTTAGTATTTAGGCTAATTTCATAGTGTTTTCATTTTCCCTATTAAATGCTAAAAAAGTTTTTTATTTTTATTTTCCCTTTTCTTGCTTTCATCTTTTGAAGCTCTACTGAAATAAGTGGTTGAGTATAACAACGCAAAATGCATATTTTTTCTTTATGTTCATTGGCCTTAAGATTTTGGCTAGTGGTGTGTATATGTATAAGCAACGCTAAAATACGGTACTGCATATTTGTATTGTTTGTGTCACAAGAGTACATAGGCAAAAGTTATGTTATGTGGGAAATGATAAATGCGGATTAATGTCTTGACTATTCTACTAATAAGCATAATAATTTATTTCCTTCCCCGAAGTTAATTCTGATATTTTTTAGAAAGGGATTTTTTTTACTCAATAGATATATACGGCAGGCGTATTTAAGTCTGAACTGACAGACCAGAGGGAAAGGAACTAGTTAACAGTTATCATCCCAAATTGTTTAGTGACTGTTATCTGATTGAAAGTGGGATTTCACCGTCATCATCCGTATAACACCTATTTTAAAGTGGTATTGAGATGCAAACGTGTGACATACGCTGGTCCAAAATTCACAGGCCCATGGTTCTGGTTAACATTACTTCTAGACAGTCAATGCGTTAGATAGTACAGTTGGCTTATTAATTTCTTCAAGAGGTCTTATATGAAATGGTTAAGTCACTTAATAACACTTGGCATTAAGTAAACGAGTAGGAAAATAATCAAACGGTTATATATGCAAGTATGTTTAATGTATGTATTTAAAAATAAGGACAGGTCAAAATGTGAATGCAGTTTATAAGTGATTACATCAGTAGTTGCAATATATAAGCCGTCACAGAAATTAGTCATTTTGAAGTTACGCAACTTTAGAAGGTATAATACATTTTAGGTATAGCATGGCCTGGTGGTTAGCTGTAAAAATTATTGACTTACAGAAAATACCGGCTGATCCCAAAACTAGATAGAATTAAGGATAAATAAAAAAAACACATTATTAATTTATTTGGAAGTACAAGATAAAAATAAATAAAGCATTAATGAAAAACTGTCTCGTAATTCCACTGGTAGTGGCCCGGCATGGCCAGGTAGTTAAGGCACTCAATCTGAGGTCGTGGGCTCGAATCTTCGTCACACCAAACATGCTCGCTCTTTTAGCCGTGGGGACGTTGTAATGTGACGGTCGATCCCACTATTAGCTGGTGAAAGAGTATCCCAAGAGTTGGCGGTGTGTGGTGATGACTAATTGCCTTTCCTCTAGTCTTACACTGCTAAATTAGGGTCGGATAGCGCAGATAGTTCTTGTGTAGCTTTGGGCGAAATTCATAACAAACATTGGTGGTTTAACGGTAAGTCTGAGGGCTTGTAATGCTGAAATCTGGTTTCGATATTTGTGACGGGCACCGTACAGATAACCCATTATATAGCTTATTTCTTAACAAAAAACATAAATAAAAATATAAAATTCATATTTATTTTGTGACTCTCATCAGTTTGTCACACAAAACACGCGATTTTTTGCACACCATCGATAAGTCATTGTATATCAATGCAACTGTTCAGAAAGGGGTTCACTGGTTCAGGAAGGTATTCATTGGTTCAGGAAAAGGCTTATTGTTTCACACAGTAGTGTATTGGTCCAGAAAGAGGTTTATTGATTCCACTCAGACACAATATTAATTTATTCATGAAATAATTCATGTATCTTACTGTTCTCAATCCCATTGGCTTTCGGTCTTTGAAGTAAAAGTGAAGCTTGAAGGCCTATTTTCGCGTGAAGGAAAAACAAAACTTGTAACAAATATATCAGTTTTATACGTATTTCTAACGATTGTTAGAATTTCTACCCTTTTGCATGTTTTGTTGTATTTTAAATATACCGTTTTATATGCATTTTCTGTTTTCTTGTGACATTGTCAACTAGCTGTTGGATGTTTAAAAATAGAACCTTGTGTTTTTCTCACGTATAGTAGGCCAGCGGTAAGTCTAAACTCGTGCAACGTCCTGGTCTCGATTTCCCGCTGTGGACACAAATGATATCATAATATGGCTTTGCTCATAGGCCCGGCATGGCTAGGTGGGTTAAGGCGTTCGACTAGTAATCTGAGGGGCGCGGGTTCGAATGCCTATCACACTAACCATGCTCGCTCTTTCAGCCGTGAGGGCGTAATAATGTCACGATTAATCCCACTATTCGTTGACAAAAGAGTAGCCTAAAAGTTGGCGGTGGGTGGCGATGACAAGCTGCTTTCCCTCTAGTCTGTAACTGCTAAATTGGAGACGGCTAGCACAGATAGCTTTGCGTGAAATTCAAAAACAAACAAACAATGGCTTTGCTCTAATATAACTAAGCCAAATAACTAAAGACACGTCTGTACTGTGAAGCTGAATGAATGATGTTTATATTTAATGCTAATATGGAACTATATAAACCAAGTTGAAGAGGTTTTGCATAAACGTTTCTATAATATAGTTATTCCAAATAATGCAGAATTGAAGGTAATTTAGTTTTACGTTTGTAAAAATTATCGTTTGTTCAGGTAAACTCAATCATAAGAGGAAAACTAAAATATAGGAAAAGAAAAAAGTTTAAAAGAATTTCTTTCATTAAATTTAATAATTCTCTTTATTTTATAGGTAGTTCGGATGCTAGTGGTTGTCGTCCTGATATTTGCCATCTGCTGGCTCCCATATCATATCTACTTTCTGTACACCTTTCATTTTCCAGAAGTCTTACAATCCCCTTATATTCAACATATTTACTTAGCTTTCTACTGGTTGGCTATGTCTAACTGCATGTACAACCCTATTGTCTACTTCGTGATGAATAGCAAGTGAGTCGCTTACTTTATTTAAATAATTTATAACTGAATTTGTTGTGATTCGTCAAATGTTATTTATATAAAAATTAATAGGAGAAAAACAACTAAAATCTTTGATCGGTAGTTTTATGCTAACGTATCCTACGATTTTCCCATGTTTTGAACTGAATTTAATTTGTTTCATTTTATGAGAAGAGTATTTTATGACATAAAATCTGTAAACAAAACATAAACAACACAACACTATTAAGTGATTATAAGGATAGTAGATGCTGTATTGATTACAATTACAACGAAATACTAGCTACCATTATTAATTTTATCAGCTTTAATAAAAGCCAACGTAAAAGATATATGTCATTGAATATTATGCATCTAATTATGAATTTAATTATAAGTAAACAATTTATTTATAATAATTATTAATTAATATAATTATAAATAAAATAGTCAATAACATTTCTTCGAGAATGAAAATGGTTCAGCTTATAAATAATACGTTTCTAAGGTCCTGTCCTGTGTGTTAGCTTCACGTTTACTGACCCATAGCGCTAAGATATTCGAAATTCAGTTCAGAGCTTAGAGAGTCCATGAGCTTGAAAAGTCAGATGGTTATACGTCTTTAGATTTTATTGGGAACGAGTTTTCTTAATTGATTTATCTAAGGGTCGCGGGTTCGAATCCCTGTCCCTTTCAAATATGACCGTTCTTTCAGCCGTGATTGTGTTATCATGTTTCGATCAATTCCATTATTTGTTGGTGAAAGAGTAGTCCGAGATTTGTCTGTGAGGGGTGATGACAAATTGTTTTCCTTCTAGTTTTCGCTGCTGAATTAGTGACGGCTAGGGCAGATAGCCCTCGTGTAGGTTTGCGCAAAATTCATACCAAACCAAAATAAAATGATTTCAATATTACAAAGCAATATGTACCAGAATTATTTTTTTCAAATACATATGTAAAATACGTACTAGTTATTATTCCGACAAATTGTACTAAATCTTCCTAAATTTAAAAAAATGAGACAACCTTATGATGTTTACGCTTAACTTAATGTGCCTTTCATGTATAAAAAAGTTAATAATTTTATTAACTTTTGAATATTTTTCCATTACAGTTAACAAATTAAAAATATTAATAAAATAAGTTAATCATTATTCTACCTGTTTTAATAATTTTCGAAAGTTAACCAATAATGGAAGAGCGATTAAAATCGGAATTTTAGTTCTCATTCAGTGTGATGAACGAACTTAAACATTTGTTCCTGTTTACACTTTTGACTGGTGTTATTATGATTTAAACCATGAATTTAAGCAGATACAAGAACAAGTAAAAGACTCATGCTAGAGATGTCAAAATAAAAACGTTTAAATTAATTGTGTAACTGTTGTAAGTATATATATAAATATATGTATTATAATAACATTTCATTAATATAGTTTGACTGTTTGCACATTTATTTTAAACTAAAAAAATTAAAGTGCGCCGTTAATCTTAGGTCGTAGCGAAGTATGACCTAATGGTCAGTGTGCCGAATTGCGGATCGACAGATCCAAGGTTGAAGACGTAATGGAGTTGAACATTTTCATCACTTTGAGTTGTAGGCATGTTATAAGTATGACAGTCAAATTCGTTATTCGGTCTAAAGAACCAGAAAAGTATTTGTAGCGTACGGTGCTGAGCTGTAGGGTCTCTGATCTGGACTTTAACCTCAAGTGCGTTAAGGCTGAGACCTTATAATGCTAAAAGCTGGGTTTTGGTACTCGTGATGGGTACAGTATAGATAGCTCATTGTGTAGCTTTACGCCTAACAACCAACTTTGGTGCCCACAACTTCACAACTCGTTTTTAGTTAGATCTAATCTATTAATTTCAACAGAATTTTTTAAAATCTGAATATTGAACTAAAAGAGCTTTTACACGAAGTGCACACATAAAGGTTACGCGATATTTTCCTTCAATACCAGTATATGTTATTCCAAAGAGTAATATATCATTTATTGACCTACTTGTGTTGGTAAGCGGTCATAAACTTTGACGCATGATATAAATCAGTGTTTCCAATTTTAGCTTTTAACGAAACGTGAATTATTTAACAAATTGAAAAGCTGCACAGTATTTTAAAATATGATTTGAAGAGCAACCTATTAAACGCTTGTGTATCAATGAAAATCAACAAGACGTAAGAAAAATATAATAGGAACAGAGTTAAGCAACGTTAGCATTTAACCAGTCCGTTAAAGAAATTTAACAAAGATTAATTTGAGCCTTTTTTCCCTGATGAAAATTAATTGAAAAGCTAATTACAATAAAAACAGCAGATAATGAGAACGAAGAATCAGATATATGTTGTCAATAGATTATCTGTGTGTAAATGTATTTAACCGCGTTTATAAATAGATTTTAAAGCGATGTGGTTTAATGGATATAAAAGAAGCTTATAACATAATAACCTTATTAATCCTGTCTTTCTTTGCTGCCAGTAAGTCTTTAGTAGATTCAAAAACAGTTTCCAATAAGAAGGTAAGACAATTTTACAGACGGAGTAACAGTTTCTTATACAAATACCATAAAATTTACACTGATGAGGATTAAGCACAGTTATACAGCAACTTAAACAGTTTTCAAGTGATGTAATCAACCGCCTAGCGAATGATTATTCGTATAATCATTTGTCTATTTGCATTCATAATTGTAAGTTTGTCGTTAAGCTCAATCCTGCGTATTGGATTACGTGTTCTGTGTTCACGTAAACCTCGAATTTTGGCTGTATGACTATAAACTTCTAACATGACTATTGAGTTACGTGAGTGTATTCCCTTCAGTTGACAAGGTTAGGTAGTTGTAAGGTTATGACGGAAATACATAATGCACAGAAATGAAGGTCGATGACGGTTTAAAAGGAAACAGTTCGGTAGTTAGTGATGAGGAAAGAGAAACCACCTACGCTGGTGATAGGAAATTAAATTTCTGATCACAATTTTATATCTTGACTGTAGCTATAATTTGTTTTTGAAATTCGCGCAAAGCTACTCGATGGCTATCTGCGTTAGCCGTCCCTAATTTAGCAGCGTAAGACTAGAGGGAAGACAGCTAGTCATCACCACCCACCGCCAACTCTTGAGCTACTCTTTAACCAACGAATAATGGGATTGACCGTAACATTATAATGCCCTCAGGCTGAAAAGGTAATCATGTTTGGTGTGACGGGGACTCGAACCCGCGACCCTCAGATTACGAGTCGAGTGCCTTAACCACCTGGCCATGTCGGGGAGGCAAGCAATAAAAGACTTTCTATAGACTAGTGTTTTGAAATACACTCATGAGCGAGAAGAGAGCAATATTTACAAGCACAGACAAATAATAAAAGGATAAAATGACCAACTTCAAATGAAGCATTTTTAGTCAGTATACGTGTGTTAACGTAATTTTTGAGTACATTACAATATTTCTAGTTCTGGAATGACTTGGTAGTTATGACGTTCAGTTCGCAATTTGAGGGCCGCTGGTTCAAATTTCTTTCACGAATATGCTCACTTTTTCAGCTATAGGAACGTTATAATGAAACAGCCAATCCCTTACTCGCTGATAAAAAGTAGCTTAAGAGTTGACGGTGGGTAGTGTTGACCTTTCATCCTAGACTTTTACTGCTAAATTAAGGACAGCTAGAGCAGATAGTTCTCGAATAACTTTGGATGAAATTCAAGAAAAACAAGACAAACCAAGCTTCTATTTTCAGCAGAATGTAAGCATTTTATTATGCTACAAATTTATACATCTGAAATTACACTCATTTTGTGTTTTTATAATTCACAACAAATAATGAATAAATAAATAAATACATTGCTTTGGTTGTGAAGTGTTGCTTTTTAATTTAGTAACCACGCCGAAACCTCCTTTTCTGTCAAAACATTATTTTTTTTAATTCTTGTTGGCCCCAGCTGAGAAAAATTTTGGGTTGGGCAACTATACTTCTTTTGATTAATATTTTTATTCTCGACTATTTTCACATTGCAATTGGAGTTTTAAACAGAAACCTCTCCCTATAAACAAAGGCCCTTAACTAAGAGATCAATCATCAGTGGGTCACCTATAAGTTTGTGGACTTATGATGCTAAAATATTGGGTTCATTTTCTCCGTAATGGAAAGAAAGTAGATAAGTCATTGTACAACCTTGCGTTATAAACAAACAAACTAACTAAAATTAATAAAAGATAAGTTCACTTCCTACATTCATCAGGTTTAAGTTCTTTCGAAAATTCAGGTGAGCTCAGATTATGTCGTATATCTAGAGCAGTGGTTCTTAACCTTGTTGGAGGTACTGAATCCCGGAAGTTTCGTAATTGCATTCACTGAACCCTTCGTAATTGGAAAAATAAAATATGATTTCTTTAAATTTAAAACATAAGTATATATTTTATTAGTGCACAAAATGAACCATGCATCAGTTGCATACAATATCACTGTGTTCAAAGAACAAAACCAACAAAACATGAATTTCACACAAAAACAAAAACATAACTCAATGAATATTTACTGCAAATCAATGTGACTTTTGCTGTTGCCTTTCAGAGACTAGTTCAGAGATGCGCAGCTTCACCTTGGCAAGTGCCACTCTCATACCATTTTCGCAACAAAATCTGTTCCTTTTCTTTGTTTTTTGTCTACCATCCTCGAAAATGATTGCTCGCAAAGATATGTTGTAACAAACGGTATGAGTATCTCAAGGACTTTCTTAGCAATAAGAGGATACGCTACGATTTGGTGACACAAAAGCATTGAGAGCGTCGTTGTTCTGAAAAGTTGTTGTTGAACCTGGCTCTGCTGAAGTTCAATGATTTCGTCGAGGTATTCATCATTCACATCTGCTGTCGCAACACTAAACGTGAATGGCTGTCTCACCCATGCTGGATATGACTCTCTGGTGAGAAAGTATCCGTTGAGAGACTTTGCGAGCTCATCTAATTGCATGGCAATTGCTTGCTTCAGTTCCACGGATACAGAAATATCTCCGATTTCAGACACATCTTACTTACACAGTCGTCCAGCAGGGGAAAGTTTGCAAAGTTATCATTCTCTGTTCGTCGTTTCCATAACGGTAGCTTTTTTTGAAGAGCCTTCAGGTTTTCTTCTGCTTCGATGATGTTGACTTCACCGTCCTGCATCTGTTGATTGAGATGATTGAGAGCATTGAAGATATCGGCCATGTACGCCAAAATGAGAATGAACTCAGATTTTTCGAAGCGATCTGCATGACAATGTTGGTGCTCTCGGAAAAACAGGGCTAATTCCACACGTATGGCAAAAACACGATTCAGCACCTTTCCCCGGGATAACTGCTGAACGTTAGAATGGTACAGAAGGACCTCGAATTCAGAGCCCATTTCAGTACACAGCTCTTTGAAGATGCGGTACTTCAGGGCACTATTTCGCACAAAGTTCACACATTCCACTACAATTTTTAATACTTCTGCCAGTTTTGAAGGCAAGAGTTTTGTTGCTAACGCATGCCTGTGCAGAACACAGTGCGTTACAATGATGTGTGGTGCATCGGCTTTCATCAGCGCACCAAAACCAGAGTTACGTCCCAGCATGACTGGAGCTCCGTCCGAACAAACTGGAGAAACCATATCCCACGAAAGATCGTTGTCTCTGAAGAAGTCATCCACAAGTTTCTACACGTCGGCTGCCTTATTTATTGTAGTAAGAGGCTTAAAAAATAGAAAATCTTCTTTTATCTCGTCGTTCTTCAGATATCGCACGAATACAACAAGATGGCTTAGATTGGAAACATCGGTGGCCTCGTCGATTTGAAGGCTGAATTTTGCTGGGTTTGAAATCAGATCTGCAACTACTTGAGCCAAGATGTCATCGCTCATGTCATCTATTCTGCTGCTGATGGTGTCATTTGAAAGAGGAATTTTGGATAACTTATTTTCAGCAGCTGTGTTGAAGATATTCGCCATCTTCAACACAGCTGGTTTTACGAGTGTTTCACCAATGTTGTGTGGTTTGCCCTGCTTTGCGATCAAGTACGCAACTTCGTACGATGCTGTGAGGATCGGTTTTACGATGGGTACAAATCCGAGAACAGGCAAAGTAGCCTTTTCATCGAACCTGGATCTCTTTCAGCTTGAATTCAGCAAGCGTTGTGTTCTTGTATTTCCCATCTCCATGCAGCTTTAGGGAGTGTTCTCTTAGTTTTGCCGGTGCTAAACTAGAATTGCTCAACTTGGCATTGCAAATCTACATTGAGGACAAATCCGTGTTGTACATATTCGTCCGGCCACTTTCTGTTTTTGCTCGACATAATTAGTATGAAGCGATTGAAAAATTAGGAAAAAAATCACAAATGACGCACGATTACTACAGTCACAAGTTGACTGCTAAACGCACGAAGTTCCCTGCAGTACAGATATTAAGGCCAAATGATGTGACGCGATCAGCCGCAGCCAGTGATGGCCAAGTGGAGCATGACGTCACGAATCATGCGAGTGGGGTGACAGTGTGTGTGTCTTACCTCCGCCGAACTCCTGAGACTGACTCACTGAAACCCTGGGGTTCGAATGAACCCAGGTTAAGAACCACTGATCTGGAGCAACTGTTTACCGTCGTTTTAACCCTCAGCTAAGAGTAAAGGTTGTTCTATGGATAAACTAATATAATAAAAGCAAACGTGCACTATGGAAATGGACAAAAATAAACCTCTGAACAGACATACCAGACACACAGCGCTAGATATCAAACTTGGGACTGATATAGTATTAGTGATCTATTAACAACGTTAAGGAAATAGCTTACGGCCAAAAAAGTGAAAATAACTTCCTAGATGTGATTACAGACAAATACGAATTATTAGTTGTTAAAGTTATATTCAGTCAAAGTTGTATCTAGAGAGGCTTTCTTTAACAAATATTTACAACATAGTGAAGTTAAACGTAACGTTTGTAAGATAAAATATCTTGATGTATAGGGTGGCCCATAGGTTAGTTGCTCCATAGTTTATATTTATTTTGTGTAGATAACGTTTGATTAGTATCTTCCAACCATTTTGGTCCTTTTTATCAATCTGGCGACATGTTCATCTACTGTTTGCTCGTGCAGTCGTGCATTAATCCGAAATAGATGAAAGTTTAAAAAGTTATACTGCTTTGACTCTAAATGTTCGCGCACGTAATGCGAACAGCACATGAGAACGTTACACAGCACATGAGAACGTTACGCAGCACATGAGAACGCTACACAACACATAAGAACGTTACGCAGCACATGAGAACGTTACGTAGACTGAAAGAGGAGCAACGACTTTTGAGGTTAAAAATAAAATTCTGCAAAAACAAAAGAAATATAAGTGTGGAGCAGCTAAGTTATAGAGCAATCTATATTTTTAAAAGTAGAAGTTATATGTATGCATATATATATAGACAGACATAGATATTTAATTATTTTTGATGATTTTGCATGTAGGTTTCGGATGTACTTCAAGATAGCTATGAATTGTTGTAGAATTACAAGAAAGAAGAATCCAGTTTACACCCAACGTTGGATAAACGACAAGCACATTTTTCTATTGAACAACTGGTCTCCTACGTCGAGAATGACCTTGAGTTCCTTAAAAAGCCGACGTGGATCTATCCTGGAGCGTCACAATTCAATAAGACTAGCTCACCGAGAATTTCATTTCTGAGTGAAAACAACAAACAAATTTACACGTCGGAAATATTGAAGTATTTTGTCACCTTTCTGTTTTGTCTGTTATTATGTTAAGTAAATTTACGAGCACAGAAATGAAACTAATGTCTCCAGTTGTTTTGAGATAACTTCAGCTAATAGAGTGCTAGAATTACGAAATAAACTACCCTGAACTATTTAAACACAGTACAAAAAATGGAAGTGGGCATTGTTATCACACTCAACATATATTAGTGCATATTTTTAGACTGATATTTCTAAATATGATGACGTGGTAGAAATATGTTTTTAGAATGACAGAATTTTAATATATTCTTTAACACTAAAAATGTTCAACATGCTCGGATGGTGAATTACGAATGTGATACCTGTACTAATGGTATTATGATTTGCATGTATTTTTACACTGAAATAGTTAATTTTTACGTCTCAATTACGTAATGTTTATATATAGCATTACTGGTATTATAGTGAGCATTGCTTTCGCGCATATTCACAGAAGAATGTTAAATATGACGATATTAGTGCTTCATACAAATATTAAATAGAAAGTTTTTAAGACACGAGATGAAATGCATTATAATCACACAAGAACAAGATCACACACACACATACTACGTTAAACAATCATATAATATAAAACATAATTGGAATTTATTATATCTAAGCTAAAGCAAATCAAAAACACATTTACAAAATAACGTAGATCACTGTTCAGTTCACTTATATAAAAGCGGGTATTTGATTTTTGGTCATGCTATATGAAATAAAAGTATATACTCGTTTATTAATGTTAGTTTCATAGAGGTGGATTTACGCCTTTACAGTTTAAAACATTTCATTCCATTATGATGTGTGGTTAATACGAGTGAAAAGGGCGGCCTGTCGCTATCGTTTCTCACCTTATATAAGAATTAATAAGATACTAAGCTACTCTGGACTACTTTAACGAATGCATTGTTTCCAGGATGTGAGTTGGCTCACAGAAGCATTCCGTACATATTCAATGGAACGTGAGAGCTATACTCCCTCGTCGTTATGTAAGTAATAAATGTTTTTTTTTTGGTTTTTTGGAATTTCGCACAAAACTACTCGAGAGCTATCTGTGCTAGCCGTCCCTAATGTAGCAGTGTAAGGCTAGAGGGAAGGCAGCTAGTCATCACCACCCACCGCCAACTTTTGGGGTACTCTTTTACCAACGAATAGTGGAATTGACCGTAACATTATAACGCCCCCACGGCTGGGAGGGCGAGCATGTTTGGCGCGACTCGGGCGCGAACCCGCGACCCTCAGATTACGAAGCGCACGCCTTAACGCGCTAGGCCATGTAAGTAATAAAGAGTTTAGTACGTGTTAAATAGGCGTCTTTGTCCTTTACACTGAAGGCAGAGCAATAGGGATTGGTGTGTGACAGCACAAAGGCGTTGTAGAATGTGGACTTTATTTATAATTTTGACAATAATGTTTACGACAACTTTTGGTAATTAATTTACTTCATTTGTCCGCAGCTCTCGTAATGAGAGAATTAACCAATTTTTTTCTTTAAGGTCTCAACATGATACATGAATATATTAGAGCACTGTAAAGTGACAAATTAAATTGTGTGTTATTACTAAACTCACTTTGTCTCATAGATCACGTTGACTGATCCTGTGATGACTAGATTGTATAATAACGAGTACAATGATTGACACTAGTTTATATTAATGATTTTGCTTTAATATTCTAGTTGTAACAATCCGATTATATATATATATATATATATATATATAAAATGTATGTCTATATAAATATGTTTATGTGTGTAAAAGAAAATACCCAATGACTATTATAAACCTAGAAGTCTATTTTGGAGAAGGAAAAAACCACGAAAACACCAAGTACTGCAATTAAACATGTTAAATGTTAACATAAAAATCTAGAACTCAGCACACTAAAAGCTCCAGCTCTCTGCACCAAAATATTGATCGTTCTCTTCGTGTTTACCCTGTAAACATTAACGGTGATTATATAAGAACGTAATAACCAACTTTAACGGTCTCTTTTGTTTCGATGTGACGTTTCGCGTGTAATGAACTCGCAAATTACAGTTAACCAAGTTTAACGTATTCCTTATCACGATAATAGGGTTTTTCATAGTTATTATACACGTATACCACGTGGTGCTAGAAGTGTACTTCAAACATTCAAAAAATGTCACCTACATTTATGTATTAATTATAAGTATGTACTTATATAATTTATGTGCTTCACGTTTGTATGACCAGTTGAGAGATTGTTTGATTTTCACACATTTGAGGAAGTTTCTGTGTACATGAAGTTTTTATAGCTACTCAGATGACTGGATACTTAGATTAATGTAATCCTTATTTACAATTTTAAAGATTGCTATTTTGAAGTTCGCGCAAAGCTACACGAAAGCTATCTGCGTTAGCCATCCCTAATTTAGCAGTGTAAGACTAGAGGGAAAGCAGCTAGTCACCACCACCTACCGTCAACTTTTGGGCTACTCTTTTACCAACGAATAGTGGGATTGACCGTAACATTATAACGCCCCCACGGCTGAAATGGCGGGCATGTTTGATGCGACGGGGATTCGAACTCGTGACCCTCGGATCACGAGTAGAACGCTTTAACCTACCTGGCCATGCCGGGCCAAGTTTTAAAGAATAAGTTAACGTAATTCAAACAGGCTAGTATTTCTTGAAGTTAACGTTGTTGTGTAGATGTTTTTCTTCGCATAACAGTAGCGACGCTGTGCAATACATACATCTTTTGTTATCTTAATACTAACTAGTTTGGTTCCAGCTCGGCCAGGTGGTTAAGGCGCTCGACTTCTAATTAATCTGAGGGTCACAGGTTCGAATCCCTGTGGCACCAAACATGTTTGCCCTTTCAGCCGTGAGAACGTTGTAATGTGCCAGTCAATCCCACTATTCGTTGGTAAAAAAGTATCTCAAGAGTTGGCGGTGGGTGGTGATGACTAGCTGCCTTCCCTCTGGTCTTACACTGTTCATTTAGGAATGGCTAGCGCGGATAGCCCTCGAGTAGCTTTGTTCAACATTCAAAAACAAACAAACCAACTAATTTAAGGCCGCTAGGTAATTCTGTAAACCAAGAATGTTTTACCGGTTGATACAGTGGGTGGGTAACCATATAGGGCGAGCACGTTAGAGGACGAAGTGTCAAACTCGCGACCCTCAGATTGCCAGTCGAGGACTCTAACCACTAGATCCACGGTATATTGTTTGAGATTATTTCTTTAAGCTTAAAGCTACACTATAGGTTATCTGCGCCTTCTCTACCACAAGTGTTACAAGTCCGTAAACTTTTTGTTAACCCACGATGAAACATGTGCAACATACAGAATAAAATATTTTACCTACGATTGTACGCTTACGAAATATCACATTATCAAACGAAAAGTAGGTATAATGTACCACAGCTTCGTGCGTGCAAGGAACAGCTTGGTAAGTTGAATCTAAAGCTGGCAGACAACTTTGTTCTTATCTTTTGATATATTCATTAAATGCATTATACACATAACAACAAACAGAAAGATTTCCTTTATTTCCATGTGACGCTCTACGTATAATAGGCTTACTCAATTCAATTAACTACGTTGTATATAGTTCTTACTATTACATTAGTTCTATTCATACTTGATATTTTCATCCATCACCTGGTGCGAAAAATGTATATGAAACGTTGGTTCATAAAATGCTGTATAAAGGCTTAAATTACCTATAAATATATACTTACATAACTTTATATGTATGGTAGATTTTACTAAACTGAACAATAACAGTAATCTCTCAAAAAATGGAAAAATGCTCCAAATACTGTGCTTGTTAGGGATGAATCAGAGTTTATTATAACGGCACAACTTTTGCAGCATAACCAACGATTTACTAAGAAAGAAATTAAATAATAAAACACGGAAATACCATTTATTGTTATGGCATAGTGATCTAATATTAATTTGACTGCACGTACAATTTGTTTGTTTGTTTTGAATTTCGCGCAAAGCTACACAAGGACTATCTGCGTTAGCCGTCCATAATTTAGCAATGTAAGACTAGAGGGAAGGCAGCTAGTCATCACCAACTCTTAGGCTACTGTTTTACCAACAAATAATGTGATTGACCATCACATTATAACGCCCCCAGTGGCTGAAAGAGCGAGCATGTTTGGTGTAATAGGGATATGCAGTCCTTTCTTTTTATTTTGTTTTATTTAACTCCTTGGTATTAATATTCTCTTTAAAAATATATATATATATATGTGTTCAGATATAGTTAGCGTTTCGGAGCATTATACGTCGGTGAATCTAAGTATATTGACACTGGAAAGAAATTGTACTAATTGCATGTTAGTTTATTTAAATTTCTGATATGTTAAAAATTAAATAAGAAAAATTTAATATAGTTTACAGGTTTCCCAGTTTAAATGTATGGTGTTAGTTGTATAATTTAAAAATTAAATAATGGTTCAGATTTAATGAGAGAATAAAGCAGCTTAAATTACATGATGGTGTGAATATTATTGTTGTACATGTTGTTAATAGTAAATGATTTTTATGGCACTTTAATTAACTTAAGTGGTTATCCAACATACTTATGTACAAATATAATTTATTGTGTAATTTAAACTATATGTATCTGCTGATGTTACAAATTCGTGAAAATACTTCTTTTATTACGCATCTTATTTGTTGTAACAAATGTCTTGCTAAGTGCGAAATTTGATAAAAAGTATATATATCGTTTAGTATATCTGACAGTTATAACTGTATTTTATGAAATGTGAAATTAAATATACATATTTGTAAAATACTAAAACGCCTATTAACTGATGACATATTTAACGATATTCTGAAACGAGCAAAACATGTTACATTTACAGCTGTTATTCACATATCTTGCTTTACACATTCAGTTACTGTCCTTCACGATTGCGATTTAAATGTATTAAATAAGACACTAAAGCAGTGCCCCCTGCTAGTAAAGCGGTATGTCTACGGATTTACAACGTTAAAATCAGGCGTTCGATTCCCCTCGGTGGGCTCAGCAGATAGCCTGATATGGCTTTGCTATAAGAAAAACACACACACTAACGCAGTTGTCCTGAAATTCTTTTCTATTAAAAACACATGCATAAACGCTCTTCTGCGAGACATGGGAATAATAAAATTCAAATAACTAACTAAATAAGATAACACAGTGACATGTGTTTCCATTAAACCTCTTTTTTTACGACATTTTAAGTCTTCCCTAATCTTGAGCTACTCTTTAACAACAAATAGTGGGATTGACCGTCACAAAATAACACCCCTACGGCTGTAAGGGCGAGAATGTTTGATGTGACAAGGATCCGAACCCGCAACCCTCAGATAACGAGTCGAGTGCCTTAACTCCCTGGGAATGTTCTTGTTTTAACTTATTCTTTTTTGATGAAAAAACTTGCAATGTCGAATCAATTATTACACTTAGAAATATTAAAAGCCCCTACGAAGTGTGCCAAAAATATTTAACAATCTACGTCTAATGATAAAAAACCGAAAATATAATTAAACTTTTTTGACTGAGATTATAATATACAAAACTATAGTAATAAAATTAATTACTTGTGTTTTGATTTAAATATGATTAAATAAAATAATAATTAATTAATGTTATACCCACATCAAAATTCCAAACTAAGCTGAGTTTTAATTTAAACGTATTTAATGAAGTTTAACTTAATATCAAATAATTACTGTTATTAACCCTGATGATCTAAAAGCTCTTGGGTTAATAATCATTTTATTTCTTAATTTGTTTGTAATTAGGCACAAAGCTACACAATGGGATATCTGTGCTCTGTTCACCACGGTTATCGAAAGCCGGATTCTAGCGTTGTAAGTTCGTAGACCTATGTGCCATTGGGGGGCTTATTTCATAGTACTTGTAAGGTACTAGCATGGTATTGTATACGTATTTACATTTACCATAAATATTAGCATGGAGATTAATGGAGTTTTCGCGTACATATCTTAGGTGTTCGCGAAATTGATTGCCGGGCTATTTTATTTTCCAAAATACAGTTTCTTACCTGTATTACTTGGATGTAATAAGGAAGAGAGTCTCTTACACCTGCTGCCCTATATGTAACAAAGGATACAGTTTCTTACATCTGCTGCCCTGGATATAAACAGGAATACAGTTTTTAACATCTGCTTCTCTGAATGTAACAAGAAATACAGTTTCTTACAGTTTCTTCTGTTGTCATCGTTATAATAAGGAATGTTCTCCGACATGCAAATGCCATGTGTTCTAGTAATTATTGTACTAGTAGCAAATAATATAGTGTTGTTTATAACATAAAGAAAGGTACAGCAATTTTTCTATTACACTGATGAACACTATTAGAAAATAAGCTGTTGTCTTGATGAAACTTTGTAGAACGGACGGTAACTGCCTGTTGTGGAGATACAAGTGAAGAGGACAAAGTTTTCGAGAGTCTTCCGCCTTTTGTCTTCAAGAGTTATGACGTGTTACACGACCGTCCAGAAAGGGTATGAAGCAAATGAACATTGCTAGAACAGTAGGATAACCCCAGTTTAATGTTCTAGCAAAGTTCGATGGAATTTCAGGAAAATCTAATTATAAACGTCGAAAAATTACTAGACGATATGATTGTGTTTTGGTCAGATTAACACACGAATAGAAATGGCATGAACATGTGCATTCTAGGGTATTCAGAAGAACAATGAATAGGACACTGATCAAATAAAGTTATTTTGTAAGAAAGTTTATCTACAAATCGATATTGAACATTATTCACTGCCGTTACCGTGTTACTTTGGCAAGACAACATGCCAACTTGCAGATGGGTCTTATTTCCGGCTTGTTAAAGCTGATGGAAGGATTTATGTTCGACTTTTTCCTAGAGACTATATGAAGGAAGATTGTCTTCTCCATAGGGAACATAGAGAGAGGGGTGCGGTATATGTTTGGGCAGCTATTTGTCATGGTGGAATACGGCTCTACATATTCTCCAGGTAAACGCCAATGACGCATCCTGCAGGCATAACATGGAGACGATATTACATATGTTGGACAGCAGTAAGTCTTCAGCTTTACAATGCTAAAACCAGGGGCTCGATTCTCCTTTCGTGGACACAGTAGATAGCCCGACGTGGCTCTGCTATAAGAAAAATGTGCACGATATTTCTGCCATATTCTAGGTTTCACAATAATTTTGTGTTCCATAATGACAATACCCCTACCCACGGTGAGTTTTGGTTTTAGTTATCTCTTCCATACAAAAATCTCGAGGATTAGAGTATGCTTGGAAAAGCCATGTTCTTTTATACTTTTCTGTTTTGTAATTTACATCTGAAAGTTATAACTACCGACAAGATAAATATAATTCTACTGTGAAACAAGGTGTGGGTCAAGTACAATAAATAAGAAATTAAAGAAAACTTCATAAGTGGTTCTCGCTTACTAGGTGTTTAAAGTTTTGGAAATATTTTTCTCGTGCCTTTAGTTGTATAAATGATTTTTTATTTTAATCATTCAGGCTTAATTTGAGCTTTTATAGTAGGCTTAATATTGTTTAAACAAATATTTCAATTAATTGTTCAGAGAACAATAACAAGTCTTTGTCATTTTATTCTTTTATTTCATAATTACCTCCCGCTAGTAAAGCGGTATGTCTTCGGATTTACAATGCTAAAATCAGGGGTTCGATTCCCCCTTGGTGAGCTGAGCAGATGGCCCTTTGTGGCTTTGCTATAAGAAAAACACACACACTGAAACACACTATTTCATAATCAGTTTTTTTTCGACAGTTTATATAATTTATTTGTTTCGGACTCTTGCGTAAAGCTGTTGTTATGTATTATAATTTATTTTGGACGAGTCTCCGATTTATTACGTTATACACGTTACGTATTACTATTTCAAATAACCGGAAAGTTGCATTTAGAAATTAACATGTATCAGATTTATGTTATTTGCCGACAAGATTGATACACACAGTTTCCTTTTTTAACACAAATATATTTTAACATACAAACATAAAAATAATACAGTTTTTAATAACGGTTATTACTAATAGTTATTACAAATGACAGTATATATATATATATATATATATACAAGAGTTTTAAAAACTTATAAACAATAATGAGTCTTCTATGTGGTCTAGAACTGAATATTTTACCGACGATTCAAGTCCACGACGAGGAAGTTAATTTGCTGTCGTTTCTTGATTGACACCGCTTAGAAGTTCATTTCTTACCGATGAAGAAATTCAATGTCCTCGTAAAAATTATAACGTTCGAAGTAATTCACTGAAGCTGAACGGTTTGTAATGTTCGAAATCTATAAGCGTTCCTGGTCAATTGTGACAATGTCATTGTGATATTATCAACGCTAATATGTCAAACCTTAAGACAAATTCTTGATATACTATTCGAGAGAACTAGTCCGCTAAGTACCATTGATTACGAATGTGTAAAAGCCCAGCATCACCAGGAAGTTAAAGTGCTTAACTCGCAATCTGATGGTTGCGGGTTGGAATCCCCGTCACACCAAACATGTTCGCTCTTTCTGACGTGGGGGCGTTATAATGTGACGCTCAATCCAACTATACGTTGGTAAAAGACTAGCTCAAGAGGTGGCAGTGGGTGTTGATGATTAGTTGCCTTCCCTCTAGTCTTACACTGCTAAATTATGGAGGGCTAGCGCAGATGACTCTCGTGTAGTCTTGCGCAAATTCAAACGAAACAAACATACAGATATAAAACGTAATAAAGGTTTGTGATCACAAGTTCCTTTCGAAGTTTAATGGAAAGTTATATTTACTGATGTTGTTTTATATAGTGAAACAAAAGTGTATAAAAGAATAATGAAAATAAATTTTCAAACATTGCTGCAAAAAGTAATGTTGTTCACAAAATAAACCATAAAATACTTTATATTTTAAAAACAAGTAGATAATAATGAAAACATATAATATTGTAGATATGGTTAAGGTTTTACATAAAATGCTCAGATTTTATTTCTGTCATCAACGCATTGTTCTATACGAAAAAGCACTGGTTTAGCAGTAAGGTCTCATCTCATGTTATCACTTACTTCAATGTAACACGGTTTGGTTTTTCGGATGTTCTTTTTGTATCTCGTCAGTAAGGTTGAGTGAAGACTTATATAGTAAAGGTTTTGGGTTCGATTTTCCATTGCGCACTTTCACGCTTGCTAACAAAAAAACATGCAAAACAAAGATAAATAAGTAGAAGAAAACAGTAGAAACGCATTTTAAAATATACAACATTTAGTTGTAGAAGGATATATATGTGATAGAGTCTACAAAAGGAAAATACATTACAATAAAGATGGTCGAAATTATTGGCTAGTTGTTTGACCAGAAAAAAAATATTGTTCTGTTGCTAAGAATTTGAAATAATTCACAGTCTTTTAGTATCATACTCTAAGCAACTTAACCAACAGAACACCCTATTTTATTCTAGTTGGAATGAGAAATTGTGAACATAATGGTTCTAGAATTATTTCAAATTCTTAGCAACAGAACTATTCAATATCATTTCAAAAAAAGTTAAAGAGAATAGATTAAAATATGATAAACTATTCTTAAAAGGTAAAATAAATCAGTTTGTAATTAAGTGCAAAACTACACATTGGGCTGTCTGTGCTCTGCCCACTACAGGTATCAAAACACAATTTCTAGAGTTGTAACTTCGCAGGCATGTCCTTGTGCCACTTGGAAGGGGAGCAAATAAATTAGTTGCAGAATGCTATGAAAATGAGGCTTAATTTTTACTTTCACAAGCATAATGAAATAAATGAAAAAGAAGTTTGATATTTTTAACCTGAATGATACCTTATGAAATATATAGGAATTAGTTCAGTGGGATCTAAGTTCAGGTATAGTTGTTACTGTTATAAAATTGCTAACATGAAAAAAGATAACAACAACTAATCAACATTACCTGCCAAAAAACAAAGCAGTATTGACTGTCATAGTTTTGACAACCTATAAGATAAGGGTTCTTAAAGTGCGTAGCACATTTTGCTGAAGCCAAAAGCGAGCCCCTACACAATCCGGCGTGCTAACTAATATGATACACATGCTCCGAAAGAAATAGTAACGATCATGCAGTTTCGATGTTAACAAAGGTTTTAATGGAAAAGACATGAGCGAATTTTAAAATTAGAATTTAGTAAAATTAGTTTAATGTTTATTCGAAAAAGAGGCTGCTTTCCTTAGTTAGTATAAACATTAAAATATTATCGTACTGTATCTGAGTTAGTATAGATATTATAATACTATCGTACTATATAGGAAGAAAAAAACGTTGAGTTTCCTATGAGACTATATTTATTAAAGCAAGATGTGTGCAATATAACTTCAGAATTACAGAACTCATCACATTTTAAATAAAAAAATCAAAACAAACCTAATGTTATTTTTTATTGAAATCGGAAAGCCTTTTGTATTTTATATTATTTCTTTTACACTAAACATAATTAAAGAGATAAAAGTTGATCTATCTGTTAGTGTAGGAAATAATACAAAATAATGAAAAATACTTCAAAATAAAATCATTGTTTCATGATTCATAATTTTCCATTATACAATTTTCTGTGAATTTTATTTGATCAAATTCAGATATTTTTGGTACTGATATTCAAAGTAATGGAACAAAGTGACGTCTATAAGGTGTAAATGATACAGTCGTTATTTGGTTTCGTCTCTAATAGGTGACTCCAAACTTTGCTTTCAGAGCCACAGTATCTTTCTAAGTTATTTAAAAACAGAGAGTTTGTTTGTATTCAATGATTAAATATGTAATACAAACAGATTCTATCCTTTGAAACAACTTAAAAAAAAGTTGTGACTCTGAACTCAAAGTTTGAAGCCACTTATTAGGAATCGTAACCTAATAAAAGTCTTAAAATTTGATTTTAGAGTCACAGTTTCAACGCAGATAATCTACTTGTATTCAATGATTGAATATGTAATACATTAGTTACAAGTAACGTTTCATTTCTTTGTAAAGTAAAATGTTTCTTATTTACTAAAGAAAGTTGTTATCCAGGGCTCGTGGTCTTACCTTCATTATAATTAAACAGCCTACAATAAAATGTAATTAAGGTCAGTGGCTTAAGGATTTTGGAATATTTAGGTCAAAGGTAAAATTTTTTATCTCTTATAAACATAGCTTTTTGTTGGATACATTTGATGTACCAATGATAAACGAGAGAAATGATTTATTCTATAAAGTTACTGGAGATTACATTTGCTAATTCAAAAAAAAAAGTTGAAGCTAAATATTTTTATAATGGTAATTAAAAAAATTAGCAGAAATATCTATTTTTGGAAACGGCATGGCCAAATGGTTAAGGCACTCGACTCGTAATCTGAGGGTCGCGGGTTCGAGTCCCCGTCACACCAAACATGATTACCCTTTCAGCCGTGGGGACGTTGTAATGTTACGGTCAATCACATTATTCGTTGGCAAAAGAGTATCCCAAGAGTTGGCGGCGGGTGGTGATGACTAGTTGCCTTCCCTCTAATCTTACGCTGCTAAATTAGGGACGGTTAGCGCATATAGCCCTCATGTAGCTTTGTGCGAAACTCAAAAACAAACAAATAAACATGATATTTTGTCATTAAATATGTTCACATATTATCATACAACAGGTGGTTCCTCACTATCTCGTTGGTCATGGTAGTTCTACAATATAATTTGACTAATTTCAATTCACTATATATAAGTAAACTAGCAGCAGTTAGTAACAGCCTATAAGATTTAGCAGCATCAAGGGTGAGCCAATATTTATCCTCAAAACGTACGCAGTCAGCTGCTTGCTTATTTGTTTAGTTGGTGAGATTGCTGATACATTAACTACGAGAGAGAAATCTATGTTTCTACTTACAACGCTGAAAGGACTAAAAGGCCCATCGAATAGTTATTACACAACTGCTAGTTATCCATTGATGACTTAGCATTTAGATTCAGTGTGAACACAGAATAAATATTAAATATAATTCATCTCAGATTCTCATTTACGTAATATTTTACTATGGATAGGATTGCTTGCTTCTAAGCAATGCCATAGAAAAAAAACTTACATGGTATGTGAAATTTAGTTCATAAGAGAAATAACAATTTATATGACTTATCCGATTAGGTTTAGGCCTCATTTTTATAAATGAGTGAACTGTGCTTTCGGCCTTTGCTAAGATCTTAAAGTAATCTGAAAGAACGTGCTTCAATTTGGTGTTTTTTCGCTCCTATCATTCGTTATTTTGTTGTGGAAGTAATACAACTTTGTTTACAACCAGGATACGTAAACTGGTAAACTACATTTGATGTTTTCAATATATAATAGATCTTTATAGCTGAATAAACGTATACACTGCATTGAAATTTAAATATACATGGATTACAATCTAAAAAGTAGGATGCGTAGCTGTTATAAAATTGTTGTTGTTAAGCACAAAGCTACATAAGTGGTTGTGGTACGCTTACTGAAGGTATCAAAATCTAATTTTTAGCGTTATAAACCTCTAAACTTAGCATTTAACCACTGGGGACAGTGTCTTTTAAATACGAAAAATAGTACATTCTATCAGGTTTTTGCATGTGAAATGTCGTATTTTCAAAGGAAAATGTGAAATAAGTACTTAAGTTTCTCAGTTATCATGTAATAAAAAAAGAGCAGGAAAAAGTTTTTATCATGATATTCGTAGATATTCCCAGAAGTTGTGACTCAGTGTTCTTACATATATATTGTTATAAAAGGAAATGCTGTACGGTATTGTAAAGTTGTGAAGACCTATTGTGGAGATATTTAAAATACTAGTTTGTTGAATAATCTCAGCCATCCTTACACAGGCAGTGCGACTGCCTGCCTGATACAAATGTAACTTATTTTAAGAACATTAAAGATGTAATTTTTCTTGTATTTCCATTTTTCAAGTTAACGAATTTTGCAATTAAAGAATCATATTTTTTGTTTAATGGTAATCTTTATGACCAGTCTGATAATGTAGCTGAATACTCTAGATTGTTTTATCGTTAGCTGTTTTTCATTAAGAACAGTATTTAAACGATTGTCTAAAGTACTTTAAACCATTATATTATTGCACATTATTTATTGTACGTAGATGCTACTTTTACTATTTCAAAGAACGTAAGTTAAGCCTCACAAATTAAGGTGAATCACTCATTATATGGTTAACATTACTAAAATATTTCGTTTTATGAAGAATAATTACACTATTACATTTACCTTCAACTTTTGTTATTTTTATGCAGTAAATAAAAAAAAATAATTTACTCTTGGACATCAGCAAAATGATAAAATATCATTTATGAATTTATTAGTAGCCATTTTAAATTTTTCAATTTGCATACCAAATATGTTTAAAAAAGAACTCATGAAGATTTTAGTTCATTCTGCACACACAACCTAGAAAATCAGAAAGTGCCTATATGGAAACAGCTTTCCTATTCTTCCAATTGATCAAACAGTTTTAATAATTTGAATAAACATTGCTATCTTTGTTTTGTTACCAAAGGGAACCGATCCAAGAATTTTAGCATTGTAAACCCCTACACTTGTAGTAACCATTGAAGGAATAAATAAAGAAAGCACTGGTAAGCTTTTAACATATAAAGTACCTAAATTAATTTTGTCATGTACTGAAAGGCATTACATGCTTGTTAAAAACAGCTATGCAACTTCGTAGAGTTTATCCGTATTCACAACTGCCATGCACTTTTAAACTTCAGTACTGCCTGTACTATTTCTCTGTATATAAAAATCATATTCCTTCATCGAAAACATCAAATATAATTTATTAGATTGCGTGTCCTTGTTGCAAGCAAGGTTATATCGGTTTTACAATAATAAAAATGCTGACACATATAAAGAACATGCAAATTCAAGAACGCTAAATATATCGAGTGTATTGGAACAAACTCTAAGTGATTGTGACGTACTCGCTCATTCACATTATTATAAGATTTTATAAATGCCGACAATGAACTCACACTTTGTATAATAGAGAGTTTTTCAGTCACTCTAGTTCAGCATGTAAACGGCTACTTACCTTATAGTTTTAAAGGAAACTGTTATATTTTATTTTGTTCACTATTCTATGAATTCTTTTATTCTCATGTTCTGCAACAGAACCATTTTAGTTAATACATAAAGCTGCTACTTCAATTAGTCTATTTATTTTTGTGTTAGATCCTTTATTGTAATTTATCACATTAGTGGCCTTTTTACCATTGTACTGACAGCGCCAGCAACATGCAACTTTTCTTGCTCTATGACTTTTGCCTGCATGTTAATCCTGATTACTTTACTGCTAAAAATAATAAGTCCAGCTACTTAGGAGTATATTATGTTCATTTGTTTCAGAACGTGTAGTAACTGTTTCTTAAACTTCAATAATTTCTCTTTATTGTTTCCACTGATCTTGGTCTAGTAGCCAGCGAGTACAAGAGAAATGCTGTTATGTTCAGTTGTCAGCAAATCAGTTTAAGATTTAATTCTCTTTACACTTCAAATAAAACATGTTTTTTCAGTATATAATACACATCTAAAACTAGTTCCTTTGCTTCGTTGCTACGTTCTGTAATTATATTAGCTTCACACTCAGAGAAAAGTAAGTAGGAAAGATCTTGAAACGCTTTGCTGTGGTTCTTTAAATCTGAAAAAGTATGTATGTAGGTAAGGTTTTTTATTATTATCACTCCATCGTAGTGAAATGCCCAAACTTGATAATGTTCATGTATTGATTTCACAAATTTTGCTAGTAAATCTATTCTTCAAAAAACATATTATATTCTTTGCTGTTTATCAATTAGAATATCGCTTGCTTAATTCTTATAAAAAACGCAATCTTTCAATGCTGCTTTATGTGATGCATTGGTAAAATATGCATAATGTTTACGTTATTTTATTTTAATAAAGTTTTGGTCAGGTCATTCAGGAAAAAGTAAACAAACAAAACAGCATGCTGTATTCCACGTGTGAGTATTCTTCATACTAGCCAGCAATAAATAAATAAAAACACCATTTATACTCTTCGATTTTATGACGCATTCCCTCGTTTGTCTAATTTCAATAAATTTGTACTGAATTAAATTTGTATTGTTTAATTCTTAATTTATGACAACTGAAAATTCAATATACATATTGAACAATTATTGAACATAGTGAACAATATTCACTCAGGCTAAAGAACAGTAACTGTTTCAAGCTTTTCGACCAAATTAATGTTTTATTGCTGAACGTAAAAATTCTTATGGTTTTCCGTAAATTTTTGTTTTTCTAAATACGAATAGATATTGTAGTAGGATTGAAACAATTTCCATTTAATCTGTTTCGAAACCTTATACTATTTGTTTTAGCTGTGGAGGAAGAGGTATGATGGTAGTTTAGACGGACATTTAGTACCATAAATATAGCCTGCTCGATACATCAGGTTATCCATGACTTCTTTATTTCTATCCTTTTGAAGTTCACACGAGTCTTCTGGTTAAAATACTCTAGAACATAGAACGAAAACGTAACAACTGTTCAGAATTTTATATTAGTTAGTGTATAGTTGTATTTGGAAGACAGAGTTAATTTTAACATATTTTCTTAAGAACAAGCACGTTTTTTTCATATTGAGCTTTAATTTATCCACAATATTGAAATAAATTATTCGATTAATCAATAAAGTAATATTTTTATTCCAATGTATTTAATTAGAAAAATACAAATACATATTAACACTTATTTAATATCACAAAGTATCATTTCACCTCTGACCCCTTTTTTGCCTAAATAAAAAAGTACTTACACTTTTTATTTGAATTTAACAGTTTTACCCTTCTATGGTTTATTTGAGATTAATATTACAAAATTACACCAATTTATTATTTATTGTGTATTCTGCAACCTATAATTTTACAATGCATAAAAGTTACAAAATCACACAAATTAACTTTTTTCTTTACTTTCTTGGCAACTTTGAAGGGATTATCTTTAGCATCAGCCATGCTGTACTGTGGCTTTCTCTCCTTTAGCTGCTTTTTATTGTGTGTTGTTCTGTAGTAATTAAATATGGCTTTACACCTCTAAGCAAGATACCTCAATTTAACATGTTTCTGTTTGCCACTAGTGCCAGAATTATCCCTAATAGCGCTTACCAATATTGAGTGTTATCAATGTTAACATATAATGCTCAAACTGACAGATTACACTCGTGTGCTTTTGTTAACAGGATATCTCAACTCAAACGTTCACTCAAAATAATATCTTATACCATAGTATATTAAGAAATAACTGACAAAATAATAGTATTGTAAAATTTTAAACGGAATCTACATTAAAATACTTTTATTGCGAGTTTTAGCTCTATAAAACTTAGTCTTACTAGTGAATCATAGAATAAACAATATCCGTCTTTTATTGTGATGATGTGGTGGAAGTTCAAGGCTGTGATAGAAAATAGATACTTAAATTGATAATATTTAAGAAAGAAAGTCTTGGTTGAAGACGAAAATAACACTTAAACCTGAAACAAGATAACTAGAATTAGGAAAGAAAGGGTTAACTTTACGAATTTAACTGTTCAAGTGAAACAGTTGATATTCAGTAAAAATAGTTCACGTACGTCTGTGTCTAACTGACGATACAAACCAAAATCATTTTATGCTGAAGCCTAGAAAAGTCAATGAGAATGTATCTCTTTGAGCGTTTGCTGTTGGATCCTGGGATTTTTCAGTTAAAAAGTGGCAATTTAATGTTTAGATGTGCACTTTGGGGAAGTAAGCTAGTATCAGGGTTTATTTAAAATAAAACTTTATCAGCTAAATCTCTGAATTTTAGTGTTTTACAATATTCTATTTAACCACAGTATCTTGAGCATATGTTTTTAATATTAATATTAATTTAATATTATTGATCGAGCAAAATGGGCTATCATATTGTCCAAATGTACGAAACATATTATACAAGATGTAAATCAGTCTTCATACGGGCTAGAGGGATGTTGTGAAGTCAATAAATGTTGTCTTCAATTCCTGCATTTAACCTTTTATTTTAAACAATAATAAACTGGCTGTTCATTTGTGGAGAATGCCACAAGACTGCTGTGAAGGCCAATCTCCAATGCACTTAGCTGCACTACAGGTCATGCACTGTCCTTCACGAACCACGAGAAATAAAACAGATAATTTAATCTAGTCTAGAAAGTTTATATTAAACTTGTTTTAATCTGTTTTACAAAAGAAAAAGAACACTCCACTTTATTAGCACTAGTAAAATATTTCGTATTTTGTAACTGAATAATCATGGAGATACTCCAAGATCCGGCCATCGTCCTAAGTTAGGAAACTATTATCATAAATAATTTATTGTTCTTAACAAGTTATTTTAATTGAGAAACATTAGTGCGATAAATTCTTTGCATATATGAGTAGCTCCAATTTTACTTTTAATAATAAGACATCTTAGACGTAGGCTGAAATATCATTAATAAACGTTTTATATTGCAATAAACCTAAAAATATGCTCTGCTATTTAAAACTTAATCTTTTAAATGTATTTTTATTTATTATGCTTACATACAGATTACTCAAAATAGTTCCACTTTTGAAAACCACACTTGGGAAGTGCAATTTTGTTAGACGTCATATGAGAGAGAGAGATTCGGACTTAAAAATTGTAAATTGCTTCTGTTGTAAGGACAATTATGTACAGCTTGCTTGTTGTGACTTGATATGAATTATGTTGGAAGATATAACACTAATAGATATTTCTTTTCAGTTGATTCATGAATTTAAATAAAATTGTGTATTGTGCCTTGAAAAATCACAATGATTATGTAAAACACTTAAATATTTTGAATTAATACAAAGTAATAAAAATTAACAGCAGTGGTCGCTACTCAAATGTGTAAGTAAATGTGGTATTTTTGTTTTAAACATCAGAAGAAAGAAGAGTTGGCGGTGGGTAGCGATGATTAGCTGTCTTACTTTGGTCATACACTGCTAAATTAGAGATGGCTAGCGCAGATAGCCTTTGTGGGGCTTTGGGTGAAATTCAAAATCAAAACAAGCACACTGAAAGCAAGGTATTAACTGAAACTGCTCCATCAGAGTAATAGAAGCTTTACCTATTAACACGCTGAAAGGTCACCACACTATAGTTACTTCTACCCTTAGGATAAACAAAAGAAAATTATTTTCCTCAGTAACAAGTTACTACGCCAAGAAACTAGTCAACCTACTTGATATCACATCATGAGACATATCTCAATACTTGAAGGATTTGCCTTCCTAACCTCACAGACGTTTTTCAAACATGCCGTTAAGTAACGAGAAAAGAACTGAGAACATATCTCAATATCTGAAGGCTGTGAATTCCTAAGCTTACTGACGTTTCTGAAACGTATCGTTTAAACAACAAGAAAAGTTAGATAGTTTTAAAACTTACAATAAATAAACAGTAATGCTAAGCTGGTACAGTCTCCAAATTTCAGTTACTGGGATGAAAGAATGCATTCCCGTCGCGCCAAACATGCTTGCCCTTTCAGCCGTGGGGGCGTTATAAACTTACGGTCAATCCCACTATTCGTTGGTAAAAAAGTAGTCCAAGAGGTGGCGGTGGGTGGTGATGACTAGCTGCCTTCCCTCTAGTCTTACACTGCTAAATTAGGGACGGCTAGCACAGATAGCCCTCGAGTAGCTTTGTGCGAAATTCACAAAACAAACAAACAAACAAACATTTAATGTAAATCGAGCTAAGCAATATATATTTTTAACCGATATATATATATATTGTTTCAAACAGAATATGTTTTGCAATTACCAAGTTTTTTTCGAAAATGATTTATCACGTGTAAACATTAATAAAAACATCATATCAACTAATTCATAAATTAACACAGATGACTTTTCACTTTGCTATGACAGTGCTAAAACGTTTTGATGAATTTGTTTATTATTTTGTTGTGTGTTTATTTGTTGGTATATATATAAGCTTTTTATAATCTGTTGTTAACCACGAAATTACAAAATGGGCTATTTGTGCCCTGTTCACTTCGGCTATCAAAACCTGATTTTTTGCGTTATAAGCCCTTACTAAGGAACTACTTGATGAGGGGCTAGTTTCTGTAATCGTTTCGTAATGTCAGCGAAGAAAATAATTTGTTGTTTTTTGACAGAGATCACGATTCTTTAATATACAAAAATATCTATAAAGACCTAATTTATTGGTTTAGAACAGGACAGTTCAATAACGTGTTATATAATATAATAATTATATAGTCCTTATTGTTTACGTTATTTTATGGTAAAAATCATTTGAAAAGTTTACATTAATTTTAAGTTGCTTTATTATTCTTGTGAAGTATAGCTCTCAATTAATTTGAAAACGAACATTTCGGAATAGCTTCTGAATGTCCCTCGCTGAGACACCGGTAAGTCTTCGGATTTACAACGCTGAAATCAGGGGTCGATTTTCCTTTGGTGGACACAACAGATAGTTCAATGTTGTTTTGCTATAAGAAAAAACACACACACACACATTCTGAATATCATTGCGTCCCTGGTAGCTCAGTGGTAAGTCTGAGAACTTATAATGTTAAAATATTTTGGTTTCAATACACAACGTGGCTAGCCGATTGTAGAGCTTTGTGTTTAATAACAGACAAATAAGCTAAATCAATATCCTAGCAAAATCAGTTCTGAATATTATTTGTTATGCATTACTTCTCTTTTTTTTTTTTGTTATGAATGTTCTTTTGAGATTTTTGATAAATTTCCTTTTTGGTTCTGGAGTAAACAAAGCAATAAGAATCGTGACTGTTTTAAAGGCACTATCCAGGATTATTCAAGATGCTTCAACACAAGAACGAACATAGTGGAAATAGAATAAAAACATCTTACAAATAATAGGATCCTAGAAATGGAGGTGTGGAGTTAAAGTGAGCTAAAAGGCTTTCTAGCGCTAAGAAATGCGATTGAACAGCTCAGCAAACAAACAAAGACAGTAAACGGATATAATCATTGATGTCGAGAAAACCCACTTGTAGAGAAAAAAAAACATATATGTAAAAACGGCTCTTTTTGGTTGAGAAAATATTTTATGTAGAGTAGCGTAGAACGTTTCGACTTTCCTTGGTCATCGTCAGGTTCACAAAGAAAGAAAGAGATAACTGACCGGAAGCTGACCACATGTTTGAAAGGGGTTGGTTAATTGAGTGTCGAAATGTAGAGGGCGTGTTTAGATTTTTGAATATATAATTTTATATTATTTTATTATTATTATTATTTATTATATTATTTTTAATATAGGTATAAAGGTGTTCCTTTGTATTGGTTTATTTTGGATTTAGGTTGCATTTGAGTGTTTTCTATGGTTATGTTGTGTTTATTTGACTTGCAGTGTTTGAAAACGTGTGAAGGTGACTTTTTATGTTCTTTGAAATACTAATACTAAATAAAGAAACAAACATAAACAAATCCAAAATTAAAGAAACCTTACTTATACAACAACTTAAGTCCAAAATAAACCAATACAAAGGAACACCTTTATACCTATATTAAAAATAATATAATAAATAATAATAATAAACTAAATAATATAAAATTATATATTGAAACATCTAAGCACGCCCTCTACATTCCGACACTCAGTTACACAACCCCTTTCAAACATATGGTCAGCTTCCGGTCAGTTACCTCTTTCTTTCTTTGTGAACCTGATGATAACCGAAAAAGGTCGAAACGTTGTTCGCTTCTCTACGTAAAATATTTTCTCAACCTATAAATGGATATACTGTTTGGTTTGTTGAGTTTCGTGCAGAGTTACACGAGGGTTATCTGAACTAAATGGATAAAATAGTCAAATGTGGAAAAAATAATTGAAAGTAAGGAAGGAAAAAAGAGCATCTATGGATTTATATATGTATATATAAGAAAGATCTGCTAATAGTTTCCTTCCAGTAAAAACAACAACAAAAGTTCATAAGCATTATAATCTGTGGACTATCTGCACAGCATCAAGTTTATAGAAAGCAGCTAGAAAATTGAAATAACACACGTCAGCTTGAAGTTATTGATGGTAAAAAGTATTTAATTCAGATTGTAAGCGGAGTATTCAGGAGAATAATTAGTGCTAGTTTACTACTTCGTATTGATTGTATAAGTTCGAATGGAATGATCACAACTTGAATAAATTATGTTGTTTGAAATATCAGTTAGTAAAACACGGCTTTACTGGGTCAGTTTAAGAATAATTGGCGTTTAGCAGAGATCTGTTGAATTGTTTGAATAAGAGGTTTCTGACCCCCCTGCATATAAAAAGGCAGAGTTTCCGTTATCTAGGTTTGTGTAGCTGTGATTCTGCTGTTGAATGCAGTGCCACTTTTAAAGGCTTAAAAGAATCTTTAAAAATAGGCACGTTATGCGCTTAAAGATCTGAATGTGTCCTTGATTTTTATACTCTTTATCGTTTCGGTGTTTCCACGTACCCCGCTGGGACAACGGTAAGTCCACGGATTTATAAAGCTAAAACCAGGGGTTCGAATTTCCTCAATGAACACAGTAGATAGCCCGATGTGGCTTTGCTATAAGAAAAAAAAACACATGCAAACACACACTCGTTGTTCTACAATTTCGGCTTTTGCAATTTGTCCTTGTCTTAGAAATTCAGTACACTTTTATTTTCATATTGAATAATTTATGTATGCTATAATCCATGATATACTGCTGCATACCATATATTCCCGACATCAGTAGAAAAATAACCAAATAAAGAAACTAACATAAACAAACGCAAAATTAAAGAAGCCTTACTTATACAACAACTCAAGCCCAAAATAAACCAATAAAGGAACACCTTTACACCTATATTAATAAATATAATCAAACATCTAATCACGCCCTCTACATTCCTACACTCAGTTACACAATTCACTTCAAACACATGTGGTCAGCTCACTTACCTTTTTCTTTCTTTGTGAACCTGACGATGACCAAAGAAGGTTAAAACGTTGTTTGCATCTCTACATAAAAAAATTATCTCAACCCAAACCAGCCGTTTTTACATATATATTTCTATATATACAATTTATGCTATAAACCTTTAACACTTTTGATTTTCAATAAATTATGTTTTGTTGATTTGTTTTTCACTGGGTATTCTATAAATTTTTCTTGCTAGTATAATTACAAAAAATAAAAGAATATTGGTCAGAGTTTTTTTTGTTTGTTTGTTTTTGAATTTCGCGCAAAGCTACACGAGGGCTATCTGCGTAAGCCGTCTCTAATTTTGAAGTGTAAGACTAGAGGGAAGGTAGTTAGTCATCAACCCCATCGCTAACTTTTGGTCTACTCTTTTACCAACGAATAGTGGGATTGGCCGACCCTCAGATTAACAGTCGAGTGCCTTAACCACCTGGCCATGTCGGGCCTATTAGCGAGTGAAATCACTTCTTATGTAATTCGTCATCGCATAACTTCTCTTGGACTTTGTGTAGCTGTTATCGACTTCATACCTCATATCACAATTCAGTCGAGGAGGCGCTTTCACATGACAGCCTCTCAGTGACACAGCTGTATGTCTGTGGAATTACACCGCTAAAAACCGGGTTTCGATACAAGTGGTAGATACAGTAGAGCTAGCCCATCGTGTAGCTTTGTACTTAATTCAAAAACAAGAACAATATTAACATGACAGTACCGTGTACAATTAGAAAACAAAGTAAGATTAACTCTTGGGAAAAATTAACGTTAACCGAGAAAATGATATGTCACATCTCCTCGTAATTTGAGTTTTGCGGAATAAATACAGGTACCCGAGAATAAATAATGATTAAAACAAAACATGATCACTGCTTCAACTTAAATATAAAAATAAACATAGCGAATTAATGAAATAACGATTCAAAGTAAAATTAAAAAAAACAAGTTTTGGTAATGAAGTCAAGAACTGTGATTCTCGATGACAGTTAAATGGTGTTCTGGGATAATTAGGGTGCTTGGGTAGCAATGTACATGCAATCATTACTATGTGATGGTTCTAAATATTTGTGTACGGAAGAGTAGCCCAACAGGTGGCACTGAATGTTTTTGACTATGTCCTTTAGATTTTTAGGTTATCAAAATTAGGGACGGCTAGCCCAAATAACCCTCGAGTAGCTATGAATGAACTCAAACATCCAAGCTGAAAGGGGGGGGAGATCAACCAACTCAATACAGTGCTGCTCTTCACACGAGGAGTAATGTTCAAATATCATTATTTTGTGTGAAGAGAGTAGTCGAAAAGTTGATGGTGAGAATTATTAATTAGCTATTTTTTTCTCTAGTTTATGATTTCACAGTCAGAGATTTTTGCACGAAACTTAAAAATAAAAAAAACAGTTGTCAACTGAAATTAAAACCGACATAAAATCATAAAGAAAACCAGAAATGCGAAACTAACTTTAATACACTTGAACAAAAAGAAGATAGACTTGCTGAATCAGGACTCACATGTACGGTTTAATGTTAGTTATAACAGAATTAAACCAAATCAAGAAAGCTAAGTGGCAAATTTGATAATAATAAAAAAAAGATAAATAGTCCCTCGTAATATACTAGACTAAAGAGTTTTTGTAACAATATCAGTGCCAAACATCTTAGCAGGTAGAGGAAATTCACAACCAACTAACGCAAATCCCAATATGAAATTATAACTGATCCCTATTGGAAATGCACAAACACTTCAACCCCAATATCATGAAAGTAATACAGAATTAAAATATCCTCCAGCGTTATATATGAATTACAAAACAAAATAATTCTGGGTTAACATCCAAACCTAACTGTGGCAAAGCTGAATGACAATAATTCACGAACTTATCAATTACAGACGTTATAATCAGGAAAAAAAGAAAATCAGTACACAAACGATTGCCAGATTATAAAATTCATATTAATAAAAAATACCAGAATCAGCTGTTACCGAAGTTTCATCTTACTTTCTAGCATAGCGTTCCATATTATCGCAAATTCTTGAAGTAAACTAACTGGCCCGGCATGGCCAGATAGTTAGGGTACTCGACTCATAATCGAGAGTTGGCGGTGATAACTAACTGCTTTGCTTCTAGTTTTATACTGTTTTGCAGAAAATTAAAAAACAAACCAAGCAAACTAGTTAAATGCTTATCAGACTGAAGTGGTAGAAAACAAGAAAACTCTGAACATACAAACTCATACAGCCATAGTGATTGAGGAAACTAAAAACTAGAACAATGCTTGAACAACAAGCCCTAACAATGATAAAACTTTGTAGAATGGACGGTAACTGCCTGTTGTGGAGACAAGTGTAGTAGACAACGTTTTGAAAGTCTTCCGTCTTTCATCTTCAGTTAAGTGTGTGTGTTTATTTAAAACTTGGTAGGTGTTTTGGTTTTAAAACCTTTGGGGAGACCCCAAAGGCAAGCCAAGGGCGCTCAGAAACTTCTGTTTCTCTTCAGCCCCGCGCATGAAAAAAGGTTAAGGTCTTCAGGAATTGAACGATAAGCACTTGGAAGCTGAATGACTTGGTAGATTTCTGCTAGATGACTTGTGATCATTCAGGGGAAGTTGCAAAGCAGGCCAGAGAGTCGGAGGAGAAGAGGAGAGACGAGTTAACTTGAAAGGAAAAAAGAATTAACAAGACTAACGTAGCGAGCAGGGGTAGACAAGAAGGGTAGAGTTGGGAAACGTATTAACTCAGATCTTACATGAAATGAAGAGAAGGCACAGGGTAACGGATCATCTTTTCAGGGCCTAGGTAAAGAAATACCCAAAGTTTTGCTGTGGGAGGAAACGGGAGTTCTCCGAGAAAACCCACTTTCACGATCGGAGCGCCGAATAATCTGCCCTGACCGTGCCCTGGATAGCTGGAGAATTTACATCAAATAATTATGGAGGGGTTAGGCATGGCCAGTAATCGTTGGAGAGAGGCTGTGCTTGTTGGAGCCTATAAGATAAATTACTAAGTAGTGTGTGTGTGAGGTGTTGTCGGTCTTTTATAGTGTCCTGGTGGATTGTGGTGAATGTGTTATTATTGGTTGAATTATCACTGTTTTTGATTGGAGAAATTAACTGTAGATTCAACCAATGGTAGCCACAGGTTACTCACCTCTAATTCGGAATCTATGTTTAGTGAAGGCTTAGTAGTGTTAATATAAAACAATTTTTTGATAGAGCACAGATAACCCTTTGTGTAGCTTTGTGCTTAACTACGAACAAACAAATTCGCAAAGTATACTCAATTTCGTAAATAACATTATGAAAACTAAATTCTAAGTACCAATAAGAAAATATTTCACAGATTATTTAAAGTGTTTCGTATATCACCTCCTGCCTTGCTTCTTCTTGAGTTTCCTTCTTTAGTCAAATCATCGACCATCACAACCAACGACATGCTATCGGCCCTGCTGATCTTCTCTCTGTCATCCTGAGCCGACCAGACAGCTCAGACTTTGTCAAAAACTAATCAAATAATTCATGATGAGACACAACTAACAAAAACTTCCGGAACCATCAAACAAAATCTACACGAACCATGAAAATAATAACTTACCTAAGTCAAATCGCAAGAGGGGCGAAAGGGGATACCGGCATCCCCGACCTCAGTTGGGAAAGCCGACTTCCCTTTAAAAGTCAATATCAGTCACAATTTCATCGCGTAGCAATCAACTCAAAATTCCACGTTCCTGAACACCCCAGTTGAGAAGAGAAGTTATCTGACTTGTTACTCTTTAAAATAAACCCCTGCCACGAGTGTGTAGTGTGGATTCTTTGATTTTTCTTGTTTTCCACAATTTGTCTGTGTCGATGATTCTAGCCCTAACAAGTTTATAAAAGTTTTACGTAAGCGAAGATCTTCAAAACCAATTATTTTCTCTGATACTTATTCAAATAAGATAGCACAAGATATTTTATAAACAACCTCATTCTATCTAAAGATTAAAATATTCCGTCTCAATCTAGGTATAACCTGATCAGTTAATCTTGGAACTTGTAAGGGTTACGAAATTACGACCAATAAATTACCTACTAAGAATTACCAACAACAGACATAGATTAGTAACATTTTAGGACATCAAATAAAAATTCGTTTTCACCACGATCGAAAGCCTTCATGCTACCTAGCTTAATCAAAATATCATCAAAAAGGAAGAAATCATTAAGGGTACTGCAACAAAATTTGCATCAATAATGCGCTGGAGGATATTTTAATTTTATACCCTGATAAACCAGTTTGGAAATTAAACTAGAAAAACCCACTGAAAACTTATAATCTGCTTTTAATAAAGCCAAAATACGTCCATTTACCTCTCCACCTTGGTATATCGGGATAATAATATCAACCCTCAAAATGATCTAATAATACACTAGATCAACAGAATAGTACGTTAGCAACAGAAACAAACAAAAAGACTGTTTGAATTCGGTTTTAAAATTTTGTAGCCAGGAAATCTTGAAAGTACTTTAAAGACATTATCCACCCCGAGCTTTGTTTGTTTGTTTTGTTACACTTTGCGCAAAACTACTGAAGAGCTATCTCTGCCAGCTAATTTTAATTCTGAAGTTAAAGTCTAGAAGGAAGATAGATAGCCAAAACCACTCACTATCAACTCCTGAGCCACTTTTTTCAGACAAATAGCGTGATTGACCTTTACATCATAATGCTCCCACGGCTGAAAGTGCGAGCATGTTAATTAAGTGGATTTACAAAATCTAAACATGGATAAAAAAAAAAAAGGTCACGTTTAGCAGAACTTTCTAAATATCATTAGAAAACATGTCGTTTTCACTATAGGTCCAGCCATGGCTATGTGGTTAGAACACTTGACTTTCAGTCTGAGGGTCTCGGTTTCGAATCCACGATCTATCAAATATGCTCGTCCTTTCAGCAGTGGGGGCCTTATAAAGTGACGATCAATCTCACTATTCGTTAGTAAAAGAGTAGCCCAAGAGTTAGCGATGGGGTTGATGACTAACTGCCTTGCCTCTAGCCTTACACTGATAAATTAGGGACAGCTAGCGCAGATAGTCCTCCTGTAGTTTTGCCGAGAATTAGCCAAACCAATTTTCAGTATATAAATTAGAATAATACTGAGCTAGAATATTAAAAACGCCACTTTCATCTGACATTTTCGATTCAGATAAGTCAAAGAACGAAACAATTTTAGATAAAATTTTCTATATTCTACTCGAGCCTCCTTTTTTAATAGCGTGAAGGACACTTAGCTACTAAACGAGGCTTTCTAAAGACCACGCATAACAGAATCTGCCTTTCGAAACACATATCACGAGTTCCATGACAGTGAGAGAAAAACACATAGACAGTTGATGTATTACTCTTTTAAATGAACATACCACAACCTTTAATTAGACACATATTCCGGCCCCTTCCTACAAATCTACTACATTTCAAGAAACATTCCATAGAAATGCAGGATTCGATAAAATTTATTACTCAAATATTAGACTTTTGTTTAACACTGTCAGAATGAATATAAAGTGAAAGCAATTCATGACTAGTTTCATGACAGCAATTCAACGCTGTTCTGAACCATTATTAGTTTCTAATAATAATATAAATAAAATAATTAATCACAAACTGACTCTATTAAAACATATTTCAATTAGTTTCTCACAGATGAATTTTGTCTATGTAAAAATAAGGTACTTTCCAGAACTCCAAGTAAACAAATCAATCAGCGAGAAACAATCTAAAAATAAATAAAATAATTGTACCTCGACTACCAATTCGGGGTTAACGAATCAATATTATCTCTAAATAGTAACCATTCACATAGCTGAAATAACAAAAAACATTGAACTCGTGAAAATATCATCAGACAATTTTTCAAAAAATGATTTCCATTCATAGATATAAAACAACTCATAAATATTCACAAAGGCAAAACTTACCAAAACTCCTACTATCTGGTCAGAAGCTAATTAAAATGTTTTAGCATTCTGTATGGGACCTGAACGACAGTGAAGGAAGAAGAAAGCCGCGTTAAGAATAAATATTTTCTATAGTCTTATAATATGTTTATAAGATATTTTCAAGCAATGTCCTAATAACATTAACCAAAACGAAATAAATGCTTCAAACAGTATTAAATCGAACAACAATATCATAATAAAGCCAGAAGACAAAGGTGGAACTATTGTTATTCTTAACAAAGATTACTATGTCACGGAAACCAACTGGCAACTAGAGAACATTAATTTCTATAAAAACTCTCACATGATCCTACGGCTCAGTTTATTAAAACCATAACTGATAAGTTCAAAGAACTTCTCAAAAACAATAAAATTAACAAAGAAACCTTTCGGTATCTGATACCCAGACACACTTTTCCTGGTAAATTTTAATCTCTACCCAGATACACAAATCAAACAACCCTGGCCGATCCATAATTTCTAATGTAAACATTTCTAATGTAAAAGCTGTCCGCTTTTGTTGACCAACACATAAAATGTATTCCCTGTACTATTCACATTTACATAAAGGATACTACCTACTTTCTCAACATCATAAAAGATATTAATACTAACAGACAGTTACCACCAAATAGTCTTCTTTGCTTGATGGATGTTTTTTTCCCTTTACATAAGTATTTGAGATGATGAGAGACTAGAAACTATAAAGTCTGCCTTAAATCTATTCGACCCATCAGAATTTCAAACAATAACCGATCTTGTCAGCCTAGTTTTAACTCTGGACAACTTCAAATTTAATAACGAGCACTACATTCAGTTTAACGGTACCGCAATGGGTAACAAAATAGCTTCCAGTTATGCCAATATATTTATGGGTTATATTGAAAACCAGCTTTCGCAACTCAGCCCTGTAAAACTCCATATATGAAAACGTTACATAGACGACATATTTTTCATTTGGACAGCCGATCTTAAATCACTTAAAAGAATTTATCACACTTGCAAACTCCGTTCACAAAACAATCAAGTTTATTTGCAATTATTCGCTGACGCAGATTGGCTTATTCGATGTCACAATTTTTCTAAAAAACGGAACTTTACAAATTGGCTTGTACAAAAAACTTACAGACAGACCAAAGTATCATCACTGTAAAAGCTGTCACTCCTTTTACACTTAACGAAACATTACCTACAGTCAAGTTCTTAGAATAAAGAAAATATGCTCAGATGAAACAGACTACAGAAAACACACAGAGGATCTAAAACAAACCATGTTATAAATAGGGTATAAAAATACCAAAATCGACAAGCAAACTGTCGGCTAACAACATTCAGAGGAAACACATCCTAAATCAGAGTAATACTAAACTTTCAAATATAATTCCTTTTATTATTACCTATCAGTTTAAACTCAGAAACGTTTCACGAATTCTGAAAAAATATTTTCATTTGCTACAGACGTCTCAAACAGATGTTTCCTGAAGTTCATTCTGAAAAAGCAGAACTCTTAAAGATATCCTTATTCACACACAAATAAACTACATTCCACCCCAAAATGTTTCTTGTTCATCTAATAAAGCCCGTTGTAAAACCTGCAAGTTCATAAAAACCACTGACTCATTTTCCGACAAACACAATCAAAGAAATTTTAAAATATCTAAATAAATCACTTGTAAAAAAAAAAACACCATTTATCTAACACAGTGTAAAAAATGCAATAATCAATGTATAGAACATACATAAACAACTCTGTGAGAACGTTTTAACAATCATAAATATTCTGTTAACACCGAGAAAGATCTCCCTGTCCTCAACACTTCAACCAACACGACCTCTCCATTAACGATGTTACTCGCACTGGCATTGAAGCAGGATTCAAAACTAAAGCAGATAAAGAAATAAAATAAACTTATTGGATTGCTAATCTAAACGCTGTTCAACCTTTCAGAATTAATCCAGCTACAGGAATCAGTGATCTCCGTTCATTAGTTGTCAGAAAAACAAACATAACTTTATACTTCACTTACTTTTGCATGAAATATCAAAGTTGATTTTTGAAAATTAATTAGCATAACATATCGTTTTCAATCACGCTCCAGATGTTATATTTATTTTATTTTACTTAAACACCTAAGCATATATATATATATATATATTTAAAAATACACATACATTTAGCCACTTCAAAATTAAAATATCGCTAACACCTTTTCCACATACACTCTCGCCATCAGCTACATTGCACCGGAAGAGAGATGTTCATAGCAGTACACAAAGAAATAGACAATTTCCGGAAAACCGGATGACTACATGCATGATGTCACTAAACACCCTATTTTATATATATATATATATATATATATATATCACTCGTTCAATCACACGACCACTCCCAGTTTGCCCCTGAAGAAGAAAGGTCCACCTTGCGAAAGCGCTCGGGTTATAGGGTTTATATTTAACTTTTATCAAGCCTTCTTAGACCGACGTGTTTTTAGAGCATCATGAATTTACTTCAAGAGTCATATCTTTCTCTTGCCACTATTATGTGGTTGCTGTATAGGATTTTAATGGCAGTAAAGGAGAAATAAGGCTGCAGTTATAATAAAGATCTTCCGTTGTCTTTCACTGTAGTTGTCACAAGACGCACATCTTCATCTTGCCAAGATCGTGTGTATGTTGTATTGGACCTCAACGGCGGTGAAGACAGAAGAAGACTACAGTAAGAGTGGAGATCTCTTATTAACTTGTACCGTCCTTGCGCGGGATTCAGCCCTCCATCTTGACAAGACCGTGTGGCTGTTGTATGTACGTCAGTTACCCCACGTTAAAAGAAGTCAAGAGCGGACTTCTACCAAGAGAAATTAATATATAAATTGTGAGATGACCATCCTTAAGACGTCCTTCAAGAAAATAGACATCGGCATCAAGAGATAATACGAGTTGGACCAATGGTGCTGCAACCTCAACCGAGTTGTAACGATCTAGAATAGACATATTGCTACAATCAGGGTTCAACAACAAAAAAGCAGTTTATAACAACACTTAGAAATAAATTCAACACTCACTAAAACATAGATAATAAACACATGCTTGACCAGGATTTGATACTAATGTTAACAAATATAAATATCGGTATTATTTCAAATAATGGAATCAGAAAAAAAAAAACATAATGTAAAAACCTTATTCGAAAAATACAGCAAAACAATATTAAAATATTTTTCGATATTAAAAAAATATCGAGAGATAAACAGTAGTAATTCATTAATTGTATGGTTCACTAACAATCTCGTGACTCACTCTCTTAGTGAAACTTGTGGCAGGCTCATGAGTACATCTCATGTGATCATAAATTTACATAATCTTCTACTACATTAATAGTATATTTACATCAACGCTAGAAAAGTTGACGTCAGTTTCATTATATATACATATTTACTCAAAATACAAGTGGTTAGCTAGAAGGTGAATTAGCCCTTTAATACAACTAAATATTCAAAGATAAAGTAGACGATAGAAAGAAACGATAAATTTTACGACAAATATAGCCATAACCATACAAAAATTATAAGTTGCTATATTATTTAATGGCAACATATTATGAAAAAAAGTACTGTGCACACGAAGGAGAAAATGGAAAGTGAGTGAAGGAAAAGAAGATAAATCTTAGCTACCGATCCCAGCAAAGTAATCTGTTAATCAGTTATCGAACTTCTAAGTTACTCCAAAGCTTATGAATGAGACGTAGTGGAGATTATCTTCGATACTAAGGATCACCAACGACGAAAGATTTCCTCTAACTGAAGTGCCTAAAATAAAACAGTGAGATAATAGTAAACTCAAAGTATCGTGTTTTTCCTACTTTAGAATCCTCAGTTTCAAAAGCCTAAGTGCTCACAATACGTCGTGTCTCATACATTGTGTTTAGCCATATTGTTGAATACGGTGTTATCGTTTGGTTCTAAGTTTCTAGCGCTCTTACTTATACACATAAACTTATTTCTGTAAGTTATATTTTCAATGTTTTAATTTAGTAGTATTCTAGAGGGAGCTGCTAACAGTTGTGATTTCTCCAAGCCCGTTCCCTTAGCTGTGGTTTCGTTAGATAGTAGATAGGGACAGTGGGAATCTCGTTAATCCATTCACGCGCGTCACTAATTAGATGACGAGGCATTTGGCTACCTAAAGAGAGTCATGGTTACTCCCGCCTTTTATGTTTTCTCCCTCGCTCTGAAAATCACACTTTGTACTAATAACCACTTCTTCAAACATAAAAACAGTCTGTAAAACTTATAAAAAGGACGAACAACCAGAACATTATAGTTTAATGTCACGATTAATCTTAGTGTGGACAGGAAAAAGAGAACCACCAATATGTTCTGGTTAGTTCCATAGACAAAACTGTAATAGTGTTATAGGAAACTTTACGTAAAAAACAAAAATATTTGGTAATAACAGTTAACCCTGCGATAATCCCGCTATAAACAGCTCGGAACAATAGCTGTAATAGATGAATTTCCATAAATATTACAAGCTAAACATGTGATATGCAAGCATGTCATATGTTTTCTACATGTTTCAGTGATATAGGAATGTTTAACTTTTTCTGCTGTTTAGTTTTCATGCTGCAATGATGGCATCACGTAATCGTCAGTGTCGTTAAGAGCACCTTGTCCTACCTGCTTTTTTCAAGAAGATTTTGTAATAATACATGTAATCTAGGTTAAAAGGAGTGGTACTGTGATATCCTTTGCTGGCCGATTATGACGTTGAGTGAATCTAATAATACCTGACAAATGCTGTGAGCGAACAAATGTCACGAGGTGACACAGTCGACTAGATAAAGGAAGCGACTTTTTCTACTGAATTCAGATAAATTTTTTTGGCCAGTTTTTACTAGGAGATCGTCGAGTAAAGAATGAAAAGTTTAGTTTTACGAAATTAAACCTGATAGACATAAAGATTAGGAGCCAAGCACAGCCTAGTAGAAATAACTATCATTTTATCTACGTACGTACACGTACGTATGTTTTCAGCAAAACACTGCACATTTAATTACATTATGTAACAAAATTTTTACCTTTACTTGTTTCTGGGTAGAAAGTGTCATTTCCCATTTGCTTATGCCTAATGTAAATGGAAAAGACCTATTTTTCTCTTCAAACTTTGCTTTTGTGGCCTGGGAACATATAACGAAAACATGATGGGAGACTATATTTGGGGGCTGATACGTGAAAGTGATTTACATTACAGTCACAAATCTCGAAAAACTTCTCACTTCTAAACATTTTTTCATTTTTGTATAACTTTAGTATAAATACATGTAAATCTTGATTCATATGTTGTTTTATTCAAACCTTATGTAAATGAAAATGTGAAATTTTGCCCATTTTTACACAGAAAATAGGTTAATTTCTAAATTTCATTATCCAGCTCACAAAAGCAAAATTGGAAGGGAATAATTGCCTTTTTCTGTATTTTTACAACATAAGCAGTTAAGAAATAACACATACTATCCAAGAACAAAATTTGTGTTACATAGTGTTATTTGTGCTGTGTTGATTTCGGGTGTTGAAACCCCGTTTCCAGCGTTAAAAGTCTGCAGACATACCACTGTGTCACTGTGGGGGGGATTGATTTTGTTTGTTTAGTATAATAAAGATTTTGTTCATTTTTTGTCATTTGTTCAGACTCTTTAATCTTCCCTGGTAAGACAGTAGTAATGCTTTACAACACTAAAACAACGGGGTTCGATTTTTGTGGGGGACACAGCAGGTAGCCCAGTGTGGTTTTGTTCTGAAACAAATAAATAGACTTGTTTATTTTACAATTAAAGGAAGTCAGTACAGTTATCTATTACAGAACACTCCCCTTAATTCTTGATCGAATCACAGCCTGCGGGAACGAAACTTAAAGCTGGACATGCTTGTTTTCTCAGCCGTGTGGGGTTATAAAGAGACCGCCAATTCCATTTTTGTTGGTAAAAAAACAAAATAATGTAGCTCAAGAGTTAACGTTTGATCTGACTACCATTTGCCTTCCTTCTAGTAAGAAGTTACAAATTAAGGATGTGGTACTTAGTTTTAGCACCTTAAACAAATAAAAAGTGCACATACCCAAAAATGAAGACGTTTATTATTATATCTAAAACTTTTCCCATGCAATTTTTCTAACTTCTAAATCTGTACTATTCAGTATGACGTCACGCCATTTTTTATTTTTTTTTAATTTCGCGCAAAGCAATACGAATGCTGCCTGCGCTAACCGTCCTTAATTTAGCAATATAATACTAGAGGGAAGGCAGCTAATTATCACCACCCACAGCCAACTCTTGGGTTACTCTTTTACCACCGAATAGTGGGATTGACCGTCACATTATAACTCCCCCACAGCTTCAAGGGCGAACATGTTTGGTGCGACGGAGATTGGAACTCGCGACCCGGAGATTACGAGTCGAACGCCTTAACCCATCTGGCCATGCCGGGTCGTCGAGCCAACTTCAATAAATGTTCATAACTCACGTTAATGGAAGGTTCATATTGTACTTCTACGGAGTATTATATAATAAGATTAGTTCAGAGTTTTTTCCATTTATTCAGTAACCTCATATTATATATACTGAGTAGAGTGAACGGTTCATAGCAGTAATACAAATATTATGAATGTTTAGTACAAGAAAACAGATCGAATATTTCATCATTGTCAATCAGAGAGCTTATGTTTCGACCCAAAATTGCTTCACTTTATGATTTTCAATTCTTGTAGATGTTTACTCAAAATAAGTTCAAGATAACTTTTCTTGATATATTCTTTTGTTCCATATCAATGCAAATTTGTATCTTATGTACAGATTTTGTATTTATATCATAAATTGCCGGAATTTTTAAAAATCAGTTTTAGAGAAGAAATGTGTGCTTCAAGTATTTATTCTTGTAATATAGTTATTTTTGTCCTAATCAAGCTTTAATCTTATTGTTTATTTAGTTTCAACTATGAATTGCTTTTCATAGACACAGCTGAACTTTAAGCAGTTAACAACAGAAATTATCTATTTAACTTAAAACAAATCAACAGAATACTTAGGCAGATGAGCACTAATTACTTTACGAATGTTTTTAAACTTGGAAATTCGAATTCTTGTAATTTCTAGTGTTTAGTTGTTAAATGCTATCATTACCATATAATAATTACATAAATTAGAATGTTAAAATCAACTCTACATTCTGTCACACTGATGTTTCGTGACTTCCATCACATTTGACACGTTTCTAGAGTTGTTATGAGTTACCAAGGGCAAGAAACCTTGAGATAACTAACTTGCATTCTAGAACATTTGACTTCAGTGTGTAAAGTATTACTAATGATTCTTTACGTAGGTGATTTTATAATCGCAGTTGCCTTCATTAAAATGTCAAAGCGTAAGAAGTAAATTTATTCTAGTATCTACAGTTTACCATGTTGCGTGGGATATTTTCACCACTTTTAGTGAAAGCCGGTTTCTAGAGTTGTAAGTCCAAAAACATAACGCTGGGCCCGTCAAGGCCAGACGGATAAGGCACTCGACTCGTAATCTGACGGTCGCGAGTTCGAATCCCCGTCACATCAAACATGCTCGCCCTTTCAGTCGTGGGGGCGTTATATGTGTAGATCAATCTCACTAATTCGTTGGTAAAAGAGTAGCCAAAGAGTTGGTGGGGGGTGATGACTAGCTGCCTTCCCTCTAATATTACACTGCTAAATTAGGGACGGCTAGCCCAGATAGCCCTTGTGTAGTTTAGCGTGAAATTCAAAAACAAACAAACAAAAATAACGCTGGGTCACTGAGAGACACTACGTTAGAATATGTATGTTGTAGTTTTAGAGCTATATTTGATACTAGAATATCCAACTTCATTACAGTTCCTAAGCGTTGCTATGATGAACTTTATTTTTTATGCTGTTCAAATTTCTAATCTAATATTTTAAAAAAATACATTTTTGTAGTTTCAGGCTTAATGATACGTTCACTATTTTTTAAAATTTTGATAAAAAACATTTAATGTTTCTTATAATAGATATCTCATCCTGTTTTATCAGTCAATTAACAGTTGCTTAAAAGAAATTTATTGCAACAAAATAATACTTTGGTACATATTAAGAAACTTGCATCTTAACAGTCTGCTAACTTTTACTAAAACCAAATTTATTGTCAATAATTTCAGAATCTAAGTTCATCTTGAGGTACTGAAAAAGATGACTGAAGCCCAAGATAGGAGAGATGATATAGTGAAGAAGTAGATTATATTTACGGGGTTTTAGCAGATGTAAAGATATAAAACAAGATCCAAAGAATCACTTTTATGATAATTTACAAATCAACGTTAATGGACCTCTTCATCGTTATGGGAATTATTTGTCATTTAAAACACACTGGAAAGAGAGAATCATCCTAAAATTAATAATGAATAAAGAAAAAAGTCTATAGGACATAATAGTAACAAATCATTCTTCTATCAATACTGGTCTGAATAATGTACTTTAAAGTTTTCTTATTAACTTTAAATGTACATTTAAATGTACCTTTTAATGTACATTTTAAAACACAGCTGATAAAAACTGACTTGAGAAAACGAACTAATAAGAATGTTAGAATGAGAAAGTTATGATGTACTAATCATGTCTCGTATAAGTAAATATATAGTTATAAATTCAAGAAAAGAAAGTCACGCAAATGCAATCGATTACTTATGGCTAGCCGTTCCTAATTCAGCAGTGTAAGACTAGAAGAAAGGCAGCTAGTTATCACCACCCACCGCCAACTCTTGGGCTACTCGTTTACCAACGAATAGTAGGATTGACCGTCACATTTAACGTCCCCACGGCTGAAAGGGCGAGCATGTTTGGTGCAAGAGGGATTCGAACCTACGACCCTCGGATTACAAGTCGAACGCCTTAACCCACCTGGCCATGTCAGGCCCCAATTACTTATGAAAGAAATGTTTGGTGTAAAGTATAATTCATAGGAATATTATATTATATTCAAATATTTTATCTTTCAAGCACACATATGATTAAATGATACACCTATAAAGACTTAGGAGTAAAAGTGTATTTCAGGACGGCTGGTATGGGTATTAACACTTTTACCAAAATAAAGTAGAGAACAACGTTTCAACCTTCTTAGATCATCTTCAGGTTAACAAAGAAAGAGTTTACAACTGACCGTTGCCGGGCAAATATCTTAGGGACTAGAGAGTACGGGACACTAGGGGGCGTTGCAGTTAGATGTTAGGCTATTAATTAGTATAGGTATAAAAGTGTTCCTTCATATTGATTTAATTTTGGTCTTGAGAATACATTTTTACTTCAAATGGGTTTCTCATCATCAATAATTACTTCTTGGTATTTCTGAACCTCCCCACGAACAGTACTACTAGTGAATGACTATGCTTATGATAATGTGTTATCTTGTGGCATTAATCACATAAAGATTTAGAAATATCATAAAACAGTTTCCTTATTTTAATTAATGGGAGCAAACAGGTGGTGTGAGTGCTGAATCCACATTAAAACATTTGATCACATCTGAACATGCCTATAATATCCGATTTCATCTTGTTCTTGTCATATTTTGTTGACGTGTTTTTTCTCGCAGTGAAACTTTAAGGTAATTTCTGCCTTCAGTGTAGCGAATTGAAAATAATTCCACAATATATCTTCTGCCTAATCTCTAGTTAGAGCGATTACTATTCGTATCTGTGAATGCAATGTTCACTGTTTTTATATTTGTTATAGAAGTTATGAAAGCGTCTTTCGCTAATATTTTAAACCTAGATCCCTTTTTTTCATTTACTACCATAAACAACTGTTTAAATGTTTTTAAAGGTAAAATAAAAGTTTCATATGAAACGATAAAAATACTATAAATCGAGTGCTTTCAAAAGATGGATCTTTTTTCTTCAGCTGTGAACTGAAGAGTTCCCGAAGGAGCTCCAGCTATAAGGTTTTTGATCATTTTATATTAAAAGTTCTTGAATCTACGTGTTTTTATGACATCACAAATATAGGTTTTATTTACTCATAAACTGTGACTATGAGCAGGTTAACTGATCTAGATCAGTACAAGTTTTACAGCTTAATAAATAAGAGGTCTGAATATTAAATTTTTGTTTTGATTCTTAACCATTAAAGATTAATTTCTGATCATAGCAGTCCGAGCATAGCCTATAGGCTACTGTATGCGGATTATGTGTTTCATAGTTCATGTTCCGTTGTCGCACAATTATGCTAAAAACTCTGATCTGTAAGTGCGTTGTAAGAGTGATAGGCAAGTTCTACTTTCCGATCAGTCAAGAGTAGCCTAAAAGTTGACGGTAGACGGTACTGACTAATTGATTTCTCCCTACTTTATCAGTTTAAACTTAGCGGGCCAAGCATGGCCAGGTGGTTAAGGCACTCGACTCGTAATTCGAGGGTCGCGGGTTCGCATCCCGGGCACACCAAACATGCTCGCCCTTTCAGGCGTGGGGGCGTTGTTATGTGACAGTCAATCCCGCTATTCGTTGGTAAAAGAGTAGCCCAAGAGTTGGGGGCGAGTAGTGATGACTAGCTGCCTTCCCTCTAGTCTTACACTGCTAAATTAGGAACAGCTAGACCAGATCGCCCTCGTGCAGCTTTGCACAAAATTAGAAAACAAACAAAGAAACTTTGCGGTGTTTATGCTCTGACGGTTCTTATAATACACTGCGGTAAAATTCTCAAACGAATCTGCACGTCATTAAGAAACGTCTCCCGTGACAGGCTAGAAGAGTTAAAGCCTAAACACAGAGAAGGCAGAAGATTAGCTTGATAGCAACAAAGAACCCAAGATATCGTAGGATTTTAGTACGTCTGCAAGAAGATACATGTAACTGATTACGTATCATTATACGAATTATAAATATATATATATATATACATCATCAAATAGTTATTTATTTTGACAACTAGCTTAAGAGAAACATTATTGTAAACGTGAATTTCTAACTGCAATATCTAAACCAAATTTCAACTTATATTAACTTCTGTTAAATGTAAATAAGCGTAACATTGTCTGTAAAGATATCCATACATCCACCGTGGAGGAACACTCACGCAAACAATTTGCATATATTTGTAATGATAGAACGCTCCCTACCAGTTCGTTTGTAACACTGTTATGTTTTATTTACACAATTTATAGGACTGTAGGTAAAGATGAAAGGCTCAAGTTTTTCAACTTATAAAAAAAACTCCATTATTTTAATTAAGCACATAATAACAAAGAATCCTGGATACTTGTCTGTCTGCTCAGAATAATAAATTTTATTTCAATAAGAGAACTGTTTGTTTCTTATTCAGGAAAGCCACATCGGGCTAGCTGCTGTGTCCACTGCAAGAAATCGAATCCCGTATTTTATTACTGTAATTCCGTAAACAATAAGTATTATGACCCATTCAATGAAATAGACTTGAAATCCGTATAAAATTATTTTTCTGTTGAATGTAAGGTGGTGAACTATCAGATTACTGTGATATTGCATTACATCAGCTTTATTAAAGTCCTGTTTATACAGTATAATAACGTATAAACTTAAATAGAAGAATGAATGGCAACACCAAGTAATACAAAAATAATGCTTTCCTATCTGAAACCCTCAAGTTTTTCGTGATAATGAGAAACCAACTTAAAGTAACAATGTATTTCAGAACAGCTGGCATGGGTATTAACACTTTTACCAAAATAAAGCAGATAACAACGTTTCATCCTTCGTAGGTCATCTCCAAGTTAACAAAGTCAGTGAATCCAAAATAATAGAAAAAATGGAATTTGGATAAAAGCCTGCATTATAAATATATTTTCTACCTACTTCTATATAACTATACAACTGTGCATCAGAAACTTACCTGTCTGTTTCATGCGTCTCTTAAGCGTTTTAAACACACTTGTTTCAGCTTACCTTTACATTAGTTACACTCTTAGTTTCTATGTGATTAATAAGTGACCTATTCAGTGTTTATAGTAACTCGGGTTGTGATTTGTCATGCATGGGAAGAGATTGTTGAATCACACAGACATAAATTTTGCTCCAATTTGTTGTGATTTGTCATGCATGGGAAGAGATTGTTGAATCACACAGACATAAATTTTGCTCCAATTTGTTGTGATTTTGAAAATCTTTTGGTGTTTTTTAATCTCAACACCTTAAAACTTAAATACTTACAAATACATAACTAGTATTGGAAATAATCCAGGATGGTATTACTATAGACATACCGCCATTTTATCGTGTTAAAATGAACTACTCCAGAATAAAATCTCAAGACAATAGGTTATCCTGTGAGAAAATTCCTAGTAGTATTAATTTATTCATGTTTCTCATGATGAAGAGTTCCGTCTCTCTGGGTAGATACAGTATATGGCCCAATGTGGCTTTACTAAATGAAGCTCATGAATGAATTATTGCGTGACAAATGTGTAGAAATCAGCCTTCGCCGTGAAAGGATAGTTGAGGCAGGACTCGTGTTTCATTAGGAGCTTCAAGCGAGACTCTAAAGAGAGTACCTAGAAACAGCACTGGTCAAACAAGAAGGCAGGAGCTGTGCAAAGTGACGTTAAGTATTTCTGGTATGTTCTTCATGTAATAAAAAACAGATGAGTTTTTGCACAGTTAGTTTGAGCACAGTAAGATACACATTAGCATGAAGTGGTCATAAAACAGGTGTGAATGTTAGTTCGAGCAGAGTAAGATACACGTTAGTATGAAGTGGTGTTCACAGACGTAGAACTGCTGGAAAACTGTGGTAGAAAAGAGATAATAAAACCAAAAGATTCGAATTGGAATCAGATTACATACAGAGGAATGATCAAAGATGGAGATATGTGGTCTTTACAAAATTTCGTCAGAAACATGCGTCAGGAAATATGTATTATAAAATAACTTTTCCAGATAATTATAAAAGAACATTTTCTTAGAACCAACGTTTCGCCTAGCCCTGATGAATCCACAAAGACGAAACATTGGTTCAAATAAAAAGTTCTTTTATAATTATTTGGAGTTTAAAGGTAATTTTCTTTCATCTTGCAATAAAAATGTTTAAATTCCTTCAGTATGCACTATCAATTTTGAATTACTAGAAATGTAATAAAGGTTTTTTTTTTATACTTTATAGCATACAATTATTGAGTTCGCACTAGAAATCATAACACTAAACATTCATACTAATGTTTTCTTATGGCATATTTTAAATTAGTTTACATTGAAAACAATAGGAGATATTAAATAATCCTTTAAAAATAAAATATAATTAATTTAGGTTTGCTGTTTAGTTAATTGGATATTGAAAACAGTATTCCGAGAATGTTGGTGTTCCCGAAGTGAAAATTTGATAAATATATGTAATTATGAAGGTCAAAAGGGTTTGAAGTTAGGTTTGAAATACTGACCTTTAAATACACAACATTCATACGTTTCCATAGTAACACACTATCTCTCATAGTTCTTCTTGTATTACAAAATATGAAATTATATTGTTAGCTAAAAATTGCTATTCGCATACTTATGATACACAGATAAAAGAGTTTGTTTTGTTGTTAAGCATAACTCTACATACTTCGCTGTCTCTGATTTGCCCAATACTGATATCAAACCACGATTTTTAGCGTTATAAACCTTAAGATTTACATCTGAGTCACCTATGGTGGGAGACAAAATAAGAAACATTCTAAGTATATTTCTATGTTTTACCAACATAGCGATACTCAGTATCTTAACTTCATGACATTCAATTGTATATGAAGTATCTGAAAGTTCCAATAAACCTCTTTAGTTCCTTCTGGTAATAGTTTAACCTTCATCAGTACACTTAGCTGCTAGTCTGATGTGATTATAAGAAAACACCCACAAACTACTAAACCTACACATGCCCCCTGTTAGTACAGCGGTATGTCTTCGAATTTACAACGCTAAAATCAGCGGTTCGATTCCCCCCGATGGGCCCAGCAGATAGCCCGATGTGGCTTTGCTATAAGAAAACACACACTCATCAGTACACATGAGGTCTATACGGACACTGACGATAAAAATGTTAATACTTTTTCTTTGACCAGTTATATTTTATGTAATTGTCACATTATCGTTCTCTGACACAAAAACAGTAAAACTTTTGATATTTTGAAGTCGAATAGTTTTTGAATTAAAAGTTACATGGGGTCCGTGCGGACCCCAAGTAATATACAGATTTGAAGCTCTGTGTATTCATCAGGCATTCTGTATATGGGTGTGTTTTTCTTATAGCAAAGCCACATGGGGCTATCTGCTCAGCCCACCGAGGGGAATCGAACCTCTGATTTTAGCATTGTAAATCCGGAGACCTTCCGCTGTACTAGCGGGGGTCTTCTGTGTATGGACTGACCAGGTTATCCATTGTGATAAACAATGATTACATATTTAGATCTCTCCTGAAGTAAAGTAGTGCGCACAACCTACTTCAGACGCGTATCCAGAATCCCCGTGCAATGCAGAAAAGCATCAAATCGGCCTTTGTAGATTGTTTGACACAAGACAGCACGCTGGTTAAGGTGTTCCAGCAACAACAACAACAACAACAAAGCAATGTTATATTTACCCAAAAATCGCGAAAAGGAAGGTGCGTCAAACCTGTACAGCATGTGGAAACCGTGTACGTGCTGATCACTTCGTGTACGGTGTGATGAGTGTTTGTAAAATGATTGGTAAAAGATAGAGAAACGGTTTGTGTTCAATCAAAATAAGTTTTGATTATATGTTATCCAAAATTTAGCATTAGTTTAGCTCTAAAACTAAGTTTGATGTAGTTCGACTCCCTTGAGTACGTTCTGACCCCAAGCCCATTTTTCTACAATTTGGTGTTTTTGTTATATATTCGAGAAATCTGTTTCTTTGTTTAATATTTTATTAGTTTTAATTGTGAGATGTCAATTAGAGAAGAAGTGGCCCTATATTATAAAAAATGTCAATGACGATAATTTTGTATTTAAATATGATAAAATGGATATAAGTAAATTTCATATTTTGTAATAATAATACACATATTATATACACTGCTGTCCAAAATCTTAAGGCTAATAAACATAAAGAAAGAATATGCATTTTGCGTTGTTAGACTCAACCACTTATTTGAGTAGAGCTTCGAAAGACGAAAAGAAGAAAAGGGAAAATAAAAAATTTTTTGGAATTAAAAAAAAAAGTGAACACTATGAAATTGGCCGAAATACTAGCTGGTCAAAAGTTTAAGACCATACCAAAAAGAAGTCCTAAACAGGGTAGGAAATGCCCAACAAGAGGTCTCAGTAGAGAGTTGCACGGTTGTCATTGCAAATAAGTGCAAACATTTGCTTTGGCATGGTTAATATGAGCGTTTGCAGAAGGCTGGCTGGGATGTTATTCCAAGTGGTGCAGATGGCTTCACGAAGATCATGCACTGTTTGGAATTGACGTCCATTTCTATAGACATCCCTTGCCATACGTACACCCCCAAACATTTTCAATGGGGTTCACTTCGGGCGAACACACTGGATGGCCCAAAGAAACATGTTATTCGTCATGAAACAGTCTTTGTCCTAAGAGCATTATGAATTGCAGCGTTTTCCTGCTGAAAGATCCAGTCATTTCAACAAAAGGCGAAGGTCTTCAGTCAAAAAGACGTAGATTCTGTATTTATAGTATTTACTGGAATGTAGATTCTGTATTTATAGTATTTACAGGACGTAGCTTTTTTATTTATATTATTCACAGGAATGTAGATTCTGTATATATAATATTTACTGGAAAGTAGATTCTTTATTTATATTATCTACAGAACGTAGATTCTGAATTTAGAGTACTTACAGGAATGTAGATTCTGAATTTAGAGTACTTACAGGAATGTAGATTCTGTATTTATAGTATTTACAGGACGTAGATTCTGTATTTATATTATTTATAGCACATAAATTTTGTATTTATAATATTTATTGAAATGTATATTCTCTATTTAATGTATTTACAGGATGAAGAATCTTTATTTAAAGTTTTACAGGAATGTAGATTCTGTGTCTACAGAACTTACAGGAATGTAGATTCTGTGTCTACAGTACTTACAGGAATGTAGATTCTGTGTCTACAGAACTTACAGGAATGTAGATTCTGTGTCTACAGTACTTACAGGAATGTAGATTCTGTATTTATAGTACACAAATATATGTACTGTATTTATAGTACTTACAAGAATGTAGGTTCTGTATTTATAGTACAGAAATATATATACTGTATTTATAGTACAGGAATGTAAATTCTGTATTTATAGTACAGGAATGTAGATTCTGTATTTATAGTACATACAGGAAAGTAAATTCTGTATTTATAATATTTACTGGAATGTTTATTGTGTATTTGTAGTACTTACAGGAATGTAGATTCTGTATTTATAGTATCTATAGGAATGTAGATTCTGTATTTTTAGTATTTATAGGAATGTAGATTCTCTATTTATAGCTATAACTGGAATGTAGATTCTGTATTTATAGTTTTTACAGTAATGTAGATTCTGTATTTATAGTTTTTACAGCAATGTAGATTCTGTATTTATAGTTTTTACAGCAATGTAGATTCTCTATTTATAGTTTTTACAGAAATGTAGATTCTGTATTTATAGTTTTTACAGAAATGTAGATTCTGTATTTATAGTTTTTACAGAAATGTAGATTCTGTATTTATAGTTTTTACAGGAATGTAGATTCTGTATTTATAGTTTTTACAGGAATGTAGATTCTGTATTTATAATATTTACTGGAATGTAGATTCTGTATTGATAGTACTTTCATGAATGTAGATTCTGTATTTATAGTATTTATAGGAATGTTGATTCTGTATTTATAGTACTTACAGGAATGTAGCTTCTGTATTTTTTGTAATTACAGGAACATAGGTTCTGTATTTATAGCCCTTACATGAATGTAGATTTTGTATCTATAGTATTTATAGGAATGTAGATTTTGTATTTATAATATTTACTGGAATGTAAATTCTCTATTTATAGTATTCACAAGAATTTGTATTTATATTATTTACTGGAATGTAGATTCTGTATTTACAGTATTTACAGGAATGTAGGTTCTGTATTTATCATTTACAGGAACGTAGATTCTGTATTTATATCATCTACAGGAACGTAGATTCTGTATTTATATCATCTACAGGAACGTAGATTCTGTATTTATATCATCTACAGGAATGTAGATTCTGTATTTATATCATATACAGGAATGTAGATTCTGTATTTATAGTATTTATAGGAATGTAGATTCTATATTTATAGTTTTTACTGGAATGTAGATTCTGTATTTACTGGAATGTAGATTCTGTATTTACTGGAATGTAGATTCTGTATTTACAGTATTTACTGGAATGTAGATTCTCCATTTATAGTTTTTACAGGAATGTAGATTATGTATTTATAATATTTACTGGAATGTAGATTCTGTATTTATAGTACTTTTATGAATGTAGATTATGTATTTATAATATTTACTGGAATGTAGATTCTGTATTTATATTACTTTCATGAATGTAGCTTCTGTATTTCTTGTAATTACAGGAACATAGGTTCTGTATTTATAGCCCTTACATGAATGTAGATTTTGTATTTATAGTACTTACATGAATGTAGATTCCGTATTATAGTACTTACAGGAATGTATATTCTGCATTTATAGTACTTACAGGAAGGTATATTCTGTATTTATAGTACTTACAGGAAGGTATATTCTGTATTTATAGTACTTACAGGAAGGTATATTCTGTATTTATAGTACTTACAGGAATGTATATTCTGTATTTATAGTACTTACAGGAATGTATATTCTGTATTTATAGTACTTACAGGAATGTAGGTTCTGTATTTATAGTACTTATAGGAATGTAGGTTTTGTATTTATAGTATTTACAGGAATGTAGGTTTTGTATTTATAGTATTTACTGGAATGTAGATTCTGTATTTATAGTACTTTTATGAATGTAGATTATGTATTTATATCATTTACAGGAATGTTGATTCTGTATTTATATCAATTACTGGAATGTAGATTCTGTATTTATATCATTTACAGGAATGTAGATTCTGTATTTATATCATTTACAGGAATGTAGATTCTGTATTTATAGTATTTACAGGAATGTAGATTCTGTATTTATAGTATTTACAGGAATGTAGATTCTGTATTTATAGTATTTACTGGAATGTAGATTCTGTATTTATAGTATTTACTGGAATGTAGATTCTGTATTTATAGTATTTACTGGAACGTTTATTGTGTATTTATAGTATTTACTGGAACGTTTATTGTGTATTTATAGTATTTATGGGAATGTAGATTCTGTATTTATAGTATTTATGGGAATGTAGATTCTGTATTTATAGTATTTATGGGAATGTAGATTCTGTATTTATAGTATTTATGGGAATGTAGATTCTGTATTTATAGTATTTATTGGAATGTAGATTCTGTATTTATAGTACTTATGGGAATGTAGATTCTGTATTTATAGTACTTATGGGAATGTAGATTCTGTATTTATAGTACTTATGGGAATGTAGATTCTGTATTTATAGTACTTATGGGAATGTAGATTCTGTATTTATAGTACTTATGGGAATGTAGATTCTGTATTTATAGTACTTATGGGAATGTAGATTCTGTATTTATAGTACTTATGGGAATGTAGATTCTGTATTTATAGTATTTATTGGAATGTAGATTCTGTATTTATAGTATTTATTGGAATGTAGATTCTGTATTTATAGTATTTATTGGAATGTAGATTCTGTATTTATAGTATTTATAGGAATGTCGATTCTGTATTTATTTTATTTACAGGAATTTAGATTCTGTATTTATAGTATTTACTGGAATGTGTATTTTGAAAGCATATTAATAATGTACTTTACCGCAATAACTGATTAATTTAATTGCAACTTCGACATGGATTAGAACATTAAAATAATTTGAAATACTAATACATTAGGTGAATACTGAAGGTAATAATATAATCCCCTACCAGACAGTATGTGATGCTGATATCCGGAGAAGTATAATAACATCCGGCTTAACGCATCTAGGATTGTATAACTGAGGAAAACAGTGAAACTGTTCTTTTATGAATAAATTACATATTACAGCGTTTGAGTACCCCTGTGATTAGCCTGTTTGTTGATTTTTCTCAGGAATTGGTACACTCAAACTTAATCATTTTAAAACCAAGTAATGACGACCATTTATGTATGTATAGCTGAACGCTTGTTCGTTTAGAAACAGAATTTGCCATATACACGTTATATGTTAATGGCTAAGATGTGTTCTAAAAAATCTCTAGAAATGCACAAGTCAAAACTGTGTAAAGTTACGAAAAAATGAAAGTAAATTAATACGTTTTAATGCGTGTATATGAATAGTTATAATATTTTTCCAAATGTTTTCTACTGAATTTATTCTTAAATCATAAAAAGCTAGTTTTAATTCGTAGCACTACGCTTCTGAATAGACGTAAAATGCTTGTATATAGATATTGTACACATCTGAAAGAGTACTGTGTTTCATACCTTTAAATAGTCAGTTTACAAATATGGATAATATATAATACCAGTGAAAGTATTCGGTTTCATTTGGGTTATTAAGTTGATAGTACGTGTATTCTAAGTATATTTTAGTTTAAAGGTAAAACCAATATAGTTTTTTGTTAAGCAGCATGACATAAAAGCCATTGATGGAACGCATTGTTACTAAAACTTACTGGCCTTTTCTTTACATTAAAAGTTGTTATATAAGGAACCACTTTTTTTCTATGTGGTTTTTTTCGCTAGCTTACTTCACAGAAAAGATGCACTCAGGTTATTAAGTTATTACATTTTAGATGCGCATACACACATTGATAAGTAACAATACCCACATGTGAAGCACATATTTTAGAAATTCTTTGTAGTCTGAAACTACTCATAATGTTAAAATAAAAAGAAATAAAAACGAAATCTGACATCTGTTACATTGTAGTGTAGAAGAAGGCTTAGGAGGAAGAATTAAAAATGTATACTTTAGTTAGTGATGTATATTAGGTGAGATAGCAGTTAATTTTTATATCATTTGTAATTGGTTTTGTAATGATGATGTCTATTTTAATAATAAAAATTAAACAGTTTAATCTGTACATACTCGCCCCCCAATGGCTCAGCGGTATGTCTGCTGGGTCACACCACTAAAATTGAGTTTCGATACACGTGGCGGATACAGCTTAGATAACCCATTGTGTAGCTTTGTGTTTAATTCTAAACAAACAAATCTACACATATTAAATACGTTTTGAGAATTAGCACTTTGATTCATGAAGCAGAGGAGAAACGATTGGCTTTTGTAAATATTATTTTCATGGAACAAGCAATTAGAATACTAGAAGCTTATATTTTTAGAAATCTGTAAATTCTCAGAATCACACATAATTAATAAAAGGTTTATTAACATGGTCAAAATAATTATAATCATTTTAAGTGATTTGTAATGAAAATGAATAAATGAATTAAATATATATTTAATTATTATGTATTATTCAAAAGTTCATAAAGTTTACATTCACCTATTTACGTGTGAAATTAATTGGACCAAATATTATGAAAGTTGACCCTGCAATCCTCTTTGTTTCAGCCTATCGTCCGAATGCAGTGCCAGATGTTACCAAAGTAAGAAATCTAATAAAAAGCTGCGTCTATCTAAAAATCTACATAAATATAATAGTACTGTGTGTTGTCTAGTGTATGTTCATGTGATTAATTTGCAGTGTGTGGATGAATTTTCATGAAAATTTGTATGGAGGCTTATTAGGTCCATATGTGTGTGTGGAGCTACATACTAATCTTACCTTTTACAGTTTGCAAAAATGTTTAGGGATAACAAAATACTTTACTGGCTCACTTCGGATATTCCATCCTCTAAACAAAACTAAAACTATCAAACAAATAAAATTTAAAAAAAATATATTAAAGCCAACCAGTATCATTTATCTAATTATTAAGCTTTCAACTCATTTAATTCGAGTTAATCCCAATATTTTATCATAGAATGTTTATGGTTAGAAATATTTCTAACATCTTTTTATCTAAGAAAACTAGAGCCCTTGTACTTATGGTAAAACTACTAAAATCCATCCTCAGTTTTGAAATGCTAGACAGATAGAAGATGGTCAAACAGTAGTTCCCTGCCAACCGCGTCGAAATTGAGGGGCTGACTAGCTTTAGAACAACTTATTTATGGCTTAAGGTGCAGAGAATATTTTGTGATATTGCACGGATTCTGTTACGGTTCGACAGGACAAAACAGAAGAGAACAAAATATTAAAACACCTAACAAATACTTAGTCTTATAACAAATCTTGTTATCAGCATCCTGTAAGAACCCCATACCCATTCTTATAACAAGTCTTGTCGTCAGCATCCTGTAAGGACCTAATACCCATTTTTATAACAACTCTTGTCATCAGCATCCTGTAAGGACCCAATACCCATTTTTATAACATGTCTTGTCATCAGCATCCTGTAAGGACCCAATACCTATTCTTATAACAAGTTCTGTCATCAGCATCCTATAAGGACCCAATACCTATTTTTATAACATGTCTTGTCATCAGCATCCTGTAAGGACCCAATACCTATTCTTATAACAAGTTCTGTCATCAGCATTCTGTAAGGACCCAATACCCATTTTTATAACATGCCTTGTCATCAGCATCCTGTAAGGACCCAATACTTATTTTTATAACAAGTTCTGTCATCAGCATTCTGTAAGGACCCAATACCCATTTTTATAACATGTCTTGTCATCAGCATCCTGTAAGGACCCAATACCTATTCTTATAACAAGTCCTGTCATCAGCATTCTGTAAGGACCCAATACCCATTTTTATAACATGTCTTGTCATCAGCATCCTGTAAGGACCCAATACCTATTCTTATAACAAGTCCTGTCATCAGCATCCTGTAAGGACCCAATACCCATTTTTATAACATGTCTTGTCATCAGCATCCTGTAAGGACCCAATACCTATTCTTATAACAAGTTCTGTCATCAGCATCCTATAAGGACCCAATACCTATTTTTATAACATGTCTTGTCATCAGCATCCTGTCATCAGCATGACCCAATACCTATTCTTATCTGTAAGGACCCAATACCCATTTTTATAACATGCCTTGTCATCAGCATCCTGTAAGGACCCAATACTTATTTTTATAACAAGTTCTGTCATCAGCATTCTGTAAGGACCCAATACCCATTTTTATAACATGTCTTGTCATCAGCATCCTGTAAGGACCAAATACCTATTCTTATAACACGTCCTGTCATCAGCATCCTGTAAGGACCCAATACCTATTCTTATAACAAGTCCTGTCATCAGCATCCTGTAAGGACCCAATACCCATTTTAAGATTCTGTTTATTTTCAGTGTACTTAAAAACTTCTTGATCTTAGTTTATAGGTTATTAGTCAGCTGTTTCCATAACCCTTGAAGTTTCTAATTTTTATCGAATCTAAACTCTAGCCTTTCTCTAGTTATGCAAATTGTCTAATCTTTTAGTTTAAACATTTTAAATATATAACATTTATCCATGATTTTCTTCATGTCTTTAGTAAATCAATAAAGGTTGACATTTTCCATTGTCTCATAAAGAGCATGCTTATCTTTAATTAAGAACCATTTAAGTTTTGAAAACTTTGCAAATTTTGCTTCCTTTTTCTTTTTAATACATCATCCCAATTAACTGATGATAAGTTGTGTCTCAAAGTCTCATAATTGGCTTTCTGAAAGTTAGGAACTAAACTACCGTTTGGTTTTATCACGACATGAAGCACAATATCAAACCATCAATCAAATGTCTTTCCATTTCAACTTTTGCAACAAATTCTTCTTTAGTTATGACCAATAAATACAAAATTACAATCTTTTAGGCTCGATGTCTGACCATAGTTTAAAGATAACAATTTTGAATAACTACTGAAATCTGTTGCTTATTGACTTCATACAAACCCATTATATGTTACAGATTTGAAGTATTTTATAACTGTTTCTTTTACATTCTTAATGGTGGCAACCTTATACTCATTACACAATATCTTATCGAACCCTGTAATCAGTGTCCTAAACAATTAAAACTTACTATCCTGGAAACCCTGATTCCAATCAGTATAAATTCAATCTCTTGGCTACCACTTTTCACGCTTCAATTGTAACAGACTGAAACTCATTCTTCATAAAAAGAACCACACCATTCCTTTTAAAATGAATTTTAATAAAGCCTTTTAAAATAACTTTAACCTGGAATTTCTATACAGCTATTATTATGCTCTCAATTAGCTTATCTTTCGTAGTACAGTCGTTTCCCCGAAGTCTTTCTTTACAAATCGCCCAAAGATTTTCAATATAATTTAAGTCTGGAGAGTTTCCAAGTCAGTCCAGCACCTTTATTCGCGTTGTAGTCATAAAATTCTTCATACGTTTTGATGTGTGGCACGGAGCCAGATCTTGCTGAAAAATGCCAGATCCATCTGGAAATATCTTTTTTTCAATTCTGGAACGACTCTTCTCTGCACAACTTCGATGTACTGTGGTCTTCGCATCATACCTTCTACGATATAAGCCTCCGACGCCATAGTAGCTGAAAAAGCCACAAAACATCTTTTTCAAGGGATATTTTACGAACTGATTGATGTGAAATTCTCGAAGTTTCTCACCTGGAGATCTGCGAACATGCAGACTTCTTTGACCCTGTAAGAAGAAATGAGTCTCGTCACTGAATAACATCTTCCTCCTTTGTTCTTGCATCCAGTTCTTGTATTTCAGACCCCATTAATACCGTTTAATTTTCATTGAGTTCGTAAGAAATTGTTTTTTACTGGTCTCCTTGCTTTTCTAACGCAATTTCGAATGACGTAATATCTCTCAAAATTTCGTCACATATCCTAAAAATAGATCGACCGTACTGCAAAACACAGCTAATGACGCCGTCTGTGTGAAAAAATTACTATTAAAGGAAATCAGCGTGTCCAGCGAGCCTACACCGGCCGCCATGCTGAAAATATTGTAAAATGACCATTCGTTTCAATTAATTTGCACAAGAGTCTATTTACTTCGAACATTAGGAATTTCAGTATTTAAGCAGTGTTCTGCAAATTATGTAATTTCGTTTGTTTGTATGTGTTATGCCATACAATTTAAATTTAAGCTTATTGGTTTTCATTTGATTGAGGTACTGCATTTTTCTGGTTATCCACAGTTGATGGCAAGTTACGTATTCCTATCAAGCATTAAAATAGAAATGGATGATGAAAGTGACCTGATAACGTATAGTTCCCTCACTGGCTGCTAGATTTGTTTCAGTTATTTATAATAGGGTATCTGGAAGCTCCTGAAAGGTAGCTCAGAAATTAAGTTCAAGGCCTCGAGGACACAATTTAACGAGAAGCGCGATAATTACGTTCCTTCATGATGATCGTCCACCCACATGTATATTTACCTGATGAAGCTTAATGGATAATAACCATGCTATGATAACATGTGAAATAAAGCTTACATATAGTGCTCAATATATGCATAATTTGGGATTATATCGCTAAGTAATTACCAGCAATGTCACTGATTCATGTTTTAAAACATGCCGTTCAATTATGGCTATCTTTTTAATGGCCCTTAGATTATAGTTTTTAATGCAATATGATTACTGGAAAATTTTTGTACAAACGTCTAACGTACTTTGGTATCATATTAATGTAGCAAAATTGATAAGAATAGAAAACGCTTTTATAATTTGTATCTTTTTATGATATACTGAAAAAAATTATTCGTTATGTCACATGCTTCCTTCCCCACTTTCTATGTAGAGTTAACAATTCAAATGAATAATCGTATGTCATTTAATCAGCCGACATCGTCTATTTTAAAAAGAAAGCAACATTTATGAGACGTGAAAACTAGAAGGCATTCGATATGTCTGGAACCATAACTGATTTGCATCTTTTCGTAATTTCAGATACATGACTAAATATGGTGTTTCTACAAAATCTACATATTTTTGTATCCCATAGTAACTTAGACAAACGACCACTTATCACAGATGACCAACTGTACTCAAAATGCCATAAGAAGAATTGTTTGTTTGTTTTTTAACTTTGCGCAAAGCTACACGAGGGTTATCTGCGCTAGCTGCCCCTAATTTAGCGGTGTAAAAATTTAAGGAAGGTAGCTCGTCATCACCACCCACCTCTAACTCTTGGGCTACTCTTTAATCAACGAACAGTGGACTTGGCCGTAACATTATAACGTCCCCACGGGTGAAAAGGTGAGCATGTATGGTGTGACGGGGATTCGAACCTGAGACCCTTGCCGAGTGCCTTAACTACCTAGCCATGCCGGACCTCGCAAGGAGAAGACACTGTGGATATTAAAAGAGGAATTGCTGCAATATTAGTGTACACTCGATCAACAGAAGTTCAACACAAGTATCCGAATTGTTGACATTGAAGTTTATAAGTATTTTTATTGCATAAGCTGATTGTTAATAGCTCAAATACAGGATTTTTTATTAAACTATCTTTAAAAAATATATTTATATTATTGTTATGATTTCTAACTTGTTTAATAAAACTTTAAACACACTGCAACGTGCATCGTCCTATTACATTTTTTCTAGTCTTTTATTCTTTTCAGTTGCTTTAACTTGAAACTAATATTGTAACGTACAAAGTTCTGAAATCATAAAAAATTGTTTGTCAAAGAGTTGAGCATCATATAAATATGTATATAAAATATTTTCCCGAAGTTCTTTGTTACAAGTTATCTTTCTTGAAAATATTATTTTCTTTAATTTCAAAACATAAAGATTGTCGTTGAAGTTTATAATTCTGCCTAGGCTGATAATACTCAGTAACTGGAACTTTGAATTCTCTCCTCTCTCAAACATTTTGTTCATTATTCTAATTGCAATATTTACCACTGTTATTGCTTTGCAGTTTAGGTATCATTATTATGATTATGATCTATCTTGTATTTTATTGACGTTTATATGATTTGGTTCTTTCATAGAATTTCGGTCGTGGTGTACAGAAAGCACGTATGTTAAACAAAAACAATGAAAAACAAACACATGAAACCCTATTGGTTTTGAAAGGCATGCCTTTCACGGCCAGTAGCAAACGTTGTATTTATTATTTGTGGAAACTGATCACGTGTCAAGGGAATAACTGAAGTCGGACATAACACTTTTGCTTGTTATTATGTCTATCTTCGTTGTTTTAATCACATATTTAAAATCTTTATTATTTAGTGTATGATTCTGTAATTAGCGGTTTAATATTTTTTATTCGATTTTGTTATCCATTCAGTTTATCATACATTACCTTTTGTCTTTATGAATATTAGTTATTTTTTTCTGTGAATACCTGTGTCGTTTTGCTATCCGATTATATAGTTAAACTGTCGTTTGTGCCATAATGACGTTAAGCTATTCCACATTTACACTGTCAGAGACGTTTAGATAGATGGGCTTTCACTGGTCACTATAAGTTGTTAAGATCAGTGATAGAATATGAAGCAAACAACTGGTTTTTCAGTGTGTTTTGTCCATGTTGTATAGAAGACATTTGTGGTGCCTCTCTTTAATAAATATACGAACAGGTCAGGGTAAGTCAGGACTTGATTTGAAAATTTCTTAGAAAATAATTAAATAACAGTAATATGTTTTCAGACCAAAGAAACATTAGTCTATTTGCTTGTCCATCGGAGAAACGAGCCCTGGATTTTAGCATTGTATTCTCTAAACTTACCGCTATCCCACTGGGGAACAGAGTATTTGGAGAAATAAAAAATTATAATAATAAAAATTTATAATTCATATTTATAAAAATATTTATCACCAGAACTTTATTGAAATATGAATCCAAATGGAATAAATTAACAATTATGCTGTACTAACATAGCTGTTTCTAATGTATGCTTGCAAATATGTCTAGTTCGCAGGCCTGGCATGGCCGAGCGCGTAAGGCGTGCGACTCGTAATCCGAGGGTCGCGGGCCCGCGTCGCGCCAAACATGCTCGCCCTCCCAGGCGTGGGGGCGTTATAAGGGACGGTCAATCCCACTGTTCGTTGGTAAAAGAGTAGCCTAAGAATTGGCGGTGGGTGGTGATGACTAGCTGCCTTCCCTCTAGTCTTACACTGCAAAATTAGGGACGGCTAGCACAGATAGCCCTCGAGTAGCTTTGTGCGAAATTCCAAAAAACAAACAACCAAACTCTATTTCGCTTATAAATATCAAACTTTGGGATATTTTGAAACTTGTAGTTTCTTAACCAAAGAACAACAGCAACGAGTACCTTTTTATGCTCTCACCCATTCGATAAAAAACTTTATTTTTCATAATTTCATAAATATTAGTTATAAAAAAACAGGACATGAATATTGAAAACCTCATTAAAAACAATCAGACGTTGTCCCAGAAGAAAGAAACTGAAATTCATTCTAATTAGTTCTACTATTTTATATCCATGACAAAGTCACTAATGTTATCTGCTGCCTTCCTAACTTTTGAGCTAGTGAGCAGTCAGTACCACCTTACAGTTCACCATGCACTCCATTGAACTGACTGTCATTGTAAAAACACAGTCACAGCTCAACATTCTTGGAATCCGGCCTACTAGCTGCAACTTCCAAAGATCTACCACAGGGCTAACTTTGGTCTTGTATCATCTTAATATTAGTATTTATAACAATCAACTGATCAACACACTTTCCTTCTGTTGTAAGAAAGCGTATTTTTGTGAATATATACTTAATTATAATTAGACGTGTTTCTCTCTAATCATACAGTGATGGATAGCGAAATAAACTAATGAACTTATTAAAGCAAAATGAGTCATATATCTTTATTGTTCACCTTATTATTCTGTTCACGAATTCAACACTTTTCAAGGTAAATGGAGATTTCATAAACTTGAGCATAAATCATACAAATATTTCTCTACGTACATTAAGAAAAACGGAATTTTATAAAAGTCAATTTTCTCTAGAATTGTATTCAACGAATTGACTTACGCTTCTTTTACAAGATAACTTCTTTGAATAGCATAGGCCTGAGAATTTACACTTTGAAACGTTGTGTTTTGGTTTTAATAACGGATTTTCCATAATTCAGCTACGCAAATTTCGAAAATAATATTTTGTTTTTTCTATCGCGGAAAGAGTTCCTTTACAAATCTGGAAGAAAAAAAATTTCTTACTGAAATTATTATTTCGTTTATTGCAATGAACATTTGTAATCTTCAATGAAGTGCCAATAAACTGAAGAAAAGGAAAGAACACTGATACCAAACTAATATGGATCCTTATTCATCCTAATTTTGTTTTTAACATCTATGTCATTTAGTCTTGAAACTAAGTGTTGTGTTCTTTCTTGTATGTATTTCGTCTGGAGAATCTCGTTTCATTGACGAGAAGTAACCATTTATTGTGCTGTGTTCCACTTTTCCTGATATCTCCTCTCCATTCTCCTGATGTCCTGATGAAATCTTTCCCCTTGTTCTTTGTTGATGGCACCCAAATTTCCAGGGAAATATTTAATATGTGAGTGTAAGAAATGAACTTTGAAGTTTAAATTACAACTCAACTTTTTACATTTATCGTTCATGTTATTAAGAATATTTTTGTAATTTTGATCATTGTTATTTCCTAAAAAATTGTCAGCAAAGTACAAAAGACAATTCTCACTTATTTTTAAACTTTCACCATTGGCCTTTCTGGCTGTTCATTCGAAGTCAAGTTCCTCTGAGACTGAACAAAAATTCCTAATTGCCCACATAGATACTTGAAACAGTCGCCATCTTTGTATACGGCCTTTATAAACTGCTTCGTCAAGCCCAGGTTTATTTGAGGTGGGGTAATAGGACACGTTCTATGTTTTTTGATTCTGGTATCAGGCTGACTGGTCATTGCTTCTTTATCCAGTGATGATTTTCTGCTCTGTTGTCGCATTCATACATAAACATGGAAACTTTGCAAAACTGGATTGTTACTCAATATCATACAAATGCTATTATGTCTCCACAAAGTAGCCAACCGCGTTCTTTGTATCTAACTAATTAAGAAGAAAATTCGTGATTTTCGTATGTTTTCTTCGAGTGAACCGAAAGAACAACGGGAACATATGTACGTATGTTACCATTGTGAAGAAAAACAACTTTTAAACTTCTTTGAGAAGGATCAATAAACATTCGCCATACACTTGGTTCATAGGCTGTAGCTTCTAGCATTGGTACTAATTCAGCAATGTCCCTAGTGACACAGTGATATGTGTACAAACATACAACGCTAGAAACAGGGTATCGATACCCGTGGTGGGCACAGCACAAATAGTCTATTATGTGGTTTTTATCTTAACATCAAAAACAAACAAACAATAATTCAGCAACATTGATTTGGTGAAAGATTTGGGTCTTCCAAGTCATTAAGTTCACCTTGTGTAAAAAGTTGTTGTTCATGGACCTGATGTATCTGTACCTACTTCAATGAAGACTCTTGATATAATTTTATCTGATTCTGAATCCGATATCAAGAGAAATAATAATTGGTGTTGTTTTCAATCTGAAACGTCTGGAAAGCCACAACGTTTTACACAAGCAGTTTTATAGCAGACTCTCACGTCGCGAATGGTCTAAAGAAAATTGTAACCAATGGTTGTCAAGACAGAAAATGTAATCCAATCCAGTGAAACAGTAATTAATGTCGTAAGAATGACAAGTGATTTACATATAAAAGATTAAGAAATTTAAAAAAGTATAATTAAATATAGAACTAATGAAATAGTGTTTTACACATACACTAACTTCATTAAATCTAGCCATTGATTACGTGTTGAGATATGTATGATAGAATTATGACACCATGTTCGCCTGTCATGGCGCCAGCGATTTTTGGTTCCACTTTGTGAACTTTACGCCTATTGAAACTATCTCTGTCTTGTGTTTGTGTGTGTTTTTCTTATAGCAAAGTCATATCAGGCTATCTGCTGTGTCCACCTAAGGTAATCAAACCTCTGATGTTAATGTTGTAAATCCGTAGACTTACCATTGTCCCAGCGGGGGATATCTTTTGCTTCGTGGAAATATGATGTCATCATTTCTGTGGTACGTTTTCTATGTCTTACCAAGTTCTTTGGATAATAAAACAACACTGGAATTATCATGCAATCAGTTCTCTGAAATCTAATTCTATGGATAGAAATTGTTCAATGTTTATAATTACAGCTACAAATTAAATCTCATCAGTTGTAACCCTTATGCGTGCAAAATTATAACGTTCTCTGGAGCATTTAAGCTTGTAGATTGTTTGTTATTAAGTACAAAACTACACAAGGCGCTATCTGTGTTTTGCCCACCGTGGGTATCGAAACCTGGTTTATAGCGATATGAATCAGCAGACATGCTGCTATGCTAGTGGAGGGCTAATCTTGTAGGAAGATGAGGAGGCGACTTTTGAAATCTCTAAACATTCCGTAAGTGAGAGGGAACATTGAATATAAATGTTATAAGGCACAGAAAAAGCATAGCTCTATGAAGATCAAAACAAAACTAAAGGGCTTTCAATTTTTTTGTAATTATAGAATGATTTGGTCTATATTATAAAATTATAATTGAAATTTACTACATGCAAAAACATTTAAGAACAGTTTATTAATTATCACTATGGCAACTGGACCAGAAAATATAAATATCAGTTCATTCAGGTACAAAGAGACCAGAAAATGTTAAATTATATTTGACGAATGGGATTAAATTTAGTATAGCTATTCTTTTAGTAGTAAATTTATTGTTCCTAATGTCATAAATTTTTAATTGGAATGTCGGGTAAGCTGATATTAAATTAAACATGAGTCTATGTTTTTGTAGATATTCACGATCTATTCGAAGGGTAACTCTCTGAAGACTTGTGATAATATGATTTAAAGTGGTGCTTGAATCCAATTTTTCCAAGTCCACTTAAGTTTGGTATATGTATCGAAACTACCTCTTTAACTGATATATAAGTTTTGTTTTATTGGTAAGAAAAAAAATACTTCTCTAGGCTTATGGTGTTTTTTCATTACTTTCTATCGATGATAATAAAAACGTCGATTTATTGTATGTTTGTATTAATTGGAAATTAGTAAAAGAGGCTATTTGAGTGGTAAAAGATTATATAAATGATACGCAAAAAACACGAAATCTTCAACCTAAGACTTAGAGTGCTGGACTGAAAATCTGTAGGTTAATAGTTTACTTTTGTATTTTGAAGCCACGTATGCGTTATAAGCTTGACATTCAAATGTTACTACTCGATTACAGTAGCTCAAAGGCCCAGCATGGCCAGGTGGGTTAAGGCGTTCGACTCGTAATCTGAAGGTTGCGGGTTTGAATCTCTGTCGCACCAAACATGCTCGTTCTTTCAGCCGCGGGGGCGTTATAATGTGACGGTCAATCCCACTATTCGTTGGTAAAAGAGTAGTCTAAGAGTTGGCGGTGGGTGGTGATGACTAGCTGCCTTTCCTCTATTCTTACACTGCTAAATTAGGGACGGCTAGCACAGATAGCTCTTGAGTAGCTTTGCGCAAAATTCGAAAACAAACAAAAAATACAATAGCTCAAAGGTTGGTGATGGGTGCCATTGATTAACTATTTTCTCTTCCTAGTAGCTTTGCGTATATTTCCAAAACAGTGGCATGTTTGCGGACTCACACTGCTAAAACCGGGTTGCGATACCCGTGGTGAACAGAGTACAGATAGCCCATTATGTAGCTTTGGGCTTAATTCTAGTCAAACAAACAAAACTGAACCATTCAGTCAATGAGTTTTATGTTGTATTCAAGATGACCGCCATCTTGAAACATGAAACATATGTTTTTCTCATAATGAACATTATTTGATCTAAGTGACATTAAATTGCAGAAGGATGTCAACACCAACAAAGCTCCGTGACATATCATCATGTTTAAACTTCACTGAGCAGTTGATCGTAACAAACGATTATGGTTACGATAATCTCAACGAAACTTGTAGGGTCAAATTTTCGCTACATGTTTCACGAAAACAAGTAGTTGTATGCATGTCGATGTTTCAGTAAAATTATAAATTCATATTATAATATCTAATTAAAAACTTGTATATTCTAATCTTGAGTTTATTTCGGAATACTTCAAAGGACTGTTCTCTTATTTTCATCATATTTTAAGGAAAGTGGTAAAAATGAAACTTAAAAAAGAAATCTCCACCCTGCTCTTCTCAACCATTTTCCCCGGTATCTTGGTATTGTTGTTCGCGTTGCATATAATCTCATTAAGGCGTGTATTTGTGAAAACAGCTAACAAGAACACATCATTTTTTGCACATAAAAATTTTCTGGGAAAACATAAGCTCTTTGTCCAGTGTTGAAGATGAAAGAGGTGGGTGAGTAACGTATGTAGATGGGACGTTATATTTTAAAATGAAGTAAGATACACATTTAGGTACTTTCTGAGTGCCTCAGATTTTCAAGACAGAAATGTTGTACCAAAGTGTTCTTAATATTAATATATTGTTTGGGGTAATAAGCCCTTATGTCGTTCGCAGTGAATAAATTATTTTCCGCATATACCCTTCGTGTAAAATTTTTCTGTATTGCTTGCTCTTAACATTTTAGTTTTATCGCTTATGACATTCGTTTCTGTACTGCTTAACATTCAATTTCAATAGCATTTCTTTCTTATTGTAACTTTTTGCTTATGACATTCATTTTAGTATTACTTAAAATTAAATTTCAATGCTCAGCTTTTAATATGTTAGTTTTTCGCTTATGACATTCGTTTCTGCGCTGTTTAAAATTATGTTTCAAATGACATATTTTAGTTTCTCTCATTTGCTAGCTGAATGAACGGTTCTAGGTTTTATATAGTAATTTCTAAAGCAATGGGTATATGTTTGAAATAGATTTCAAACTGTAAAAAAATATAGCTATGAAGTATCACCTACATGTATTACTGTTACGGAACCCTTATATCTGTTACTACAAACAAGAATGGGTAATAATGAACTTCAGTCTAATACTTAACCTAATTTGCTTTTAAAAAGCCCAAACATAGAAACCAGGTCAAAATAATTGTTTATTACTTTACTATTTTGTGTACAGTTTTTACATACATTGTAAATACTGGGTATTTATGCATTAATAAAAACATAAAAATGATGAAAAACTATAGTTTTGCATGATGACAAAACACTGTTGAAACAGCATCTGCTTACATTTTTTAATAGAAACTTATTTTAGTGTGTTTGTTTTTAAATTTTGCCTAATGATGCCTGAGGCCTATTTGCGATTTTTGTTTGCGGAGGGGAGGAGATTAATGAAACGCGATACGAAGAACCTCAAATGTGTTACGATATACTAATCACGGGGTCCTTTAATTTGATAAATGGCTTCTCCTTAATTAAATTAAATAATATCTTTGCCTCATTGGTCTCAGCTACTACATTGTATTTTAAATCTACGTAACTAACAAAGAAACATTTCAAACCTTACTTAGTATAAAGTGTATTTAATCTAATTTAACACGAATACTTCACTAACAGTCACACCAAAAATGCCAGGATAATATGTCTTTGTTGTATTTTTATACCTTGAATTCAAAAGTTGTTTTTCCACAAGGTGTTTTCGCTGAGAAATTGGGCCCTAAAGTGGAAACTGCCACCATTAAGTAAAAATTTTAAAATAAACTAGCGTAGCATGGCAGTGAAAACCGGCTTATTTGTTGTGTGAGTAGAAGGTTCGAATTCAGTCTCCACCAATTTCCTTTCATAGAAAATATTTTACAAAGTTTATTGACAAAGTTAAATAGACACTTCTCGAATGCAAATACCTAAAGTACTCTTTAACCTGAAATTCTCGAAGGAAAAACAACAACTCTGAATCTAACACAATCAGTCAGAACATAAGTAACCATTCGTGAGCTGAACAAATTGAAAATCCCCCAGTGTCATAGCGACATATCTGCGGACTTACAATACCAAAAACCGGGTTTCCATACCTGTGGTGAGCAGAGCACAAATATCCCATTTTGTAGCTTTGTGCTTAATTCAACACAACAACAAATTTAAGAAAAATTATTTAAAATGACGGGTAGAACAAGGAAAAGAATACGGATTTTGAAAGAGGGTTTTCAACGATTTTTAAGCCAACCCAGAGCAACGAAATAATAAACAAGAATATGAAGGAGGCAAAGGTTCACAAACTCTCAGTTACAACACTTTTTATGAAGAATATGTCTAAATAATCTGGAACCACAGCAAAAACTGAACCTTTTAATCCCCTTTCTTTCATAGAGATCCAATCTTAAGTTTTAAGTCTACTTGAATGATGCCTTGTAAGCTGACGCTCATGTGAAGTGGAGCGACTATGAGTTGTCTGTTTGCAAAAGTGTGCTCAAAGCCCCATTGAGGTTACCTGCATTAGCTGTTATTAATTTTGGTCTGACAGACTAGAAAGAACGCAGGTAGTCAACAGGACTCATCACCAACTCTTGGGCTACTGTAATAGATAAATGGGATTTGACAGTCACTTTTATAACCCACTCTAAAACTGATTTGAGGAAAGGGGCGTGAGACACAAACCCTCGGATTCGCAGTTTAGCTCGTTAACTACTATGTTGCGTTCTGGCATCTTTGAAAAGCACGTTACGATGTTTAGCAAAACTGATTTCATCGCATTACGTGACTTCCAATGGAAAGTAGCCATATGGAAAGAGTTGTAATTACGCTCGTCAAACTAAGCACAGTCGATGACGGAAGTATGATGTAAACGAGTAGCACCGGATTTAGAATATCATTCTTATTATTTTATATATTCACCCTATGCAGTGGTAATTGTATAATTAGTGCATTATTTTTATATCCTCTCGAAGTGGATCCCTGTAGTGTTAAAGGAACTTCCAATAAAAGGTTATGTACTTTCAGTTTAACACCTCTGGGAACATCCACCCGTGTTTCCTGTGTGTGGTGACTCATTACAAGGAAGAGAAGATCCAGGTGCTTGAATTGTGTCTGCAACACACCGCTTTGGCCTCGAATTTCTGCTGTTTTATTTATACTAAAATGAGAGGTTCTGAGATGCATGAGTATATGGTAGGGTAGCACTGCTGGTAGACCAGCATAAGCCCACATTCTCTGTACCACTCGATTCATCCTTAGAGGCAATAGAAATCTGTGTTACCTTAAGTCGTACCATCATTGTTTGTTTTTCTCCTTGTCTATTGGAGATACTTAAGATAAATTGGGTCTTGGTGCTCCCATAGAACAATTTCCGTTTTTTTTTATCATCCTGGGAGAATGTAATAGACACAATCTTCTCTGAGGTGAGGTTGATATTGATGGGAAAGGTTGCTCCATGAAGTGTATGCTGTTGGATTAATACCAGTTGGATCTCTTCAATACCAGTTCCACCACTTTTTTCATGCACATAGTCAATCTTTTACTACCATTGATCTGTCGGTTTCCCTTTATTCTTCTTTACTTTCTCTTGAATAATTGACAGTTACCCACAAGGCATTTGTCATTTTTCTATTGTTTTGAGGGAGATTAACCATGATCGTTGCCACCAGACACGACTGCTATGGTGGAAGTTTGATCAGACCAACTGATTTTCTTTTACCATTCACTCGAAATTCGATCCTGCTGTAGTTAGTCTTCCATCTGTTAATGACTGCAAGGAAGCAGCAACTGATTACGTCATAACCACAGTTAATTGTTCTATATTTAAAACCTCGACATGTTTCCCACGGTATCCTCGCCCAAGGGGGCCTACAGCCTGCTAGCAGGCATGAAAGGATCAGAAACAGACCTGGGATAGCTTTTGCGGGTATCACATCCTTTCTGTCAGCATTGCTTTCCATCGGGACTCGTGTCCATGCTCAGCAGAAGAGATGCTAAAGACAAAATAAACATTAGATTACGTTTACAGCCAGTATCTCTTCTACTACCAGTTCCAAAGTCATGTGGGAGGTATGCTTCTCTTCCACTTTTAATCTTTCTCTTCAGTAGCCAAGAAATTGCTGATGTACAGAACATTACCAATACTCTGTGCAAGAAATTTTCAGCATATCTATCTCTCACCTTGCTTTTTTAGCCATCAAGTTTCGAGAAAAACGATCGTCTCTTTCCTTTTGAGCCGATTGTCTCTACGACTATAATCGTAACTTTACACTGGTGGAACTCCAGCTTGCCCTTCATTGGTCTGGCAGTACATCAGTCAGACCTGATGATGTTCACTAAGAGATGCAAAGCGCAAAGCTAGTATCCTACATTTTTCTAAGACTGGAAAGGGTTCCAAAATTTCTTTTGATTATCACCCACTTGCTTTGGCTAGAGAGGATGATTAATGCTTGTCTTGTTTGGTTTCTTGAATCAAACAACTTCCTCTCATCCATCCAATGTGGGTTATGTCGACAACACTCCATGATACACCACATGATTCGAGTTAAAATACCAATCTGCACTAAAAACATTATACATGCGATTGTGATAATGCTATGGAACATCATAAAATGTTATGAACGTTAAATGCATGCTATTTGGTTTAAAATCGCCTTTTGTCAAAGCACAAACAGGGTGATTTTAGATGCTCTAGTATGATTGATGTAAAGCAAAATTTTTGAAAATGCTTAATATTATGTTTTTCACTCTTACAGTCTTAATCTTAGTTTGCGTAAAATGTTTGGAAATGGTTGTGACTAAGGTTTGTTTTTCACTTGAATTAAATGTGTGTTTGCAAGTACAGTTTACAACGTTGCGCATATATAAACAGATTGAATTCTTTGGAAATAAGCACAAAGCTAAACAATGGGCTGTCTGTTCTCTGCCTACCACTGGTATCTAAATCTGGTTTCTAGCGGTGTGAGTCCACAAACATTCTGCTGTGCCACTGGGGGGGCACGCAGATAGACCAGAAAGAAGTGGTCAAACCTTTAGTTGAAAACAAAACAAAAAACAACTCTTCAGAAGTTTTTACAAATAATCGACACATCCAAAAATAAAAGTCAAATATACAAACAAAACAATACACATTATAAATAACAAAAAACATTTCTGTATGTTGATCATATCAGCAAAAACCTAACTAAAATACAGAAACAATTAACTGAAAAACACGATATCAAAGTATATACCACAATAAAACAAACACTAGGAAGTAAAATCAAGAATCATATTACTAACAATGGAGTCAAATACAACTAATGTAACTATTTTTGTTCCGGCTAACTACGAGAGAGGTAGACTTTAGGAACAATCGAAATAATTTTTAAAAAGTTAGACATAAATAGAAAATAAATAAAAGAAGCGTTATTATTAAGTTATTATATTCAACACTAAGTAAATATCATGGAACCTCCTTCATCTATATTAATATTTTATCCGTCTCCTTTTATTAAAACTGCGACTTTAACACCACCTACAAACTTGTCCTCACCATCACGAATATGTAACAGACTCTGGAACGCAACTGAATGTAACTCTTACCTCATGATCACTATATACTATTGCTCGAAACATTGTAATTATTAAAATTACCGCCAACTCTTGTAGAAAAGAATAATGAAATTGACTGTCACATAATAACGCCTCGACAATTGAAATATTTTTTTTTCTTCCATGACCTGAGGATTGCGAGTAGGATGTCGTAACCATCAATGTAATGCCAAGTCTCAATACAGCTTATAAATACGTTTCTTTAACAATTTATATACTGTTAGTTACAATCTATATAGAACATGAATAACCTCAAATTCAAAGTAGACAAAATTAGGGTCTGGCTTAACTATACTGCCTGAGAAAATCGCTTTAGGTGAAAAGATATATCTCCGTTATCTTCTGATGATATAGTCTTCATATGTGAGAACAGCTTTGGTTAATTACTAGATGATGTTACGATAAATCCCATCTTATTCTCAATTTAAGCAGTGTCGAACTTTATTTATTTTATTTAAGGCAGTTCAGCACAATACTGTTAGTATGAGTGTAGGCAGTGTTCTCAATCAGGACTGTGGTGATAATTGAATCTGCAAAAGGTTATAGAGTTCAGTTTAACAATATGTCAATAGGTTTTACTAGTGGTAAATCCCTTCCTTGCAGGCACAATAAATGAAGTTACATTTACTACACCATTCACCATACTTTCCTCAGGTACAAATCATAGAATCGTTGAAATTTTGACTTATCCGTAAAAAGAACAGGTGTTAAAAGTTATAACTTTACAAAATGACGCACTGCCCTTAAAATATTCGTACTTAAGTTACTAATGTTATAGCTGTTATGTCTCGACTAAACTCGAAACTTTTCCCAGCCGAAGTTACAACAATTACACTTACTTTTGTAAATTTTACATTTTGTTTATAGACAGTGAGTAGATGTATAATTAGTATCTCATAGCCTTTCAGAGGAGTTGCTCAAGAGGATCACAGAAAGGTATAAATCAAAGAATACCGCACTGTATTAGGTTCTTATGAGATTACTTAACTTGTTAACTAAAGGTTAGTTCTTAGGAGTCCACCAGAGGTTGTGGTAATGCAATAGGTTGTTTCCTCATAATGATTAATATGGATAATAATATATTTTGAACGCAATATTGACTGATTTCATGGTTGTGATTATATTCAATTATACCAGCTCGTAAAAAGTATAAATTATCAGTTTGAAGGGCAATCTAAGAACAACATTTTCTTGATTTATTTTTATAGCTGAGAGGGAGAGCAACTAATGACCTATGCCGCTACTTTTTATCGAATAGAGGGATTAAGCTTCGCTCTTATATAACGACACCTTATCTTAATGAATGAGTATGTGCAACAGTACACTGTGTTTGAATCTTAAACATCCTGATCGCATTTCGACAGATGACCACTACGTTACGACTGGCCTTGTCTAAACAAATTAAATCTAATGGGACCAATAACAATGCTTGCCAAAATGTTGTCCCATCAGTGCACTATATTCACAGTAGCATTCTCATAGTAGAAATTGTCCCCAAATTCTGCTTAAGTTAGGTGGTAGTTTGTTTTAGAGTAAAGCTACATTGGACTGTTTGATGTACTGCGAGGAATCGAACTTCAAATTTTAGTGTTTAAATGCAAAACGTGCCGTTGTTCCAATGAGAGACATTCTGTTTAAGAGCCTATGTGTTTGTTTTAATTTCGTACAAAGCTACATGAGAGCTAATTGTGCTAGCCGTCCCTAATATAGCAGTGTAAGACTTGGGGCAGGGCAACTAGTTATCACCACCCACCATCAACTTTTGGACTATTCTCTTGCCAAATAATAGCGAGATTGACCGAAACATTATAGTGTCCTACGGCTGGAAAGGCGGTCATGTTCAGTGTAACTGGAATTCGAACCAGCGACCCTCAAATGATGACCCGACCGCCCTAACCACCTGGCCATCCTTAAACCTTTCATGTTCACCGTAACACCCCATAGACTGTTTATACACATAATGACATTCATCAAGGAAAGCAGAACAGAACCTAAAATTGATTCTAAACAGACTAGGATGTGTACAATGATTTTGCAATTTGCGAAGATTGTGGCAGCATTGCAACTGAGTTTTTGACTACGTGAGGTTAGTCTCGGTCGTACTATAAGATGATGTGTTTCCAGATTTGCTAGATTCATTTCGAACTACAATAATATAACAGAATTACATATCAGCAAAGCGATCTCGTCGAACAAAGTTACCAAGATATTACTCTTGTGTATTTCATAGTGAAGTAAAGGATACGTTATACAGAAACAGATTGTCTGGTATCTTGAAATTTACGCTTTGTGACACAGGAATGCTGTCAGAGGCTTTTCACACAGCCTGGAACCACAGTTTGTTTCTTGTTTAACTTACTTACGCTTACTTTACACCTTTTAAAAGGTTCTCACACATAACTAGGTTCTTCTTTAATATCACATCTTTATATGGCTGACCTCGTTATTTGAACTGACTGGTTTATATATGTAAAATGTTTATTTATGGAACTTCTCACAAAGCTTATTGACAGTTACTTGCGTTAGTCGTCCCTAATTTATATGTGGTGTACTAGAGGGAACTCAACTATTCATCACCACCCTCCGCTAACCCTAGGTTAATCTTTTATAAACGAAAAGTAGGATGGAATTGATAATTACATTATAACACCGCATAGTCTGAAAGGGCGAACGCGTTCAGTGAAGGGATTCGAGTGTTCTAACCACAAGATCATGCTAGGCTTTATTTAAAATAATTTGCTCAAATTACGCTTACTGAATATAATAATAACAAAATCTGCAAAGATAACTTGAAACATTTGCAACCATTAATTGGTGTGTGCTTGTACGTTTTTTTTATGTCAAAGCCACATCGGGCTATCTACTGAGTCGACTGACGGGAATCAAACCCCTGATTTTAGCGTTGAAAATCCGTAGACCTACCGCTGCATCAGCGGGGGACATATCCATTAGTTATTAAAGTTCAGTATCGCATGTTAAAAAAAAGTAGATATTTTCATTGATCTGTATGCTATATCAAAATAGGTTATTTTTTTTGTTTTTTTTACTGTGTCAGTCCTCCAAATCTTAGATAAAGAACGTTACTCACATTTCAAAAGTTCACCTTTGAAGGGTATCAGGTATTTTAATGATTACAAATTCTGTTTTGAATTATAAATATTGTGAACGAAAACAAAAGTTTATTTTCAATATTGAATTCGTTTTCGTTCACAATATTTGTAATTCACATTGCTGAAAAATCACAGACGGGTATGATTTATGGTGTCAGTAATGAAATACTTAAGTTTCTTTAGACCATAAAATACTTCAACAACTTTATTACGTACGTAAAATTGTGCGTTTTAAACAATATTTTTAATCGCATCATAATACAATTATTTATTCTCTGACTCTTCCTAGTTTACAACTCTTTTACTACACGTTTTCTAGACTCTTGTAATTTCCTGTTAAATTAATCAGTATTTCCTGTCTTAAACATCACAAAGTCAGCATTTTAAGAGATGACAAATTAATGAATTTTATGCAGAATGCTTAGAAATTTGTGGCTTTTCCCCTTTTGAACTTGATTAAAGCCTTTCTATTTATCTCTCAAACTTTGTTTTTCTCAGATCATGTTTGATGTGACGGGGATTCGAATCCGCGAACCTCAGATTACGAGTCGAGTGCAGATAGCCCTTGTGTAGCTTTACGAGAAATTCAAAAAACAAACAAACTCTAGAGACGAGTATTAATGAAAGCATGGCGTAAATATTTCGAAGGCAAAAATCCTAATATTTTTCTTTTCCATGGGATATTATAATCCACACATTATAAAAATGTTTTATTTTTGTCTCCATAAAAGTGAATAGCAGTGTGTCGAAATGTTTAAATAAATTAACTATATCTAAAAAGTATATACTGATTCTTTTTTTCTGAAATATTTAGATATAAGTTATGCTTACAATCAAGATTTTGCTACTACTTTACAACAGTGAATGATAAAATTACTGTTCTTAGCTTGTTTTATTTTAAATACAATAAAGCTCGGACCACCTTCTGTTGATTCAATCACCATAGATCCCCCTAGTGGCACAGCGGACTCACACTGCTAGAAACCAGGCAGAGCACTGATAGCTCATTGTGGAGCTTTGTGCTTAATTTCAAACAAAGAAACGAATCAGTCACCACCAATAGATAAATGACAATGTTATTATGATAGTTTCTATTGCTGACGAACGAATTCCGTAAGTGAAATTTATATCTGCAATATGGCGTGCACTAAGAACTAACTTCAAATTACAAGAAATATAAACTCAGAAACGTTTGTTTGTTTTTGAATTTTACGCAAAGTTACACGAGGGCTATCTGCGCTAGCCGTTCCTAATTTAGTTGTGTAAGACTAGAGGAAAAGAAGCTTGTCATCACCACCGATCGCCAACTCTTGAGCTACTCTTTTACCAACGAATGGTGGGATTGACTGTCACATAATAACGTTCCCACGACTGAAAAGAAAAGTATAATTTGGTGTGACGAGTCTAGTGTCCTAATCACAGGGCTAAGCTTAGCTCAAAACAAAAACGTATATTTTGTTTGTCTTTCGAAAGATCCGCGATTTTTGAGCACAAAGCGATCGATAATTTGTCTATTTGCTCTCAAAAAATATCTGTGTTTTTAATCACTACTTTATCATGCGGAACGCTTGATTTTATACTTTCGAACTGTTCTAAAACGATTAGATAATGACTGTTAACCATGTCAATAGTAAACGCAACATTTTATGAAAAAAGAACAACTTTATGATCTGTGCAAAGATAATAAAGTTGCATTTGATTTTAAACCATTTTCCAGTATCGTGAATTTACTACAAAAATAACTTGAATAGCATTATTAGGACAACTTCTATGGCCGCGATATATTATCTAATGTAATTTTTACACTAGAGCTGTTTGTTTTGTTTGTTTTTTATTAAGCACAAAGCTACACAATGGGCTATCTGTGCTCTGCTCACCACGGGTATCGAAACCGGTTTTTAGTGTGTAAGTCCGCAGACATACCACTGTACCACTGGGGGGCTACACTATAGCACTATGTTTTATTATCCTACAGATGACGAGTAAGTTATGAATTCATATATTGCTTATTTTCTTTGTTTCTTGTAGAGCACAATGTGTAATCTGTGCTCACATCTGGTATTACTGCTCTGCCACCGTGCTTATTAAACAGTTTAGACACTTTATGCAACAAAAAAGACCAACAAACGTTTCGATTCGGGATCGTAATAGACATACAATACTCGGCGACTCAATAATACCAATATACCAACTGAAAAATAAAACAAAAACATATGATAAACTGGAAACGAATAACAGAAATAATAGGATATAAAACGCACGTTAGAAAAATAAATATAAAATAATTTATTTTACATCCACCTAACTAATAACGCTCTCAGTCAACTTAGCATAGAAGTCAGCATAACCTGAAATGTTTCTCATAGAAACATTTACATGTACAACTTACTGTTGATTCTAGTGAAAAATATTTTTATTTTTTTTACGAATTTATTATGGCTCTTGTGGCAGACCCATCATGGCCAGGTGGGTAAAGGCGTGCGACTCGTAATCTGAGAGTCGCGGGTTCGCATCCCCGTTTCACCGAACATGCTCGTCTTTTCAGCCGTGGGGGCGTTATAATGTGACGGTTTCTCCAACTATTTGTTGGTAAAAGAGTAGCCCAACAGTTGGCGGTGAGTGGTGATGACTAGCTGCCTTCCCTCGAGTTTTACACTGCTAAATTAGAGACGGTTAGCGCAGATAGCCTTCGTGTAGCTTTGCGCGAAATTAAAAAACACACACAAACACACGTTCTTGTCGTACAGAGGCATGTCTGCTGATTTGCAACACTACAAACAGGAATTCGGTAATAAAAGAATAGTTACTATACTATAAGCTTCGGAAGTTATAACTGTGATAAGCCCTTATGAATAGAAAAAATACAGATATTGGACCATAGATTTCGAACATTACAAACCTTTTAACTTCAGTAAATTAACTTCGGCGTTATTATTTATACGAGTACATTACATATCTTCGTCTGTGAAAATCTCACGTGTGAGCAGCGAGAGATAACATACCAGGAAAGTGAACTATACCGATAAACTTGATTATTAATTCGCTCATTGTAAACCGTCGATAAAATATTTAGTTCCAGGCCAGGTAGACAACTTAATATTGTTTGTATGTTTATAAAACTTTTGGATATAAATCATTAGTCGTAATAACTATTTGTAATAACCGTTATTACAAATTGTATTGTTGTTTGTATAATAAAATATATGTACAGCGGTAAGCCGACGGACTTACAACTCTAAAATCAGAGGTTCATTTCCTTTCGGTGGGCTCAGCAGAGAGCCCGATGTGACTTTGTTATAAGAAAACACACACACACACACACACACAAAATATATTTATTTTAAGAAAGAAAACACAAATCAGTATTCAATTAACTTCTGAGTCAAAATCAGAATCGTTGTCCAGACTGTATATAACTTATTTTGCTTTTCTTCTTCAAAAATATATGTTTTAAGTATATTTGTAATAGTTTTTCTTTTTCTAGTTCGGTGAGAACGCTTATATATTACTTTATTTGGTTTTGAATTTCGCGCAAAACTGAGTAGCTTAAGGGCCATCTGCGTTAGCTGTTCCTAATTTAGCTATGTAAAACTAGAGGGAAAGCAACTAGTCATCATCACCCACCGCAAGCTCTTGGACTACTCTATTATCAACGCATTTGTCACATTATAAAGGCCCCACGGCTGTAAGGGCGAGCATGTTTGGTGCGACAGGGATTCGAACCTGCAACCCTCAGATTACGACTCGAGCACCTTAACAACCTGGTTAATTGGTTGGTTATAAAGATTTATAAAAGCGGCAAAGTACTAGGTGATTGTCACATAGGGTATTAAAAACCATTGAGGCCTGAATATTATAATCAAATACAATAGATAACACTTGAGGGAAAATGATACTTTCATATAACTGCAAATGAGACAGAAGGAAGAACCTTTTATCTTTAGAAAAAAGGTCTTAATGATGTTACAACTTTATCAATTATTTATAGATTATTGGACAGCTTTAGTATAGTGTAAGTTGTAGCGTAAGTTATAAACAGCGATAAACATATTGTGAAAGTGTTAAAAAAACTTCTTAACTGTAGATAAAAATGAACTGTAAGAGGTTAAGAATTAACCTAACAAAAATATATTTTTTAATTCGTCATTTCAAACACACTCATATCAATGAAAATGGTGAGCTTACAAATATTTTATCTTTCAATAACATCCTTGTTGAAAAAGCTAGTATGTAGTTTTCAGTTTATAAACCTTACATGATTTGTATTAGAGTTACTCAGTATGTGTTGTTTGTTACTCGTAGAACAGTCCATTATCGTCACAAAGCAACATAAGCTGAATAAACGACCTCTAGCGCAATGCAATAAAAACATTAAAAGTAAATTAAAACGTGATATTGAAAAGAGATACTGAGCTTTTTAAAACTATTCTCTTTCAGTATATATTAAAACAGCGAAATTGCTTTTTAATTATTTAACGTCAGTTTATGTTGCACCTCTAAAGGTTTTTTGAGTTTAAATTATTCTAGAACAAATAAATTTAAATGTTATTAATTTATGATTTTTCTGTATTAGTAGTATTTCTGGGTTTTTGTTTCGTATATTTTCCGTTTGAAGAAAATGTTTTATGTATGTTACATATTATAATTTCAAATACCCTAAAACTGTTATTTTGATTTAAAAGTTAAACAAATATCGATATCTATACAATTTATGTTATTTGCCAACAAGATTGATATACATTTTAGTACAAAAATATTGTAATACAATAAATAATACAATTTACAATAACAGTTATTTAAGTGGATGGTCCATAATGAGTAACAATACAAAGACAATGTCACCAGGATGGAACTTACGTTCTTCAATCTCGCGGTTATAAACGATTTTCATTTTAGCTTGGGATAACTTTAAATTTCCTTAGGTCAGTTCACAAGACTCTGGACTGAGTAAGTGCATTTCTTTTGAGTTGTCTTCCAACCGTTGTTCCTGCCACAACTTCAAAGGACCACGAACTGAATGGCCAAACACCAACTCAAACGGGCTAAACCCTTATGACTCCTAAACCGAATTGCAAACAACAAATAATAATAACTTAACTCCTTCACCCCAGTCCTTCCCGTTATCGAGACAGTACATTCACATCCTATTTTCCATTTTTTAAGGAAATATGGAATCTTTCAAGAGCACCTTAAAATTCTAGAGGATACGCACTAGATATGATTTGTTTAGTACCGAGTTGATAAATAGCTTGTTGAAACAATCCCGACATAAAATTTAATCCCTGATCAGACTTAATTTCATTGGGCAAGCAAACAAAAGTAAATAAATTAATCAAAGCTTTAGAACTTTTTGGAGCTGAAACGTTTCACAAAAGGATATATTTTGGAGTCAAGGGGATGTGTACGTGGTAGTAAATACATTTTGGTTACTTGTTCGAGTTTTTGGTAAAGACCCAGCACAATCCACAGTCACACAACTGAAGGGTTATTTGAAAGCTCGGAATGGTTTCAAAGGATAAACGAGAATTTTTTGGTCAGGATATCTAACCAATTAACAGATATAACAAAATAAATGTCTCGTAATTTTGACACTCCCTGTTTACATCACGGGGAATCGATGGAAAACTCTCAATATTTCATAATGATATGCTTTGGGAAGAAAGATTTGATAAACTATAGCACGATCCTTTGAATTTGGCACATTTGGTGATCTCCATTTCCTTATAAGCACACTATTTAAAAAAAAAAATTTTTGAACTTTCTCCACTTCATCTTTTGGAAGGGCATATTTAAGTAGTGAAGGGATCTACGGATCCTCTTTTTTTGCTGAGCAGTCAGCTTACTTTCAACAAACAGAACCTCGTCAGATGAACCAGTTCCCTCACGTTTAGCATTGTCACTTACTGAGGAATCGCCAATAGGACAGTCATCGACAAGACCTCCGTCGGATCCAAAAAAGCGTCTGAGACAAATTTGTAATATCGTCCTCTGAATACATGTCTATAATTTTTTTTTGCTTAATTTCTTAGCTTGAGCTTGAGTTACTGCACACGAGGAGAACACATAGATTCGTCCTCAGATGAAACAGTGATTGGCTCGCTAACAATTTTTGGTTCGGCAACAACTGTTCCCTCATCCAAATCATTTCCTAACAATAATAATATACTCTTAATCGGCAGAGTAGGTCTTACTTTAACCACAACCGGTCCCTAAACTAAGTTTGATTCTAAATAAATGTTATAAAGAGGAAAATCAGTAAAGCCGGAAAACTAGCAAAACCGCCCTCAGTACCCGAAGAACCAACACTCGCCAGTGGCAGAACTCGAATCTAAAGGCAATATACATTCTAACAACAATAAAGATTCGCCCCAGTATTATGTAGAATACGTATTGGTATGGGTTTTGCAGTGTCATTTGCCAGACACAACAACCTTTATATCAGTGGCCAAATCAAAAATATCAGGTGATCTGGTGAAACCACATCAATATGTGGACGCAAACGCACTGGGTATTGCCTTTTTTACTCAAACACCAACAATTGGACAAAACATGACCAGGTTTTTTACAAAAAAAGGCAAACAGGCCTTAATGGTTTTAATTAAATTATCCTGACTGACAGAAGATTTAAAATTAGAGAGACTAGATATTTTAGAATAATCTTCAACTTTAGCGGGTTGAACAGATACAGGAGTTTTGCTGAGATTGTAAAAAAATTCTTTCTATGAAAAGTTGTTTTATATGTTAAAGTGTAATTGTTAGAAAGAGCAAGTGATTCTTATAGTGTTTCAACTTTCTTTTTATCCATGAAAGTTTAGAGGTCGTAATGTGCACGATTTTTAATTCTTTACTTAGACATAATTGTCTTAGTTTGTCGAAACTGTTGTCAATATGCATAGAATTACACCATTGATCAAAATAAACGTCTTTTCCGTGGGGAAATTCCATATAAATTTGATTATCTTGCTTACAGCATCTTCGAAACCTTTGGTGATAAGCCTGTGGTACTAATTCGTATGCTTTAAAAATAGCTGCTTTAACATTATCATAATTCATAGAATTTTCTAGAGAGAGAAAGCGGCGTAAGGTTCTTGTGCTTTACCGCTTAAAACAGTTTGTAATAATAATGACCATTTTTCAGTAGGCCATTCCATGGTTTGGACAACCTTTTAAAAACGTTGGAAATAATTATCATCTTCAGTTTCATTCTGTGGTGGTACTTTAACATATTAGTTAAGTTTAAAGTTGTCATTTTTATCTTGGTCGATTGTAGTTGAGCCTAATTTCCATTTTTTTTTCAGCCTAATTTCTTTTTTGCCTTCAATTTTTCGGTCTTAAGACGTTTATTTTTTCTTTCAGCTTCGATAAAACTTGTTCTTTCTCTTTTTCGGCTTCGTACGTGCTTGTTCTTACTATTTTTAGGTTTTTGATACGGGCTTGCTTAAGCTCGATTTGTTTGAGTTTTAGCTGGATCTCTAACATATCTTCATCACTTAACTCCAACTAGCCAGAGGGGACACTAGAATATCACCCCAATACTTCCTTATGTGAGAAATCATCATCAACTAATATTTCAAACAATATGCTTTTTAGCTCTTTTTTTTTTCATTGATTTTCTAACTTCTAGTTCTTAAACTTTGACAGTTTTGAGCGACGCACTCCTGATTATATCTTTCTAGTTCTTCAAGGAAGGGTGATTCAAAAAAATTGTAATAATAAGATATGATCAAATATTGTTGGTACTGACAAATGAAAACTGAATTTTAATTGAGATAGAATTTTGTCTCTAATTCAGATGTCAGGCACAAGTCCCCAATTTATTATGTGATTTATTATAATTGCAAATAGCCTGAACCTGAATTAAATTATAATTTAGATTTAATAGTTAGATAAATTTCAATATCTATCCAATTTAAGATATTTGCTAGTGATGTTTAGATATACTGTTTTCTTTTTAATACAAAAATATTTCAACATACAAACAATGATTCAATTTATAATAATGGTTATTACAAAAATAATCTATGTACAAAAGTTTTGTAAATTTAAGATAATATCAAGTCTTCTTTCCTTGATGTTTTGTCAAGAATTCACAATGAGCAAATTGATTTCGAGTTGACTTAGGTACAATTTACTTAACAGAGAGCTAGTTAGCCCTGAGTTCTTCAGTCTTCCTTTATCACACGTCGAGATTTTACCACTGAAGATATATAATGTTTTTGTAAATATAGTAATGTATGATGTGGATCCACTGAAGTTAAATAACTTGTAACGTTTGAAATATACAAACGTTTCTGTTCAAATATCTGAAGTTCTTAATTAATAAGCGTTAATCACAAGTATAGTTTTCTAGATTTATAGTATAGCAACTACAGCAAACCAGTAATATACATTTTTATTGGTGCGTCGCGTTAGTTGCATTAATAGGCGTGAGAAGAGTTTCTATACGTTTTAGCCTGTACAATAACAATTTGTTTGTTTGTTTTGTTTTGAATTTCGCGCAAAGCTACACGAGGGCAATCTGCGCTAGCCGTCCCTAATTTAGCACTGCAAGACTAGAAGGAAGGCAGCTAGTCATCACCACTCTTCGTCAACTCTTAGGCTACTTTTTTACTAACGAATAGTGTGATTGACCGTCACATTATAACGCCCCCCGGCTGGAAGGGCGAGCATATTTGGTGCGATGGGGATTCGTACCCGCGACCCTCAGATTACGAGTCGAACGTCTAAACCTACCTGGCCATGTCGGGCCTCACAACAATACTGACCATACACTACTGTTTACGGACACACATGTATTGTTAACTCTGACACTGGATAATCTTCTACAACTTTAATGAATAGGCGGGTATTTCACAATAAACATTTAACAGTATAAGTTATGTACATTTTTAAATGTTTATTGTGAAATACCCGCCTATTCATTAAAGTTGTAGAAGATTATTTATTTCACAATAAACATTTAACAGTATAAGTTATGTACATTTTTAAATATAAATTTAACTTGAAGAAACATCGATATTAAAACAGATATATGATAGTAACTCTGTCACATGCCACAGAATCATGTTTCGCATTTTGTGGTCATGGATACATTATAAAAGTAGCGATAAATATTTTTACTCAATTAGAACAGCCCGTGAATTACTGGTCAGTTCTATTGACTGGGTGCCTTTCCTCTATCAGTTTAAAATTAGGACCAGCTTGGGCAAATAGCTCTTGTTTAGGTTTTGTGGAAACATTTGAAACAAAAATTCCTTGCATCTCCCAGTAAAAGAAATTTAGCGCATAATCTTACCATAAACTATTAATAATCCAATGTTATTGTATAAAATACGTGCAGGTTTGATATGTGCTCAATAATTTATTTAACAAGATATATTTTCGATTAGGTGTTTTCTTAGTTTGTTCAAACCAAAAGTTTGTGACAAAAAAAAAAGAAAGAAAAGCCTTTGTAATCTGTTACGATTTTTGCTGCTATACAGTTACAGGACAGAAGGTTTTTGTCAGTACTTGAGCTTCCCGCTAGTACAGTAGTAAGTCTACGGATTTACAACACTATGACCAAGGGCTCGATTCCCCTCACTAGGCTCAGCAGATAGCCTATTGTGGGTCTGCTATAAAACACACACGCTCGGTATTAAGGGGGGTCATTACTTTCTTAATTCAGATCTAATATTAATGTAATGTGATTAAATTTAACGTGAGTATTTTTTTAAATTTTCTCGTTAAGCCATATTCTATCCTCGCCCCAAAAATCAAGATCCAATCAGTTCCATTCTTAATGGTATCGAAAAATTTTGACCTCTAAAAACAACTGTTTCTTCTGTGTAGCATCTATGAGTCTAACGCTTTCTCATTAAGTTTTGTTGTTGTTGTGAAAAGAAAAAATATAATATAATCTAAATAAACTGTATGCATTTAATATTGTTTGGTTCGGTTTGAATTTCGCGTTAAGCTACACGACGGCTATCTGCTCTAGCCGTTCCTAATTCAGCAGTGCAAGACTGGAGGAAAGGCAGCTAGTTATAAACACCCACCGCCAACTCTTGGGCTACTTTTTTACCAACGAATAGTGGGATTGACCGTCACATTATAACGAAAAGGGCGAGCATGTTTGGTGTTTAATATTGTGTTAATATGTTTTAAATTTCTGATACAGTCAAGTGATTTTTAATGCCCCACACCACGATAATACCTGAGCTACTGAGCTAAATTGAACCAAAGGCTAATTTAAAAGGTTATTTTATGCAATTAACAGATTAAAAACGTCTATGCGACACTAAACTATTGTTTTATTTTACATTTTTAACTTACAGCTACATCTCTCTTGAGTACAGGTGTCTTTATATCATTAATCTTAGTTAACTCATTGTGAAGACCATTTTACAATCGGCCTAAGTTACTTTTAACGTCGCGTCTTATAAATTATTTTATGTTCTATTTGTAATTCGTTTCAAAAATGATTGCAATAATTTAAAAGCCATATATTCTTAGTTACCCATTATTCTAGATGTTGTTACGCAATTCACTTTGTTTTAACACAACATATGCTGATTTTTTTCTACACAAGTAATCTAGTTGATTCCTTCGCTTGGTTATTACTTCATATAGCATCTCCTTTTAATAAATTTTGGATAAGTTCTAATCTATTAAACACTATGTATTATACATATTTCATTTTTAACATGACTTTTAAAATGTAGCCTCTTATGTTTCCCGTCATGAAGTTAATTCTACAGCAACATTCACTACAACATCTGATGTGTTTTATCTTCGTACACTGAATTCTTAGTGTTTATTTATAAAACTAATACGTGATCTTGTCGCTAGCATATAAGGCAGAGAAAGTAAATAATTTCCATATGTTGGAGGGTCTATCCTCTGAAATTCAACGCGGTTAGTCGTTAGTAAATATCCTTGAATATAAAGATGAGAAATTAGGCCCGGAACCAAGTCAAATATCAATAACAAAATCTGTTTAGGTCAATGCTACCTTAACAAAATCTAACAAAAGGTATTTTTGAAGAATTAGTACGTGCTAACTTTGCATTAGAATTTTAAATAAAATAAAAACATTTATATAAGCCGAAGTTCGAACATTAAATTAATAATAAGCTATGCAAAAAAAAACATATATATATGATTTTAAGGATCTGATTACTGTTAAATGATCAGTTTGTAAGCACATTGGTTAGCTTAGGCTTATTTGTTAGTTTTTGGTTCAGAGAATACGTTATAACTGTTTGTTTGTTTGTTTTGAATTTCGCGCAATGCTACGCAAGGGCTATCTGCGATAGCCATCCCTAATTTAGCAGCGTTAGACTAGAGAGTAGGCAGCTAGTCATCACAACCCACCGCCAACGCTTAGACTATTCTTTCACCAACGAATAATGTGATTGACTGTTACTTTATAATGCCTCCACAGCTGAAAGGGTGATCAGGCTTGGTGTGACAAGGATTCGAACCCGCGGCCCTCAGATTGCGATTCGAGTGCCCAAACCACCTGTTCCTGCCGATCCGATTCGTTATAAACATAAGACCTAACAAAACAACATATTTTAGTTATCTTACTTGAGGCTATAACACAGAAGAGATAAACAGATAGCTCTTTTATTGTTACTTTTACGATTTCTTTAAATCATCTTCGAATTCCCCAAACTGTTGCATAAACAGTTAAAAAATGATAAGGGGAGGAACTAAACTATGTCAGTACAGTTGCAGGAAATATAGGTTAACATCTTTGTTAACCTAAAGATGATCTAGGAATGTCGAAACGTTGTTCTCTGCTTATCAATAAAAGTGTTAATACACATATCAGCTATTCTGAGATACATTTTTATTTCAAGCGGGTTTCTCCTCACCAAGAAGGCAAACATAAAAATTTATAACAATTAACATTCGCTCCGTTAGATGGAGCCATTTAATACTGGCGATAAATGTGTAGTGATTCTAAGAGGTGACGTGTTTAGGCGTTAGCTCTGTTAACACTGGTGTGTGAGAGATCTCGGGTTTATATCCAATGCAAATCAATGTATTGTGAAAATGATAATTACCATAAGTTGATTTTTTCTGGTAAAGTTTGAAATATATTTTTGTAGATTAACAGCAGTTAGCTTATTGCGTAACTTTGAGCTTACCAAAAAAAACCCTACATGAATTTATTTAGTAAGTGACATAAAATAAGCTTTTCATCAACTACACAACATTTAGAAAGTTTATATAACTTTCATCTTTTGCATTATATTTTCAATATTAATCTCATTATAGCCTTTTATAGAACCAAAAGCTTTCAGAAGTTTCTCAATATCTTCTTCAAGTCTTTCGTGATGACAAGAAACCCACTTGAAGTAAAATATATCTCGGGTATGGGTATTAACACTTTTACTAATAAAGCAGAGAAAATGACCTATGAAGGTCGAAACGTTGTTCTCTGTATTATTAGTGAAAGTGTTGATACCCATACCACCTGTCCTGAGATACATTTCTTCTTCAAGTCTAATCTCTAATTTCAAAATTTATATTACACAAAAATATTATTTTACACTACATGTCCAAAACGTATACATTTTTTTTTGTCTTGTAATTTATCTTTTACCCAATTTATTCGTATCCATTACTTCTAATACGTTATTTTCTCTACATCTGCATCTCTCTAAAATCCACATAATGCACTTATATGTATTAGTATTAACAGGGGCGTACCTAAAGTATTTGGCACTCTGGACGGATCCTTCCTTTGGGGTCCCACTCATAAATAATTTAAAAATTAAACACACAGAAAAATATATTATATTTACAAGTAGATCTTAAACAGTACAGTACTGTCATAAGCAAATTGGAAATAAGAAAAATGCAGAACATTATAAATTCAGTGAAAATGTAGTATTGCATTTTATTTTATACAAAAAAACAACAGGAAATCCAGTCTCAACGCTAGCCCTTTTTACTTTCTTTGGCAATGTGCGACCAGCATCCTTTGCCTTCTCTCTTGACATATTTTTTCGAAGCTTTAACTTCCTCCTCTCCATAGAAATGTCCATATCCTCACACTTTGTAACTTTATAATGAATGACCCTATCCACAATTTCATTGCGCTAATCTTTAAGAAACAGTTTTAGAGCTTGGAGTTTCAATGCTGATTCCAAGTGTTTGCAAATACTTTTGTGTAAGATTAATTTCTTCCAGGACTTAACATCAAAAGAAAAGTAACTCAAAAGATAAATCACATACAACAGATAGCAAAATCTGAGCTGATACTTTTGTGTCCACATGTTCTTTGGGATCGCACAGTACTTCAAGAGTTGAAGTTAGTTTTTCAAAATTTGCCTTCATTGAGTTCATGGCGTCATAATGAACACTCCATTTTGTCTGAGAAAATACTGTGAATGTCATGCCTCCATTTTCCATCAGTATTTTCCATGGAGATGAGAATGAAAAGAAGAAATAGACTCTTTCCAAGGTAAAAAAAAAAGTCACACATGAATAAATGCTTCTAAATGAGTGCACTCTGCAAAGAGAATGATTTGCACAAGGCACAAATAAAGCTTTAGGATTAACCTCTCTGATCTTTGACTAAACACCATCATGAATCCCAGCCATAGTTGCAGCGTTGTAATATCCTTGACCATTGCACAGGTTTATGTCCATTCCTTCTCTCTCCAAATGTCTCAAGATATCCTCTGTGAGCTTAGCAGCAGTCTTTCCGGCAATAGGGAAGAAACCTAAGAATGATTCCTTTACTTAAACTTTGTCACATTTAGTACAGACGTATCTGATCACTTCACACATCTGATCAGTGTGGGACACATCATGAGTGCTGTTTTCTTGCCTTCTTTATTTTTATTCTTTGGAATCCACTGGGTTGATTTCGATTCATGTTGATGTTTTCTGCAAAATTTCATAAATCAAAAGGTATAAAGCATGAATTATTATAGATAGAAATACATCAACTGAACAAATTGTCTATGAGTATTATTATTATTATTAATTTGGGGGAGAAACAGAACACTTTGAGCATAACTTACAAATAACTAGACCACTGATAAAATGAAAATTAATAGTATATCCAGTAAATAAAGAAGTAAAAAAAATTACTACAACAGAAAAGTTTCAAACAAATGGTTCTTAAACTTTTTCCAACCAGATACCCATTGAGTTGTCAGATTATCAACCCAGACAAGCAGAGATAATTATTTATCTATGTCATTGCATTAACACTAATTCAGTATAGTATGATATAACGCTAGGTATTATAACTGATCTCATTATTTATTAAGCAGTAAGCATTTACAACGTATTAAATATACAAATATACAACACTGCAGATTGTAAAATTGTTGAAACAAAGAAGACTTGACTAAGTCAATAAACATTAGTACTAACTCAATATAGAATAGTAATGTAGTTGTTGATGAAAATTTGAAATAGTGTTTACTGTACTGAGTGTAAGCATTAACACATTTCCATGCAGTCACATAATCATTCTCTCTGTCTTAATATCACTACGTAGTTGCATTAAAAAAATAATGCAGCCAGACTACCATCACCATCGTAGGATCACTACGTAGTCATCATAAAATAACTCATTAAGTCATACACATCATCGTTACTTCAGTAGTCATGGTTGTAGGAAAAAAGTCAAGTCTAAAGTTTAGTTCAAAATGTGACTTTCAGTGTCATTTTACTGATCAGCAGTAGTCACAAGGACCACCGTTCCTAAACATGAGAGACGATGCATTGTTAAACATTTAAATATCACTATGGTATCACATTGTCAAAATTACTGGACACTGGTATAAGTACCATGACATTGTTATTTACACTAGCACTTTATGTTTTATCATAATTATTTCATGAAACATACCTCATGTATGTGGAATCAGTGTCAAGTGAACAAAATTTAGAACGTTCAGTTGCAGCTAGCTGGCTATGTTCAACAAAATGATGGCTAGAACGTTTGTTCGCCTTTCGATCAAATTTTTATTATGAAATATTTAATTTTTCGTTTGTAAGTTTGTATTGCCAATAAAAATAAAAATTTATTTTAGAGTATGTGTTTTGTGTGTGTTTTTCTTATAGCAAAGCCACTTAGGGCTATCTGCTCAGCCCACCGAGGGGAATCGAACCCCTGATTTTAGCGTTGTAAATCCGTATTTTAGAGTAGAAATTAACATTAAGCTATTGTAATAGTTTCAACATTTTAAAAAACATTTCTTTTTGCTTTGGCGAATTTTTCATTTGGTTTAAAAAATTGTAATGGTATTTTAACTCTCCCGATGGCACACCCTCTCCTGATTGTTTCCCGGGGCGGACCACCCCGTTAGTATGACACTGAGTATTAAATTGTTAACTTTAGAAATGACGAAGTATGACAAGAATTTGTTTACGATTCTGTGATAATATAATAAATATCTAATACTATCTTATTAATATTTACTGTAAAATTATATGAGATGGATAATAATTCCAATTTGCTCAAGCCTCGCATGGCCAGCTGGTTAAGGCACTCAACTCGTAATCTGAGGGTCGTGGGTTTGAATCCCTGTCACGCCAAACATATTCGCCCTTTCAGCCGTGGTGACGTTATAATGTGATGGTCAATCCCACTATTCGTTGGTAAAACAGTAGCACAAGAGTTCGCGGCGGGTGGTGATGAGTTACTGCCTTCCCTCTAGTTTTATACTGCTAAATTAGGGACGGCTAGCGCAGATAGCCCTTGAGTAGCCTTACACGAAATCAAAAACAAACTAATATTACAAAAATAGCGCTATTTCTGCCTTTTTCCTCTATCTATTTAAAATGCGTCCAAAGTATTTATAAATATTTCTCGAAAAATAATTTTTATGTTTTATACTGCATAATTAAAAAATGCGAAGTTTCATCATATCTTTCTTCGAATCGCAAATGTTGTTAATAAATGTATGAAGAGACAGTGGAACTAAAATTTGCTAATGTCGACTTATGATCGTTAGGTAATAATTATTTTGTCATTATTCACCTTTCTAACTTTATTTACTAACATCTTTACAAACCATAGACACTATGTAAGCTCGGGTATGGCCAGGTAAAAGAGTAGCTTAAAAGTTGGCGGTGGGTGGTGATAACTTGCTGTCTTCTCTCTAGTATTACACTGCTAAATTAGGGACGGTTATCGCAGATAGCCCTCGAGTAGCTTTGTGCGAAATTCAAAACAAACAAAATCAAACTGTAAAATTGTAGTAGGCAAATAACTTATATAAGATTGATAATTATTACAATTTGCTTACTTCGCTTTTCATGAAAGCTGATGATGTAAAAAGCGCCACAGTTTATACAAAAACAACAACAAATGAACAAACTAATTCACTTGGTAAAACATAATATCCCAAGTCATCAATTATCACAAAATAATTACGTATGCTGAAATAAGCAAATATTCTGTTTGACGACTTTTATTATAAACATCACTTCCCGGTGGCACAACTGTGAGTTTCAAGACTTTTAATGCAAAAACACCATGTTTCGATACCCATATTGGGCACAACACAGATAATCCATTATGTGGTTTTTGTGTTTAATAACAAACTAGCAACATAAGTATTGTTTTAATGAATTGGAATAAAATATAATTGCGGATTATACTTACAATAACATAAAAAGTGTCCAATCCATCTATTTACCTTCTCCCTATCATTGTACTCGTGCATTAATAAAAGAAAAAAAAATGTATTCTATCTCTTTGTCTTCTCCATTTCTTTGTATTCGTGTGCGCTTAAAAGAGTGTCCACTCAGTAGTTTGTCTTCTTCCATTCACTGTATTCGTGAGCTTTGATTTTAATCGTGTGCGTTTTTTTATATTTGTTTTTGACATAACAACGTTTTCACGGTCGTTTTGTAAGCGTGAGAAACAGGATACATAGTCTCCATCACTGCCAATGTTCGTTATGGCCGCTGCCACAGCCGTCTAGCGGGATCTGACAGAAATTCCCACGGCTTTTGTGCAAATTAACATCCGTGTAAATGGTATAAGCTGTCCGAAAATTTTCACACAGGTGTGATATATGAAGCGATAAGCTCATTTCTTTTTCTGTATCAGTATGTCAGTGTAAGATCCAATACATAAAACATATGTATCTATATAATTTTGCTTTATACGCCCATACCATTCAACCGTGTAAATGTTTCAGATAGTGCTTCCTGTGTAACTTGTGCTCCTGTTGTTTTACAATTAATTTAGGATACCAGTTTGTGTCACAGTGTGTTTCAACTGAAGCCTATACAACATTTGCAATTCGTTCCATTACTTTTCTAACATTTCTTGATAAAATTTTCAGTGAATTATTGATACAAAAATGTGTATTGGACGTAGTAGATTTTTTTTATACAAGAAGCCAACGAGAAACTTATTTTGGTTGCAAAGCTACACCTGTTAATACACAGTCAAACAAGAAGGCGAAACAAAATCGCAAAATGCCGCTATTCGGGAGTGAGGCCTAACTAATCGAGATGGTCGTTTATTATTATTACGCGTTTTTTAATTGGTGCATTTTCTTTGTGACACCTCTCTACTCTTCTGGAAGAATATTTAGAAGTTAACGCTTCTTTGTTTCTTTTAGTTTAAAGCCACATTTTACATTATCTGCATTTTGTACACCGTGAAGTGTAGATTCCCATATTTTAGTATTGTGAGCCCGTAACTTCACCACAGTAAGTTAATAAGGAAAAGGGGTACTTAAGAGCAACCATGTAAGAACATTCAAAAACAGTATAATGTTTTATATAATACACACAGAGTTATGGCAATCTATCATTGTTGTTTTTGACTAAGCACAAAGTTACACAATGGACTATCTGTGGTTTGTCCACAACGAGCATCGAAACCCGGTTTCTAACGTTGTAAGTCCATACACATACTGCTTTGCCACGAGGGGGCTGTGGTTATCTAAATGTTTGTTTGTTTGTTTGTTTTGGAATTTCGCACAAAGCTACTCGAGGGCAATCTGTGCTACCGTCCCTAATTTAGCAGTGTAAGACTAGAGGGAAGGCAGCTAGTCATCACCACCCACCGCCAACTCTTGGGCTACTCTTATCTAAATGAAACATATCTTTCTTGGACTTTACTGACGTCGAAAGTTGATACTAAGTGCGTAATAAATGTTTAATATACGTAAAATATAAGAACATATTATGTTCTACTCACTACTGTTGCATCGCAGAGCAGTTTAATTTTTATCATTGAAGTGAACCCGACAATTGTGACTTCGTTACACTGTCAATGTTAATCAGAATGTATACGCAACTTTGAAAATCGTTAGCCAGCTGTCATTCTTAACCATATATTTCACATCATATAAACAAACACCTGTTTGCAAGCGGTGCATTATATCACATAGCTTTACGGTTGAAAGGTCCTGTTACGGCTGAGGGCAAAAGTACAATTTATTTATCTCTCAACCCGCATATTTTGTGTGTGTTTTTTTTGTATTTGTCTTCCCGCCTGTTTAGCAGCCTGTGTGACTTGATGTTTGTCTTCTCGTTGGTTGTAGCTCGTGAACAACAACAACAAAAAAAACGTTATCGGTAATCTTAGCTTATAACAAACATTACATGAAACAAGTTATTAAAGAATGATTATTAATCAACCTGATATTTAATAACTAAAAAAAATGTTGAAATTAAAAAACATGAGAGAATATATTATATACATAATTGAACAAGGGAATAAGGAGGAAGGGTGGGACCCTCAGCTTGTCTGGCTAATTTATAATGGATAAAACAAATTTGTTCAGTCGAACCCCAAGGCTGAAAAATACGCAAAAAGCAGGTACTAGCCACCTTGTGAGAGGATAGGAATTAACACCAAGGATTCTAAAATAAAATCAAAGATTGGTCCATAAAAATAGTTTGACTTTTTTTTTTCTCCACAACCAACTTTTGTGTACATACTTTTCACAGCCATAAAAGATATTTTCTTCCAAATCCTTCATATAATATATTGGAAACAAAAACCAATATAAATCAAATGTGGTCAGGTAACTTCGCAGTTTTAACTGCCATGAGTACCCAAACAAAACAATCTAATATTGTGTTTTGAGAACATTATGGGAAGTAGTTAAACTGAGTGCAATAAATAAACACAAGTGCACATCATTCGAAAGTCACTGATATTAGCGGTGCTCTGTTTTAGCTGTCACACAGCTATAGTCCCGGTGGAGCTCTCAGTGAATTCTTTTAGGTCTAAGGAGACTGTTTCAAATTACCTTTGCCAACAAATACTCTTTAGTTTCGATCATAGAAACTGTGTGAAACACAACAGCGGTGTGCAAATTTTTATTACAAACAAGAATATTCAATGTTTTCTTTTCGAACGTGAAGTACTTTTCCACGCCAAATGATATTCGATATCATTTTAAACGTGTACGATCGTTCGGACAGTAGATAGCTACACAAAAATAGAGAGTAAAAACATCGTCAGGCTCAAATACATTAGGTATTTATGGAGTAATAAGTTTAAATCCGATACACATCCAACGAAGAAACGAAGACGATCACCCAACGTACGAGAGCTACGTACAGACTATGGAAAGTGGTGCCTTCAACTGACATCAACGTTTTTTTGTTTGTTTGATATTAAGCACAAAGCTACACAATGCATTGTCAGTTCGCTGCCAACAACGGATATCGAAACCCAGATTCAAGCATTGGAAGTACTCAGACATGTCGCTATACCACTGGAGGGCGGTAACAACGGAAAATTGTTATAAGAGTTGTAGTTGTTTTGAATTAAGCAAAAAGCTACACAATGGGCTATCTGTGTTCTGCCCATCACGGGTATCAAATATTAGCGTTGTAAGTCCGCAGACATACCGCAGAGCCGCTGGGTGGGGAGTTGTTATAAGAGACCTTAGATGCTCCAAAGCTAGATCAGTGCTCTAAGTGAATCACTGACAAAAAATTAATAATGCATTATTCTGAATACCTGCTTAGCCATTCATCTGAAAATTTGAAAATATTTTTAATGCTCATTAAGATTAATATATAACAACTTGCTTTCTAATTATTAATGCTCGTTCTCCTAATTAAACTTTACAGTATTAACTAATAAACTAAAATATTTACCCATACGCTTTTCTTCGTTGTTATTTGAAGAAACACGAAGAAACCGTGTTTATAATAGTATGTTGTATGATATTGTCTTTATATGTAATTAATGAAATAAAAATACGTTCATTACATGTACATGTTTGATAACCTAGTTGTATTGCAGAGTTTCTATAAGTTGAGGCCAAGAGTTGGCATACGGTTAGTGTGCTAGATAGTGGATCTGTGAATTCTTTTTATGCAAACACAAAAAATCGTGCTTCACGGTTGAGGGACGTGGATGCGTTATAAATGTGACTGTCAAATTCAAGAATCCAAAGAGTGGATGGCGGGTGCTGTCGAATGTTTGCTTTCCCTCTAATCTATTAATTCAAAATTAGGGTCTCTCATCACAGATAAGAAGTTGAATGGCTTCGGGCAAACAGCCAGAAAACATAAATAAACAAATTCTAAAGCTCCATATTTACTGAAGTCATTTTTTACTTTACTTTCATATGCTTTTTACTAAGACAATCGGCCCAACATGGCCAGGTAGTTAAAGCAAAGATGCAACCAAAACTAAAAAATGTTGGTTGTAATTTTACGTTGAAATGAAAGAATGGAGGGGGGAAATTACTTGTGTGAATATCACTTACCATAGCTGCACAGTCTATTTGTTTAGTCTTAAGAACAATGGGCTATTTAAGCACAAAGACACCCAATTGGTTATCTGTGGTCTGCCAACTACAGGTATCGAAATCCGGTTTCTAACGTTGTTACTTCGCAGACGTACCTCTCTGCCACTAGGGTGCTAAGCCCAGAGACTTGCTGCTGATCTAAGTGGGGACTCGTTTACTTGTTAATTCTTATCTCGAACATTCGTAGACATTGTTTATCTCCAAATATTATTATGCATATTTAAATATACTCAATGTTAACAAACATTAGTATACGACTAATATAACTGCGGTATTTATTCTCGATCAATCTGTACCAATAAAATTAACGAATGACACATTTTTGCGTTATTCAGCTTAACGTTCTCAAGGTCAATAAGATAGTTATCGAAAAACGATGATTTTAATCGACTTTAGAATTTTTGTCTTACAATAGCACAACTACTGACTGATTACAAAGTTGTGTTTTGTTTTTTTTCACTCCGCCAAGTCGCCGAAAAAGAAATTTAAAGGCACTCAAAAACGTTGGACGTCAGATTTTCTTATTTGTGTTTTTTAATGTGCTTTAAAAGCCCTTTGATGTATTTTTTGTATAAGTATATTAGTTAAAAATAAATTATAACACGCGAAGTTTGTATATATTGAAGCTCGTGGAAAATCTGCTTGCTTCTTTTAAACAATCCGCCATCATTGTGATCGATCGATATTTTGCGTGAATATGATATAAAAACGTACGACTGCTTTTACATTTAATTCTTATCGGGAAGGTGCTTTCTTGTTACTATTCTTTATATATATATATATATAATTTCCTATGTTCGTGGTATTTCTGTATAACAGAACACGCTAATAAAGATATCAGTATTCTAAAACAGCTGTTTTAGAATGAATTGGAATACATTTCACACCTAAAAAAACGTTTTTATTTAAATTTGTTAAATATCAGAATTTTGGTTGCACAAAAGTAACTTGTTCTCCAGACGTATAAATTACTGAAGATCAGAGTGGATAATTGCGTTAAGAATATTATAATAATTCTTCATATGGGAAATAACCAAAGTTTTGTATTCAGCGAGCTCGGACTGTAAATTCGAAGGTTCACGGTTCCTGACCTATTAACATAAAAATTTGGAGTCGTGTATACGTTGTGATAGTGACACGGAGGAATTCCACTATTTGCTCACACAAACTTAGCTTAAGAGTTGGTGGTGAATGCTCTTGAATAGATGGTTTCTCTTTAGTCTATCAGTTCAATAGAGATACAGCTATGTGTAGTTTGTACGGAAATTCATACATAAACGAACTAATCCTTCATGCACCAACACAAAATGAGAATTTACACATTTTTATGCTTTTCAGTAGACTTTAGACCAAAGTTAAAAGTTGTCACGTATTAAGAAATGACAAATAATGAAAGTGAAAGCAAATATTTAATTAAATATTATTCTCAAAAACAATACAATTAACTTTTCGACTTCTCGAAGTTGAAACAGAAAGGCAGTAGAAATATTTTGCCAAATTTATCCGGCACTAAACATGCACATAATTTCAACAGGAGTTACAATGTGATAGTCAATCCCACTATACGTTGATAAAGAGTAGCGAAAGAGTTGGCGGTCGATGCTGCCGGCCTGTTGCTTTCCCTGTAGTTGCCATTTTAATAGTCAAGGCTGCAGACTCTAACAGCTTTTTAATTAAAAAACAAACATAGCATTGCCAAATTGAAAGATAAATAATACTAGAATCTTATGTTTAATGTTTTTCTATCAAAAATATTCTCAACAGAAACTAGCAGTGTGAAGTGCAAAATAAAAACTTTCAACATTTAGTTTGAGCCATTCTTTTCTACGTCATAACATTAAAATTCAGAGAGAATAAATTTTCTTAGTTTTTTGTTGACATTTCATTTTTATTTAAATATTCTAAGAAACATTTTCCGTTTTATTCATAATTTAAGAACAGTTTGTGCGATAACTTTTAGATTTCAGACAAAATTATTTCGAAAGTAAGAACAAAAACTTTAATTTATTTCCAGGTAACTCTAAAATGGAACCATCAAACCTGGAGTAATTAAAATTACTTTTGTAATTTTTAATTCTCAAAAAAATATATTTATTTTACAGCATAAATATTATGTGAAAATCGAGAAATTATCACGTCTGTCATAATTTTTAATGTTGGAAAACAAAGCCACGCCATACAATAAGATAAATTTGAAATGTTAGTTGCGTAGTCGTGTCACTTGAAACTAACAAAAAACGATGCAATTAAATTATTATCTGCCTTATTACGCTACGATGTCATTAATATATTACAATTAAAGTTTAACTCATTATAAATCAAGATTAAAATTTTCGAGTTACGTCAGTTCCTATTACTCCAGCAAAATAGATGATAGGTATGAAAGTAGAAAGAAATATTTTACTATTCCAAAGCGAAATGGGATTTGAGATTATTTAAAATTATATTTTTGATACAATTAAATTGAAGTTATGTTTTTCCTTCTCCTGTATGATCTGAAGATGAGAGTTAAATATAAAATATAACCGTAATTATTCGAAATATAAATTTTATCTTATTAATAAGCCATAGCATACCGTACATCGTGATTTATAATGCTGTTACAGCAGACATTCGAAAAGTATATGTATGAAAGGTGGGCCAAAAATTAATTACCCCTACACTTAAGCCTCCTTCGCAAAGGTGCCTGCCATAGCCAAGTGGTTAAGGCGCTCGACTCGTAATTTGAGAGTCGCGGATTCGAATCCCTGTCACACCGAACATGCTCGCCCTTTCAGCCGTGGGGGCGTTATAAAGTCAATCCCACTATTCGTTGGTAAAAGAGTAGCCCACTGCTAAATTAGGGACGGCTAGCGCAGATAGCCCTCGTGTAGCTTTGCGCGAAATTCAAGAACAAATCTCCGCAAAAATAACGTTTAATTAGCAGCTAGAAACTCACTGATTGTTTGCCAATCGGTGCATCATCTTGATGACTATTTACACAAATATACACTTTGAATTAAAATGTATTTGTGTAATATTCCTGGACAACTAATGTTTGGAACACTCTTCTGTCAACAAACTCTGCTTATATGTACACCGTTGAAGAAAGGTATTATAGAAATTAAACGTATATATGTTTATTAGAAAAAAACGGAAAACTCAAGTTCATAAACCATCTTTATAATTCCCCTCCCTCTCTGAAGCACTATAGAGAAAATTATTAGGAAAGCCGAATTGTAATATTTTTCTCCAACCACCTTATTCGATAAGACTCTTATAATATAGGTGATTTTAGAGATAGAGAAAGTGGCATAAACTACAACATAAATACTTTAGAGGGATAGACAGACTAATACAGTAGGCATAGTTATATGAAAAAGATGTATCTAAGCACAGTAAATTCTGACCTTATAAAGGGCAGTCAATTTCTGCGTAGACTGATTTATTCACAAAAATAAAAAAACGTCGCTAGGTTCAAATCTCTCTTGCATAGTTTTCATTTTTATAAAGTTCACTATTTTAACATATAAATACGAAGGTTAGTGTACATTTATTATGTATTCAGAAGTACAACGTCACCCCGGAAAAAGGGGAAAAGAAACACTTACAGAATATGAAAATAATTTTCCACTCGGTGAGTGATTGTTGTTAAGAGATTCTTTTTCTAACACTGTTGTTACTACAGATAGTAGAAATTATTAAGAGATGAAAAGTATCAACCATGAAGTTTGTTACTTAGAAATTCGATACAATATCTTCATGTATGAATTACATGAGAACACTTATTGGCTCAGCATGGCCAGGTGGGTTAAGGCGTGTGACTCCTAATCTGAGGGTGGCGGGTTCGCATCCTCATCGCGCCAAACATGCTCGCCCCTTTTAGCCGTGGGGGCGTTATAATGTGAGGGTTAATTCCACTATTCGTTGGTAAAAAAGTAGCCCAAAAGTTGGCGGTGGGTGGTGATGACTAACTGCCTTCCCTCTACTCTTGCACTGCTAAATTAGGGACGGTTAGAGGAGATAGCCCTCGAGTAGCTTTGCGCGAAATATCAAACAAACAAACAGAACAATTATCTATCTGTCTTTTGAAAGAGTCAATAGTTTCTTGTAGTTTCTCAGACAAATACGTGATCAAAAACCTTTATTTGTATATGTATATATTTAGATAAATTATATCTCGGAGAAATATTCTCCTGTTGAAGATATACAGATGGCCTGGCGTTGTTTAAGTTAACACGCGCGGACTATTAATCCTAGGATTCATGGTTAGTATCTCCTAGCCACAAATAAAACGCGCTTTGTATTGTGTGGCGTGAGCGCGATATAAGAGTGACAGTCAAGTTCCACTATTTGTTGAAATAAATTCTATCAGTTCAAAAGCTGACAATAAATGTTTTTGATTAGTTACCTTAAACCAAGTCTGTAAGTTCCACAATTCCTCCAGTGGCACAGCGGCAAGTCTGCGAACTTACAACGCCAAAAATAGCGTTTCGATACCCCTGGTGGGTATATTACAAATAGCCTATTGTATAGCTTTGTGCTTAGTTCAAAACAACAAAACAACGACAGTTTCACAATTGGAGACGACTACGCCCTCTGCGTGGCTTCGAGCTAAAACTTAGACAAACAAACTTTTGTTGCCAGATCAAACCGTCATCTCGAAACAATTCAAATAGAGCTCAGTTTAATTATATGAAATAAGGAAAATGTGTTTAATGTAACAAGATCATGATTCGTTATTATTTGGTAAAAAAACAACAGCAACTTTAAAGATGTGATGGGTTAGTATTATTCAAACCGTGCCAATAACTGAATTGAAAGTGTTTTTGTAAGATATATCAAAACGGAAGCCTATAACAGATATCAAAGCAAAGACTCTATGAAGAAGAAGAGCTGTAAAAAAGAGTGAAGGAGAGACATGAGTTGATTGACGAACCTAGTCACTGGTTATGTGATCGTGAATATGGTCAATAAGCTTGTAAAGTGAAATGTTTAACTTGTATAACTAATTTTATGGTTTACGATTTTGTCGAAGAGTTATCAAATTGTTGTCATCGCCATAATAAACTTCAGCTACTTATTGTAATAAACAGAACACTTCCACAAACCTTAGGAACAGCACTTATCTACTGATAGAAAACAAAACAAAATGACATCAAGGTAATACTTAGATATTTTATGTACTCTTTGGTGAATGAGCAAATACTGATTCGATTACTTCAAATAGCAATAATAAAAATATTTGAATGATTAATCCTAGAATCAACACAGTTATCCAATTCTCTAATTTCATTGTACTAATATTTTGGATTGGTCGGACCCGAAGCCCAGTTAAGTGAACCTATATTGTGGAAAGAGATTGTTAATTATTTTTCTACGTTACCTTTTACCCACGAATCCCATCTTTACAAGAACAACCCCGTCTTAAACGTAGCCTCAAGGGTAACTCTGTTAAAGTTTACTCATTGAGTAGTTAGTTAACTTTTAATTTCTGTCGGGCTCACGCATTTTCTATGTGGTGGGTATATGCATACATTGACACACAAAAATTATGTGCTATATTATTAAAAATGTTTCCATGAAGCATTTAAAACAAAATATGCGTATATACTCATTACGTATATACTGTACGTATCATTTAAGCAAATCCAAGCTCGTTGCAATATCTACAAAGGAACTTTATTGAGATGTCTAGTTCGCATGTATTTAAATGTAATAGAAACATTGGTAGAATGTAAATTATGCGTAATTACTAATGAAAAATACGATTCAATTTAAGTCATTTACAGTATGAGAATGAGAATACTGTGTAATTTAAAAAAAATAATCCTTGAATTATTTTTCTTTAGTTTTAAAGCTCACGTGATGAATAAAAATTTTCAAACGCTTGAACGCTACGTTTTATGTAATTTTCTGAACTGTTTGCAAAGAGCCTCGTGGTTTTGCAAAAAAATGCACATATATTTTGCATCGTAGTTCGATTTTGTAAGATATTGCTTCATATACTACAGGTTTCATAAACCTGCATTAACTATTTGAATATTACTTGACTTCGTTCACAAAAAGGTACATTTCTTCATAGGCTCATTTAATAGAAACCATACCTAAGTTGAAAACCTAATCTGAAATAAACAGAAAAAAAAAGAAGCATTATATAGTCTGTATTGTAATTTTTTTCACTCTATAAAACCATCATTTACATCAACACAATGGTAAGAACAACAAATCAGCTTTGTTGTAAAAGCGGAATTTTCTAGATGTACTTTAAACATGAAGAACGAAATAAGTGTGGGATAAAGAATCAATATTTTAGTGTATGTTTTTTGTTGTTAACCCTCTCAGTAAACCTGGAATGTAGTGACAGTGATTCTCAAAATTATCTGTGTTTTAATTTTGTTGAACGTTTATTTCCAATTGTTCAAACACTGTTGACGTACTACTTTTTATTTGTCAGAAAAGTGAGAAATAAATAATAATTAGTACATTTTAAGTCTGTATGACTTTAGATACGCCCCATATAAAGATCCGGCTTTATTGTGGCACCTTTTTTTTTATCATATCTCAGCAGCAGCTGCTGTCAACATATATTAGGGAAAGGGGAGGGGGGAGGATAATTGGCAGACAACTGAACCATCTATTTCAGGATATGCTTTTGTTAAGTTATGTTATAATAAATGGAATTTTGTGGTACATATGACTCATTTCACATTGAACAAATCAACTGTACAAGATAATCTTGTTCATGATGTATCTAACCTTCACAAAAGGATCAGGTTGAAGACGTTGTAAGGGGGGGTGATCAAACTGTCAAAATTTATACATTGAAGGTTCAATTTTTCACACAGCTTAATACTAAAACATAGCGAAGCACCCATCTGTAGCAATGTAAAAAAATTTCCATTAATTGCCTTCAACGTAGACGTTTAGCACATTAAAAATGCAATTCAGTGAGTGTTAATTGCATTATCCACATTTAGTGTATAATGTTAATCCTGGTGTTGAGAAACGAGCTCCGGTGAAATTAAATAATAACTTCTGTAAGTGTAACAAAAACAAATATTGTATTACAAAATCTGTGACATATATAGTAAAAATATGCATTGTTGTTTACTACACGTCACAAACAACCATTATTTGCATAAATTAACTAATAAAGTAAAAAGGAACTTCTTTAGTAAGAACAATAGGAGCTAGCTTTTGATTTCCATGTATACCTCTGTATAATACATTTTACTATAGGTATATCATGTAATTATCACTACTGATTTATGAGCTTATTGTAGATGGTGTTATTATAGCCAACCTTTAAACATATACTTCGACCAAATGCTTAGGCATAGCCATTCGAACTTTTGAAATACTGACCAGAAAAAAGGCGAATAGCTAAAAGTATCCGCCATATACGTGGCCACTCTAAAACCGAACAGTGGGATTGGCTATTACACATATAATTCTCTTAATAATAAAAGAAGGGGCTATGTTCACGGCATATCGCAACTCGAATCTTGGAGCTTTTAATCCGCTGTCATATACGCTTAACGCTAGGCAACGTCTGACTTTTCATAATTTAAAATGATATAGCTTTATTTACGTATTTTGTAATTTATTGACAACGGTTTTTACCTTTTGTTGGTAACATCAATTCTCTAAAAAAACAAAAACATCACATTAATAATACCACAACAGACGAATATAGTCTAATTTACGCTTTTGTTGAATGTTTTGATTAATACAGTTGTTGGCCCGGCACGGCCGAGCGCGTTAGGCGTGCGACTCGTAATCCGAGGGTCGCGGGTTCGCATCCCAGTCGCGCTAAACACGCTCGCCCTTTCAGCCGTGGGGGCGTTATAATGTGACGGTCAATCCCACTATTCGTTGATAAAAGAGTAGCTAAAGAGTTGGCGGTGGGTGGTGATGACAAGCTGCCTTTCCTCTAGTCTTACACTGCTAAATTAGGGACGGCTAGCACAGATAGCTCTTGAGTAGCTTTGCGCAAAATTCGAAAACAAACAAAAAATACAATAGTTCAAAGGTTGGTGATGGGTGCCATTGATTAACTATTTTCTCTTCCTAGTAATTTTGCGTATATTTCCAAAACAGTGGCATGTTTGCGAACTCACACTGGTAAAACCGGGTTGCGATACCCGTGGTGAACAGAGTACAGATAGCCCATTATGTAGCTTTGGGCTTAATTCTAATCAAACAAACAAAACTGAACCATTCAGTCAATGAATTTTATGTTGTATCCAAGATGACCGCCATCTTGAAACATGAAACATATGTTTTTCTCGTAATGAACATTATTTGATCTAAGTGACATTAAATTGCAGAAGGATGTCAACACAAAACGTTGTTCTCTGCTTTATTGGTAAAAGTGTTAATACCCATCCCAGCCTTCCTGAGATATATCGATATTATCACGTTGGGGTAAGTGACAAGTTTTTTTTAATTGTGATTAAATGATCCTGATTTTTTTTTAATCTTATAGACAGGAGAAGAGAATGTTTAACAATAAAGAAACTTCTGTAGGCGAACTTCTGCAGTGCTATTTAAAAATACATTGATTACAGTCTCTATAGTGCCCTCCCAAAAAATTAAACACTTTGGTGCGCGTTCGACTAAAAACCTTCTTGGCACTTGGCACAAGAGAATAAACACGTGCGGATGATTTAGTTCAGACGCGGCTTAAAAAACAGTTATTTCTCGCTCCCTAGCATCTACTTTAAGAAAGATTTGAGAGCGCGCCCCTCCAACAGAAGGTGCAGACCACCAAAGGCGAAAAGTCAAATTGAACATCACAAGTCAAACACAGCATCATGCATTTACGAGTTAGGACAAAGTATTTGAGTAATATTCTATTCAGTTGTGTAAGGAGTGATAAACTTGATAATATACATTCTAAACCCTGAAAGAAACCATTATTACTATGGTGCTAACTTTTTGTGTTAGTGCATGAGGATTAAGGAAGAGCTTACCTTCTCAAGTAATAGTCAGTCCTAACTGTAGTCGTCGCAATGGAGGCCTTACGACATTGTTAAACAAAATTGTAATGGAGTGTAATAATGGTTTATAATGTCCATCTCAAAGAGAATGCCGAACTTATAAGTGAACACTGAGATGAACAAAGAGAAAGAAAGTAGAAGAGAGAACACAAGAGAAAGAATGAAAAATGGATAATTTGCAGCTTATGCAAATTATAAAAAACGTATAAATTCAACTTGAGAAATCTAACAGATATATAAATGTGAAATGAGATTGGCTAGAACCTATTGTAATTATAGTTCAAACTGTAATCCTTAAATTGTTTAGAACGTCTTATATGCATATCTGTGTTATATGTCTCTTTCTTTATCAAATACCTTTAACACATTATGAGTGGCATTAATTTCTCAAATCTTTCTCATATCTTTTATAAACGACTTAGATGCATGAGTCACATAATTATAATACGCCAACATATGACAACATCGTGAACTTTTAAGAACCGAAGATTTACTTAAATATTTGGAAGTGAATGAACAATGATTATTTCTTTAAAAACGAATAAAAAACAACAACAAACAAAAACATTTTTTTGTACTCCTGCCATTACCAATATAACGCATTTAAAATTGTTGCATTTAAATAATTTGAAACATTTTTCGCAATATTTCTCTAAGGTTAAAAAAATTGCAAATATTTATGTGCAGATCATTTTATTTCAGTTTTGTTTCATATCATTATTTGAAAAAAAAACCTTTCAAATAAAAATGAACATTTGAAACATGCAGAAATATGTGGAAATTAATAGTCTATTACCTTATTATAACTACTTTTTAACGCATATGGCACAATTGGGGAATTTTTACAAGCTTGTAAATCACTTTGACGTTCACAAAGTAATGCACGCGTGGCCAACACGTAAAAAAATACTCTCTCCAATTATCACACCTTCTGTTATCAGTGATAACTGACGACTGTGTTTAGTGTTAAAGCCGTTTATCATAGCCAATAGTAATCTTATGAGACATTTCGTAACTGTCGTGTGAGCCTGCTAACATCGTTTAGAATGTGTCTGAGATATTTTGCATATTACCAATTAGATTTTTGTACATTTTATTTTTTAATAAAGTGATGTTGTGCTGTTTAAGTGATATATATATCTGATGATTTAAACGATAATATTTTTTGCTATTTATTGTTTTGTACATATACGTATATTTCTTTTCAGCAAAGCGTTTTTGCGTTGTTTCAAGTCAAAACCAAATCCTCCACAAGACTGGTTGGCGTGTAGGAGTCAGTGCTGAACAGATGTTTCAATGACACAACGTTTCAATGAGCCAGGTTTTCCATTTAGTTTGTTCGTTTTTGTGTTTTTGAATTTCGCACAAAGCTACTAGAGAGCTATATGCGCTAGCCGTCCCTAATTTAGCAGTGTAAGACTAGATGGAAGGCAGCTAGGCATCACCACCCACCGCCAACTCTTTGGCTACTCTTTTACCAACGAATAGTGAGATTGACTGTCACATAGTAACGCCCTCACGGCTGAAAGGACGAGCATGTTTGGTGCGACCGGGATTCGAACCCGCAACCCTCAGATTACGAGTCGAACGCCTTAACCCACCTGGCCATGCCGGGCCTTTTTCCATTTGGAATGGGAGCAGTAAATTTTAAGGGGGACCGATAAATTGAAAAGGTGAAATTAATCTAAGTTCTTAACAGAGATGGTCATTAAAACAAATTAAGTCAAATTTAATAGTATTTATGGAAGTTTCGTTTTTTTAATGACATAAAATGACTTTATTATTCATGTAATAGCTGAAAAATAATATGTGATCAATATGCGTAGATTTTTCAGGGAGCTGAGTCCCCTTGTCGCCTTCTAGCTACGTTTCTGGAACATGGCGACACATTTCTCATACATAGGATGTAGGTCCATCCTAGCTAGGTATTGTTACTCCTTTATCAAAGGATGATTGTATTTTTTCGGTGTAGTAAAATATATACATGTAATAATAATATAAATCGTATCTTAACAAACAAGGATAAAAATTGATACTGATATGACAGATTGTGCTTGTTAACTTAAACGTCTAGTTATTTTTAACATTTGGAATCTCGACTTGATGTATGTATATGTATATCATAACTGACGCTTGAAGTTCGGAAGCACTGAATATGCAAGTTCTTATATGCATGTAACAATATTTCTGGAATAATATACATTCACGTTTTCATAATTCTTTAAGGATTTTGAAGAAAGCTGGGGCGTAATTGTCACGACAAATGATAATAATAATATCTTAATACAAAAATTCTTTGACTTATGTCGAAGGTTGGGTGTGTCCCAGTGCAGTATGAAACTCGAGCCGTCAGTGGATCACAGTCAATATAACTTTATTTTAAAATTGTTTATAATGATCTTAAAATACGTTTTTAAGCAAGCAAAACAAAAAAGTCCAAGAACATTAATAGCCTATATTGCAATTATTATAATAGTAATTGTTGTTTGTTTTTGAATTTTTTTAAATATCTGAAGGCGGAGATTTACCTTGATTCTCCAAGTGGACGGTTTGGTTTGTTTTGAATTTTGCTCAAAGATACACGAGGGCTATCTGTGCTAGCCGTCCCTAATTTAGCAGTGTAAGACTAGAAGGAAAGCAGCTAGTCATCACTACCCACCGCCAACTCTTGGGTTACTCTTTTAACAACGAACAGTGGAATTGACTGTTACTTTATAAAACCCTCACGACTGAAAAGGCGAGCATGTTTGGTGTGACGGCGATTTGAACCCGCGATCCTCGAATTACGAGTCGAGTGCCTTAACCACCTGGCCATGCCGGACCTTAAGTAGACGAGTTTGGAACGTTACGTTGAGGCGTTACATTGTAATTAAGTACTGTCAAATGTGTTCGACTCCTAAATAAAGCTGGACGAATGATCTGACTGAAACTATTAAACAAAACTAAGCCTAAACATATGTATATCAAGTAATGCATAGTCTTAGAAGTATTGCACATCGTTTTCATATGAGAAACTACTTTCATTCGTTACATTTTCTGGTGGACTAGCGGTAAGTGTAAGGAATTATAGTACCAAAAATCAGACTTCAATAATCCATTGTGTAGTTTGTGATTAACGAAGAAACAAATCTTCTTTCTTAATATATAATATACAAACATACATTTTGTAAACCTGTAATCAGTTGTTTAATAATATCTAAGGTAAATAATAAATAAATATACAATATAATTAAGATGATTACATAGTATTGCTAATTACAAGATGAGATAAGCATAATGGTTAGCGTATCAAACTGTTGGTACGCCGAAAAGTCCAAACTTCTAGCCACGATTTGCCCCTAAGTATATTTTGCACTTTCAACTAAACGGGGTGTCATAAGAGTAACGGTCATCAACTTTATTATTTGTTTAAGAATGACTGAATGCTGTTGACTGGTACTCTCCTCCTGGTTAGCTGTTCTGAATTAGTGATGGCTATTTCTAAGCCTTAGGATATGTCGATTTAGCCCAGATGTTGCCTAAAGGTTTATTCAGGTTAAATTGTCAGACCTTCCACGTTTACATTTTGAGATTAGGAAAACGTAATTTAACGATTTCGAACTTTATGTCAACGAGGACGACAATTCCTCTTTGATTGGAATATCACGTGGCTAAATTTTACGCATTGACTCTTTATTTATTGAATCAGTTACCACTGAACTATTTGTACATTTAACTAAACGTAAGAAACACACTCTTGTATTATGACCTACTCTTAATGTTACTGAGCAATAAAAGCTAATATAAAACATGTACTTTAACGTAATAACGTGTAAAACATAACAACAGAAATCGCAGAAATGTAGTGTGTTTTTCTACTGCATTATATATATATATCGTTGAAATTTGTACAAAGCAATATGTATTTACTTAACTGAATTTTGTTAGCTAAAATTGTATATGAAGTTTCATACTATAAGTTCACATGAAAACAATTTTACCACAGCACTAATTCTCAGTAAACGTCTACACAAAGAGAGAGAAAACTGGTAAGATGAAATTTTAAAAAATGAATAACGTATAGAGTTTCCATGTGTCAAGAAGGCTGAGACTCGCGTATTATAGGTATAACCTACAGACCAAATTATGAACGTATAAACCATGACAGAAGTTTAATGTTAATTCTATTTAAAAATTTTAATGAGTTACTTCTCCTCTATCTTGCAACGTTTATTATTAAAACTAGTTGAAAGCACATACATTGGTAAAGTACAAAATTCATTATGTGAGCGCGATCGAAAGCGTTCAGATTCTTGTTATATTATACAGCTTGAAAGCATTAGGGTTTTAGACGTTTGAATCCGAAACACATCCTTTCCAATGCATAGCATGGCAAGCGTTGCGTGTACTTGTTTAATGTCTTTCATACCAGTGATGTTCAGGGTTCCGATTTATTCTTGTAACAAATTAGGCTATATAATAAAATAGTTTATGGTTGAATGGTTTGTGGAACTTGACTTCTTCATTCATTCACAATGTCTAAAGCATTGACTTGTAGTAGTAGAAAACATTATCCGATCACCTGGTGATAAGAATCCGTCCATGCAACTGAAATAAAACGGTTAAAGCGATTTATACCGTATAATACCAACCCTAACCTAAAAAGTACCTCCAGGACAGTTTTTGTAATGTATAATTTGTAACAATCAGATTACTTGCGTGGTAATTTTTGGTTATTTTCTTGGGGAATTAACCAGTTCGAGAAACATTGGCATTATTAATATCACACCGAAGAACCCATGGTCACAAGAAAAATCGTGATGTCCTCCTCTGTTTTAAAAATATTCTGGCTAGTTGAATGGAGCAATTGTCTTTCTGGTGATTTCAAAGCTTGTCAGCAGCTTGTGGAGATAATGAAATCTCCCCTATAGTCCTCGCCCCCGCTATTGTATTAAAAGTGTCAAAAGCCTTATGACGCCTTGGGCGCAGCTCATCCAAGCTGTTTGAAAGAAAAAAAAAAGAAAGTATTCCTCAGGTGGAGATTCAGGCAGACAGTAAGTGATAGAGGCATTATAAAGGCGGCACCAAGAAGCAATCAACAAAGAACGTTCTTACAGAGGCATTTTTCCAAGTACATGTGGCCCTCAAGAACAACAACAAGAAAATGAACGGTAGTAGTTTTTGTTCGATGAGGCCCAAATTAAGGAATAAAAGCAAACGGAGATAATTAAGTCTGAGCACAAGTCTATGTGAAAGAGGAGAAGACAACACTGTGATCTCTTCAATGCTTTTACTATTACTACTATATAGCTCTCAGGCATCGTTTAAAACAAATGTTTCACTGTTGCAAAGTTTCCTGCGTGTGGGCCTAACTATATATCTTTTTTTCTTTTAAGAACTTGTAATATATTTGGCTAGGAATTTTATGGGAAAACGAAAAATTTAAGATAACCACATTTGCTGAACACAGTAGCCTTCGGCTAGATCATTCCCTGCTATTGAAACAATGGACCTTTCTTTACTGGCAAGGATAGAGACAAAAAAGGGAAGGCCGTAAAAGCTTGTAAACATGTCGTAAAATCTTGGAACTGCGTAAAAAAGTGTACGACTGCAGACTAATTTTTTAAAAAACTGAAAACTGTTTTTGTGTTTTGTTTTTACCTACAAGAACTATAAAACATAAAAAAAACTGACGATCAAAGCCTACTGGCATACAAATATCATTAAAAATATTTCTTAATCTTTATATGTCATAAAAATGAACTAATTGTATTAAAGGTTTGTAGCCAGTTTAATCTGTTATACATACATCTATTTGCTTTGTTCATATTTATCGATTTTTCTAAAGAACGACAAATTATAGTTAAACGTAATCTTATTATATGTATATCTACATATTTGATGTTTCAGTTTATGACTAAATAGTTAGATAGAAGTATTAATTGTGAGATAATACAACTTTTAAAAAACTGGATAAAAATCCAAATTTATGAGTTTGTATATTGTGAAGTAATTACTTTATTTTTGAAAACTTGAATAAAGCCTGTTAAAGTTGCGTCGTATGTTTAACGTTCATTAAATATCACAGTTTGTTGATTTTGGTACAAAGCTACAAACTGGGTTACCTGTGCTCTATCCACCTTAAAGAATCGAGCCTCGGATGCTAGTGTTATAAGTCCATAGACTTATTTCTGACCAGTTGTGGAACTAAGTATCAAGGCAAAACAGATATTTGATAACACAAACAATTGTGTAATAGTTAGAGGGTCAAACGCATATTTAGATCCCGTAGGTTCAGGTTTTTCATTTCCTATCTTGTGTTTCTAGCTACAATATATTCAAATTGTAGCTTGAAAGGAATTCAATTAAGTTTGACAACGAAATTTTCTTAGGTTGTAATTTTTAGAGCATCGACGTAAAAAAAATATCTTAAGTCTTAAAGATATATTAAATTGGTAAATTGATATTAGAAAGAAGACCAGACTTCATAATTGCTGCATTGGTCGTAATGGTATACTAAACTTTGCACTATGTATTTACTTCTTGGGGTTGTTGATATTTCCAGTATTTATCATGGAAGATTATTGGTTGTTTAAGCTTATTCTAAGGTGAGTTACAATAACTTAAGCCTACACAGTCCTTCATTTCCGTTCTTTCTCGTGATATGTTACACCTTTCGAACTGAACTTTCCTAATTTGTTTTTCATAGTTCTTCAGAATTCTTCTGTACAATTGAATCTTTTGTTTTGTTAAAAAAAGTTTCCACAGTTGACTGTTTGTTTGATTTTTGTTTACGTTTTCACTGAATTCGGAAGAAATTTACCGGTTTTATAAAACTTATACACTAATTCTCAGATTTTGTATTCCGGTATAGTTATCCCTAAGAACAATGTGTGCTAAAACCGTTTAATTTTCTCACAGTTTCAACATTTTATGTTTTAATTTTTACTATTTTGAAACAATTGTTAAGATGTACCATTTTCAAATATCTGATAATTGTAAAAAAATAATATTGAACTGTACAGTAACATGTTTATAACTAAACAACACCTTTACCTTGAGCACTAGTATCGAACCGTAATTTAGCGTTTTCCTTTTTTCTGTTAAAAAACATTTTTTTTGTTGATGTGTTACGTGAAACACACATCACAACAGGAAGTGGAAAAAGGCTAAATGGTCAAGTTGTTTTATTATTAGGGTTATTTGAAGTACGGTGTAATGTGTATAGAATGGCATCATCTTTCTTAGGTTTTATTACAGAAACTTTTTATATTAGAATTATTTGAAGTGCGGTGTGCTGTTTATAAAATGGCACTATTTTTCTTAAGTTTTATTACAGAAATATTTTTTATCAGTTTGTCTGACGAGACTATAATAGCAGCTGTTATATTCTGTTTAGACCAGAATAAATTGTCTGTAAACTATGTCCACGGTCATATTCCTTTTTTCTTTTTTTTTGCTAGTGAAAATATTGATACTGAATATGCAATCTGAATTTTCAGTACATTTTTAACAATACCCTATCTATTACTCGATAGAAGCTTCAATTTGCAAATACCGTGATCGTCTTATTTTTGAGATCTGTTTTCCAATGCATTTATTAGAATATCACGGTCAGTTTAAATATTAATGATAGAATGTTAATACTTATATAGAATTATACTATTACCATAGAATTTGCGCAAAGTATAAAAAAGGAGACCGGAGTAATTTTCACATTATGCTTTCATGTGTATTTCTACGCTTGGCAGTCCAAAATAACTGGGCATTAATAAGAGATGGAGTTTAGGTTAAATGTCAGAATCATTCAAAATTGCTTATAATTAAAAATAATTATACGGTTCTTTAAAAATTTATGTAAGTTTAGCGCTTAGATTACATTAAAAAAATGTTCAAGTGAACGATATAGAAGTAAATTAAGAAACGCGGGATACAACAATATTTTAGTTCAAGAACCCGTAACATTGCAAAGTACCTTCTTGTTTATGTCTATACCGTAATATCTGAATAGTAAATCAATATAATGATTATATTTTCACTTGGAAACCGGATGATAAATGTGTATGCGTTTGTTTAAACTATCAACGGACTTGAAGTATATGGAGCTGTACGATTGGCCACCAAAGAAGGAGTATCAACAACACGAGTTGAGCACAATTAAACTAAAAACTCTCATTTATCAAGTTCATCCACTGGGTGGTAACTGCGTCAAGGGTCATCTCTCCTGCACCAGTAGTTGCAACTAGGCTTAGGATCACTTCTCCTGATTTATTAGTTCTTATCACGCACTGGAAAGTACTTATATTGTCATAGAAATTGTTTGAAAATTTTACAACAGATTAAGAGATTCTTACTTTGATAGCATATTATCGTTAGTTTCAGTGTCTTACTTTATAAAAGGTTTTGTATTAGAGAGAGTAAAAAAAAAACATACAAAATTGAAGCAACAAAAAATGTTTAAAGACATTAAAACTACAGAAAAATAAATTAAATTACATTTATGGTACTGTGTTTTCCTTTCTCCCATTTACAAACGTCATTTTTGTATTTTTAACACAATTCTTTCTATTGTATTTTAAAGTTACTTGATAGTTTGAGTTGTTAAAAAGCATATTATTATAAACAAAATTAAGAGCTAACTTTTGCTTAGCTCAGATAATAGAGCACTTTCTTTACTTGTAGGAGGTTTTCAGTTTCTATCCCGGAAGATAAAAAGGCAGTTAGTAACTTTCTAATACATATTTCTTGAAAACACAAACATGTTATCTAAGTCTTCTTAGGAAGATTTAGCAACTGAAGCCTATTGTAGTCTTTTTAATTAATGTTTTAATCAATTCACTACTATACTGAAAATGCCATTTTTATTTCCTAATTATAATCTATTTAAAATTATTCCTTTTACTTGCTTAGTATCATAAAAATTTTACCTCAATCATCTCAACTAGTAAACTATAACTAAAAATATGTCTTTTTTAACAAATAATAATAATTTTCCTGTGAGCAAATAAGTAAACGTGAGCCACTTTTGGTATAATGATTAACGTGCCGATCTGTATATTCAATGGTCTAAAGTTCGACTCTGCTGAAAATGCTGTGTACTTTAACCTGTGAGTGAGGTATAAAAATGACACTGAAACCTAGTACTTGGCTTAAAGACGGGCAGAACACTTGTGATAACGGGTGCTCTTGGTCAGTATTTCAAAATTAATGATGGATATACCAGTGTTCTAGGAGTTTCGGATCCTTCCGTTTAGGCTACGTGTTGCATAAGGTGTGTTTAAGGTGGAAAATACCAAAACTTGTAAAAATCAACAATAATAACATTACATTGACTAGATGGTACACATGACCGTTTAGGTGAGGGTTTGGTTTACACAACGACTTTTTCGTTTCTTCTCTTGTCGTGAATAACATTTAATTTTAATCTCGCAAATAAGAGCTGCAGTCGTTGTATTACCTTAGTGCATGGCTTATTATTTGTTACTAACATATAGTTCCTTACGCCTTTGGGAAAAATACGGGCATCACTGAGTTAAAGAGAATAATATTTATTGACTAAACTTTGTTTGTCTTAGAGAAAAGCCACGGTTGGGTGTCTGGTGTACCCACTGCGGGGAATCGAACTCTGAATTTTAGAGTTACAAGTCCGTGTACTTAAAGTTGTCCCACAGAGGGACTTGACTAAGCTATATTTACTTTGGATTTCGATACGGACAATAATACTAAGAGAATAAATACCTTTATTTATTCATACACAAATTTTAAAGAAGAATTGAGAAAATCTATATATATTTACTAATGCCATGCGATTAGTGGCCCAGCATAGCCAGGTGGTTAAGGCACTCGACTCGTAATGTGAGGTTAGCGGGTTGGGATCTCCGTCACACCAAACATGTTCGCCCTTTCAGCTGTGGGGGCATTATATGTGACAGTCAAGCCCACTATTCGTTGGTAAAAGAAATTGTTGGCGGTGGGTAGTGATGATTAGCTGCCTTTCCTTTAGTCTTACACTGCTAAATTAGGTACGGCAGATAGCTCATGTGTAGCTTTGCGCAAAATTCAATAAAGATACAAACAAGCAATGCAATTAACTGTATAATGGAAGTTTTAAATAAAGTATTAGATGGCTTTAACGGTAAATATTTTTTGCATCATTAAAAACATATTAGATTATTATTTCTTGTTTGATTTTACCGCAAAGCTGCAAAATTGACTACATACATTTTACCTGCTGCGAAAAAATATTAGATAAAACATATTTCATAAAACCCAGAAACTCAAATGCTTCAGAATAGTTGACTGTCTTTCAGGAAAAAAAGAAAAACGTTAATGAAGATAATTATACCGCAGATTTTATTGATATGCGTTTGTGTTTTACATAATTACAATACCATAGTTTAATTGTAGATTCACGAAATACTACGAAAGTGAAATACATAAACTGGTTACGACATGAAACATCGCATCTGAAACGGTTACTTAAAGCAATTTTTATAGCTTCAGTAGCGGATGCTTCATAACGAACTGGCTCATCCCCGAGCAGAACTAACATGTTATAAAATGTAAAGCATAAAGGAATTAACTAAATGGTAAAAGAAATATAAAGTATAGCTGTATTTTTATTACCCTTTTATCTGTGAGGTTAAAACATTGATCTAAACCTGAGAGTGTTTGATATTATAAAAGTGGCCTTAGTAAAACACTTAATCTTGTTAGATAAAATAAATAACAATGACAACTAAATACCAGTTAGGTTTAATAAGTTTTGAAGTGTACAACAAGTCGTGGACCCTCTGCGATGCATACATGTTTAAAGTGTTAATGGTGTTTAAAGTTCTATTTAAACCTGTCGGGGCTCGGCATGGCCAGTTGGTTAAGGCACTCAACTCGTAATCCGAGGGTCACGAGTTCGAATCCCCGTCGCATCAAACATACTAGTGCTTTCAACCGAGGGGGGTGTTATAATGTGGCTGTGGGGGGGGGATAATTAGCTGCTTTTCCTCCAGCACTGCAAAATTAGAGACGGCCAGCGTAGATAGCCCTCGTGTAGCTTTGCGCGAAAGTCAAAGACAAACAAACATGCTGGCCACGAGTAATAATTAGTTACAAAAAATCGCACATAATACATTTCTTTATATTCTTTTTTCCATAATTTCAAACCTCAAAAATGGATATGGGATAATAAGTATACGACATATTTTTCACCGTATGTAAAATTAACGAACTAAGCCTATTTCAATGGTAAATCGGTATTCACTTTTTCTTTAAAGAGTTTCGTGCATAGCTTCTAATAGTCGTCCCTAATTTTGTACTGACAGACTAAAGGTTAGGCAGCTAATAAATAGAATCCACCACCAGCTCTTGAACTACTATTATCAGATAGAGTAGTAAGATTTGACCATCATTCTTATAGTTTACCCAAAGTGCAGAGCGCATTTTCGTTGCAACAGGCAAAAAATCACAAACCGTTTGGCACGCTGTTCTTTAAGTAATGTCCGAGTCACTGACATTCAGAAAATGAATAAAATTATACCGTCTACAATACGAAGTGTGTAAAACTTAGACTGTCTCTTTTTAAATGGTTAAAGAACTGCTACTATGTATGCAATTTTAACTTGATGGGCGTATCTTGTCTTTTTATCTTTACTTTTGACACATGTATAAGAGAGATAATTCATGTTACCAAGGCTACCAGATTCACCCCTGGGCTACTTCTTAGTGGTGGTCTTGTGTGTTTTAATGTTTATCAAGAAGTTAACTTTCACGTTCCAAGAAGTCTGCTCATCGATAGAAAATATCACATTGTTAACGGTAGAGGGTATTAACTCACATTGTTAACCGTAGAGAACATTAACTCGAGAAGGAGATTAGAATTACTTCACTTCAGTAATTAGAGTTTGTGTGTTTTCTTATAGCAAAGCCACATCGGGCCATCTCCTGAGCCCGCTGAGGGGAATCGAACCCCTGATTTTAGCGTTGTTAAATAGTAGACTTACCGCTGTACTAGCGAGGGGCAGTAATTAGAGACTGAGTTCCTGACGAACTCCTAAATATCTAAATTTGTGCAAAAACGTAACTTTGTAAAATTTGTTTATATCTCAAATATCGTATTTAATCAAGCAGAACGTGACTATATTCATTATTTATTCAAATGAAACTAAAATTATTATCAGAAATAGCAGATGTTTGACTCTTTCCACTTCTCATATTTAAAATTTTACTTCTTTAAATAAATATATATTAAACAAAGTTGTGATTCTCTGGTCAATCAAAGTTTGTATACAGTTATTAAAAGGCCCGGCATGGCGTGTTAAGGCGTGCGACTCTTAATCTGAGGGGCACGGGTTTGCATCCCCGTCGCGCCAAACATGCTCGCCCTTTCAGCCGCAGGGGCGTTATAATGTGACGGTCAATCCCACTATTCGTTGGTAAAAGAGTAGCCAAAGAGTTGGCGGTGGGTGGTGATGACTAGCTGCCTTCCTTCTAGTCTTACACTGCTAAATTAGGGTCGGCTAGCACAGATAGCCCTCGAGTAGCTTTGTGCGAAATTCAAAAACAAACAAACAGTTATTAAGAAAACCGATGTCATATTTACGTGTATGTTATAACCTTATACTTTCCTAATCTGGAAAAGAACTGATATTTTTAGATGTCTACAGCTTTGTAAATATGTTGTGAAGAAAATGATGTGCTGCTCGTTCAATATTCTTTTCAAAGACAAAGAAGATGAAAGTAAATGTAAACTTTAATACCTGAAATAAAACTGACTTCAAACACAGAAATAGTTTGATAAATTAATATTGTCACACTTATTTAAAGAAAGTAAGAATTATTTAAAAACAGTTTAATGTATTGTGTGGGTTGTATCATTTCTCTGTACAATCCTATAATCAAGACCTGAAATGTGTCCATTAGGATTATCATTATCCACAAGAACTTGACATTGCATTAGACTTAAATATCTTTAGGACTAAAATCTCTCGTTGTATAATGTAAAGAACATGAATGATACACTTTAATTTAGTACAAGTTTAAGCAATGATTTTAAGTTCCTCTAATTAAATTCCGCAATTGACCTAAAATAAATAACTAATACGAAAAAAAGTTAGGCGGTTGCTGCCTACCTGTTGCTTTCCCGTGGTTGGTAGTTCAGAATTAATTATGGCGCCTCATTACCTGGGTTCAATGACAAATGTGTGGCGGAGGGGACTCGTAACTGGTCTATACAAACATAAAAACAATGCAATTTATAATAACGGTTTTTACTAATAGCTATTACAAATGATGATTTATACACAACAATTTTACAAACTTACAGACCATAGCGAGTCTTATATCTGGTCTAGAACTGAATATTTTATCGACGAACCAACTCTACGACGTCCAAATTAATTCTAAGTGGATACTGTCACACAACTCACTCAAACTAGGTATTTCGGTTGGCCTCACACTGGTTAAAGCTTACTTCTTACCGAGGAAGATATTTATTGTCCACGTAGAAATACTAACGTCTGAAGTAATTTACTGAAGTTGAACGGTTTGTAATGTTCGAAATCTACAAACGTTCCTCGTCAAATTCTGTAGTTTTCCAGTTAATAAACGCTAATCTCAAATATAGTTTCCTAGACCTATAGTCCACTGACTGTAGCTGTCCAATAATAATAATATTCTTTTTCCATCTCTCGGTTAGTCGCTTTTTATTGGAATCACGCGAGTTTGTAGAAATTTAAACAATACTTTAGCGCCTTTTTGTAAAACAAATATTGTTGATTTTTACTTTAAAGAATCTTTTACAAATTCCGAAAACAGGCGGGACTTGCACAATATACTTCACAGGCAAAAAGAAAACTACACTGAAACAAACATAGGCGCTAAAATAAATGTACAACACACATATAAATATAAACATATTTTATTTTTAATTTCAGGATTGGAGATGTGTTAAACCCATTGCATGTTTCTTTGTTACACATAAGTTATACAAACATTCTAGGCAACTGCACTGCTTTTATTTACATACATATTTTACAAAAGAACGAAAACCGAGTTTGTGAATGGTAAGCAGCCAATCAAAGTTAGATTAATGAAAGTGAAAAAAATGACAAAATTTAAGCGACCTGCAAGTCAAATATTGTATGTAAGAAGCTTCATTGAGTTATTCTCTTAATAACAGTAATTATAACAGTGCAGTTACTTAGAACAGAAAACAAATCAAGAATATTTAATTCGGATTGCACACACAGTATTTATCATCTTACAGATAATCAAATTAGTAAGGGCATTTTGTATTAATAAATACGTCTCAATGTTGCTTTAAATTTATAGGACAATAAGTGAATGTATTATATATATATTTATTATTAATAACTAAATAAAACATGAAATGTAATTGATGAAAACCTGTTTTAACTCATTATTAAGAAAACAAAAAATATATAAACGGTAACCAAATATTTTAATTTGTGTAACCATTACTTGTTTTCAATCCAAAGTGTAGTCAACATGAAGTCACTGTGGAATTAGAATCCACGTCATTTAGTAATAATACAAGTTTTAACTTTTTAATCTTAAAGTTAAGTGGATTCTAGCCTTTTCCCAACACATTTCTCTTAGTTAGTGTATTCCTTATTTCAAATCAGGGATGTGAAAAATAGCATTTCGAATTTAACTTTTGGCACAAGATACTATCCAAGAAGTTTTCTGCTTAATAACAAAACTCGGAAGTTAGCGTGGACCTCTGACAGCGAGAAGTGTATCTGAAATGATATCTGGGTGCAGTACAAATAAGAACAGCAAGTGGTTGGAAACGAATACAATTAATAGAACAATAAAAGGATATAACTTTTATAAATTTGATGGAAATAAGGGTAATCTTGATCAAGTTTATTTCAATTAATCCATTATCAACTTCAAACAGCAGTGAGTACAGCTCTGTTTCACATCTGCCACTAGGTTTTGCCAGAATGTATTTCCCTTCAATACCAGAAAGATTTGAAAATGCTAACTCTGCTCAGATCAATGTCAGACTTTCCAGAGATGTTAATGTGATAAATGAAACAGAGAGGGAGTGAGAGTAAAATAAGTATCAGCGCATAAACAGCTCATGTTGCTAACCGCCATACAGCGGTATGTCTCCGGATTTACAACGCTAAAATCAGGGGTTCGATTCCCCTCGGTGGGCTGAGCAGATAACCCGATGTGGCTTTGCTATAAGAAAAACACAAACACACACGCTAACCGCCAACGACAATTAACTGATAAGCCATTTTCTAACTGGTATTACAGACACTACATCTACCATCTTGATTATAAGATTCCAGTTTTTATGACAGTTGACATACACTTGTCCAATGAAACACAGTTAACGAGTGAAGCCCAATGAAAGAGTAAGTGATACGAGAGCCCAGAAAAAGATATAAACGAAAGCCGAAAATAACTTATCGTGAGAAGATATTTGTTAGATTGTAACAGTAGATTTTAGTTAGATTGTGACGGTCGATTCTAGTTGGATTGTAACGGTAGATTCTAGTTAGACTGTAACGGTAAACTCTAGCTAGATTGTAAAGGTAGATTTCTTTCGGTCTTTTTTTGATAACGGAGGTCAATTTTACATTTCAAATAATACTTACTGTATTATAGAAAAATAATTTGCAATATATTAGGTTGCAATTCCGTTTTAATATTTCCTAAGTATCTATAGCACCAAAGAGGCAATAATTTTTACATTGATATGTAATATTTCAATAAAAATCCCCAGGCTGAACAGCAGTAAGTTTTCGGAATAACAAAGCTACAATACGAGGTTCAATTCCTTGAGATAGACAAAGCAAATAGAGCTATGTAGTTTTGTTCTTAAGCGGATAAACTTTTAATAAACAAATAAACACACTCGCACACATATGGCATAAAAATAAACGTTTTGGTTTATTTTTCATTAAATTTAAACCGAAGATTTAGTTCCCCATCCTAGTACAAATACCAAATGCAATGATCAATCATTTTTATAAGGATCACTGATATTCAGTCCTGTTAATGATACTTAATATTTCTTTGAAAAATAGCAAAACACTGAAACGTTCTCTAACAACTCGGAAAATTGCACAGTCTTTAAAGATATCAGCTATTCTGTCATTGGTTATCAACAAGCGAGTCTGTGTTTACGTAATTATTGCTTGCAAGTTGATGCCCAGTCGTTCGTCTCAAGTAGTGGGTGATTTTTCCAAAACTTAACGTGATATTTCAGACTTTCCTCGCCATTAGCGATCTTTGTGTTATTCTTGTCTAGACAAATCAAGCCCAACCACTACATAATACAATTTTTACACTTATTACAAACTCAAGTGAGGGAGATAACTAATCACAGGACCCTAATGGTTTCCAAATTATGGGTTTTGTTGTGGGGGTGAAGAATATCGAAACCTAAGGTATAACCACAAAGAGAACAGAAACGATGGTGTAAACAGAACTGCATTTCGTTTCATAAAAAGATCATAAGTGTTTACCATCAGAACATATTATTGTAGAGAATATTGTAAACACCAGTTTTAAAACTGATCCAACATCTTCAGGCAAAAATACTGTCTACTGAAGTGCATAGTTCTGAAAAGAAAACTTAGAGATATATATAAAGTTTAGTTATGAACTTGATATAGAAGTAGTATTCTTATATTGATTTAAAGTAATTTCTTTTTCTTTCTTTCCTGCTTTAGTAGAATACTGCTGTATTGTTTATTTGTTTTGGAATTTCGCGCAAAGCTGCACGAGGACTAATTTAGCAGTGTAATACCAGATGGGAGGCAGCTAGTCATTACCACCCACTGCCAATTTTTGGGCTACTCTTTTACCAACGAATAGTGGGATTGACCGTGACGTTGTAACGCCCCCACGGCTGGGAGAGCGAGCATGTTTGGTGCGACCGGGATTCAAACCCGCGACCCTCAAATTACGAGTCGAACGCCTTAACACACTTAGCCATGCCGGGCCGAAAAATACTGCTGTAAAACAAAACTTTCTGTCCAGTTAAAGTAAAATAAGAAATTTGTTGTTTTAAGGTCGTCTATTATTAATATTAAAATATCTTTTACACATCAGTTTGCAGAATAGAAATTATTAAAAAAAGAGCTAATATTATTGTTATAAAACTTCTATTATTTTTGCGGTTATTCGTTAAGAAAGAAACTAAAAAAAATAATATTCAGCAAGGCTACAAGACCAGGGTTTTTCTCAGGAGTTTTCTGAATGTGATTACCATCCTTTTTTATTTTTTGATAGCACTTTACATACAATAATTCACAAGCATCCCAACAGGTACTTCGAAATTCTGTTTATTTGTTGTCAGGCTCAAAACTTTTTCTCTTCAGGGGTTGTTTGTTTGTTTTTCAATTTCACCAATACACGACGGTTATAGCAGTGTAAGAAAAGAAGGAAGGCAGCTCATCATCACCACTCACCGCCAACTCTTAGGCTATTCTTTTACCAACGAATAATGGGATTGACTGTCACATTATAACTCCTTCACGGCTGAAAGGGCGAGCATATTTGGTGCGACGAGGCTTCGAACCCCCGATCCTCAAACTACGAGTCGAGCGCTTTAACCACCTGGCCATGCCGGCCCGTTCCAAGGGCTTAAATCAAGTGTTTACAATAATGAGCCTTTAAGCTTTTCGATAAACCAGTAGGGGACTATGTAAAAACGTATACTGAAACAGTAGAAAAGGAGTAATTAGATAAATATGGTGATAATTATTATAAAACAGCATTTTATTCGACTTATCATAGAATCGTCAAACCTGTTAAAAAATCATTATGACAGAAAAGAAAATGATATTTCATAATTGTTTAAAACGAACCAGATACTACAACGGTGAACTGTTGAAACGTTGTTTCACACCTGCTACGAACTCTATAAATTTAAAAGTTTCACACTGAGATATAAGATAAAATCCGATTGGACTTTTCGTGTGTAAGAGTGATTCATTTTAGCTTAAAGTCATGCAAGAGGCTATCTGAACAATATCCACTACGGAGTTTCGAAATCTAGATTTTAGCATTAAAATACCAAAAACTTATCAATGAACTATCATGGCATATTAAGCTGTCATTGTAGAAACAAATTTTACTTTAGAAAGTATAATTTTCTAGGGCTTTCTAAGAAGAAGCGGGAGTGTTATCGAAACCTCTATTGAACAACATATAAATATTGATTCTACGAGCGTTCATATATATTTACTGGTTCATAGTAAAACTATTTTCCATATCACAACATATTCAAACGTACTGAACGATCTGCGCTACCATTTCTCAGTACAAAGTGTGGCCCAACACGGCCAGGTGGTTATGGTGCTCGACTCGAAAATCTAAGGGTTATGGGTTCAAATCCCTGTTACACCAAACATGCTAGCTCTTTCAGCCATGGGGGAGTTATATGTGACGGTCAATTCCACTATTCATTGATAAAAGAGTGGCCCGAGAGCTGGCGGTGGGTGGTGATGACTAACTGCTTTCCCTCTAGTCTTACAATGCTAGATTTGGGACAGCTCGTGCATATAGGTCTCGTGTAGATTTGTACGAAATTCCAGACAAACAAAAAACCGTACAATGTGACTGGGCATATATCTTACCGTTCTACATCGTGCTGACCAGGTAAACGCCATACTATAAAATCATATTCTGGCCATGATAAAACATCCATTTTTTATTTACACTAAATACCATGCATAAGACTTCGGCGATTTCTCTCATACATACGCCAGGCGTCTTTAATACGACACTTAAAATGATAGTATGCTCAGTGCTGTAGTGCTAAATATTATAGAGCAGGAGCCCTGTTAACATCAGAATAAAGATAGTATATTGAAAATGTAATTTCCGTTTTTCATAACTTCACATTAGTAATAAATTGGATACTCGTATATTACCGAGAGAAAACTCAGCTTCCTTTAAACTTAACCAGAAAGGAGAAAATAGCAATAACTGGATACCAAATATACGGAATGTTTTTGTTTGGAAATTTCGCACAAAGCTACTCGAGGGCTATCTGTGCTAGCCGTCCCTAATTTAGCAGTGTAAGACTAGAGGGAAGGCAGCTAGTCATCACCACCCACCGCCAACTCTTGGGCTACTCTTTACCAACGAATAGTGGGATTGACCGTCACATTATACACCCCCACGGCTGGGAGGGCGAGCATGTTTAGCGCGACGCGGGCGCGAACCCGCGAATTACGAGTCGCACGCCTTACGCGCTAGGCCATGCCGGGCCATACGGAATGTATAACTTTCAGATTCAGATTTATTAATAATAGTCTGCATAAAGCGTTACAACTTTAATTTTGTTGTCAACGTAAATAATTAAAAAAGATGTGATATTCGCGTTGTACTTTATCTAAATAATAAGACTTTTATGACAAATACATGTTCTAAATACATAATATAATGGACAGATGTGTACGTTGTACACATCAATATACAATGTAACTGTAAAATGTGTACTTTGTGTATGCATTAACAACATTGTAAAAGTAAAATTTACTTTATTAAGTTATTTAATATCGTAATCCTGTATTTAATAACCACGTAACATATAACAAAAATATTTCATTATTTTAATGCTCTCATTCCTGATTTTGAACCGAAGAGATCGTGCGGTGTCTGACACCAGTTCTTGAGTGTTTTACTTATAGCAAAGCCACCTAGGGCTATCTGCTCAGCTCACTAAGGGGAATCGAACCCCTGATTTTAGCGTTGTAAATTCGAAGACATACCGCTGTACTAGCAGTGGGCGTTCTTGAAAGAGAGTTTGTACTGGCAGACTGAGAGAATTTTATCAGTAGACACTGGGAATAATAAACAGACAGATTGTTCTCTGAACTCTAACTGTTTGGAAATGAAAGATGTGTAATTTTGTGTGTAAACTGAATAACTTAGTTTTATATATATTTTCGTTATTTAAATTTGGACTCAACTCCAACTTCAGATAACGGATCACCACTCCGGCCGCACTACACCCCTTTTTATATTATATTACTAGGTTCAACGCATAAGGAAGACATAGAAGACCAGTACCTCCCCGCTATGTCTTCTTTAGTAGGCTCTTTAGATACATGTAAGATTTGGTAATAAGCGATCCAGTGATTCGCTAGTCACAAGCATACTTTTGTTAAACAATGGTTTAAATACATAATAACGTACAAAATTGTTATTACAAAGGGATTTGCAATGCAAAATTATAAAATTACAGCATACACATAAGATTCAGCGGATGATTAGATAGTATCTAGCTTATTTTAAAACTTGCAAGAGTTTTTATTCCAACATGTTGATCATAGGGTTTTCGTCATAGCAGATTTACCTATGTGTGTATATACATATATATAAATGGGTATAAACTTCTTGAGCATACATGTGTATGATGTGTACTCAAAGCACATCGTCAAGTAAATTATCATTTGTATTTATTGTTACTATATTTTTTGGCCAGTTGAAGGCGCTTTCTTAGCTTCAAGGCCCTGCATGGTGGCGGGTTCGAATCCCCGTCGCCCCAAACATGCTCGCCCTTTCAGCCGTGGAGGCGTTATAATGTTACGGTCAATCCCACTATTCGTTGGAAAAAGTGTAGCCCAAGAGTTAGCGGTGGGTAGTCATGACTAGCTGCCTTTCCTCTAGTCTTACACTGCTAAGTTAGGGACGACTAGCGCAGATAGTCCTTGAGTAGCTTTTCGCGAAATTTAAAACAAACCAATCGTAGCTTTAAAGTTGCTCTTAGGCAATGATTTTTGTATTGTGTTAAATGTAAAGGAAACAACCAAAGATTTAATATTAAAATATTAAATTACTTAAAAAAACAATTTTCGTATTGTTGAAAGCTGAAAAAAATTCCTGAGAAATTTACTAAAGATATATAAAATCAATTAATATCATAAAAAAGGCATTAAACTTGTTGTATCTCCATGTATAAATTATGACAAAATCTTATTTTTTCTTTACGATTTACTAAATCATTGCCCAGTAGAAAGTGTATTAGTTATCAGCTGGAGACAACATATACCGCACATTTAACACAAAATAAAATACAAATAATAGTGTCTTGTCTATTTTTAAATTTCGCACAAATCTGTCCCTACTTTTAAAGTATTAGTTTAGACGGACGATAGCTAATAAACACCATTCACATATTGGGATATTTTAGGTTACAGTATTTTGAGTCATGACCCGTATATGGAGAGTCGAATGTTATAACCACCAGGTTATACCAGGACCTAAGAATAATAACAAAATACAAACAAAAATATATAGGGAATATCTCTTGAGATTGAAAATAAACTCACTGCTTTATAATCAAAAGAAATATACACAAACTTTCACAAAGTACATCTTTGTAATTTCAAGTATTATCGCGTGATACACAAAATGCAATAGAGGCGACTTAATCACTGACGTTAAACTTGTGACGTGCATTAGGAGCTGTCTATGCCAGTTATGTTAATGATTTTACTTCCATTTTATTACTGTAGGAAGAGAGATCCCGAAAACTGTTTTACAGTACGAAGATTATGTTACAGAGTGGATGGTACAGATAAATCACTTTACAATTACAAAAACAAAAATCTTTGCCCACAAAATGACATAATTGTGTGTTTACTGATGAAAATAAAAATTACTTTTAAGTCAATACACACGAAAGAAAAGCAGTCTTCGAGATTAGATTGGTAGAACGAGAGCTTATTTTAACAAATATTGTCAAAAATGTTGCTTTATGTTAAGAAGCTTTATTTGTAACCATTGTTGTTATTTGTAGACAGAGTTTTGAGGATTGAATAGATGAGGTAGAACGACAAAAATAGCAAAGTTCGTTGAGGAGTAAACAGATTCTTCTAAGAACATGTTTATAAAAATCAAAAAAGTAGATTTCGTGGTAAAATATTACAATACGTAGGTAATTAGTAGAACTTTAATGTACTTAATAAGTATTAAAATACCTTTTATGTGTAGCAGTAATAAGTATATGCATCTAAAAACTTTAAAAGATAACAGATGTTGATAGTATAATATACTACAGTTGTTGATAGTATAAACTGTTACACTTTAATTTACTATAAACTATTACCCTTTAATTTAATATAAACCATTACACTTTAGTTTTGCATGAACTATTACACTATGTATACGTATAAACTTTTACATTTAAATTTAGTATAAACTATTACACTTTAATTAAGTATAAAGCATAACACTTTAATTTAGTATAAACTATTACCCTTTAATTTAGTATAAACTTTTACACTTAAATTTAGTATAAACTATTATTTTTTAATTTAGTATAAACTATTACACTTTAATTTAGAATAAAGTATTACACCTTAATTTAGTGTAAACTATTACCCTTTAATTTAGTATAACCTAATAGACTTTAATTTAGTACAAACTATTATACTTTAATTTAGTATAAACTATTACACTTTAATTTAGTATAAACTACTATCCTTTAATTTAGTATAAACTAATAGACTTTAATTTAGTATAAACTAATAGACTTTAATTTAGTACAAATTATTATACTGTAATTTAGTATAAACTATTACACTTTAATTTAGTATAAACTATTACACTTTAATTTAGTATAAACTATTAAACTTTAATTTAGTGTAAATTATTACCTTTTAATTTAGTATAAACTATTACCTTTTAATTTAGTATAAACTATTAAACATAAATTTAGTATAAACTATTACACTTGGATTTAGTACAAACTATTACACTTTAATTTAGTATAAACTATTACACTTTAATTTAGTATAAACTATTACCCTTTAATTTAGTATAAACTATTACACATAAATTTAGTATAAACTATTACACTTTAATTTAGAATAAAGTATTACACCTTAATTTAGTGTAAACTATTACCCTTTAATTTAGTATAACCTAATAGACTTTAATTTAGTACAAACTATTATACTTTAATTTAGTATAAACTATTACACTTTAATTTAGTATAAACTATTACACTTTAATTTAGTATAAACTACTATCCTTTAATTTAGTATAAACTACTATCCTTTAATTTAGTATAAACTAATAGACTTTAATTTAGTACAAATTATTATACTGTAATTTAGTATAAACAATTACACTTTAATTTAGTATAAACTATTAAACTTTAATTTAGTGTAAATTATTACCTTTTAATTTAGTATAAACTATTAAACATAAATTTAGTATAAACTAATACACTTTAATTTAATATAAATTATTACACTTTAATTTAGTATAAACTATTACACTTGGATTTAGTACAAACTATTACACTTGGATTTAGTACAAACTATTACACTTGGATTTAGTACAAACTATTACACTTGGATTTAGTACAAACTATTACACTTGGATTTAGTACAAACTATTACACTTGGATTTAGTACAAACTATTACACTTGGATTTAGTACAAACTATTACACTTGGATTTAGTACAATCTATTACACTTGGATTTAGTACAAACTATTACACTTTAATTTAGTATAAACTATTACACTTTAATTTAGTATAAACTATTACACTTTAATTTAGTATAAATTATTACACTTTAATTCAGTACAAACTATTACACTTTAATTCAGTACAAACTATTACACTTTAATTTAGTAGAATCTCTTGCCCCGGCTAATACAGCAGTATATATCCGGATTTAGATAGCTAAATTCAGGGGATCGATTTTTCTCGATGGGCTGAACAGATATCCCTTTGTGGCTCTGTTACACGAAAAACACACACATACGCATATAAACTATTACACTTTAATTTAGTATAAACCATTATACTTTTATCTATTAGAAACTATTACACTTTAATTTATTATAAAGTATTACACTTTAATTTAGTATAAACTATTAAACTTTAATTTAGTGTAAATTATTACTTTTTAATTTAGTATAAACTATTAAACATAAATTTAGTATAAACTATTACACTTTAATTTAATATAAATTATTACACTTTAATTTAGTATAAACTATTACACTTTGATTTAGTACAAACTATTACACTTTAATTTAGTATAAACTATTACACTTTAATTTAGTACAATCTATTACACTTGGATTTAGTACAAACTATTACACTTGGATTTAGTACAAACTATTACACTTTAATTTAGTATAAACTATTACACTTTAATTTAGTATAAACTATTACACTTTAATTTAGTATAAATTATTACACTTTAATTCAGTACAAACTATTACACTTTAATTTAGTAGAATCTCTTGCCCCGGCTAATACAGCAGTATATATCCGGATTTAGATAGCTAAATTCAGGGGATCGATTTTTCTCGATGGGCTGAACAGATATCCCTTTGTGGCTCTGTTACACGAAAAACACACACATACGCATATAAACTATTACACTTTAATTTAGTATAAACCATTATACTTTTATCTATTAGAAACTATTACACTTTAATTTATTATAAAGTATTACACTTTAATTTAGTATAAACTATTAAACTTTAATTTAGTGTAAATTATTACTTTTTAATTTAGTATAAACTATTAAACATAAATTTAGTATAAACTATTACACTTTAATTTAATATAAATTATTACACTTTAATTTAGTATAAACTATTACACTTTAATTTAGTACAAACTATTACACTTTAATTTAGTATAAACTATTACACTTTAATTTAGTATAAACTATTACACTTTAATTTAGTATAAACTACTACCATTTAATTTAGTATAAACTATTACCCTTTAATTTAGTATAAACTATTACACAAATTTAGAATAAACCATTACACTTTAAAGTAGTATAAACTATTACTTTTTAATTTAGTATAAAGTATTACACTTTAATTCAGTACAAACTATTACACTTTAATTTACTAGAAACTCTTGCCCCGGCTAATACAGCAGTATATATCCGGATTTAGATAGCTAAATTCAGGGGATCGATTTTTCTCGATGGGCTGAACAAATATCCCTTTGTGGCTCTGTTACACGAAAAACACACACACGCATATAAACTATTACACTTTAATTTAGTATAAACCATTATACTTTTATCTATTACAAACTATTACACTTTAATTTATTATAAAGTATTACACTTTAATTTAGCATAAACTATTACACTTTAATATAGCATAAAGTATTACACTTTTAATTTACCATAAACTATAAGCCTTTAATTTAGTATAAGCTATTACACTTAAATTTAGTATAAAGTATTACACTTTTAATTTACGATAAACTATTAGTCTTTAATTTAGTATAAACTATTACACTTAAATTTAGTATAAACTATTGCCCTCCGCTGGTACAGCAACATGTTTCCCGATTTACAACGCTAAATTCAGGTGTTCCATATTCCTCGGTGAGCTGAGCAGATAACCCTTTATGGCTTTGGTATAACAAAATAAATTATTTAACTTAGTATAAACTATTACCTTTTAACTCAGTATAATCTTTTTCACGTAAATTTTGTATAAACTATTACATTTTAATTTGGTGTAAACTACTACCCTTTAATTTAGTGTAAACTATTACACTTTAATTTAGTATGAACTATTACCCTTTAATTTAGTATCAATTCTTACAAATAAATTTAGTATAAACTATTTCTCTTTAATTTAGTGTAAACTATTATTTTTTAATTTAGTATAAACTATTACACTTTAATTCAGTCCAAACTATTACACTTTAGTTTAGTATAAACAATTACACTTTAATTTAATATAAACAATTACACTTTAATTTAATATAAACAATTACACTTTAATTTAATATAAACTACTAGACTTTAATTTAGTACAAACTATTACACTTTAATTCAGTATAATCCATTACCTTTTAATTTAGTATAAAGATTCACACTTTAATTTACTATAAACTATTACCCTTTGATTTAGTATAAACTATTACACTTTAATTTAGTATAAACTATTACACTTTAATTTAGTATAAACTATTACACTTTAATTTAGTATAAACTATTACACTTTAATTTAGTATAAACCTACCATTTAATTTAGTATAAAAAATTACACATACATTTACAACAAACCATTACACTTTAAAGTAGTATAAATTTTTATTTTTTAATTTAGTATAAAATATTACACTTTAATTCAGTACAAAATATTACACTTAGATTTAGTATAAACTCTTGCCCCCGCTAGTACAGCAGTATATCTCCGGATAGCTAAATTCAGGGGATCGATTTTTCGCGATGGGCTGAACAGATATCTTTTTGTGGTTTTGTTTTACAAAAAACACACAAACACAATAATTTAGTATAAACCATTATAGTTTTATTTAGTACAAATTATTACTCTTTAATTAAGTACAAACTATTACACTTAAATTCAGTACCAACAATTACACTTAAATTCAGTACCAACTATTACACTTTAATTTGGTATAAGCTATTTTATTTTAATTTAATATAAACTGTTATACTATAATTCACTACAAACTATGAAACTTTAATTCACTACAAACTATGACACTTTAATTTAGTATCAATTGCTATCTTTTAATTTAGTACAAACTATTACACTTTAATTTAGTATAAATTATTAACCCTTAATTTAGTATAAACCATTATCCTTTAATTTAGTATAAACCATTTCCCTTTAATTTAGTATAAACCAGTTTCCTTTAATTTAGTATAAACTATGACACTTTAATTTAGTATAACTTATTATCTTTTGATTTCGTATAAACTATTACATTTTAATTTAGTATAAACTATTACCATTTAATTTAGTATAAACTATAACCCTTTAATTTAGTATAAACTATTACACTTTAATTCAGTATAAACTCTTGCCCCCGCTAGTACAGCAGTATATATCCGGATTTAGATAGCTAAATTCAGGGGATCGATTTTTCTCGATGGGCTGAACAGATATCCCTTTGTGGCTTTGTTACACGAAAAAACACACACACGCATATAAACTATTACACTTTAATTTAGTATAAACCATTATCCTTTTATCTATTACAAACTATTACTCTTTAATTAAGTACAAACTATTACACTTTAATTTATTATAAACTATTACACTTTAATTTAGTATAAACTATTTCACTTAGTTTAGTATAAACTATTACACTTAAATTTAGTATAAAGTATTACACTTTTAATTTACGATAAACTATTAGTCTTTAATTTAGTATAAACTATTACACTTAAATTTAGTATAAACTATTGCCCTCCGCTAAACTATTGCCCTCCGCTCGTACAGCAACATGTTTCCCGATTTACAACGCTAAATTCAGGTGTTCCATTTTCCTCGGTGAGCTGAGCAGATAACCCTTTATGGCTTTGGTATAACAAAAAAAAATTATTTAACTTAGTATAAACTATTACCCTTTAATTCAGTATAATCTTTTACACGTAAATTTTGTTTAAGCTATTACACTTTAATTTAGTATAAACTATTACATTTTAATTTGGTGTAAACTACAAGACTTTAATTTAGTACAAACAACTATCCTTTAATTTTGTATAAACTATTACACTTTAATGTAGTATAAACTATTATCCTTTAATTTAGTATAAAATATTACTCTTTAATTTAGTGCAAACTATTACACTGTAATTTACTAAAAACCATTACATTTTAATTTATTATGAACTATTGCCCTTTAATTTAGAATATACTAATACACTTTAATTTAGTACAAACTATTACACTTTAATTTAGTATAAACTATTACACTTTAATTTAGTATAAACTATTACACTTGAATTTAGTATAAACTATTACACTTAAATTTAGTATAAACTATTACACTTAAATTTAGTATAAACTATTACACTTAAATTTAGTATAAACTATTACACTTAAATTTAGTATAAACTATTACACTTAAATTTAGTATAAACTATTACACTTAAATTTAGTATAAACTATTACACTTAAATTTAGTATAAACTATTACACTTTAATTTAGTATAAACTATTACACTTTAATTTAGTATAAACTATTACACTTTAATTTAGTATAAACTATTACACTTTAATTTATTATAAACTGTTACACTTTCACTTAGTACAATCTGTTTCCTTTTAATCAATATCAAGTATTAAACTTTAATTTACTACAAACTATGACACTTTAATTTAGTATAAATTACTATCTTTTAATTCAATACAAACTATTACACTTTTATTGGGTATAAATTATCACAATTTAATTTAGTATAAAATATTATCCTTTAATTTAGTATAATCTATTACTCATTAATTTAGTATAAACAATTGTCGTCTAATTTAGTATAAACTATTAAACTTTAATTTAGTATAAAGTATTACACTATAATTTAGTATAAACTATAACCCTTTCACTTCGTATAAACTTTTACACTTAAATTTATAATAAACCATTACACTTTAAAGAAGTATAAACTCTTGCCCCCGCTATTAGAACAGTATATCACAGGATTTATGAAACTAAAATTAGGGGATCGATACCACTCGATGGGCTGAAGAGATATCCCTTTGTGGCTTTGTTATACGAAAAACACATAAACACGCATATAAACTATTATACTTTAATTCAGCATAAACCATTATCCTTTCATTTAGTACAAACTATTACACTTTAATTAAGTACAAACAATTACACTTTAATTTAGTATAAAGTATTACACTTTAATTTAGTATAAAGTATTACACTTTAATTTAGTATAAACTATTACCATTTAATTTAGTATAAACTATTACACTTTAATTTAGTATAAACTATTACTTTTTAATTTAATATAAACTATTACACTTTAATTTAGTATAAATTATTACCCCTTAATTTAGTATAAACTATTATCCTTTAATTTAGTATAAACTATTTCCCTTTAATTTAGTATAAATTATTACCCTTTGATTTCGTAAAACTATGACACTTTAATTTAGCATAAACTATTACCCTTTATTTAGTATGAAGTCTTACACGTAAATTTAGTGTAAACTATTACTTTTCAAATAAGTATAAACTATTACACTTTAATTCAGTACAAACTATAACACTTTAATTTAGTATAAACTACAATCATTTAATTTAGTATAAACTACAATCATTTAATTTAGTATAAACTACAATCATTTAATTTAGTATAAACTATTACACTCCAATTTAGTATGAACTATTACTCTTTACTTTAATATAAGCTATTACACTTTAATTTAATATAAACTATTACACTTTAATTTAGTACAAACTATTACACTTTAATTTAGTATAATTCATTACCCTTTCAGTTAGTACAAACTATCACTCTTTAATTTAGTACAATCTATTACACGTTAATTTAGTATAAACTATTACATTTAATTTAGCATAAACTATTACCCTTAAATTTAGTATAAACTATAATACTTTAATTTAGTATAAACTATTACACTTTAATTTATTAAAAAGTATTATACTTTAATTTAGTATAAACTATTACCTTTTGATTTCGTATAATCTATTAACCTTTAATTTAATATAAACTATTATACTTTAATTTAGTATAATTTACTATCCTTTAGTTAAGTACAAACAATTACACTTTAATTTAGTATAAAGTATTACACTTTTAATTTAGCATAACCTATTAGCCTATAATTTGGTGTAAATTATTGAACTTAAATTTGGTATAAATTTCCATCTGGGAGCAGAGCAGTATGTTTCCGGATTTACAACGCAAAATTCAAGTGTTCGATTTTCCTCGGTGAGCTGAGCATTTGTGTTTTTGGTATAAAAAAATTAAATTTAGTATAAACTATTACACTTTAATTTAGTATAATCATTTCACTTAAATTTAGTAAAAGCTAATACACTTTAATTTAGTATAAACTATTACCTTTTGATTTCGTGCAAACTTTTACACTTAAATTTAGTATAAATTACTACACTTTAATTTAATATAATCTATTACGTTTTAATTTAATATAATCTATTACGTTTTAATTTAGCATAAACAATTATCCTTAAATTTAGTATAAACTATATTTCTTTAATTTAGTATAAACTATTACCTTTTAATTTAGTATAAACTATTAAACTTGAATTTAGTATAAACTATTATTCTTTAATTTAGTATAAACTATTACACTTTAATTTATCATAAACTATTACCCTTAAATTTATCATAAACTATTACACTTTAATTTAGTATAATCTATTACACTTTTATTTAGTATAAATTATTACCCTTTAATTTAATATAAATTATTATTTTTTAATTTGGTATAAACTACAAGTCTTTAATTTACTACAAACTATTATACTTAATTTAGTATAAACAATTTCCCTTTAAATTAGTTTAAACTATCACACTTTAACTTAGTATAAACAATTACACTTTAATTTTGTATAAATCATTACGCATTAATTTAGTATAAACTGTTAAAATTTGATTTTGTGTAAACGTTTACACTTAAATTTAGTATAATATATGACACTTAATTTATTATAAACTGTTACCTTTTAATTTACTACAAACTATTACTATTTAATATAGTACAAACTATTACTATTTAATATAGTACAAACTATTACTATTTAATATAGTACAAACTATTACACTTCAATTTAGTATAAACTATCACACTTCTATACTAGCAGAAACTCTCATCCTTTAATTTAGCATAAACTATCACACTTTTATATTATTAGAAGCTATTAGTCTTTAATTTAGTATAAACTATCACACTTTTATAATAGCAAAAACTATTAGCCTTTAATTTGGTATAAACTATTACCCTCCGCTAGTACAGCAGTTTGTGTACGGATTTACGCAATCCGTGTAAAGGCCAAAATGAGGTCTTCCATTTTCATTGTTCGCTTGGGAAGATAGCTCTTTGTGGCTTTGATATAAGAAAAAAAAACTTGTTTAATTTAGTATAATCTTTTACACTTAAAATAGGTATAAGCTATTACACTTTAAATTAGTATAAACTATTACCCTTGAATTTACTATGAACTATTTCACTTTAGTACAGTACAAACTAACCTTCTTTAATTTAGTACAAACTATTACTTTTTAATTTAGTATAAACTATCACCCTTTAATTTAATATAAACTATAACACTTGAATTTGGTATAAACTATTACAGTTTAATTTGGGGTAAACTACAACCCTTTAATTTAGTATAAACTATTACACTTTAATTTAGTGTAAACTATTATTTTTTAATTTAGTATAAACTATTAACCTTTAATTTAGTATAAACTATTATCCTTTAATTTAGTACAAATTATTACACTTTATTTTAGTATTAAATATTACACTTTATTTTAGTATTAAATATTACACTTTATTTTAGTATTAAATATTACACTTTAATTTAGTATAAACTATTTCCATTTAATTTGGTATACACTATAATCCCTTACATTTTAATTTGGAATAAACTACAGGTCTTCAGTTTAGTATAAACTATTACACTTTAATTTAATACAAACTATTACACTTTATTTTAGTATTAAGTATTATAATTTAATTTAGTATAAACTATTACACTTTAATTTAGTATAAACTATTACACTTTAATTTAGTATAAACTATTACCCTTTAATTTAGTATAAACTATAACACTTTAATTTAGTATAAACTATTACACTTTAATTTAGTATAAACTATTATCCTTTAATTTAATATAAACTTTTATATTTTAATTTAATATAAACTATTACACTTTGATTTCGTATAAACTATTACATTTTAATTTATATAAACTATTACATTTTAATTTAGTATAAACTATCACACTTTTATATTAGCAGAAACTATTAGCCTTTAATTTAGTATAAACTATCACACTTTTATATTAGCAGAAACTATTAGCCTTTAATTTAGTATAAACTATCACACTTTTATATTAGCAAAAAGTATTAGCCTTTAATTTAGTATAAACTATTGCACTCCGCGAGTACAGCAGTTTTTGCACGGATTTACAACGTTAAAATCAGGTCTTTCATTTTCATTGCTGGCCTGGGAAGATAGCCCTTTGTGGCTTTGATATAAGAAAAAAAATTGTTTAATTTTGTATAATCTTTTACACGTAAAATTAGTATAAGCTATTACACTTTAAATTAGTATAAACTATTACCTTTGAATTTACTATGAACTATTTCACATTAATACAGTATAAACTATCCTTCTTTAATTTAATATAAACTATTTCCTTTTAATTTAATATAAACTATTACACTTTAATTTGTTATAAACTATTACAGTTTAATTTCGTGTAAACTACTACCCTTTAATTTAGTATAAACTATTACACTTTAATTTGTATAAACTATTTCACTATAATCCAGTACAAATTATCACTCTTTAATTTAGTACAAACTATTATTTTTTAATTTAATATAAACTATTACACTTTGATTTCGTATAAACTATTACATTTTAATTTCTATAAACTATAAAATTTTAATCTATTATAAACTATTGACCTCTAATTTATTATAACCTATTACACTTTAATTTAGTATAAACTATTACACTTTAATTTAGTATAAACTATTACCTATTAATTTAGTATAAATTATTACACCCTAATTTGATATAAACATTTACAGTTTAAATTAACATAAACATTTAGCCTTTAATCAGGTAGAAACTATTACATTTTAATTTAGTATAAACTATTACCCTTTAATTTAATATAAAGTATTACATTTTAATTTTGTATAAACTATTACCTTTAATTTAGTATAAACTATTACATTTTAATTTAGTACAAACTATTACACTTTAATTTATTATAAACTATTACACTTTAATTTAGCATAAATTATTACTTTTTAATTAAGTATAAACTTTAACACTTTAATTTAGTATAAACTATTACCATTTAATTTAGTATAATCTATTACCTTTTAATTTAGTATGAAGTATTACACTTTAATTTACTATAAACTATTTCTTTTTAATTTAAAATAAACTATTACACTTTAATTTGCTATAAACTATTACAGTTTAATTTCGTGTAAACTACCACCCTTTAATTCAGTATAAACTATTAAACTTTAATTTGTATAAACTATTAAACTTTAATTTAGTATAAACTATTACACTTTAATTTAGTATAAACTATTACACTTTAATTTAGTATAAACTATTATACTTTAATTTGGTATAAACTATTTCACTTTAATTCAGTACAAATTATCACTCTTTAATTTAGTACAAACTAATATTATTTAATTTAGTATAAACTATAACCCTTTAATTTAATATAAACTATAAGACTTTAATTTAGTATAAACTATTACCTTTTAATTTAATATAAACTATAACACACTTTAATTTAGTATAAACTATTACACTTTAATTTAGTATAAACTATTATCCTTTAATTTAGTACAATGTATTACATTTTAATTTAATATAAACTATTACACTTTAATTTAGTATAAACTATTACATTTTAATTTAGTATAAACTATTACATTTTAATTTAGTATAAACTATTACCCTTTAATTTGGTATAAACTATTGCCCTCGCTAGTTAGATTTATTTACGCTAAACTATTACATTTTTTCTTTTATGAGTAGATAGCCCTTTATTAAGAAAAAACACATTTAATTTAATGTAAACCATTATCCTTTAATTTAGAATTATCTATTACACTTTAATTTAGAATAAAGTGTTACATTTTAATTTAGTATAAACTATCATCCTTTGATTTAGTATAAACTATAGCACTTTAATTTTGTATAAACTATTACACTTTAATTTAGTACAAACTATTACACTTTATTTTAGTATTAAGTATTAAACTTTAATTTAGTATAATCTATTACCCTTTAATTTAGTATAAACTATTACACGTTAATTTAGTACAAACTATTATACTTTAATTTAATACAAACTATTACCTTTTATTTTAGTATTAAGTATTAAACTTTAATTTAGTTACACAGGGGTGTGCAACAGGCGGCCCGCGGGCCACAACCCGGTCCGCCAAGCCATTTAGTGTGGCCCTAGTTGTTGTAATCTAACCATGTGGCCTGATCTGTAATCCAACGCAAATGGAATATTTTTAAAAGCATCGATCTTACGTGATTCCCAGGCTTCGACTCGACAAACTTCTAAAATTATCTTTGCTAGAGAGGAGCAGGCCGAATTCGATTGGTCGGCCTCCTTAGGGCATGAATAGGTGACGTGCACTAGCACTATTGTCTACGACTCAACGTCATGTCCTGAACCTCGCCTTCGCCCGCTGGCGACAATTTTCCCTAACCTCTGCTGTCCGTCATTCATTATTGGTGAAAATTTTATTACCTTTTACAGTTACTACAAGAGATTGAAGGTAAATTGATTATTATTTAGCATATTGTTGTGACTTTACTGAATTTATTAAAATTTTTGCTTTCAGATGCATCTGATTCTATGTACAGTGTGACCTCGTTATTCGCGGGGTTACGTTCTTTACCCTCCCGCGAATAGCGAAAACCGCGAATATTGGACGCAGTTTTAAACGTATATGTATGCGATTATATACTATATGAAATGCTTCCCAAACACTAATGATACTTATACTCATTGATGCAGTAATAATGTAGCAATATTGCATACTGTTATGTATTTCACTAAATTGTACCGTGCGTTACCGGGCTGTGCTTTGCCGTTTGCGTTGTTGGGGAAGCTGAGGCAGTCAGCCAATAGCAGTCCAATCTTGTTTGGTGAAGACGACAATTGATAAAAACGGCTTGATTGAGTAAATACAACAGAAATCTCCTCGAAAAGCCCTTTCAGTCTCTGTGACCTACAAAACGCAGTTCGCGCATAACCCGCGAATATGCGGGGCCGCGAATGGCGAACCGCGAATAGGCGAGGTCACACTGTATTTTGCTATTCTCAATTAATTTAAGTACCGGAAGGCTATGATCGGGATGCCAATTTAGAAACATGTGTTTCTGTCCATAAGAGGTTCCATGTGTAAATAAATTCTATGTTTTTTTCTACTTTGCTATTTTCGTGAGAATAATTTTTTGTTTTGATTTCAGGGCTAGTAAAATGTCAGCAGTTAAGAAACGAAAAATTGATGATGACGGAAGGTTATTCAACAGTGAATGGTGCACAAAATATCTTGTTGTCCCACATAATCAAGGTGTTGTCTGCCTCGTCTGTCAAACTACAATTGCAGTCATGAAAGAGTACAATATTAAGCGACATTACGCAACTAAGCACTCCTCCCAGTTTGATGAAATTGTTGGTCAGGCACGAAAGGACAAAATTGAACATTTAAAACATCCATTGAAAAGCAACAAGGTGTTTTACCACTTTCAAGAAAAATTCAGAACTGGTGACAAAACTGAGTTTTAAGCTTTGTGAATGTATGGCAGAAAAGGGAAAGCCTTTCAGTGATGGAGAATTTATTAAAATTGTTTAACAATATTCACAGAATATGCATGTCCAGAGAAAAAATATTTGGTGGAGCAAACTAGCCTTTCCGCTTTACTGTCTCACGCAGGACAAAAGATCTTTCAGAGGACATCAAAGAAACTTTGAAAGAGAGATTGAATTCGTGTGAAGCTTTCAGTCTGGCTTTGGATGAAAGCACTGATATCAATGACACATCCCAACTTGTCATTTTCATCAGAGCTGTTACTGCAGGCTTTGATGTTTTCGAAGAGTTTTTAGATATGGCAAGCCTTTCCTCCACAACCACAGGACAGGATAGTTGTGAACAAGTGCTTAAGGTTGTAGAAAAGTTTGAACTGAATCCTTATAAATTATGTGGTGTTACAACAGATGGTGCTCCTTCCATGACAGGTAGGACAAATGGATTCACCAAGAAATTTCTAACTGCAATTGGAGCACAAGACGTAGTTGTAAGCCATTGCATTATTCACCAAGAGAGCTTGTGCACCAAAGTTCTGGATTTTGCAGAAGTCATGAAAATGTCGTCCAATGCGTAAATTATATTCGAACACGAGGATTAAATCATCGACAATTTAAAACTTTTTAGATGAGCTGGACAGTGAGTATTCAGATGTTTTGTACTTCTCTGCTGTACGTTGGCTTAGTAGAGCTGCTACTTTGAAGAGATTCTGGAATCTGCGAGAGGAGATTAAGTTCTTCATGGAGAGCAAACGTCAGAATGTGAACTTCTTGAGCAATGAGAACTGGCTGAATGACTTAGCATTCCTCACAGACATTACACAGCATCTGTCTGATTTAAACTTAAAACTACAAGGGAAAAGTCAACTTGTGAATAAGTTGTTTGAGCATATTTGTGCTTTTGAGAAGAAATTGGAACTTTTCCAGGTTCAGTTGAGAAGAGCCATATTGACCCATTTTACATGTCTTGCAACCAGGAAACTGGAATTTCCTAATCTGGATTGCACCAAATATGGAACCAGTGTACAAAAGCTGCGTGATGAGTTTGCAAACAGATTTCCAGATTTCAGACAAACTGAAATTAGATTGAAATTGTTCGCTCAACCTTTTGATTTGGCAGTGGAAGACAGTCCTGATGATTGCCAAATGGAACTCATTGAACTGCAGGCTGACATGGACACTAAAAGGAAATTCTCTGAAAACAGTTTGCTAGACTTTTACAAACTCTGTGTACGTGAAAAGTTTCCCAATTTGTCCCGTCATGCACAAAGAATTGCCTCCCTTTTTGGTAGCACCTACTGCTGTGAGCAATTTTTCTCCAAAATGAAGCTCATCAAAACCAAATGTAGAAGTCAGCTGACTGATGAACATTTGACCAGTCAGTTAAGAGTGGCACCCACTTCTGTCAAAGCTGATATTGACAAGCTCTGCAAGGACTCTAAATTTCAAGTGTCGCACTAAAATGATCACTCATGCAAAAATATAAAATATTATTGCTTGCATTTTGAGAATTTTTTTTAATTTATTGTGCATGTACACGAATAAGCTTGTTTTTAAGTGGCCCCGCTTGATTGATGAAGTTGGTTATATGGCCCACCGACGAAAAATGTTGCACACCCCTGATTTAGTATAAACAATTAATATTTAATTTAGTTAAAACTATTACTCTTCAATTCAGTATAAACTATTACACATAAATTTGGTATAAACTATTACACATAAATTTGGTATAAACTATTACTCTTTTATTTCGTATAAACTATTATCTTTTAATTTAGTATAAACCATAACCTTTTTCACTTAGTACAAACTATTACACTTTAATTTAGTATAAACTATTACACTTTAATTTAGTATAAACTATTACACTTTAATTTAGTATAAACTATTACTCTTTAATTCAGTACAAACTATTATACTTGAATTTAGTATAAACTATTACTCTTTAATTCAGTACAAACTATTATACTTGAATTTAGTATAAACTACTATCCTTTAATTTAGTACAAACTCAAACACTTTAATTTAGTACAAACTATTACACTTTATTTTAGTATTAAGTATTACACTTTCATTTGGTATAAACTATTACATTTTAATTTAATACAAATTATTACACTTTATTTTAGTATTAAGTAATTTAGTTACTTTAATTTATTACAAACTATTACTCTATACTTTAGTATAAAGTATTACATTTTAATTTAGTATAAACTATTTCCATTTAATTTAGTATAAACTACTATCCTTTAATTTAGTACAAACTCAAACACTTTAATTCAGTTCAAACTCTTACTCTTTAATTTAGTACAAACCATGACTCTTTAATTTATTACAAACTACTACACTTTATTTTAGAATTAAGTATTATAATTTAAATTAGTAAAAACTATTACACTTAAATTTAATATAACCTATTACCCTTTCATTTAGTACAAACTATTACCCTTTAATTTGATATATAAACTATTACACTTTAATTCAGTACAAACTGCTACACCTTATTTTAGTATTAAGTATTAAACTTTAATTTAGTATAAACAATTACACTTTAATTTAGTTAAAGCTTTTACTATTTAATTTAATATAAACTATTACACATGAATTTAGTATAAACTATTACACATAAATTTGGTATAAACTATTACACTTTAATTTAGTATAAACTATTACACATAAATTTGGTATAAACTATTACACTTTAATTTAGTATAAACTATTACACTTTAATTTAGTATAAACTACTATCCTTTAATTTAGTATAAACTACTATCCTTTAATTTAGTATAAACTACTATCCTTTAATTTAGTACATACTATTACACTTTAATTTAGTACAAACTATTACACTTTATTTTAGTATTAACTATTACACTTTCATTTAGTATAAACTATTACACTTTAATACAAACTATTACACTTTCATTTAGTATAAACTATTACACTTTATTTTAGTATTAAGTATTAAAATTTAATTTAGTATAAACAATTAATATTTAATTTAGTTAAAACTATTACTCTTCAATTTAGTATAAAGTATTACACATAAATTTGGTATAAACTATTACACCTTAATTTAGTGTAAACTATTACTTTTTAAATTCGTATAACTTTACACTTAAATTTAGTATAAATTATTACCCTCTAATTTAGTATAAACTATTACACTTTAATCTACTATAAACCATGACACTTTAATTTAGTAATAACTACTAGACATTAATTTAGTTCAAACTCTTACATTTTAATTTAGTATAAACCATTACCCTTTAATTAAGTATAAACTTTTACACTATAATTTCGTATAAACTATTAATCTTTAATTTAGTATAAACTATTATCTTTTAATTTAGTATAAACCATTACCTTTTCATTTAGTACAAACTATCACACTTTGATTTAGTATAAACTATCACACTTTCATTTAGTACAAACTATTATACTTTAATTTAGTATACACTATTACTTTTAATTTAGCATAAACTATTACACTTTAATTCCGTATAAAGTATTACACTTTAATTTAGTATAAACTATTACCCTTTAATTTAGTATAAACTTTTAAACTTAAATTTAGTATAAGCTATTACATTTTAATTTAGTATAAACTATTAATTTTAATTTAGAATAAATTATTACATTTTACTTTAGTACAATCCATTACACTTTAATTTAGTATAATCTATTATACTTTAATTTGGTATTAACTATTGCCCTCCGCTGGTACAGCAGATTGTGTCCGGATTTACAACGCCAAAATCAGGTGTTCGATTTTCTTTGGTGTGCTGAGCAGATAGCTCTTTGTTGCTTTGTTATAAGAAAAAACACATTTAATTTAATGTAAACCTTTATCGTTTAATTTAGTATAAACTTTTTCCCTTTATTTCAATAAAAACTATTAAACTTTAATTTAGTACAAACTATTACACTTTATTTTAGAATTAAGTTTTACACTTTAATTTAGTATAATTTATAACCCTTTAATTTAGTATAAAGTATTACATTTTAATTTAGAATAAACTATCACCCTTTAATTTAGTACAAACTATTACACTTAAATTTAGTACAAACTATTACACTTTATTTTAGTATTACGTATTAAACTTTAAGTTAGTGTAAACTATTACCGTTTAATTTAGTATAAACTACTATCCTTTAATTTATCACAAACTATTACGCTTTAATTTAATACAAACTATTACACTTTATTTTAATATTAGTATTACACTTTAATTTAGTATCAACTATTTCCCTTTTATTTAGTATAAACTTTTACACATAATTTAGTATAAGCTATTACACTTTAATTGAGCATAAGACCTTACACTTTAATTTGGTATAAACTACAATTCTTTAATTTAGTACAAATAATTATTCTTTAATTTAGTATAAACTATTACACTTTAATTTAGTATAAATAATTGCTTTTTAATTTAGTGCAGGCTATTACACTTTACTTTAGTATAACGTACTACATTATAATTTAGTATAAACTATTTCCCTTTAATTTAGTATAAACTCTTACACTTTAATTTAGTACAAACTACTACACTTTAATTTAGAATTAAGTATTACAATTTAATTTAGTTAAAACTATTACAATTAAATTTAGTATAAACTATTACAATTTAATTTAGTATATCATGTTACCCTTTCATTTAGTACAAACTATTACCATTTAATTTAGTATAAACTATTACACTGTAATTCAGTACAAACTGCTACACCTTATTTTAGTATTAAGTAATAAAATTTAATTTAGTATAAACTATTACACTTTAATTAAGTGAAAATTATGACACTTTAATTTAGATTAAACTATTACACTTTAATTTAGTATAAATTATTACTCTTTAATTTAGTATAAGCTATTATCCTTTAATTTATTATAAACTATTACTTTTTAATTTCGTATAAACTTTTACACTTAACTTTAGTATAAGTTATAACACTTTAATTTATTATAAAATATTATTTTTTAATTTAGTATAAACCATTAAATTTTGATTTTGTGTTAACGTTTACACCTAAATTAATTATAAACTATTATCCTTTAATTTAGTACAAAGTATTACACTTAAATTTAGTATATGCTATTACACTTTAATTAGTATAAACTATTACTTTTTAATTTTGTATAAACTATTACCTTTTAATTTAGTATAAACTATAACACTTTAATTTAGTATCAACTATTGCCCTTTAATTAAGAATATAAACTATTTTACTTTCATTTAGTACAAACTATCACTCTTTAATTTAGTTCAAACTATTACCCTTTAATTTAGTATAATCTATTACCACACTTACAACGCTAAAATCAGGTGTTCGATTTTCTTCCGTGTGATGAGCAGATATTCTTTCATTTAGTATAAACCATTTAATTTAATTTAATATAAACTATTACACTTGAAATTAGTATAAACTATTACATTTCGAATTCTTATAAACTATTACATTTTAATTTAGTATAAACTATTATCATTGAATTTAATATAAGCTATTACACTTTAATTTTATATAAACTATTACACTTTAATTAAGTACAAACTATGACACTTAAATTTAGTATAAACTATTACACTTTAATTTAGTATAAATTATTATACGTTAATTTAGTATAAATTATTACTCTTTAATTTATTATATCTATTATTCTTTAATTTAATATTAACCATTTCCCATTAATTTAGTATAAACTATTACACTTTAAATTAGTATGAACTATTACACTTTTATTTCGTATAAAGTATTACATTTTAATCTAGTATGAACTGTTACGTTTTAATTTATTATAAACTATTACACTTTAATTTAGTATAAACTTTTACACATAATTTAGTATAAGCTATTACACTTTAATTTAGTATAAACCATTACCTCTTAATTTAGTATAAACTACTATACTTTCATTAAGTATTATCTATGACCTTTTAATTAATAAAAATTATTACTTTTTACTTTAGTATAAACTATTACACATTAATTTAGTATAAACTACTATCCTTTCATTTAGTACAAACTATTACACTTTAATAAAACAATTACACTTAAATTTAGTATAAAATTATTACCCTTTAATTTAGTATAAACAATTGCCCTCTAATTTACTATTAACAATTACACTTAAATTTAGTATAAGCTATTACATTTTAATTTAGTCTAAATTATTACTCTTTAATTTAGTAAAGACTATTACTTTTTAAGTTCGTATAAACTATTACATTTTAAATTAGTATAATGAATAACACTTTATTTTAAAATAATCTATTACAATTTAGTATGAACTATTGCCCTTTCATTTAGTATAATGTATTACTTTTCAATTAATATAAAGTATTACATTTTAATTTATTATAAACTATTACCCTTTAATTTTATATAAACAATAATTCTTTATTTAGTATAAACCATTATCCTCTAATTTAGTATAAAGTATTATACTTAAATTTAGTATAAGCTATAACACTTTAATTTAGTATAAACTATTACTTTTTATTTTAGTATAAACTATTAACCTTTAATTTAGTATAAACTATTACCCTTTAATTTAGTATAAACTATTACCCTTTAATTTAGTATAAACAATAACACTTTAATTTAGTATAAACTATTACCCTTTTATTTAGTATAAGTTATTATCTTTTAATTAAGTATAAAGTATTATATTTTAATTTACTATAAACTATTTCCCTTTAATTTAGTATAAACTATTACACTTTAATTTGGTAAAAACTATTACACTTTAATTTCGTGTAAACTACTACCCTTTAATTTAGTATAAAGTATTACACTTTAATTTAGTATAAACTATTAAACTTTAATTTATAATTAATCATTACACTTTAATTTAGTATGATCTATTACACTTTAAATTAGTATAAACTGTGACCGATTAATTTAGTATAATTTATTACCCTTTAATTTAGAATAAACTATTACCCTTTAATTTAGTGTAAATAATTATCCTTTAATTTAGTGTAAATAATTATTTTTTAATTTAGTATAAACTATATAACTTTAATTTAGTAAAACCTATTATCTTCTAATTTAATATAAACTATTACACTTTAATTCAGTACAAACTATTATCCCTTAATTTAGTATACACTATTACACTTTTATTTAGTATGAACAATTGATTTTAATTTAGTATAAACTATTAAACTTTAATTTAGAATTAATCATTACCCTTTAATTTACTATAAACTATTACACTTTTATATTAGCAAAAACTATTAGCCGTTAATTTATTATAAACTATCACACTTTTTTATTGGCAAAAACTATTAGCCGTTAATTTATTATAAACTATCACACTTTTATATTGGCTAAAACTATTAGCCTTTAATTTAGTATAAAGTATTACACTTTAATATAGTATAAACTATTACCCTTTAATTTACAATAAACTTTTACACGTAAATTTAGTATCAGCTATTACACTTTAATTTAGTATAATCTATTACACTTTAATTTGGTATAAACTATTACCCTTTGATTTAGTATAAATTATTACTTTTTATTTAGTATAAACTATTATCCTTTAATTTAGTACAAACTATTACACTTTAATTTAGTATAAACTATTATCCTTTAATTTAGTACAAACTATTATCCTTTAATTTAGTACAAACTATTACACTTTATTTTAGTATTAAGTATTACACTTTAATTTAGTATAAACTATAACACTTTAATTTAGCATGAATTATTATCCTTTAATTAAGTATAAACTATTACCCTTATATTCAATATATTCAATCAATATAAAGTATTACATTTTAATTTCTCATATACTATTACTATTTAATTTAATATAAATTATTATTCTTTACTTTAGTATAAACCATTATCCTCTAATTACACTGAAGTATTACACTTAAATTTAGTATAAGCTATAACACTTTAATTTAGTATAAACTATTACTTTTTATTTTAGTATAAAATATTACCCTTTAATTTAGTATAAACAATAAATCTTTAATTTAGTATAAACAATAAAACTTTAATTTAGTATAAGCAATAAAACTTTAACTTAGTATAAACTATTAGCCTTTTATTTAGTATAATTTATTATCTTTCAATTTACTATAAAGTATTACATTTTAATTTACTATAAACTATTTCCCTTTAATTTGGTATAAACTATTACACTTTAATTTCGTGTAAAGTACTACCCTTTAATTTAGTATAAATTATTACACTTTAAATTAGTATAAACTATTACACTTTAATTTAGTGTAATCTATT